>NC_044244.1:15826664-17151331 GCF_003957555.1 Calypte anna | reverse complement strand
TGTAATAAGCATTGCCATCATGAACTGTCTTAAGAGTATCAATTTGACAGTAATGCTATATAAACTCCAAACTTTCATCTGTTTTGCTATACAACAAGGGAAAATGACAAACCTTTGATAGCTTTTACAGCAGCAATTCTGCTCCTCTTAAAAAATTGGAAGCAGTGCTAATCCACAAAGAGTTAGCTTGTCTCAATCATTTACAGGACATCTAGACCAAAGGCTATTTAGTTCTAAGAACAGCAATATAGCAATGTCTAGACATCCTTTTTATCATTTAGCTCTTGCTATCAAGATTGTGAGCGATACTTGAGCTGAAGTTGAGAAATATACGGGAAAAAAGTGATCTCCTGCAGGCTACAGAGAGGCTACAAATTGAGAGCAGGTAACTGGATAAATAGTAAAAGACTGAATCACAGGGCAGTGGCTTTTCCTGCAACTCACCCCAACCATAGTTCCAGCAAATAAAAAATCTTATTGCAGTGCCAGAGTTTCTTTAGGCCTCCAGTGTTGACCTGTTCTCTAAAAAAAGAATGAAAATATTGGCTTACCATAAACAGTGCAGATTACACTGTGCACAACTTATATTGGGAGAAGCAGGACAACATTCAGGGGATGATATCCAAATTATTGTAATCAAAATAATCCTAATCTAGTACTGCCTAAGAGGCATTCCTACCAGTTACATGAATGGCCCCTAGGAATTCAGCTGCTGCATATGTTGAGAGATTAAGCTGTGTGAACATAGAAATTTACTTAGTAAACCACAGTGGCATAGGTTTAACTTCCAGACTACTGCATTTAGCAAGGCATCTAGGCATCTATTTAATTCTAAGAAGGTGCCTAATGTTTTTCTGAATCTTCTTAAAACTTTAAAGTAAATAGATACTGACAGCTTAGGAGGGAGAAAGTCCAAAGGTATTCCAAAGATCTAAAATTTTATTAATACATAATAAATCCCCAGAACTTAAGACAGAGGATAAAAAACACAAACACAAGCAAACAAAAGCTGAAATAGAATGCAGATTGTAGGAGCACTCTCATGAAATTCAACAGCTCTTATCTTTCTTCTTATTTGTGTCTCCAAATAGTAGAATTTCCTCATTACTATATCCCAAACAATAAAATAAATGAATAATCAATGAAAATAAGCATATGAGAGTAAATGCACATGAACAAAAGATATCTGACATTTTTGCAGTGTAATGACAAGCATGTATTACCTGGACTCTAAGTTCTTTGAAAACCTTAATGCTCTGTGACTCAGTGATCAGTGATAGCTATCTTAGATTAGTCTATATCCATACAAATATTTGTATGACAGAAGCAGTATCCTAAAAGGGAAAATGTGCTACAAATTGGCTTTATAGTCTACTTATGAATATGTCCATTTTAAACTTCAAGGGCCAGAATTCTTCTATATATAATTACTCTTATTTGAATTTGTAATGTATCTCGGTTCTCAATTCTTTAGTCTTTCACTAGCAATTACTCCAGTTCCTTACCTGGAAAAGTAATACAGAAAATATATTTTTTAGCTGCCTATAAAGCAATGTAACCAAAAAAAAAAAAAATATCCAGTATCATTTACCAAATCTCATAGGACCACAAGCACCCTAACAGTCATAATAAATAATACATAGAGATAAAATCTACATGTTGAATTTTATTTGGGTACAATACATGTGCTCCTAGCCTCTTCCAAGTTGGTGGTTTCTAAGTACATATCCAAATGCCAATGCGTTGCCAATGCCAATCGGCAACCTGGCCCAAAACTTTGTCCAGGATTTCAGCACTTGCCTCAGTATTCACAGATGTACATAGTCACTACTTTTCAATCTGTGAATGATCTAGTACTTCATTGTCTGTGGATAGTTAGTGTTTGCCATCTAATAAGAGATGCTAATTGAACACCTCCCCCTAGAGAAAGCTTTTGTCAGGACTCAGTGTCTTCTGTTTCTGTCCCCTGCTGCTCTGCTCTGCTGTATTCAATTAGCGTGCTGGAAGCAAAGTAGAAATTACTAAAAATCTGATCTGTGATATGCCAACAAAGAACCCTTCAGAGATCAAGTTTTCATCAAATTTCACTTTGCTGCCAGCACGCTGAGAACAGCAAATTTAACTGGAGAGGTACAGCAAATTCAGACCCAAAGAGAATCTGAAGACAACAGTAAAGGACAAATACCAAGGAGGGATATCATGGAAAGTATCAAGAAAAAAAATAATAGAAAGAAAAGAAAATTAGGAATAATGCAAGAAAAGAAGAAAAAAAGGCAAAGCCTAGCTATTTGTAGTAGCTACTGAAGAACATGGGTAAGGTTGAATATTTGAGTGACTTGTTCACTCAAGTCAGTAAGATATTGTGGGTAAATGAAGGCTAAAGACCAAGACTGTCTGGACTTTTTTCTCTTAAATACATCAGTTTCAGTTCTGATATGAGTAGAGCACTGCAGTGGAAGACCAGATTTACTGTGGTTAAATGTAAAAATAGTGGGCAAATATTCAATATTCATGATCATCACTATGTTATGCAGGGAAGGCTGAGCAGCTGTGGAAGAGGGAAAAGGACCCTAAGAACTCCTAGCTGTGAAACATGTGAATATATCAAGGTAACCATTGAGCAGACAGCAAAGCAGGAATATAAAGGAGAAAGCCACAGAACAAATAAAATATGCTTTGTGTTACATGGCAGAGAGGGATTGGTGCCATGCAAAGAAGCTGCAAGTTAAAGATTATGAATAGAAAGGGAGTGAAGGAAGGGTAGCAGGAAGGTTATCAGTCCTTCAGTGAGTGTCAGAAAACAGACTGAGCCTCACAGTGTAAATACCCATGGATATGGGTGACAAGGATTCCTGGAAACTTCACCCTATCTGCAGCTTTACATTTAACTGCACAATATCTTACTCCTGAAAAACACTCTAAAATGATGGCCAAGGACCAAGGTTATCCTTGGGATTCTAACTGTGAAGTGTGAACAAAGACTGAAAAGAAAAAAAGCACTCTTCTTTGCATGGAGAAAGAATCAGAATGAGTGTTTGAGATTGCGTGCACAAAACCTGAAATCTCTTAGTCTTTAATATTTTTAAAAGAATTTCTGGGAATTGGAGTTAATGTTCTTCTAGTACGTTCAAAGTAAAAGCATTTAGCCAAGTGGTTCTGCTCTGGCCCTCTGCTTTGGTGCTTTACAAGTCCAGTTTCAGCATCACTGCTGCTGTGACATGGTGGTGACATTTTATTGTACACAGAAAGAGATAATAATTCAGCTGTTCTCAAGTACAATGGGTTTCCTTTTGTCAACATCCACTGCAATGGGAAACTTTGCCCTCCTTTTGTCATGGATGTAAGAACAGAACATGTGAGGAAATTGAGTTGAAATGAGCTAGAAGACTAGCACAGAAGGAGAATAACATCTGCTGTTATGAGAGCAATTAAAAGCATTATCCCATACCCCCTATGATTTCTCTGTATTCTACATGAGTAGGTGCTGTGTTACAGTAAAATGTATGATCTTTGGGGTAATCCTGTGACTCTTCATTTCAGTCAAAGGATTAAAATAGGCTATGGTCACGCTGGGCATTTTAACAAAACCAGTGCTGTGTGAAAACTAAGAAAAAACTAATAAAATGAGTGAAACAGATGAAAACAAAGAGAAAGGAAGGTAAGTGTATGATATTACCTTTCACAGTGAGAATACAAAGAATATAATCACTTATGATCCTTTTGGAACTTCATAAATACTACTTTGCCAGTGCCCCAGGAAACTTGCCATAGGGAACTGTAATGTTGACCTTTAGATAGCTTGGAAACTGTCCTTTTCTCAAGACTTCTGCTTTCTTTAGCCAGTGTTTGACCAAGAGAGGAACAAATGTTATCCTGTCCATGAGAAAGAAACCCTGTTAGAAGTGAAGGTGTTCTACATTAACTGCACAGTTAACACTTGTCAGACAGTGTTTGACATTAGGACTGTGCAGAACACAATTTCTGGCTGACACATGCAAGACGTTTTTTTTTATTATAGCTTTTCATAAGTACATAAAGTATTACTTTTCCCTATCCAAAACTTGATTATATGATCCAAAACATTTTTCCTTCTTTTTGTACCTAATTTGGGCTATTACTGGTCTCAAAACTTAGTATGCTTCAGCATTTCATAAAAATCATAAAAATTACAATTGACTGACACATTTATACAAGCTTTCTCATTTATTTTTATAATATTCCACATACTATCGTGAGTTAGATATCTTAGAAAGACAAAAAAAAAATGCAATTAAATCTCCAAAACTCATCTAATGTGTGGATGTTTTTACCTTGTGTATGTAACACACAGGGGAATTGATTTTCAAACATTCATCAGATTCTACTTCATAAAGATTCCTCAGATGTTTTCTGTAGCAAAACCACTGCAATTCAGAAGGAGCTCTATAGCAGAGTCACTGATCAGAAGGAATAGTCTTTCTTCACCTATCAGGCAGTATTTCATTTATTGGAACACATCCAGCAAATCTAGGAACAGCTACAGTAGGTATTTTAAAGGCCAACGTTCTCCTTTCTCCTCCCCCATCAGAAAAATATAATTTAAAATTGTTAAAATTGCTTCTGTGAAATCAGAAAAGGGAGACTGCCCATAGGGTGAAAAAAAAAAAGGAGAAATTCTGCCTCTTTCCTATGGAAGGAAATGCATGTGCTCAGATGCTGTGTCCACTTTGCTTGCAAGAAGTGTTGTCCCTTGCCAAATACAACATGTTGGAGGCTGGTGGGGCCAAAGGAATACAGTTATTACACAGACAATATAGTCTGACTTACTTTTTAAAACTAGGAACACTGAAAATAAGGTACTTTGAGCATCTGTGGTTCTGCAAAAGTTGTTCACATTGTAAAAATCAGATCACTAGACGTAAAGCAGTTGATCAGAACAGGACACTGCAATCTAAAAATTACCTCTTAGCTATTGCACTGGTTTACAGGAAACATGATGGAGTAGTAAATTTTAGAGACAGAAACAGCCAGCTGCAGTAATTTAATCTGATCTCCATATTTTGGAAAGTCATAAAATGTAATACAGAAATTTCTGTAAAAATCTCAAGAATTTCTGTTTGAGATACAACGTATCTTTCAGAAAAACATTGAGTATTGATTATCAGAGAATATTCTAAATTTCTACAAACATTTGAGGCAGCTTATGCTATTCAGTAGCAAAGGCAAAACTCCTCATTCTATAGATTTTAGTATAATTTCCATTAGATTAGTACAATATACTTGTATTAATAATACAGCTTAGTAAACACTAAATGGTTGAGTGACCATAAGAGTGACAAAAAAAATCAGTGTTCCTAAAGGTTAAAAATCTAAGTATTAAATATTTTGCTGTTGGTTTTGTTTGGTTTTTTGGTTGGTTGGTTGGTTTTGGTTTGTTATTTGTTGTTTGTTTTAATTGAAAAGCTTCCTAAGCAAAATAAAACAAGATGCACTTCAACACTGTGGACTTTAAAACCTCACAAACTTATCTCTGTTTGCTGTCTGCTATCTTAGCATATAAAGATCTTGATAAAATCCAGTTAAAGTACTCTACCTGCAGGAATTTCATTGGGGTTTTTTTTTTTGAGAGTAACTGTCTGCAATACAGCTTTCTCAGCCAACCTTTTCTTTATAGAAGCAATGGAGAGCCTTACTGGAAATATTTGCATTGTGTAGCAATGTACAAACAGTACAAGTTTGCAGTCCTGACTCTTGAGGGTTTCTCACAACAAAATGCTTCTTGACCGAGTCCACAGCTTCAAAATAGCTCCTTGCAGATTAAAAAATCATACCTGCTATGCCTTTCAATGTACAACACTGAACTACTTAACTGTTTATACTGTCTCAATGTACAAACAAAACAAAATAAAATAATCTTTAAGAGGTCTTCCCACAGAAGGGAAATCATATATACTTTCACATAGCAGATGCAAAAATAGTCCTCAACATTACCCTTGTCTGCATACTAATGTAAGCATATATCTAAGCATCTACTGAATTAGGAATAAGAATTGCTGTCATTACTTCTCTGCACTGTTTTATCTCTCATCAGCAGAACATCATGTCTCACCACTGTAGTCATATGGAAATAACAGAAAAACAAATACAGACTGTAGAATAATGTGCACACTTTCAACTTTTGGACTGAAAAAGCACTTTGATAATTCCACCTGTTCTTAGAACTTTAGAGCCAATTTATGTGGCCAAGTTGTTGAAAAGTTAAGTAGTGATTATAACACGCTAGCTGCTCTTCACATCTCCTCTTTAGAGCTTTAGTTGCACTCCTGTGTAGCACATTTCTCATCAATATACATTACCTACTGCTTTTATAAACAGCTTTTCATGCCTGAGTAAGTTTATTTAAAGATAGACCTGGTATACCTATCTGGGAAATTTGAAACATGTAGATCAAATTCAAAGAGAGAGCTAGTAAATGCTTTGACTTTCTGGTAGTAGGAAGGGAAATGGTCACAGTTTTTTACTTCCTCTTTGCTTAGTAACATAATTATGCATATATTTTTTTAGTAAAGCGGAGATTATTTAGATAGTCAGGTGAAAAGGTAGCTATTTTAAACTTTATCTTACAAAAATGTATAAGTTCTACTGCAAAATATTCAAGAGAAGGGACAATTATTTAATGAAAATAGACAAGAAGCCTGACAATACAGAGATTTGTGATTTCTGCCAGGTGGACTAATAGACACTTACAACCCCTATTTCACTTGTGAGAGTGGCATGTATGACACCCACACATAGCATTTTGACAGCAAATTCTTCAGCAGTTTTACTGTGTATCAAATATACGGGTTTTTGATTGTGTTTTGGGGGGATTCTTTTGTTTTCCTTTGATTTTTTTGTTTGTTTGTTTGTTTTGGGGTTTTTTTGTAAAAAAATTATAGTGGCTGCTACAGACTCATTATTGTGCTTATTATATTATGGTCTTGACTATTTGAATCTGTGCAAACCATTAAAAACCAGACTGCAAAATGTCAAAGACTTTCTTTCACTTCTAGTCCTGCTTAAGTTTTCTGTGTGGCACTGCTCATCTGAATCATTGCCTGTTTCTTGCTTACAAAACATTCATATTCAAAGCACTATTAGCAAAATAGCAATTAACAAAGAGCCTTTTATGCTAACGTGCTACAACTTCATCTTGTGCACCCTTTACAAGAAAAAGGTCTATTCTCTTCTTTCTAGTATCAGTGAAGCACTCATGCCATGAGAAAAGAATGCTCCCTTTCAGTGCAGAAGGGACATGACTCCCTTATGTGAATCTACTGCATGTACAATCGAGGGAAGGACTAGGTGACCTAAAAGATCCTTCTCACCTCTAACCTCTTTGCAAGTTCACAGCATCAGGAATTGCATATTAAAAACCAGAAGCAGGATTTTGCGTGGAAATGGCAGAATGCTTGTACAAGGATGCTTTTGGCAATTTTTCCCTGCTATTAAGGATAGGAAAAACACTTTTAGATTTTTCACAACTATAATTGACAAAACACAGAAAGAACAGTGGTTATGCTTGAGTCATTTAGAGCTGTCCTTCTTAAAAATGTTGCTAACACAGAGCAGTAAGCGAGAAGCAGTGAAAGCCTGCAGCTACATCATGCTAGAAACTGGTGAATTTTGTTGCCAGTACCAGATCAAATTGCTACATTGACACTAAGGCAAACACTGAGGTTCCCCATGATGTAGACCGTTCCTTTGTAGTATGCCATGACCATATTAATTAGAGAAGGACAAGGCAAAATGGAAATGTTTTATGCTTCCTTCTAACAATAATTTTTGCCACAAGGCAAAAAAAGAGAGTGGCACAAAGTTTGTCAGAAAAACACAGGACAAACCAGTTTGCAATAATGGCATATAAGCAATATCAAGGCATTTGACAGCAATAAAAAGATGTAGGATAGATATGAGAATCTAACTGCCCTCAGAAATCTTCAGGATCAGATAGCCACAATATTTTCAAACACCTGAACTACACAGCCCTGTGACCAGTCAATAAAACTGATCATTCAGCAACTGCTGTAACATCACCTAGAATGCCTTATCCTGAGTTCCCACTAGCACAACACACAGTAGTAAAACAAGAAACAAAAAAGAAACTCCCCCTCAAAGGCTTGTGAGCTGTTATTTCAAACTGAATAAGCAGGCACAGTACAGCTTGCTGCTAAGCATTTCCTTACAGCCTGGTCAAAGAATGGACAGCCTGTCGGATACAGCTCTTAATGTGTCAATCAACTGACCCAGAATAACAAAGGCTAAGGGTAAGCAATATAAATTACTATACTGGATTAGATCTGAATCAGTCTAGTCTAAGATCCTGTCTCTGGGAGTAGTGGGAGAGATGTGTAAGAAACCCACAGCAACCATCTCTGCTTCTGTATGTTCTAGAAGGAACTGTTCCGAGAAGAAATAACTTAATATGCTTAGATTTGCTTCTCCACATTTTCTTTGTTACACCTGTTGATTGAGGGAAAAAGGGTAGAAATCATACATCTCTGAAGAACAATTAACTTCTTTGTTGATCCCATGAGGTGTCCCATAAACCACAATACCATAAATTATTCCAAGAAGAATTTGTCATAATAGAGCTAAACTGGAAGCATTAAAAATGTTCATGCACGTGTATTTAAAACTACATCTTTTTTTTCTTAAAAGAGGATTTTGCGTTGCCAATGTGAGGGGAAAAATTCCAGCCTATTGTTTCCAAAGTAATACAGAAAGCATTGCATTTGCATCACACATTAATCACAGAAAAATTAGGGACACAGAAAAACAAGTATGATAAATCACATATCTTTTTGCCTGAGATATAATTCAGCATCAGGCCTGTATACATCATTAATTACTGTGTCCGCCATTAATACTTCACCAAAGTGTGCAAACATATAACTGCATCATGAAATGGTTTAAAAAGAAAACTGTCTTTAATCTTTCCTGTTTCAACATCCCCCATATTATGAAAATCATCCACACATACAAAAATTTGATATGTGATAGCATCTGCACTTATCATGTGGACTCTCAGTCCCCAGGGGAAAAAGTCCACGAGGTGAATGATATGTTCAACATTTTGTAGTTCTTTTTTTTCCTAATGCACATATATATAAATTAGTGAAAGCAAGTAATTGAACCAAATCCTGTACTTTGAGTGAAAGGTGCTAAATCTTGTCCTTAGTTCTTCAGAAAATTTCTTTTAGTCTAAGTTAGGCCACTGACTGCTTTCCTTAGTACAGCCAGACACCAAATGAGGCCGCTGAATGCACTCTTATTCCTGCACACTCTGTAAATAATTATGTTTAGTTATATTAACTTCAAGACATTTACCCTCTCAATCATAGTAGCTCTCAAACTTCAAGATAAATTGCATTCATCTCCTAAAATTCCTAAATATACCCCACACTTCTGGTATCTGAAAGCTCTGCCTTGCACAGACTATTCCTATTTAGATTCACAGCTTCAGAAGAAAGGGAATGCTGGAAAATTTTGAAGACAAAACCACATTCTAAGAAAGTAAAGTGCTCATACAGGGAATAAAAAAAAATAAATTAAATCCAGCTTTGTACTGGATTACTCAGGTGTGTTACTCTACTTAGGGTACTAGTAGACTACCACACTATTTAACAGAGAAGAATTGCCCAGAGAAGAGGGTAAGGAACCCTCTTCATATATATACATTAACACATACATATATATATTATTTTATTTTATTTTTATTTTCTCACTCTCCAATTCTGTTTAAAAAAAACAGCTATAACATGGGGAATTGTATCTCTTTAGTAGGCTCTCTGGAAACACATTCATGTTCTTGAGTATGTTTAGTTTTATCCTGTAATTTCATATATTTTTGGTGCAGTCAATGCATACACCATGGTAAATATTCATGCGTCCAAGTACATGCATAGTATATTTATCCTAGAAAATGAGTACTCCCTACTGTGACTGAGCAGCTTCATAGGGACCATACACATTAGAAGACTGAAAAGATAACAGTTTTGACACTGAATACATCCTAAACCTGCACCCCTTCTATCTCTTTTGTGAACATGAGAAGCTCGTAATTTCACAGCTGTTCATGAACAGGCTTGGGCCTGGAACTGAGAAGCTCCTCTGGATCCTCTGACTATACTGCCTGTATCATTTGATTTCTTTCAGGTATGGTCTAAAATGTAAATATGACATCATTTTCTGGTAAGGTGAGGTAGGCATAAATCTGCCTGTTTATCTTGCTGCCAAAGAAAAGTATCAGTGGAAGACCTTTTCAGACAACTCAGGATTCAAGCTTCATTCAAAGGCAGCAAAGCTCCCTATGGCCTTCACTCAGACAGTCAAATAAATAAGTGAAGTGTCATTGTAAAACTGACTCATTAAAACAGTTGTCCAGTAGCCATGAAGAAGTATTTTGAAAGATGATTTTTAAGACAGTGTAAAGAAAAATATAAATAGTCTAAATATAAAAGTAGACACAAATAAGCCCAGGTTTAGGAAAAATCTCTTTATATTTTTACTAAGTCTGATTTCAAATCAAAGGCTTAGCAGAAATGCAATTCTCAGTGACTATCTCACAGTAAGAATCACTGAAATATGATTCCAAATTTCCCATCACATATTTCAAGACCTCTGCTTTCATATACTTTTTAATTTTGTTTAGCAAGCTACTAGAGCACGATGCAACTTTAATGACTATTATTACCAGTATAAAGAGTGTTTGTGGTCTTTTTTTCTAACTGGTATGAACCAGCAGAAATCCAATAAACAGAAGAAATCCATCTGAGCTGAATCCAGCACTTCTCGTGTTTATTAACTATTGAGATTTTCCATTCACTAAGATTTTACATTTATACATACACATAAACATATATTACAATTAACAAAATTATAGTTATTATCAGAAATTGGAAAATTCAAAATCTGTTACACGAGGGAAAATACAAGTCTGCAGTTCATGTTTTACCACAGTTGATCCTAATACAGCAAATTAAAGCAGAAATCAATTTGCATGCAAACCTTTCTAAATAATCAAAATTCTTAATATGTGTGAACTTAAACAGAAAAAAATACTTTTTTTATGAAGAAATACAAAACCAATACAAGTTGAATAAAAAAATAGGAAAACTTGAAAACACAGGAGCTGTTAATTTATCTTATGGATGACAGACTGCAAGACAAGCAAGATCCATTGTAATTCTATATTCTGACCTCCTGTACAATGTCTGTCATAGGTACTCCCTGCATTCATCAGTCTACCCACCACATCTAACAGTGGCTGGAGTAGAACTAGAGATTGTTTGAAAGCAAAGAGAAATCCCTGAGTTTATAACTTTCAAACCACAACTTTGGTGACTACCAAAGCATAATGGCAACCGTATTAGAAAAATCTTGTGCTTGTTCTGCATTTTTTAAGTCTATATCACAACATTAGCTCCTTTACCTCCTAACTAGAAAGTTAAAGCTGGAAGAGGCCTCAGAAGATTTTTAGTTCTTTGATTGAACTCCTAATCAATGTTTTGATTAGGACAAACTGAGTCCTGGAGCCTCATACAGCAAAGCATGTTTTTTTTACCATCACCAATTGTTCTCTGAACCACCTCAAATTTTTCAGTATCCTTCATGAATTGTGAACATCAGAAATGGACATACTAGCCTATTAAAATCTGACCCATATCCCAAATGCATAACAATAGGTTTTCCCATATTCACCCAAGGCTGCATTAGCTTTTCAGGCTTTTGTCTTAAGATATTCCCCTTTAAGAGTGTTGTCCATCTTCCAGATCTTTCGTTCCAGTGTATGTAATGGGATGGAGTTAATTTTCTCCATGGTGCTGTGCTTTAGATTTGTTACTAAAACCGTGTTAGTAATGCACCAGTTATTAACACTATTGCTATATATTGCTCTATAACACTATTGCTGAGCACTGCTTGCATAGTATCAAGGCTTTCCTCTCTTTACCACTCTATGTCTCATTGTGAGCAGGATGGGGACAAGCAAGAGGTGGGGAGGACACGCAGCTAGGACAGCTGATCCAAACTGACCAGAGGAATATGGCATGACATTTAGCATCATGATAAAGAAATAGGGAGTAGTTTTTCAAAAGCAGACATGATGGCTGGGTATTGGTCTGCTTGTGGGAGGTTGTGAGTAGGACTACCTCTGCACTGCTCCCTTCCGCTCTTTCCTTCATTTCATATACTGTGTTTATCTTGTTTCACATGTTTTTCTTGCTCTTGTTCAACTCTCCCCTATCCCTTTGCAAGGGCTGAGAGTCAGTGAGTAAGAAGCTGGAAGTTACCACCCAAGGTCAACCCACCACAACATATTAAAAGCTACAGTTCACATGACTATGTACACTGTACCTTCTGACAATGCTCCCATAATATTAATAGATAAATTCTGCTATCATTCCCATTCTTGGCCTTTGAAACATTTTAGAAGAAATCAATTTGGGCAGTCTTCACAGCAATCTGTGCTGAAGTTTCAGAATCATCTCATGCTCAGAAGTGACCTAGAGATGATTAAGTTCATGTAGACATAAGCCTCCAGTGTAATGCAGCAGATCCCACACAGCCATCTTTCCATATCTTTCCTCTGTGTCCTCATTATTTCATGTATCTTTTCATAGGCAGGACATAGTAAAAATCTGACTTGTAAGAGCCCAGCTCTCTATGGCACACCATAAGACTGCACAGGAAAAGCTCTACATGTACAGCCCCAATCAGAGCCACTGCTATAAAAAGTGCCCATAATGATGACTAAGAATAGAGCAACCTCACACATTCCAGTGCTCAGTTTAGCTTCTAAAAATGCTAGTCTTGAGCTCTAGCCCTGACACTGTAAGTTGAGTTGAAATGGGGGTTTCCCAGGCAACTCAAATCTGTCTAGCAACCACCCATGTCAGCATGCATAACAAGGTCATCACGGAATGTTTGCTGTTTCCTATGGCATCATCTTGTTCCTTGGCAGCTACAGAAAACAGATGCATATGGTGCCTGCTTAACCTTGGCTCCTGGTACCAGCAGTCAGAAGCCAGCTCGACCTGCCATCCAACTTCTGAGAGCCAGCAGCACTGACCAGGTCTAACAGAACAGAAAATGGAGAATAGCTTAACAGAAATGGTCTTTATTTGGACCATATGCTAAATATACTGTGGACTCACCGCCTGGTGCTGCCGAGTCCTACCCCTCTAAGTCTGCAACAGGCACTGGGATAAACAGGAGTACAAATCAGGCATTCACAGAGGAATGACAGGGAGAGCTTGAAGCATGCGAGGGAGCTAGTGGAGGGGCAAGTTGCAGAAAAGCTGTGTTGAAATCACAGCAGTGTCATCGTGGGGTATCTGTCACTTTTGAAAGTTTTCCTTTGAAGTATGCAGTGAGTGGGATCATTTTAAGAGCTTGCAGGAGGAATGCAAATGTGTACTTTACCATGTAGTGTCATAACAGGGGTCATAGGAAGAAATTATCTAGCACAAAAAACGTGAAGCCAGTATAAGTACTGTAGCCACTGAGGCTTTTTTAACTGCCTTTTAGTTTGTGAATCATCCACAAACACCACAAGTGACTTAATCTTTTCTTTCAAGTTAGAGAACAAAGAATGTTAGGCACTACAGATTAAAAGATACTGCTGTTTCATGGGATGCTCCATTTACACTTACTTACTGGGACCTACTACTTAATCACTTTTTTCCCATATTATGGGGAATGATTATTTTTAATTTCACACTGTTCTTTTTTGTCTCTAATTTTTGTGTCTATATAGGAAGCAAATTGTATCAACAATTGTATCAACACTAGCACCTTTATTGCATAAAAAATATAATAGATTTTGGAAAAAAAAAATAGGTGGGGACCAGCATACTAGATGAAAACCAACAATTTAAAAGAAGCTAATATAATAATGTACACCTTTTGAGAATTTTTTTTACATGTTTCTTTCCAGTGCAATTAATATTTAATAATTTTAAGAAAATGTAAGAATTTAAGCAGGACTGATTACAAGACACCCCTCAGAACTGACTGACACAGGTGGTGGTCTTTTGACATGTTAAACTGTAAGTATTCCATCACCTGAAATTACCTTTTCACCTACTGAAATTTTTTATCTAAATATGTACCAGAAATTCCACTGTTTGTCTGAAATCGTCACTAGACAAAAACCTCCATTCCCGTAAATTTTTTCTACCTATCCCTCATCTTCTTCCATAATTCTTAGAGTTGCTAAACACCACATCAATAGCCAGAGATTCATCTAGCTGGGTATTCTAAAATTATATGAAATAAATTATTTGGTAGTGTTATTTCCAAATAAACAACTCCAGTTGCTGTTTTAACAAGGTATTTAATTGTTATCATCTTCATCTAACAGGGGGTTATCTTTTTCCATAATTGTAGACATAAAAACTTTTTGACTGTAAAGGGCTGTTATAATTAGAACTATGAGAAATATGAAATATCTTGACTTTATTCAGTAGCTGAGATACTTTTTTCCTTAACAAATTAGATTTTCAGCATAAACGCTAAGATAAAACCCAAGTAAAGGCTGCTTGATAATATTAAGTAGCCAAATACCATTGTTTACATAACCACAAAGGAAAATATTCCTTGCTGTAATACATACAAGCAATATAATTCAAAGCAACAAAGACAAACAAAAACACCTGAAAATGCTTTCCATCTAACTTAACAAGTGTCTTTAAAGAGAAGATTCAAAAATAGTTTTGTTTTACATAGGTTTAAACACATCAGCTCTGAGGAATTTGTTTAAGAAGAGATACATAATCTTTTGCATCGCAAGCTCATACTAATTTGAAAATATACTTTCCATTATATATTTTACTCAGCTTCAAAGATTAATAAAACTTTAAACTAATGCTAATTAATTGTAATATATAAAAATGTCATTGACACACTGCATCACTGATAGACTGCAATACTGATGGAATATCCATGCTTGTTAATTCAAACCAAACAATGTGCTTCTGCACTGGAGGCAGCTAAGTTGATATAAGGATTCTTTCCCAATTGACTTTTGAAGACTGCTTACCAGTTAGGAATTTTACTGGCAGTCTAGCAGTTTTACTCCATTCACAGGTACTTTTACAGGAATGAACAATAAAGTAATATTCTAGAATGCATTTTAACATTTGTCTTTGCTGCACTAGGAGTTCACATCCACAGACTCTCCCCACTCCAATCAATAATTTAACTTTTGATCAATTTAGAAAGTAAATCAGAGCAAAAGCTGTCATTTGGCTTGGGTGATAGTGTTGCATTACTTGAAGTGATACCACTACTAGTACCAGCAGAGAAGCTCACCCTAAATTCCTTCCACTGTATAGAAATCTGAGTGTCAATACATTGCTTTTCATGTGAACTTTATGCTATACAGGACCCAAATCAACCAGAGCCTTGAAATAGAATAATCTTTGTCTCCCTTTTCTTCTTGAAGTGAACACATCAAATAATACTTTTCTTTCATTCCCTTAAGGTATTTTTTACTAGAATAATAAAAACCCCAGAACAATGTAACTCTTAAAACACAGAAAAATCTGCACTGCTGGGTGAAGCTTGAGATCCTTGTAAATAAATCTAGTCCTCCTAACTTAAGAGTTATCTGACTTTTCTTCCAGCTCTCCTTTTCAGTGTGATAACTTTTTGATAATTTTTACCTTGACAGGCTGGACAAATGGGTTGACAGGAACCTTATTAAGCTCAACAAAGGGAAGTGCAAAGCCCCACATCTGGGGAGGAAAAACCCCATTCACATGCTGGGGGTCATCGAGCTGGAGAGCAGCTGGGCAGAAAATGATCCAGAGGCCATTAAAGAAAACAATCTGACCATGAGCCAGCAATGCCCCCTTGAAGACAAGAGGGTAGCCAGGGCTGCCTTAGAATGAATGTTGCTAGCAAGTCAAGGGACATGATAATTTTCTGCTCTTCAGTCCTGGTGAGACCAGACCTGAAGTACTGTGTCCAGTTCTGGGTTTCCTAGCACACGACATGGAAGTACTGGAGAGTGTCCAGCAAATAGAACTAAGGCAGCTTAGGGACTGAAGTAAATGTCAAAGTAGCAAAGCTGAGAGAGCTAGAACTGCCCAGCTCAAGGTAGAGAAGAAAATGCTCAGGATGATCTCATCAGTGTATATGAATGCCTGAAGGGAGGGTGCAAAGAGGACAGAGACAGGCTCTTCTCAGTGACATAGAGCATATTGAGACAATAGGCACCAACTGGAACACAGGAGGTTCTGTCTGATCATCAGGTAACACCATTTCAGTGTGAAGGTGGCTGAGAACTGACAAAAATTGCCCAGGGAGGTTGTGAAGTCTCCATCCTCACAAATACTCTAAAACATCCAGACTTGATTTAGATGGCATTGCTGGAGCAGGAGTGTGGGACCACATGACCTCTAGGTGTCTTTTCCAACCTTGACCATTAAGTGATTCTGTGATTTTTCAGTTTCCACAAAAAGTGTGTATTGCCCCAGAGCAAGGGAGAGATCAGCACTGTTCCCTTCTAGCCAGCATTTTTCTTTTTAACAAAATACACAATGTATGTGAACACATACTATAAAATAAACTTGAAACAGTTCTATTATTAGTCAGAAATATGCTCCCTTGTACTTTCCAACCTTTAGTTTATACAGCAAGATAACATTTATTTTTGCATGCTGCCCTAGAAAACATTGGCTGGGAAATCTGTACTGTGAAGTGAGGCACTTATGAATATTGACTTTGTCTGACTATTTGCTTAAGTGGATATTTCAGTTTGCTAGGTTTTCTTGCAGATCATATTTGGAGTCTGGAACAGGTGTTTCTTTTTATTAGTATTGTAGATTTTCGGACACGTATTTTCTAGAGAAACTGAATAGATTGCATGATGTTCATATATTGGCTCCAACTGGAGTGCTATATGTTCCTCCTCACTTGATGGGTCACAGGACTCCTGGGCAGGTAGAGGCTGTATTTATGTATGGTAATAATTTTATTTTGTGCTTTCTAATCTCATTTAAATTATGTCACAGATTTCATGGACAGGATGGTCATGACTTTTTCTTACCTACTGTAGAACTTGCTACATTGTTTGCTTATTTCATTATGTAAAGCACACATTTACTATCTTGTTAATTTACAACCTTATTTAACTTCATTTTCACTTCCATAATCCTTTTCTACCTTGTAGGTCTGAAATGGATATATGCTGACAAACATGCCTTAAACCATAAGTGCAAACAGCAGGTCCTTTTCTCTCAGGACCTTTACACATCAGTAGCAGATAAAATCATAACATAGTTTCTCTGAAATTATGTTTTACATAGAAATAGTGTAAATTTAATCACTTCAAAGCAATAGTGTAAACTGCATTACTACAACTACTACAATAAATTGACAAATACAGTATTTAAGTTCTGTATGAGCCAAAGGAAGCCTCACATCCAGCATTCAAAGAGGCAGATTTACTATTTATTTTTCTGCTCCTGAGGGAAATGTCAACTTTCCTTCCTTAATTCTCTTTGGCATGAAACATTCCCTGGAAATACACCTGGTTAACAGAGACTGCTACAATTAAATACTGAATTCTGTACTAAAATAAACAGTCCAATTTAAATACTGACTGTCTCTTCATATTTTTCTATAATTTTTAATTATAATACTACATGCAATTACCAGTGTGCAGTCCTTTTTCAGCTTCAGAATCCCATAGCCAAAATTAGATCATAATAAAATATTTCTTCAGAACTTTTTTAATTTCAATAAAAGGTTCTCTTTCACTCCTTTTTAATGTGAATGTTCATTTTAAAGGCATCCAATTTAAACACCATAGCACTACAACAATGCATTACAATAAAACATAAAACTGACAGAATTAATTAATGAACAGTAATTACTGTAATTTACAGTAATTCTGCCTGACAGCATCTAATTACCAACAGAGCATCCCTATGCCTATAAAGGTAGGCATTTTATTGCTTCTCAGTTCTTAATGGGGAAATTGAGGCAGAAATGTTAATTAAGCACAGAATACTGAAAAAACTAGATGTTCAGAATTTAGTCTGGTATGTATCTGTGCTTAGATTTAAAGCTTTTCTCTTTTTATATGAATGGATCATTACTCTTTAGATATCTCCATGGCTTCAGAGTATTTGCAGAGAGCTAACTGTCTGATTGGGACAGGGAAGAAAATTTTGTAGATGATATATTTTGCAAGGGTTTTAATTTCTCAAAGGGGGACAAATCCTAAATATATAAGTGGAGCTACTAGATTTTAGATTAGTTTGCAGGGCTTAATTATCGGTAATTCGTGCATAACAGCTTTCATGCTATTTTTAGAGATTACAGTTCATTCAAAGGAAATCCACAGTGCTCTTTGGATACTGTTTTGTGTAAAAGTTATCACAGGAAACCAGCATGAGAAGTCGCAGCATATATTAAACTATATTTGCTGTATTATGGACTAGCCTAATGCCACACAGATCTGCTCCCTTGTTTCCCCATGATAAACTGAAGATATTTTACCTTCAGCAAAAGAAGGTTGAGCAGACACAAAGACAGTTACCTAAGAGTAGTTAATACAGTCTCAAATTAAATCTCTCATGCCATACATTGCTTATGACTCCTACTTCAAATTTCACCTTTTGCATTGTAACTGTATATCAAGAAATGAAACAACCTAGAAATAATTCAGGGTGTTTAGCTGGCTACAGACTAGGGTATGCAGAAGACCCTTCCTCATCCCATCTATCCAGACATGGATGTTTCCATCATATGCAGGAATAAAATGTGCAAGGATGGGAGTGTGGGTGAGAACTAAGATCAGGTAATTTCTGATCATTTCTTTCATTTACTATAGCTGGAGGGAAAAAACCCACAATACCATGAGAAGTTCAGACTGAGGTACTACTTGTATAATCACCCCAGTCCTAGTCTGCTCCCCTCCTTTAAATTAATTGGTTATCTGTGGTTTATCTCTTCCTGTGCCAGCTTCATCTTCCTGTCCCAGACACTTTTCCCACTACATTTCCCATATAATACCCTGTTATACCACCCTTCTATTAACACTACCTTTCAAAGTACCACAAGTCTCTTTAATTACTGAAAATATGAAGTACATTTCCTTGATGGAAGGATGAAGTCATAAACGCCCATAGAGTTCTGTATACACATTTGAACACTTGGCAAAATATGCTTCTCATGGGTATATTCCTTGGGTACAAAATGCTAGGGATGGTAGGAATTCTAAGGTCTCTATTTCCCCACCCCACTATTTTACTGTCCATAGTGGTACACATTCCTGTATCACAGGACAAGGCTACAACTGTGTTCCTTTCGATTCTCTGTTTATGTAAGAGCCATAGTATTTTCTGTCCCTTCAAGTTACTAGAATACAATGTAACACGGAAACAAGTGAATTAAACATTAAATACTCCTTAAACAAAAACCTTACGCCTTTCAAAGCAACTCCGTGTTTTACTGGACTATGAAAATTCACCTTTTCCCTTGGCATTCATTTTTCTTGGTTTCTGTTAATACATGAATCTCCTTACTTTATCAAACAGTTGGAAGAGATTAATCATCTATAACAAAACCTATGAGACTGTCCTGAAGTTGTGAATATACCACTGCACAGTCATAAATTCATAAATGGCAAAACAGCTGATATTTTTCTGAAAGGCATAGGAAATTTGCACACATTGTTAAAATGCTCAAAAATGCAAATATGTACTCTAACTCTGCCTAACAGTAGAGCTTAAGAAGTTACTCTTGAGATTTTTTCCCCCTTGCTTAACCTCTGAAAAGGCTAGGAAGTCAATACAGAAAGATCATTTTCCATTTTCCAGGACATGGGAATAGCATAAATGTACAGTATCACCCCTGATTTCTCTTCAAAGAAGAGAAAAAAACTGAGACATGACAGCAGTTTCAATGGTCTCTGGATCAAATGTCAGAAAGTATTTACCAGGCTATCTCATTGGCTTTGTTACACAATCCATTATAGTTATAACTGGGGGTAATTAATAGATTACCTGTAGTCTCTCCTGCATATACATGTTGATATTCAGACATGCCTGTAAGTCTAATGAACTGCTAGTATTCTTTCAATGTATACTGTTTGTGTTGTGTGATACTGTATATGAATATATTAAAAAGCAATGATACAAAATGGCATCAGGATTTGGCATGTATTATCTACTCTCCTGCATGCACCTTTAGTGCAACCCGTTTCTTAGTAAAATGCAAATTCTGCAGAATTTCCTTTTCATTTGGAAAAAAAACAATGCCCCCTACCAAAAAAAAACCCCAAATCCAACAAACAAATAAAATAACTAGAGAACAAAACCAAACCAAACAAAAAAAAACCCAACCAAAAAAAAAACCCAAACCAAACAAAACAAAAACCAAAACAAAAAAACAAGACTCCAAAAAACCCCCCAAAAACCCCAAGCATTTTGGGCCTCTTTTGTAGCATCAGCCACCCAAACGTGAACTGAGTACAAATGGATACAGCTGGGACTCTAATCCTCACAACAGCCATCTCTAGTGCCTCTGCCACTGTTCCTAGCTTCACTAAGCTGCAGAAGAATAAAACCTGACTTGAATTTTATCATGTTTACTTGCAGATACTGTGAACATTGTGGACAATACAGTCACCTAAGAAAAATGTGATAAAGGCACCTAACAGCCACGATTTGGCTACTTACTACACACCACAGGTATATTATTTTGTGAAACAGGGACTTAGTTTTCAGCAGCCTAGCTACTTAGCTGTGCATGCTTGATGGGGAACCCCACCAGCCTCTGCATTAATAAGCTGGCAGTAAAAGGAGACACCTTTGAAAAGTCTAACAGCTGCTGCAAATTACAGTGTTGGTCTTGTATTACAAGATTATTCCTCATTTTACCTATTCAGAAGAAGGTCACACCATTACATGGGGGAATTTTATACTCCAAAATCTAATTTCAATATGAAGGACAACAACAAAATTCAAATACTTAAATAGTCACTTAGAAGGGACAAATTTATTGGACATTAAAGCCCTAGAGCAGTTTGCATAAAGATTCTTGGTTACAAGGTCAGCTCCTGAAAGGCTGCAGCCTCAGAAAGCCCAGATTTCCTGCAGCTAAGAAGTTGTGTTGGCAATCAGCCAGTATAATTCACTCTTGATATTTTCGCCACATTGGGCCATTTCTATGAAACATTCCCATTTAACTATTCACCACATTCCACTGATATATACAGGTTTTTTTCTTTCTGACTTTTCCTATTCTTTGCTGAGCTCTTCAGTTTCACTGAACTATTTTTCCACCACTCGGAAACTACTTCATTGCTTAAGGACAAATCATGCTGCCTGGAATGCCATATAACACATAAACAAAACAAGCCTGTAGTGAGAAGCAATGTATTCTATTAACTCCACTGATTAAACTTATCCAGATAAGCTAGCAGACTCGAACCCTCTTCTTTGGGGCAATTCAGGACCACAAAAAATTACTAATTTGAATTCAACTTGCATTTACAGTAGAGCTTCACTGTAGCAGTGAGGCAGCAACCTTGGAATGCAGTTCATGCAGTCTTGCAGAGGCTTATTTCTGTAGAAGCTGCCAAAGAACTGTAGTGCAAATAAAAATTTGGATTTTCCTTTTCTCGCCATTGCAAGAATCGATTTCAAATCAAGACTGCATGTGAAATCAAGAACATGAAATTGAACAGCAAAATACAGTGAATTTCAGAGGTTTCTGAAGCTGACAGCTTTCTTTTTACTGGATTTTACACCAATAATTTTGAGGAAATATATTCAGTAGTGATAAAAAAGAGCTGCCTAATAAAGTACAACACACACATTGCTCAGCAATAACATTACTTCTAGTGAGAGGTGGATATAACATGGTCAGGTCATGGATTTCATCTGGTAGCTGTCAATTTAAGCAAAACCATAAGGAATAAAAGGGAAAAAAATCTTGGCTTACAAGCAACTTGATAAAGCACAGAGCTTCAAACCTGTATCTTAGATGTCATTTCACTGGCTTTTTTATCCCTGTAATCCATCAATATAATATGGCACATCAAAGCTAGACTATAATCTTTTAAATTAATATTTTTAAAAGATTGCAAGTGTTTTGGTTTGGCTCTTTGGGAATGCTTTTTATTTTAGTGAATGGAAGTCAGGTCTCAAGATGCATGTTAATAATTTGATTGGTGAACTCCTGACATTGCTTTCGTGACTTAACATAACAAAGACTGCAATTGCAGATAGGAGTTTCTCTTATCTCTTATTGGCTATCAGTAAATCTCAGATAAGGTTTCTCTGGGTTAAAAACTGTCACAAGTGAAGTCCCAATAGCAGCATTCATAAGAAATTGTCTTACTACATTTTCACTCAGTTTGGAATATTATTAACAGAATCCTCACCTTACAGGGTAGAATCACAACATACAGTATAACAGTATTCACAAAACAGGTCAAAGAATTTTTGCTATTTCCAGATTTGTGACTGCTACATAAAATATTTTGAAATGAGGAGGAAATCTACAATTTTTGGAAAATAATTACTGTGGAGCATTACAAATACCCTGTGTTGTATTTTATGGCAAGAAGATTTAACCTAAGGGAATTTTGCTAAGACTCAAAAATTAAAACTCCCATGATGAAGGAGAGAGGAAGTTCAGTTCAGCTAAGGCTGGGTCCTTAGGAGCACACAGAGTCTGTATCTATGTAAAACTCAATGAAATTCAAAAGATGAAGGCTCCAGAGTGTTGTGCCAACAACCCAGCATTAACAGTATATGGATTCTAAGGGTTCACTCCAGACTAAATCTCTCCTGGCTCAACACAATGGATACACTTTCATAACTGGACCACACTAGATGCAGCCATGGAACACATCTTCCCGTTGAATTTCATTTAAAAGAATTTAGCTTGTAAGCTAAATGATGTGGATGACGGAACTGAGGGAGCCCTCAGTAAATCTGCAGATGACACCAAGGTGGGTGCAATGTTGACATGCCTGAGAGTAGAAAGGTTCTACAGAGGGATCTAGACAGGCTGGATGTATGGCCCAAGGACAATTGTATCAGATTCAACAACACCAAGTGTTGGGTCCTGCACTCCAGTAACAACAACTCCATTCAATGCTATAGGCTTTGGGAAGAGTAGCTGGAAAGCTGCCACCTGGAAAAGGACCTGAGGATATTGATTGACAGCCAACTGAATAGGAGCCAGCAGTGTTTGCAGGTGGCCAAGAAGACAAACAGCATCCTGGTTTGTATCAGAAATAGCACGGCAAGCAGAACTAGGGAAGTGATCATGCCCCTGCACTTGGCACTGGTAAGGCCTTGAATCCTGCATTCAGTTTTGGGCCTTTCACTTCCAGAAGGACATCAAGGTACTGGAGTAAGTCTAGAGAAAGGCAACAAAGCTGGTGAAGTACCCAGAGCACAAATCTTGAGGAGTGGCTGGGGGAAATGGTGTTGTTAAGTCTGGAGAAAAGGAGGCTAAGGGTAGAACTTACAACTCTCTACAACTACCTGAAAAGAGGTTGTAGCGAGGTGGATGTTGGTCTCTTTTCCCAAGTAAATAGCAATGGGACAAGAGGAAATGGCCTCAAGTTGTGTCAGGGGAGGTTTAGGTATATGGTCACAGAGGTATTTTCCAAACAAAATGATTCTCTGATTCTAAACTCTGAGAGCGGCCTGAAATATAAATTACGGTACATGGGCATGACTTACAGAGAATTTCTCTGAAAATGCTTCAGTCTGCTATGTATTTCTTCTGGATGCAGGGAATATCACAGAATGGTTAGGGTTGGAAGGGACCTTAAAGATCAAATATCTTGATCCTATGACCCTTGTTTGTATTCAGGGCTAAGAAAAGTGATCCATGGGAGACATAAGGTTTCTAGATCCACTGAAAGTCTGCCTTTCTGATCCACAGGCCTCTCCTATCCCTCTCTGCTCCCCTTTTTCCATTTATGTGACAACACAGCAGCTGAGTTTCATAGGTTACGAATAGTAATTATTTTTTTTACAATATCACAATGCTCTAGAAACTAGTGAATAGAGCCTTATCTTTTTGACATTGACTCAAAACTTATCAGGCTTAAGAAGACTCCAACTCCGTCTTTTTGCTTAGATTAGTGCTCCAACTACTATTAAGTGAAAAGTGGCTGAGCACTGCCATTGCCTTATTTTGTAAGAGATCTGATCCTGAAATTTTGGGCCTTAATTGAGAATAAAGATTACAAGAGATTACAAGAGGACTGAAATTTCTGGCACTGGTTTCTCATACTGTGCAGTACCTACCTTTGTTAGACAGAATCACTGTCTGCAGGCTTTCAATATTTCTCCCTCTACTGGCTACAAAGAGAGAGGATATACAACATTTATTTTACAAGGACTCATTACAGAAGCTTTACTTACATACAATTGTTCCCACTTCTGGTGGTTGTTAATTGAAATATAGTGTGCCTTCCTAGGTTTAGACCAGAAAGAATTGTCTGATACTGTTCTTTTAATTACACAGATAAATTTTTTTCTTTCAAAGAGGTTTTTGAGAAAGGGTCCAATAAAAACAATGCAGACATGTGACTGAGAAAAGGCACGGTCTTAGTAAGCACTGATGTCAGTATCTTATAAATTCAGTCTTTACTCAGTTTTTATCCATTTTTTTAAAAGCATATTTTGAAGACACTGGATCCTGTTCCACAAAGCATACCTTTTTTTTTTTCTCAATTTTTTTTTCTCATTTTTTAAATTTCTTTTTTTTTTTTCATAAGAAAAAGATTCCTGAAAAGGACAAGCTGAAGAAGAATCACCAGTTCTTATTGTGTAGCTGGTGAATGTTACAGCTTTAAATCACCAATCATGATTTATTTCTTTTCTACTGTTGGCTCATTAGTTGCATCCATATCTTTTCCCAGTAGAAGTCCCTTAAAATGCTTTCTAATTTGTTGGTACAGTTTCACCACTAACTGAGGGAAGGACAAAAGCTTTTCCTGTGTGCAATTGAGTGCTACATCAGCTTGCCTTAGCAAATGGCCAAAAATAAATCAATCGTAGTTTGTACTACCTAAAGAGACAAATCATTCTAATCAAAATGGTGATTTACCAGACTACAATCTAGCAAGTTGTTTTTTTCTTGATGGTTTTTTGGGTTTTTTCCTGGTTTTTGTGTGCTTTTTTGTTTTTTTTTATTTTTAGGCCTTTTTTTACTTTCATTATACTAACTAAAAAGATTTTGTTATTTTAAACTTCATTCATTATGCGATAGAATTCTATGTGGCACTGGCATAAATAACAAATTCTCCTCACACTGTTTAAAAAAACCCTTGAGTACTGCCCATTTTTTTTATAAGCCTTGTAACCAAAGGAATAACTTAGGCTAAAAAGCTGCCAAACCTATCAGGTTCTCCTCTTTTGAAACAGCAAAAGATAGAATAGATGGACTACTCCAAAGAGCTGACAGTTCCACAGCAGTTATAAGAAATCCTCCAAACATTCATCCCTTTTTCTATCAATACTTAAGTACAATAAACAGGAAACAGAATTTTTTTGTAAGACAAAATATTCTGAATAATTTTAATTTGTCATTCACAAGATTTCAATGTTTATGTTAGCACTGAAGTTAAATTAAAGCAGTGAGAAATATTCATTATCCATTCATACGGCAGGAAGGTCATCGTGAAGGAGATTATGCTTTCCTGTTGAAAATGATTTATGTATATGCTGCCTATTGCATTGACTTACATTGTTTGATTAGGGTTTGATTATGCTTGAATACATTACTTAGAATTTCCTTACCAACAATTGGCTTTAATGAAATTTTGCAATGTATTTATTTGTGTCTTGAATCTATTTGCAACAGCTTAAAGAATAACTAAGATTATATCATACGAAAGGTAAACAGAAGATACAGCCTCAATAGTTTTTTAAAGATAATTTACTTGTGAGGTGGAAGAATACTTCTGCACACAGCTAAGGTCAGTGGATAATTTATTATCTTTTGTGAAAACCAGGCACACTTCTATCTGCAAATGAAGGTATTCTAGTGTGGGTAATACACAAATCTACGAAGACATTTACTAATCATCTTTAGTCTTTAGTGATGGTTCTCTACAACAAAAGTTTAAAATTACCAAATTTTTAAATAAAAGATATTAAATCAAAATGTGACACCAGTCTTACTATTAATGTTATAAAGATCTATCACAAACATTAACTGTTCTTTACTAGAATTTATTAATATTTTCCAAAGCTGGAAGAAAAAGTATTCATCTTAAAAAAAATTCTCTGTTTTTAATCCCTTTGAAGGCAGCACCAAAATACCTCTTTACTTTACCTAGTAAATAACAAATCCACGCTTTCTTAAAATTTCACATTTAAAATTTCACATTTAAAATAAGAGTAACTGCTGTCTGATCCCAATCTTCATCATGAAAGTACGCTGTTGTTACTGGATATAATAGACAAAAAAACAAAAACAAAAACAAAGATTAATTTTGAATGCAAATTGAAAATCAGCCAGTCAGCTGAATAATTTTGCCATCTCACTGTGTCTAACTATAATACTGAAGAAACTGCTAATAGTTCAAGATCAGACAACTGAGGAAGTAAAGAGTTATCAGCAGTAGGTGTCTGCAGTAGAGGCAGCATTAGTTTCAGTGATAATCTAGACTCCCCTTCCCTGCAATACATCCTAAGCCCTTTATCTGATTATAGAATTCAGAAAGATAAGAAAAATGAGGGGTTCTTCAAACAGCAAGGTAAAATTCCCCTCTAAGCAATTGGTAATTCCATCCAGTGCTGAAGTGGTATATACACATAGGATATATTTTAAATATACCTCCATATCTTTACTTTAACAAGGTAAACAAACCTCATCCTGTGCCAGCCTCCTTCCCAAGCTTTCCTGCCTCGATGTGAAATTCTGTCTGAGATGCTATATGAGAATATCTGAGCATAAGAAAAAATTTTGCCTGAGCAACTAATATTCTCTCCCTTCAAAAAAGCCCTGCTTACATTCTGTTGGTTGTAGTGGTATTAAAAAATGGATAGTCAGGATGGTCCAGAAATTCATACTCTGCAATTAAAAAAAAAATTAAATACTTCAAATTATGACAATCCAGAGTAAGAGCTATGGATATTTATGAATTAAAATCTATGATTTATATAGAATACTTTATTATAAAACATAAACAAAGGGCTGATAGGGTCTGGAAAATTTTCCCTTTGGAAAAAACCCAATATAATTTGTATTAAAGAGTATTAAAGAAAAATTACCTCTGTTTGTTTAATTGGGGTTTTCTAATAGTTTTGTGGTTCCCAACAGGCAACTTACAGCGGATTTATAATTATGTCTGAGATGTAATGTGGGGAGAAAAACAAACAAACAAAACAAGCCATCCCTGACCATGGAAAAAACCCCTTTGTTTTCATGTAGCAAATTAAGGAGTCTGACTAGAAAATCCTCTAAAGATACACTCTTTACTGAATATGTTCCTTTTTTTCATGATTCACCTCCATATGAATGATCTCTGAGACGAGCTCTTTTATGGCCCAGAATAGCAGCCCCAATCCAAAGAAGGATTTTCCTCACAATTTGCTATTTGTATTATTGAGATGTCTAAAGAGGGAAAACTGGAGAAAGATTGTGAAAGAACTTAGCATAGGAAGGATTCAGATGGGTAACAGGGACCAGGTAGACCTGTAACCACAGCAGTATATTACCTTATAAAACCCAAGAATCCTTCTAGTGGCAAGTAGCCTGAAACACATGAAAACTGTTGCATACTTCTTGGAGCTGGCACAAATAACTTAAAATTGTCACCAATCATTTTGTGAGAAAGCATGATGAAATGATTTGTGATATCTAGGAACTTTGTAGCACAACCAGGAAAATCATATAGTATATTTTTTCACTAACTTTTCCTTGAGGCTCTTCTTTCCCTCCTCTGCCCCTCTGAAATCACTTTCTTTTTATTAAATGCCTCCTAACACAGAAGAACCGTGGCATAGATCCTATGGATTCTTACATAATTTTTAACTCATACAGAGACCATTTTCTGCTTTTTATAGTGAGTAAGGAAGAGGTATTACTGAAAAGGTTATGTTCAATAGCAGCCATCACTTAAAGGACATACTTGTACTTTTCCTGACGTTTGATTCATGATCCTGGTATTTGATGTTGTTCTGGGGGCTGGTTAAATCATTAATGAAAACAAGCTTTGGGCATTTTCAGCAGTCTACCTTGATTCAGAATGGAAGGACCTCAGTTAACTTATGTTGTTCATGCATCTTGAAATGTACTAACATATACATTGTTTTTTGCACACCTCCACATGCTTGGTGTTAAATCATAGAGGTTATTTATTTTAAAACTTTGCTTTTGGTCTCCTAAAGAATTATAATCAAGTGAACAGAATTAGTAGCTGCTTAAAATACTTTTTTCAGAAATTATTAATCTATGCACCAGTAATTAGAAATAATAAATCTCCTATTTTTTTCCAGTTTTTGCAAATAACTCATCATGTCATCTTGATTAAATTTATTTACCTCTAGCTTTCACTCAAAGTATGAACTATAGCCAACTTTTTTATGATTTGAAAATACTGTAATTCCTCTCAGAATAAAATATTGTTTCCCTCTCAACAGCAAAACAGAAATCATGGACAGTGATGCTTAGAAACAATGGAAAGATCCACATGTGCATACTCATTTCTAATATGTTCAACATAGCAGAAGAGAATGAGCACAGAGGAGCTGAAGTGATAGCATCAGAATCTCTGTCACTCATAAGTATAAACGTGTACTTAAGATTTTTAATCTGTTTTAAATCAATGAATTTTGAGGAAACAGAGGTCATGGTACTTCCCCCTCATGATTTCTTTTTTGTGTTGCACATGTTTCTGTATACTTTTAGGAAAATAATCCTCTTGGGTGACCAACGTGGTCTTGGCAGTGGAAGACAGAACCTCCATTGTGGATGAAGCTCTGATATATGTACATTATTATAAAATAAATAAACAAAGAAATAAAGTAATTAAGTTAGAGCAATATGAAGAATGGATGGAATGATAATATATATTTGAATACTATTCTTAGATCTCTAAATTTGGGATGAATGTGGGAAAAGTGCTCAAAGCTTTACTGTAAAATAGTATTAAAAAAATGAAAATGCACAATGCCCAGAAGTTCAAATTACTATTTCAATACTATGAGCTTTCAAAAAATTAAGGGGAACCAAGAGTTCATTAAATAACCATTTCTGATTTCAACCCTGCATATCCCCCAGGGATTATATTACAGCCCAACATCAGCAGTATCTCCAGTGAAAAATAAGTACAGCTGCTTTTCCCTAGGAGCCTTCCCTCAGACCATTACTAAATAAGTACAACTTTGGCTTTTTCTCTCCCCACGCCCTTCAAAAATCAGAGCAGTATGGATTACACGTTTTGGAATCAAATGCAGAGACTCGGGGAGATTCATTGAAGAAGCAGGTGGAGAGAAGCTTGAAGTGCTAAGAAAATGAGAGGAATAAAAGCTGTGGCTGCTGTGACCAACTCGACATCATTAACTTCAAATTCATTTATGGGTGACTCAAGGGAGTGAGAACAACGCTTCTCACTGCACAGGAGGTTCATGGTAAGGGAATACAGGGAAGAGAACAGAAGGCTCCTTATACGTTTTTGTATCATACAGCCATAAAAATATCTAGCACATTGGGACAACAGATGAGGAAATATCCTGGGAGCAATGAAAGAGGGAGTAAAGATCTGTTCTTTTGCAGTTCTCTAGATCTGTCCTAGGTGAGCTGCAATCAAATTAAACTGCTTGTTTTGCATACAAAACTAAAGAGCATTTCAAAGATTTGACTTATGTTAAGTAAATAATTTTAGTAACAGGAAGACTAAGGTTTTATAACCCTACCGAATTCTCTGCAGAAAAAGCAGTATCTTGCTTTCATGCACCAGGAAGTATGTGATTAAAATTAGTGGTTATTGGGTGAATTATAGTCCAACTGCAGGTTGTGAATACATGAATGTACCCATTAAACATTGTAGAATCCACACTAAGTGAGGAAAATCCGGTAAGATAAAGTATCTACATAACTATATATAAAGATGGAGGGATAATGGCTTCTGCCTTAATTTCGGAATCTTAATACATGTGAAATTTGATCCAGAATTCATTGAAACTAATGGGAAAATACACTTAACTTTTTGTTGCCTCTGATAAGAAGATCAATTTTTCCTTATATTTATCTGAATTGGAAGTCTTTGTCCGTGATTTCAGGGATGCAATGAGATCTGATGAAATGAGATGGTGTAGCTATTGTGAACAAGGACCCATCACTTATACAATTTCAGAAATAACTAAGGTATGTACTAGAAATCCTCACACTGTGCCACACTGTGGTAATGAAACAGCACAGTAAGACTCTGCTGCTGTCAATAAAGAAGGGAAGAATATTCTCACACCAAGACTAGTATGGTCTTTTTCCCAAAAAGCACTTTGGTCAAGGCCTAAAGTGATAACAGGATATAATGAGAAGTGAGTGCTGTGTTAGTTATAAAACAAAGTCAGACAGAAAGCTGGTACTAATAATGGGAATCCTTTCAGGTGTTCACTGCTCATCACTGAGGAAGATAAAATTCACCCCTTAGTCAGTCAAGAGGAAATAAAAAATGCCAATTCTGAAACAAGGCTCCCAACACCAGTTTGGCTCCCACAGACCATGTAGAAACAGTATCACTTTGTCTGAGACTAGCTACAAGGGTGGTCCACTGAGAAGGTTGTACTTTCCAGAAACAATTTAATAAAAAAATAGATTAATTTAGATAGGTCTAATGTTGAGCCTTTTCACATAAAACACCATGTGCCAGAGTCAAGATCCATCCAAAACTGAAATAACTACATGTGATTTTAATCAAGAGTATTTTTAAAAAATAAGAAAAAGGAAGTGTGGTGTGAATAGCTTTAGATATATCAATTTTAAAATTTTTTTTCAATACAAATTGATTTTTTTTTTTACATATCCTAGTATAAATTGTTAGTATAATGAATTAAACTCTACAATTTCCTTGTAAGAAATAAGAATGCTCTGTAATTCTTGTGTCATCTGAGTACACATAAATATATACTTGAACATGCAATTGTTTTTCATTAAGGTTTTATGTGTAGGAAAGTTTTTTTTTTATGTTTCATATTATAAAATTACATTATAGTTAGAAACTAGACTACCTGCTCAGATAAGAAATAATTTAAAATAAATTAGTCCATAATTAAGAGAAAAAACTCAGTTAAATAGGTATCTGTAATTATTATTTTTTTTATTTTTACCAGTTAATTTATTATGTTTTAAAATAATGTATATACAAATACTAGTAATTTTTACTTTTATTGCAAATTACTTCTGTGAGAATTAAATTCTTTACCTGACAAGAAATGCGACCACAGACGAAATCTTTTATCTTACTAATTTATCTGGGTGCAACAAGACAACCTCCTTAGAGGGAAATTTTACATTACAGCAATTACTCCTGGTGATGTCTTGAAGTGTGGTGTTTAGTGCCTACTTGTGTTTTTTACATACAAAAGGATATTGAAGTCCCCAGAATAATCAGTGTAAATGCATTCAATACAGCCAGGTAGTTCAAGGCAGCTCAGCACATTTTTAAGTAGACCCCTAATATTAGGAATGCTCTGTTGACTAGAGTAGGAGTTGCTTTATTTTCACACACAGACATCCCATGCCTTCTGAAATGGCACGGGAAGTGCTGCCTCCCCTTTTTATGACACTCCAGAAGGACACAAGTCTTGTTCATTTTATTTCGTATCTGCCAGACCATTCTCCAGTGCTTTGAACACTCAGGTATCCTGACAAGAAATGCCCATGAGTGGCCCACTAAATCAAATGCTAGAGCCCTATCAACTATAAAGTGAGGTTAGACACCTGTTGCTATGTAAATCCTCGAATTTAAATACCTTAGTAGAGATGTTTTCAACTGAGAGCTGAAATCTGCCCTTGTTTTCTCTAAGCCACTGCACTGACCTTTCATTCTTTCATATCAGTTCATGGGTGCATTTGAGGCTTGTGGTAACTTGGATTTCCACAGAAGCTGATGATTTACAAAAAGCTGCATAAGCGGTAATAATCTTTTAAAGTCAGAGACTTTAGGCTTTATGTTTCTTTTTACAAACATCAAAAGATATTTTTCAAGGGAAAAAAAAATTATACAGAAATGCATGAACTCTGGAATCATAAAATCCCAAACCAAAGCCAACCAAACAAAACATTTTAGACACTTAACCCATCAGCAGAAATATAATTCAATGTAATATGCACAATTTGAGGGTTATATTTGCCCAAAACAAATCTGCTTGTCAAATGAGACAGTGATAACATACTTTCTGATAAGACAGTAGAAGTCATCTGCCTGATAGGTCTTTCTAACAAATGTTAGGGGTTTTTTTCCCTAACAAATCTTTAGGGCTGTGAAATAAGGCAAAGATATAAAAGAAACTCATGCTTTGAAACAATGAAAAAAAATTTGGTGAGGAAGTGGTAAAAGGGATATTTTTGTTACAGAGTTTCTTACATGGTATTTGGGAACCTAAAAAGCACTGGCATTTTCCTCTTTTCCTCTTATTTAAATTTTTCTTTTTTCTTTTTTTTTTTTTAAATCTGCTACACTGGATGCTGAAAGTGACCTACATCACTCTCCATACAGTATATCAAATAAACCATTATTTAACAAATCAGTGAAGCACCTCTACTAAATGAAAGGAACCCATAGCTTTAATCCCACTTCGATTAACTTTGTTCTTCTCAGAAAGCAGACCTTAATTTATATCAATTTACAGTAATCTTTACAAGAAAATGCTACTTCACTTACACATGCTGCTTGAGAGCAAAATGAATTTCTGAGGCATGTGGATACCCTATGATGGTTCCAATAAAAACTGCACTTAGTAAGAATGAGGAATCTGAACACTTTCTGTCTGCTGAAATGATTTCTTTGGTTAGACAGATGAGGAAGTTTAATGATGTATGTTGTGAATTCTCTCCACTAATAAATAAGAGCAACACTCCGATCAGTAGAAAGACCTCAAGGACATTTGGCACAGCTATTTAAAGTTTAAAGTGTACATCTCAATAGACAGGCATTTTGTTACTGTTTACAATTCTAGTTCTCTGTAAAGGACCAATTGAGATAAATATTTCTGAAGGACAGCAAAACAGCATATTATTTTTAACTATAGGGAAACCCAGGAAAGCTGTCTTTTAGGATAATGTTTTAGAAGCAGGTCAATTCAAACACAAGCAGTTAATTATCTAATTAAACACAATATTTAATTTAGGTGACCTGATTTTTTTAGCACCTTTACTTCTCAAATGAATTGATTATTTTCCAAATGTCATATTTCTGTATGCAATTTATCAGGGTCTACAGACCAGGTCTTTAAAGACAGCCAGGTATGTACATTTGCTGATGTATAGTGGGACTCAGAAGCTGACACAGAAGTACAAGCTTCAGTATAATTTGTGCATGTACTTATTTTTTCAGAATTAAGCCTAAATCCAGAACAAAATCTTCTCACATGCCAATGAGATGCTCAAAAGTCCTTTTAATTTATTTCCTAATCCCATAATCATCTCAAAACCATGAGAGGCCAAAATTTATGCTGAATAACACACATACAACTAAATCCTGATGTGCTAAAAACGTCTGGTCAGCAAACCCCAGCAAATCAGCCAATATACTTCTTTTTGCATCTCAGATGTTATCAGACTCAAGCGAGTGGATGTAAAACATACACGATGGAACAGGTTTGGCAGCAGGAACAGACCACCTGTGAACTTGCATGTTAGCACATAAACAATGGCTCTGTGGAAAGGACAGTCAAAAAAGAAGAAGGATCCCTGATCTCAAGTTCCCACGCAAACATGAAGCAGAGCCTGGATCTGGGCTGTAAGTGCCTTAGTATCAAGACTCATATTTGCCTCTTCTCTGTAACCTTCTATATTTGAATGACTATTTTAAAAAAAATCATTACCAAGTGGAGCACCTGCAGCAGAAAGGTCTACAAAAGGTCAGAAAAGACTAACTGCTAAACAATACCCGTCCAAAGACTGAGGAATTCCCTGCAGCATGAGAGACAGTTTTGAAATGTTCTTTCACCTCAGGCAGAACAAGATTGCCAAACTTATGTTTGACCACCAACGTGAACCTAAAGGGCTTCTGTACATTATGCAGGTGAGGGAATGGTTGCCAATTTCAAATTGGCAGAACTAACTGCTAGACTGCTTTAAAAACCAAGCATCAATGATCTCAAAAATAAGCATGAGCTGAACTACAGACCTCACTATAACCATACTTAGGCAGATTTAGAGTTGAATTAAACTCTAGATGAAAGTTAAATATCTGAGACCAAACTTCTATTCAGTGCTCACACACAGCTAGCCAGTGATTTCCTAAGTATCCTTAGGTTGTATGGCTTCCAGCATGTGATTCAAAAAGGCACAGATCTCCTGAAAGTCTTTTGCCAAAACTGCCAGCCTCAGGTTGATGCTTTTGACACTGTAAAATACTTCAGCTGTGTTAGGCGCCTAGCATAGGTTACCTATGTAAGGTAACCAAGCAGAGCATTTTGTCCATACAAAATTTCTAGAGAGCTATTAATCTGTTCAAAATAGGCATTTATTTTATGCTGAATGGCTCCCTAAATTTTCTTGACTATTATTAAGTCTAGGTATTAAGGTACTACAACCTAGGTAGGTCTATCCCAATAATGAACGCTGCAAAATTTAGGTACCTTGGCATATTTAACCATGTAATTATCTGCCTCACAAAGCTAATCAGTTTGTGAGGCAGATACTTGTTTGACAAAGCTGAAAAATCTCACTTCTGGTTAGGAATTCAGTGGCTGATATAAAGTCTTAGACACAGTGCTGAAATGGTGAATTTCCCTAATACTAGGGAAATGGTTTTGTAATGGTATTTCTCACAGACTGTGAAGCAAAAAGATACTCCCTGAAAAGTCATCTTAGGATTTAGGATTTCTTGCTAAAGAAAAAGATACCAGTCCTGAAATTTCTTTTTTGTAGCATCTTGAATTATTTTGCACCGTGTTACACTTTGAGCGCATGTATAATTAATGTGGCAGCAACAAACCCAAATACACGGATTTGTATGTTTTTTGTTGATCCTTGTTAAAAGGATAACAATCTGTACAAACACAAACCAACACTGTTGCCCTTCACTCTTCTCTCCCTGTGGGTTTAGCATTGTGCTATGAGTAACGGCAGACAGTTTACAAAGCTTTTTGTATTTAAATATGTAGATATCTAAACAACTCTTACAATTTTGCAGTGAAGTTTTATTTATATGTAACCTTTTACTGATATCTGGTCGGTTAATTAAGTGGGTAAAGTTTGGGTAAAACATTGATTGCTTTTTTTTTTTTTTTTAAATATCCCTCTTTCTTATATAGCTCTAGAAGAGATACCTCTCTTTATCTATTATGCATCTTATCAGTTATCTGTCCACCTATATTTGTCAGTTTGGTTTTGGTTAAGACAATTTTCCTTATAGTAGCTAGTATGGGGCTAAGTTTTGGATTTATGCTGCAAACAGTGTTGATAACACAGAGATGTTTTATTATTGTTGATCAGCGCTTACATCATGTCAGGGCTTCTCAAACCACCCCACCAGGGAGAAGGATGGGGGTGAACAAGAAGATGGTAGTGGACACAGGTAGGACAGCTGACCCCAACAGACCAAAGGGATATTCCATACCAAATGGTCTGATGCTCAGCATATAAAGGTGGCAAAGAAGAAGGAAGGAAGGGAGGTGAGTGTGTGACATTTGAGTTATGGCATTTGTCTTTCCAAGTAAGCATAACAGGTGATAGAGCCTGGCTTTCCTGGAGATGGCTGAACACATGGCTGCCTCTGGAAAGTAGCAAATGAATTCCTTGTTTTGTACATTTGTGTGTGCATGTGGCTTTTGCTTTACTTACTGAACTCCCTTTATCTCTTTATCTGAATGCATAGATTTTCTCACTTTTACCTCTCTGATTCTCTCCCCCATCCCAATGGGGAGGAAGCAAATGGCTTTGTGGGGCTCAGTTACTAGCTGGGGTTAAACCATGAAACAGTTCAAGAAATAAGAATTCATTGCAATTCTAATGTGTTATTTAGACATTCATTATTTCAGCTTTAAGATGAATTTTTAAGAAAGATATTTAGTTATCATAATACCCATACTGAAGAGATGATATTTTGTCAAGGACACTAGTGACAACAGTACAATCTGGAAAACATTTTCAAATAATAAAAAAATAAAAAAAACATAGCAAACAACACAAGAAGGTAACACAGTTTTGGCAGCACAGGTTTTATGTGTGAATCCCACTCTGAGGCTCAAGTGTCTTAGTAGCTGAAGGAGAGATGCACCCTAGCAAATTATAGCTTTCCTGAGGACAAAAGGAGGGGGTGGGGGATGCACCATGTGTTTAAAATTAGAAACTCTTCTCAAAGCTGATGATTACAGTTAAATATAAATGAGGGAATCCAGCCCATGACTGTCAAACAGAAACAGCTCCAAAGCCCTAAGGGCCTTTCTTAAAACCATGAGTTCCAGCCTGCTGTAAGTTAAGGAAGGTGATCAGTCACGCATTCCACAGTCATGCAAGGGAAAAAACTCTTAATAAGAGTCTTAAGATATTTGACCCAAAAGATTTGATCTAGTTTTATTTATATAATACGAAATGATACTGCTTGACTTCATCAGAAGTCCCTGAAGAGCTATTGCATAGTCACTGCTCCTGTGTTTTTCTAGCTGCCCGTATTTTCCTCAAATGACCCTTGCTAAAGATGCCTACTCACTTCAGATTCCAGAAAGGTCACTCCTGATTTTCAACGCATGGACAAGGTACAAAAAACCCTGATGTTCTTTGCCTGGTTTCTATGATTTACTCATTTCCCTGTTGGCTTGTTCCTTTTCTTTCCTTCCCTCCCCCACTTTTCCCTTTTGGCTCATTGATGCCTGTGCATTGATGCCTGAGGAGGTTAAAAAAAAAAAAAAAAGTCATCCTTATACATGCTTTTTTTGTCTTTTATCAAGTTAATGAAGAAACAATAGCCCAGGATGAAGCTATATTGGAAACACAGGGTCTTTTTCTCTAGCTGACAGATACAAACATCCTGTCTCCTAATCAACAGCAAGATACCTAGCTAGAAATTCTGTCAAAGATACTTCTTTTATATAAGTCATTAAATCAATATGAAATGCATCTCAGTCAAGAAGGGAGCTAAAATTTATCAATCTTATGTGATCTGGAAAAAACCTAACCAAACAACAGAACAAAAGTCAGGAAGTGTATTTCTTGTTTCCCTGCTTATTTGCATTTTTTTCCTCTTGAAATACATTATGCCAGTATAAATGAGTGTGGGACCAGTGACTGAGATTCACATTTATTCTTCTAAAACCTACAGGAAATCACTCAAGTTATTGCTCTTGCAACTAAAACATCTGTACTGCCATGGATTTATTCCATATTACACTCAATTAGCTTGTTTGTGCATCAAATTGGAAGATGAAAAATGTCTTTTCAAATACAAGCAGGCAGGGTTCTCATTGTCTCAAATGCCATTTATTTTTATTTCAAGTATGTTACAGCATATAAAGAATTCTGGGGATTGCCTGAAAGACTACATATATCAGAAATGAGGCTTCCTACAAGTAAGATTTAATATCAAGAACTAATAATAAAATCTCTCTTGTGTAATAATTTACTTATAAGAATTCTTACTTGAAGTGAGAAATTAAATGACTTAACAATACAGTGGACACTTTAATTGCTTCTATCAACTCTGCAAGTGAACGATGTTATATTTTGGGTTATATTTAATTTTTGTGGGGTTTCTTTTCTGAAGATTGGACCCCTAGAGAAGTAAATAAAGCATTTTATATGGTACACTGTCAGGTTCTGAAAGATAAGAGACTGAAAAATTTTTTTTATTTGTTAGATCTTTTGCAGTTACTGTAATCTTAGGTGATTTCTAGTCATTTATTTTGTGGGCAGAAGTGATTTTTTTTAAGCCATCATTGACCCTTTAGAACTGCTAAAAGGTTTCTATTTATTTGCAGATTTTAATGACTTCAAAAAATCAGCTTCAGTTTAAACCATCAAAGCTTATTCTCAGCCCAAAAGTAATTTAAACAAGAATAAGAAATGTCTTCCTGACAGTCATTAATTTTACATGACAAGGCACAGTGGTTGGGAGGGATGGAAGTACATGATTTAGTGGAGCTTTATAGTGAAGCAACCAGCAGACAGAATGTGCAGCTTACCCTACACCATGGCTCAGTATCAGCCTGGCTGAGAAGATACTGATTCGAGAACACATACACAATTCATCTATTCCTTTTTAATTTTCTTTTTTTCTCCAGAAAAAAAAAAAAATACTGAAATCAACAAGAGACTGCAACTTGATACTTTGCTTGGCTGACAGGGGAAGAACTGATTTCACCCATCAGTAGAGATGGGAATGCAGGAAATTAAAAATACAGTACAAAAATAAACCAGGCAGTGACTGAAATTTTACATCTGGACATGCTCAGTGATGATCTGCTAAGATTTTGCCAGAGCATAATAAAGAAACATCTTCTTTGTGACCTCACTGCACATTTTCTCTGCCCAGCTTGGCAGGCACATCTGCTCCTTAGCAATTTGCATGAGGCAAATTTTAATTGAGTTACTGAAACACATAGCCAAAATCTACACAAACCAAATAGAAAAATTCTGCTTTTGCATGAGACACAGGGAAAAATGCAAGTGTGAGGAAATAGTAATTGGTCTAGTAATAGTAAAGTATTTCCATTTTTTGTAGTTTTACATTTTCAAAACTTAATGTCTTTCTCTTTCCTTTTCTAAATTAAACTTTTTCTTTTCTCCTGCAGCAATATTCTTATTACAGCATACACTGATATTCTTCTTGTCCTATTAACCTGCTCTTCCAAAAAGGAAGAATCTTAGCAATCAAGTTTCCCAGCAAAACAACTGCATTGGTAAAATGTTGTGATTTTACCCAATTCCTAAATAATTTCACTGCCAATTAAGGATGGCTATATTCTCTTAGAATATAGCCATACAGCAAAAGAATTTCTATTTCTTTCTTATTTGAAAATAACAAAGAAAATAACAATATAAAAATAACTGCATTAAAATAAATGTTCAGCTAACATTTTATTTAAATCTGAATGCTGACATGAAGGTTCCTCCTCAAGTGACCACACTATGTATCTTACATAAAAGTGAATTTTTTTCCCCTTAACCAAAGTCTCTTTCCCATAAGCTATTTTTAGGAGTATATGTGTACGTTTGCATGCATATACAGGCACGGAGATCACACTACCCATTAGGTACATAACTACAGAGCTTGCACAGCACTCTTAGTGATCAGCACTATCTCAAGGTGACAAATATGCAGCCACATACAGATCCTGAACAACTCACATCTGCATCCCATTCTGGGACTTCAGTATGTAGCCAGTCTGGTGACATTAATATTTTGGGGTTATTCAAATTCTCTGTTGGAGAAAGTGAAGCAGCCAGACTGTGAGAACAGCACTGCAGTCTGGCCCAGTATTGAGCCAGACACCTATCCCGGTCCTGTCCCACAGCAGAGTAAACATTAGGAGCCTTTTAACAACCCCTTTAAGAGCTGCTTTCAGAATCATGCCTCACAGCAGCCCCACTAAGCTTACAGCACATGGTTCTGGGTCTTGTCCAGATGGAGCTGTCAGAATGTAGCTCATGGAGCAACAAAGGCTGGACAGGCCTTATCCACCCCACAGTGAGATGGGTGACATGGGACAGTGGTCAGAAGCTTGGAGAGCTCCCTGGCCAGCTCTGCCTGGCTGTGCTGACTCCTAGAGATGTCTCAGACAACCTGCAAATGCTCTTTGCCCTAGCAATGAAAAACACCAGTTGCCTTCTAGGAAGAAGAAAGTTTTCTGGTCACATAACATTGCCTCAAAAGCAAATAAACATTAGTGGAAACAGCAGACACGAGGTATTGGTCTCATACAAGTTTCAAGGAGAGGTATAATCAGCCCTCAGGTAAATGCAGGTTAGAAAACAATATCCTTTTTCTTTCTCATAGGTGTCCATCCACCTGATGGCATATCGTGTGTGTGTAGCATTAGGGTATCCTCCCACAGAGCCACCTATTAAGAGTAACAATGCTCACTATTTCCAGAATAGACTGTTACTCCTTCTAATGATGAAAAAGGAAATTAGTTTTCATAACCAATGCTTTTAAAAAGCATCAGCATACTATTAGAGGGAGAACAATTTCTTTAATAAGGAAAATATTTTTCAATGGATGTGCAAAGAGTATGTTTAAAAAGAAAATCTTAAGTAGAAAGGAAAAATTCATCAATAAATTTAAGAAAATAGGGGAAAAGAAACCAAAATTGTGATAAGAGGCTGAAATAATATTGCCATAGAGTTCTATTTTTTGCTGGTTTTAATTCCATTCATAGTTTTTCAGTTTTATCTGTATACTGAACTGCTTAAAAATGTTTTTAAGTTTTGTGAAATATATACTTTCCAGGCATATCTATAAAGTTCTTCTTAAAACGTGGTTATAAACTTAGAAGACAATTATTTTTAATTTTGCTTTACTTAAGGATCCTGACTATCCATTGAAATTATTGCAATATGCACTGTAGTTCTCATGCAGTACTGGCTGTAGACCCATTAGGAATAGGAAATTGAGTCAAGAAAGCAGGCAGGTACACACAGCACTTTCTAAGTACAGAGATCAGACCAAATAGCCAACACACTGTAAAATGGGAAAGCATCCAAAGGAGAGCTTTATGCTGTTCTGAGGCATAAATATTTATCAACCAGTGCAAGAGAATGTGACATTCCTCTGCAAGCAAAGAATTTGCTCAGAAAGCATTCCAAAAAAGACAGGAGAGAGAAAGAAGGGGAAAAAAATCACAACAAACCCACAAAACCCCCCATTGCCTTTATTATGTCAAGCTGGGTTATAGCATAGAGTCCCAACTAAGAAGCTGAACTAATCACTGTTTCTTTTGTTGTAAGGTAGAATGAAGCCTCTTCCAGAACACCAGCAACCTCTATGACTTGCCAACTACTGACTGCAGAGAAACCAAAATGGCAAAAGACTATCATGGTATAAGAGAGCTGAAGATAATTTACAAGTTGATGCATGTGCTAAATGAAAACAAGTAGGCTGTGAGCATGCACCTCACTCATCTCATTAAATCTTTACACACCTTTTCTAGCTTTCATTTACTTTCCTCTCAGAGAAACACAATCAGCTTGCTTAGTTTCCTAATGAGTATAATAGACAATCATGTAAAGTAGATCATTGCTTGGTAAAAATGCAGTGGAGAACGGCAGGCAGTCTAATAGATGTAAACTTGCTTAATTCTTTAATTATGTGTCTTTGATCAGAAGCAGCTCACTTGGAAAGATTTTTTTTTTTTTTTATAATGTAATGAGCACTCACCTTTCATGTTTAGCACTGAGTGTTAGGCCAATCTGGTATCAGTGGTATCACTGATTGTATGTCAAACACATCACTGAAAATTGAGATAATAAATGTTACTTCCAGCTATTAAAGCTTTTCTTTTTTGGAGGCATAGGTCTGCAAGAGCTATTTTGCAGTTTTACCTTTTCTTTCCATCTCTGTCATGAATCCAATGGAATTTTTAAAATAGATGATTGACACTATTTATCTTTTTTTTTTCCCCCCCATCTTTGTCCTCAAACCATTTCATTTCCTCATTAACCTCTCAATCTGTATTGAAGATCTAATTCCTATTACTTCCAACACCTTATACTATTCCTTGGACTTCACCTTCTGACAAAAATGGAGATCAAATGGCTTTGATACCAGCCTGAAACGTTATGGCAAGTAGGGTCTAGAACAGAGTGAAAAAAACCCTTTTCAGTAAAATTTGGAGCTAAATTAAAACAAGTAGATTGGAACTATTTATCAACTCAGCCTTGGAGAGTGACACTACCTTAATATATTTCCACTTACATATGCAGCCATAAGAGACTAAATATACTAGATGTTTCTTATTATTTCTTTTTTCTACTGAAGTATCACCAAAATTAGGATTGATGTCCTAGCCGAAACTAATTTATACTGCCTATTTCAATCTAGCTTTCTAGGAAGAAAAACCAAACAAACAAAAAAGAAAATCAAAACAGAAAAAACCCCAAATCCAAACAAAACATTAAAAAAAGGAAAAAAAACCCCAAACAAACATAAAATGAAAACACAAATAGCAGCTAGGATACTCAAATTAGAGGGAAACTGAAGTTAAGGAATGCACAAAAGAGGTCTGTGCAGCATTTCTGCAGCTTAATGCACATCAGGAAAACCTGTAGCTACCAATACATGTCCTTTACAGACACTGCTCTACCTCTCATGCAAGCAGATTTTTTACAAAGAAGCATGTGAGGCTATTAGGCACTGCAGCTTTAATTCTTTTGAATTGATTGTTAATATAATTTTTCTTTTCTGTAAATAAGCAAAAAAAAAATTCTCATAAAAAGAACTTGTGCTGTATTCAGTTTCATCCCAAAATGTATCTAAATATTCCTCATTGCCCTACAGGAGTGTATGATTTGCCTCCATAGTTCAAGTCTGCATTATAAGGTTTCTGTAAGGAAAAGAGACTAAACAGGACAGAAAATTCTCATTTTGTCTTACTTCCCAATATAGTCATAGGTTGTGCAGATTATTGTTTCATAAAAATAAGTGCTTTGGGTAAATGCATGCATACAAGTTCTAGAAGATAATCATAATTTATTCTAACTTCAGAGTGAAGGACATTTTGCTCCACTTCAATGAAATGTTCTTGTTCTTTTTTTAAGATGTATTTTTGGACAGTTTTCAGCAACTCTTCCAATTGGTTCCTGACTGTGATGACAGTTCATAATATAATTTATATAATTTACATTAATGTTAACTTTTGGAAACCCAAGACTTTTTTATAAAAGATGAGAGTGTTTAAAGTATTCTCATTCAAATTCAACTTGCTTCTTGGAATAACAAATTACATCATTAAAAAGCAGTCCAATTTCAAATAATGATATTATGCTAAAGAATGAGATTGACAAGAGTGAGAATTACAATTATGACATGCACTAAGTAATTGTGTTGCAAAGCAAATGAAAAAAAATAATAATTTCTTATAACTGCAAATTGGTAGTATTCAAAAAGTAAAATATTTGTTTCATCTAATTTATAATTGCTTCTAAATAGGAAAATGATCCTGGTTTATTTATTAAGAAGTCATGAAAATTTTACCCTATATCATGAAATCTTTTACCCTATATCTGTTTAATCACAAATTTCTTCCTCTGAGCAAGCTGACTTCCGTTGATTGTTAGCTGCCTGTAGCTATGAAGGAAATATATGGAAATGAAGCAAATAGTTGTCACTAAATGAACAAACACTTTCTATTCCACCTTATTCAGTACTGAAATACCTGTGTTTTTTCAATGACAGATATGCAAATCTACTAAAGCCAGTAGGAAGAGCAAAGAGCTGTTAGCATAAATTAAATCTGCACTTTTTCCTTTTCTTCATTTTTAAACAAAATGCTAAATACAGAATTTCTCACTTTGGAGTCCACACTAACTAGATAATAGCTAAGAGAAAATGGTTTAAATAGTAATCTAAACGCTTCTCAACACACAGCCCTCAAAGATAATACACAATTTTAATTGTATTTTAATGTTAACCTAAAATATTACACAGGAAAGCACTGAAAGCACTCTTCTGAAAGTTGACTCAAAATAGTAATATAGGATCACAGAGTAACTGCTCAGAATGCAGGTAAACATCAGTGTTTCTGTGTTTTCTTTCAGCCAGTAATATAGCCCAGAAATTTATTTTACTGCATTCTTAGCAGTTTTACAGAAGCAGTGCTACCCTGTGATTTTTCTCACTTCGTGATTTACTCATCTGTTGATTTCTGCACATATCCCTGCTCTTCCACAAAGCTGTTTTTGCCTCATCCTGTGCACCAGAGTTAAAAATGAAAACTTAAAACTGATGTAATTCAGATAGTCATTTCATCCCATAAAGTTAACCTGCATATTTAGGAAAAACTTCTATCACTTTGTGTAAGTGTTCATGAAATACAGGGGTTTATAGGAGGGAGATGCTACATCCCTGCACTGACTTAGTGGTAGATTTGTTTTTGAAAATCAGCTCAAAGTCCTCATTACATGTACTGGAAAGTTTTGTTTGCACATGCATTCAATTTTCTGCCCTGCTGCAGACTCTCTGATTTTACACATTTCACTGATTAACATAATGTCTTGGTTTGGGCCAGGATAAAGGTGATTTTGTCTTCTACTTTTGCTTTCAGCTAAGTCTCCTGTAAGTACCTGCACTTGCTGAAATTAACAGCAAGTTTCTCAGTCAGTGTCTGCTGCTGGGACTGATAACACTCAATGTTCATAGTTACTTCTAGTGACTGGTGCACAGAGCCAGGGACACTGCTCAGTTCTGAGGAACATTTTGCCCTCTGGAAAGAGAAAAGGAGTAAAGAGGTCACACCTGCAGCCCCCCTTTAGGGAGGACCAGACAAGATAGATGGCCAGAATCGACCAAACAGAATATTCTATCCCATGTCATACTCAGTATAAATGAGGGTCAAATCCCTTCCTTTTCCTTCCTGCTTCCCCTTCTTAACCTGTCCCTGTTTTGCTTTTGCATCCTGGGAGGATTCTGTCCATTCGTCTGCCTGTGCTCCTGATCCATGCCAGCCTGAATCTGTGTGTTCCTGCCTCCAGATCTCTACTGCTGCCGACTCCAGGAGTCCAGCCTGGACTCTCCCAGGGCTGCCCTAAAGCCTTAGTGCTGACATGAGAGTTATTGGAGGAAAGGGGGGAGGAACGTGGTATCAATTTTCCTGTATATTTGTATATATTTAGTAATTTTTCCTATTTATTATTACTGTTTCATTAAAGTTGTGTAGTTTAGTTTCCAACCCATAAGTCTCTCTGTCTTATTCTCTCTCCTTTCTTTATCAGAGAGGAGAGGGGGATTAATAGAGACCATCTGTTACTCGGTTTAATTGCCAGGCCAGTGCTAAAACATAACACTTAAATAAGGAGCACAGTCAACTAAGTTTCCTTTGACACACATGGAGAGACTCTTTTTTCCATAGAAGCTGACCCAGCACAACTCAGAACTCTCTGGAGCTTTTTATGTCTCCCCACTGATGATAAAGTGGGTTTAAGGAGGCTAAGATACTAATGCAGGGGCCTCTGAAAAACACTGAAACTGATCAAACTTGGCCTTAAGCACCGCTGACCCAATGAAATGGCTGCATGCAGCCAGGGCATGGATGGTCATCTCATGAAATTTCATACAGACTGTTCAATCAAGCTGAAAGAATTCACATCACACTACAAATATCTTAAGTATTCCACTTCTGAAAGGCTGCCTGTTCAACCTATTATTTTAAGTAGGTTTTAGAAGAAAGTAAGCTTTGAAGAGAAAAAGAAAGAAGGAAAGACAACAAGATGTAGCGAGAGAGAGAGAAAGCAAGCAAGCAAGACAGACAGACATATATTTACTTTATAGGATTTTAGCACCAAAAATTTTTAAGTCTTTCCCTCCATACCTTCAATTTTTACTGACCTTTTCCTTATCCACTTGGGTAGGAACAGGAACACAGATTGGCAGAGGATAAAGCTTCACTTAATAATGAGATGATAAGGTTATGGGAAAACACTGCTTAACGAATCCAGACTGGCTGAGTAAAGGGGTTAAGCTTCCTCTCTTTGATCAAAAGTCATGACCTAGTGGATAAAATGAAAGACTCAGAATATGGGGTTTGTTCTCTTCCTGGCTTAAAATAAGCTATCTGAACTCATTTACCTTTTATCTTCTCTATACCACTGCTTCTATGTCTGTATAGCAAAGATAATGACACATCCTCATAAGGCTACTGGAAAGTTTAATTCATTAATGTGTGTGAAGTACTGAGCAATTCTTAGAATGGTACAGTAGAAATGTGAAATATTATTAAAATGTCAGTTATATTTCTATAAAATTAGATCCTTGTGTCTAAGTGAAATTAATTGGTATGACAAGGAGAATGAAAACTTTAAGGAAATCATAAGAATTTGCTTATCATGAGGCTGTCAATAGGACAGCACATACTTCAGAAATTGTGGTTCAAAAATGGTAGCACAACAGAATTATTCCTGTATGCATAGGTTGGTATTCCAGATTAACACACACACACAGAGACACAGACACAGACACAAAAGTAAAACCAAGGGATAAAAACACAAGCATACTTCTGAGAAAACTTTACCATTTTGACAATTAAAAATATATAGCTCTATTAGTATAGTTTATGATTAAAATTATAGAAGGCAAACTTCTGAGTTCTTTAACAGAAATTCAGAAGTATTAAAGAACCAGTTTTGATTAACTGCACCCAGAAAAATGAACTATCAGAACTGAAGATTATTAAAGAGATATCTGATACTTATAAAAGAGGCCAAGGTTTCATCTCACAGGAATTCTGGCAAGCAGTGTTCTTATGTGTTATAATAAGGAATGTCTATGAAATAACCTGCCTGCTGGGAATAAGTAGAAAGTCGACAGAGGTGATGAAGGAAAGATTTTGACAAGGACTTTTTCAGTTAGTCTGTATTTCTTATAAAAGAAAGTGTGTTTGAAGAAGGCAGATTATGAGCCAAAAAATAGTAACATGAATGATTAATCCAGACAGGAAAAGTACCTCAGGTTCTTTTAACCACCTCTCTTTAGACAGGAGCCATGACAGAAACTCAGTCTGCTTCCTACCTTTCTAATCACTAAACGTAATCACAGAAGTTTGGCAGCCCCACTACTTCCTTAGCAGTGAAGTGTACTCTGTACAGAGAGACAAGCTAGTGTGTGAATGGGTAGTTAAAATTCCTCTCACCACATCTCTTATCTTCAAGGGAGTAAAGACCAGATGCTACCTTTAACATAGATGTACTGCCACTGAGCCTCAGCCATTGTTTTGTTCTGCAGCTCCCATAGCAACTGCTATTAAGTGCTAATAATATGATAAGGAGAAAAGAAAGAACTGCTTGAGTGTCCAAAAGTAATACAAACATTTTACAGCAACCATGATAAGGGTGCATATATTTGCAGCTGATGTTCTAGGAAATGCAACTGAAAAAAATGTTGCCGACACAAAGAAAAAACGTAATGAAATACATCAAGTAGAGCATGGTGGAATAAATACTTCTATCTCATATTTGCTGCAAGGTAGCATTGTACTAGATAGCAGAGTGCAGAGTGTGCCTTAAAAAGTATAGATGGACTGACAGATAACTCAATGACTTGCAAACTAAGTGATCCTATCTACAAGGAAAAGAAATCGAATTCCTCTGTAGAATGTTCAAGCTGGGGTATTTTATGATCTTACTAAAAAGGAAGAAACAGTGACAGCACAAGGAAAATAATACGTGGTTGCAAAACAAGAGTCAAGACTGTAATTCAGCTGAGGTCTGCTGAACCCTCAAAGCACAAAAGCACAACTCAAACAACTCCTGAATGACAATGAATTACTAAATTCCAGTATTTCAGCTAAAATCAGGATGCAACCTAAAACAGCAGAATAAGGCTCTTAAATCTATCTCTTACAATCTGCAGGCGAAAAATGTCAAAAAACCAAAATGGCATCAGCTACGATTTGTGAATTTTAAATAGATTATTAAGTGAAAGAAAGGCTCTTGTACAGAGACAGGAGATTAAAAAGGTTAATTGAGAAACAATAAGATGGAGATCTGAATATGAATACAGTAGTGACTTCAAAAACAACTGTTAATTATGAGCAGAAAATAAAGTTGATTAAAATTACTGTTGCACTCTCACCTTCCCACTTCCAATGTTCTTCATCTGGTCATTTATTGTACATATGTACATACATAAAATACAAATACATATAAAGTTGATGTCTAAATACAGAAAGAAATATCAGAAGATATTTTTTCACCATAAAAGATCACTTAGCTGAAAAGCCAGTCAGAGTGTAAATGTTTTTCAAAGAAAGAGTAATGTGGGATCTCAAACTGTGACCATCTCCTGTGACCCATCCTGAATCAGTAAGGTCTCTAAAAGACCATATGCATTTTCATAAAAAAAATTCAAATTGCTTTTATTTCAAGTCTTCTACTTTGCCTTGCCAACCATCTGAAATTAAAAGTTTATGAACTTGTTAGTAGGTAGAACTAATAGTACTACTACTACTACTACTAAAACGTTCTACTAGAAGAAAAAGTTCTACTAGACGAAATTTTTAACCTTTTTTCAGTACTATGAAACTATTGAAACATATGGATGCAGAAAGAATTCCCACATTATGATGATGTTTTACTTTTCCAGCCAGGAAACTTAGGTGATAAGATTAGAGGTAAAGTGAAACTTCCTCTCACTGACTTTCAATTTGCTCAAGATGGATAGAGCAATTATTTGTTTCTCACAGCAAAATTACAGAAGATTTGACACAGCATTAGAATTAACACAATAATTAAGAATAGAATCTTTGGCAAACACCATTTTAGGCATTACTTTTTATTCTTCGGAGGTCTTGAATAAATGAATGGAACATATTTTAGCAGTGACAGATTCTCCCCAAGTTTCTCATTTTCCCTAAAATAGTTCTACAACAACTCAAATACTGAAAAAGTCTAAACTTTTCTCTAAATATCTCAAAAATTACATTGGTCTTAATGCCTATCAGAAATTATTTTAAACAATTTAAACTGAAATCTGAGTTACTTACAAGCATGCAAAATGAGAACCAAAATGCATGTATATTTGGTTGTATGAAACATGTTTATGGTATTTCTGTTTTCCTTCAGGCCATATTTTGCAAAACAAGCTTTAGAAGAATGAAAGTTTCTCTGAATCTAAGTATCACGGTGTATTTATGTAGACCCTAGTGTAACAGGTATTTACCTGAATACTGTATACAGCTGTAACACTGTTCTTAACAAATGAAAATAACTGCTAAAATCTACCTTCTTATTTCAGTAGAAAGCAACTTCAGTGATATTCTTGGAAAATGAAAGAGAAGTAATGAGCTTTACAAGATCCTTTCACTGATAGAATAGCTAAAGCACAGGGTTTATCTGCAAGATCCTTTAGCTCCAAATTCAAGTGGCACTGTCTCAGGGGACTTGAAAATCCTAAAATGTGTATTTAATTTTACAAAGCTTTACATAAACATGAAGAGATACAATTCAAAAAAACTTGTCTGGAATTAATGCATTAGGCCCAGAAGCTGAAATCTGTGTGCTCACAGAAAGGTGAAGCTAAGTCTTTTTCTCATATCCATCTCCTTTCTAAGAGTATTTGTTTACCGTGTTGGACTGCAAAAGAGCCTAAAAAAGAGCCAATGCATTGATATTTATGTCTCCTTGTAAGCATCATTATAATTCCTCCTCCTGACCATGCTCCTTTACCATAGAATAGGAAAGCAATAATGCAGAAAATGTATGAGTGGTCCTAACATGCTGAATATTTTCTAGTAGGAGGAACTTGCAGTGGTAGGAGGTTAGCATATATTGCAGGAGAAGTGCAGAGCCTCCTCAACAAATTTCAGTTTTGGCAAGCAAATTCTCACTGATTTCATAATTGCTGACAGTTTTTAGTTGGCTGGGACCAAGCTAAAAGATGATTGGAGCTAAAAGTGAAGTAAAGAAACTGCTTAAAAAGGGAAACGAAAAAGAAAGGAGTGGCATCAAACATGACAGAAATCAGTAGAAAAGAAAGATCCCAATACTGGTAATTGAAATAACAGTGGAATAACCTGTAGTACATCACTCTGCAATGTTGGGATGTGGAAGAAAAGGGGCAGTCCCCAAGGCAGGGGATCAGACAGCACGCAGAATATATATCAGAGACCTGGACACAAGAAACTACTGAATACAACAAGAGAAATTGTTTGAGGTAGCAAAGAACAATGTGAGAAGGTGGCAAAAGGAATGCAGATTAGTGGTGAAAGGGAGTGCTGGAAGAAAGACCAAAATGTATGGGTCCTTGAGGGGGAAAACAGGGGACATTTTGTGGAGGGAAGAGCCTTGAAAGACAGTACCAAGTAATGCCATAAAAGGCCAAGACTACCTAGTTCAGTTGTGGTATTTCTTAGGCTGAAAAGTCCACCAGATAAGGGTTGCAATAACAGAGCTTATCTCTGGAAGTTCTATGCTCACATTTAATAACTGTGGGTTTTCTACTTGGAGATGAAGAATCTGTGTTGATATGATAAAACTAAAAATCAAGTCAGAAGTTTAAAGGAGTTGTAGAAGGGAAATACATGTGGTCTCTCTCATCTGCCCCGTCTACCATGTACATAGGCACTTGCATATGCTCAGGTGTATGTGTATAAACAGGTAGATAAATCAATATATAGGCACAAAGATGTAAAAGAATTTAAACATTTTTGCTCAAACAGTAGTAACTATCTCTGTCAGTCATAAGGCTGCTGCCCTATTGCTACTATAGTCAACACTAAAACCAAGAGCTGGACGCATCACAGAGCATTAAGCAATAAAGCACTTAAGAAGTCAAGAAAAAAAATAAAAAGATTGCTTGTTAACCCTATTGGACAGAATCACAGATGGCAGAATAAGTACATCTCCATAACCTCAGCATAGTTATGCTGAGTTAGATTACCCATTTCTTCAGAGATATAATTCAAAATGTCATTCTACTGAGGAATACAAAATCAGGTATTCATGTATTTCCTAAAGCTGCATAAACTATGAAAATAAACATTTACATGTACCAGAAGTATCCTATCTTCAGAATACAATTACTAAAACTAAAGGAAGCTTAGAGACACACAAGATTCAGACTATATAATTTGAAACCAAAACTCCGAAGGTGAAATTGGTTTGATCTGTAGACAAATGTCAACTCTGTGCCCTATTAAAGTTGCAATTGTTTTAAAAGGACATATCAGTGAACCCTGAGACATTGAATAAATGTTAATTAGAAGTCAAAGAAATATCATGAGTAAAAGAAAATATACAAAGAAAAAAAAAAAAACCTACAACACAGTAACAGCTGAATTCAAGCAAGAAAATCTGCCAAATAGTAAAGTTCCAGCTTAACACCAGATAAGACAGTTACTGGAAAATACTTTAATTTTAACGAGCATAATCCTTATTATTTTTTTAAAGAAGCTACCATGAAAATATATTACTTTCCAAGATTTAATTGCATAAATATATTGATTGTGGAACAATTTATTACCTATCCTTCATACGCTTAGTGGTGTAAAAGTGCATGGTATTTATGATTGTTATGCCATGTAAAGCATTAAGGATTTGTATAATCCAATTAGAATGAGGAAATAACAATTTGTAATGATCTACCTTTTTACTATTCATCCAAGACTAAGCATTATGAATGATTCTTTTTTTTTTTAAGTACTTCCATCATTTTTCTCTGGTACATTCGTACAGTTTGACAGCACCAATTTAAAAATGAAGACAGAAGAGGGATTTGATTTTTATTTTTAATTATGGAAATGCAATCTTCACATCTACTTTCAAAAGAATGACTAGAGGCTATTTGCTTAAGCAACTGGTGAAGCATATGAGGACTGAATAAGCACACCTACTGCAGGTACTGTATAAGTTATGAAATTATACAAAAAGGATGCTAGATTTAATAATAAAGGGAAAAAACATCAGAACATTGTATAGTGTATGGTACTTATGAGTAAAAATACCATTTATTGGAATGTAGTAATACTGTCTTGTGGAACAGCAGTCATTAATTTTGTGGGGATGCTCTTTCCTAAATCCTGCAAAAAACTCTATATCTTGGCAAAATATTTTAAAATATTTTAACCCTAATCATGAAATAAAACCTGAAATTAAATGCAGATAGTACTACCAACGTCATCAGTCTAACCCAATCCTTAAAAATCTCAAATGCAGTAATTATTTTAATATTGCCAGATGGAAAAAAATAAATCTAAGGTCAAATGATACCTAGTTCAAAAAAGCATTCTGGTAGAATATGCCAACAAGTGAAATAAACTACCACAGCTTTTTTTTTGAGAAAACAAGACATAAAAGATTGGTTTCATATGAGTCACTGAGAAATTTACCATTGGCACAGGCTGAGAAACTATTTGGTTTTAAGCTATTGCCTTGTTGTTGTGGTTGAAAAGGATATTTACATTTCCAGTTATGCTAATCTGCCACCTTGATTATATGTTACTGAATTTCCCCCTTTCACATTCTTGGAGAAAAACAGATCTGATAAACCATTTCTGAATTTGTTAGCAAAAACAAAAAAGGCCCTCTTACTATTAATTTATCTTCAATATACAAGTGCATCTGGAGAATCATCCATTGGAAAGAATATAATATGTATTAAATTGTAATCTTTGTCTCACTGCATCTACAGAAATAATTCCCAAGCTCTCCAGAGAAGCTTTGGTTTTAGACCTGAAATTTAATGAACAAACTACAACTGAGTCAGTCAATCAGTGTCATGATGACAGCTTCAACAGCCTTAAATGATCACTCCATTTATTTTTCACTCGTAGATAAAAAAGGAAAAAAAATATTCCACCTTTCCATATTTTTACATTCTTCCCACTTTTTAGGCCTTCCTTGAGTGATCAAAAGTTTTGGTGCCCTGATGTTTTACTCTAACTAAAAGTGTTTTGGTAGTTTGGGTTTTTTTTAGTATTGATAACAATAATAAGCTTATATACATATTGGATGAAGTATGTGCATATGAAAAAACCAAAAAAAAAAAGGATAAAAACAACACCATCCCCCCTCCAGAAATCTACAAGCAAAAAGAAAACAAAAAAACAACCCACCCCCACAAAAACCCCAAAACCCAGTATTTAAACAAACTGCAATATTTAATGAAAAATGTCATTTCTGTATATACTTATTGATAACATTCTCTACTACCTTCTTTTTCTATCATTATTTCAACTTCTATCTCTATTCTTAATCCAAAATATTGCTTATTTGGTGAGATGATCCTTCCATGCTTTAGTTTTCTACTTCCTCATCCTGCTGTGCTTTATAGAGCACATCAGCACTTCAGATCAATCTCCTAGTCTACAGTCATGTATTACTCATCCCATTTCTGTACCTTCCCTCTTATCTAACACATTGTCCCTATTGCTGTACATTTATGGGGACAGATAAATGAGAATATTTTGGGGTTGATGGGATATCAAGGCTCAGTCAATTCTTACTATTATTTATCCCTTCTTATACATTGATACGGCACAAAACCATTTTCTTCATTTCCCAGAAAGGCCATCCAGCAAAAGGAATGGAATATATCCCTTGAAACTTCTGACATTGATGTAATCTAAAAGTGTCTGTCCAAACAGTTCAGATGAACCAAGTCCAATAGTGCCTATTTATTTCTAATGAATATAGGGAGTTAAGAATGATTAGCTGAGATGCAGTCATCTGAAGTTAAGGGAGATGAATCCAAGTCCACCTACACAAGGTCATCCACAAAGTCTGAAAAGACATTGCAACTGAAATCTCAGGTTTATATTTTATATGCTGGAACACCTGAGTGATGGAATAAATTTGTCAGACCAGGGAGGAAAGGTTGATAGTGTAGTAGTGATCTTATGAACTGAAAGAAAGCTTTTAGTTTAAGGATGTCACAATTCAGGACACAAAACCCCACTTTCTTCAGAATCCCACTTTCTATAAATTACTGTCATCCTTTTAAAATTTTTAGAAACTATGGTCATCGTTTATATCATTCATTCAAATTATTTTAAAATAACCAGCTTCTTAAGAAGGAAGGTAATTTCAAAAATAAGTTTGCAATTTAAAAAATCAAATACACAGATTTCAGATCTCCCTGCATCTAGGCTCATGTATTATCTTAAACATAAACAAAATGAACAGTCAAATGATAAATATGTGAATACTTGTATTAAGTGGAATGGGATGCCACGTAAGGTTGTGGAGTCTCCTCTAGAGATGTTCAAAACTTTCCTGGATATCTAGGTGATCCTGTTCTGGTAGGGGGATTGGACTTGATCATCTTTTGAGGTCCCTCCCAACCTCTAACCTTCTGTGATTCTGTGAAGTGTTGTTCCCCTTGTGAATAAGGGATCCAAATGCTATTGAAATCATTGAACTATTGAAGGTAGAGATCTGACTTGCACAGGAAAAAGCAGTGTCTCTGTTGTACTGAACAAAACATTCTGTTGACTCAGGTAACAATTTTTTAAGCAAAAAGGTGTATTAGTGAATCCATATTAAAACCTAGTGCTAGTTCTACTGATATTTGATATGTCTTTCTGACATTACATCAGAGAGAAAGATGGAAGACAACAAGCAACATTCAACTTTTGTGATTCAAGTAGGAACATACCATATTCCCCAGCACTTATCAGTTCCTCTTGCTATAGAAAACTGTCATGGTTTAACACTGGCCCAGCACTTAAACCACATTACAGATATTCTCTATTAATCCCCCTCCCTTCCCTGATAAAGAAATGAGAGAGAATAAGGGAGAGAAACTTATGGGTTGGAAACTAAACTACACAGCTTTAATGAAACAGTAATGTCAAAAGCAGTGCAGCTACTTAAAAGAGACCCAGCTGAAAGCAAAATTACAAGGCAGAAAATTACCTTTATCCTTTATACTTGAATCATACATAGCATCTATGCTAACAAACAAAAATTTTTCTAAGTATGTCTTCATCTGTATTGATCTCATTAGGTCACACAGAGGAAAAATTAGAAAAGCAAAAGGCCAGCTGGAGCTCAGTCTGACCAATGTCGTAAAGGACAACCAACAGTAACAATAAAAAGAGAACAGGGAGCATCTCCATCCTTGATTGGATGCATGGAGAAACATTACAACCAAGGATGACCAAAAGGCATCTCAAGTACTGTGTTCAGTTCTGGGCTCCTCGTTATAAGAAAGACATTGAGTTGCTGGAGTGAGTTCAGAGAAGGGCAACAAAGCTGGTGGGGGTTCTAGAGAACAGGTCTTATGAGGAACAGCTAAGGAAACTGGAAATGTTTAATCTGGAGAAACAAAGGTTGAGGAAAGACCTTATCAGTCTCTACAGTTACCTGAACTGAGGCTGTAGTGAGGTGAGTGTTGGCCTCTTCTCTCAATAAAAATAGGATCAGAGGAAATGGCCTGAAGTTGCACCAGGGCAGGTTTAAACTAGATATTATGAAGAATTTTGTTTGTTTATTTATTTGTTTTTGTTTATTTTGTTTTGTGTTTATTTTTTTCCCTCTGGACTGATGGTTTGACAGTGACTTTAGATATTTTTTCCAACGGTGACAATTCTGTGATTTTGTGATTCAGAGAATTTCCTAATAATGAACATTTCAAAGGCACAGAAAAGTCAGTGTTATGTTTTCAAACACACACAATCACACTTAATACCGGTGTAAAGTAAAATGATATATATACTTACAACTATATGAATTATAGGAGGAAGGGCTTGGGTTTTTTTTGCTGTTGCCAATCACTACTAATACAATGGTAAGTAGACTAACAGATGCTGTCAATAGTCTCTGGGGATATGCAAGTACATTAAGATGACTTTGCAATGCATCACTCCTGCCTACCATGTAATTAAGTTACAGTTTTTCTGTATATAATTTCATTAATATGGATTAGTCAAAATATCAATGCACAAATACATGCAGACTTGCAAAATGTTTATGTCAATAAAATAAACATCACATTTTAGTAACAAAGTAAGAGTCTAACTTCCATGAGATGCCAATTCAATGCTGCTACTCAATTGTCTTTCACATGAGTAACCAAGGTTACCCAAACTGTGTATTTTTGTCCACCTCCTTCTGACAATTACTCAGGATATTAACATGCTGTGAGGAATGCTTTTTTCAGCTCTCTGAAGGTGGACTCTTCAGTTTACTCGAAACACTTCTCTGGGATAACATCAAACAAAAGCAAAGGTGAAAAGAAGCTCTATGCTGGGTTAATTAACTGAGGTAAGGTAACTCAGAAATGAGGCAGCAGCCCATCAAAATAGACCACAGAGTGATCAAAGAATCTGTCTTATCTATAGTCAAGGGGATAGTGAGATTTGAAGGAAAGATAAAAGACATAGTGGGAGTCTACCTGGTGAGAAATTAGGGGTCCAAAGTTAATATGACTTTCATACAGCACTAGTATAGAATCACAGAACCACAGAATGGCTAGTGTTGGAAGGGACCTTAAAGATCATCTACTTCCAAACCCCCTGCATAGGCAGGGACACCTTCCACTAGACCAGGTTGCTCAAGGCCACATCCAACCTGGCATCGAACACTTTGATGTATACCATTCTGATACACAAAAATTGGAATCTTCAGGAACTTACTGTTCTTTCTTAAATTAATGTCTTACAAATGGGAACTAAAGCGTAACCAAGAACCAAAGACATAGACCTTTCAAGAGTTCAGCCACTGGCTTATGTGGGGAGGGTGGGGGGGGGTTACAGGTTTATTTTCTTTCTTTCTTTCTCTCATACATACATACATCTTACTTTCCTTTTCCTTTCAAAGTTATACACTTACAGGTATGTACAGTCCTGTTTGTAACTCATCAATTGTTAGCTTTATACATTATTATACAGGAAATAAAAATTGCATAAAAATTGATGCTTCTAGTCTCATCACACTGTCAAAGCCTTTGGGGGGGCATAATCGTCATAAACTAATCAATAAAAAGTAAGAGATTCTGATTTACTGACCTTTGTGCTATTATTACAGATAATGTCATGACAACAAATAAAAAAGTGAAACTGTAAATGATTTATGATATAACATTATTTTAGATCCCTCAGAAAGTTGGAAAAAAAAGAGAAAAGATACAGGCACCTAGTTAGGTATTTTTTTATCTTGAAATATTAATATCTATCTTTTTCACCCTGACTTTATACAGAAGAATGTCAAATATCTCCTAGTTCAGTTGTATTTGTAGATTAGTACTGTTTGAGTCAGAGAGAATTAAGCTCTTTCACCTCCTTCAGAAAAGGTAAAGGTGATGAGTTTCTATTACTAATGCAAATAAAAGCCTACACTGCAGTAGACTATCACAAATAAATCATGCATTTCCAGCAAAACTCATTAAGATGTTGTACATTGAAAATAAGACTGATGTAAGGAAAAATTACTGAAACCAAAGTACAAAGATAGAGATTTACATCACTGTTCTAGAGAGAACAAAATGGCTTACAATCCTGTACAGCTGTTTAAAAAAAACCCAAAACAGACGAAAAGAAAGAAGCCAAATGATGATTTCTGAAAAGACAGGCGGGTGACACAGTCTTCAAGCATAAAATAAATTAATAATTATGCTAAGTAATTCATCTGAGCTTATTTTCCAGCAAGTTCCCTCTTGGTTTCTTAACGATGCTAATAACGTATAATCTTTACAACGGAGAGTCTCAGAGGAAAGTTTATACTTCAGGAAAAAAAAAAAAAAAAAAAGAAAAAGAAAAAGACTTAGACAAAATGCCTATGAGTAACATAAAGGCCCACAAGGCTAGATCAAAAAAATTATACTGTAAGTCTAAAGACAAAACTCTGTCCTAGTTGTACAGCCCTGTGTAGTTGTGGTATAATTGCATCAACACACTAGAGGTCTGACTGTCCAGAAATCTAAAAAGAGATAAAATCTAAACCAGATGAGAATCAAAGACTAGGCATCTCAGTACACTATCTGTATAGACATTTCAGTACATGGTACAGCATATACTTCCAAACAAAATGTTAAGTATTAAACACATACAAACCCCAAATAATAGAATTGGTAATATAACACACACCTCACTTGCTCTTCAGGAGCACCTTACAGTATGATCTCCATTCTTCTTGTTAATTATCTGCCACCATGCTGGAAATAATGCAACCTAGATCAAAATGCTGGAAAAAATGTAGATATCCTAGACTTTCCAGTGCTACCAGTGTTCCAAAATATACTGGATTACTGGAAGTGTGAAAATGGAAACTAAAGCTCTATTGTGAGATTAGATAAACCAAAAAAATTATTTTATTTTCAAAAACCTGACTTTCCCTGGCCTAATTCTGACATCTGTGACAATGACTGTGACTACAACTGTGATTCTGATACTGCCAAGTATCTTGTCTTGAAATTACAATTTCAGGAGAATGACATGGAGAGAAGACAGGGAAAAAAGGAGAGGGAAAAATTTATATTTACATGAATAATTGATTAACATAACTATGAATGGCACTGTGTCATAAACACAAAAGCAGGTATTTTTCCCACTACTATTACTGCAATATATAGTGTACAGACCCAACAGATGAATTAAACATGCTCTAATGGAAGTTGGTTTTTCCCATTTCTTCATGAAAAACAACTCTCATACAGTTCCAGTGCTATTACTATCACTGTGAGAGAATATATAGCAACTCAGAACCAACACTCTATATCTAAATGAGGTAGCAAAATTCTGGAGCTGCAAAAACGTAAGATTAAAAGTTTTCTTGCTGTTGCAAAAGAGCTTCACCGTGGTACCTAACTTTTTTTTTCCCCCTTCTTTTAACAATAAGAAGAGCTTTGTCTGTTTTGGAAACTTGATTTAAGCACTCCTCAGTTCTTAGATTTTTCAAGCTTTTAGATCTCTCTTCACTGATAACAAACAATAGTTCGCAGAAAAGCAAACCACATTTTTTTTAGCCACCAAATGATGTGTAAGTCAGGATGCAGGGTTCTTATGGTTGTTGAAAATGTAGCAACAACATAAAAAACCTATTTTTAAAAAGAGACAGAATAGGCTTAAATCCAGGAAAAGGATGCAATTACAATATACCAATAGTGTATCTTTCCAAGAGTGCCAGCATGTTTCCAATAACTTACTAGCATTTTAATTCTATACTTAAATGTCATATTTGTCCCTCCTGTTCAAGTTTGGCATTTTACCTTCTTATATAATCCACTCTTACAAATTTTGCAAAGTAATATGCACAGAAAACTATCTATCCAGTCCACAAAAACATGAAAATATTTACAATCTATATGTTTCCTAAGGCAAAATTGTTAATCTGCAGATACTGCAACCACAAAGATATCGACCATGCTTCATTCCAAAAGCTATGAAAGAAATGGTGTCTTCACCTTCTGCCAGTCCTATCCCTTGGACAAGTATGCAAGATTTTATCACAGGAAGACTTGCTTTCCTAATACTTGCAGGTATTGTGCAGGTCTGTGTTTGAAGAAAGGGACTAACAGGCAGGGAAAGGTAGCCACCTACCTGTAGAATAGCAAACCTTGGACATGCAAAAATAAGTGAATCACAGACACTAACATTTTGGATTAGAGAAAAGGTATATAAAACAAAGACAAAACCACCTATGCTTAAATTAAAAAAGAATACCACCAAACAAGCTCAGAACACTCTATGTTATTTATGTCTGGAAGGTCCATTAAAATTATTATCAAAAATAAACACAGCATCAGTCTTGTAGCTATTACAATAGGGCAAAAGATAGCAGTAGTTGTTTGATATGGTATTAGTAGCTTAATAATGTAATAAATCTACTTATTACTTAGCATTAATCCCAGAAACTATTGAGCAGCACTTGATAAAATCTGGTCTTAGAAAAATTACTTTCTCCTTGTTTGAGGAACCCATCTAATAGGGTTTGAAAATGGTGTCTGATCTGCTAATCTGACAATTCAGAATGAATTGGTCTCTCAGGTTTTATATACTGATAAATCTACAACTGTTGGGCTTTTGGTAGCATTCTCATTTTTTAGTATTTTTGAAATGAATCAATGAACATTTGGACAGACTGCTCTCTTTCATCTTGATCAAGCCATTAAAGTTAATGCTTTAGACCTCATCTGCAGCAGAAACTCCTTGAAAACCTGGGAAGGTAAATTAATCATGGAAACAAGGTGATGCCACATCACAATCCTTAATATGCTCATTCTGATAACCTGATTAGTAGATCTAAAATGTTAAGGAATTATTTTTAAGACATGAGGATCTGAGTTTCTAATTTAAACTTTGCATTACTGACTGTGAGAAGTAGATTACTTTTGTCAGCTGTGTGAGAATATAAAAGGAATTCAAGTAAATGAGTAGGCTTCAGAGCAATATTAAAGCAGTGAAGAACATTTTTTACCCAACACCTGTAATATAAATATAGATCAGTGACATGCAGCACGTAAAAAATTGAGTGGTATCACTCTTAATTTACTTACTTTACTTACTTACACACTAAACACATAAAAATCAAGAGTGCAAATACAGGAACATCACAGCTTTTGTCTCTGTCTTGCACCATAAGAACTTAATTTTCCTTCTACTGAACATGCTCAACTAAAAACAGTCATCGAATGCAACAATATGACCGATAAAGAAATAACAAAATGTGGTTAATAATAAACTAATTTATTCATAAAACAGGATATTCTTACAAAATATAAAACACAGATATCAAAGTAATCCAGGGAGACCACTTGCTGTATAAACTGGTGTTTTAAAATTTAGGACACTTCAAAGTATATTTTTAAGCATCAGAAAAATACTCTGTTCAAAAAAGATCCATTTTTATAAGGAACTGTTTAAGCTTAAGGAAGATGTTGCCCATATTTATGAAACCAATTATGTACTCAAGTGGACATTGCCTGATGTTAATTTTTTGTTTCTTCTCTCTTTAGGTGAAATCAAGGTTTTGTATAAATATATATAAATGCATGAAACTTGCTAACAAGTTAGCAGCAGAACAAGAAAGAACACAGGAAAGATCTTTTTAACTCTAGCTCAGCAGCTGTTTTAAAAAACATTATTCCTTACCAGTTTCTGAAACACATGAAAGACATATAACACTCAAAGGAACTGTAGAAGTTTCAATGATAAACATACCCAGTATTCTTAACACTGATTATTTTTCTGTTCATAATCAAATTCTCTATATACACAAAGGAACAGGAAACTGCCACATTAGTAATAAATAAACAAATGAATTTCATTATTTGAGCAGTTTTGGTGAATGAAGCATTCAAAAACTATCATATGCCACAAATATTTTGAGCATTAAATTTTAGTCTTTAAAAAATCAAAAATGTTAAGTCATTTCAGTTGGACCAGGATTTCATCCCTAACTTTAGAAAAATTCAGAACCATTCTTATTCCTAAAAGAAAAAAACCCAACCAAACATACAGAAATTCTCATTTACTTCACTAGGAAGAGATTAGTACTTTTAGTCATTTGAATGGTGGTTGGCCTCTAAGGCATTTTATTTACAGCATTTTGAAGCACAGTGGCACAGAGTTTTGCTGAGGTGTTCCAGTGGAAAGAGGAACACTGTGATCAGAACCTCAGTCACAATTGCAATAAACAATTATAAGAACTACAGGGAAGTCTGGTAAAGAGAAAAGAGAAACTATTAAGAAAACCCTTCCTCTGAACAGAAATCAGCAGGAGGGAAGAGCCCTCAGTGACCTTCAGTAACTTCTCAGTGTAAATTGTGATTTACCATTTGTAACACTTCTTTTGGAAATCACCAGCTTTTCCACTGCTTAAAGAAATGGACATCACACCATTCCCAACACAGGGTAACCTTCAGTGACATTAGGCTGACATACCAAGAAGTAGCACAAACTCAGATCTGAGGTTCCTCCAGAAAATGAGGAAGATTGAAATGAATGATTTATGAAAAATTTAACATGACTTAGAAATTTTTGGCACTGGTAGGAATGAAATTCAATTTTCTAAGATATCATCCAAGAAAAAAACATTTCTACAGATCTTCTGCTTTTTTAATTTACCATTGAAGGTTCAACATCCTAATGAATGAGCTCTGACAACACTGCCTTCTCTGACAACATGATAATGTTTGCTCATCTAAGTATAGCCTTGCCCAGCCAGATTTACTGACAGACCTGTTTAATTTTCCAGCTCAATGTTTCCACCTTAAAAATATTCTTCTAGTATCTTTTTTCAATCTAACTTTGTACAGACATGATACTGTAGAATTATGCTGACTGAGCAACTCTGCTATTAGTGTTTGAACCCAAAAGTCATTTGGCTAATTTAAAAGAAGGTTGGCAAAGACCAAAAATATTTCTATAAATGCTGAGAAAAGAGCTGTATGGCTGATTGAAAGAAATGCTGTGTGCCCTTAAGGAAGGAAACCTGAGCAGGAAGCCTGAGTCCATCACAAGATATGACTTGATTATAAATCATGTCTCACAGTTCCATGGCTTGATAAGAAATTCAGCTTTTTTGAGGGAGAAGCAGGAAAGCTAGCAATTAGAAAAACGAGAAATCCCACTATATGATATCAAACCAACATAAATACAAACAAATGATAACCAAGATTTTACATCTAATCATAAAGATCTCTGCCTTTTTAATTAACTAACAACACCAGTAGTGTGCATTGTCTACATCAATAGTAGGCTTAGGGAACATTTCTTAGTCCAGAAGGCATATGGTGTCAGATTAGATCTTCGATGAGCCTCACATGGTAAACAAAGGGTTCTAAGTAAGTTATTATTTGGTTCTGTTCTCTTTTTTTCAGTTGTTCCATTTTATGATTTGAAGTGTTTCAAATAGTAGAAGGGTGGACTGCAGCCACTCAGACTGGTATATTTTAACATGCAATTGCTTGTGTGCCATGCTGAGATAAGACATGACAGCACATGGGAGTATTTGATAGTGAAAAGCATTTTCAGACAGGGATGGAAAATTGTGGATCGAGTCAAACTTGATTTTATCTCGTTCACACTGTTCCTTTGGGAATGGGCCTTAGCATTTACTCCTTCAGGTACTGTCTCAAAGAAGAGCAGCTGGCACAGATCACCAGTGTGTCAGGGACAATGCTAATAAGCAGAATGGATCAGTGCAGTCCAGGGTTTAAGCTGGTGCTCTGTCCCAGTTCTGTTGACTATAATGATCCCTGCTATAGAACTTACAGTACACAGAGCTGGAAGACAGACAGAGGAGCTGGATGTAGATGGGAAATTGTCCAATCTGTTTTACTGATTTCAACTAATAGAGAAAGAACATTAAAGTCTGGATATCAAAACTATAATTATATGGGAATTTCCTTCTACCAATTTTCTCCAAATTAAGCCTGAATACCTTACTCTACTCAATTTGATGTCATATCAAACTGTTTTGTTAATTTCTAGCTCTGCATTGTTTCCCCTTTCTGCTCATTTAGCTCCCATCTTACATCCATCTTGCCTCTCCCAGTTTCCTACCTTTCCTACCCATTCCTAGTCCTGTGCTTCACAAAGCAGAACATACTGTTTCCAAAGTCTCTCTGAGAAACAGATGAGTATTCAGCCTCGGGCAAGCAGTTAGAATGAAAAATTTCAGTCCAAAAGGACAAAGTTTAATGTAGTTACAAACAATTAAAACTAAAGATTTCCCTTTGTACTAGACAACTTACATAATAAGGGGTACATTTAATACATGTAGCCTAATGTATACTCTAAATAAATAAATAAATAAATAAACAAAACCCTAACTAGGCATGACAGTCTTTAGGCAGTATAGTCTGGACAGTCTGATTTATATTTTTGAGACTAAAATTAGCAGACGGAAATAACCTAATCAAAAGGAAAAAAACCCCAAACATTTCCTCCTTCACAGGTCATCAAATACTCTGAACCCTGCTCTGCAATTCTAAAGCCAAGGGACCTTTGGACACTGGAGAATAAATAACACCCATTTACCCACCAGAAGATATACCCTCCACCAGTATATCTTGCTGGATAATTCACTAAATAGAAGAGAGTTGTTGCAGCATTGACCTAAGAATTGAAAACATTTTAAAAAGAGGGGAAAAAAATCCCAAAAAACAGAAAATGGTTTTGTCAGATGATTTTTTTTTTTTTTTGCACACTCCATTTATACAAACCAATGAAAATGGGAGTATACTTTTCCTGAAGATATCAGACCACTCTTCCCAAGATACTGTGAAATCAGCTGGTGCAATCCTATTCTAAGTTCAGTGTCAGACAGAAGCAAAACAAAGATACAGTGGAACATTTTTATAAGGACTGGAAAATCTTATAAAAAAAGTCTGAATTTTAATATCTATGCAACATAAGACAGTGATTTAAGCTCATATTAAAGAATGAATAAGATTAATAAAGAAGTAAAGAACTTGCAGTCATCAGTGACTTGCATGAAGTAATGATCTTAGCTTTAACACACTGAATTTTGTTTTAAATGCTTTAAATTACCATCTTTGTGTCACTATCTATAGTAAAAACTACAGTAGTGAGCAGTGGCTTGATTACATCTGATAAACGCTAAATTGCTGAACACGAAAACATTTTAAAAAAGGTCAAGAACCAAGTGTCAAAATCGAATAATTCCTATATAAAGCTATGAAATTAATGGAGCATCTGAAAGCCAAAGCTCTCCACTGAATGTGATAAATCTGTGTAAGTTAGCATGAATGATAAATTTGGTGCCTAAGACTGAACCAAAAGAACTCCACAGCTGCATCAATGTGCACAAATGGGCAACAGAAGTGAGAAGAATTAAGAGATATGTTATTTGTTGATGTTATGAGACAGTGGTTGCACTTATATTGCTAAAATAATACTCTGAATCTGCTATACCTTAAAAAAAGTATCTCTTGCTTTCCATAGCATGCCAAAGAGATATAGGATGGAAGGGGCTTACATGCTCTGGTTTTAGTTTCTACTTGGCAATCTGAATTTTCATGAATGCTTCAAGGGTAACTCATAAACAGGATGGCATTATGCAATGAAATTACTTAAAGTTGGATAAAAGATAGGCAAGACTATTTTTAATATTAAAGAAATTCTGTAATAGTGCATAAATGGTAATAGCTGGATAATTGCAAATATTTTATCTCAAAATACTGCCAACTTTGTAATTGTGGAAGAATATGAAAGTACATATAAGAAACCTAAGGATGAGTAGAGGCACTTCTGAAGAGAATAAAATGCAACCATCCCTAAGCTGTATTATAGTTCTGAGTGTCAGAATTAATTTAAAACCTAAAATCAATACCAACAAAATCCCCTTTAAAAACTATAATTCAGTAAAACCTTTCAAAAATATAAACAAAATATATTTCCTGGAATCTAAGTTTGAAAATAAAGTGATATCATTTATTAGGAGAAGTACAAACTACCCCATTCACCTCACCATATTTCCAGTATTTCCAGTAAACCATTATTGTATTTTAATCACATGATTCTGAAAATTTTTCGTCCTCATCAAAACATGGAAAAAAAGCAAACTTATGCCACAAGCATCTACTAGTGTGAATAAAAACTGTAGTGCTCTATGAGCAGTTCCTGGAACTAGATGCAAACCACTAACATACAGGAACACAAAAAACCCCATCTCTTCCATAAAGGAGAAGGCTCTGAGAAACTGTTGTTCCTCTGTACATCACTGCAGGTGGGAATTATACATGTAATTTTTATAAATGGTGCTGCTGTTAATTCCTGTATTCCACATTCAAATTAGTTGAATGTCAAATAATGTCAAAAACAACTTATTTTTTACATACAATCTGGTAATTCCTTGTCTTGACCCACAGCTGTTTCACAGATACTGTTGACTGTCTTAATATGTGTGGCAAGAGACAAAGGCTCAGAGCAAGCTCTGCTTCACATTGTATATTGTTGTGAATTTTGGTTTCTTTATTTCTTACTGGTATATTGATTAGTGTTATTTATTAATTATTTTTCTAACCTCCTTTGAGTAAGTTCAAGACAAGCACTAGAAAGGTCAGATAAGGAACCTGGAAAATGCTGAATGAGATTTCAGTAAAGACAAATGAGTTCATGTATTCATGATTTCTTTAAAACATGGAGAAACAAGCTATTCTACTAAGAAATTAAAGGTCAAGAGAAAGTGTTTTATTAAAGGACAACCTTATTGAAAAATGTTCTATTTGGTCTGTTGCAGAACAAGATTCTTCAGTCATTAAAATATCCAGATGTTCCTAAGGGCATTTCTAAGAATCTGTTAGTTTTTTTATCTCATCATAACCTTAAGGCAGTTTAAAAAAAGCAAGTGCTTTGTATATAACTGAAAATAATAACTGGTAATAATTAAAGCCTTCATATGTGGTTGCTCACGTGGCAGAGAAGGCTGGACACAAAACAGTATTTGTGAACCACATCTGCCTTCTTCATATAGACCACCTTTACCTTTCACATTTCCATTTTATAAACTCAAGGGGAGAGGGAATTAACAGTTATGAAAACTAAACTCTAAAAGGAGAGAATACTTGGAATTATTTGAATATATTTTCTATAGAGGGAATATACTCATGATAAACTAAAATCAAAACAATACCCCAAAAAAAGCTCTGAGACAGTTTCTAAGCAAATCCCTCATAAAATATATAAACATTTTCCACAGTCACATTTTTCATAGTGGTAGAAAATTTTCCTTTGCAATGACAGAGTTGTGATATAAAAATGCAACAGAGATAAAGAGAACCTGGTAAGACAGGTCAAGTTTGTTGCATCTCAATATATATTCTTAGCAGAATTCTCATATTTAACACAAATATGTTCCTCTCTGTGCTTGAAAATGTGTTTGTATTTGTTGCAAAGATTGGGATAAAAATGTGGTTATAAAGACCCATACTAAAAATGCAGCCAATGAAAGCTGAGGTGTGCACCAGATTTGTCAAGGGCAGACAGAGACAGATCCAAATAAGGCTTAAAAATATTCATCACAAATTATTCCAAAACCACTTAGGGAATCACCTCTTTGTTGTATGCAGTATTCATCTGTTTCACAACACTTTTGAACAAAACAATTTTGCATAGTAAAAAGGAAATCTGTACAGATGAAAAACAGCTTCCTTAGTGGGGAGGACAATTCAGAGTATCAAGCTCTGCTTAACAGAAAACGCATTTTTTGCTATTGCCTGTTGTGGAACTTGCTGTGTCCTCTAATGCTCTATACATACTGTTAACTATTAACTTGGTATTTCCTCAAAATAACTAAAGATGCTATAATGTCTTTTGAAATTAAGGTGCCTTAAAAGTAAAGTTCTACACCTCCTGGTCCCGTCTCTGTGTATACAGTATGTTGTACCTACCTGACAGGTTTAAGGTTGGTGGGCAGATGTTTCAAGTCATCCACATTATGGCCCACCTCTCTAGAGCCTGTGTGTGAAACAGTCAGCCATCTGCTTTCTGGACTCTCTGATCTCCACATATTTTTAAGGCCAGCTCTATAGAGAGTGGTGGCAGCAGTAACTTGTCATCCAGTGAACAAATATCATCCCAGCTCCTTTGCTTTCTTATACTGCCCATAGAATGTAGAATGTATTATTTTAAGTCACCTTGTTAATTGCATTCTGTTTGTTGAGATAATTCCATTTAACCTAGAAGTTCCCTAGAGATTGAGTACATTTGGATTATATAAGTATTTATCAGTTTGCCAATTACAGATAATATCTGACAAGGGAAAAAGCAAAAACCAAATCAACCAGCCAACCAAACAAAACCACAAACCACAGGATTTGGTGATAGGATGTCCTGAGCCATTTCATTCTACACTGTGAACCTGTCAAATGTCACATGCTAAGCAAGTAAGCCTTGATCTGCAAAAACAGCTGGGCTGTAATTGTTCACTAAGAATTTCACTGAGCACCCCACAGTTCAGCATTCAACAGTGTATACAGACATCCACTGCAGTGTAGTGTGGATGCATTCAAACTGGCTCGGAGTAAGATCCAGGTATTTAAAATATAGCAACCATGAACTCTGCACAACCAAATATTGCCCTCTATTTTTCAACTTTGCTAATCTTTTAACATTTGCTGATGTTAAAAACATTAAAAGTTTTTTGTTGTTGTTGATTATTATTAGATTTATTAGATTTATTCTCTGTTTCATCCCTCTCTACCACAATCTACTCAAATCTATCCATGAATTCAAATCTATCTTCTGTCTGCAAAAGGAAATACTGCTCTGCAGATAAATGAATTATTCTTTCTATGGAGATCCCTTCATATTCTGCCTTCTAAATATGATCCAACTTGCGATAAGAAAGTAGAAATCAAGAACACAACTGCTTGTATTAAGAGAATTGTTATTGTCATTATTTTGCATTCAACAAGGTGATGAATAAGGACCTGCAAGCAACAAAATTTCCTCTTTTGAATACTTTTCAGTTATGCTGGAATAGAAATGATGTGGGAATAAGGTATCTTCCTTTCCAAGCAAAAATCAAATTGCCTATTTCAATTTTTTTTTCTTTTTTAATTTTTACTTTAAACTTGCAATTTTTCAAAAAAGGAGGCAAAAAAGTTAAAAACTACCTCAAAGGAAAATTATCAAAATAATATTTTAATAAAACACTAATCCAAATTTAAGAAATTTGTTTTCATATATTTCTGTTCTCTAAGCTGGAAGGTACAGAGAAATGCAAATATCATTATCTTGTATGGGAAGTATAACTTGTGTCAGAAAGACAAAGAATACATAACTTACTTTTGTGTGCTAGACTTAATCTTTCAAATGGTGGTACCAGAATAACATTTACCATACAGTATACCTATTGCACCCATGATGAGGATAAGATGTCCACAGTCCTACATTCAGTGCTGGAATTAATCTCAAGTTAACAAATTAATTTTTAAAATATTTTTATGAGAGTTAGTTGTTATAAAAAAAAATCAATTGCACTGGAACTAAGATATGCAAACAAATACATTTGTCTTGGTATTAACAGTCTCTGTTTTGACATTATCTCTTAAATCAAAACCACAATTCTCGTGCAATCCATACCATACAGCAACTGGCTGTGTCACAGCTCATGGTGTTTCTGGGCAATCACAACCTGCCTTGCATGATAAGTACAAAATTGGACATACTCCCGTTTTTTCATTTGATGGCAATTCTAAATGAATGACTGCAGATGGTGCCTGCTCAATCATATCCATCCTGTCCACCCCTACCAAGTGCTACAATACTTTTTAAAAGGAGGTTGTGCTGCCATATGGCCACTTTCCTGGGGTGCAGATAAGTAGCCCTCACAGTAGCCAGACTTCTCCTTCAGCCTGTACTATGCAGTCTTACCACTCGCCCTCACTGACTCAATCTCTTTCTTCCCATCCTATCCCTGTACCACAAGAACAGAATCCTGAAGGGTGAGCAGACGTGAAGCTCCAAGCAAGCTACACCACCTCAACTCCTGACATCAGAGTGAGGCACGGAAGAGCTGTGCAAATGACACAACCAGGTCTGGAGCTGAATTGGACCTACTCTAAATGGGCTAACATGGGTGCTCTTGTAGCACTGCAAGGGTTTGCAATGCGGATATAGAGAGAGTGATCTTACAGAGGGATCTAATGGAAGTGCAAGTATCTATAGACATCAGCAGCTATTACAGATGAAAACTAGGAAAGTACTTTTTTAGTATAAATTGATCAATGTTATGTTGTGCACACATTTCTCAGAAATTATGTTTCTAAGAGTAATTGGATGATGTTGTTCCTCAATGCATATAGACCAGTTACTAATTCCTTTAATTAATTTAATTCAGAAAATGAGTACCAAATTTTTGAGTTTTGCTTCTAATCTTAGAAGGCAGCATGTAAGCTCTGCTCTCACACTAGGGGAATATCAAGTTACCTTCTGCCTGGAGTAGACTAATTTAAAAATATAATATTTCTCTTATGTAGTAGTTCCTACTATGTTGGCCAGCAGAGAATGGGGCTGAGCCATTTTTCCTCTCAGATCACCATTCCCTGAAGTGTTCTTACTGTACCCAATAGGTCTTCTCTAAAAAAGATCTTCTGTCAAGTCTAATCGGGAGCAGGCAAGAAAGAAAGGCAGAAAGTACTGGTTATACAAAATCTCTTAATATAATGTTAACATAGAAAAAAACCCTTAGAACATGTGAGAAGGAACTTTTGCATTTGCAAATTTCAGCAACATGTTTCCATGCAGGCATATACACGCCAAACTCTTCTAACCTGGTTTTACATAAAAAATTTGAAAAATCAAAAACTTTTCCAAGTTGTTGTGAAAGGACTCTTGTACTTTCATTGATCCTTATTTAAAATTTAACAGGTGTTACACAGTAACTATGTTCAGATGGCAAAGCAGAACTTTTTTCCAGAGAGGAAGAAAAACAAAGAAAACTTATTAATGGAGAAAAAAATAATTCAGATGTGGTTCCCATTAAAAAATCATTATCATTAGATAAAATCTCCTGTACCAGAAACTTCAAATTGCCAGTATCAGTTAGCAGCAGAAAGTAATTTGAGGTGCTGCAATATATTTAATTTCCTAGGAATTATTGTCTCTCAATGAGTTAAATAAACATAATATTTTTTCTGATAACACAGTTCCTGGCCACAAAGTAGTTATCAGCTACTGAAAACAATGATACCAGTATATCATACAGAAGTTCCTGTTAGGAGGGAATTAAAAAATAAATAAGCAAACAAACAAATAAATAATAGAGGGGGAAAGAAGGGAGGAATTTAATGTAGTATTATGCACACCTACAGAATTAAATGGAATGTGCTTCTTACAGACAATCTCTGTATAGTATTCTGTATTAAAGATAGTTGGAATTCTACTTTTTTTGCTATATAGATAAAGGAGTTAAACAAGTGTGACAATACCTATCAGGGCCGTTGTGCTAGCACAATAAAATAATGTGCTAAAATAATGTGCTAAACCTGTTTCAAGGAGGACTATCTTCAATCCCAGATCAGCAACGATGTTATCTTAAAGTCTTGAAAATGTAGAACTATTATGTTAACCTAAATGTTAACCTATTCCAGCTTCAGTCTGCCAATACTGAGTTACGTTTCACTATTTCATCTCTGAAACTTTCCTTCAAGTACTCATACCCTTCTTTCTTTGAGTTTTATCATACTGCTCCTTAGCCATTCCATATTGTCTTCATAATCATAGTCTATATTTTTGAATCTTCTTGGTAGAAAGTTTTCTGCAAGTTTGCTAAAAAAAAAATAATTAATATTATATTATTAAATTCAGTAGTTAGCATCAATAGAAATGGTTCTGGACAATTACAAGGCATCACCAATAGAACTCTAGCTTGTACAGTGTCAACCTTCTCTGGCAAAGCTACTTTATAGGCATAGCTCTGTCTCAGGTAAAAAATGTATCATCATCATCACCTCATTCTGATTTACTTTTCATTTTTTCATTTCACCTTACTTCAAAACATTGGAATAGACCATAGGCGTATAAATATTTCATAAGTTATAAATACTATTCTAATGTGACATCTTAAAATAGCAAAATTGTTTGAGATTTACACAGAAATATGTTCTTGTGTCAAAATGGTTTCTCCAATGCTTTTATGGACTTCTGTGTTTTCTTTAATCTCTTCTAACTATGGCACATACAGTAGTGATTTGATCAAAACTTCTCACAACTTAATCCTTTTATGAGGACAGATGAAGACAATTCTTTGAGAGAGAGAGACAAATTGAAGACAAGGAAAGCAAAATAAAAAGACAGTTAGCTGCTTTACTAATAAGAAAACTCTGAATTTTTTTTTTAGGCATGCTGAAGACCTTATGTTTTTTAGTTGATAATCTATGGAACTGATTCATTACAGAAAACAATTAAAAAGGAAAATCTCACACAGGTTTCAAATAAACCCCATTGCTTTATAATGTGCAAATCTTAAGTAGAAAGTGATCAACGCTCAGCCAGGAGCTTATGAATTTACATTACTGAAGGCTAAAAAAATATGAATCTTCTTACTCATTATGAACTTTTTATTTATCTATATTCTGTTCTACATAAAAGGATAAGCATTTTCAGTACACTTAATATCCTAACTACACAGGTGTCTCAAATGCACCTATGAAGTAAATCAGCTTGTCTGCTGGCTGGGATTTAGGCTGTCTTGCCAAAAGTCTGCCAGCTTAACTGAATAATTCATGATGCTTTACGATGTGGACTACTGTCCAGAAGAGAGACAAGCAGATTCATTTTTCTTGTATTTTTAAATTGGATTTAAAACATGAACCAAAGGAGAGAGGAAAAAATTTCTGTGCTTCCCCTTTTAAATAAGCTTCTCACCTTGCAAATGGTGCTGATGAGCAATTATGTCCTATGGTAAAATTACTCTGAAGAAGATAGAGCGTGTAAGAATGAGATTTTTCTGAGTCGGATTTAGTTAAAAATTAGGAGGTTAACTGTAAAGTTAAAAGTAACAGAAAGAAGACAGACTTTTGTAACCCACTATATTTGAAACACAACTATGATACTGAATTAATATAATGGAATGGTTCCAATTATTTTATATTAAGCATTTTTTGTGTACTTAAAATCTTTCTGCAAGATTGAAATAAGTGCAAATATTGATTACAGGCCGAAAGGATGTAGCAATGACAGTCCTTGGGTGACAATCAGATTCTCAGTAATTATTGCTTTTAAATTCAATAGCAATTTGTTTTCTCAAATGACATTTTTTGTGTCAGGTATCTGTAACCTTTTACATATGATGGCACTTGGTATGGAAATATTTTGATAAGACAGTGTTAGCACAATGTTAGCATCACCAATGCTTTCACCTCTGAAGCACTTCCATCAGAGTTTTTGGGTGACTGGTAGATTCTCATTAACACAAAATAATTTCAAAGATATCCATACTGCTAATCTGAACTAATTAATTAATTTCACTGCACTAAACTTTAGTTCAAAAGTAAACTTTAGTTTTCAGACTAATAACATTTATTACAGAGATTCTGATACTGGCATTACCATTACTAATTTATCTATGAAGTCTATGAAAAAAAAATCACTATCTTTTATCAGGGCACAAAAGGCAGGTGAGACCAAGTATACTCTGGAGGTACCTGGTTCTTCCCAGTAAATATTAACAAAGCCTAGATGATCAGCTCAGATGAAGTCCTAAACTTTCTAAAACTTAAATTATACTAATTGTACTTCTTACAGCCCTAAATTCAGACTGCAGAGGGTGTCAAGTCCAACTCTCTGTTCAAAGTAAGGGCAGCTCTGTAGTCAGATGAGGCAGCCCTGGGCTTTATCATGTGAGTTGCTGAAAAGCTGGCAAGGATGAAGAGAAATGGAGAGACCACACAACTTCTCTAGGCAACCTGTTCCAGTGTCTGACTAGCCTTGTGGGGGATGAAGCTTCCCCTTATTTCTTGTCCTAGCCATTTCCATTTTAACTTATGTCCATCCTTGCCTTGTTTTTCTTCTTTGCTTTGTTGTGAAGAGTCCACCGATATGCTCTTGATAACTTCACTGCAGGCTGCTGTTAGCAACCTTGGTCCTCACCAGAGCCATCTCTTCTCCAGGCTTAATTGGACCAGCTCCCCCAGGAGCAAGCACTGCAGCTCCCAGTCACTGTGGTGGTCATCTACTCCCATTTCTTGTTGTCTGGTTATATTGTGAAGTCAAAACTGGGTGCTGCATTTTCCATATGGTCTCATAAGTACTAGATTGGGAATAATCACCCTCAATCCAGTGGCTCCGCTCCTGCTAATACAGCTGAGGAGGCTGATGGCCTTCTGCACTGGCAGGGAGCTGCTGAGTCTTGCTCAGCTTGCTGTCTTGCCCAGACCTCCAAGACATTTTCTTCAGATCTATCAGTCACCAGCATATAATACTGCAAGGGACACCTTCTCAGGTACAAGACTTTGTATTTGTCCTTGTTGAATTTCATAGAGTTCCTGTTGGTCCATTCCTTCAGCAAATCCAGGTCCCTATGGAGGGCAACCCTAATTGGTCCTCTTAATTTAGTGTCATCTGTAAACTTCACTGTGCACCATCAGCTCCTCCAGATCATTAATAAAACTGTTAAGAAGACTTTCTGTAAATACCTGTATTTTCTGACCACAATTATTTCTCTGATCCTGCTGCCTGTTTTTCCTGGTTAAGTATGTTTCCCTCCATGCAGGTGTCCCTTTGCTATTTTTTGTGATTGCTGTTATCTTTCTTCTTCCCATAATTGAGAATCCTTTGCTTTCCAGCCTTGGTTCAGCAGTTCCTCACTTGTGTCCCAAATTCCTACTTTCAAACTCTCTTTACCAGGTTAGCCAGACCACTAGTAAGGATGTTCTTGACCTACTTTGCCAAGTGGATCCTGTCTCTCCCCAGGAGTCATCAATTGTCAAAGTCAACCCCAAGGTCATATGAACCAAGTCCCTGATATTGACATGACTTGTTGCACTAGCTGTCATCCAGCAAGATTCATCTGTACCCAGATCTCCTCTCCCCTTTTATTAGCAGGATTGTAGAGAAATCAACTAAGGCCCCATGTTCTTCAGCCCTAGAGCCCTGTAGTCATTCTTGGTATGCTCCAATCTTTTTCCTGTCAGGGAATCCTACACAGTTACATTTAGGCTGGTTTTGTATCAGCTATTTTCACCTCAGATATTGCAAAAAAGCTTTAATGGACAGTGATATCCAAGACATTCATTAGTAAGTGGATTTACTACTGGGGGTTTTTCCCTTGACTTCTCCATTTTCTTTCTGGCTTTATTTTTTTTGGAAATGTTCAAGCAGATCATAAATTATGAGGTTGTTCAGGAAACACTGTTCCCACATACACAGTCATAAAACAAAAAGCAGATTAAGGTCAGCCTGGTTTGCTGATAATAACATTACTTAAATGCATACTTTCACCAAGAACCTGAGCCTGACTTTACCATCCAGATATGAGGATATTGCAATGATTTAATCTAATAGTGAATTTCTGTTCACATCATGGTATGTGATTCCATGGAGAACATATTAATACAATTATGCTAAGAGGCTTTTTCATTCCTTTTTGGAGGTATGAAATTCAAGATGAATTACTATAATAAAACTTGGCTCTCTGCAACATGTATGTAATAATCTGGTTAAGGGACCAGTGGTATTATTGTGTATGCAGTTGTTTCAATAGACAATATGTGAAAAGATCCTGAATAATAAATATTTCACTGTAGATTGAGACATAAACAGTTAAGAAACAAAGAAAAAAAATCTCATCTGTTTTCGCATAACCACAGTGACTGAAAATTACCTGTTGCACTTTCATTGCATAGAATATGGAAGGAAATGGTTTTTTATTCTTAGAACAGTACTCCTTGCTTTAACTGAATGCTGTGTCTGATGAACTGAAGGCTCTGAATAGCTGTGATATTATAAATATCACATTAACTTAGAAAATTGCTCAGATATTTTAGTTTTCAATCAGGAGGTTCAGATTTTTAGGCATTAAACTAAATAGCCTCAATATTAAAATGAGTAAATATATCACTCTATCAAGTCCAATGGCATTGCTATTTTCTCATGTAATCTGCAGTAATCCTACTCTCATTTAGAAGCACAGTAATTTTTACATTCATTCCTTCTGGCTAATGCCATCAGTGCTATGTGAAAATAATAATATTTCTGCAGACTTCAGAAATAAATAGTTTAAATAGGATTTTACCATTCCTCTTGTTCTTCTCAATTCTGCTCTGTCTATGGGGCACCTCTGGTAAAGGTTAGATGAGACATAAATGTCATTAGATGGCTCCAGCTGCCTTGCTGACTTTGTGTTACAGTCCATGGGAGTAGAAGAAGCAGCATTCATTCTGTATTGCATCCAAGCAGTTTAAGAGGTGAGGTGTGTGCCAGCCTGGACAATGCTGGGGGGAGGTAACAGCACATTGCACAAAGGGACTTCCATATATTGTGTTTGCTGTAACTTCATTTCTCCTTTCCTCCCAATTCCCCTGACTCCTTCTTAAACAACATGAACATTTCTGAAAATCAACCACATTTCAAAATGTTATTTCAATCTAACAGATTATTCAATTGCCTAACACAATACTAACTATGCCACCAAACAAAATACAGTCCTATTGGTAAATACGTTAAACTTAAGGAGAAATTTTTCATCACTGGGGACAAGCCATGAAAATTAATAAAACATCATTGCCCTTGGTGTCACCTGTCGTCAAACATATACAAAATCTTGATAATCTGTTCAGACATCAAAGAGCTGGAAAAGCATGGCAGGACACAAAGCACAGCTACTATTTTTTGGATAACGAAAACAAATTGTGTAGGTAGAGCTGTGGCAGTGTTAATACCCAGTGCTGCATATATTGATGCTGCAGATAGGAGTTCATGTCTGTCTTCTACAATGACACTGAGATTTGCTAGACATTGTTTTTTCATTTTTATTCCCTCGCTCTATTTCATAAATAACTCTTTAGAGAAATGAAAACGAAGTATATTTACTTCTGCCAAATGTTTTGCTGTGCTGTTCATTCCACCTGCTGCTGTGGAAGTGAGGTATGTGATGTTGTCAAATATTTTGTCCAGGATTGTAATACCAGGAGTAGTAACCCCAGCAGAACAATTTCTGCCACAAGACACCTAGATTCATCTTAACTACTGTCATCTAAACTGTTGTTAGCAACTAGGAGCAGAAGAAATTATCATGTTCTGTACTCTCATGTCCTATAAATTGTCAGATTCTAAATCAAACTGTATCAGCATGAATAAAGGCTGCAAGTCCTGCATATGTACAGAATCTAGTTTGTATGTGAAGGATCTGAGCACAAACTTGGCAAATATAGCTACTGTATCCACAGAAATAAATGTTAGATGTGATTGTCCCCTGTTATAGTGTTACCCTTGGTTCTCAGTGTTACATTTCAGCTTGTACTGTGGAGCAAATCATAATTAATCTGTTATACAAACAATCACAAATGATAAAAAGAAGGACAAAATATAAAAACCATCAAAGTAACTTTAGCTTTTAAAATTTAGCTAGTATTACCTTGTCCAAAAAAAGCTCTGGTTCATCGTGACTGATGAATCCTCGTAACTCATTGACAAATTTTCATGATCTCCCAAATAATGAAATGTAGTAATGGGAATTCAGCAATAAATATTACTGACAAATCACAATCTCAGACAGTTACTTATAGTTGAGATTTAAAGGAATATGAAAACATTCTTGCCGCTGGCAGCCATACAGATCCTTCAGTATTTCAAAGGACACACCAGTCATCTTTCATATTAAAACATTACAACTGCCTCTTCAATCAGGAAAATCCTACAAATTGAGAAAAATATGGAAAGACCTCAAATACTTAAGTGCTCTATTTTTTGTATTATTTAGAATTTCTAGTAGCTTTTTCTAGCCTCTTTTTTTTCATGAAATGGAAAGGAGTGAACTTGTAGAATAATCAACAGTCTGATATTAGAACCAGAGTCCAAATAATTTCAGGAATTATTTTTAAAAGGAGAAAATAACTAATTATCAGAAAACAAGTCCCCATTATTTACACATCTGAATTTTAGATCCAATGGGAAAAAGAACAGACTGACACGTACTGCACAAGCAATGCAATTTGCAGGCAGAAGTTCTCTTCATTTCCATACATACCTAAAGGACAAGATTTTTTGGAGTGTAGGACCTGCCCTGTCTGTTAAATCATTGGAAATAAAGTTACAGTTGAAAAAGAAAGCTTAACACATACTTAGAGAGGCATTGCACAGTAATTTCATAATTTGTTATTTTCACACATTAAAGATTATTAACTTGCAGAAAGAGACTACTATTTCCAAGCTAGTTAGTCTTGAAGTTACAGAAGGGGTAGATGCATAATTGAAAAAAAAAATAATGTTTTCTTTTAATGAATAAATTCCATGAGCTTCCTCAGACAAAAGTTTACTGTAATAAAGACTGGCAGAAATGGACGTCTACTGACAAAGAGACTTGTTATCTAATTTTCTGGTTGTGAAGAATCATATAATTTTTTTGGAAATTACTAGATAAATCTTTAAAACCTAGTTATAAATTTTAAAAAATAATGTGAAGAAAGGACTTGGCTTCTGCTCCATGAACTAGAAGTATCCTCCCCACTTCACTAAAAAACTCAACAGTAATAATTTAAACAGCGAACATCTGCCAGGTCATAAATCATGTGAGAAATAAAGAGCTAATTGGGAGGAAACTCTACTATGCCACTGCCTGAAACTGACTGAAACTCATCCTCAGGTGAGATTTTCCCAAAGAGCAGACATGGACGTACCATGAAAGCACAACACACACTACACCACGGAAGAAACATCAGCCTCTTGGTCAATAATACAGAAAATTACAAGATAGTTCTATCTTGACCTTCAGTGGCACACAATCAGGAGTCCAAGCTGCAGTCGGACAGATTTTTTGCACACTCAGGATGCAGGCTTGGAACAGAAGCCAGATAAAAAGGCATGGAACCAACTCGTTAAAGAAGACGAAGTACATGGGGGACTTCTATGTAGCAAAGATCATCTTTGGAAAATCTACTTAAAGTCTAGTTGCAGAAAAAGAAATACTACAGGATTTAATACGATGAAATACTGAAGGAAAAAATGAAAGTAACTGCACTGCACTCATTTGGGTCAGGCCTTTAAATCCTTGTTTTGCATTTCACATCAACAAAGTACTGATGTTCAGCTTATCATGCTTTTAGCTCTAATGTATCATCAATCCATGTCTCACTTGCACACTGACTGAGCTCATACACACCTAAGGATGCTAACAAAAATATTCTAGAAAGAACAGGCCCAGTGTACTACACGTAATTTATGTATGTGACTTCCTATATCCTATTTTTTAACACCATTATTTACCATTATTGATGACTACGTTTAAAACAAACCACTGCATTTTTCTCCCAGTTTTCCCGATGCTGTATTTCCTCTTTCTGCTTATAACTTATGACCTTTGATTATAGAATTCCCTTACATTATGCTGTCTAGTCTCTTCTTCTGATAGTCTCTTTCCTTCTCTCTCTACTACTGACTCAAAATCACTATTCTTCCCTACTTACTTTTGTAAAAGTAACTTCTTCCACCTTCACGGCTTTAGCTTCCTCAGCAGATATTCATCATCTATCCAGTATCTTATAAATAAGACCTAGAAATACCATGGGTCACCTACATGACAAAAGAAATGTCTGCTAAACAAAGAGTTGCTTGAAATCCAGAGTAATGTTCAGGCAGAAAACTAATGGTGTACTGTCCAAATCATCCCCACTACTGGAAAATGGGATTGTGAAGGGATTTCTACCAGGACACAATAGTTGGAAGGAAATTCAGAGGACTAATATTTCTTATCAGCTATAGAAAGTAGGCTATTTTAGTAATGCTTTAAGAGACTCATATTTTCTAACATCATATGTAAAATTAAGATAAGCTTATAGGGATATATGACTATGCTACTTTGTTAATATGGATAGCAAACGTGAAGCTAACTGTTGAGAAATTAAATCCCTTGGAAATACTTTATAGAACTACTTCTCTAAATTTCTTTCAAGAGTAGCTTAAACAGCAAAAGAAAGTATTTGCATGTGCTGATTGACGTAGGGGTGGTCCTGAAGGAGTTTATACTTGAGAATACAAATGTGAAATAAAATCAAATTAGCATGCTAAGGAAATTAACACTAATATAAATAAATTCCTGAATAGTTCCAGATAGCTAATCCCTAGAAAGCATAACTGGAATTCTGTTTTTATTTATGAAAATTGATTCTATTGGACTTGCTTAAAGTGCTCTAAGCCCTAGGCTATGCCTAAAGGCAGAGAAATTATGTGCTTTAAATGCCAAATATTTCAAGTATTTCCTCTTAAAGTTACCCTAAACGTGGCAAAATGATAATAACATATAATGAGTTTGACATTCAATTGAATTAATGGTATAAATATATATGAAATAATTTCCTGTTTGAATTGATAGATCTAATTTAATTATAATTTAAAATGCTATTAATCTTTGTTAATCAGCAGAAATGAGTTGAGATACCTCAAAAGTAATAGACTTTATATTCTCTTTCATAACTTCAAGGCTAAAGCAACTTATAGCAGTAATTCAGTCATGAACATAAAAGCACTAGGCCTCTAAAAATCTGAAAAAGGAGTGCAAGAAGTCCACTAATAATTAAGACTGAAACATCTGTAATAAACAAAACTTTCTTTTTTAAGCTAATAGAATTAAAATTACACTCTACAATTCAGATGCAAAATAAATATAGTGTAGATTAAAAAAAATAATTAAAAAAATAGTTTTTAGGATGTCAAAGAAAGAAGTTTTTTTTTTAACAGTATGAATTCCCAATCTTAACTTTTCTATCTTATTCCAAAACATGTGTTTATATCTTACTAATCCAGCAACTGGTGATCTCCAGGGAGTTGTCTTAAACTATTTTAAATCATAACACACAAAAACTGAGTCTTTCTTCTCATTAGCTTGTTTCAAACATGATAACATGCCTTGTTAGAGATATGGGGTCAGAAGTCATTGTGGCTAGATCAGATTTACAGTCAATTATTTTACACAGACACTTAATAGACTGCAAGATCATTGGTAACTTCATAAATGGTAAGAAACCCTACTGTTTCAGTGTATTTTGCTCTAGGAGAAAATAAACAAACTTGACTTGCAAGATTTTGAACTAGGACTGGAATTTCCATGTATAGAATTTTTATTAAGGGTTAAGGATTGTTGTAAAATAGCAGTACATATCTTTTTGGTGTGATTCTGCATGAACTAACAGTCAGCCTCAATTACATTTCCAAACACTTCATGATTTAGACTCAGAATAAGGTAGAAATGAAGGTGGTGAAACAATGAACAAGTTGCCCAGGCAGGTCATAGATGCCCCATCCCAGAAAACAAAGACAAGTTGGATGGGGCTCTGAGCAACCTAAACTAGTTGAAGAGGTTGCTGTTCATTTCAGGGAGGTTGGGTTCCAACCCAAACTATTCTATGATTCTCTGATAATCATAATAACCTTTAATAGAAAAAGAAATAAGAAAAGAAAAGAAAAAATAAAAAGGAAAAGATAATAATGATAATAAAAAAAAGTAATATGGCAAGCAAAATCAGGTTAAATGCTGGTCAGCCCAGTCAACCAATTATTCTACAATATAAAAGAAATTTTTCAACAGCAATTGGCTGCTGACACCAGACTGGAAAATACACTGATATTTTGAGCCTCAAGGCTGAATCATGTCAGCAATTCCCAACCCATCTCTGAAATCCTAATTTTCAAATAAAAGGGATGATATTGTTTCTTTATGTTAAATGAACTGATGTATCACAGATATGTTCTCTCTGCTTTTAGGATCCTCACCCTACAAAGAAATACAGAGATTAAAAAAAAATAAATTAAAAAAGACAAGGATAATCTGAACTTTAATAATCTTTCTTTTACTAAGAAAACAGTGCACCGGTAAGGCTTATTTAGTACTAAGATTTGTAGCAAACAGGATAAAATACAGATAAATATGAATCAGAGAATATCCAACAATCAGGATGCTGTGATGCTACAGCTTTTATTGAGCTGGAACTGTAAGGTTCATAGGCTGATGGGAATACATTATTCTGAGTGATAGAAAGAAAATTGTGAAAGCTACAAAGAGATACGGCTGTGAAACCACATGATAAAATGTCAGCTGAAATCCAACATCAATAAAGCCAAAGTAATCCACACAGGGAAAAAAACAAACCAAACCCAACCAAAAAAGCAAAACCAAAATATCTCCCAGCTATAGACACACAGGACTATACTCTAAATTAGTTTTTATAATCTCAGAGATATCAAAACCAAACTAGAAATTATTCAAAAGAAATAACAATCCAGCACTCAGTAGCTGTCAGAACTGGAATCAGAATGATACAAATTACTAAGAGAAGAACAGAGAACAAAACAGAGAATAGAGAACAAAAAAAAAAAAAGCCTATCATTACGAAGCTACATTAGCCATATTACCAAGGCAGTTTTACTACTGAAAAGATACAGTTGATTCAGAAAGGGTCAAAGAAAGGAACAAAGAAGATCAAATCACTGGAACATCTGATGACTATAAAGACTTCGCATACATGTGCACACAATTATGAGTGCCATAGGAAAAGAAAACCATTGCTTACTATGACACATCATAAAAGAACGAAGGACATAATATAAAACTTCCTGACACAACCAATTTTGAAATGATTGGATGTAGATATTATGAAAGCCCAATTATACAGGGGTTTAAACAGCAATTATTAGAAAAAGCCCTTCTGGACTATCAAGGAAAGGTGGGAAGATGCTGTCTGAATCTTCATCAGTGTCTCAGATTACCAGAGCTAAGAGAGTACTGCTAAGTGCTTGCTGCCTCCTTAGGCTCCCCTTCCTCCAGCACAACTGGTAAGGGACTCACAGAGCTGTCATCATCTGACTTTGTCTTGTAAGCTGGTACAATGTGACCTTTACTGGACACATCACCCTTTGCTGTTCACTAGTAACATTTTTGTGAATTTAGTTGAAAACTCCTGACAAGATCACCAGTCAGAATTATGACAGGGGCAGAATGATGAGTAATAATGGATTTTAGAAACTGATTAACTATTCTAGAGTTATCAGCAAGCAAATACTTACTCTGAAGCAGATGTGAGATTTTACTATCCTCTCATTATGGCAAAACTGCAAATTACTTTCTACCAAATTACCTGTCTCTCCACATGAGAAATGTAGTACCACATACTCTATTTTCCCCATCCTTACATTAAGCATACCCTCACTCCCCTCAGCCCTAGCACATCAGCCACTCTCCTTGTCCATTGAAGCTTAGGACTGATCCATATTTTTAAAAACCAAAAAATATAAAAAGTACTTACATATATAAATCATACACTGAGGATAAAAAAGGGGAGTGAGAAAATGTATGTCTATAGAAATACCTACAGTGTCCTTGTCAGACTGCCCAAGCAATGTGGAACAAATTTATTCATATTTTAATTCAGATTATTTTTAGAAATATGGGTATCTACTAAGTACTTTGTGAAAGATGGACTTCACGCTCTGAAAAGTCTAGCCAAGATAAATGGGAGAAAGAAGTAGCTGAGGAAACTTCTGCACAACACTGACTTTCAAGAGAAAGGTTTCCTCACCAAAATTTTGAAAACTCTTTGTCCCTGAACACAAAGTGAAAAGAAATGAAATATAAGTTTTGCACCAATTTGTATTTCAAGTAACTATTTGGTTAGGAGGCCTATTTATCTTATACTTCAGATGGTTTGTGGTATTTCCAGATTCTCTTCAGAAGGTGATGAATAATTGATGAGTATCTCATAATGGGTACGTGAGAAAAGTGCTTAAGGTTGAAGAAGTGACTTTTACAAAAGATGACCAGAAAAGAAGGACTCTGGAGCTACACCAACATGATGAACTTAACTAGTTCACTGTCTTTCTTTAGGAGAATAATTAGTCTAACAGTTGAAGCATGCACTATGGTTAAAAAGAATTACTATTCTTGTTATAAAAATAAAATAAAAATAGGAATAAAAAAAATCAAAAGCAGATCAGTGGAAGGTAAAATTAGAATATTTTCAGAGATGTATAGCAATATTTACTTCCACTATTTCACCTTTCTGGGTGAGGTTTTCCCATCTATCATGAATATAAGAACTAACTAGACTTCTGTTTCTAACTACAGGTGAATCTATACCTGTTCTTTTTATTTCAGCTTGATTCAAAGCTAATTACAGCTTTTATTTTTTTCAAAATATGTGCTTTTACCACTGCAATTATTCAGTTCTTCCGTATTGCTTTTTGATTCACCTCATTAGACAGTCTAACTTTTCTTAACTACACCACAATGCTTAGCTTCTTACCCTTGTCTCCACCCTCTCCTCATCCTCTGTGTCCCTCTATATCTACCCTTTCCTCTACACTGCTTTTTTTTTTTTTTGAGAGCACAGTAGTTTTTCATTCAATGACACTACCAAAAAATTTAACCAAACCAAACAAAAAAAATTTAACACGCTGAAAACACCACTATCTAAAGTAATAACCTAAATTAAAATAGAAGCTAAGACACAAACAGCAAACAAAGTATATTTGGAAATTGAAAAAAAAAGTTGTTAAAATATTGCTAGGATCTCCTCTGCTCTTGGTTGATTGGCATCAAATCCTCCATTCTTCCTTTTCTTACATGTTAGCTTCAGTTTCACTGCATATTCCTTTTTACTAGTGCCTCTTCTATAGTTATATCCCATTCACTCGTTTTCCCTTCAGAATTTCTTCCCATCACAGGGACTAACAGAGACTAACTACTCTTTTGAGCTTCTTCGGTTTTCATCATAATAGAAAACTGTAACTGTCTGTCTTTATGCACAAAGAAAGTCATGAGCAACAATAACATGAAACTTGCCAGTCATTATTTATAAGTGTATCCATTTTCTTTCTAGCTTTACTCATTTTAACTCACCACAGAAGTGAAAGCCTTTGCCCTGAACCTGGTCTCATTTCACTCTGCAGGATGTAACATACCACTCCATAATGTAGTGGTAGACTACATTATGACCACGTCATTCTATCTCCTAAAATGCACTATGAAACTTGGTTACTGACCACTCTCCAAATCTCAAGACTTTTTTTAGTAAGGGTATGGAAGTGTTAATTCCTTGTAACTTTGCTGGACTACTGATATGGATGTATCCAGTAGCAACACTCCATTTTCAGAAAAGATCTGTATTTGTGATTATATCTGCAACTGCTCCATTGAATGACTACCAGAAAATGGCAGCTATGAGATCAACACCTGAACGGAAATCAGTAGTGCTCTACTGAAAGCAGTGATAGACAGCTTTGGTAGATAAGGAAGCCTTATAAAACATATAAAAAATGGTTTCAGTGTCTACTGAATAATTTACAGAAAACAGGAAGAGTTTTCAAAAATACTTATGCCTTATTTTTCTCAAATCTTATACGACTGTTCTTAATGGTACTCTTATAAGCTCCGAGTTATCTCTGCTTATTCAGCCACTCTGCCTCTGCAGCATAATGAAATTCTGGTATGAGGATAGTACATCCTATTAATGGAAGTATTATGGACACAGATGGTTATCAAGGCTACAGATTGCTGAACACCAGGGCCCATTTTCTCACTGATATCATACAGTATTTAGACTCAACAAATCTGGGACACAAACAGCTTCGTAGAAAGCTCAAGTATTCTGTAGAAGCCTTTTATTGTTTAAATCCGGGCAGTTGAGGGAGAGAGTAAAGTGAGAGAAAGATTGTCTGCCCCATTCTTCATCTACCTCCTACATTTTATTTTATTTTATTTTATTTTATTTTACTGATAAAATTTTTTAGAGACCATCCAAATGTTTCTGGCTGAACATTGTATAGCTTAGGAGGGGAAAAAAACATTCCAGTGATAAACTGTGCCAATCCATTTTTTATATATTACTGTATACGTTTACTAAGATTCTAATAAATTTCTTAAATCTGCCTTTCAGAGGTATCATAAAAAGATTGTATTTCTGTAATTTCAGTCTATTTTCTTTTTCTCTTTATGGTTATCACATATATGTATCTACCCTGATGTATTTTCATAACAGAGGTCCCGTGCTTATAATACTTTAATACACAATTTTTCTATAATTTATCATTTGAGCTCAGGTATCATATTAATCTATTTATCAGTATAGAAAATCAGGACATTTTACGATATGGAAAAATAAAAATAAAAAGCAAAAACTTTGGTAAATACAATTTGTGACTGTAGTGCTCTAAGTGATTGAAAATTAAAATCTTAAATACTGCACAAATTGTCATTTCAGTAACATTCCACAATCTTGAAAAACACTCAAAAATGTAGTTGAAAATTGAAGCTATCAGGAGCAAACTAACAGGATGTCACACAACTAAAACTCATCACAATATGATATGAGGCCAATGGTGAAATGCCAAGGAATGCTATTTTTCATTACTTTAATAATCAAACTCAAAGAAATAAACAAACAAAAAACCCAAACCTTATGTTTGCATTTCACAGTAAAAGTAGAAAATCCTGGAGTAGGGAAAAGAATCCAAGATAAACTGAAAAGAAGTCTGAACTATTATTTTCTTTTCAAGCAAATTAATATTTTAGAACACTGCAAATTTTGTCAAGCTTGACAGAAAATAAATTAAATTCTACAATATTTTACAAGCTATGTTTTTTTTCTAAAGTAAAAAATAATATTTCAAGTTTTGTTTTGCATTAGAACAGAGAGAGAGTATTTTTAGCTACAACTTCCTCTGAACAAGAATCATACATATTCTGTCTTGACATGCCATGCAATGATAAAGATATAACACAGCTATGCCCCAAATCTTTCATCTAACCCACACATTATGTGAAAAAATTGTGCATCTAGACTTAAACAGGATGATTTAGAATTACAGTGTGAGCAAATCATCACCTTTTTTTCAAATTAGGATGTTCAAGGTGTAATTTTTTCAAGTTAAAAGTGAAACTGGAAATGTAACTTCGGACGATTGTAAACATCCAGTTTTATGATAAAATAAAATTATTAGTACTCCCCCTTTTCTAAGGTAAGAAAAGTTACCTTAAATCTTTTTATGTGCTTATGTTTATCTGCTTTTTAATGTAACCTCTTTTTACTGTAACAAACAGACTACAAAATGATGTTTCCAGCATCTCCCACATTCAGTTCATTTCACCTGTGTGTCAAAAGCTATTTCAAGTGGCTTGGTCCATAGTATTACATAGCTTAAATGACTCCATGAAAGCTGTATCTACATGAAAAACTGGAAAAAGTGAGCATTTAATTAGTGAACTCCAGTGTTTTTCCAGAACAGACATAAACACACCCAAAGATATAGAAGAAAATAACCTTTTTTTGAAATTGAAATCTGACTTTGTAAACAAACTGTTGTGAATTAGGAAGACTGACTCATAGGTAGGGGTCTAGTGTTACTGTGGTAGGGACACAAAAGTGAAGGTCACATCCCTGGAGGAAACAAAGTTTCACCAGTTGAAAGAGTTTTATTGGGGGGTTTTTTGGGTTTTTTGTTTGTTTTTTGGTTTGTTTTGGTTTGTTTTGGGTTTTTGGGTGTTTTTCGTTTTTGGGGGGCTTTTTTTGTTTCTATTTTTCATCCAAACATATTCAAAACACTAGATATGGCAGTCATTCAAGTTTTCATAGGTGTGCATATAGATTAATATTTTTCATATAAAACTCCCTATTCCACATAAAAGCCTGAAGTAGATTACAGTGAAAAGTACACTGTTTAAATAATTGTCAAAGAAAGTTAATAAATGGAAATATTAATACAAAGAACTTCAAAACTTGAGGTTTTTATACATGAATATGAACCTTTCCTTTCCATTCTTTTTTTTTTTTTTTTTTTTTGTTATTATTATAGCTATCTATCCAAAAGAGTACTGATCCAGTAAATTCAAATTCAAGGAAATAGGTTCATTAGCTTCAATAGTATTCTTAATTTGACTAAGAGGTTAAAGTATGTGAACCTTAAATATAAGAATCTCAAGATAGGAATCATGTCTCTGTCTGAGTAGGTTTTTTATTAATTTATAAGAGAATCTAAACTTATGTTCATGTTCCAGATATAGTCATCAAGATCTGAAAGAGAAGCAAAAACTACTTCAAGTACAGTAACCTTTCCATAATCTTTGTTTGCATACTGGACACAATGTCATTTTAGAATTTCCTACACAAAGAACTGGCACCACTTAATTCATAATAAATTAGTTTAGCCATTGTAATAGATGGATGGCCTCTTACCCTGGTTTAAACTTGAGTGAGTCCTCTGGCTTGTCCCGGAAACTACACTCGTGGGTATAATTAACAGCTTAGGACAATTACTCTGTACAGTACTGTCCAATTTCTCTTTTAGAGACTTTTTCACTTGCAATGTCATTCTACACCAAAGAAGTAACCTTATAGATGAAGAAATTGTAGGAAGAGTACTGTGTTTTGGCCTTTCAGCTCCTAAATTATTCACTCTAATACCACAAAATAATAGTAATATAAAATGATTTTATATTTACTATATATTTATATATAAAGTCTTTCTGGGTACAGAGGTAAAGACTGAGGTAAATCTGAAAAACACCATACAGTCACCAAAAAATAAAATGTCACACTAAATAAAGTATTTGCAGAACCGAAGGCAGCCTAATACCCAGCACACAGATTTTGGTTTGAAATAGATAAAAAAAGGGTTCTGTGGTGTGCAAAGGGTTTAAAACTAGCCAGATTTTTGCAAGAATACACTAAAATGTGTTAGATATGTACCTGATGTTTACAACAAATGCAGATAATGCAGTTCATATCACTGGTAAAGAAGTCAGCAACAACATTGCACTTTTCAGCATATGATGTAGAAATCACGAAACCTTTAAAGATTACTGTGACAAAGGTCAAGTACTTGTAATATTCATACAGACTGAGACTTCCACTTCTGAAGTGTGACAAATGCAATATTGCAAAACGCAGTTCTTTTGCATAAAAAGTCTATGAACTGCTCTTCAAGAAATCCAGTTATAAAAGTCTAGCAGTAGTATCCTAACCTTGAAGACCTATGCCACCATTCTAAGCCCAGATCTCATCCTGCCCCAAAACTGTGAGGCTGGTATACTTCGGTAGTTTATCTATCTGCTGCCCACCACTTCAACAGAGAGATACCAGCATTCAAACTGAAATTACTAACCAATCAGTCTGCATTTGAAAATCTGAACTTCAGATAATGACTGTACAAAAATACAGATTAACAGAGACAGACACCTGTGGGAGATGTAAAGTCCTCTGAGATGAATGGCGCAGAAAAAAATTTGATATTATTAGCTAAAACATGGTATAACCCTGATCTAGCTTGACAAAGTTATATATCAGGTTAAAATTGGGGTTGTAGGAAGCATTATCAGTCTTACCAAGAAAGCTTACACTCCAAATGAGCACAGATTGCTGTTGTTCTCCAGGGAGACAACAGAACCTTCTAGAGGGACCACATCAAGTATCACCCCCATATGACCACACAGTAAAAGAGAGGGAGGGCAGCTCAGTGCATGCAAGCAGATGACATGGTGTCTGGACCCTATAGAGTACAGGCTGGGCTTGAATCTACACTCAGTGCTCCAGTCTTCTTTTCCATGTCTAGCCTCCAGGCTGGCTTTATGCAACACTCCCCTGGTGGCCCCTCCAACCTCTTTGTCTTTTGCTTGTTCCTCTTCCAGCTTTTTCCAACCACTCTGTACCAAGTAGCTCTGTGTCGCTGTGTCTCTTCCTGCCTTTGCTGTGCTCCAAACTAGCAATGTTCTCCCTAAAATCCCACCTTTTCATTTTGAGATTGGCATTACTGCCCAGTAACTCTTTGACTGCTTCCCCTGTTTGTCCTGTGGTTCATATTTTCCCCCCAGCAATTCACTGAATCAGTAAATATTAGTGAGGAACTATGTGGAAATGCTATTTGTGCATTGGAGGAGATTTACATAGTGCAGGGCAATGGACAAAATCTGGATGTGGGTCTGTGCTGAGCACCCTGGTGCTGTGCAGCAGAATTCTTTATTGATTGCTGTGGGGGCAAGAGGTCCAGTGAATGAAGTGGGAATTAATTGGCTGGAAGGTGAGTCTGACACAGGGAGGTTGGTAACTGCCAGCTTAATTTATTTCATTATGTAAGTTGAATTTACTACGGGAGCTCATGGAATCAATAATAAACAGAAGGTACTTTTTATATATTTTAGAAAATATGAGAAAGAACAGGAAAATCCTTATCACCTTCTGGCTTACCTGAGTTTTTTACTGCATCTCTATTTCTGGTATTCTGCCCCCTTCTTGTCATATTTGCCATTTTCCCTTCAAATCAAAGTCTTACCATAAATCACTCTGTTTCACACCGTCAAAGTCATACTTCTTTTCACAATACCACCTTTTTTTTTTTTTGCTGACTACAGCCTGGCCCTGATATTCTCTCTCTCCATCAAGGAGAGGCAATTTTTCCCTTTTCATTTACCTCCTACCTGTTCCTTGGAATCTCACCTTACCTCACTCTATATCATCTTCCTTCATATTCAGTTGAGGCTTAGCCTCACCTTTTCAAAAGAGATGAGAGAGGGTAGAGGTCCTCTGTGTATATCCTTTTAGGAAGAATGCTGAAGGAAAGACTCTCAAAAAATACTCTGAAACAAAAGGATGGAAATGTCACTTTCCCACTTCTACCTCATTTAAGAATACAGAGAAGTTTGGAAGGCTTTCCTCCTTATACACCCCACAATCTGGATAATTAACAGTAGGAAGCATCTACTTAGCCTTCCATAGCTGTACAAGCAAGTATTCAGCCTGCCATTAGGTTGCAAGTGCTTTCAGTCTATGACTGTTTGAAACTTGTTTATGACGCACCTTGCATGTCTAAAATATTGTAGAAAGATACAGTAAGATGTAAGCGAAGCAAGCTATGCAAATTAAAAAGTGATATCTAACATTTATTTATTGAAAATTCCAGCTTTTATGTCACAAACTTCTTTTCCTCCTGTATTAAAACCTCAACCCTTAACAGCAGGGGAAAACTAAGTCCTTTGCACCACCTTAAATAGGTAGCTTTTTAAGGTTCTGTCTTCAAGGAGGGCATTTTCTCTGAATCATCCCTGTGCAGAGTATACAGAAGGCAAAAGAAGATACAAAAGTATAAAGAAGGCATACAAAAATGTCTAGATTAGCTACTCTGCTCCAAGTGCTGGGTGTAGTAGTGATTTTAATATTGTCACTAATCTAGCAATAAATTTTAACATTTTCTAGGAATCCTCTGACACATCATCTATCATCACAGATATTAAATCTAAGGTAAGATTGAAATAAACTGGTATATAACTCTAAAATGCCATTTCTAACCATACTATAGCCTTTCTTAATTCACTTTTCTGCAACATATTTTTTCTCTGTTTATCGTTCTCTGTGTTTAATAAGATTATCTGGGGAAGGTGAGAGAAATACTCCTTGATCATGCTGTTTTCACATGGTGCCAAAAAGAGTCATTAAGCTACAGTTTTCTCTCTCCCATTGGTAGCAGAGGTTTTTACAATCCCTCATCTCTCTTTTTTCTCTTGCACGTACTGGAGACAAACATGTTGCCCTGACAGAAGCCCACCTTCACACATGAATAGCTTCGAAAGTTTCTCTTTTCTCCCTCTTCTGGGGATAACTAGAACCTAGGATGACAGGCAGAGAGTAATATAAACATGCTATTTTTTTTTACTTAAAACTGTGTCTAATCAGTGAAGACAGTCGCTTTTCCAGGAGGCAATCTGAGCAGCTGATGGCCTGAAGTGTTTACATTCAAGCAGAAAAGTTACTCTGCTAGTCATCCGATGCTCTCTTTAATCCCAGAAGAGAAAAAAGAAGCTTTCAGAAGGGCAACCCAGTAATGACACCGTGTGACCTCTGACATGCCCAACTCAGATCACTGTCCACAGTGGGAGCTTAACAGTGCCCAAACTCCTGAATTTAGGAACTTCACGCTGACCTACTGCCTGAAGTAAGCTAATGAATCAGACTGCAGTCTGACTGCTGTGGCTGTTGATAGTGCTCTGCAGCAAGAAATCAAGCACACTACCCAGTGATGCAGTCCATACTTATGCTAATGCATAATATGTTCTCTAGTATTTTGTCCAGTTTAATTTAAAATGTCTGTAGTAATTAGGCTTCTAGCCACTCCCTCAGAAAATTATTCCACAATCTAATGTCACATAACCTCCAACCATTTTTCTGTGCTGAAACTGCCATCAGAGCACATACATAACAGAGGATTAGACTACATGGGTGACTGCTTTGTAGCGTCAAGGAACTAAAGGAAACAAAGCTATTAGCAGTGATGAACTAATGCGTCCAGTGAAACACCAGGAGGCTGAAGGTGTTGTCTTTCAGATGAAATGTGAAAGCAAAGCATTAAGCATTAGAAGCAATTAAAGTTCTCTTAGTGCTTTTTGCAACAGTACTGGTGTTAACCCCAGGTTTCTGGCCACCTTCCAAATCACATAATTAAATTCTGCTTTTCTAAATATTTCCCTGCACTATCATTTAAAAAGACAGCCATCACTTAACCTGAAATGCTGTCTTGATGTCAGCTTTAACCTCAAAGAGGGATGTTTATAAGTAAAAAGCAATTCTATTTTGGTCACCCTACTATAGGTACAATGCTTAGAGAAGTATTTTATATTCAACTGTGTTTTATTTACACTTACCCCAGATCTACTTGCCTTATGTATCCACGTGTGTCCTCTCTATGTGGTGTATAATCCTTCAGAATCTTGTAGAAAATTATCTGCCAATTGGCTAGTAATAATTGAAACCTAATTCTTCTACATCCCAGATTTGTTACTCCATAAACACTTAGATGATGAAGGGAGACATATAGATCTATTTGCCATTAGGAAGCAGTTGAAAAAAAAAGGTACTCAGTTTGAGAACTGATCAGTACCCACCTTCCGCTACCTGACTGGATATTGTTCTGTGGAAAACACTAACATTATACAAAATCTCGGTTTGCATCTTTATATCACATTCAGTCATAGAGCCATAGAATAGAATCTCAATTTGGAAGGGACCCATAATGATCATCAAGTCATATTCCCTGCTCCTCATAGGATCACCTAAAAATAAATAATTTAACTGAGAGTGATGTCCAAAATCTCTGAATTCTGACAGTCTTGATGCTGTGGCTGCTTCTCTGGGGTGACTATTCCAATGACCTACCACTCCTGCAGTGAAGAACTATTTCTTTATGTCCAATCTGAACGTTTGCTGATGCAGCTTCAGTCCTTGTGCGCTACTATTGGTCCCTAAAGAGATGAGATCAGCACCTTCCCCTCCACTGCCCACCTTCAGAAAGCTGTAGACTGTACTGTAGGCTGCAGTCACCCCTCAGCCTTCTCTTCTTGAAGCTTAATGACTCAGGTTTCCTGAGCTGCTCCCTGTAAGTCTTTCCCTCAAGACCTCTCAACACTGTGGTTGCCCCCTCTGAACACGCTTAAAACTCTGATGTTCTTTTTATGCTGAGGTTGCCAACGCTGCACACAGTACTTGAGGTGGAGCCACAGCCATTTGAGTTTAGATATCAAACACATCACAGAATCACAGAATTATTACAGTTGGATAAGACCTCTAAGATCACTGCATTCAACTGCCAACCCCCCAAAAAAAGAAAACTCCAACCAATCAAACAAAAAAACCCCAAACAAAAACCAAAACAAACAAAAAAACCCAAAATAAACAAAACAGAAAACACAAACAAGTAAACAAACAAAAAAAAACCAACCCACCATGCCCACTACAGCATGTCCTGAAGTGCCTCACCTACACAGTTCCTAAATACCTTCAGGGATGGTGACTCCACCACCTCCCTGTGCAGCCCATTGCAATGTCTGATTACTCCTTCAGTAAAGAAATTCTTCCTAATATCTAATCTAAACCTCACCTGGTGTAACTTCAGGCAACTTCCTCTAGTCCTATAGTTTTTACTTGAGAGATGAGGCCAGCACCCACCTCACTATAACCTTTCAGGTAGTTGTAGTGAGCAATTAGGTCTCCCTTCATCCTCTTTCCAAAGTAAACAATCTCAATTCCCTCAGCCTCTCCTCATAACATAATGAAGCCCTTAACCATTGTTATAGACGAAAATATTCCTTCAGGATAGTTATCGATCTGATTGTTAGCTTTTTAAGCAGGCTTTTGTTATTGTTTTGGTTTGGGGTTTTTTTGTCATTTTGGTATTTGCTTGGGGTTTTTTTCATATATTGGTTGGTTTCTTTCTTGTTATGTCATTGGTTATTTCTTTTGAGGATTCTCAGTCACAAGGGGAAATCTAACCAGCATTTCTTATAATCACATCAGTGTTGCCATTGATGTTCCAGCTCCTGATATTTTGGTTTATATGGCTCACTTAATGCCTTGGGGCTGGGCAGTGGCATTCCTTCTCCACAAACACTTCAATCTCCACCTGACACTTGAAATTCATGATCAAAGACAGTAAAGCATGATCAAAGGCACATGAGCATGTTTATAAGATTTTACCGCATCTATGAAATTATTTAGTTAAGAACTATTACTCAACTTGATTTGGAATGTCACGTGTTCTCCTTAATAGTTTGGAGCAGGAAGCAGAGAACTGCAGTGAAACTCTGTTTCTGTGCTGTGCAGTTTTCAATGAAAAGTGACCCACAAAGCGAAAACTGTCATAACGTACCAGTACCATTGCCAGCCACAGAGAAAATCTACAGTTTTTGATGGAGTTTTCAGGAAGCATCTGAATGAAAATAAAGAAATTTGCATGCTTCGGTGCATCAGTAAATACAGGTGCATTTGTGACTGTCTAGATGAGAGTTAAGGTGAGGAAAGGCAGAAAGGAAGCACTATTTCTTTAAGTCATGTTAAAACCTAATGTGTATCTGGTGCACATTACATTTCTTTACTATTCCTTGTGGCCTCTTATCCAGCAGTAATATTAAGTACTTACAAATCAGGTGTTTTTTTCAGGGGTGCTAGACATAACCTAGAGTGGTGGTCTTCTGTATACACTGGCTACTCAATGAGTTTAACTGTACCTGAATCTTCAAAAATGTAAGAGGGTTCTAACCTCTGTGATTCCAAAGCTGAAATACTAGCATTTATATTGTTTTTTGATACATAGAGTCTTTATACAAATAGGGAAACAAATGAGTGATACTGTCTTTCAGGCCCCAGAGAACAAGAAGAGTTTTATTAGGATAATCTTTTAAAGCATCCATTACAGGGAAAATATTCTCCAGTTTAAAGTAATTTTCACTCTTTTCAGTCTTAAGAACAAAAAGTCTGAATTCATGTTCTAACCTGTGCAACTTCATGACTACCTAGCAGAATTGTCCTAGCCAATAGTTTTGCTACCACCATAATGCAATTAGTACCGTTTGTCTAGGGTCAAATAGAATCATAAAGTCACAGGATATTTTGAATTGGAAGAGACCTTTAGAAATCATCTAGCCCAACCCACTGCCATGGGCAGCGATGCCTTCCAGTAGACCAGATTGCTCCAAGCCCCTTCTACCCTGGCCTTGGAAACTGCCAGGGAGAGGGCATCCACAGCTTCTCTATGTTCATGGACCAACTTCTTCCACCACACGTTTGATCACTTAAATAAAAAAATGTCTTTCTTTAATACAATATAAACTTACACTGTTTTAGTTTAAAATAATTGCTCTTTGTGCTGTCACTACAGGCCTTGTTAAAAAGTTTTCCTCTGTCCTCTGTATAAGCTCCTTTGTATCCATCCCTCTGTGCCTTTTGGTTTTACTTGCTTTAAACAGATATACTTTAAATGCAACAAAGCAAAATGTATCATATCTACAGTGTGTGAGGAAACAGTTGGAAACATCTGCAATAAAGCAGGATAAAATAACATAAATAGCATAATAACAAGTATAGGAAAATATTTTAAATTCAAAAGCTAAAATTCCTGTGTCTGAAAATAATTATAGTTCTTTCATTCCTCAGTATGGATAAGTTACTTTAGAATTATGAAGCTCTCCAGGTATTAGGTAGTGCATGACCTAGGATTCTATTAATGATCAGTTCTAACCCCTACTTCTCCCCATAGACTTGCAGATAATGAGAACAACAGGGAATTATTGATCGCAGCTTGTGGATTGCTTCCTTTTGGATCCTGTGTTTCTGTGTTAAACAGAATCAAATAGTACCAACTGAAAAGCACATTAATCATAATGTATGAAGAAATTACACCAAGTAAGATTCTCTAGAAAATAATATTGTTACAATGCTTGCAAAATAATTTGCAATGCTTGCAAGTGAAAAAACCAAGAAAAAAAACAACCAAAACAAAACAGAAACCCAAACAAGTTTCATTCATACCATAAATTGTCTCAACTCTTTGAATTCAGTTACCTGAGCTCCAGCTATTTCAAATCTAGGAAGTATGGATATCAGGATGAATGTCTTGGGATTTCTCATAGCACTTTGTGGACATAAAAATAGTCAGAGCTCAAACCTAGAGCAAAACAACATTCTAAGCAGAGAATTCAGGTAAGCAAATTAAAAATTGCCATCCTAATTTTCTCAAGCAATTAAACTGCTTCTCTCCTTCCACTTTTCCTCTCATCAGCTGTTTCTATTTTCTGAAGAAAATTGCTATTTATTTTTGAGCTATAAATATATATTGAACAAAATTACTAGAAGCTATTTGAACATTTAAATGTTCATCCCAAGTCTTGCCAGGTTAGTATTTGTATTCTATGAAAAGATTCGGCATTAAAAATTTCTTTTTCAGATAGATATAATTTCTGTGAAAGAATGCAGACCATTGGTGCACATGTACACACACTGTTTTCAAAGACTTTTTGTCACTTACTATAAAACAATTCTCATTAGCAAATGTACTGGAAAAAAATAGAGAATAATTACTATCTTCCAGTCTCTCACTGACTCCAGCTTAAAAAGCCAATGAAGCTTGACTGACACACAGGGAAACCACTCTGGTGAGAAACCAGATGCTATGTTGAAATATATTATCAAATTAATGCAAGTCATTGCTATGGAATTTGATCACAAAAAAAAGGGACTAGGGAATGCTAGCTGTAAATAATAATAATATAACTGAAAGTGTAGGCAAACTGCTGTCATAATATCACAAAGCCTACATTCATGAATAAAAATCACAACAGAACATACATTATGACACTGTTGGCCTAGGAACGAAGCAATCAACACTAAATCAAGCTTGAAATCAGGATAAGTATTGATGCAATTTTTTTTTTCAGATCACATTAGCAATCTGCCATACTTAAAGACTGCTAGAAAAAAAATAAAGATTAAATCAACGCTCTCCACCTCAGAGAAACATTTCAAGAAAATATCTGTTCTTCATCCTCTGTTCAGACCAAGCCCTAAATATTGCATTTTCATTTTCAAGAATTCCATTTTTATCTATCATACATACAATGTCTGTCATTTTGTAGTTAAAGACCTTAGCTGATGTAGCAGTGGCAGTCGGGGAGGATTCTGGTAATAAGCTCAGAACTTACTGTAAGAAATACGTTGACAAGTGCAATCTCAGTCAATGCTTGCGAGGTTTAAGAGCCCTTAAATTACTCACTCTATTTTTGCTGCAATAATCGACACTTGCATTTCAGAGCTCCAAGAAACATATAACTGAATATATTCTAAGGCACTTCCCTCTGTTCAACAATGAACAAATGCTAATGAGGTATGACACGATACATTTTAAGACTGTAAATATTACCAGTGTGGTACAGAATTTTCATAAGACTCTTGCCAGAAGCTGTAACACCACTGTTAGCTGATGTTTTAGCAGTAGTAGGTTAGCAGGTCAGTCTTACTATGCCTGCTTCCTTTACAACTTACTTCACATTAATTATTAAAGGTGTGAGGTCTAACTCTGCCACCTTTACTTAAAAAATAATATTATTAAAATCAAGACTTTATGAAGGATTAAACTAAAAGAACCAAATCTTTGGAAAGCAAATTGGCATGAAAAAACCCACTGCCTAATTTTTTTTTTTTTTGATAGCAGAAATTGAATTTAAAATAGCAATTCTGTCTTTAACATCAATTATAACATAAAGAACATTTGCTAGAGTCTGTGTCCTATTTAACAAAGCTCAGAGAAGGATTAATTTACTTGTTTGGAAAACTGGATTTATAAGAAAAAAGAGAATGGATTGTCTGCTACACAGATTTGTGTAGGTGAAAATACCATTCTTCACTGTAAAAAAATAAAAAAAAAAAAAGGAAATGATTGGTTGGTGCCTCCGTGAACCAGAAGTATTTGACTAACTATCAAGGAGAAAGCTATCTTTTCTGAGGAATAATTTTATGTATATTTCATGTCCTTAGAATAAAGCATTTATTAGCTGTGTTGGAAACACCTTATTCTAGAAATTAATATAAACAATACAGAAAAATTGCGTGCATATTCTTTAAACTGTGAACCTGATAAATTCACAGATGGATGCTTATTAGTCAATGGCAAATCTAGCTGCCAGCTTTGTTTGGAAGCAGAAGATTAAAAGTGTTCATTTATTCTTTCCTATATAATTGTGTTCATAGTATGTAAAATTTTTTTTTTCTTTTTTTTTTTTTTTTTTTCTTCAGTCATTAATAAAACCTACAGATCAAAGATTTGGCTTGTGCCTTCTTTTGAATTTGGGAACTTGATATGCAGTTCTAAGTATCATTAGCCTTTCTGAGCTTTCATTACAAAACAGCCATAGCGAAGTCCAGGAAAACCAAAGATCAGCATCAGTCCTACAGATTTTGTAGTTATCATTTCTAGTAAAAACTCAACAGTCTACCTGTAAACATTTTGCAAACTAATAAAGAACCATGCTGTTAGGCCTAATTAGAACCATGTGGAAAAGATCTAAAAATGAATGACCAGACCTGAACACATAAATTACTGGGAAGCTCTATTTTTCAACTGATGAGCTTCCCACTAATTCTACAAATGTGGAATATTACATAAAACACCTTGTCTGATTACATAGTACCTAACCATGAATCCTGTCATCCTGTTTTCATGACATGGTGATCAAGAACCTTGAAAACAAAAGCAAAACTTGAAATGGCCCTTTTTTGTGAGTTCCTAATAAAATAAATAAAAAAACATTTTCAAGTATTAAATGACCTCAAGCCTTCCATATTTAGAAACTAAGCAATTGGAGGATGAATTGTAGTCCTGTTTTCTTATTGATATGTACATTCTGCAATCTGAAGTCTCGCCACCACAGGTGTCTTACGGCGAGGCAGAGGAACAGTGAGTACCAACGCTACAGCTGATTTATCATAGGCATTTAGAATGAGATAAATTAGTCTGAGAAGGTGTTTTATGTTCTCCATTATGTATAAAGAAAAACTGGAGTTCACAGGTGATACAGAACTCGTATTTTCTCCTGATGTTTTAAAACAGAAAACATATGTTGAGCTTTTTAACTGCTAACAAGTACTTTTGCTTAAGTTACAACTATAAATGACACACTGAAATCATTCCTTTGTTAAGCAATTAAACCCTATCAGCTTGCAATAAAAAAAGGAATGAAGGGAATTACTGGATATAGTATCACATTACAAAAGAGACAGCTAAGAAACTGTCTTACAGGGTACCAAAAACAGTGAAAGGAAAAATGCAAAAATAGAATGTTCATGATGTTCTATATTTAGCTATGTGGGTAGGCTCTGAAATATCCTTTGAGCTCTCTTCTCTGATGACTGGTAAGACCAAATTCTGAGGCAACTGTAAGGTAAGCAGTATTTTTATTTGATGACTCAAACCAGTCGGTATTCAAAGGAAATCCTTGAATTTATTATAGTTCTGTATACATAAGCATCATCTTTTTACTTTTTTTTTTTGGACAACCCTAGATTAAAACATACAATTTTGAATCAACTATTTTCAATATGTTTCCAATCTTATTTTTAATATGAATGCTTGCTAATAGCCTTGCACTGGCAGATCTGTCTTTAAGATCTTGAAGGTTGTCCCATAGTTAACATGTTATTTAGCTGTAACACTAAGATTCATTTTTCTCAAAAATTGTTCAAAGTGAAGTATTTTCATACTTTGCATTATGTCAGCTTTTTCCAGCTGCATGCTATGGCTGCATGTCCAGTGAATCACTTTAAGGAGAGAAAACGCTGGACCCACAATGTATATTCAGTTGCTATGTTTCAACTATTGTATGAAGATTTTCTTCAGCAACATTAACTATCATACAAGGACTGTCACATTAGATTGCCAATGGCAGAAAACCTTTGGGGCTCTTTTGTGGTGTTAGCTTTTTGCTGTTGTTGGGGTTGGGTTTTTTATGTCATAAGGAATAAAAAGTAGGGGAAAACCAAATGCCATTTCACTGCTGATCTTCATCAAATGCAAAATATTACAGCACCATGCCCATAACAAGCTAAATATCAACACCAATACCAAGCTGCATATCAAGCTAAAACAAAAGTGAAAATTCCAATTAAAAAAATGTAACTGAAATAACTATACTATTAGTCAGTAATGTGCTTTTGGTATTCCAATGGTCTTGCCATTGTTAGCTGGGACACATGGAAATTTATTCTATAGAGCTTTTTATGAGACAATCCCAGTTCACACCACTCTTGCATTTGCAGAAACTGATTGAATAGATCTTTGCTTCTTACCATCAACACAGGCTGGCCTCGCTCTTGTTGTACCGGCAATCTGTCCCTTTTTACATGCACAGCGCGCCGTTTGTCGGGCTATAGTCCTTCGGGGCTGACTGCTATCTCTGTCCAAAGTAACAATCTCACATGTACCTGCAGCCAGTTGACCTGGAAAAAGAACCAGCAACAGGTACCAGAGTCACTAAATGCACTACAGGCAATCTATTACAATCGAATAGAGCCGCTGCCCTATGTCACAGCAGACACTCCACAACAAATGGGCAGTCAGTTGATGGATATAATAAAACCAAGATGACATACAATTTTTCTTTGTGGTGGACATACGAGAATCTTGCAAACTGGTTCTGTCAGAAAATGATTATTGTTCCATAAAAGCCAGAGAGCTGAGGTCACACGGGTTACTTTTACTTATGTCAGCTAAGTAAAGGACCAATCTGCTTTTACGGCAATGAAATTTAAGTGGTGTGCTCTTCATGTACTTTCAGATAAGAAATGTTAAAATATATGAAAACAAAAACTATCCCACATGTCCATGAATATATTGAAGTCTTAACTACTTTGTGTGCTGTTTTAGAAAGAAAAAATCCTTTAAAATATGCCCTGACTAGATTTTCAGTTGTTTGCTTCATCTGAAGAGAACAGTAATTCATTCTCACCTGGCTCATATTTGAAGTAGTCAGTCTTTTTTATTAATTTACTATGTAACCATCCTGCAAATGACAGTGAAATTACACTGTCCCATTAGCTCAGTAACACTGTTTGCTTTTATTGACTTCTCTATTACATGTAGCTTTTTCTGAATAGCAAGGAAATGCACAGAACCTAATTCTGAATTTGAACCATGCTATGAGAGGCAAAAAAAAAAAGCCCCAAAAACTATTTTATGAGCAATATTATTCTAAAGTAAATGTTACACATTTAAAATTATGTACTCTATTCACCACAACCAATAGTGGGCTACAAGTATACCAAAATACTACTTATTACAAGCAAGAACAATACATTATTGAATTTCAATGCATTTTAAGACAGAAAAAAATCCTAGCTGTCACTTTGCATTACATCTAATTTCTGGATTTTATGGTACAGTAATAAACATAATTTCTATTGGATTTTGCCTTTGTAGCTAATCAATTACAACTCTTCAAATGAATATATGCAGAAATATATCTGCAAAACACAAGCTTACTGTATTTTCTTTTCATAAAAAATTGAGATCACAATAAAGGAAATATTGGTTATTTAAAATATTATGCAGTGCAAATAATATTCACAGTAAATTATTTTTATGCTGTTAAAATATTGAAAAAAGAATGAAGAAAAAGAGGAAAAATTGAAATCTTTACTAACGCCAACATTAAAACAACACAAAAAGCCCAGAAACATGCATGAATGGTATTTAAATCTAAAAGAGAAATCACAAATTTACCCAGAACAGACTTCAAACAACCAGTTTAAGATGCTTCCTATTGTTTTAAAACTGTCAGAATAGCAAATTATTGTAGGCTGTCAACAGCACCATGACTGGTTCACTGCTAAGGCACCTCAGTTGAATGCTGTTGTGACTCCTACATTGTAGTGACTTACAACACAGCAAAACTGATGATCTCAAATGTGAATATGGAACAAGGTACTCTCCAGGTTCATGCAAATATATGACACAGATGATGTATACTTAAGTACTATGCATTATAAATATAGATAATATATCCATGATAATGGACCTTATAGTGTTTAATGGCTGTTGGGAAGTAGACTTAGTAGGGAGCTAAGGTGAAGGCTGCATTTCTGCTTTTTTCCACTCACTGCTAATAAAAACATCTTAGGACAAGCATACTGATGAGAGGACTGTTACATTATTATAAATGCTGTCTTCTTCTTTGTTTCCTCAAAAATTTAAGGTTAAAAAGCAAAGGTTTAGCAAGAAAGTGGCATATGATTTTCTAGACAGGAACAAGAGAAATCCAGCTACATTGAAACATCCTGAATATATTTCATTCTGGATTGCAGGAGATTCCTAAGGAAGGCAGCTCTCTCAACAGATCATGTAAAAAAGATATAATCAATGGTGTATTTAAATCGACCTCTGAGGCATTTGAACATCATTATTACTGTCCTGCATTGAGAACAGAAACTGAACAGAAACCAAAGAAAAAGTGGAAGCATAAATATGGTATATGCAAGGGGTCCTGAGAGCATGGGTTGCCATATTCTCCACTGCTTCTAAGTCTTTATGATGTTGTTATTTTCAGTACAAGACATGCTAAATCACATAATCTAGGATATTTTTTTACATAAGCCCCCAATTCAGAGGAAAACCAGTGTTCACAAGGAAGGTGAATAAGGACTACACACAGAGAAAAAGAACAATGAAATTTATGTTAAGATAATATGTGAAAGTAAAAAGCTTTCCAGGGTATGCAAGCCATTATTATTGCTAAGAATGCCTATAGATAGCCTTCTCTGCTTTTGGAACTGCCCAGTTTTAGTTGTGCATAGGTTAATTTTGAACCAGCTATATTATTTCATTTTTAAAATGTTTTCAGCTGTTTATTTTGTAGAGATGATAGTTTCTTCCAGGCATATTGACCTGATTTTTTTTTACCTTCAAAAACTGGCATACCTTAATGAGAGCAATTGCTGTACAAAGATAATATTATACAGCTCTTTAAGGAATTTTGTGCAGCTATTAAAAATAAGGGAAAATTAGGAAGACTTTTAAGACATTTCATAGAATTAATTTTTTAAAAGATCATTTCTCTTTTGCCACTTTTGCCATTCTTGTTTCTATAGCAGAAAAAAATTAAATGTTATAATAGAGCTGAAGCAGCTCTTTCCCTACTTATGACATAAATACTTTCTGGTCATTGTGTCACAAGGTGGAAAGTTTGCAGGTATAGTATACATCCACTACTTAGCTTTAGACTGCTTAAAAGCATGAAAAGCTTTAAAGTTATGGAGGCCCATCTCCAGAGAGTCATCCTGTTGTAAAGTGTTTCCTCTCTGCCTCTGGTAAGTATAGATGTGTCTGCAGGAGTATCTTACATGTATGCTATTTTTGCTTTTTAACAATTCAATATGGAATTGTAAGGCACAAAATGGTGGAACAAAGGAATATACTTCTTGTAAATATGGAGTTTCAAGAATTAGAATGCTTTTCATTTTCAGAAATCTGACATCATGACCTCTTTTGCAGATATTAGTGAAAGAAGTCCCTTCATCTGCGAGCCTCTGAACATTCTCCACTCCTAAGCACACAGAAGGAATCTCAAGGCAGAAATCAGTGGTGTTTCACTGGAGTTTTTCCAATCAGGAGATTAAGAGCCACAGTCATAAATACTCTAAAATTTCAGTAGATTTTATTTATTTACTTGCAGTACAAAAAGTACCTTCCAACTTAATTGATATAGCCTTGGTGACAAAAAAGCCCAACAAAACAAAACATAAACAGAAAACTGATTCATTCTAGCTTTGTCTGAAAGATTTACAAGAAAAATGTATTTTTTATAATTATTTTATTTTATTATTTTATGGATAAGGATAAAGATTATTTTATAGCTACCATCATCCTGTTTTCCAAGTAAATGAGTTGGCATTTCTTAATTATTGTTACTTTTTTAGTATTTCTTATATATATATGTATTTCATTAACATTAATCTTATGTATTTATTTTAGTAATTAAGATATCAATGTAAGTTATTTGACTTTTTGTTGCCATCATCAGCTTACTAAACAGATAAAAAATGGTTCAGTTTTTTAATGCTTGTCTATAAACTTGTATTACATTCAAAAAATGCCAGTTTATATGTGTGCTCTCTCTCCCACCATGAGCACAAATGCTTCTTTATAGAACTCATTCAGAAAAAAGGAAAACCACAGAGTACTGAACTAAAACTGTAAGTCAAACTAAAGCAAAACCAAAACTAAAAAACTCTAAAACCAATAAAATTCCAAATAAACGAGACTAGGCTTTTCGCTTCTATCTTGCACCCATGGATTTGCTTACTCAGCAACTTTGTACTCAGCACCCATTTTGCTGTTTTCTGTGTGAAGTCTCATCATGATTAGATCTGAAACTTCTCCCTGTCAGACTTTTATAGAAGTCTATACGAATCAGTGAGTTTAGGTACACATATTTAGCAAGAATATCTCAAAAGTAAAAGTATTACTTTAAAAAAAGTTCTTTAGTGTTTTATATTCCTTAAAAATAGGAGTTGTTTAATGAAAAGTTCAAAAGGAAATGGCATTTTTAATGTGCACTACTAACAGTCCTCTCTCAACTATATTCTATTGCTCAAAGAACAAAGTTTTTGAAAAATCCGTACTCTGCCATATGTCAAATCCTAAAATAGTAAATATTTTCATATTACATGGAGGGTATCTGGGATAATATTTTAGTTTTCTTGCGGAAAAATATTTCTGTTTTCCTACAGCAAATAAAATCAACCTAATCTACACTGATTGCAGCAAGCAAGTTATAGGTATTATGAATTTTTAATGTAAGCAATCTGAAAAGCTGAAGACTTTTCCTCATACTCATTTAAAGAAATAAAATCAGATTATAAACTCATGATATCTGTGTGTACAATTATGAGAGTCTGATCTCAATGATTTGAAATTGTCTCAAAAGAACGATTTTAAAGTGAATAGCCCTGGCTAGGGTGGAGGAGCTGGCCTGGTCAGAGCTGAGCAGGGGGTGACACCCGGAAAGACTCCACAGCTGTGTGGAGACTGCTCCCCTTTTCTGAGGGCCAGCCTGCAATGCTGGGACATCCCTCCAGGCACGAGTACCCTGGACAGGGTGGAGGAAGCCACCTTGATTGTACTGAGGGTGATGTACCTGGGTAAGAGGGCTGGAACAGAGCTGGGAGTGGTGCCTGGAAAGAGATAAGACTTGTGTGCTGGAAGGACCCCCTCCAGATGAGCCTATTTTCAATGGCTCTAATGCTAATGACCCTGGCCTGGCCAAAGCAGAACAAGGGTGATGCCTGGAAGGAGATAAGAACTGATAAGTGGGTGGGGGACTGCATCCTTCTGCAGAAGCTCCCCCTCCAGGCAGCCTGTCTGCAATGGCTCTGATGCCAATGCCCCTGGCTTCTGTGGCAGCTGACTGACAGCTGCCCCTTTGGAACAAAAGGAACTCAGGGGTATATCTGGCTGTTCATGCTCTGGCTGTTTGGTCGTCTCTTGACCCACTGCCATCTCGCATCAGACCCTGGCCAGGATCAGAAACATTTTGAAGAAACTCACTGGACAGCTGGGCCCCTGGTGGTGACTTTCTCTCTCTCTCATTCTTTCTCTCTCATTCTTTCTTCCCACTTTCTTACCCTTTTCTCTCCCATTTCTCTCACTTCTCTCTCTCCATCTTTTGCCTGGCTCTATCATTTTGCTTGTACCAATTGTCAAATAAAAGTCTTGTGCTTGCACCCAACCCTTCCACAGTTGGACTTCGTTTCACGGATCCAAACCAAAAAAAGTAAATTTTAATGTTACCTTGGACCATAACAACAATGAAAATAAAACTTGATCTAAATATATGGGCCTCTCCAGCGTTTTAGATTCCATGCTCATCCAGAAATCTACTTCTGAATTTTACATGCAGGCTTATATTATAGTTTCAGTGAACAATTTTTCCATGCATCACCAATTTGATGCCTAGCAACACAACCTCTTTGAGTTCAAAATGCATCAAGTTAAATGTTATTAAAAATCTTGGCTAGATTCAGATAGTCTTTTGTCAGTGAACACAATGCAGGAGTTGTTTCTAAATCGGCACATAGGAATATATTCAGTAGTTTTCTATTAGAATATTGAAGTCTTTCAGACACCAGAGCCATGCCATCTCCTGAGCAGGGATGAATATCAACAATTCCTATTGAAATAAAGGGGGAACTCAAGTACTTAGTGTCACTCGGGATTTTCAATTTGACATCAACTTAAATAACAAGTATTTAAATATATTTCCATTAAAAAAATTGAATGCATATATTTATGCTTTACGCATATAAATTTTTTATGCTATATATCTGTTCTCAGAGAAAATGTCTTAAAATACTGAAATTCAGATGGTTTCAGACAGTCCTACTCCCTTTTCTATTTCAAATTTAGTTTAGAATGAGAGAAATTACAGCAATGAATCGGTTTGTCCCAAAGAGCCATGCTCATTTTTAAGCTACAATAGCAAAATGTGTGGAAATACAATTGGTATGAAATAAGAAATAGCAACTCTAACAAAGCTTCTGAAAAAAATGTTTCATCTAAAGCAACAGACAAGATAGGTTCAGCTTCTGTAACTCAGTATGGGAAAAAAACTGTTCAAATGAAATAGCAGAATTTCAGAATAACTATCAAATAAGAACTTTGCTTTCATCTTAATTTATACAATAGAAGGGTATTTAAAATTTTCCAGACAATACAGACTTGAAAGTACACTGTTTCCCTTTTCTGTATCTCAAGTCACTGACATTGAAAACATTTGTTTCCAAGATGTTTCATATCTCCTTTAGGACTTTGTATCTTTCTATTGAAGCAAACATTGCAGCTGTTTAAGCGACAGACTACACAAAGCAATTCCTTAATACAGTCCAGTTGGGCAATCTCTTTAAAATAGTCTTTACCTATTTTTCTTGAGGGCATAATTATACTGCCAGTAGATAAAGGCAGGACCAACATCACTGTGTGGGGAGAAAAAAAAAAAAGGGATCGGATCTGGTTTGGATTATCCTAATGTAGTAGATGTACCAGTGTCACCCACAGGTTCTCAGTAAACTAAAAGACAGCAGACCTAATTTTTCTAAATTTTCCATAGATTTACTTCCTTACTGATGGAGAACTATATTTGGCTGGAATAAACCTCACTATGTGACTTCTTGTAGCTTGTCAGTCTTAAAAGGAGTGGTTCTAGATTTTAGTGGCATAAAAGAACCATTTTTTCTCGAGACATGTTTTTAATACTCATTTTATGAAAGACTAATCACTGTGGAACTCAGTTAAGTAAAACTTACAAGAAGAAAAAATATGATGAATGTCTTCTCTTAATAGTCAGTTCAAGAATTTTCAGAGATCCACTGCACCAAAACAGTACATTATGTCCTCTTGGTAATTACTAATCTTATTGCAATTTTCAGACTACCACTTATCCATCTAAAGCACACAAATAGCACATACAGTAGAAGAATAGGAAAATAGCTTTCAGCCCTTCCATTCTGTAATAAGCTGCAAATTTCAATTAAGACAGGTCCTATGCTTCTAAATAGTTACACAGGAAAGAAAATAGTATCTGTGGAGATTCAAGATACATTCAGAAGCCATTTTGACTTTTCTCTAGATAAGGCTCATGCCCTAACATTTCAGCTGATACTGCTATTGTATATAATTGTTAAATATTTTGTTGTATAATTATGAAACGTTTCCCGTGTATCTCACTATTAAAAACATAACAGAATGAAAAGCAAATTATAAAGCCAAAATTTAGTAGAAACAAACCTCAAGATTTAAGTTTCTGAAGGCAGAAACAGCATTTGTAGAAAGGGGAATTCCAGAGCAGAAAAGGCTTTAAAAAATTAAGCCACTGTTGTACACATAAATATGGAAGCAAGGCATTTATAGGTATTAGGACATGGCAATATCATTTTCCAAATTACTAGACAGTCTCTGGCCAAAACTGAGTCAGGCCCACCCATGGGCCCACATGTCAGCTTGGCCTCAGTCCATCCCCAGGGAGGTCTCTTGGGCTGCCCTCTATGGTTGCCAGACCCTTCCCTGGAGGTCTCAGGTGGAGAATCTGGGTGATTCCAGCATGGAGACTAGAGATCCATCAAGCTGCAGCACTGGGAGAGCCAGTGAACCTTGCAAACCCCATTTCAGGAACAGAGATCACAGATTCCATCTTTGAGAAATATCTTTCATTCATATTCACAATCAAAAAAATCAACCAAACGTATGCCACTAATATTGTTTTCATTATTATTATAGAAATATCCCCCATGCCTAGTAATTTCTAGCTTCATGTATCAACTTTTTATGTCACTTTTTAGATAGTGACCTAGAACCAGAACTTACAAATAAGGAAATCATACAACTGATGCTGCCAAAAATAAGTAGAAATCACAAGGGGTTTAAGTGCCTTCTCTTTAAGTTTTGCCTCTGTGTAAGTCAGTGTGAACAGCAAACCTCAGCTATACGGAGCTCCACCAAGGAACAGGTCTCCACTCCTCTTCATGCAGTTTTAGTTAATTGCTTCTGGAGACCTTGATTTTAAAAAGGCTATGCTTATTTGTGTAAGCATAGAAAAATCTGTCACTTGAATACTTTCCTAAAAATATTTAAAAAGAAGAAAAATCCCCTTCAATGTCTTTACCAGCCTCTACTCGTAAAATAAACCTAGTCTGTTTATAAAACAAACAGAATAGCCATAGGGGGAAAAAATGTTCTTGGAGGGATGCTGGTATTTCTCTTGAGAAAGACAGGAATAAAAAGCACAGGTTTGTCTAAAAAGCTGCTGACATTTGTTGGAGCTGGAAGCTGTATGTCGGGAAGGAACAAGTCTGTTGTGTTAGCAAAATATGTCACTGCAGGGAGCATGAAATCAGTTTGAAGGAACATGCAGATAAAGTAGTATATCAGAAGTAGATACAATGTTGCAGCACAGGTAAACAGTGTTTTTTTCCAGTTTTCCTTTTTATAATCAAAGAACATTATTCTTCAGTGGCTTGGGTTTTGTTCCAGAGTTACTTGAAAACTATTTACATATGTAACACAGACTTTATAAAGTCATTACCCAAGTGCCCTCCCTACTGGTATAAAGATCTTTACTGGAAGATCTTGGGTTCAACAGTAGATTTGGGGTAAAATTTGATCCAGTAGGGACTATGGGAAAAGAGAATCAATATGCTGAATTTTTCTTTTGTTAGATTCTGTCAATATCTTTAGTCCTTAAATTGCAGAAATAATAAACTCAGGCTTCTAATTACCATCCACCAGGAGGTAAGTTATACCCCATGCAACTAGAACGGTGTCTGTAGCAGGTTTTAAAACCTGGAGGACAAAGTATGCAGCTGAAAAAAACTACTGCCTAAGAATATTCAGCCTTATGAGCATGCCATATGCTATCTCATACCGATGAATGAACAAAAAATTCAAATGCTGGAAAAAATTTGTCATTTTTGTAGGATAAATTAGATTACACTAAGTAATTTGATGTACTTTAAGCAGGTCTAAATAATTTCTTTAAAATAAGTCTGTTTATGTTGACTGATGCATGTAACACCACTCTCTTCCTGCAAAAATACATTTTCTTTCCAGTGATGGAACTGTGATGCAGTTTGGTTTTGGGCAATGCTGGTAGAAAACAGAATAAGTGTTCTAGACTCCTTTCATTCTTTTTGCCATTTTTTTAATGGCAAGAGTTCATATATATTCTCAATACAAAATTCAGTCTCTGAAGACTTTGTACGCTATGGTCCTGCACTTACTGAGAGTATATAGGTATAACAGCTCACACATAACCACAGGGAAATACAAAATTATCTTAGTAACACTGCAAAACTGAACACTGAAAAATTGAGGCACTGAAGTACTGTGGTACCCATATCCAAGAAGAAAATTAATTTCAACAATTTTGAAATGTCTTATTACACCTGAGAAGAAATAATGCCACTGAATAATAAATATATTAACTAGAAGTCTTATGGACAAACACAAGTTGGGTTTGAAGCTGAGAATCTTGAGCAGACAAACGATCCTCAGGCCTAAAGCTTCTACAAGTTGAATTTGCACCTTATTGAAGTGCCTCTCCCCGCAGTAACTGTAAAGGAAGTTTTTGGTGGATAAGTTCAATTAATCTATGTGCTAGCATGAATCCTCAAATGAAGCACATCATAAGGACCAGAACAGAAGAGTGTGCTGCATCTGATGTTTCTTCTTGCTTGGCTCTCAGTTTCATCACAGCATAGTGGCTCTTCAGTGGTACCTGCCTCTCTGTGTAAGCTGCATGGAGCAGTGAAGTCCCTTGTTTACATCCTATGCTGAGCACAAAGCTACATTTAGCACACAAGCCCCACTATTGCAGGTACATCACTGGGGTTTTAGACAGTACTTTGTCTTAGAAGTTAAAATATACAGATGGATTGTATATAACTGTATTACATAATGCTAAATAAATATATAATTTCTGTTAGACTAGTACCAGCCTTCATCACCAAAGAGAGGTAGTGAACTTGACAGGCTCCAGCTGATTAATTTGAGTGATGGCTTTCATTTTAAAGGTTTGACTGGGAACAGAGCTTTACACAAGTGTGACAGAGAAGCATGAGTATGCTAGTTATTATACTCAGCTGTTCTACAGACTTGGAGAGGTGATTTTCTATCTGGGCCAGCTTCACTGCTGCATTTTCCATTTTTATATGTTCTGCTCAGGATGACTTATGAAACAGGTGCATGATGAAACTTAAAAGTTTTCATGGATGAAATCCATGATTTTTATATCCTCATTTCTAGTCCTCCAAGAAGATAACCATTTATGGGATAAGATCCTCTTCTGCACAACTCAGAAAAGAGTCTTGGAAAAAAGAGGGTTTAAGTTGTTCACATATATCCAAGGCTGCCCAAAGACAGTGAAGTGAATGAGAAGTCATCCTTTACCTTTGCGAGTCAGTAAAGAGATCAAGATTAGAGATGTACACAATACCTCCTTCTCTGTCTCATTCACTAGGAATGATGTCTTCCATTTACTCAAGTAAGTGATCAATCACTATATACTCACATCATCTATTATTTCACCTTTACACTATATAGAGAGGCTTAGACTTAAAGAAAATGTCATGTGTGTTCACATCAGATGTAGAACTAAACTCAAGATACTGAAAATTCTAAGATGTTTTAAGTATACAAATCCATTCTGTCCTAGATGTAGCAGCTGTAAAATAGACACAAACAAAACTATCAACAGAAACAAAACTTCAAGGTTTGTATCAGAGCAGACAATGTTAGAAAGTCTTAGCAATGAAGACCATTTAAAAAACTTTAAATTAATCTTTTTATTATTATTATTCCCTCAATAACAAGGTCTATTTCTTTATATACTGCTTACCAGTTTTTATAGATAATAAAATTTAAATTATGTTATCAATTTCCCAACGAATGCCTAATAAATAGTTGTTCCTTGGATCAAGGTCTTTAATAAAAGCAAACAAAAATGAGGCCTGTCACTGTTTTAGTCATCATTTTTAGAAATTAAATTTACTGTAGCCATCCTGTATCACCCTGAAATATGCTTCCTAAGACATAGAATAGTCTATAAATAAGTTTTTCTAAATACAAAAAGTGTGTACTTAGGTAAATATATACACTTATATGCATACACATGTACTTCACAAAGGATGTGTTGTCTTCAACCTTGAAGCTGAAGATGATTCAGAATACATTGCTTCTCATATTGATCATTAGATACAAGCAATTTGCCCTGATCCATCACAATGCCTATTACACTAATACCACAGAGACAATCAGTAAGTCTGTACTTCATGATAACATAGTCAATGGATGCAATATTTTTACTTTACTATATATAACTTTTGGCCCAACCCAGAGAAAAATTTCAAAGTAGAAACTTGCTGTGTAAGAAGAGCTCCCAGTGATTTATAAGGGAATGCCATATGCAAAAAAAGTCAGGTCTGTCTGCTCCTGGCTATGCTTGCATCTCACATACTTACTAAAACTTTACACCACAAAATCAACTAAAATAAGTATTTCAGTATTCTGACTGTGTCTGGTGGATAGCACTACATTACCCCTCAAATCTGAGATTAATTTATCAGAAACCATCATAAACTTTATTCCATCTTTTATCAAGTAATTCTCTAAAAAGAAAAAAGAAAGAGGACGTGAGATGTGATCAGCTTCACAGGTCACTGTGAAGCAGCACTGACCAGAAGTTCTCTGGTGCAGAGGACAACACAAAAGCTGTCGAGTTAAAGAGCACTGAGCATTGCTGATGTTATTCCTCATACAGAGGAAAGGCTGAAGAAGAATCTTCAACATTATGGAGAAGCATTAACATTTTCTGCATTCCTTTTGACAAATATACTTCAGTTGTTTAGGTCATTGATACTGATACTGTGTTCCTTCAGTAATGGTATGCAGGCAGGAGAAGGAACAAAATTTATGGATGGGAGAAAGATCCCACAGGGATGAGTAAGAAAGCAGCAAAGAGAGATTTATTGAATGAATGTTTGCACTCACTAGATGTAATAAAACTTGAATGACATCAAGCAGTTCATGTACATATATGAGGTATACATGGTCACACTGACCACGTATGGCCTGCTCTTCTTATTTTAATTTTCCTGATGGCAATATAACTGCTTGAAAGAAAGCTGAGGATAAGTGGATAGGAATCAGAACAGAAAAGCTGGCAATAAATATTTCATTAAAAAAGGGCTTCTGAAAGTCCATATAACCTTTTCTTTAAATGCAACAAATCCAAAATGTATTAGGTTCAAACAAAATAAAGTTATTTTAATTAGTTATAGGTGATCTGAATTTATACAGCAGCAGTTAAAGGAGGAGTCATTACGACACTAAGATAAACCAAAAAATTCAGAACAAAGATTGGGTAGGGTATCTCTGGAGAAAATAGGCCAACACAAGTGTGTGTTACCTAAGGGGCAACTAAGGGTAGTGAACTGAATCATTAACCACAGCTGTAACTACAGATCACATTATTTGTGTGTTAGTTAATGTACACATGTGTATTTTGGTCTCACGCCGGGGAGGATAAGAGCAGAGGGAGACAGTAATTTTGCAATAAAGAGACATCACTTAACCTCATTGCAAGAGAAACATGACCCTGCTTATATACAGAAAGCAGTTATTATGTTATTAAGAGGAAGGACTTATTAAATAACAATTACACATTCTTAGTTTAAAACAGAATTGGCAATCAAAAGACCTGGATTTTATTTCTGATGCTGCCATATATCTTCTCTACTGGTTAACTATTTTGCTTCTGTTAACAGGAAGATATTTTCATTGAAACTAAACCACCATCAAACTCACAGTAGCCCAGAGCTGTAGTGATGAGAGCTGTAGTATTAATCAAAATTCACTTCTTCTAATCTGCTGAAACTAATGAATTATAAGAACTACTGTCTTTCACTAGTCTTAGCTGAAAACAGTTGTATATCTTCTGTACAACATGAATCTTTACACAATGGAAAACCATTGCAATAAAATCAATTGAAGTTTTACCACTAACTTCACAAACAGGAGATTCAACAGAATAATGAGAAACTCCACATAGGCCCAGCACCAGCCCTTCAGCAAGTTTACATTGCATCTTAAATAACTGTGATTCTTACCACTCTATGGTCTCTGATCTTTTTTGGACCAGATGACTTCCAGAAAGCCGTTCCAACCTAAGTCATTCCACAAAGTACATCAGAGGGCTGGAGCACCTCTCCTATACAGACAGGTTGAAAGAGTTGGGGTTGTTCAGCCTGGAAAAGAGAAGGCTCCAAGGAGACCTTATAGCAGCCTCCCAGTATCTGAAGGGGCCTCCAAGAAATCAGGGGAGTTTATAGGGGCATGTAGCAAGAGGACAAGGGGCCAAGAGGGAAGATTTATAGTAGATATCAGGAAGAAATTCTTCACTGTGAGGGTGATTAGACACTGGAAGAGGTTGCCCAGAGCAGTTGTGGATGCTCCCTCTTTGGAATTGTTCAAGACCAGGTTGGATGAGCAGCCTCATCTAGTGGAAGGTGTCCCTGCCCATGGCAGGGGGGTTGGAACGAGATGATCCTTAAGGTCTCTCCCAACCCAAATCATTCTGATTCTGTGATTAAATGATTCAGCTAATGTTCCAGTATATACCAATGTGAACTGTAGGTATACACTAGTACACACTTTCACATGCACAGCTGCTTGCTTATGGCTGTTGAGAATATGAGAGTTTTGTTCATCACTTCTACTATAGCAATTTCAAGTAGATGTTTCTCTCTTCTACTGTTTCCTCATTTCATCTGTTAGCATCAATTTGCTGTTTTGCAGATATGAGATAAACTTATTCCAGTACCATTCTATTTAATACCAGAATTCTGGTATCTTCAACAAAGTGAAGCTGGTCACTTCACAGAAAAGCAAATTTAGCAGAACCTCTAAAATCTTTAATAAACGTAAACTATATACATAAACTTTTTCCGACTATGTAAAACTCCCTAAGGTAATGTAAGAATACATATTACAGAAATAGCATATGAATATATAGTATCTGCATGTATAATGTATAACATAAATTGTGTCTATTTTAAATTTTGGGGGTATATTCTATACTCTTAAACTTGAGATATTATGGAATATTGTTTGATGACTTAACTGCAATCTCCTTTATGAAGACAGGCTAAAGAAGTTGGGGTTGTTGAGCCTGGAGTAAAGACGGCTCTGAGGTGACCTTATAGCAGCCTTCCAATATCTAAAGAGGGCCTACAAGAAAGCTGGGGTAGGGCTTTTTACACAGATGTATAGTGAAAGGACATGGGGAAAGAGTTTCAAACTTGAAGAGGGGAGATTTAGGTTAGACATTAGGAAGAAATTATTTCCTCTGCAGGTGGTGAGATCCTGGAACAGGGTGGCCAAGGAAGTTGTGGCTGCCCCCTCCCTGTCAGTATTCAACACCAGGTTGGATGGGGCCTTGAGCAACCTGCTCTAGTGGGAGGTAGAAGCTAAATTATCTTCAAAGTCCTTCCCACCCAAGCCATTCTGTGATTCTATGATTCTATGAAATCTGTAGTAGTATCCAACCAGAACACACAGGTAAAATTATTGCCTAAATAGCAAACATACACGTGTTCTTGAGTCTATATATTTATGTGTGTGTGTATGCATATATACATGTGTATTTATATATGTTTTATGGATGACTATAGATGACATCTACTAGGAAAGAAGAATAAATTCTGTGTGAAGTATGTAGATTGTGAAAGGATGTTTTGATGTACACATATGGTATCCAGTTGATGTATGCATGGCTTATGTAAACTGTACATGCAGAAACGCATATATTGCAACTAACTCATATTTTCCCATTCAGATCTGGAGTACTATTTCCCATGCAATGTGCCCAGTTGCAATTGGCTATACAAACACAAAGCAGTGAGGAACTGCAGGCCTTTGAACTGCATAGAAGGGGAAATTTGGCTCCATTCTCAACAATGAATATTTAATAGTTCCTTGTTCCACTTACATCTGACAATCCTTCTTGTCAACTATTGTTTTCACCAACCCTACCAGTAAAGACAAGAATAAAAAAAAAAAAAGGCTGGACTGGCTGCTTAATCCTCCACATAAACCTCTGCAGCCAGGAAAAAGTCAGAACACTTTTTCTCTCCTTTTTGATATAATAACAGAACTGATATGTTGCATTTTCTCCTATGAAGGTGAGAGTTTCATAGTAATGACTAAAACTGTGTATACAATCTTTCAAACATAAAAGCATGCCCATGCACATGAACAAACAGATGCATATCATATAATTTCATATCCTGAAACAAGAAACATCCCAGTTTTTTTGCCTTCCTCTTGTTAGAAAAATTAATAGATAGTAATTATTGTGTAATCATTACACAACTGGGAATACAAAACAAAACAAAACAAACATTAAAAAAAGAGAAAACTCTCAAGATACATAGGCAACCAAGCCTTCCTACATTGTAACAGCTCTCTTGAGCAAAGAGACTTCCTTTGAGTTGGTGAAAAATTAGCAACCTCACCAAAGTCCCTCGGTGACAAAGGACAAAGATTTTGATACTTCAGCCCTAAGCACAAAGAGATAGAATCAGCAAAACACAAAAGAAATCTGTTTAATAATCTGATTAGTTTTTACCTTCGATTTTTCCAAAGCTTTATCCACTGACAATGTAAACATTTTACTTTGCACAACATAAGAGCCACAATAGAAGAGTGTAATTAGTGTTGGAAAGACATTTTCAAGGAAGTACTTTGATTTCAAAAGACTGTTGGAGTGATTGTCACTCCTGCTGTGCTTGGATTCTCTCTTGATGTGCATAAAGTGAATGCAGAATGCATTATTATGAAACTCACTCGTCCTTGCATTTGTGTGCTCATTGCTTTTGCCATCTTGTGGTGACCAAAAATAGAAACCCACAGAGCAGCATATAATTCACACTAGAATAATATTGCTGCATTTTTTTATGAATTCTTCTATGCTCATGCTGAAGATCTACCACTCAAACCATGCTCTGCATTTTGTAATTTATTTAACAATTATGCATTCCTTTGCCTTCCAAGAAATATAAAAAGAAAAATAAAACCATAGCTCAAACATTTTAAATAAGCACAAACATGAAATGATTTAATACTACATAAATCTCTTCCAAAGGATTTTATCAAATCTGTTTTAAAGGAAGTGCAATGCTTCTATTCTTTCAGCACACATAAACACAATGTCTTTATAAAAATTGCTGAGTAGCCCAACTACAGAACAGTTTGATATGTGATAAAAGAAATTGGATTTCAACTTCATAAATCAGTGAATAACTACAGGATAGAGTCATTTGCAGGGTTTAGTTTGTGGTTTCTTCTTTAAATTATCAAGGAGAGCAATGAATATCTACATCTTCTAAGCGTAACTTTTAAAAGAAGTAGCACATTTTTGAGTTAGTGGTCCCAAGAGAGAGAAGATGAGGCCTTCTGTTGCTAAGCAAGAGTTCGCTAGTTATTTCAAGCTTTAGCTGAGTACAAGCAATAATCACTACTGCCTGAAATATATTGGAATGAAAGTACATGGGACCATTCATGACACTTCATCAGCATGCAGGAGGCAAACAGAGTGACTGCAGTGATTGAATACAGCCTCAGACTACTGGCTTTAATCTCCATCTAATTCATTCAGCCTTTACTTTTGGCACAGCTGTATGATAAACACTCCGACATTCTTCCTTGCCCACCCTCCTTTGGAATCCCATGATCGCTGCATGCATGGTTGTTACGTACTTAAGGTTGTCAGTTTTGTTTTGTTTTGTTTTTCCCCAAAGAAATGCAATAGTTAGATATGGGTAAGCTAGAGGTTTACTACAGATACTATCAAAGAACAATTATTTTAGTGAAGGGGAAAACTAAGTCATATTCACTTTGACTCCACAGACATCTTAAAATTAAACAAGGTAAATTTACAGTTAACAGTAATTCTTTCTATTACCTTCTGTGTAAAATTGCATATATACAGTGAGTACATATATTTATAAAAAAGAAAGTATAACTGGCTTACAATGGTATTTGACAGAATTTTAACAGTATTGCTGATTTTAAAATTCCAATGTTAAAGAAATTACAGTTCATTACTCCATATTGGGCTTTTTGTTTGGTTTGTTTGCTTGGGTTTTTTGTTTCTTCTGGGTTTTTTTTGTTTAGTTTTTGTTGTGTATGGCTCACCATACAGCCAAGAAGAGATCATATGCAGTTCCATATCAACAGTTCCCTGAATTTGCCTTGGCTTTACACCCAGCAGGTGCTAAGGGTCCTGAATAGACCTAATCGGTAGCTTAAACTTCATGTGATGGTGTTACATATGTAAAGCCAGGAAGCAGCAGCAACCTCTGCATCTCTGCAAATGCACAGCAATTCTTTTGTGGGTGTGACACTTGTGTCAAAACAGTAACTACAATTTTATATTACTCCTTCCTCATATTAAAGTACCTAGTAGTTATGGGGAGATGTGCCAGCTCTGCTTCAAGGTGCTTGGCTGAATTCTCCTGATCATTGTGCCTGACTCCCTAAAATCATAAGTCACTTATGCAAAACTATCATAGCTTCTTCCTTGCTTTTTGTACTGAAATAGATGCTCTTTGATCACTATAATGGTTGTAATTGAATTAAAAAGGCAATTTTAATCCAAACAAAACTCTGTAAAGAACCCATTTAATACTCTCTGCTTTGACTAATATGGGAAAGTATTTGAAGTTTAGCTGATTGACAGCATGTGGCCATTCCTTTATGTTCAGAGATAAGTGGGACAGAGTCCGGTGGAGGGGGCTGGTTTTAGGATGTCTGTTAGATTTACAGATGCTGTTTCACTTACACTAAGTTTTATTTGTTGCCAAAAAATTACTGAGTGGCCAACATCACAAAAGTAAAGAGATGAAAAAAAACCCCAACTTGTTCATGCAATATTCAACACCATCTCTTTCAACTAAGTAAAGAGCATTTGATAGGCTGAACTGAAATCTGGTGACAGCAAACATAGGGAGACAGCAAACAGGTGTGTGGGGGTGTGTGTGTCTGTCTGTATGTACGTAAAATACTCAGTCAACAACGCTACTTAAAGGAAGGGATTTAAAATCTCTCTCCAGAAAACAGTAAATTCTGCATTTCCTGTTTCCCCCTTATATTGTAATAAAGTCTACTAGATTTCTACAGCATATGAAACATGCTATGACTCAAAAGTTATCAAAAACAGCAACAGAGAAGTGGAAATGTAAGTATATGAAAAGACTCTCTTGAGTTTTCAGTACTTAAGTAGCAGCAAACAATCCAGCACCTTCTACTCTTAAGTACTCTTATCATATTATGCACTCTTAAGGAACCAGTTTCATTACCTATTTACTTCAATCAAAAAAAGGAGAGAAAATCAAACCCTTGATCCTGAAAAAATCAGCCCATCAACTTTGAGAGATGAAAATCTTATAAGCAGGAACAAAAAAGGAATACAACACATATAGTAAAACAGAGTAATCTATGACCTGTATGTGCTTGTGGAAAAGGAAGTAAGGGTGACTATCTCCCCTGTAGAGCAAATACATTGAACTGTCAGCTAAAGACTGATGCCACTATACTTCCAATTTAATACTTCCGTACTGTGACAGTTCTTTCTTTCCTGAAAACAATTCACTAATACTAACTAGTCAGGAAAACTGAATTATGTGACTATACCAGCTCACACGATTTTTTAATCACACTTCTCATCCTTATTAAATGTAGGGCAAGAGCAGCCTTGCTTCCCAATGCCAGGATTTTATGAATTCTCATTCACGGTGCCCAAAGATTTGCAAGATAACCATACTGACCTTGGTCAAAAAGAAAATTGTTCTGAAACAGTTTAATGAGGAACTGAAGAAATGGCCTTGTAGGTGTTTTTTGAATGAAAATGGTAATAATGTCTACATTTTGCCTTCTAGCTTATGAGGAGATATGAAAGAAATTGTATTCGGAATTTTGCATTTGCTACTTCAATCTCCACACAAGCTGCTTACAGAAAATTGTCTGAATGAGTCATTATTCCTTTTATCTGCAGTATTTTATTCCATTTTATTGCATTTTTCCTGTCAAGTCCAGAAATAATACATTAAAACAACAGAAAAGTATTTAATATCACTGCGGGTAAACTAAAATTGCAAGTTATTAGGCTTCAGAGACAGCTGACGATTTCACTACTCAAAAAATTGAACAAATTCTTTTTTTCTAAAAAAATGTTGTAGGGAGATAGTGTTTTGTTTTAAAGCCCACATCACTTCCTCTGAAATTTAGATACCCACTCTGTCTTTAAAATAGGTTAACACATCAACTGTAATACTGTATTTCAGTACTTTCACCCCCTCTTCACCCCACACTTCAGATCTGTGGGCAGGAGGATTCTGCAGAGGGACCTAGACAGACTGGAGAGATGGGCTGACTCCAATGGGATGAGCTTCAACAAGGCCAAGTGCCGGGTCCTGCACTTTGGCCACAACAACCCCATGCAGCGCTACAGACTGGGGACAGAGTGGTTGGAGAGCAGCCAGGCAGAAAGGGACCTGGGACTCTGGATTGACAGGAAGCTGAACGTGAGCCAGCAGTGTGCCCAGGTGGCCAAGAAGGCCAATGGCATCCTGGCATGTATCAGAAACAGCGTCACCAGCAGGTCCAAGGAGGTGATTCTGCCCCTATACTCGGCCCTGGTAAGGCCACACCTTGAGTACTGTGTTCAGTTCTGGGCCCCTCAGTTCAAGAAGGATATTGAGGTCCTCGAACAGGTCCAAAGGAGGGCAACCAAGCTGGTGAAGGGACTCGAACACAGATCCTATGAGGAGAGGCTGAGGGAACTGGGGCTGTTCAGCCTGAAGAAGAGGAGGCTCAGGGGAGACCTCATTGCTCTCTACAACTACCTGAAAGGAGGATGGAGCCAGGCGGGGGTTGGTCTCTTTTCCCAGGCAACTCTCAGTAAGACAAGAGGGCATGGTCTTAAATTGTGCCGGGGGAAGTTCAGATTGGATATTAGAAAGAATTTTTTCACAGAAAGGGTGATCAGACATTGGAACGGGCTGCCTGGGGAGGTGGTGGACTCTTCGTCCCTGGAGACATTTAAAAAGCGACTCGATATGGCACTCAGTGCCATGGTCTAGTGACTGTGGCGGTAGTTGATCAAGGGTTGGACTCAATGATCTCTGAGGTCCCTTCCAACCCAGTCTATTCTATGATTCTATGATTCTATGTCCTCTTTTTGTATGTCATGGGACATAAATTACATCGGTTAGAACTTCAGCTGATATTGCACAGACATGTTAATGTAATGATAGGTGAGACATTCAGTTCCCCAAATAAACTTGAGTAACTAACTGCTAGACATACAGCTGATAACTGTGTAAGGTATAACACAGCAAAGCCATATGCTTCTCAGAGGACAATCAAACCAGGTGACATATATTGAAATTTGGTGATTAAGACTTCAGAGCCTAGAATGCTCTGCAGTGTTGCTCAAGAATACAGCAGGATTTTTCCACTGACTTCATTAAGATCTGTGTAGAGCCCTGCATGATATGATATTTTTCTCACATTAACTAGTCCAAATCCAGTGTAGAGAGATTCATACTGATGACACAAATGGTTAAATGTAATTTGTAATGTCTCACAATTGTACTAATTTATATGTGCTCACAGAGTTTCAAAAATCACCCAAAATGGTGCAATTGGAATGTAAGCTTGTTCCCCACCTGTTAGAGAGTTCTCAACTGCTTCAGCATCTGACGAGAAGAGGATGAGTGAAAACAGAAGTTATATTCCCACCTCTGTGCAATAAAACTAGAAAATAAAAATCTGCATCAAAAATATGCTGCCCTATATTCTGCAGGTACAAGTTTAAGAACTACATGCCAGGAGAAAAAGTTTTAACTGGAAGTCAGTGCCAGCCTTAGCTGGAATAACCTGTGTTCTTTAGACTTCACAGCTTGTCTCTTGAAAGTTCTCTGGCAACCTGTGCTTCTTCACATTTCTCAGCTAAGTCAGAGATCCAAATGCAAAATATAACTTTAAGGAACAGTGAGTGCATTTGTGACACTCCTTGGAGGAATCAGGTACCCATAAGGAAATAACTACGTTACATGGAAGTATAAGCACACTGTAATGTAACTTTGTTATACTAATTTAATTCAGTAAACTTAGTATTCTATCCTAATATCAGTGCCTACTACTGATATTCTGCTTTTCAGAAAACTTGGCTATCCCTGGGTACAACAAAATTGAGAACAATTTGGCACAGTATTTCAAACTACTTACTATTACCCCTAATTATTCTCAATGCTTGACAGGTACAAACACAGAACTATGGGAAAATGTATACTCAAATTCTGTGTTCCCCTGATTATGAAATAGAAAGCAAGTAACTTATGTAAATTTCAACAGTTCTACTGAAGAAATTAATCCAGCAGTTTCCAGACATATTTTTCTTTGAACTCTGCCAAATTTTCTGTAGGTAATAAATACAGCTGCTGGAAGACAGTAAGTAAATTTTGCTGTGGTGTGGTTACACATACCTGGTGCAGACTGTGGAACAGTGAGTCTGCAGACTACATTTGGTGATCATTTGCTTATGTAGAGTGCCACAGAAAAATTTTTGTGGAATTTATCATAACACCAGGCAATCTCTTTGACGATGAAATAATAAGCTGATACACTTTAATGCTGAGTTATTAAATCTGGTTTTCAGTTTCAGAAATTAGCTGATATTGAAGAAAATTTGTGAAGCAAAGTACTGATGATGTGGCAAATTTTTTACATGCTATATACAGAAAAAAAATATGTAAAGTACATGGCATAATGCCTTTAGCAATCACTTTTCCATCATAGTGAGATAACCCATATGATAATGATTAGTTCTGCTCTTGCTAAATCCTTCCAAAGACTGAGTCCCAGGGAGTAGAACTACATTTTAGAAAAAATTATACTGTGGAGTGACAGCCTTTGTAACTGTGAATATCATCAAGGAACAGTACCTTCACCAACAAAAGTCCTGATTATCTCAAATGGTTAAGTCAGAAACAACAAGCACTAAAATCAAGTAAAATTTTACAAAATACTTGAAGAGCATTCATTACAACTGCAAATTCAGCTACATGTTTGCTGTTCAAACATGAAGCATTGATACAGGCTTCATTGATTACTCATCTCCAAATCTCTTTAAAAGCCACATACAGATTATGAAATTAATAAATACTGTGCTGTTTGATGACACATAAGATATATACAATTTTGCATCACTTTTTTTTTTTTTTTTTTAAATTATTGCATACACATCAACCATGCTTACCTAAAAGCTTGCTTTTCAAACCTAGGCTTAGATGGGTCTAATCCTATTTCATTATTCTTTAAACCTTTTTATAGACCAAAGCTTTAAGTCACACATTTCAGAAGGAATCTTCTTTTTATTACACAATGACAAAATCAATTATTATTATCATGAGAAGAAAATCGTATTTTTCATTAAAGCATCATCTGAATATATGCTATATAAGCCCTACCCACATATATTAGGAAGATTCTCAACAATAAGTTGTTCATTTAGCACCAGGTACCCCACTAAGCCCAGTTTTCTTTTCTGGGCAATACATTGTACAAGAATATTTTGAAAACTTGATCCTTCAAATATAACTTTTTGCAATTTTTTTTTCCCTATTTGTTATTTACTTTTTGTCTCCTAACTATAATGTACAGCTTCTAGAGGCCTCTGGTGTATTTATTTTTGAGCTCCCTCCTTCTAATTTGTCTTGAAAAAATTTTATTTTAGTATTTTTCTATCACATAAGTGCATTCCTTAAGATGATTATACTCATATTCGGTCTGTAGGGGTTTTGTCCCTCTCATTCATTCATCTTGAACATTTTAAAGTTATAGAATCATATCTTCTTAAGCATGTATCATTTCATTACATTCAAATATTAATTTGGACTGTAACTCTTATTATGCATAATCTAGGCAAGCAAAACAGTGAAAGGAAGCATTTTGACTATGAATTTACAATGTATTAATTAATTACAGGTTTCAGAAAGACAACCTACATATCCAGAAAGTTATAATAATATAGAATTGTAAACCAAGTAAGTGAGGCAATGCTCCGATGAAGATGTTGTGAACAGTATCAAGTAGAATAAATAGACATTCATTTATAAATAATTGTCTGAACTTCAAGAGCTTTGAAATTTAAGACAATTGTTGAACACAAGTTTATTTCAGTAGGAAGCATACAAGTGAGTGCTTGAGGTCTCCCGTTTGAATTTCTCCCTGTCTTAAGCACTCACTTGAAGATTAAATTGCTGTAGGTTCAAATAATTGCTTAGAAAACAAACAGGTAATGTTTTTATATATTGTTATATATATACCCATAAAATCATAAGTTACTTTTTTAAAGTAAAGATTCAAATGTGGTTTTTTTTTTTCCTTAATATAAAATTCAGTACATTAAATGTTATTGTAGCAATTAAAGGGATTTATGAGAAGGAGAGCAATGTTTCCCTAGTCACTTGTTTTTAATCAGTCTATTTCGAACAAAATAAATTATTTAGGACAAAAAATTAACTGTGAAATGAAGAATAATTAATTAGGATCCTAATTTTGCTTAGTTGTAGGAATGAACAGGAATCGTTTAAACAAAAACCTGTCTCCACATCTCCACAGTTCTGGTAATGAATCCAGGTCCTACATTTCAAATGCCCAAGAAAAAGCAGGAAAAGTTTTGGAGTTATGATGTGATAAATCACCTGAGAAAGAACTACTAGCAACAAGTGATCTTCCTTTGTCTCATATGCTCTGCTACACAGTGGTGGCTCTAAGCACTGTTCCCTATAAAATATCACGTACTGGAGTAAGGTTCTCAGGATCCAAAGCTGAATAAGGACTGGAAAAGGTCTAGAAAGCAAGGTCACATCAGCAGTTTGGAGGATTTCAGAATGAAGCTCTAGGTGGCAGCTAGATGTGCAGCCTCCACATTCTAGGCATGGAGGCATTCTGAAGAAAATGAGACAGCTATGCTAATCTAAGGTGGCTCCAGTTCAGCAGACAAACTGCTTCCCACACAGTTAGCTATCCAGTAAGACAATCTGTTGAAACAGCTGATTTCTAGCTCACTTTGTTGTCATACGGACAAACAAGGATTCTTCCTGAAAGACCTCATCCTGGCAATATATAAAGAGACAGCTTGCCTGGGATAAGTGTAAGAAGAACTAGCATATACATTGGGGCAAAGATAGGCAGCCTTGGCTTAAATAAAATCCAGTGCCTTAGTTAGAAAATAAAGGGTGTTTTCTCAGGATAACATATCACAGAAAAATGTGGGGGATGAGGGTGTAAATACGTATATATACCAAATTCATATATAATGAATCAGCCACAAGGATACAGATTTCTCCCTCTCCCTTATTTAGAAAGGAATATCCTTAGTAAAAGATAAAAGAGGCTAAGATTGTTTGAAGGCTCAAAGCATTTGCCCATCACTATTTTAACAATTAGATTAAGGTATGGACTATGTTAACATACTGGAGGAAATATTAATTTCTCTGTCTGCATATTCATATATTTTTTGCAGAATCCCAGAAGCTGGTGTGACTCTGCTGCTTCCTTTCAATATTTCAGTCAAAACCACTAACTTCACCTTTCATTTAGGTGAGATTAGATTTCATTTAGGTTCCTGTTTTTTGCAGTCACTCCCAGAGTTTACAATTACTTCACTGTTATTACAAGGGTAAAACCCTGATTAAATTATTAGGTGACTGAAATTTGCTAGCGGTTTGTAATGAGCCACACAATCGGAAAAAATATTATATTACTTTCCTTCTTCTATTACAAGTTGTAAAAAATCCATTTGGTGTACATTATTTGTAGCTGAGGTCCTTCCTACACATGGACAGAAAGCCTGACACTTCTCATTAGTGTGAGCTCTAAGACAGTGATGTATATGCTGAACTTCAAGGTCAAAAGCAAACTCTGATCTCTGAGGCCACTGAAGTGAAATACCCATCCAGGAAAGTAGAATACATCACAATTAACTCAAAAAAATGTAAGTGGAATTGAGAGCTGATCCCTGTATCCACTGTGTGCTACTTACAGAGAGATCTTGCACAGTTCTTCATTACCTCATCAGGGAAAGATGAATAGAAAAATAAACCATTAGGAGCTGTATAAACACATAGTATATAAATAGATAAGTCTTGTAGAAGAAAAGCACTATAAAGTAAAATAGCAAAAGAAAATCCCCAGTTAACTTGAAAAGATGTTCAGTAGTTTCAGTATTAAATAGTATATGCAACTAAAGAAAAAAGAGGCTCAGAACTGAAGTCAAACCATGCTCATTCAAAATTTAGAGTCAAAACTAGAAGAATATTCAGTCTATTCACCTTGAATATGAAGGAAGGCTAAGAGTTGGGGTTTTCCAACTTGGAGAAGACAATGCATTGGGGACATATTTTTGCAGTGTTTCAGTACTTAAAAGGAGGATATAAGAAAGATAAGGACAGACCCATTGTAGGGCCTGCTAAAATCAGAGAACACGTAATACTTTTAAATTAAAAGAGGTTAGATTTAGACTAGATAGAAGGAGAACATTGTTTACAACTCGGGGGGGGGGTGAAACACTAGGGAGGTAGTAGATGTGCCATCCCTGGAAACAGTCAAGGCCAGGTTGCAGGGAGCTCTGAACAACCTGATCTAGTTAAAGATGCTCACTGCAGGGATGTTGGACTAAATGACCTTTAAACATCCCTTCCAATCCAAACTATTCTGTGATGCCATGAAATGCCCATCAAGACAATTGCCATCTTGCCATCTTTGCCAGAGGCCATTGTTCAAGAAAGAGCATCACTTTTTTTACTGGTGAATTTGGTTTTGTCTCTGGAGAAACTCCATTTTTTGTATCTTGTACTGACATGGTAGAATCTTTACAGAGATAATTAATTTCTGCAGAAACAAAGAAGTTTTCAGCACAAAAATGTGATTGAGGCCTTGAAGTAACCATATTCTTGGTCAAGGTACACAGAACAATGATCTCTTTATATGCTGGCTAACACCATGGTTCTGAACTGGAGTTTCTGAGTTTTAGAACAGATCTTCAGCATCTTCAATACCAGGAATATTTTACTATTAAAAATACTTATATTAAAAAAAACTTTACTAACACTAGCTCTATTATTCCCTAGTTCACTAAGTAATTGTTCCTTGTCAGAGTAAGCCCTTATGGACTAGGTCTCCAAAACAAGTAAAAAGGGTTGGGTGCAAAACAAGTTAAATAAAAGTGAAATAACCATGAGATGAAATATGAAACCTGTACAAGACCTTAAAAACTCCTGTGACAGGTAAAGTATGAAGAGGGTTTAACTAAAGAAAAAGAAAAAAAAAAAAAAAAGAGGTTAAGCACATCCAGCTTTCTTACAAATATCTGCATATATATTGGAAAGTGTAGGACTGAAGAGCATCCATGACTAGGTCACTGATACTTCTCTAGGGCTCCTGGCATTTGAAATTCTTTGAAGCAGGGTATGGACACAATCTTTATTATAGACATTTAGATTTAATTGCATAAGGAAAGGCACACCACAATCTGCCAAAGCTGGGATACCAAAATGACAAATGCAGTTTACTGTATGCAGGATGACAATTCCCAGTGGAAGTGCTGAGATGTCAACTATTTGAATGTGTTTCCAGTTGAGTTGGAATGAGTCTAATGGCAAGATTTTAGTAACATGCAAAACTGAATCAGGAACCTCTGGGGAGCAGGATGCCCATCCATTTGACCAGTGATTTTGTGAACATTTTTCCCTAATAGCATGTTCTTGGAGAGCCTGCTTACCTGAGGGCTTCTGATAAGATCTACGAACTGAAGCAGAACTTCACTAATGACTGCATTCCAGTACATTTGTTTGCATGTTTTCTCAGTAGATTTCAGGCATTGCCATAGATGCAGGTAACTGTATTGTCCAAAATTCAAATCCAGCCTAAATGTGATTAATTCAAATATACCTTCTTCTAAGGTTGAATAAGCAATTACTCTGAGTACATTTTGAGGAGCAGTGGAAAAAGTGGTAGATTAAGTCTGCATTACTTATATTTTTCATTCTGCTTAGTCTCAATAAGTTGAAAAGCACTGAAAATGTGGTATGCACCATTTATTTCCACTAATGGGTACAAAACACTGGTGTATATGACTTAAAACCAAGGCTCTGCAGGTATTATTGAAGCAAAAAAAGTCTTGAATACTCAGCAGAAAAAAATTTAAGCTATGTTTTCATGATTTCATCTGCCATTGGAAACTGCCTATAGTACCTATCACCAATGACCAATTCTTCAGTAACATTATTGCTAAGTCTCATTGTCATTAAGGAACTAAATATTACTATTAAATACATTTTGTTACATTTTTACAACCTCTGTTACTAAACAACCCAAACCACTCTCATTATTACACTTTTGTTCAATTCTTGCCACTGTAGATTGATGACTTCTCACTGATAATCTTAAAAATGTCATTGAAAATGGCTTTTCTAAAGCAATATTCAATGACAATTTTGTTTAAAATTTTCTGTCATAAACTACTTTTTAATTATTTTTCACTGACAATGCAGGACATATTCTGGCTAGGAATTAGTCACATTAAAGACTATCAAAATGTGTATACTGATATTAGCCTTATAGCCTGTGAGCCATTTATACTATTATTTGCCATGGGTTAATATATATAAAAAGCAAAAAATGTGCCTATCTTATCTTAAAACAAGATTTGAAAAAATAACACAATTATTTACTCTATTTGTGCTCCTTTGTTTTATGAGAGTACAGATTTGGGTACAGTGGTCATTACAATGGGATCAACTGAAAGCATCTAAGCCAAAGGCTGAAAGTGAGAATATTTACAGTAATGTAGATACAGATTAATAACAATACGATGCTTTAAAAACAGTATAATGCTATAAAATAGTATGCTGCTATAAAAACTCATTGTTAAAGATCCTTTAAAAGTTTATAGTATAATTTCATGACATAGCAGTGGAGATATCTTCCCCGGAGAGATTTAAAAGTAGAAAATATGTGGTGGTAAATGCATTTACAAATCTAAATAATTTCATCTTTAATTTCTACAGAGTGTGATCTACTTTCAGCTACCTGGTGCAAATGCAAAATAAAGAAACCTGAACTGCAAATTCAGACCTTCCTTTAGTTCTTCAGTGAACTTCTCATAGTAATAAGGGCATGCCAAGTGATGAAAGATTGGATATTCCTAATTTGGGACACCTTCTGCCCTGCTAGCCACTCTGCAGAAAGAAAATCCTTTAATGATTAGTAAATATATTTACCACCACACTGTAAAGAAAGCAGTGTAAGATCTCTGAAGCAAAGAGAAACAAATTTCTAAAATGTGGACTCAGTGATAGGTATGTTAAAATTTTATTTTCCTGCATTGTCTTTAATCTGAGGAGCATCATTCCATAAAATTGACCTGAAAACTTGTGAAATGGGTTATTAAAAATAGATAGCTCTTAAGAAATCTTCCAGATATGAGTTGAAGACTGGAAATTTCATCAAACCCCACAAAAAAGCGAAGAAGGAAAAAAAATCCACCCAAGCAAAACACGAGAAAAAAAAATATTGTGAAAACACATACAGAACCTTTGCATCATACATTTGCAGTTCTATTCTCTTCCCCTGTTTCCAAGCACACTTCTCCACTCATAATAATATCTACCATGCCTGTGTACATTACAGCATTGTTGGCAATATTTTTAAACAGTTCAGCATGATGCCATCACTGGCAAGAGAAGAACTGAAGCATCTCTACCATCTTCTAAATGTTAAGAAAATGTGGTATTTAAAATATTCTGGGCAGCCTGAAAATCTCTGCAGCAGCAAACGAGAGGCAATACAGACAGTGAGTCTGATTCTGTCATCATTGGATTCTATCTCTAAAATGGTGGGCTGGAAACTCCTTATGCTCTGAGTGGTGCTGCACGACCAAAGAAAATGCAGTGATTCCATCTTCCCATCAAGACGAGTTGTAGGACCAACAGGGAAAGGGAAAAAAAAAAGTCAAACTTATAGATAGGATAACTTGTGAACATTTGCTTCAGTCCTTCATGTACTGTTAAGTACCTGCGTTTCAGCACTCCTCTCAAGAGGTTGTGTGTGTCTGTGCATGTAATTATGGTATAAAAGTGATAATATGAGGACCAGATAGAATTAATAACCTTTACTAATTTTACACTAGAAATAGCAATGTAAATATCATTCAGCTTCAAAATTTATGTCTGATGGTGTCCTGCAAGCCCATCCATTAATTCAAGGAGTGAGTTTATTAATTTTTCTAATAGCTTGGAAAGCACAGGCATATGACTGCTAAGGCTGGCAGATGAATCCAATTCACTTTGAATCACTTTGCCTTCAACACAGCAGTTGCACCTCTGAAACGTACAAAACTATATTTGAAATAATGTTCTGAACTTAAACGATTGAAAACTTAAGACCTGTTATTATAAACCTTGCAGTGAAACTGAGACTGAAAACAGGTTTTTAATGCTTACTGAAGCATCACTGAAGATCAAACTCTGCAGTACTCTTCTCAGGGCACTCCCACTGGATGTTTAGGGACTGCAGACAGGAGGCATCTACTAAATCTCACTTCCATTTAGCAACAGGTTAATTCAATCTAGAATTTCTCAAGTGACTGCTAATACAACACCATCACCTGCCATTTCAATATTCTCATGCACCTAACAGACCCTCCTTCCATGAATCTTCAAGAAGTTAGACTCTTATATTGCAGCATTTAGGTGGAAGTCCTGGAAAAAATCCAATGATAGCCAACAGAAATACATAATCACAAAAGAAGAGTTGAAAAGGAATTGTAGAATTTCTGCACTAATTCTCTCAATTATTTCTGCATCATGTACTTGAATATTGCAGCAAGATGTGTGCGTGCTAACCATAGCAAACAAGCCCATTCTTAAGCCTAAAGGTCTGCCCCTCCCATTTATTTAGTATTAAATAAATTTTGCTGATTCTTAGTGATTCTGGTCCAGTAAGACACTACTCAATAATTTTCCATGAGTAAATTACAGAGTTTAGTTCTACTGACAAAGCTATTGCCAAATCTATTGTCTCTTTTCAAACAGTGGCTTCTCCAATACTTAATTAAGTGAAAAATAATAAATAAAAGTTTGTCATTGAAACCAGACATGATTGAGTAGATAACAAGAGGATATAGCCTGAAAAAGATTCAGAACAAATAGAGATATGCCATGAAAAATAATACTCTACCAACTTGAAACTCTACCATGTTGTGATGGAGTTCTGATGTGGTGATTCAACAAATACAGGTTATCTAAAATATTCCTTCATATTTTACATTATAAAACTAAAGAGTTATTTGATTCACTATCCCAACCACCTGCTTTAAAATCCCTTGTAGTTAACAATGTACTGAGCCTGATAATTTGTTCTTGGCAAGAGTCAAATAATTTCCTGAGAGTTATTTAGTTCTAATATGACAACCTCATGTGATGGAAAAATTACTTGTTTCTCTTGGCAATTTATCCCAGATGTTAATGACCTCCCTACTGAAAGTATTTGCCACACATTTAATCTGAATATCTGGCTTCAGCTTCTACTAACTTGCTTGGCTAAATTAAAAAGACTTTTATTACTAAATGTTTTAAACACAGTTAGCAAACCACCTCTCAATCACATCTGTAATAAGCTAAACATATTTTGATGAATATGAAACTGTATTTAATCTTCTACCAAAAGCTCAGTTTTAGTATTCTTCAGCCTTTTAGTTTCCAATATTATAAAAAAGGCACAATAAAGTATTATCTCTGCCACTATTAAAAATAAGCCCACAATCTTTATTTATTTCTTTGTTTTACTCCTTCAAATAAACAAAACATTTAATCTGTTGTCACTGTGGATGTTCATGTTGAAACAATTTTAAGTTCAAAAGAAGTACTCTTATTTAAAGATTTACTGCTGATACCTTTTTCTCCTTTGATTCAAAATTCCCTCCCAAAAATGTTTAGTGTCTTACTCAGCAACTGATACTGCAATTTAAAAATTATTTATGATTAGCAGTTGGGTATGGGCTGGCTATTGGCTATGGCTGTTGGCTATGAAAAATCTTAAAAAGGCTAAAATATCCCATTTCAATGCCAGTTTCATTGCCATTTATGAACCAAATTTGTAGTCTCATCAAGAAAGCTAAATTCAACTGTTAACGCCCTAGAAAAGACTGCTACTGTTTCTAACTATATCCTTTTCTCTTAACTCTATATCAATTGTCCTATTACACATACTATTATTTTGCCCATATCTGATACCAAATGAATAAATCATGAAGCTGTCATTTGAATGTTCAGAACTATTAAGAATATTTCTGTCTTCTAGCATCTCAGTGTAAATTAAACAGTAAAACCATGATGAAAATACCCTTACCAAAATCATTGAAAAGTCATTACTGCAAACTATTCATTATAAATTTTAAGACATGCATTCCTTGGATTTCATCATCTTCAAGACAAGAAGAAGATAAAAACAATCACATAGATATACCAAGTATTTCTATGCTCTTAAATCTATCAGTAAGGGAATCATGGCCTTAAAGTCAAAGAAACCAAGTTTTCAATATTTATGGATTTTCCTACCTCTTTCCAGAACTCACTGGGTCCCATTGCCTAGTTTTTGACACCAAGCTGCATCTGGACCCATATGCTACCTCTATGGCCCTAAGACATAATTTATGTTTCCATTGACTGTGCAGAAGGACAGTCAGTTCAAAGCATCCAAATCAGATGTTTTTTTCTGTTGTCACACTGAAAGACAACTGCGTATTTCTTAGCTGAAATCCTTTTTCAGAGGGCAGTTTGCCTGCTTGGAGCTAAATGATGATATGGGTAGAAGTAACTTAAACTGGCACAATTTGGTTTCCACTGCCTATTTGGTGTGATCTCTGAAGTAAATTAGGTTTTCTCCATCCCAATCCCAACCATATATGTGTGTAAACATTTCTCCTTCAATATATATTTAAAAAAACATAATGAAGAGATGGACAAGGGATTAATCAGAGCTTTGAAATCCTTTTATAGAGGATATTACATATATCCTCCTAAGTAAGACACTTAAAGACTCACCAAGGTGATTCAAGAAAAAAAAACACTTAGGAAGACTAGAAAAATTAAGGATCTTTCTTTTCCTTTAGATAAACACCAGACCAAATGGTTAACAAAGCACATGTAGCTCGAAACGCTTCAAAAATATACATATATATACAAAAGATTCACTTCAGACTGTCTTTTTAGATGTTCAAAGTTGTGCTAAGGAAAACACCCTATATAAAAAAACATATTTGGTGCATGCATAATATGATGCAATGAAACCTTTTTTTGTTTTGGAAAATTGAGAATTTGTGCACCTTCATACAAAAAAAATGACCCACTGAATGCTACTCTATTGAATCCAAACTGGATGTTTTTTGCAGCAAGCAAAATCAAGGGATAAAAAAACCCTTACATATGTGATTGTTTCTGTTTATTATTTTGACTTATAGTGTTTTTAAAAGTATTTCCAATGAAAGAGTAATGTGTTTTCTTTCAAACTCAGATGAAGGAAGAACTGTTTAGACAAACAATAACTAGATGAACACTTGTGTTTATAATCTGAAGAGGGATTATGCAGGCTACCTGGCAATTTTTTCATCATATCAGAGAAGTGCTTTCCAATTATAGTATTTCCTGGATGCAAAATTATATCATAAAACAACACTGCCTTCCTGCAAATGATATAATATTATGTATAGAAATCACATAAAGAAAGAAATGTTACTTCAATGTTCATGATTATGCACCAGAATTCATTAATGAGGCTGCTTGACCTAGGTTTGTTATATTTTATAAATAGCAGCTCTATTCATCTTCATATGGAAAATTATGGAAAAGAAGCTATAGCACATGGAATCTGGCTACAGCAATAATTTTTGACTGTTGTCTGAGCTCTTTCATAGATATTTCCATGAAAAGAAACAGAGTAGTTTCTTCTTACAAAACTGCCACAACTTAAAATACAAAAATCAAGGAATAAATGACTTCCATGAATGGAAAGAAAAAAGAGTTTATTTTCCTTGAAAAATTTTCCTGAAAGGGTAGGCTACTAAGAATTCTATTTTATTGATTCTGGTTTGTTAAATTACTTATAATTATTTAGCAGTTGGCTATTAAGCATGGAAAGGTGATGAAAAATGTACCCATGCTAGAAGGTTTATATTTTTAATAAACAGCCATTTATTATCTCCAGAGCTGTGCATGGAACCATGTAAAAGTAATTGTAGTGATGGCATAAGTACATAAAATGTGCCCAGAAATACTCATTGACAGTAGAATTCTCTATATGATCATATAATGTCTTAACACTATCCAGTGCTTATGTGTTTGCCTGTACTTTGCTTTATAAGTAATTCATCACAGCAAGATTCATAGCCCATGAATCAGTTTGACAGAAAAATGCAATAGTTTCTCAATAAATTGTGCCACAATTAACAAAAAAATGTATTTTTCTCCCAAGAGCTACAGCCCTATAGCATTAGACAAAGCAACTTTTAATACAATCTTTATGTACAATGTCTGACAAATGTAAGAGCAGTAAGTACTACCTCCCACACTCTGTTACAACATAATATAAGAATGTCATACTTTATATCACCTATTAGCAGAACAAGTTTTACTGTCTAAACCCTATTTGAAGATACTAGCATAAAACTAAGCAAACTTGTTCATATGAAACAAACAACTAAAATATGTAAATGTAATGCAAATACAAAAATACTCATAGACTGCTTTCAGAGGATGTTTTAAAAGAGTCCCACAAATGACATAATATTAACAAAAAAACCCACAAGCATCTAAATTGCATTTATATTAAGTCGTCATTGTCCTATTTTATTTATTTGGGAATGAAATAATAGACTTGGAAAGTAACTCGGCAACAGTTAAACTGTCAATTATCATTTGAAAAGTTTTTTTTCCACCCACCCCTTTTTCTTAAAATAGTGTTATTATTTCTGGAATAAAAGCATAACTATCCTATTTCTCACAGGAAGATATCAAAATCCAAGAATAAGAACCCAAAAATTAAAAGGTATCCTAAATCTCAGTAAAAAAATACAAGGGGGCACTTACAAAGAGACAGATTTATAAACACAAACATCCTCCCCCCACACACTTGCAGAACAGATATCTCCTTTCAGCATGAGCAATAAATGCTCAGCAGTTTAAAAATTAGGTCATTCAAAATAAACTGTTTAAAGAGATTATCATAATATTGGTACTGTAAAAATATTACTAGAAAAAAAGAATAATAGTGAACGAGCCCCATGAGCACTGGGAAACTGATTCTTCTCCAGGCTCAACAGCCCTGACTCTCTCTGTCTTCATAGGAAAGGTACAGAATTCTTTTCATCATCTTCCTTGCTCTCTTCCGAGGGCAAGCTCCATATCCTTCCTGTGATGGGGGCTCCATAGCTGGACACAGTACCTCAAGTAGAGTTTCAAGGGACTAGGGTATAAGGGCAACATCCCTTCCCTTGATCTGCTGGCCATGCTTCTTTTGCCACAGTTTAGGGTACAGTTGGCTTTCTGGGCTGCAAGCACACATTGCTGGCTCATGTTGAGCTTCTCATCAACCATCACCCCCAATTCCTATTTCTCAGGGCTGTTCTCAATCCTTTCTCCCCCCAACCTGCAGTTCTGCTTCAGATTTCCCTAGTCAACATGAAGGACCTTGCACTTGGCACTTGTTGAACTTCATGTGGTTTGCAGAGGTCCACCTCTCAAATATCTCATGGCCCCTGGATGGCCTTCCCTTTAGTGTGGCAACTGTACCTCACAAGTTGTGAGCAGAAATTCTTCACACAAAGCACGGAGGAATTATACTGCTTCTTTAAAACAAACACTACTATTTAGATTCTTCCTTTAAGGCAATGTCATACACTGAAGGGTACCCCTCTCACAAGAGCACATGGAAAAGGGTTCCAAGGAGGACCCAGGCAGGACCCATTAGCTTCACTCCAGTTCCCAGGAAATTCATGGAGAGAATCCCTCTGGGGACTATCACAGGACAACTGAAACACATGATTGGGAAAAGTCAGAATGGATTTATCAGGGGCAAATCATGTTTGACAAACCTAATTGCCTTCTATGACAATTTTTGTTCAGCCTTGAGAAGAGAAGGGTTAGGTGAGACCTTATTATGATGCTCCAGTAATTTAAGGGAAGTTACAAAGAAGACGGACACTCCCTATTTACAAGGAGTCATATGGATAAGACATTGGGCAATGGGCACAAGTTCCAATAAAACACAAAAGGAAAATTTTTCACTATGAGGAAAATCAGACATTGCAATGCTCTCCCAGGGGAAGTAGAGGATTCCCACACTTTGGGAAGTTTTACACCTCAGGTCAACAGGGTGCTGAGATATCTCACAAAGAATAATATTAGAAGGGTTGGACCAGATGATTCTTGAGGTCCCTTCCAACCTGACATTCTATGATTCTATGAAATAACATTTTAAGGAGCTATTTGTCTGGGACCTATGGGAAAGAGAGTGCTAGGGTAACAACAACTAGTATATTCCTTCCGTATCAGATGCTGCAAGCCCTTTTAAATTTCATGTCTCAGCTTTCACTGAGGGTTTAAAGGGACTTGACATGGCTTGAATAATCAGCTTACTGTGAAGAATCCTTGTGCTGAAGTAATGATGGAACATATACCAGTTCTTCACAGGGATGAAGTGCTGGAAGCTTGGCAAGAAATGCTTTATATAATTCTTCCACAGCTTCCTTGGGGATAAGAGAAGTCAGTTCCTCTGCAAACGTGCAGGACTTTACATGCAATCTGTCAGGACTCACATCATAACTTCTAGCAAGAAATACAGCTTTTTCCATTTCTACTAAGTTCTCTCAGGTAACTGATGGCTGAGGATGGTCTATGGCAAGTCAGAGAATGTTATAACAGCAAAATGAAGCCAGGATGAAAAGTTACTACAAAAAAATATGAACATTTATTATGAAGCAAAAATTTTCTGGGAATTCAACACCTAAGTATCAGGACTTATTAAAAAAAAACAAAAACAAAAAAAACAACCAACCAAAAGAACCACCCCACATTATTTATAAGTACAGAACCTGAGATATCTATTTAACCATAGTTTCTACATTTACTTGCACAAAAATGTGCTGTGCACACCTTCTATTATTACCTCTTCCTAATCCATTCCACATGTATTCAGCATGCAGATTAAGACAACTACTTTGAATTCTTCCAGAGCTACTCTGATGACATAAAAACAGCAGTCATGTGCAGTCTTCTCTGAGAGAAGAGCTAAGCATGAAAGTTCTTTCAAAATGTTCCTGAATACTTTAAGATAAGAAAGTCTATTTGCATTGGTTATAGCAAAAGGGGGGAAAAAAACCCCATAAACAAAAAAAGAGTATTTTGTGTTCTTATTCTGCTAACTCAGTAAGCGAATGGGTGAAAATCATCTGGCTTTTTTGTGAAAAGAAACCAAATCATAATGGGTTGAAGGAAAATATAACCCTAAAAAAAATTGTGGAAAATACCCAACCTACAGTACATCTCACCTGAAATTTCTGAGCTGAAGGAATAACAAAAGGAGGGAAACCAACACTTTTTTGGTTCATTTTCACACTAAACAGACCTACTTTGCATCAAAGGAAAAATCTTTTTCATGTTACTCTATTTATCTGCTCCCAAAAATCTAAATTAAAGTAAGTAATATGTCTAACCTGAAGCTGTAGAACTCCACTCAAAGAGTTACTGATGACAGTTTGCTGCATTTAAAGTTTTAAAATACAGCGAAGTCCAGCAAAAGCCACACAAAACTCACAGTGGAGAGCTGGTTTAGCTGTTCTGAAATCACTGTGGGGCACTTTTATTGTTCAGTATTTAACACAGGAATATTAAAGCCTGTTTGAAGCAAAGGCCTTGGTAGATCTATATAATGAGAACTATAGGAACAATAACACCAAATACTTTAGGTGACTAGAGCCATTCCTATGCTCTGGTATATTATGCTGATAACACTTTATAATGAAAGTGCATAAGGGAGAACATGGAGGAAACTGGTGATAATAAACACAACACAATTACAGTGTTTCTCATTTGTTCCAACAGACTTTTTCTGTGCAATTATGTAATTATGATTCCTAAAGAAAATTGAGATCTTCTTTCCTTTGTTGTTGAGAGGTTTAACTCTTACATAATCCAAAAAGCCAATAATCATAAATTTGTTGCCTCTAGTCCATTATATTTTACCAATACGATGCAACAAAAAGTTCATACAAATTCTGATTTCAAAAATACATTATTCCAAGGATAACTCTGAAACAACTAGTAGGTGATGTACTATAAAATTGAGGTGTATCTCACCACTAAAAGGTGGATTCATACATTTAGTATGAAAAATTGAAACCAATTTGACATTTAGACAACACCAGACATTGCTGAAACATCATTATGAGATCATTTAGCTTTGAAATCCTTATAAAATAATGACAAGCAACACTGTATGAGATATTTACCCTTATTCTAAATATTTAAGAAAAAAAAAATAAAAAAATATTGTGACCAAATAAAGTCTCTGCTCAAACAGGTTACAGTTTTCTCCTAAAAGGATACATTGTTACTTAAAACCAATTGAAAATCACAATTGGATTCCAACTTTAAATGGAATAAAATCAGCTAATATTTTTGCTTACTCCTAAAATGTTGATTACAAGTGAAACAGGCCCAAGATATGTCAGCTACAATTAGCTCTTTGCTCTATTCCCTTAATAAATTTTCAGTCTTAGAATTATTAGCTCTAGCAAACTTGAGAAGCAGAAACTACAAAACTCCCCTGTGATCATATAATTTTTCTTGCTAATATGGCAGCATTTACTAAAAGGTAATAACAAGAAATATGGAAACTTTTAGTGTTCTCCTAGAGGCAGAAAATACTGCAGTGAAGGGGTCCACTGGTAAATATTTTACTATTGTCCAGCTGCCTTACAGTCAATTATGTTCAGTTAATATGCATCTTAATGAAGATCTTCATACAGTTATAATCACAAACTGTCCGCTTCAATGTCAGGCTTCAGTTCATGATTGGTACTTTGTTGCCATAATATAACAAATACTTTCTAATTATGTTTCCATTCATTAAAATTAAAACTGAGTTGGATATAAGCAACTTGTACTATACATGTTATATAACTATACATGTTATTTATTTTAGCAAAGAGAAATCCTATTCTAGAGAAGGTTCAAGAAGTAATTTAAAAAAAAAAAAAAAGAAAGAAAGAAAGAAAAGCACACAGAATAAAACTATTAATATTGTGGCTGGTCAATGCTGAGGGTGACTTATGCAAATATTCCTCATAGTAAATCAACACACTACAGCAATGTTGTGTTTTGGAAGAGAAGATACATGAAAAAAATACCCCAAAACACAAAGGTAATTCTGCAGCAGATTCCTCTTTGATTCAAAGGCCATGAAAGCTGCTATGCATGCAAAGCAGACAATTACAGATCTACAAAGATTAAACTAGTTGGGAAATGAGAATACTGGGAAATGACAGAAAACGAGATGGTTAGCAAAACGTGCTCCATTGTTTATTCTGCAGATTTCCAATCAGCACACATCTTCCACTCATGAAACCATGAGTATAATCATGATGAAGGTTGTGGACAGAGTATCAACTAATATCAACACATCTATATCTCAGTCACCAGGGATGAGGAGGATGGCAGCCCATGCCTCCAGAATAGGAATACTTCTCAGGAGGTGTCATTGACTATCACCACTTGAATACAGATTGTGCACCACACAACTAGTTTGATTTCTACACTCCTTTTTACATGAAGGTCATTCCATTAAATTCACACTAGCAGAGAAGTAAAGAATATACTTTTCAGCCCATTAGTAAAAATTGGTATGCTTTGGGGACAGGAATGAGAGAAGAGGCTGGTCCTCAGCTTCACAGCTTTATGAGGGAAGAGCTGAGACATCAGCAAATTGTTCCTTCACAGTGTTACTGACAGGAGAAAAAAGACCAGCATTTAATCAGGGGATTACTGTGGTATGAAGAAATTACATTTTGAAATATCCTTCCAGTGAAAGATATGTATAGTTACATATCTGTACTGTATAGTTACAGTACTAGGAATAAAAATATTATTGGTCCAAGAAGTATATGTGAATTTTACATGAGCATTTTTACAGCAGATCTGCTATTTGTCACATGCATTATGCAGTTCTCTAATTTTATCTATTACCATAGACCTCTTGTATTAAATCTTTCCTAAATTCCTCATAAATATGTTTCTAATACAGTGGATGACAATTTTTACAGAAGTGCTGAGAATAATACCCCGAAAGAAACAGTTCCAATTTTCATAGGAAGACATTATCAACATGTCAGAATTAACAGATAATATATCTAATTTTAAATATTTAATATCCAGGGGAAGAAACTTAAGAAACTATTCACTATCTCAAAATACTAAGTAAAGCAATAGTGAAATTCTTCCCATTACATCCTCACAGGACCATAGGTGATGAGATACAATTAAGAGCTTGCTTAGACTCAGCCCATCACCTGGTGTCTCTGCTGCTCCTTCCTCCTCAGGGTGAGGACTCCTCACACTCCTCCCCTTCTCTGGTGTGGGGTCCCTCCCATGGGAGACAGTTTCTCCTGTGCCACTGAAAGGGAGGCAGGAGGGAAGTAATTCAGGACCAAGAAGTAGGGAAGGGGCAGGGGGGAAAAGTATTAACAGCTGGCCACGTTTTCTTTCTTCTTGTGGATTAAATTAGGTTTTCTTCCTTCCCAAGTTGAATCTGTCAGGTTTTTGGAAATTACTGCTACTGAGGAATGAAAAGCTCCCTGTCCTTGTCTCGATCAATGAGCCTTTTGGTGAATTTTCTCCTCCCTGTCCCACAGGGGGGAGAGGGGGTGAGTGAGCAGAGGGGCCTAAGCCATCACAGATATACAAAAAAAGCACCAACAGGGAAAATGTTTTAAAATTACCAAAAATTTGCAAAAGTATAAATCTGATACTATTTTCTGATTAGATATTTTATAGTGTTAATAATAATAATAATAAAAAAAGATGTTTGGTTTACATATGTATTAAAAAACAAAACATCGTTCTTGCTTTAAACTTATATCCTGAGTGCCTGTGAGTGCTTGCAGGGATCTCAAACTAACAGGTTGTTTTTTTTCTGTATTACCTTTGCATTACCTTTGCTATAATTTTCTGCCCCCATTCTTTATTTTAAAATAAGAGATTGCATAACTTCCCTTCTTGTCATGACAAATGAAACTGAAGAAGGGAGATTTCTCCTCTCTGATTATGCTTTGTTTTATATTGTGTTCTCCAAATGTGGCCTACCCAAGCATCAGATGCCAGTTCCCCTTATCATGGCATGGGGAATAGTTATTTTTGTTTTCTCATTCCAAGTTGAGAATGTAGCCAGCACTGTAGAATGAAGCAAAAGCCTCAAACACATGCTAACATTTAAATGATTCAACATTTTGTATGCTTCATTCTTCCATGGTTCCGCAAGATGGACTAGTAAAAAATGTGCTGGTCCTCTCATCCAGAAAACAAGAATTGTTCACACAAAGCTTTCCTGCAATAAACAGAATCCCAAGAAAGAAATACTGATAGTGGTTAAACCCTCCCTGCAAAATAAATTTCCACAATGAAATAACCTAATGTGAAGCTCTACTAGAAACCAGCACACCAGGTAACGCAGATATAAATGAAAGTTATGAGGCATGCAAGTAGTTGAGTTCACCTCAACTAAAAGGAGAATAAAAAATACCTATGTTCTGCCTTTTCTACACATAATTTTTGTGTCAAGATAGGAAACTCATGAAGGTTACACTGATTTTAGTGTGATATTACAGCCTAAAGTATTGTAAGCATTTACCAAGAATCCCCAGGAGTGACTGTTAACTGCTTGAAACACTTTTTTATTTTTTTTTATATCTCACAAATTAATATCCAATTTCTTTTTTTTTTTTTTTTTTTTTTTTTTTTTGTAACAGACATCAGAAATTTTTATTCCTCTTTTTTAGCACACAAGCTTGCAGGATCACACACATGGACACACAAATACACCTTCTTTCATTAGCAAAAGAAGGAAAACCTATTTTAAACAATTCCAGAATAACCTAAGGGTTCATTCAGAAACCAGCTGAAGAAAATCAAGTACTTTTTTCAATGACAAAAATTTTAAAAGGTTATAAGCTTGTGAAAACAGTAAGGGCACCTGCTTTATAAGGTACTGTAAAAAACCAAGGAGATAAAAATCATGTAATGACATAGAATCTTTTGGCTTCTGTAAGCTGTCTTCATATATTGCACATGTAGGCTGTGGTAGAACCACTGAGCCTCAGGAACTTTCTACAAACCAAGGCTCAGCTGGGCTAAGAAACCATTCAATGATGCTGGTGAATAATCAAAGCTATGACAACACATTGTTAAGCCCTGCAATGAACAGTGGTAATACAGCATTTTTAGTCCATAATTAATAATTAGACCAAAACCATGCAAAATTTTTCAAATAATAGCTAAATTGATGAAAATCTAAACCCATGAAGATAAATAATTTGTTTTCCAACCATACACACCAACCACCTAAGGAGAGCCTGTTTTTCTTAATGTTCTCCTGGTCTTCCACATAATACCAGGTGGTGAACAAATTACCTTCTTATACCCAGGCAGATTTGTTGGCCAAATACATTTGGAGCTGTAGCACTGCTGCCTGCTTTACAGGGACAGACCTGTCTAAAAATCAAGCGAATAACCTTAGTGACAACATGCTGAAGAGAAATCGTGTGACTGAAAGCTTTTTGATAAAGGTGTAAACTTTAGAAACATTTAACCAGCACATTTTAAAACTGAAAGTTAATTCATATAAAAAGCTAGTGTGAAGCAGTGTTCATGTTTAGCTGTATATTTAGATTGGCACTTAAAGTAAACTGTAATGAGCAGTGCAACTCTATATCATCAGTTTATTAACCTGTATCAAAAGATAAATTTAGTTCCTGATCAAGCAGCACCATTTTCCTTAGTAAATCAATTATATTTTTTAATTTACCTCCTGATTTGAACAGAGAAGTTCTAATTAAATAAATAAATATATATATATATATTTTGTTTTTACTATTTAAAGTGCATATTGCAAAAATACATGTATCGGACATCTGCATTGCTACGTGGTAACCAACTGTGTTACTAGCAGTGGCACAGAAAGCAGAACCTACTATGTTAAAATCTGTCTTGAAGAAGGCAATTCTAGGCTTATCATAGAATCATAGAATAGTTAGAGTTGGAAGGCACCTTAAAGATTATCCAGTTGCAACCTGTCCTGTGTGGCCAAGGACACCTCCCACTAGATCAGGTTGGTCCCATCCAACCTGGCCTTTAATGTTTCCATGGGAGAAGCTTCCACAACTTCCCTGGACAACCTGTTCCAATGTCTCACCATACTCACACTAAAGATTTTCCTTCTAATCTCTAACCTAAGTCTCCACTCTTCTAGGTTAAAACCACTACCCCTTGTCCTCCCACTATAAGTCCTTGTGAAAGGTCCCTCCCTAGCTTTTCTGTAGGCCCCCTTCATGTATTGGAAGGCTGCTATTAGGTCCACCCAGAACCTTCTTTTCTTCAGGCTGAACAACCCCAACTCCCTCAGCCTGTCTTCATAAGACAGGTACTTCAGCCCTCTCATCATTATCGTGGCCCTCCCCTGGACACACACCAACAAGTTCACATCCTTCTTGTGTTGGGGGCTCCAGAGCTGGACACAGTATTCCAGGTAAGGTCTCACCAAGGCAGAGTAGAGGAGCCTTTCTAGATCTGCTGGCCACACTTCTGGCTTTTGAAGTTACTTAAGAAACAGGTCAAATGCAATATGGTTTTCAATCACTTCGGCTGACAAAGCAATAGACAAAAACAAACCAGTGTCATACAAATCAACAGACAAAATAAAATTATTTTCAATCATAGTTGGTCTAAACCACATTCCTTCAGAAAGCCTTCAGTGAAAAAAAATGTCTATCCTCTTTGTAAGTAAAAGATAAAATATTTTTTACCATTTCAAACCTAACAAGCTGTTTGGAAACATAGGTATTTGACAGCGATCCTCGTTCTGTTGACCAAATGCTTTTAAAGTTTGAAAGTTATTTTGATTCTAGGGCTTTTTCCTGAGCTTAAGAGCATTAATTTCTCTGGAAAACTACTTTGACGGAAGGAAGAAAACCATCACTGTGAACTTGTCCTCAAAATAAGACACCAAGAGGGGACTGCTAATTTGCTAACTATAGGATATTGTGGGCTTTAATGAGTGCAATAAACACAGAAGAACAAACAAGCAATTAACCTCATTTTATTTGCTAACAATGTCCAGAAAAGTCTTTGTGCTATTGTTCACCATACAAAAAAACAAGGAAGTGCTGCTGGTTTTTAGGAAACAAACAATAGCTTTATCTATCAGCAACATTACTTTTCTACATCAAATGTTGCTTTACAAGCTTGAGAGGTGGGCCCATGAGAACCTCATGAGGTTCGGCAAGACAAACTGCAAGATTCTACACCTGGATCAGGGAAGACCCTGGTAATAGTATAAGATGAGGGGATGAAGGGATCAAGAGCAGCCCTGAAGAGAAGAATTTGGGGGTGCTGGTGGAGGAAAAGCTGGATGTGAGCTGGCAATGCACACTTGCAGTCCAGAAATCAAACTATATCCTGGGTTGCATCAAAAGAAGACTGGCCAGCAGGTCCAGGGAGGTAAATCCACCCCTCTACTTCAAGGGGTGAGACCCCACCTAGAGTTGAGCCCTGGAGTCCCCAGGACAGGAAATAAATGTTAGAGTGGGTCCAGATGAAGGCCACAAACTAATCAGAAGGCTGTGAAGAAAGGCTGAGAGCTGGAGTCATACAGACTGGAGAAGAGAAGGCTTTGGAGCCACATTATTGCAGACTTTCAGTACTTAAAAGAGGATTATAAGATGAGGACAGACCTGTTGTAGGGCCTGTTGTAATTGGACATGGGGGGCAATGGTTTTAAACTAAAAGAGGATGGATTTGGACTAGGTATAAAGGAGACATTTTTTTACAGTGAAGATGGTGAAACACTGGAACAGGTTGCCCAGAGAGGCGGGAGAGGGCCCAATCCCTGTAAACATTTAAGGTTAGGGTATATGAGGCTCTGAGCAACCTAGTTTAATAGAAGATATCCCAGTGTATTTCAGGGGTGTTGAACCAGATGACTTTTAAAGGTTCCTTCCAACCCAAATTAAGCTATGATTCCATGATTTCTTAATGGATGCAGACATGTCCTAGGCAAATGTGCTCTACTTAAGCAGAAATAACTGCATGCAATACTGCAAATGAGAGGCTGATTGCCTAGAAAGCAACTCTGAAGAAAATGATGTTGGTTTCTGGTAGACTACAAAATGCTCAAGAGTCAGCAGCGTGTTACGAAGCAAATAAGGTCAACAGCCTTCTGACCTGTAAAGTAAGAGCTAGGAAGCAGGAATAAGGAAATGATCCTTCTACTCTATTTACTTCTTGTGAGACTACATCTGGAATGCCCAGCCCAGATTTGGCATTCATAACTTGGGTTTCTGGATTCAGCTACTAAAACTTTTTCTGTACCTTGAAATTAGTATTCACCAATAGCCAACCATGATTTTTTTTTTTATTTCTTTAAATTTACCTGGCAACTCCTATGTCTAAAATCTGTAGAAAGATCCCCTAGCTACAGATTTCACAAGTATATATATATTTTTTTTTTAAATCTATATTACTGGTTCAGTCCTGAACTGGATTATTGCACTGCTTTCAAAAAGGATATGTGCAAGTGACTTCAATTTTACCCCAAATGATAATAAAGATACTAGAAGAATGGAAGGGTTCCTTGCCTATGTCAAACACTGAAAATCCAGAACATGCTCTACTATAAGCACAACACAAAAGTAGGTCAGTTATTTATTTTTCAGAAACTCTTAACTTGCTCACTCAGTAGATTTCTCAGTAAGATACTATAAAATCATAACAACAGATATCCCATAATAATCTTTAACATCACAGTACAAATGTAGAAACATCATCATGTAATTCCACAAGAGGCTTTTAGTGAAGAGATTGGCTACACAAGCAGGAGTCTGATGACCCAGATTCAACCCAGCTACTCTACTGACTCAGGGCTTATCTACCCAGGGAAAACAACATATAATGGCTGCTCCTACAGTCTTATTCCATTAGTCCTTTTTTTTTTTTTTTTTTTTTTTTGTAATTAAGTTCACTTTAGAATTTTAATAAAGACAGCTCAGAATACTTACTATGTTTAAATTTCATATGCCAGCTTATTCTGCAACAGGTTCAGTGTGTAAGCAAGATTTGATTATAAGGCTCAAAATTATCAATGTATCACCTAGCACTTTGATTTATTCAAAGGATAACTACCAATAATTTATTTTACACAAATCAGAATACTATTTTGAATCTTCAGATATTTAAGAGCTACATCTAGATCTACAAATAATGTCATATGCATTTAACGCAGACATGTAAATGTGGGTTTTTTTCTTAATTGCTTAATGATCATGTAGAACATTATTTTCTGACTTCTATCCTCTGCAACTCGAAGAAATATTAGCTAGCTGCAGACACAGAAGAATTTAAAGATATAATTTTTAAAAAAGAGGCAGAAAATTGGCTTCCCTTACGGAAAAAGTAAAGAGGCTTCCATTATCTATACACAAAATTATTTGTTAAATTGCATGTTAGGGTGCTGTCAATTAATATACTGCATTTTAAAAAGTTCTTTTAATTCAGCTTGCACTTATCTATTTTCATGAAGCATCTCTGAACTGCAATTTAAATTAAAAACAATTCATAAGAGTATAAAAAAAATTTGTACTGCATCAAACAAAATGAAATAGGCAATTACATATTATTTTTGATCAAGACATTAATTTAAGTTATAAAAGTATATGCACTATGCATCTGATTTAAATGTCTGAGGGCCACAGGTAATATTGCTACTTATCTCTTATAGAACCAACATGCAATAACTCTATGTTTTCTGGCACACCCCTGGCATTTCAGTAACCAAATAGATATCCTTGCTTGTTTGTGCGGACTAAAGCTATGACTACTTAGTCTGAAGAGTATGTTTTCAATGGAAAAGACAAAGTAGCATTGTCTTATGGAATTAAAACAAAAAATTAATATCATAAAAAAAATAGCACTATTGGAATTATTAAAGACATACATTTCTGTTGAAGACTTGGACTATTCCAGCACTGAAGTTTGAATTACACATTAAATAAAATCCCTACTGGTTTTGGCTAGGATAAATATGGGGCTGTATTTTGGGTTTGTAACCAAAACAGTGCTGATAACATGATTTAATTATTGCTGAGAAGGGTCTGCATAGTATCAAGGCCTTTTCTGCTCCTCACATCACCCCAGCAGTGAGTGAGCTGGGGATGCAAGAGAAGCTGGGAGGGGACACAGCTCGACAACTGACTCCAACTGACCACATGGATACTCCATACCATATGATGCTGTGCTCAGAAATAAAAGCTGAGAACAGAAAGTGGAAGGAGAAGACATTCAGAGTGATGGTGCTTGTCTTCTAAAGTAGCTGCTACACGTGATGGCACCCTGCCTCTCTGATAAACCATATGTGAAAGCACTGCAATTTGCTAGCTACATTATTTTAAAAATTCTTCATAAATTGTCTTGTAAGAATAAGTGTTTCCTATACTTTTTTTTCTCTTTTCAATAAAAGTTGTTTTTTACACAAAACAAAAAGTCTAGGTCTGCCTCATAGAATGGGGAGTTTGACCTTTACATTAAGTAAAGTGCAGGATACTAGAAGGACAAGGAATAAGGACACTTTTTGACACAAAATTGAATCTTTTTCTCCTGTAAGATTTCAAACATTTGAAAATTAATACCCACACAATTTCCATTTTTTCTAAAAAGTATCCAGAAAGTGGTCTTGCAAGTGACTGAGTAGTCTGTTTATATTCATGAACTGTTCCTTGGAAGCTTCCTCTGCCTTATTCCCTTAACACTATCCTACAAACATTTTAAAAATTAAGTGTCCACAACAGTCTTTCCTTTTTCCACCAAAATTAGACTGATCACTGGCACCACTTACAGAGAAAAAAACCTGCTTATTTAGTCTTAGTAATATTCACATGTTCAAGTCTGTCCTCAGTGAAATAATCTTTTTGTTCAGTTTTTTTTTAAATTCCCAAATATATGTGTATATTTGATGCCTGTTTATTTCTAGGGTAGGGTTAATGGCATCCTGAACACAGTCTTAGTTGTTCCTTTAAAACAGGATGAGGAGGATAAGTAGGAGAAAGGAGAAACTGTAATTCTGTAGCAGCCTAATGCTCTTGGTTTCATCATTATTTAACTTTTTTTCATACTTTCAGATCTTCATTTCATTCACTGACTTTTTTACTGGCACTATCATTAGACCAGGCTATCAAGGCTTTAGACAATCCCTTCAAACAGTGATGAATGTTCCTGGTATTCCATATGTTTTGTGACATTTGAGACTCCCAAGTACTACATTTAACCAGTGCAATATGCTTCAGTGGTTCTCCTAATCACACAATTTCAAAGTCAAAAAGCAACAAAACAACCTCCCCCCTAATCCTTTTAAACGTGATACTTTATCACAGTTGCCAGCATAAATTTTCCGTTAGTGACAGCTCAGTTTTTCTTCCAAATCCACATATGTAACACTTTGAAATATTCATTCTATTTATGGAACACATAGAATTCTGCAGTGAGTTATAGTACATGAGCAATTATAGCCAGGTTTAAAACATGTGAATAGATTTCATTGAGATTTGACTCCTAAAATATGCTTTTTTCATGATCAAAAGACAGTATCCCTTAAGTACTTTGATGAAATTTCATTAAACTAGCTGATCAGAATATATATTTGAGTCTTACTAAGTATATTTTACTTCTCATGTCAAAAGGGTGGTACTTGCTTAACTTTCTCCATTAGCAACTCATACAAATTTCAGCTCCAAAGACAGAATAGTTGGTACATTGTACATGTTAATAATTTTTTCCTAACTTATTTCTATTATTTATATATATATATATATTCCTTTATATAAAAAATATCAGAAAACTACAGTTCTGCTAACATGAAGTCTGAATCACCATGTCAAAGTTAGGCATTGCTTAATATAAATATAGAAATGTTTATTGACAAGTCTTTTTAACTTTCAAAAGACCAACATAAAAGCCCCAAACATTTTTTAAATTATTAATAAATAAATTAATAAATCAATTATAGTTCCATAGTGTTCTTACAGTTTAGAAGTTTCTACAAGTCCACAGAGATCCTAGAACACTGAAAGATGTAAAACCTTTTTCCCCACGGACACATTTGGAAGTCTCAATCTATTAAATCAGGCATTTCCCACTACTCAAGGCAAGAAGACTGGAAACTGAAACAACAGCATTCAACCCTTTGTGTTTCAGTGTTGTAACTATTGAGTTCTGTATCAGGACAGAAAAAGAAAAAAAAAAAAGAAAAAAAAAAAAGAAGATGAATTTCTGGTCTGTCTTATTGTATACGCATACTCAAAGAGGTGCTTTACAGACTGCTAAAATGAAAGTAAGATAAAACAATAATCCCTTTCTTCATTCTTAGCAGAAAAATGTAGCTCTACCAGACATGCAAGCAAAATAATAAAATAACTTAGTGTGAATATAAAATAATGGTAAAATGTTGAACAAAAAAGTATGAAATCCCTAATAATTTCCTCTCCAAATGCATCATTGGACCATTGAAAGTTCTGCTCTGTATTCTAAAGAGAGAAGGGTATTACTGTGATGCCTTCTAATAACTGGAAATAACCATTAATCTTTCCCATGAGCCTTTATTCAGCAAAGAATGATGGTGCTACATAAGCAATATTTTCTAAAATAATCATTCGTATCTCAAAGTTTTAGGCCAGTATCAGGACTATTTCCATCCCCATTGCTGGCACCTGGTCTCTCTGTTCAGGGTTTCCTTTCTGCTCACAAGGCTGCCAAGAGTATTGATGTGGAACGGAGCTCCTAAGGTTTCTGGGCTACTAAGGAAGAAGGGCAGCCAGACCTCCAACACTGTTTGCTTGCTCAGCAAATACAGGTTGAACTAAGTCACAGTTGACTTTTCTGCTGAATCACCTAGTGACATACGGGGCCATCACTTGGGGGAAAAAAAAAAAAAAAAAAAGAGAAAAAAAACAACAAACAAAAAATCTTTTCTATTTCTAATATAATCTGAGGTGGGAAAAATGCAGAAGTTAGAAACTTAATTATGGCTACATCTGGTATCCCAGCAACACTAAGAAGAATGTATTTATCATTTTTAAAAAAACAAACAAACAAAACCAACCAAACAAACAATAAAACAAAACCAACCAAAAAACACAGCTAAAACAGATAATAGAAACCTTAAATGGAGAGACAGAAAATTAGGTATCACAGTTATATCATACCTCTTGTAACTACGTAACCCTTCCTCAATCTACAGTCAGAAACAGAATTCTACAAGTACAGAGGAGGCCACAAGCCATCTCCTTTTGAAAAAAAAGATCTCTAAAATATCACATAAAAGTCCTCCTAAACATTGCAGAATACTACTTGGTAAATATGAGGCACTCTCAAACCAGAGCAGATCAAATTTTCAAATTAAAATAGAAACCATGGCTGGTTTTATGTGTCTTGGACAAATTCAAACAGTCCAACATAAACCTTTGTGTCTGTCTTGCCAACTGGCAGGAACTCTCCTTCCAAAAATTTCATTATGCTCTTTGAAGGGTAGGCTTAAAACTTTGTGCTTAGGATGCCACCTCTCTCTGTTTTGCTAACCTAAAAGTGCTAAACGGAAATACTCACCGTTGTCTCTCAAATCATCTAACCAGTCAACTTCAGAGCAAATTATTTCAGCATGCATTCAGCTTCTCTTTCAGACTACTACATACCTGAAATCCTGGGTGGTTTTTTGGGGTTTTTTTTTTCCCAGGTTTCCTTACTCTAGGAAGACAAAAATTTCCCTTTCAATAAAGCACCCAACAAGAGTCAACAGTCTGCCAATATGCTGTGACCACAGCACGTTCAATAGAGTGACACTGTTCTGTTTCCTTCATCTCCTCTCCTCTTCTCTTACCTTAGACTGTAAGGTCTTTGGGGCAGGAATTCTTTTTTTTTTATTATTTTTTTTATTTTTGCACAGCACAAAGAGATTTGTGTCCAAAGTAGGGCACTATGGTATTACAATCACTCAGGAATAACATGTAATATGAGTTTGAGCTGAAGTACAAGTTTACAGATATATTTATTAATATACCTAAGTTCCCTACTATGGATGAAAGAATTTAACTGCTCAGAAGAAAACTCCAGTAAAGTTTTCTGTATTTCATTTACCAGATTAGATATATTAAGATTTATTAGATTACCATTATATTATCGATGCAGAAAGCATGGCCGTGTAGGTAGCAACACAGTCTGTACTTGGCAGGCTTGAAAAGAGTAACCATTTGTCTTTCAATACAGCTTTTAAAAGACTTGTTCCTGGAGAAATATAATATCTTGATTTGTTAAAACAAAATAATAAAACTTATAATTATTTTTGGATGATACCATAAAAATAATTGAAGGAGATTGTACTGAGCTAAAAACAAATCTGGGCAATAAGGATATTAAAGCTAGAAAAGTAAAATTGAATACAGTTGCAAAGCTGATTTATAGGCAATTCTGTCTCCCAAAGTAACTACAATACTGCAATAAAAAGCTAGAGGTGCTAGTAAACAATGAGCCCAATATTATTATATAAGAAAATACACCAACCGAAGAGCTAATCACTCCTAAGGGTATGCCATCATATGCCTACAATGTGATAACCTGTCTGTGGTGTAACAATCAGTATAATTCAATATGAACTATGGCAGCCAGTTCAGGTACCTAAACATCTTTAAAAAAAAAAAAAAAAGAGAGAAATTGGAAGCAATTCAGAGAATAGCTCCTAAAACAATTAAAAAGTTGAAAGGATTGAGCTTTGTGTAAAGGTCAGGATAGATAAAAGGCAGTACAAGTCAATGTGGTATCACTGAGAATGGACTAAACTAACACAATAGTTTCACCAGTAATCCAGTGTGTAATGTCAGGCATATTTCCCTCCACCTCCTTGTTCACCTCCCTTTTTTTTTTCTTTCTTGGCAATTTGCACATCTGCACAGATGTGCAGATATTGAACAGGCAGACACTGAACTCATTCTAACTGTGTTGCAGAACATTTGAATGGGCATCATCTCCAACCAGAAAGAGATTTCATGACTGTGTGGGGTGGTGTCCAAGCTGAAAAAGCATGCATGCTGATATCTTCTCTCTATACTAACAGTCTCTTTGGCCCAATTGGATAATAAAATTTAGGTTTGTGATGAAAAAAAAACAAACAAAAAAAAACCAAAAAAACAAACAAAGAAAAACAACCAGACAACAGCAAAATGCCATAAAAAATAAATTTATCAAAATATCCATATGCAATCATCTTCATCTGTCTATACAGAGGGACAGTAACCAAAGAAGCCTAACATTTTGACAATGTTATCATATCAATACACATCTTTGGGACAGACTTAAAACACAGCCCCATTTGCAGTTCATAATATGACCTATTAGAGGATATATTTTCAGATTAGTACAGTCTGTGTCTTTTGGACACTGCAGCTACAATAGTGCCTGAGACTTTATAGGTCCTGAGACAGAATCAGTCAGTGCTGACTCAACTCAGAACCATAGTGGTTTTGCTAAGGAAAAGGGAAGTCCAGTTCAGCCTTCAGAGTTTCAGGTTCAGGTACATATTTTTGTGACTAGGGAAAGCCAAGCTCCCTGCTGCTGTTATACTTTTACCAATACTCATACTAGCTAGTTTTAATTAGTTTGAACATAAGATTTGAAAGGCCTTACTTTCTTGTCTGTATCAAGAACATCATGTTTCCAGTCTCTTTCTGTATCTCTCCAATCTATTTGTTATCTTCCGTAAATAACTACTTTTTCTCACATCCTCAAGCAACAGAAAATTCAAGGATTTCCTGTTTCCTTTCATGGGGTGGAGAACCTCTGGCCTTGTTTCTGCAAATATGGGTTTTGAAAAGCAGTGCTTATCTCATAAATAATGTAGAAATTGCTCCTTTGCTAATTAACACAAGTTGGATGGATAGGAATATACTAATAGACAGCATGCAAAGACTTTGCATTACAACAATTATGCTAATGTTCTATGATGCATTTTTCTTATTTTCTTTTTAATTGTAGAGAGACAGAGCACAATCTTGTGAACATCTGAAATTGATGGCACTTATTATCACACTGAACACTAGGCAATTTCCTTTCTAAAATGTTATGCCGTCAGTATTTTTTGTTTTGCTTTGCTTTTTAAACAGCTGTCTCTAGAGATTCACAGGCACGAGAAGCTCTAGAAAAGATTCTCTCTTCCAATACTTGGCTCCACATTTTAGAAGCTTCAGCCGGCATCCTCTCCACACAGACATTCACTGAGGCAAATGGGAAGACTCCTGTGAGTCATTGCACAGTGCAGGCTCAGGCAGCCAATCTTCCTTCACTTATTTCATATATTTTATGATCAGAAAAAATAGTTAGTTGCCATCTGTACAGCATGCATATTACTTTCAGATTTGCATCATGCATCAGGCAAAAGCACAAACTCACCGAAACTGTCTATGTATGAAATTCAAACAAATGTTAATGTTTATGCTTAATGCTGCCTAAAAATTCATTCTTAGAAAAGGAAACTTAAAGATTAGTGATGATCACATAACTGCAGGTTGTTCTACCACTGCTCATTGTTAAGCAATGCATTCTTACTTTCATTCTGTGTCAGCATTTCAAAGCTATTTCTCTGCTCCCCCACTTCTCTGTGTATTTCTTCAAATCTATAATTTTGTGTTTATTTCCATTGCAGAGGTAAATCTGGCTGCTGCTGAGCTGTACTGCCAGTGTCATCTGTATTCACCCAACAGTATCTAGGCCAAAGATAGTTAAATACCAAGTTCCAGCAGCCCATTGTGGGTTACAGAGAAACTTCTGTAGCAGGTAGGTTAAACAGCATGTTTGTCCTATTTTTTGCCCCTGTAATTCCTTGTCCATGCCTAATTCCAACAAGATTTTTGTGGGTAAGAACTAGTGGTTACAGTTCCCAAAATGTGAAGCCTCACAGGAGCGCAGAATTCATGTGGGTGGCATAATTAAGCTTGTCTTTTAAAATGTGCTTGGCCTCAAAATTTAAATTGCATATGGCACTGAGATAGTGCCTCACTTGCCCTTAATGCAGTTTTTACAGTTTTCACAGTAAAACACTTGGAAATTTTGCTGTGCTAGTACAGGATGGCATTAGGCCTGTTCTGCCAGCAGGTACATTGGCCACAGCTGATTCAGTGGGACAGAACTCATGGGAACATCTCACTCTTACAGATAATAACGTCTTAATGCAAACTTGACTTCATTTTGGTGTTTTAAGCTAAAATGCTTAGGAAATTGGTGTCATAGTTTTATACAGCACTGGTGTGAGTGCTGTATCTTCTGTGCTGCCAGTTCTGCTGCAATACAGTAACTTCCAAAAGAAGCCTGTTAATATCTGAGAGCTGTAACATTTTACAAGGCTACAGTCGCATTTACTTTAGCTTGTCTATCAAAACATATTACCATGAAGCCTTAAGTGCAAACTCCACTCTTCTTCAGGTGGCTCTGACATAGACAAATAGCCTTTTCAAAACCAGTCAGTAAGTGAATCTAGAAGCCTTTTTTCATCAAACCGAACAAAAGATTATGGAAAATTAGCTCAAAATAACAAAACCTACATGCTTACCTAAGCTTATTAATCTTGTACTTTAATACAGCCTGTGTTATCTAGGCTTTCTTTTAGGTTATGGTGATATAAATTGTTCAGTCTGAATTTCTACAGAAAATCTGTATCACTAGAGACTGCTTGCTCACACTAAGAGACATCGCCTGTTCAGAAAGGCCAGTCCTGCCCAGGAAAAGCAGAACTCTCTTTTTACATGAGGTAATGTCTACTACTGCCAGGCTTAGACATAAAGTCCTTGTTTTGTCTCAAAGAGGTTTGCCATCAGGCAGTCCAACAAGGCCCTAGTGGGTCGTTGCCTTTGAGTGACAGCTGAACTAGTGTAGCATTGGCAATTTGCAGTGGTAGCTCTTGTCCTTGCAGCAGAGCATGCAGCAACTGCCTTCTTTCTCTCTTTCTGTTCTTCATTTCCACACATGGTGCTGGCAACACAGCTACACACCTACTCTCAGAACAGATAATTTTCAAACATTCATGCAGAAAGATATTACAGGACCAACCATATTTAGACAATCTCTTTCTCCTATTAACATTGTAGTGACTTCTACTATTTCAAAGGCAACATCCTTCTGCCACTTAGCCATAATGTCTTTTGCATTTATTATGAAGCACAAGTAACTACAACTTCTGTGTTCCTCAGACTGAAGGTTCCTAACCCATCAGTAAAAGACCTTCTGCCATAGAGTATAGCTAGATCTTGAAATCATTAATTAGAAAATTTAATTTTTTCTATATCTTTAGCCTGGAATTGCATTTACTTTTACTATACTGAAATATGTGTAAAAGCTAATGCTTACTATTGTTAAAAAATATGATGCTCTTTAAGATGAGAAGGCTTAAACCACTCCTGTTACTAAATCCCTGGGATAATCACTTAGCATTAGTACTCTCAATAACAAGTAAACTTGATTTAAATACTTGATACCTATGAATGTAAGGTCAAATTTTCCAAATACAAAGACTGACCTCGGAGCACAAGTCTCACTGAAACTGAAGAGCTAATCAGGAATACAAACTTCCTCACATGTGCCTGATTTTAAAACAACCCTCCACTGTAGTAAACTAGTTATCAAAATCACCATCAGCATACGCTGCAGCAAATACATCTTCCCCAGAATGAATAATGCAGAATTTGCCTCTTCCCAACACCTGACATACCAGAGCCACCAAACACATGGAACCTATGGCATGCACACACACAGGGCACCAAATACTCCTACAAAACTATGTAGGTCAAAGTGAACAGGCTTTCCAATATCAGAATCAACTCATATATGAAAACAGCAAAAGACAGAACATGTAGTTAATGGAAAAAATTCCACAAAACATCTATTACACTTCTGGTCACTTAACCTCCTTCTCAGTAGAGACATACCAAATACCTCCAAAAAATAAGCCTGAGAAACAAAAACTTACAGATTTGCCAGATAATAAAAATCGTGGACCTAAAAGAAACATGTTATTATTTCTCTCACATCCTCCTCCACGTTCCACAGGTAATAATTATGTGTCTCTTTTCATCCCACAGAGCTACCAAGTTGAATACATCCTGCCTTGCTAGCAGCATCTAAGGTCTCACAGGCAAAAAGCACCCTACCATTGTTTCTGAAACTGTATATTAAATGAACATGCTTAAATTAAACAGAACAACTATTTTCAACATGCATTGTTCTACTTCAGTTTTGAAGGAATGGTACCCAGGAACTGCTTTATTTTTCCAACATCACTTGCTTATAAATCTCAGATGCACACACATATTCTTATCTATCAGATTTTGTATAATGAAGACTTACAAATAGATATTCGCACATTATGGTGCATATGAACACGCATATTTATATATTTTACATATATACATGTAAAACCTTTTAATACATCTTCATAAAAGCCTTGTCATACAAAACCATTACAATATTTTCACAGCTTACTTTATCACACCTAACAAACACATAATGGTTTTATTAGGCAAGAAGAGATAAAAGTCATAGTTAGAATTGTGAAAAATAAAGTGCTCCTCTCATCCATTCCCCTTACTCTGGGGGGAGATGCCATCTCCTTAATCTATTCCTTATACAGATTTGCCTCATTTTAAAACCCCAGAGACCCAAATGCCCTACAATTCTTTTCAAGTATTTAGTTTGTCATATGTAAAGAGTTTTCTTGTCCCAAATCCACAGTGTTATAAAGTATACTTAATATCTTTGTTCAGTTTGTTACAATTTAGGAAACAGAACCATCATTGCTCATAATAATCGTTCATATATAAGAATGCATTTTTTTTGCAATATTATTGAAATATATACCTCTCATCCTTTCCATTCAGTGCGAACAAATCTTATTTTTTCCTTATCACAGAATCACAGAATCACAGAATCCTAGGGGTTGGAAGGGACCTCGAAAGATCATCTAGTCCAACCCCCCCTGCCAGAGCAGGGCCACCTAGAGTACATCACATAGGAACGCGTCCAGACGGGTTTTGAATGTCTCCAGTGAAGGAGACCCCACAACTTCCCTGGGCAGCCTGTTCCAGGGCTCTGTCACCCTTACAGTAAAAAAATTTTTTCGAATATTCAACTTGAACCTCCTATGCTCCAATTTACACCCATTACCCCTTGTCCTATCACTGGTCACTACTGAGAAGAGCCTAACTCCATCTCCCTGACACTCACCCCTTACATATTTGAAAACATTGATGAGGTCACCCCTCAGTCTCCTTTTCTCCAAACTAAAGAGACCCAGCTCCCTCAGCCTTTCCTCATAAGGGAGATGTTCCACTCCCTTAATCATCTTAGTAGCTCTGCGCTGGACTCTTTCAAGCACTTCCCTGTCCTTCTTGAACTGAGGGGCCCAGAACTGGACACAATACTCCAGGTGCGGCCTCACCAATGCAGAATAGAGGGGGAGGAGAACCTCTCTTGACCTACTAACCACACCCTTTCTAATGCACCCCAGGATGCCATTGGCCTTCTTGGCCACAAGGGCACATTGCTGGCTCATGGTCATCTTTTTGTCAACCAGGACCCCCAGATCTCTTTCACCTACACTGCTCTCCAGCAGGTCAGCCCCCAGCCTATACTGGGACATCTTGTTGTTCTTCCCCAAATGCAAGACTCTACACTTCCCCTTGTTGAATTTCATCATGTTTCTCTCTGCCCAACTCTCCAGCCTGTCTAAGTCTCTCTGAATGGCAGCACAGCCCTCTGGTGTGTCAGCCACTCCTCCCAGCTTAGTGTCATCAGCAAACTTGCTGAGGGTACATTCTATACCCTCATAATATCTGGTTCTGGATATAGTTTGTCTCCTCTGGGTATTGTCCAATTCATCTATTTCTTTCTTTAAGCCTAATGCCCAAGACCAGGCAAAACACTTGTGTGTCATCCCATCCACTGAAGGTGGCTCAGCAGCAATGCTCACAAGTTGCAGGTGACATTCCTGTCTGCATGTCTCAGGGCTAGTTGCCTTTTTTATGCAAAAAGAATCACATAATTAATTAATTTCAATCTGCGGCCTTTTCCAACATCAACATACATTTACACATCACTACATATTGATTTCCCATTTTGAACATAAACACTTGATTCCTCATTACTAACTTGTAATTGTTACCGTTTGCCTTCATTGACCTTCATCGTACTGATTTCAAAGCACTCCTCCAATTTATTAGTCCCATTTTGAATCTATAACTAAGAACTGTACTCTTCCCATACCCATCCTATGCACAAAACTATATATCCTATTCCAAATATAGCATCTTTTTGTCATTCTCTAGTTCCACCTGATTATATTAGAAGATCAAATGGAATATACAGTCCTCTAAATTTAATTTTGTGACCATGTTTGAGTTAATGGATTTTACAGTTTCTAAATTATATATATATATATTGTAATACATATATCCAATCTCTTATCAAAAGTGCTTATACAGCACTGGAAAGAGAAGTGATTTAAAATACTTTTGAAAAACAAAGATAATTCAGGTAAAAAGGAAAAAAATGGTAAAGGAGAAGCAAACTAATTCAGAAAGCAAATATTATAGCAAAGAAAATAAACAGCTACAACTTTCTGCAACATGGAAACACACTGCTAAAGTAAGCCCACAAATAATCCTCAGTATATGACCCAATAATTTAAAAACAAACAAACAAACAACAAAGAAACCTCCCCCAAAATAAAAAAATACAATAAGAAAACTAATCAAAACCCAACCACAACCAAGCCCCAGTAACAAACCACAAAATATAGTTTTCACTGAATTGTACTTTTAACATTAATACCTTCTGCCTACAGGAAAGTTTACCAATCTATCATCAAATCCACAATTAGATGTCAAAGCTACCTCTGAAACAGATTTTTAAAGAACTTGGTATTAACTGCAGATTCTCAAGAAGTAGTTAAAAACACATAGATGTGAATTGGTCAGGACAAAATTCAAAAATTTCTGGGAAAAAAAATTAAAAACCTATTAAACTACATATGCTTTTCCTACTAAGAAAAAAGCAAATTAAATTTTTAAAAGGCAAAAAAGTGTATGATAATTTTGCATAGTGTTGACTTTCTTCTGTAACTGAATAGGTCTAGGAAGTGGAAGGACAGAAGAGGAGATAGGAACAGGAAGAGGTAATTTGTGAGGTACAACTGCCAACTACATCATCCCTAGGAAAGGGAGTGTTGCTTGAGGAAGGTCAGAAGGAGTAAATGGAAATGTAAAAAACAGAGAAAGAAATTTAGCTGAAAAACAGTACAGTAAAAGATTTTTGAACAGCACAGATTAAGAACGGAGAAGAGATAAATAGATCTAGTAACAAAAGAATGCATATAAATGCCCCCAAAATGCTGTCTTCCGAGTGAGTGCAGTATCCTGCAACAATTACAGTACAGTACTCTGGTTCAAATCTCCCAAAACACTATTCAAATATGATTTGTTTGTCTTTACTAAACCTCTAAAAGCTAACTATGGGTTAGTTAATAGAAACAGAAAGATTGTGACTTGTTCACAGTCTAAAAAAATGAATGTGTCAGGATGAAATTACTTCAAATCCCACCACTCTTCATCATCCCTAATATCATCCTTCCTCTTCACTTTTCCAAGCATTTTGTTATGATTGGCACTAACAACCACACCTACAGCAGCAAATTCTTTTTTCATGATGTATCCTCAACTGTGCTATGAGATATGCAAACATAGTAATAAAATCCACCTCTTTTGGCATGAAAGACCTGCTGAGAAAATTCATTCAGGTGCATTACTGAAGATTGGCAGTGTCAAAAATAGATGCATATACGTTCTGCCAGTTTTATTATATGTAAGCCAATCGGATACCAAGCACTCCAGGTCATATTAACAGCAAAATATAAGTTAACTCAATCAACAGTAAAGTTAATTGCTTGAGAACAGTTCACTGACACTGAGCTTTGGCAGCCACCTGGGAAAACTTTTTACAGTAGCAAATCTGTTTACTTGCTAACTTTAAGAGGAGGGTTTAAACGTTTCTATGTGAAGCATTTCAAAATAACTATAAATGATGCATTCTGTAAATACAGAATGAAACAGCTCTCGAATTAACTGTTCAAGCATTTCACAAGTTAAGAGGCAAAAAATTTTGTTCCACCACGGGGAACCATAAAGCAGTTAATGCATAGAAATATTTCAACACAGAAAAACCCATCAGCATGAAAAAGCAATAACTAACAAACAGATTTCTAGGAAACTCAGGCCCTCCATTTGATGGATCATTGATTCTTAATACTTCTCCATAAATCAGCACTTACTAATAAATGAGCAGTAAAGGCTCATCTCTTGCCTTTAGAACTAGAAACTGGCATAATAGGCTGACACATGTTTACACCTACACAAACACATGGATTTTTCCACTGTCGCCAAGAACTGGGCAGGGTGCAGTGATCAGCTGCTGCTGGGAAAGGAGCTGGTGCTGCAGTGCAGTGCAGCAAAAGAAAGCTGTAACTTAATGTTTCAAAACTGTTGCTTTTGAGGTTAGGGATGGATTGAGAGAAAGGAAAAGGAAAAAAGGAAAAGGAAAAGGAAAAGGAAAAGGAAAAGGAAAAGGAAAAGGGAAAAAAGGAAAAAGGGAAAAAAGGAAAAGGGTAAGGAAACGGGAAAGGAAAAGGAAAAAAGGAAAAGGGAAAGGAAAAAAGGAAAAGGGAAAGGAAAAAAGGAAAAGGAAAAAAGGAAAAGGGAAAGGAAAAAAGGAAAAGGGAAAGGGAAAGGGAAAGGGAAAGGGAAAGGGAAAGGGAAAGGGAAAGGGAAAGGGAAAGGGAAAGGGAAAGGGAAAGGGAAAGGGAAAGGGAAAGGGAAAGGGAAAGGAAAAGGAAAAGGAAAAGGAAAAGGAAAAGGAAAAGGAAAAAGAAAAGGAAAAGGAAAAGGAAAAGGAAAAGGAAAAGGAAAAGGAAAAGGAAAAGGAAAAGGAAAAGGAAAAGGAAAAGGAAAAGGAAAAGGAAAAAAAGGAAGGACGACAGTGTGGAGTCTAAATGGCAAGATCCCATTCCTGCCTGTCTGCAGAGAGCACAACAGAATACTTCCAGAAGAATGTCTCTCCATATTACTTTACCCTTTGAAAGTCAGACTGAGGGGAGCACTGCTGTTGCCAAGTGGAGAACTAAAGATATCCTGTGGAGAGATTTTTCCAATGTGGAAATTTCATAACATTTCAATTTTATTCCCATTTTGAAACAAAACTTTAAGCCAAAGCTAACCCTTTACAAGCAAGATGTATAGGTTACATAAGCACTGGACAACTGGGAAAATAGTATGGTTTACAGAAGATATGGACTTTGACTTGAAAATCAGCTTCGAGCCAGCAGTTAGTGCATTAAGAGTACATTTTTTATATACCAGTTTGTTCTTTGCACAATGCTACAATCAAATATATTTTTTAAGATGGTATATCTTGATATACTTGTCTCTTGGAATACAGTAATAACAATGTAAATCACAACAATAGTGTTAGAGGTTAATAAGAATCATTTTTTCTGAACCTGGAAAAGCATTTCAGAATGTTATGCTTGAGGAAAATAATAATGCTATTCCAAGAACCTCCAAGAAAGTTCCATATTGTCCCCTGCTCCCCAAAATAGCTGACACCCAACGCATAACACTTTTCATTTACATTTGATTAAATTGTTCGTAGAGAAGGATTACTCTGTCCTCTGACTGTTTAGCTCTGTTCATCTTCTCTACTACTGTTTGTACATTAAAGTAAGGTTCAAAAATCAAATTTTAATGAACTCTAATATGCACATAGCTCTACCTGCTCCCCAGGAGACTACACTGACCCACTGTTCACCCTTAAGTTCAGTGAAATGCCATTAATTTCCTACTAACTGTCCTGACTCTTTGCCATCCTGTACTAGGTCTATTAAACAGAACTATCATATGATTAAGCAATAAAAAAAAAACCCAACAACTGTCGATATTATATAGAAAAGGAAGCTCACAGGGCATCAAGAGGCAGGCAAGCTGTGCTGCTGCCTCTGAAGCTAGAGCTTATACTCAGTGGTCTTTACATTTCCACACATCTGGAAGCAGCATGAGAACTTCCACAGTCAGCTGCATCGCAGATTCCCTACACACAAACCCACACAGGCATCAAATCCTGAGTCAGTAACAATAAGCCTGCATTGTTTCAGCAGCACTGAATTCCTGTCCAGCCTCTTTTATCCTGTACCTATATCACTGATCTCGGTTCCTCCTTTTCAGGTACCTAAATCCATATCCTGTCAGGCACCCACACACTGCTGTTCTTATGTGCTATGCACCTTCAGAAGGATTTCAGCATGCTTGCAGCTCCCATCTTCTGTTCATGTTTCTTATGCTGCAGGTACTGCTCATAGGTAGCTCTTACAATTGGGTTTTTCAGGAAATAAGCTGTTGCCATGAATTAAAACTACCCAGCAATTTCCAGTTTAAAGAGCTTGCATTTGGATGAAATAGTGAGACAGATCATGACACAAACTGGAACAAAAACCCTAAAATGTCATGGAAATATAGATCTGGCTCTTTGAAACAGTGGGGTAAGTGTTTTGCTTAAAGATGTAGTTCCATCCTTCCCAAAATCAATTTAGCTGATTCTATCAAAAACTGCTTTTAAAAATAAATTGTAGCCCAGTAGCAACAGATTCTTTCATTCCTAGTAAAGGGCCATAAGGTATGTCCCAAGCTCAGAGCAGCAAGAAGGAAGCACCCCAGGGCAAAGCCAAGCAGGTCCCAGGACTGAAGAGGAGGGGATTCCCCCTATGAACATCACACCCCACCCAGCAAAGACCTCAGGATGGTGACTGTGCACCCATTCCCACTGACAGCTGGGAGAAGCCATCAACCATCAGCCTGATGACCTAAAATGAGCCTGAAAAGGTGAGCACAGCACCAGAGAGTGGACACTAGGGTTTTTCTAAAACCATTCCTATAACCATTTTAAGGGTGTTATTAATAAAATAATAAGTGTTGGTATTTTTGTAACTGGACTTAATAAAATAATAAGTTCTTGTATGTCTATATGTAGTACATTCTCTTTTGACCATAGCAAGATTATATTTTGAACTCCATTATGACAGGAAGACAGAATGGTTTTCATCTCATTGACTTTAACAGTTAACATGAAGTTGAGGTTAATGTATATATGTAGAATCCCAAAAAGAATATTTGTCTCAAAACAGCCTCTCTGACAAAATGGACATAGTGCTCTGGTGGAGGCCTCATTCAATAGCCATCTGGACTCTCTTCGCTCAAGGAGAGACCTCCATGTGGGTAACCACCCTGATAAGTGGGGTCCTATTCTTGCAAGAGCAGCCCCTCTTTTAGTGGCTATCCCGATAAGTTGAACACTGGCCTGGCAAGGGGAGCTCCATTTGATGGCCATCCTGATAGGCAGAACACTGTCCTTATTTGATAAGGGACAGGGGCAGGCAAGCTGTACCCTGCGGATGCAGAGTGACATCTTGTGTGTGCCCCGGGTAAAGCCACTGGAGAGGGTGCATGCACAGAAACAAAGATTATTGACCACTCATCCCATCTGGAGGGGCCCAATTGAACACCGGGGCTGCACAAGATATGCTAAAGTCCCCTCCCAAAAAAAGGTGGAGTCAGGTGGCATAAAAGAGGCACACTCAAAATGCTGGATGCGTGCCCACCATCCAAAGACCACGACTTCCTATCTAGATCATCACTGGATCCAAAGGTGGTGATATCTTTCCTATCTCTTCTTTATTTTTATCTCTCTCTCTGTCTCTGTTTCTATCTCAGCACATGTGGGTAACATAGTTTCTAACTTTGTTAAGTTTTACTACCCATTGCTTTGTGAAGTATTGTTAGTTGTAGCCTGTGGTTTTGACAACTTCCTAGAGTTTTGTTAAATTGCAATCGATTGCTTTGGAAGTACCTTCCTTTATAATTCTGCTAGTTGTAATCTGATAGCTGGAATCTGAGTTGTGTTTTTATACAAGCCTCCTGGGTAATAACCCTACTCCTGAGTACCATGCAGAGAATTCCCAAACTTAATCTCACCAAAAGGGTTGTTAAAAGAGATTAATCTGAGGAGGAGGAGGATTTGGCCCAGCTGCACCCAGACTCCTCTCTGCAGGAGTTTAGAAAGCAAGGGAGCCCAGTCCAAATCTCCTTGGGTTGACCCCACTCAGGGGGATCTTTACCCATACCCACTCTGTGGGACATGATTTTCGGTTTGTCCCCCACATCTGGGGAGCTGTGCTCACTTTGTGAGATGTGACAGTGCTGCACCCACCTTGTGGGGCATGACAACATATGAGAAACACTCCAGGTTGGCATCTTTTCATTCCGTTTCCAGGAGACACACTTAAACAGAGGGAATGTGTAAAAACAACAGCAGATATTTTCCCAGACTACCAGTCATATATCTTAAAAAAATAATAATCTTAAAGTGTAAGTAACATGGCTTTCAAAAAAGGAAAGCAAATAATTTAAATTTAGAAAATTAAAATGTTTAAAAAGCTGCAGAAATTAACAGAGATCCAATTCCTGGGTGTTTCTGTCTGGACAAATACTTGGAAGGAGGAATATATTTGGGTAAATTAGTCTGACTGAAGAAAAAAGCAAAGCAAAGAAAGGCTAAGAAAATCATGAAGATACCTAAGTTTGTGTATTCTTTAATATATCCAGGTCTAAGTTCAAGCTCCATACAGGTAAGGTGTCTTAAAGATCTCTTATTTCTAGAGTTGTAACAATGTAGCAATTTATTCTATGATGTAATTACAGTAGGAAGCATTCTGATGCCTTCATGAGACAAAAATGATTTCTCAGATCATACTTTAATTTCAAGATATTCTGAGTGCTTCTTGGTCCTCACCTCTGAAAACTCATTAGAAGACTAAAATTAAGCATGAAAGGTTTTAGCTCCTTCCAAGGTTTTAGTCATCAGTTTAAACTTTGAATTTGCTACAACACTGAAGGTCTGAGATCACAAATACCAACTGCTTGATACTCCATTGCCTCATATTTTTGCAGTCAGGTATAAAATAATATATATATTTACATGCCAGGTATAAAATAACTTTAAATCACGATAGTATTCTATACTTTCTCACATACCTATAAACAACCATTAGAGGTAGCAAAGGATGATTGTATCCATAGTGTGACTTCTTTGCTTTAAGCCAGAAGGCAGGTCAGATCTAGATTTTATCAGAATATGTGCCTCCCCAAATATAATATATATGTTCATAATAAAGCAAATGAGCCAGCTTGTAAGTGATAGGCACAAAGATACTGAGCTTGTTGACTCTGGACTGCAGAACTTTACTGCAATGATAAGACATTTGATAGACTTCATTCAGTGAGATGAAGGCAATAGCAAGTATGAGCATATAAACCTTCACTAGGAGAATTATGGGCAATTAAGACAGTACCTGCACTTTATTATTCCCATAGCACAGACTGATCCACTGAAAATGAGGTGTTTCCCCTACCAACAAAACTCCAGGGAAGAAAGCAGCAATGTCACACACTACAGTACGGATCTACTTAACTCTGTTTTTTTTTGTTTTGTTTCCTTTTTTTTCTTGCTTGAAGTACTGAAAGCTCTGTCACCAACAGTTATTTAGAATGCAGACAAAATTATCTATGGAGCCAGATGGGATAAAGTGCTCCTTTAGGTACATCTTAAAAATAAAGGGGCTTTCTAAGGCCATTATATGGACACACATAAGCTGTCAAAGTTCATAGCTTTTCACACATAAGAGTCTGTCTTGAACTCTTCTTTGATATTAAAATGAAAGTTAAGTAACAGAAATAACTTCCCTGTAGTGAGGCAGTCCTGGCAGTCAGAGACGATTGTTGAAGGCAGCAGTTACTGCCAGGAACAGCAACAGTACTATGCCAGTGCTCTACTCAGTTTTATCATTTTTGCTTCATTGTGTTGCTTGTTTTCAAACTTCTAAAGGTGTCTTTCTATGCCAGCTACTTTCATAATAAAAGCCTGACTGTGATCAAACTGTTGAGGCAATTTCTTCACAAATTGCTCACAGTGGGCATAGCTTGACATCTGATGCATTTTGGAGGTTTCACCAGTACCAGAAGAATACATTTTGGGACATAGCTTCCTATTTCATTTCCTCTATGTGACAAGAGAAGACAAGTAAGGTAAATGTGGGCAAAAAAGATGCAGGAAGAAAGACCTCCTTCCCAGCTAATGCTGATTTGAGTCATGGAGACAAACACTCTTACCCCAAAGAAAGTAACAAAATACACATTTCAAAATTTTAAACCTCATAATAACAATTATGTTAAGCAATTAGGGCAAAGAAGATTTTGAGCTTCTGATAGTGAGAAAAAGTAAGAATAATTTTTCAAATTGCTGCTCTTAACCTCAGAACTTCACACATTTTCTGTCATAACAGGAGGCATATCCTCATGTGAATTAAAAACGTTAAGAGAAAACAGCAGACTGAGGTTCACAATGACATACAGAGCAGAACACATTACCCAGTAGGTCATTATATGAATAGCATTGTCCAGAAATACCTGGGGCATACTTTTCTCAAAAAGCAAATACATGTTTTCGTTCCACAACCATAAGCAATATAAAAGACAGGCACAGGAATCTGTGCCAAGTACTACACAAAACCATATGAGTTCTGCAGTTTATCACATTAAAAACAACATATGCTTTTACAAGAAACTGACTTTACCTTACATTTGTAATGTTTTTATTCAACCATTGTCCAATAATCCATCTGTGATCTTCCTAATGCTCTGACTAGCAGAGTATTCTATCACATAATGCTTCACAAATTTGCCTTTTAAAATTAATTTATAACTCAGGAAGAGTTCTCAAACTCTAATTTAGAAAATGAAAGTTTTATGAAACAAACTGAATGGTAAGCTTTCTGGCTAGAATTTACAGAATTGAAAGAAATATCAGAAAAAAAGCTGTAATGTTATTTCAAATGTTTCATGTATATGTATTTTTTTGTGTATGCATACATATGTATATAAAATACATCTGCACACACTTATACTGATAAGAGATTAGTTAAACAAAAAAACTCAGTTTCACTGTAAAAACAGAATCCACATAACTTTTGATTAAAAGACTAACTGTAAATTTGCCCCTGCGTTTCCTTCTTTATGTTACCCAGTTGTGTTTCCATGGTTACTCAATTTTAGAATCACTGAGTCTTCCTGGAATGTGAATAATGAACATATTTCTTTACCAACATATTATATGCAATGATCAGCTGGGATGGGTTTCTTAGTAATACAAAGTAATTTACCTTCTTTTATTTTTAAAAATTATTATTTAAATACTACACCAAGCATACATATAAAAAAAGCAAATAAGTGGAATAAAACGTCAAAGAAATACCATAGCTAAAAGTGAGTCTGAACACCTAATTCTAATCCCAAATGTGAGTTATAACTTTCGTTTCAATGCATGTGAATATTTATTAAAGATGGTTTTGTTGTTTTCTAGCACTGATATTCGAAAGGGAAAGGAGAGGAAGACAGAAGTGTTTTATGTTTGATAGAAGCATGGCTTCGCAATTTACAGAAAGTAATTCAAGCAACTATTCTTGATTAAAACTTAATTCTAGAGAAAAGTTATTGTTTTCATTCTGTTGCTAAACAGATCTCAATAAAAGCTGATTTGTTCAGTTTCTTAGGTGAAATCTGAATGTTGAAGGATGCACATAAATACTAAGCTACCTGTAAATCTGTGTTGTCATAATACAGATGCATGAAGGGAATTCTTTATTTCTAAGCCACCATTTTCAAAGCATTACTCATTTAAAAAATTCCTTCCATGCTGAAGGAATAAAGAAGGAGGGAGAGACTACAGCGGCTAAAAGATTGGGGTTAATTTTTTTCTTCTTTTCTTTCTGAACAGTATCACCTATATGAGTGCATTTATTTATATACATTTTACAGGCACAAAAAAAAATACCCTTAAAATGCAGTCTTCAATATAAGCCATTCTCCTTTTAAGATACAGGCTTATTTGCAACTCTAGTGATTGCAGTTCATGTATTATTCCCTCACCATGGTTACCAAAACATATAAATAAGAGGAAAATTATTGATAAGTGACTAGAGAGAAATAAATGGAGAAAAATGTGTTGGTTTTTTTTTGTTTTTTTTTTAAAGTATTATGCCAGTAACTGAAATGCTGGAAAAAAAAGGCCAAATGGCATACCACTATGAGGAAATAATATATTCAGACTTTACTAAATGTTCCATATTACACTCCTCTCAAAAGTACTGTATCTTTCATATCTACCACAGTAACATTTAAGTACTAAATTAACATGACTTGTCAGTTGTTCAGATACAGTTATTAAAAAAACAGAGGTTAAATTACAGAAAGATAGAATGGTTTAGTCTGGAACAGACTTTTGAGGATTAAAGCTGCCATGAGCTGGGTGATCTTCCATTAGATCCATCCAACCTTATCTTGAACACATGCAGGGAGGGCGCATCCACAATTTTCTGGGCAACCTGTTCCAGTGTCTCACCATCCTCATCAGAGTTTCTTCCTCATGTCCAATCTAAACTTACTCTCTTCCCATTTAAATCCATTGCTCCTTGTACTGTCACTACAGGCCCTGGTAAAAAGTCTCTCCCATATTTCTTATAAAGCCCTTTTAAGTGATGAAAGGCCTTAATAAGGTCTTTCTAGAGCCTTCTTTTCTCCAACTCTCCCAGCCTATCTTCACAGGGAAACTGTTCCAGCCCTCTGGACATTCTCATGGATCTCCTCTGGACTCATTGTAACAAGTCTAAGTAGATGGTATCTGTAGTTTGTCCCCTGTTCACTAATGGAGACAACACTGTGTAGAAAGCCAGTCCATTAGTGAGACATGATTAGCCCTTGGTGAAGCCATGCTGGATGTCTCTGAACATCACCCTATCTTCCATAGGTTTCAACATACCTTCCAGGAGGATCAGTTCCATGATTTTACCAGGCATAGAGAGTTCACAGGGTCCTCCTTTTAACTTTTCTTAAAAAAATGTTTCCTTTTTCCAGTTACTGGGAACATTGCCTGGCTACCATAACTTAAATATGATTAAGAGTGGCTTAGAAACTATGTCATTCAGTTACCTCAGGACCCTGGGATGCCTCTCATCAGGTCTCATGAACTCATGTGCATTCAGGTCATTGTCAAAATCAACCAGGTGTTCAAGGTGGTCTCAAATCTCATCCTTTCTACAGTGAGAGGGACTTTATTACCTCCAGTCCCTGTCCCGAGGTTCAGCAGACTGCAGATGCTGAAGAAGAGATTACCATTGCAAACTGACGTATGGGGGGAGGGGAAGGAGGGAAATTAAGAAAAAACAAATGGTCCCCAATTCCATCTACTGCACACAAAATAATAGTACATATTAGTCACTGTTAAGAAAATAAGAATTGATATCTTTTGATATCTTTTCTGCCACATGAGACTTAGATAGCAAAGTCTGAATAAAATTACTAAGAATGTACACAAAATGTCAGCCTCAAGAACCTCAAATAGTCTGATAAGTAAGGGTCCAGGATGTCAACTCAGTTTCAGATAAATTTTATCACCTCCCAATGACCAGACTCAATTTGCAGTGCTTACTCTCATTCTAGTACCCAAAACTTTAAAAATATTTACATAAGAATCTAGCACTCTCAGACAGGCTCAAAATGCCACAGAATGAAATTTATTAGGATTTTATCAACCTGAATCTGCCTCAAGGGCCAAGCGTATGTCCTTCTACATAAAACAAAAATAAATTCTTACAGAAAGCAGAAATAGTTGACTGGATCAAAAGTCAATTGATACTCCGAGGACCAAAGATGGGCTGCTTTGTTTTTTTTTTTTTTGGTTGGTTGGTTTGGGGTTTTTTCTGGTTTCTTCTCCCACCAGTGCTTGGTTTGCATTTCAATAAGAAAGCAACTTTAAATTTTATTTCATCAGAGATGTCAGGGCTGGAAATTGTTTATGAATTAGGATGCTAAGTCTTCATCAGAGTGTTACTTCAATGTGACAAGCAAGGGAGACTCAGCAGCTTCCAAAGCAGCACTACACTGTAGAGGGAAGTTATCTGCAAAGCCTTTCGGGATAACTTCTTTCAGCACTATCAGCTCACAAACTGAAGAACAAAATTAAGACTTTACTGTACAATATGTACGTTCACATGTAGCATGATGCTCCCATCACTGTGGTAGTTGAACCACAGTGCCACTGTCCTCTCCAGGGGCACAGGAGCTAACACTAACATCCATCTCATGCAGTGCCCTGTCCCACTTCTCAACTGGATAACTGCCTACAAATATGCAACAGAAGCAGAGCAAAGAAGAGAAGGAAAGATGACTTATCACTTACGGAACTATAAGGCAAAGTCAGTTCTGGTCCACTGAACAGGGGGTTGATGCTGCAGCACTGGCAGCTGTGGGGCAGCCCCTGTGAGGAGAGGCTGAAGCCACCCTTGGCCGGGCACAGCCGGTTCCAGCCGGCCCCAACCAGATGCAACTCACAGGGCACAGTTAAGCCCCTCAGCCATGATGGCAGTGCCTCTGAGAAAACGTAATTTAAAAAGGGAACAAAAAAACCAGAGACCAATGAAGAGTGAGGAGAAAAAAAAGTGTGAGAAACAATCCTGCTGGTACCAAAGTCAGTGAAGGAAGAAGAAGAGGAGGAGGAAGAGGAGGTATTCCAGGCACTGCAGCAGAGATTCCCCTGCAGCCCCTGGGAAGGACCATGGTGAAGCATGTTACCCCTCTGCAGCCCGAGGAGAGGACCATGGTAGGGAAGCTTTTCTACACAAAAGGAAAGTAGTAAGGAATTAGAGGCTTTTGTAAAAGGAATTTAGTGGAAGAAGCTCATAGCACAGGAAAGGAAGAAAGAGCCATCAGCAAGTTCAGCATACTAGGAAGGGAAAAATAATTTTGCATTCACACTTTTGACTGACTAGACAAGGGAAAGTACATTAAATCCAGCTAATGGAAGACATAATAAAGTCAACTACAAGGTACAAAAAGGAGAAAATTCCAAGAAACCAGTAGCTTACCACAAACTTCAAGTGGTCCCTCTGGGAAAAAAAGAGAAAAAGAGAAAGCGAGAGAGGAAGGGAGGGAAGGGAGGGAAGGGAAGAAAGGGAGGGAAGGGAGGGAAGGGAAGGAAGGGAGGGAAGGGAGGGATGGAAAGGAAGGGAAGGAAGGAAGGGAAGGAAGGGAAGGAAGGGAAGGAAGGGTAGGAAGGGTAGGAAGGGAAGGCAGGAAGTCAGGAAGGCAGGAAGTCAGGAAGGCAGGAAGGCAGGAAGGCAGGAAGGCAGGAAGGCAGGAAGGCAGGAAGGCAGGAAGGCAGGAAGGCAGGAAGGGAAGGCAGAAAGGAAGGCAGGAGGGAAGGCAGGAGGGAAGGCAGGAGGGAAGGCAGGAGGGAAGGCAGGAGGGAAGGCAGGAGGGAAGGCAGGAGGGAAGGCAGGAGGGAAGGAGGGAAGGAAGGAGAAAGAAAGAAATTAAAAAAGAAAGAAAAAATTTCAGTTCCATGCAATTAATAGTCTTATGGGAGGGTAAAGCTAAGTGCTTTTTTCAGTGTGGTGGATTTTTAGGTCTGAGAGCCAAGGTGTACTGATGACAGCTTCATTTTTCCATTAACTCATTCTTTGGTTTACTTTGCTTAAAAAAAATTCTACTTTAAAGCACTTAAAGGTAGCTAATGAAATATTTCATTAATCAGAAAGAGGGTTTTTTAAGGTGAGACATCTTTTACAGCAGTTATTGAAATGCTAAGCCAGGATGATTACAGCTAAGCCTACAAATTTAGAAACAAAATACTTTGGTTTCTGCACACAGACTCATATTTAAATGTCAGTGATACCATGATTTTCCAGGTTCCATTATAAGCCTATCCCTCTTCAAAAGGTTTTGCAACCATTTAAGACCCACATGTCTTAGATACTTGCAAGTACCAGTTTGGACATTTTCCTTCTTGCATTATGTCCAGAGAATCATAAAATGGTTTGTGTTTAAAGGGAAATAAAAGTTTGTCTAGTTCCAACATGCCTGCCATGAGTAGTGCACCCCCTGCATTAGATGGTGAAAGATGAAAAAAGTTCCAAAACCATGCAATCAAAAAATATCTCACTATAGTTCCACAATGAGCAGAAAATTACATATGTTAAATATGAGAAATACTGACTTTAACGTTGTTGATTTCCAAGTAGAAGACCTTTAAAAGTTATTTGAACCCAAGTATTAATACAGCCTCACGTACAAAGTATGAAACAGTGTCTTAGCAAAGGCACTTGGTACACTTGCAGTCCTTAGAGCTTATCCTCTTTGTTCTGTAACTCAGCTGGAGGTTAGTAGAAATAAATGATGCTTTGAAGAGAAATAGTAAATTGAAAATTACTCATTTTAAAAAGATAAGTTTCTCTCTTGAATTATTGAAACCACCATAATACTTCCATTTTTCACATTATTGATTACTGTATTTTTCAGTAGTATACATTCATCTTGAATATTAAGACCTATCTAGCCATTTTCTTTTTATTTTATGTCAGTTTTTATTTTGTCCATCATATCCTCATCAATTTTTGCAGGAGAAATTTTATGAGAAATTAGAAGATATTCCTTTAGTACATAGAAACTCCTTCCTGATATCTGACTAAAGGTGGCCATGTCCATCCACAGCTTCACAAACCATTGTGATTCCAACCAGCACTTGGTCTGCTTTATAAGAAGACAAACTTAGGTGTGGCTAGAAATTAAACGTTTCTGTATTCTAACTGGTACTTTTTCTACTTATTAACAAGATATATGATAGGTTACTCATCATGTGTTGACTGGTAGAACTTAGTTAATAAAAACAATTTGTAACAGAGCTAAGAATAGCTCTATTTTCATGAATAATGTTACTGCATTTTACCCTGAGATCATTTTATCCAAAGATGACATCTTTCCTTGCAGAAAAATCCCCATATTTCATGACAAGTGCTGCAGATACATACATAATAAATCTAAAAGAAAAGTGTGTTTGTAATCACCTACTTTAAACCTCTGAGCTTGTGCTTTGTTTATTAAAACACGCATGTTTGCAGCATGAAGTGTTTCCAGAAGAAGGTAACTCCTACATCAAGGAAACAATATTACTGATGCAAAATGGTTTTCAACATATTAAATTGTTTGGGGGTTTAATTGAGAAAAATTACTATTTACAAATAAATATAAAATCTTTTTAGTATCATTAGCTTCAACATTTGCTTGGGCCTCAAGAAAGACACTCAGCTATATTAAATAGCTCTCTGGTAGTAGCAAGCTTTCTCATTAACAGTCAATTTCTTCTCACTGACTTTGAGATAGAGCAAAGTTCTAAATAAAATGTTCTAATTGTTAAAATTATGCAAAGATAACTTCCATTTATGAAAATTAAGTCATTTAGCAACTTGTATATCGTTAATGAAGCATAGTAAATATTAAACTAATGACATTGTACACAGAAGACAATGTGCCAAAGCAATTCACAGCCATCATTTGCTACAAAGACAAGCCTCAATTTTCATAAGTGCAGTCAACTCCCCAACCAGATATACAGATTTAAGGGACTGTTGTTGTTGTTGTTATTATTGCTGGAGGGGGGTATTTTTTTCACAGAGTTTTAATTTTATTATACAGCAATGTTTTAGGCACCCTACAAATATATAGCAGTATGAAAGGAAAATGGGAAGACATAAACTTCTCAATAAAAATCTATGATAAAATCATGTCAAAGCATCTGTTTACAGAAGATGAGGACAAAATGAGTATTTTTCAGAAAACATTTATTCGACAGTCCTTAATTTTCTTTTCAGTTTTTGGAGAAGCTAAGCCATTTTCAACTAAAAATAATAATGTGTTTTATAGGTGTTGGGTATTATTATTTTATAAACAGCAGGAACCATATTCTGTCTACCTACAAATTAAGTATGTCAATGGGAACCTAAGCACTAAAAGATTTCCTTCCCCTTCTTCCCTTTCTTCAAAGCCAGTAAGAATCAAGTCTTGACTGTGTGCCAGAAGACACAGTGATGTTCTGCTGCTTAAGAAAGCAGATCCCTCCTCTTTGCTGTCTGCCAAAGGACACAAAAATGCTGCACCAGGTATGAAACCAAATACCAGCCCTGGCTCCAAGACATGGCGTTCCTGCCAGTGCAGAAACTGAATCTGCATTCCACATGAGCAGGCAGAGTCCACGTCCTCCAAGAAACTATCCCCTTCCTATCAGCAAGAGGACACTGTGCAGCTCTGGCAGAGTCCCAGCAGTCCCCATTGCCTCCAAAGGGCCCAGCTGCAGACCCATCCCAGCAGCTGAGGGGACACAGGTGTCAGCCTGCAAGTGACGTCTCTGCTGCAGCCCTGGAGCGGGAGCTGAAGCCCTCCTGACTCAGAGGAAGCAGCCTCCAGCAGTGCTCAGAGTAATCAAACCAGGCAAATTCTCAGCAGTGAAATGTTCATGTTCACAGAGCTGAAATCAGGGAAGCCTCACAATTTTAATAAAGTTGGCCCACGCTTAAAATGCTTATCTGAAAAATGTTCCTTCTCTTCTGACTTAGCTTAAAGCATCATAGTCTGAGTTGGAAAGGACCTTTCCAGGTCATCTATTCCAGCTACCCTGTAATGAGCAGAAACATCTACAACTAGGTCACGGTGCTCAGAACCCTGTCCAACCTGACCTTGAATGTTTCTGGGATGGAGCATCTACCACCTCTCTGAGAAACCTGTTCCAGTGTTTCACTATCATTACTGTAAAAAATTTCTTCCTGGTATAAATGTATCCTCTTTTGGTTTAAAACCATTGTCGTGACACATCAGGCCCTGTTAAAATAAGGCAAATTAGGTAGTTCACATTATTATACTAATACTCCTTCATGTGCACAGTATCAATTTAATCATATGATAATACAAAGAATCAAATAAACATCTCTTTTACTGTAAGTAAACCAAAATTAATATTGAAGAGGTGTCCCTACAGAGAATGGCTTTCAAACTGCATAAAACTTAGAAAGAAAAAAATTAGTAATTAGAAGATGCCTAAAGAATGACAGGAATATGCCTCACATTTATTTATGAATAAAATTATATGTATATAAATATAATATTTTATACATGATTGCAAGTATATAATTATATAAATTATATACCTTATAATTACATGGTTGATTTATGGTTATATAACTTATAATAATTATAATTTACACATTTATATATATCTGTGATTTTTCTATGTATATATTAAAAAAAACAACCCAAAAAACCCCCCCAAAAAAACAAAATCAGAAAAAAATCCAAAAAACCCACAACATTCGTGTTCTGGAATTGTAACATCCTACTAGAAGTTTCTGTTGCATAGATATTTTATTTAAAGAGTTAATGAAGATTCCTTGTCTTCCCAAATACTCCGTTTTAAAGTATTACACTGGAAGATACCTCTTCATAAAATAATATGCTAAATCTTCCTTTTATATAGACATGAATATTCATGTATATTACATGCAATCCCTTACACACACACAAAGTCAGTCAGGACTACATCTCTACTCACAAAGAAATCTACCTTAGATGGTACTCACTTTTTTCCAAACCAGCCAGAAAACCAAAAATTAGGGAAGTTTCTTGATGCTCTCTAAAATTTGCATACAAGCTCTAGAGTCTCCCTGGGGGACCTTGGTTGAACTTTCAAATGTATTTTACTATTGCCTGTGAGTACCAAAGAGTATATTCCACTCATGTCTGTCAAGGGACTAATTCTGTAGTCAGAACACAAAGAATCTGCTGAATTCAAGTTAGATTTTGAGGGCAATATTTGTGTTTTGCTTGTTTGTTTCCTTCCATTTTCTTGGGGAAAAAGAGGTGTAAAATGGTTGGAATTATTGAAAGAAGTAAGTCCTGGATAAGTGGTGGTAGCCTTTGGCTCTTAGGAGCAGATTGTGAAATCTGTGAATCTACACAGACTGCCAGATTTTCTGGAGCATTGAAAACCCACTGAATGCAGCAGATCCATGATGAGCTGCAGGTAGGAAGAACTCAAAGAACACAAGGCCTACACATCCTTTTACTTGTCACAGGAATTCACTTGTTTACAGGAATAACATCCAGTCATGACACAACTACAGAGGCAGACAGAGAATGCTGTGCTCCAGCTATTTCCCTGGCACCTCCTTTACAGGAGTAGCAGTGGAGAAGGAAGACTATCATTGACTTGCTATAGCTCTACAGCCACTAAACAAGTTAAAATCCTGAGCTTATTATCTCTCCTGTATGGGAAATGCTCACATGGGGGCATTTATTCTCACTGCTGATGTTCAGATGAACTCACCTTATCCAAATGTCTTATATGATAAGCTCTAGTTTCCTTTAACAGTACAAATATAAGCACCTCAGAATGGAAAACAAGAGCTGCCTTATGCAGATTTGCAGTGGAAACCTCCTGAGCAAAAAAAAAAAAAAAAAAATTGCTGGAATCAGACATATAAAGTCAGGTCAGCTCTGCCAGAAAGGAAGAAAGGAAGTCAAGCAACTAAAAAAATGCCTGGTTTCAAAATCCTATGTGCCTTAAGATGACTTGTTTAGTTACAGCAAGTCACTGGACCCAGAAGAAAATATATAGCTGCTTACAGTAATGCAACAACTCTTGAAAGCTCTTCTCAGACTGTCTTCTTTCTTCTTGATCAAAACTCTCGTTATGCTCTGCCCCCTTCCATGAGGATACTTATTCTTTCAGTAACGCTGCCAACAGTTACAAGATATTCCATTCTTGGCTCTACAGCAAATATATTCACTTATTAATCAAAGAGAACAGTCTCCTTAGCACTCAGCTTTTCAGATCTACTGATTCTTGAACCAAAACAGATAAGGAGAGGAAAAACTTCCCAGGAAGCTGTCAGAAACCAGAAAGTAAGGGTCCACAAAAATGTTCAATAAATTGCAGTAATATTCTGAAAGTTTCCTGTTTGATGCCTGTGGATATGGTCTCCTCAGACTGAAATCCCTTTGATCTCTAAAAAAAAATGAGTCAGAGAATATTACTTTCTGATACAGAAATGTCAGGAAGAGTAGGAGGGAGAGGAGGAGCAAAACTGACTCATCTTGAGAGTCAGGTTTAACAAAGTGTAGGTATATTGTCCATCAAGAAGACTCTAATAAAAAATGAACAATAGATTGTGCCACATGCATTAAACAAGGCATCTTGCAAGGTCATTAAAAGTAGCAGTCTATTGTACTAAGAAAGATAATTCTGATGTGATCAGAGATGATACAGTTAATACAGCTTTCCACATCCTATAGTTAGATGAGATGGCAGAATTACAGTACAATTTCAATACAAGAAAAGCAAATGATGATTCATATTCCTAAAGAAAGGAGGGAAATAATGGGTGGGAGGAATGCAGAAAGTTTATTAGTCAGAAAAAAAAAGAAAAAAAAAGAAAAAAAAAGAAAAAGAATTCTTTTTTTTTCTTTCCAGCTGCTCCTTAGACTGAGAAAAAACAGGCAACAGTAATAATCAAGAAAATGCTAATATTTGTTTGCTACACCACATCACAAAAAATCTCTGCTTCCTGTAATAGTACTACAGAGAGAATCAGGAGGATTATTATCACATTTAAAGTAATTAAAAAACTCTGAAGGCCTTGGAGATCCTTATTGACAAAACATTTGCTCAAGATCAGGGCAGAATTTATTTGCAAACTATATCATGCCCAGTAGCTTCATATTCAGTCAGAGCAGAGTAGAGTAACAGGAACACAAGAGACCATTGAAAACCCACTGGGTCCTCTGACCAAGAACATCTATCAAAAACATTTTGCTTTTCTGGACCCAGGAGAAATTTGCACATACAGTGAGTGTAAAAGCAGCTAAATAAGGAAGAGGTCTATTCCCTACATATCTCTGACTCCAAACCCTTCAGACCTGTCCTCACAAAGAAATAAAGCTAAGATAGCACACACCTAAAAAAAGAAACAGAACAGGAAAAAACATTCAGTGAGTATCAATCAGAAGCACCTAATAATAGCAGGGGAAAAAGAGTTTGCCTTTGAACATTGAAACACAGCAGTATTGCATTTCACAAAAAAAGTATCTTTTCTTTTAATCTTCAGAGTAAATTTGCCTACTAAAACGAGGTATGCTTGTCAGCAAGTTCAAAAGTAGTTAAATTACTTCTGCTGGCACTAATTTATAGTCTGTAGGTCCTTGCTAATTAAGAATCCTAATCACTATTTCAATCTTCTCCATCATACCTCTATCACCTGGTGTGATTCATACCTGCTGATTCCCTTCAGACACTAAAGCCATATATCAAAAAGACATTTCCTAGGATAAAAGTAAACTTTTTAACTATTGAAGAGATTTATATGCCAAAATATTCCTATATTCTATAAAAAGACAATTCTCTGAAAAAGTCTGCAATTCAGTTTCAAAATATTTTCAACTTCTAAACCAAGATGACCAAAAGAAACTGATTTTCATTGATTTGATAGTTCTTCACTGAAGCCAAGAAGTCAAGAATAGCAAAAATCATGAAAACCAAGAACACCTACACCAAAATTAAGAATACCAACTCTTTAACTTGCCCATGTAGCAAAGGCAAAGTTTAGCTATGAAAAAACAAAACACGTTGAGAACAGAGGCCATTTTTCCCTATCTATTCCTTCAGTTCACTGTTTTCTAGAATTTCCAGACTTGCACAACCCTGTTCAGAGATTTTAGGCTTTTTTTAAATGCTACTACGGTAAGACTTCAGTAGTCTCTGCAGTAGTTCCCCAAAGTTTTGCCTACAGTGATGCACATTAATGCACATTAATTTAAGCTTAGCATGTCTGTTACTGTACTTCTGGAATATTAATTATTGTATGTAATTCACCCTCTCTAGCTAGGTTTCCATTTTTTCACAAGGATATCCACTATTAAAAAGAATCTCTAAAAATAAAAAAGATGTCTTGGAAGAGACCAAAACCATCTTTTTTTTGATGAAATTCTTACAGTATTATTCTCAGGGTGTTGATGTTGCATTTTTAAGTCTTCCCTGCACTTTTTGATAAGGTAATGCTTTAAATTCAATGTTTGTAATCTTTCTTCTCCATAAGTAGTTTGAAACAAATGGAGGGGTGGTTTACAACATCTGGGATATGTTTAATGTACCTACAGTCAATTGCTATTCTTATCAAGTATGGAAACTTCACCCGAACAACTTATGCTTGAATAGGCCAAGATTACTACAAAATCTGTCTTACTTTTGCCAGTCTTTATTTGATAAAAATATAAATTTTGTAGGTCTAGGTACATCATAAAAAAAATTATAGCAATTAAAACTGAAATGAAAAGTTTTAAATGTTCATAAAGACAGTAAATCTAAATCTGCTGAATGTAAACAAGACTGGGTTTGTTTAATTAGAACCAAAAGGCCTTCTACTGGAAATATTCTGTTGTGATACAACACCTTGTAAGACAATATTTTAAGGATCAAACATAAAAGCGTAAATCTTCACATGTGCAGCAACAGGACTTCCACAACTATAATTCAAAACAGCTCAAATAAGAGAAACCCACATTTAAATAAACATTATTACACGTGGTAGAACTTTTCTCATTTACAAAATTTACATAATTCTACACTACTACATGTGGGTGGAGTAGGAGTTCAAAACAAATGAGTCAATATTTTTCTTCAGAAAAATACCATTAGCAGAGCATTCATGAGCAATCATAGAATCACAGGCAACTGTCCCACACCCATAATATATGACGACAAACCTGCTTTAAAGAAATAGCTCAGACAGAGAGAAAGCTCTCAGTACAGAAACACAAAGATGTTATTCCAAAAACAATGAATTAAAGTAAGCTTGACGACTTCCCTGAAGCCAATTATAACACAGTACCCTCAGCTGTAAATTGAGATTATTAATATTCCTATTCTGAAAATTTTTAAATCTTATGAATAGTCATACTTGAAGCTTTTCAATGCAAGAACTTTCTCTTATTTTTTTAATCTAAAATCTACCTTAGTGGGTCCTGTTATATTCTGCTGAAGAACAAATATGACACATTAAAACCAGAAATTTCCATTATAGCATGTTACAAGAATTAATACATAATTTAGAATTAAGTTAATTAAGCAAAGCTGCTATTTATTTTTTACTGTTTCTTGTATGTAGGCACTTATGTGTAACACCCATAAAAAGGATAGAAAAGACTGATTTAACTAGATCATTTTATTCTGTAAAAAGTTACAGAAATCAAATGCGCTATAAAATTCCTATAAAATTTTTGCATGAAAAATCTGTCATTCTGTCGTAATTATTTGGAACACTTTGAAATAAATTACCTTGCTGAATGACAGAAATCATAAATAACTGCAGCCAAAATTACCTCCAACCTGAGTACAGTACAGATTCAGAAGTTACTGTATTTGTTTCAGTGAAGATACTTTCTTACTACCTTATAAACACAAAAGTCTTCTTGCGATAGTGGGGCAAACAGGAAACATCCCAAAATAGTAAAACAGTCTGGATATAAGCAGTAAAGTAACAGCTTATTTCTACAATAGAAACAGTGAACCCTTCCCAAGTCTTCATTTTGTCATCCTTTCCTTTATAGACTTATCACTCCCTTTAGAACTCTGCAGCCTGGCAGCCCACCACACACTATATTACTGATGCTACAACAAGCCACTCTGCCTTTGCCACTACCTCTGCATGGCCTTGGGACTGAAAAATGTTAGACTTTGTCAAACTTCCTTTTTCTGAACTTCTCTTGGTCTTTCTGGAGTTGTTTTTTTGTTTGTTTGTTTTTGGGGTTTTTTTGTGGAAAAAGATTTTCTAAGGCTTAGGTGACTACTGTCTAATTTCTATATGAATAGTGGTCTGGTATACCCATAATTTTTACAGACCAGCATAACAAGCAGTTATTTTCTGAAAAATGAGGTATTTGTTACCCTATCATAATGGTGAATACAGGCAAGATACTACAACAGAGGTCTCAATAGCAGGGACACAGGATGCAGCGTACAGAGATAAAAGCATGAGACAGTAACAAAATGGACTCTTGAAGACCCCAGGACTGTTAAAAACCACCAATGGTCAGTTAAAGGAATGCTGACCTAGGAAACTGACAAAATCAGATGCTGGTGTAAAAAAAGAACATTAACAGTATCCAACATGTTAGACTCTCCATACACAATAGATTTGATTGCAATGTGTATTTACAGACTACAAAGTAAAACCAAGGTGAAATGTATTATAGGGAACACGCAATTACAGTCCCAAGTGGACACTAGAGTGATGAAGATGAAACTAATCAACATCACAGGCATCCTGGCACAGGACAAATAACGCCCACCACAGACATCAAACTCTGACAGCAAAGTGCTCGTGATGTTGGTGGCTTACAAAAACTGAAGCCAACATCCTTTGGATTCAGAAAAGCATGGGAATGATAAATGTGACACCATTGAAAGGGACAGATAGTGGGAAGTGTGTGCTTAACAACTGCATTATTTATCTAGATCTTTCCTTTCCTAGTATTCTTCCACATCTTTCTTTTTTCCAGTACAAATTAGGTCTAGACTAAAATTAATTCTTTGATTAGACTGTTAAGTTTAAAACAAACTTTTAATTTTTTTTTTTTTTTTTTCACGTGTCCTTTTGGACATTAATAGGACTAGGAGTAAAACACCTTTCCAAACTTGTTTGATCACTTGGTTCACGTTAGTCTTTCCTTTTTTTCCTACACCTCCTTCTTCTTAGTGTTAAAGTTCAATGCTTCTCAGTGTTCATTTCCTGACCTCCAAATTACGCTGAAAAAACCTAACACATACTTGGAAGCCAGATGCCACCAAACAACTGACTAGTGAATCCAGCTAATTAAATTCAGATTACTCTGGCTTCCTTTATTTCTGCTATACTGCAGTACTAGTCCTACTGAACTACAATTTCTCACCAACCACTTCCATGTAACCTAAGGTCTACCTTGTCAAACTTAATATTGATGAATATATAATTGTAATTTTTTAGACAATGTATAATCTCTCTCTCTCTGAGAACAATGCAGTTAATTTTTCTGCACATCACTCTGATCGCTAATTGGGAGCCAAAAAAATTTGGTATGGAACATGTCACCCAAAGAGAGTCAGAGTTCCCCAGGAAGAGACATGCTGCTTTGTCACCCATTGTTGTGAATGAATATGGTATGAATATGAAGAAGTACTGAAGACAGGTGGGATGCCTCTTAGTAACAGGAAAGGTAAATCTTTCCAATACCCTCTCTGATTATTTTTATTAGAAATCAATTTTGAGAAATTTCCACTTAAAAGGACGTTCCTATAAATTACAATTGTGACATTTTTGATTAAATTTCACTTTCTGGCCTACCCTGCACATTACTGTTCTTTTTGCTATACTTATGTCAAAAGAGATAAGTAGCCTGAAAGAACAGTATATGCTATTAAAGAAGAAAAAAAAAAGGATACTTGTTAAAAAGTAAAAATTTAACATAATCACAACATAGGAACATCAGGAAGAAGTAAGATTAATTATTGAGAACCAAATTACCTATAAACTTTTGTCCATATTTGCATATCACTTTAAGGAAAGATGCAGAAAGATCATAGCTTGATATTCAGTTATGCTCTCATAACCCAAAGAGAAACCTCCCAAATAAAGATTTTGAGTCTCTACTACCTTCAGAAAATGGACTACTGACTTCAGTGCTTCTTTCGGGTCATAATTAAAAAGATATAAGTACTTACTTGTAGCTTTTGTCTACTACAAACCAATTAATAAAATTTTTGCTATTCCTAGTGCATCACAAGCTCTGCCCTGAGCTGAGAGCACAGGTCTTGGGGACGGCCTGGGCTCACCCTGGGCAGAGCTGGGCTGAGCTGGGGCCAAGTGCCTATTTCATCCCCTGCCTGAGCCAAAACTCTGCAGTGCATCTGTGGAAGAGTCTGGAAACAGGGTTATCACACTAGTTTTACTTTCATAGTAAGATATGCACTGTTTTAACAAAGAAAGATACTACTATTCGATATGAATAAAATTTGAAAATTAAATGTAAGATTTCTATTAACTGAAAGCACTAATCAATAGCAAAACACACAATCTGTATATATCCTATCTACCCAGGCATATGAATTCTCTAATCAGAACCAGTGCCTGAACAACCTCTGTATTTTATGCAATGATTAATACATTCAACATGAACACTGAAGGAGCAGGGACTACAACAGTTTTCAATATTTTTAAAAGACTGCTTGAATCACTATGCTGACACATTTACACAAGTCTGTTCTGTTTCAGAAATGGCTGAATCCCTGGTTCCACCAGGGTTCAGCTTTGACAGGAGCAAGGGGTGCCTTTAGGGTTTTAGTCACTCCTTCATAGAGGGAATACAAACGTTCTCAGGCTGAGATGTGTGAAGAGCAAGTTGCTCTAAGCTCGTGCAGAGAGACAGAAACCCTTCCTCCAGAAACCACCCAAAGGTCTGTTCGTATGCCTCAGAGAAGTACTCCAGTGCAGTCGTTGAAGCAAATACAGCTGCCTGACAAACAGCCTATGCCTCATATTCTCTTTTGATCACGTCTGCTGAGACTTGATGAATTTACATATCTATTTAGTCACGTTTACTACCAACTGTAAAGAAGTCCTGGTAATTTTAGCTTGCATTAAGTGGATGATTCCTTCCGTGTAAATGCGAAAGGGCCCAAAGGGGTCCTGTTATTTCTCTTTCTGATTTGCATTCTTGCTGGTCCAAGATTTTCTTCAGTTTGTCAGTATTGAAAACATAGCTGATACCCAGGGTATGATTAAATTTATGGATTAAGCTGACCAAATTCAAGTTTGGATTTTAAAACACTTCCATAGGCATACACACAGCTACATGTCAATGCTTAAGATGTCTTACTCTGTGAGCTGAATGTAAGCCCTTCAGCTTATGTTCTTTGCTCAGTAAAAGAGCAAAGCAAAGAGAAAAGTTTCAATGAAAGAGAACCCAAATCCTGAAATCCTGAAATCTTTCTTCTGGTTCCAGGTGTGAATGAGGAGGAGAATGGGGAGTTCAGCTAGGTACTATTCCCCAAATCCTGACTTAGTATCAGACTCCTTACATTTAGTGCACCTAACTCTGCACTTCTCACCTAAATCTTTCAATTTCTGTGGAAGTAATGGAGCATTTCAGTTCTGCAGACATTAATCGTTTCTACAAGAGAAGGACAGAAGACATTCCCAAATACTTTGTTTCAGTATGACTTTTACCACTGCTTTTTCCCTCTGGAATCCTCTTGCTCTATAAATAACTACAGTTGCCACACAGAAATGCCAGTAGCAGATGCAGCTTTGGAGAAAGATTTCAAAATAGCAAGGAAAATCAAGAATGATAAAGAGGTAATAATTTCATTCTTGTGCACACTGGCAAAGAGAGAAGGTGCAGCATCAGCACTGTGTTTGCATGTTTGCATGAAAAACATCCCTGGAAAAATATTTTTGTTTAATAATTCCACAGAAAACATTTTTACTCCCTACTAACCAAACAAGAAAATTAATGTAAAGGCTGTTCAACTGCTCTGTAGTATCTTTCCAGCCAGTCTTGTTTGCTTTACTAAATTATCAAAACATAACAAATTTTCTAGTGTTAAATTGTGAACAGAACTTTCTAGCTGTATCAGCTTCTTCTGAAATAGATACTATGCTTCATAAAAAACATCAGTGAAAATTAAAAATCAAATCATACCTCTAGAGGGATGTTTAGAAATAGAAATTAATTTCTTCTTTAGAATGTCCCAAAACTTTCAGTATTATCTCTATTTCCTATGATTTTCTAATGATTTCCTTTTGTAATATGAACTGTCCTCACACCACCAATATATTAAAAAAACCAAAAAAACAAACAAAACAACACAATTGTATGGGCATATTGTATACTCTATGTTGGCAAAGTACAGATATAACAAGTTATTGAATATTCTGACAAGCCCTCAGTAATGTATTCTGACTTTATAAATGCATGTTTTATTTTGGCAATGTAATGCCTATGCAATTAAGATAAATGAGATAATCATACACTTATGTCACACTGAAACTTTAATTGTAGATATCACACAGCCCAATAACAAGTTTCTACTCCAAATGGAGCATACTAATAGATATATAAGAAGGTTCCCAAAAATCTCAGTAGCAGTGCAGTCATGTGAACAAAAATATTGCAGCTCTTTATTGGTTTCACACTGTGAAAGCCACTAACTTTCAATTTTGGGATGTTATTCAACACAATTTGATCAGCTATTTTATGCCACTGTGCATAACAACAGCTAAAGATATAAGACAAGTAATAAAACAAGAATTTGTTAAACTCAACTGCCTTGTCCTATTATAGAGATGATAGGCTGAGAAAGAGGCAATAAGTTAGATTCAGAATTGTCAGGCTCTATTAAGAGAAAGTCATTTTGCTCTGATTATGCCAATGAGAGCAAAAGAAAGAACGAATTAAACAAGACAGCATGTTTCGAAGTAGTTTAAAAAAATGCATAGGTTCATAAAGAAATAATGTCCAAGAATAAATGGTAATATAAATTAAGCCCTCTACAAAAACTGTATTCTTTCATCAAGTGAAAGTTCACTTTTTTAGTTTATTCACTTTAAGCTCCCTGGATCTGATTCTAAGGACATGTTCTATGCTGCTGACACATACTTTGCTTCCTCTTTACTAATGTATGTATTGGTTTCTGGTATCTTAGATATAATTTTATGTTTCCCAGCTTTGTTGGGTTGTTTTGTTTTGGGTTTGGGTTTTTTTGCTATTTATTAATATATTTTTAATATAACAAAAAAATTGCATTTGTAAATCAAATCTACATGATTTGTAATTTCCGACTCCTCTGACTCCATTTTTGCAAATTTGTAAAATGTCTCAAAAACACATAGGGTAATGAAGTTTAATTTTGTTTTCCAACAAATTAAAAAAAATGCAATCCAAGGTAAGTAACATGCTAAAATGTCTCTGCATACAGATATTACTGCTAAAACTATAATACTTTACTCCCAAATTATTCACTAAGCAGTCTATGAATGAAAAATATCAGAGAAGCAACTCTTTTCCCATAAATTGTCCTAACATTCAACTGGCAAAAAATTATTAGCAAGAGTCTAGTGTTTTATTTAAAACAGTTTTATATCAGTCTTCACTACCAAAACCCTCCAGAGATACACTAAGTACCTCATGCTTTAAAATGCCTCAGAGTCCTCTCAGACACTTACAGAAAGTAGCTCTCATAAAACAGCTTTACAGCTGAAGAGTTCATTTTATTTTTCCAGAAAAAAAAAAAAAAGAAACATTCATTATAACATATGACACATACAGCAAATAGAAAATTTCAAATATCTTGGTTAAACTAAAATTACTGATGTTACACTAACAGTGACCTAAGAGTTAATGTCAGAAAATTTGTATTAAAAACATGTAACTTTACAAGTCAATTTATATCCATCAAGTCTACCCACAAATGCACTCAAAATAGAAAAATATTTGTATTTACTGTATTCGGATTTTATGTGAAAATATATTAGTAAAAGTAATGTTTTACTGAGATGTTTAAAAATGAAATTAAAAAACCTGCCTTAATTCCTATTGTAGCTAAATTACCCCAAAAATTCAAAAGTAGAAGAAAACCCCAATCTTGTCAAACCCAAACCATACCACAGAAATCACAAAGCAGATAAAAAACCCAGTCCATTTCATTATCATCCTACAGCTCAAATCAAGACAATTTATCAATCATCTTTACAGGTTTTTGAGGATCTTATTCAGTACCAACTCAGCATCCTGGTCATTGCTTTAATCTTACATGAGTCTTCACATACCTGCAAAATCTTTTCAGTTCTTCAGGGACATATGATAGCAAAGAAGATTATTTCAAATTTCTTTAACAGTAGAGCATCTCATTCAGTAACAGCCATTGACTGCTGTGTGTTCATAAGCTATGCTGGATTTTTATTTTAGCAGAATATAATAATTTTCAGTAATACATTATCAGCAAAAAATGGGTACGTGCCCAGGTGCCTGCCAAGAATTCTGAAAACCAAGCCACTCAAAAAATTTAAATATTTCTAAACCATACAGACAAACTGATAGAAGCTAAGTTTACTAATGTTAATTTGACCTTCTGGTTCCCTCAGGAATTTATAGGCCTTTCAGAAAGAAGCAAATGTAGCCACTTGTGCCACTCAAAAGGGTCATGTATTTATGTTGTGACAGGCATTGATTACACTATTTTGATAAGTCAGCTAATGAATAGTAGTAAAAACTAGCTTGCAGTGAAAGTCTGCCAAGATTCTATTTAGAAAACCACATCTAGATATATGAAAAACTCTTTATAGATTAATGAAAAGAAAAAGAAAATAGCCTTGCCAATATATTAACTGTGTTTCAAAACTAAGTTTTCCATTTGAATGGAAACAAATGCCCTTTGCTTCACCACATATTCTTATTTTAGTTTTAAACATAATTCCTGGTTTGGAAGGAAAATGGGATCTAGTACAATGCCCTTAAGGAAATAAACCAGCATTTTTAAATCTTATTTTCAGAAGTTTGACTGACTGTGCTGAACTTCTATGTACCACTACAATAGTGCAAACATATCAAGTACATGACACCTGACAGAGAGGTGTTCTTGTGTTTATGATCCAAATGCTCCCAGTGACACCATGCTAAAATACACAGAAATAAACTGTGGAAATGCAATTACATATGAACTCTACTCCAGGAGGAAATAAAGGCAGCATTCACTGAAGCTAAAGTATAACCCTAAATTCTGTGTCAAGAAAAAGTATTTCTCTGGTTTGCTTCTGGAAACAAAGGTCCTAAGCACAGTAGGTCATTTCAAATTCTGGAACCTTTTATGACTTTTTCCATTACAGACCCTACTTCTAATATGGAATAGATACATCCCTAAACTGTAAAAAAAAAAGTCTAAAATCATGCATTGATGTAGAGTCTTGGCTGATATACAGTATATCAAACTAATATATCACTACTCTAGAGACCAAGGTTCTTCCTGGGACAGATTCAAAAGCATGAACATCTACAAATGTAGGCATCACATGCATGCTGATACACACTTATTAATATAATAAAAAAAATTCTAGTGATTCCTATGTAACTCTATGAAAATGTAACACTGTTTGAAAGTACTGACTGCCTCATAAAAATATTAAGTATTCAGATATAAAGCAGACTGTATTATCCATGAATTATGATATCCTTTAACTCTTCTGGGCTACAGAAATGAGAGACCAATTCAGCAGACCTTTTTTTTGTATTAATCTCAAACAATGGTATAATCTTCCTCTTGTTCTCTGCCTCCTCCTTTAATACCCACTTCACTTTTTTTCTTTGTTCAGCCCTCCACTTAACAGGCTCAGTGGCCTGCACATACATTACTCTCTAGGATCATCTTCAGAGGCAGTCACAAGAGCAAATCCCCAGCTGTGCATACTGACTAGCTGCAGAGCATCTGCAAGAGACACTCTACCTCCAAGATTCAGCCTTGCTTCCTATTAATGCATCCTTAAAGCCCTGGAGAGAACATCACCAACTTACCTAATATGCTCTCCACCACAGCATGTACAGCTAACATGGGTTTTGGTCTGTACAGGCAAGCTGCATTTACCCAGCAAAAACCTGAATGCAAGCATGGCATAGTCTTCCAGTCAGACAAAGCACATGGGCAAACATAGCAAGGTGAGCCAAGCCTGCATCCTACAGGCAATTTTTTTAGATGGAGGAGCAGGATTAGCACAGACCACATTGCCCATAATACCTCTGCTGGAAGATCACAGAGAACGTGCCACCATCAAAGTGCAGAACCTTCCTGATATGAAGAGGACCATAAGTACTTCCACCCGGCCACACAAAACATTACTACAGGGAGAATACTGTAACAGAGCACAGTCAAGAGTAATGTCAGTGTCCATTTAATGAACAGATCTTGCAGTGATCTTATTCAGGAAGCTGACCACTGAAGTCTGCACATTCACATCTGCCTGCCATGGTGACTTTTATTTCTCCCCTTGCTGCTGATGCTACCCCATTCAGCCAGCCCATACAGAACCTATGGGTCGGGGAAAGCACACAAACACAGACTGAGGAAATTCCTTATATTGGCAGTAGCTAAAAAAGATAAAGCAGCAGCAGTGGGAAAGGGGTAAAGGCACTTACTTAGGAGGTCCTTGGAAAAAGTCACTTTTGTTAAATAATGAAAGGGGTAGGTGTCATCTCAGGAAAGGATGGGACTGAACAGTTTATTTTCAAAGCAAACCATCAGGTATCAGAGGCTCTGTCCCTAGGCGCCCACTAAGAGCTGAGGCTAAGGACTTTTGAACATGGTAATTCATCAGAATTTTGTCAGGTAAACAGCATCAGAAAAGCAGGTAGGTATCCTCATGCAATGTACGTTCATTTAATTTATGTCCCTGGAGAAAAAAACAGCTGAATTCTAGTGCATATAAACCTCATACAGATAGAAGACATAGACAGTGATCAATAAGGCCATGAAGTGGACATATGATTGTCAAGGCTCTCTTTGCAATGCCTCCAGTAAGGCTGTCATTATTCCTGAGATACCAACCAAGGGAAAAGTATTATGTAGAGGATGAGCTGTAATAACAACGATAACCATGCAGATTCAATGGAGAACTGCTGTGCTACAGACTGGCACAAGCCTGGTTATGGCTAGTTTCCAGAGCACAACTCCTTTCTGCTTCTGGGCTCTGATTCAGAACTAGAAACAAATGTGAGACCTCCCTCATGTCAAGGGTAATTCATCACGAAGAGCCACGAAGGTTATCTTGCACATTTGAAAACTATCAGTCAGTGGGTGGTTATCTCCTGTCTGATCCCACAGGGTTTACTGGCAATATGGGCAGCCCATAATACAAAATTTTACAGTTCTGTGCCAGGCTCTTGAGACATTAGCATGACTCATGAGATAAATCAGACAGATAGCAGCACAGACAGATAGCTAGTGGGCCTGATTTCTTTTCTTTCATTATTAGTACCAGTTTGGTTTACATTAAGGTTGTAATAGTCAAGATGATGCTGAGTTGCAGCAGTCATCACATCTCCTAAAAATTACATGAAGTCTCAAGGGTTCTACTGAATATAGGTGGATGAAGAACAGCACACCTGAGAAAACTTTATACTAAGTCTTGTAGGAGTGGCAGAATCTCTGAAAGCATGTCTGACTTCCAGTAAAGATATAGTGGAACCATTCCACCTAACCTGAGATTCTGAATGAGCAACAAACACTCCAGCATGAGACACTGCTACTAGCATCACAGACTTCTAGGCTATACTTCTAAGTAAGCAAAAAAAAGCACAGTCGCAAATTCTAGGTGAACCTGTAGCTGTGCATGCATTCCCCATGCTCCAGTGCTGCACACATTGCTTTTGCTAGAAGTACATCCACCCAACACCATTAATCTCTCTCCTCAGAAGTCAAAGCAAAATAGTAAAATCAGAGAGTAACAGATCTAACAGTCCTGTGTTCTATTATTAGCTCTGTATAGACCTCCCATGGAAAATTCACTTACACAGCTTGTAGTTTAAGCTATTGATACATTAATATAGTGGAAAAAAACATTCACTAACCACAAAAGGTATAGTGAAAATTATTTCCTTCATTCTAAATAATTCTGGACTGTTCAAGAGAAATGCTGCAGGAAGATATAATATTTTTATGAAATTCTACACAGGGCAAATCTTGACAAAGGACAGAGAGGATTATGGCCTTCAAGTAAATCATTTTTATTTTGGCATTTTATCTTGGCATGTTTATGGACCTTATCAGGGTCTGAACAACTCACAAATACTAATTAACTGAGTCTGTTTAATTATTCTCTCTGCTTACACAGGGGAAATCCTAGACCCAGACCAATCTAAGATCTCCTTTAACAACAGATGAGTCAGAAGAAAGGAAGGGCAAAGCACAGTTCGTAATGTTGATACTTACTGACCTAATACATTCTCCCAAGAAGGCTGCACAAAACAGAGTAACCTCTAAGTTATCTGAACTCATACACAGGGTCTCATGGTGCCATACACAAAACATTTATAAGCCTCTCAGCTATGGGCCTAAATGCTCTATTCTGTGTTCATAACCAATAAGGCTTAAACAAGCAGCGTTGCCATCTTCAAGGGCCATTCCCTTAAAAGAAAGACTATTTCTTGAAACATTTGTAATAAAGAATCATGCATATTAAAAAAAAAAAAATGAACAGCACAGTATTATTGTGAGAAATCCATCTATCAGGTAAAGTTATGTCTTGTTAATAGCAAGACTGTACCAATATGCCTGGTTCTCGTACATGTTTCACTGAAACTAAGAGTAGTAAGCAGTAGTGTAATCGTTTTGTTTTATTAAGCTACTGAAAAAATCTGAGTATATAATATGAAAATTACCAGATGAATTACAACAATGCTTGAAGTCCTCCATTCCTCTGTTCTAGTCTTTGAGAAAAACAAAACACCCCCCACAAAAACCAAACAAAAACCAAACAAACCCTAAACCAATAGAGAAAATTAGCTATCTGAAAACAAAAAAAAAAAAAAAAAAAAAAAGGATTTTCTATCTATAGTGGAAGTTATATTACTTAGGAAAAAAATTATAGTATTTACTCAGCTAGTCAACATGCATCTTCAATGAAAGAGATCTCAGATTATTTAAAGCACTTATAAGGTCTAATCTATGTTTGGTTCTGATTTGGTTTGGGTTTGCAACATTCAAAAGCCTAAGTCACTAAGGCACTGATCCTACAAAGAAAAAAACTACCAAACTGCATCTAAATTTTCAACTAAGAGTAGGAATCAGTGGTGAAATACCAGATACACTCTTTTCCTTTTTAAACACAGAATATATGGGCTGGTCTCACCTGTCTCTTCGAACACAGATGATTCATTTTTTATGCTCCTTCTAACCTCCTTATTCAGAGATCTAAGGCTGTAAAAGTTTAACTGATTTGCCCATGCCCTGCCTTTGTCTTCTTTTAGCATGATATATTTGCCTATTTTTAGGGCAGAGCCTTTGGTGACAGCAACATTGTTCATACCAATCCACAGACCATAACTAATGTAAAACATCATAATCATATGGAATAATGTCAGGGAAAAATAGCTATGACAAGCTTGGAATTCAATACTTACTAGACCACAAAAAGAAAAAAAAAAAAAAAAAGAAGAAAAGAAATATAAGGTTACTGATTGGATTTTTCTAGATATATTTTCAGTTTCAGTGCAACAGGAAATTTAAACACCAGCAGAATTTCTAAGTGCCATATACAAGTCAACTAAGCACAGAAGCAGTTTCCTGAGAGATTGATGCATGTCCTTACAGTACAGGAAGAGCTTTACAGTTTCATTTTTTGCACGAGTTGACACAGCACTGAGAATTCAACACTATGTTTGCTAAAGTTCTGAGAAGCAGAGGACCTCTTCTTCCTTCCCCATCACCTTCACAAGTCTATGTCCATACATAAAAAAGGTACCTCTTAATAAAAAAAAAAAAATATTGCATACTAATATTAACTGTGGAGCCTTCTCACAAACCCCTACATTGAGCAGCATAAACTGAATACATTTCCCAACAAAATTCAAAGCAGTATTTTTACCAAGTTGCATGCTCTGGGTTTGGAGTCAGACTGTGAGCAGTCCTGAAGGTACATTCTCAAATCATGGCTACCCATGAGGTAAAGTTACTGAATCATATCTTGCAGGGCAGGATATGCAGCCAAAATGAGAATTTTCTCCATGTAAGCACATAACCATGGCAAATGGTTAATAATTTATTTTTCTGCATTTTTCTGACTATTTCGAGCTAAAAACCAGACTTCAGTGCAGAAAGGTGCCTGTTATCCCTGTATGTCTACCAGAGACTATTTCCTGCAATGGATATTCAAGAGAAGAGGTAAGGAGGGACAATAACAAAGTTTTGGACAAAAGACAGTTCATGCTCCTTGGCAACAACAATGCAATAGCAGTTTGTGATATTACTCCCCCCTTTTTATCTAGCTCAGAAAATATTCCATTCCAAATTACAAAACTGTGTTTTCTCCAAATAGGCCATTTACCAAAAATCTACATCCTTACCAGTCACTAAAATCACACAGGTGCAAACCCAGTTATCTCATGGTTTAATTTGGTCAGTGAGCATTTTCATCTGGAATTTTTTACTGGCAATCATTTTTTTAAACATTTTTAAAACAACTAGGCTGGATTAAATACCAATGGTAAAATAACAAGGTGAAAACCATGGCAAAACTCCAATCCACAAATTCTAATCTTATTTCCACCTAATGAAAATATAACTCCCTTTTCACTTGCATACAGTGAATTTGTCTCTGAAATCTAAGATGCTGACAAACTAACTCTCTCCAATTGGTTGCATTATATGGAACTGGTATTCTGATCCTACATGAACCAATTAGATCTTGCTGATGGGTAGTATCAGTATCTTCTGGGTACTTCATGACATCTTTGTTTACAGTATCTGGCAAGGCAAAGGCTACTATAAGAAGGCTAACAAGCTTCATATTTTCATGACAGCACACAAGAATGGATCCTGTTATACTTCATGTGCCTGTTCACAGCTGGCACACTGTCAAGGAGCACTGTAATATGAATTAAGGTCAGCACATGAATCACAGTGTCGGTGTGTGCACAGCTGGACTCTCAAAAACAGATGCAAAGGCTCATGTCTTCCTACCACTATATACACAGATAAATGAATGTATTAGTTCATACTTTTAAAAAAGAATCATCAAAATACCAAAAATAACAACTAAGTGCCTTTCTTTCTCTGATAATGGCATCAGTGAATATATATATATATATATATATATATATTGGATTTGTGTTTTCTTTTTTGGAAACAGAGTGTAAATAGGCACCATTCCCAAATTATTTGATTTCTGAGCTATCTATCTATAAAGATCCTTCCCTGTGTGCATTGTCTTTCCTTTCTAGTACGGACAAACCTGGGCTGCCAGCAGTTCTTCCAGATTTTCCAGGCAATTGATGGTTTCTTTGCTTATATCTTAGGAGTTGCCCTGCCAGCCTGGGTCCCTGGCAGGAGGAGTGCAGAGGCCATGGGAAGTGGACCTCTGTTCAGAGGGGAAAATCAAGGTTCTTTTCCCCTGCATGGAAGACCCTGGATACTTGTGCTCACTGAGACTGAAGTTAGCTTTTCCACAGCAGTCAAATGAAGAAGGAGGATAATCTCAGTTTAATATCCTGGAGTCCGTTTTTACTATTTACCATCAAACAAAAGGAACTCTCCAGGGGAGGTGAATCTGTAACCCTATTGATTTCATAGCAACGAAGCAGATGTACATGGGTTGTTTTGGTTTTTTTTTCTACCTGCTGATGTTTAGTTGCAGACTATTGGCACAGCAGCAGAGGTGATGCAGAGATCCTCAGCAGCCCTTTGGTCTGGCTGCCTGCTTCCCTGGGAGCAGTCAGGCAGTGTGAGCCAGCTAACCCTGAACCCATCTGTGCTGGGGCAGGGATAGGGATGGGCAGGGTCAGGCAGGTGATAGGGGGATGGCTCACCCACCTCTGCTCTTCCATCAGGCAAAATAGAGCTGCCAAACTGAAGACTATCAAGCAGTTTAGATTAAATTAACTCCCATCTCTGAAGGGCAGCATTTCCCTCTTTCTGTTTGATGATCAGTGTTAATATGCTAGCTACATTCCAGACTTATTCAAGGCTTAGTCCTGTACAGACTAACTACATCAAGTATTTGGTAATATTTCCTATTTGAAAACATGTCATTTGTATTAATATCACTTTCTTCTGGCTGGAATTAGTTTACACTGCATTGAAAATCCTATTCTATCGACCCAGAAGCAGAGTAAATTGAGAAAATTAATTACATGTTGAAATAAATTACTTTTTTCCCTTTATTAAGCACGTTGGATTTAGAAAAAATTCAGATGTATAACAGAAAACTGTGGAGCACGCTTTTCTCAACAGAAATAGATCAAATAAACAAAAAATACATTCTAATTCTAAGTGGAAATTGACTTAAATGTTCAAAAAAATTATTATATGGAAGCGTTATTTCCATACTTTACTATTTTTGCATAATCACACGACTTAATAAAACCCCAGAAAGATACTGGGCACTGCAAATTTTAATTTATGCAGCATGTAATTCAGCTGTAATTCAAGACAGCCTTATTTCTTAGAGGATTAGAGCACAGTATTATTTTAAAGTTGCTCCACAAAGACATTAATTAAACAGTATATAGATAAGTTCAAAGCTGGGTTAGTTTCAAGCCAAGAAAGCTTTCTAGCTATCTTTTAAAATGTCTTTTGTAGACATTTATCATATTCTGCAGGTTTGCTTGCTGAAAGTGATAAATCTTACTTACATTTGGGTAATTTTAACCCAGCCTTTTCAGTGACTCAGATGAGCAGCGTTTAGATCAGCTGCAGAGCTCTCCAACCTGCACAGAACTTCTTCCATTGCAAGCTCTTACTGCTCCTGCCAGAATTAGTCTATGTATCCATTTTCTATGAGCCATGTTTGTGTTAGGGAAACATAAGCCAGAATCTTGTCAGCGGAACTTGCTACTTGCTGTCTAAGCACTGCTACTGCTGCAGCCATGGAGCAGAATATTTTGATTCCAAGGATATGATTTATAGAGTCTCAAGTTAGTAAATAATGAAAAAGTCATAGTATATACAAATCACACTTGAGAGGTTTAAATTCTGTAACAGTTTTTCTTTTCTTTTTTTTTTCTCTTTCAAAGGTTTCAAGAGAAAAAACTATGTTTGAAATACATAAAGATATCTCCAGCTTTTGCTGCAGTATTCAAGCAACATACTTTACAGTAAAAAATCACAGCCTGAAATAGAAACCCTTAATCAGCAATTACTGTGAATCTATGTAAATACGGATGTATTTACGGATGAAAGGAGGTCACATAATTCAGCCCAAATACTCAATATTCAGAAAATCACAATTCTAGTTTCGTTTGTAGTATTGAAAAAACTCTGTAAATTTACTGTCAGATTATAGGCAGCTAGGGTACACTGCCTTCCTCCAGTAAAATATGTACTTCCATATAAATCAAGTTTATGGTTTGCACTGTGCTGTAAACGTGTTAAGTCTGTTCCTTTTAAAAGTGTGTTAACAATTTTTAAAAGAAGATAGAAGATGCCATTTATAAAGCACATGCCTCTGAAACCCTCCTGAGGGCAAATGATACAACGAAAGGCTAGCAGGAGGTAACGCTTTCATCACTCTCTCTGACACAAGGGACCAGGATAGAATTTTGAAATTGGTCCATAGAATAAAAGACATACTGCATGAGAGAATTAGAGATGGAAAACAGCTTGTAAGAAAACAATCTTTTTTCTTTGCTCACTGTCATTCAGATGAGTTCATAGCCCTAGATTCTGCAGTGAATTTCAGGATTAGCCATCTTAGTATCTGAAGCCATCCAATTTATGCTCGTATTGAATAAGATCAGAAACGTCTGCTTGATACTGGGTTTGGTTCAAAGCTGAGCCATGGTTCAACTGAGCAAACCATGAACTTCTGTTAACCTTTCAGAGAAATTTATTCAGGCAAATAATTCCTATAAAAAGTGGAAACTAGAGCACTATACCATACAACAGCACTAATATTCCACTTCAAAGCCAGTAAAATATTACTACTTGCAGACACTTATACAGGTCTGAAGAGAAAGTTGAGATGTTCCTTCACAAATGAAAGAGGTAAGAAATGTGAAACAATCCTCCCTAGGAAACAATATGGATCAGGAAACTAATTTCACCTGTCCAAATGCAAAAAATGTTTAAATGCTTTTCCATCCCAAGTTATGCTTAATAGTTTCCACTTTCAGCAGAGGCTTCGAAATGTAAAGTTCTTAAATTCTTAAGAAAGAACAATGAGAAACTCTGAAATTATTCTGCTCCTATACCTTGATCATCTGTTTGCAGTAAAAATACTTTAAAATATAAAACCAACTTGAATAGTCCACATCCCTTATACACTGGGGAGTATGCAATCAAACTTGCAAGACACTATTTTTTCTTTGACTTAAAAAGCTGTAGCAATTCCATACTACTTGTCTTAAACAGCAAGTATCAAAAAAAAAACCCCAAAAAAACCAAACCCAAAAAAACCCTGTTGTGCAACTGCCAGAGAACAAATAATTCCAAAAGTTGTTCTGCTGATACATTTCCTAAAGTAAGTGAATAACCATCACACATTTTGAGTGGGCTTATTACTACAAACAGGAAGACAAAATACAGAGTAAAAAATAAGAGGTAATTCTTTAATTATTATTTACCATAGCAAAATGAAACTCTAACAGGTCAGCTATATTAAAAAAACAAACCAATTTAAAAACCTAGACTATTTAAAAAATAAACAAAAGAACAAAACAAGAAAAAAAAATGAAGAATAACATCTTTTTCTAATTTAATGGTGAAAGCCTTGACTATTCTTCTGTAAGTCCTAAAAAAATGAGCTAGGTATATCAGCTTATATTATAAGCTTTTAAGTAAACTTATAGCTTGTTCTTTATGAAGTCTTCAGAAACATAAGCACCAGCTTTAACCTTCAAGTGTCAGCTTAAACCTATATCAGACCTTAGGTCTTGCTTTTTGGCCCACAGCTTTTTTGTGTGCAAAATAAAATGTTACTACAAACATCGGTTACTGAATTTTTTGTTGTTGTTTTGGGTTGGTTTTTTTTTTCTTTTTTTGGTACATCTAAATTAGAAACTCAAAAATTTCTGAGACATAGATTTCAGAGGCATTATTAATACAGTAAAAGCTCAAAATACAACCTAGGAAGAAACTGAATGCCTTCCTGATGATGGGTTTAGCAGAAGTGGGATGAGAACAATGAGGTAGAAAGCCAAGTAGGCAGCAACTAAAAATAAATTATAATAAAGTTTGAAAATTTATTTGTTGGAGATGACAGAGGAAAAAAAAGGACTAAAAGAATGAAGTGATGAGAGATTAACTTTACACCAACACCATTATGAGGCTGTGAAAGGACAATTGCTCTCCTAACAAATGGGAACAGGAGAGGTACTGCTAAAAAGAGGGAGTTAGGTATAAAAATTAGCACTCAACACCACAGCAAGACAACTAAATTTTAGGTTATGCTTTTTCAAGACACTGTATGTGTGGGGAAAAAAAGTAATGATCTGATTAAGAGAACTGCAAGTACACATTCTGAAGTGATGCTGACAAAATAAATTTTTTGGTTTAGTGTGGCAAAACAAAGGGTTAGGAGGAATAGGACCATATTAATAACTTCATTGGTGACAAAACACTGGAAGGAGCAAAAATGCAAGATAACAAATGCACACATGTTGCAAAAACATTAAGGCTGAAAAAAAAATCAGATTTCCAGTAACAAAAGCAATGAAACTTTGAAACAGCTCATGACAGGAATAATGGGGAAAAAAGAAAAACACATCACAAACTCTGTTTATAGACAGAATAGAATGGACCTTTATGGTGTATGTGTTAAGTTCGGTGCTTACCTTGAAAAATTTAATTCAGTGCCTAAAAGTTGGGAAGCATAAAGAGAGCCAAAGGACTTGCGTAACAGAACAGTGGCAGAGGTGATCAAAAAACAGATGGGGCCTACTGCATTTAAACATTCCATTTATAGGGAAACATAATACACAATTAGGGCTGAAGTTGCTTTATCCCAACAAATGCTTCAGTATGCAAGCTCAAAATTTCCTGTTACTGACAGGCAGAAATAATTTGACTAGTTGACAGGGGTATAATTATTCTCAATATTTCACCTCGTGTTACAAAACTTTGAAAAAAAAGTTTCTTAAAATTAATGGCATATAGCACTTAGAGTGTAAAAGGCCCTTGCCTACTGCATTTATGAAATGATCATCATATCCACATTATATGCACATGTAACACCACAGAACACAATCACGCACTTATAACAGTTTAGTCAGTTTTTACAATGCTGAACATTAAGGATATATAACTAAGAACACCTATACCAAATGTGAAAAGCATGGGTTCCAAAATGTAAGTAAACCTTTCACCACCTGTTTGAACTAAAGATTCAATAAGTATACTATCTATGTGGTTAAGGCATTTCCTATTTTCATCCAAAATCCAAACTGCAGTCATTATATTTAAGAGAAATTCTAAAGCATGCTCTGTATACCGAAATGCAAATGAAGATGGATGCAAACTCTTGCAAATGCAGCACATCCACACTGCGGCAAGCAATCACTCTTGCAGTGAAAAAAATTTTGGTCAGACTACCATGAGAGAATGTGCATTTAAGTCTGTCAAGCTTCAGAACTATGTGTAATCTTCACAAAGCTCCAGGATAGCTGGGATTGTGATCCAACTGAGATACAAAGCAAAGCCTTCCCAGCAGAGGGGTGAGGCAAAGACAACTGCTGTTTCACCAGTTAAGATTCATTGAACACAGCTGCACCCAAAAACCTTCTGAGACATGCAGAAATTAAAGAGCACCCACTGCTCTAGCTGGATGGGTTAGAAAGAGTTCTGGTTACTGATTTACCAGCAGCATCATAGCACTATCAAATGTCATTTCAAGAAATAATAATAATTGCAAACTATGGAAATTACCCCACAGAAGGACAATGTGGGTTTCACTGACATAGCTACCTGTCTTTTGCATACAAGACAAAGTGACAAAGGTCACTTTGTATTACTGCAGTTTAAATGAATCAATATGTTTATATAAGAACCAGGAATAACAATGTCTAAAACATGAGCTACACTATCACATTCACAAATACATTAAAATATAACTTTACTTGGGGGGGGCGGGTGCAATTCATATTGTTGTAACATCATAATAAGCATGAGAGAGAGAAGAAAGAAACAATTTAACCATGCACAGATTGCTCCTGATTTCTACAATTTGTTTTAAGATTAGTGTGTATAACTACATCTTTACATTGCTACTGAACATCTCCTGTGTGATATTACAGTGATTCCTCTATGTCATGGCAACACAGCCCCTTGCTGTAGATTGACTATGATGTCCTATATACAATGCTATTCAATGGCTGGAGTAACTAATGGAAAGGATGAAAATACTAATTTTAAAGTATTTTGAATTGGTGCAACATTACCTTTTCAAAATAATCCCAAGCCATCTCACAAACTTACATCCACCCAGAAGACAACTTTGTGGCTTTCTAAAACTTTCAGGTAGTAGTTAAAAAAAAACAAACTTATTGTACACAACTCAGAGAAGTAGGACCTCACTGATAAATCAGTGATGACTTGGAGAAAGCCCCACACAGATCAGTTCCATATTACCCCTCCACTTTTGCACTCCTTTTCTACCTTTCTGGAGAAGTGGCATTTTCAGCAGCATATTTCATGCTTCCCCCAAGTATTGACATCAAGCAGTGACATATCAATCATTCTAAGCACAGAACTCATGCTTTTTTCAGCTGCCAGTCCAGATGAAGTCTGTTCAAGACCCATTACCACATCCGTGAAGTTACACAAGGAATTTAAAAATACAAGTATATGTCTGCCACATAACATGCTAAAATAGATCAGTGTGTCAATGCATGCTGCTATTCTCAGGCTGCATTTATAATACTTTTCAGTGTTACTAAAGTAACACTTTAGTATTACTAAAGTATCCTTACTGGATCAGGTACAAAAGCCGATACAAGGTCAGGGCCCTTCAGGCACTCATGTCCTGGTCCTGCACACCCTGACCACAGCCCAGGACCCCATTCCAGCCTCCTGGGGCTACCAGCCCTGACCCCAAGCAATGCCACAGCAGGGCTGCTCTGTCTCCAGCTCTCCAGAGCCCTTCCCAGCCATGGACCCTGCTGAGCCAGGCCCAGCTCTCTGCCCATGGCCCAGGCCTGGCCTCAACCCCTCTCTGTCTGCCCCATGCCCAAAGCTGGGGCTGCCCCTGTGCCCTTCACAGCTGCCCTGCTTCTGGACAGGGTGTCAGGGCCCTGGCTGAGGCTCTTCCCAGGCCAAGTATCCTGAAGTGCCCCAGTGCCCCTGGCACCCCAACGCCAAGGAGCTGCCAGCCCTTGCAGTGACCCAACATACAAAAATGAAGATGTTGGAATTTAGATTTTGCACTCTAACATACAATTTAATTGCTATCTCTATCATCAAGAAAGAACCTATGCATTTGCCAAGATTTTTGAAAACAAACATGAAGTTAAACTTTGCAGAGTAGCAATTAGAGATGGATGATTTTCCAAAACATTCAGGACTGACAACAGCAGCAACCGTGTCCCCTAAATGCTTTCAAGAATCAAAAGTTTATATAAAAATGGATTTAAAGCTTAACTTTGTACCCTACTATTTTGTAGCTTTCTCCCACTTGTTTAAGAGCAAGGTGTGTTTCTGAATGCCTTCTCTACCTCAAGTGAAGAGAATTTTTGTATTTTTAAAACAAGAAAAAATATCAATGGAAATTTTTCCTTACACATTTACCTTTCAGTATGAAACAAATATGAGAAAGACATTAATGGCAATATCAAATGCACTATGAAATGCACTCCAAAGATAAATAGCAAGACTTGTGCAACCACTGTAGGTGGTCAAGAGTTTTATGGATGCGACCTCTAAACAGTAACATGAATGCATTCAGCATTTAAAAACTCTGAACTACCATTCAATGGCAAATCTTTGGCAAAGTCTAAAACCGCCAGTGGTAGGTAGACCTGGGACATGTCGGAAAAGCAGAAGAAGAGCACTGAGGGCAGTCATGAGGAAGCCATTGCTGCAGTGATATGAGGTGGGGACACCCAGGGAGACTGTAAACACAGGATGATGGCAGACCAGTCCATACAAACCAGTCAGTTACTGGTTACGAAGGAATGTCTGTGTTGAGAGTCTGATAGGACAACAATAAGAGGAAAATAAGAAACATGTATCTCACATTTGTAAAGCCCTTGTATGAGTTGCAAACACAGAAATGGCAACCAGCAAGTATTAAAAAAATGGCTACATTTTACTCTAGGGCAGGAGCCAAGAAGAACAGTGAGGGAGAATTGTGCCAGTACTGCCTCCCCAGTTTGGAATGCCAGACCTCACCACTGATCCATGGTGTTCCCAGCAGTTCCTCCCTCCTCTATGGCAGGCAGTGAACAATGTTTTCTGATTTGTTGTTCACCACATTCTGCAACTCCATTCCAGCAATCAAAGTACTATCTTTATTATTTCATTGGGTTAAGTATCTTAGAATTTCAAAGGGCTCTGTGTCTATGTGTGTGTGCTTTCTCCTCCAGCCTTCCCACATGACAAAATGATTGATACTGCAGCAACCACTCAGAGTAAATGCAGACATAATAGATGAGTGCAGCATGAAAATCCAGGAAAGCTGTAGAATCTCCATTATCTGAGGTCTTAAAGCAGAGCAATAGTCTAGTATATTCAGTTCTGTTGTGGCCTTTCAAATTATTTTTTTCTGATTCTATAGAGAAGAATTTGAATGCTACTTAAAAAAAAACCCAATAATTTATATCAGAAAAAGGACCATTTGCAATAGAACTGCAAGTGAAAAATGGTGGAATATCTTAGTGCTGATAAGTAGTTTCTGTTATTACATATAATATATTAAAAAATGAGATCTATTTTTAAATCTAAAATACTAGAATGGAAGAATTGTTCAAGTTTTACTACTCCACTGGATAAGGCATCAGCAAAACCAGCACCATAAAAAGTTAAATAACTCAGGAATCCCATGAATCAAAAGGTCACTGGCCATCATTAGTAGAGGTAGATCTAACAGGATATTTAGAAGGCATTAGATGATTACTGAGGACAAACATTATTTCTTACATAATTTTTAAACAGTATAAAAAATATAAATAAAGCTGAAAATAAAAAAATACTGTTTGTTGAGACTTGAGATATGCAGTAAATTAACTAGTTAAACAACTGACCCTGCAAATTGCTCCTTAAAGGTAATTTGTTCAGTTTAGTTGCATATGGAGTTAGAAAGCTAACAAAGCATTTTGTAACACTCAGGACTGGCTTTTACAATACTCATAGTCCACAGTACTAAAACTGACTTATTAAAATAGCAAAAATGGATCTCTATTAACTCTACCTTTTGGTCATATACAAAAGCTGATACAAGGTCTGTTTACCAAAGCTCTGTTTCATACAGAAAATATTATTGGCAAGTTTTCTTGTAGGAAAACAGGATTAATGAATTAAATGGAATTTTTAAAATTATATGAGAAAAGACAGAATATAGTGCCCTGAATATTTAAAAATCATTGATATTTAATGCACAATTGTTGAACAACAGAGCTGCAACTAATTCTTACACTGAAAACCACGTATGTATTTTGCTATTTTTTAGGAAAAAAACCCCAAACAACAATTATCTTCAGAACAACACCATTAGAAAGCTGATTGGAGAGGGCTCAGTTTGTATGACTAACAGAGCCTTAATATTTTAATATGTTTTGCACAAATGTAAACCATTTGAGACCAACTTCCGAAATGCACAGAATTCTGCTTGTTCTTGTTCACAAAACCTGGGAAGCATCATTCAATTTAGGAGTTTCCTCAATCTAATACATCAGATAAAGAAAATTTTTGCAACCTACATGTTACTATGGCAACATTTTTTTTTTCAAAATGTAAATTATGAGCAAAGCTACAATATGGACTATTTCTTTCCTTTGTGTTTTCATATAATCTTTTCTCATACATGAATCCAGACTAGCTCTTTTTACTGTAAATGGCTACAGTTTATATAAGATGAAGCTACATTAAGAAGTACTCAGGATTAAACCACAGTTAGTAAGCACATTTCTACTTAACCTTGACCACTTTTAAACCATAACATAAGTGCCAGAGAAAGAAATCAAAGTAGTAGTTCTGTCGCAAAGATTTCTGTGTTTTGCTTTATAATTATAAACTACTAGAAAATGAAAATATGCTGCAAATCACAGTCCTTTTCTTGCTCATTTTACTGCTAAAGAGATGAAAAAATGATTGCTCTGTTTTCTTAGGAAGAAAATTGTGTTTTGACATTCCACTCTAGTACTGGGCAGCTTCACAATTCAAGAACCTGCCTGCCTCGAGATGAACAGGTGTCTGCAGTTCCCATTACAGTGAACAGGAATGATATAAACCTAGAGATAAATCTGACACCTCCAACACCATGTCAGAAAGTCACAACATTTGAATTAATCTGAGCGACAAGCTACTACTTTTAATTTCATTTCCTTCATCTGTCTGCTGAAGAGAGATTTGCAAATCTCAACTCATGAACTGAAAATAATTTTCAAACTACTCATTACAATACTTGTAACAGATACAGATTTAACATTCATTATAAACCATAATACAAATTGCTGAACTTACATAATTTCTATTAACTGGGTTTAATATTAAGAATTATTATAAATCTAATGCATTTTAACTACCATCATGATAGAGCTCACAAAACTGAAAAAGAAAACAAAAAAAGGTTATACTACAAAAAAATGTATGTGAAAAGATACTAGCTTAACTATATATAGATTGATTTCCCCAGCATGGGCATCTAAGCAATCTGATCTAGTGGAAGATACCCCTAGACATGGCAGGAAGTTGAAACTAAATGATCTTTGAGGTCCCTTCCAACCCAAATGATTTTGTGATTCTATGAGTTGATGATCTGTGCTGGTTTCCAAAGGGAAAAGTTGCCCGGAAATTTGCAACTGAAAATCTAGTAAAAAATTCCCATCTAACAAAGTAATTATTAAAAAGGCATAAAATTCCTTGTTCATCTGTTTCTCTGTCAGTAATACAAAAGAAAATTTTCAGAATGTATTCTAACAAAACTAAATCAGAATATTGGTAACTCATTACCTGATACATAATGCCCTGAAGTCCCATGAACCAGGCCATATGGCCAGTCTTATTGTAACCTAAAAATCAGACTGGAAGAATGCTTTCAAGGGACAAGGCTATACATACAAGGTTATATAAGTATTAAGGCAAAGCTAATATGGAATCTATTTCTAAGCCTAGAAACTAAGGAAGAAAACCAATCATAACAGAACCCTTAACCATCTCCTTTTTTGCCCATAAGCCCACATATGTGACCTGAATGAAGCTGTGTTCACTTGGGAGAGCACACAAGACAGAAGGAGGGTGCTAGAAGTTCACAAGGATGACTGGAGAAATCAAGCACATCTAGCTGGAGAGAAGCATTAAAACTGTGAAGAGACACTGAGGAGAAATGATAGTTCTTAACTCCTGTTATTTTAACTACTTGCTCATGTATAATTTAACAATCTTTTCTTGTACTTCTGTGAACTGCAAGAATCTCTAGATTTGTTAAGTGACTGCAAGAGTTCTGGCTCTAGATAAGGCCTCAGTGTATCATTAAACAGAAGCACATATAATATTGCTAATAACTCACCACACTGGAGTATGCAATTACACAACAGCCATAGTTTTTACATCTTTGGAACTTCATGTTACCAATAGCAAGACAGTGTTATTGGGAGCTGGAGCACCCAAGTATGGGACAAGGAACTATAGCATGAAGTAGAGCCTGCCCAGCGAAGCATATTCTTTAATCAATTTATTTGAAAAGAACTTCAGTAGTACTTATCTTTCAAAGTCATTTACCTCATGTATCTTACACAGAGGAAAGGATGCTTTCCCAAATGAAACAAAGCAAAAGTATACAAAAAATTGAACCTCATGCTGCCCAATGCACTTAAAACTGGGCCCTCAGTGAAACATCAGCTAGAGTGGAGATGTGATATAATATCAAATAGTTTCTCTAATCACATTGCTCCTTTCAACTTTCAGACTTCACAGATTACTTTCTGAAGGCTCCTACCAGAGCCAGCTTACTTAAAAGTGAAAGGCTTTTAAAATGTGTGGCTTTCAAAATGCCTTTGGGATCAGGAAAGTGCAGCAAAAAAGGAAAGACTGCTGCTAATTTATACACTGATCTTACAATGCATTTTAAAAAAAATAATTAATATATCACTATAAGTGATGTATACATATATCAGAACAGATGAATATTTCTCTAGTTAACCAGTAACAACAGTACTGGTCTATTGGGCCTTGGCAAGAACTTAAAGAGCTGACATGGCCAAGAATTTGCTCAATCCGTATGTTTTATCTCATATCTCTAATTGCCAGCAATCATAGCTCTTGGGTCTTCAGACCACTTGAAAATCATGCCACTTATTACTTGGACAACAGGTAAAATACATTTTTAACACTGTTTTTGTCTTCAGACAAAACATGAAAGTTCTTATAATATTTAAATATAAAATGTTTTACTAAAATGTTGATCAAAATAATGGAAAGGTGAAAAGATTCAATAAAATGGATTTGTTACTATATACTACTAAAAATAATAACACACAGCAAGGGGATTTTTATCTTTAAAGGACTGACTCTAAGACCCATCAGCAACCATTACAGTTATGTAAAATGAGTTAAGGCAGCATCTGGTACAATCTATATAGGTTTATAGCCAAGCATACAAAAATGCTTACAATAGTTGCAAAATCTTCTGACAATAAAGGAAGCTGAAGATTCTCTACTTCATTTACCAGCATGTACTTAGAAAAACAAAGGCACAAGCTAGAACAAAAGAGGAACCCAGGAGCACATCCTTTTTCTGATGACTACATAACACTTTTAAAACAATAACACAGAGTGAGAACTTCCAATGCACAGGAAAAGGAAGCATCTCACACTCACTTTAGTTTAATGTCAGTTAGTTCATACCCATAAGGTAGGATGTACACAAGCACTGACCATTTCAAAAAACTGTTTGATTCTCTTGAGGCTAAATCTATTCCTAGATCCACAATACACATCTCCAAAACATGTACAACTCCAAATAATGGAGCAGTGGTTTGGTATTTTCCTCCCTAAATCCATACATTTATATTGAAAAATTCATGCATAAAGCCATCTCATTTAATACAATAAAACTGTGTCAAAGTACAAAAAATATCACATAACTTCACTGTCATAATTAATCAGCAGTCACCACAGAACCACATAAAATATGAGTGCTTTTTGATGAACTAGTGTGAAGAGGTAAGGAAATGTTAACCTGCAATACACTAAGTTGTAAAAACTTTATCTCCTGTCTTTAAAGAAAGGTTAGTGCTGCTCGAGGGAATAATAGCTAGTACCCAAGTCTTCTACACCTCTGAGTAGAACAACTTTTTAATGCATAACTGTTCCAGAGGCATGAACAAATTCCAGACAGGACTTGTTTCAAACACATGGTGTAGAGCATGACTGTATTGGGTTTGCATGGCAAGGTTCTGGTAGTGCGGGGCTACAGAGGTGGTTTCTGTGAGAAGCTGATAGAAAGTTCTGCCATGTCTGAAGGAGCCAATGCCAGACAGCTTCAAGAAAGATCCACCACTGGCCAAGGCTGAGCCTATCAGAGATGGTTGTAGCACCTCAGGGATAACATACTGAAGAAGGAAAAAAAAATAAATTTGCACAATTACAGATGGAGAGGGAAGTGAGAGTATGTGAAAGCCAAACCTCTACAGACTCCAAGGTCCACGAAGGCAGAGGAGGTGCCTGTCCTGATGTGACACACACTATCAACCAGCCATTATACTGGGTCTTCTTAGTTTCATTTATTTGCAATAAAACTATTTAAAAAATGCAAACAAACCCCCAGATTGGTTACCTTTCATATTTTCTTACCTTGTGCAGCATTTATTCAAGACTAGGGCTTTTCAACTGCCAAATCAGAGTGGAGATTCCCCTGTAGCCCCTGGTGAGGAGCTTGGTGAGGCAGGCTGCCCTCCTGCAGCCTATGGAGGTTAATGGTGGAGCAGATATCACCTGCAACCCAATAGAAGAACCCCAGGCCAGAGCAGGTGGATGCCCACAGGAGGCTGGGAGCCCGTGGGAAGTCTGTGCTGGAGAAAGCTCATGGAAAGTGGAGAGAGAAGCCCATGCTGGAACATATTTGCTGGCAGGACTTGGAGCCTCACAGACAACTCAGCCTGGATCAGTCTGTTCCTGAAGCAACCCATGCTGGTAGTTTGTGGAGAACTGTACCCCATAGGAAGGACTCATGTTGAGTAAATTTGTGGAGGGTTTTTTCAGCTAAATGCACATTTTGGAGGATAAAACTTGAAGGAACTTCAAAAAGTCACTTGGCAATACTATCCTCAACTAATAATATTTTAATCTGATGGTAAAACTTTCCTGTATCACAGCTTTGCAAGAACATCTACTCTAGTGCTGAACTGTTCTTGCCACTGTCTTTCAGAAAGTCTTCCTGGATACACAACACAAATTTGCTTTGCTGCAATCTTTCCTAATGTCTAATCTAAATGTTCCTCAAATCAGTTTGCACTTGCACTCAATGTTTCTTGTAATCTTCCCACTTTACAGAAAGAATAGATTTTTACTCTTATGGCAGAATTTTACCCACTAAAAGCTAGCACTGGTAATCTTTTATCTAAACTTGGTAACTTTAGACTCTTCAGTAATTCTTATTAGGTCACATCTTCTAAAGTTGCATCTAATCCCTTTGGTCTCCTGTGTACCCACTTAATTTTGCCTACATCTTTCCTCCTGTGTAAGTGCAACTAAACACCTAGATTTAGGAATACCATACAGCCTTGTGCCATGTTAGAAAGAAGCTGAGATCCAGAATATACTGGTCTATTATAAATACAATTTTTCACCTGACAATTTAACAGAATCTTTACTTTCCTCCATATGTTCAAAATAATAAATCACTCACATGAAGGTAAACATTAGCACAGCATCTGCTTTTAGAAAATATTTCAATAGGTATCGATCCCTTACATTATTTTTTCTGGTTATTTATATGTTAATTTGCTGTTTGGATATACTTCAAACACGTTACTCATTGCTTGTCACAAAGCTAACAACAATTAGTAGGAAGATCTATTGTTCTGATGAGCATTTACTTGTGAACTGATGCAGTGCCAAAGGTAAAATATAATGAATAGGCAGATTCATTATATTGTGTTGGATATCTAGAACAAGCATAGGAAGCACATTTAGGCAAACAATCAGATTTTGCTATGAAACAGAACCTTCTATCACTTGAGGTTATAAGTGGAAAGAGAATATAAATTCTCAGGAAAATAAATCTTTTTTAAAATCCAGATACTGGATGGAATAGAGCCCCAGCTTGGACCTACATGAACTTACACTCCAGTTGGCCAGACACACTCGGCTGAGCTACCAATTCCAACTGGGTCATCTAAATACTAACAGAAAATAAATACTGTTGTTATTATTAGTACACAAATTTGTGCTTCCTCCTTATGTGAATATATAAAGTTATTTGTAAATATATCTGATAAGGGAAGAATCTCACCTATATTTTGACCAGCAAATTAAAAATATTTATGGAAAATATAAATGGAAATATGAAAAAAAAAGTATTTGTATACAGATGCAAAAAGTGCACACTTCTGTATGAGAGGACTCACATCACTCTACAGTATTGCCTTTAAGAACAGGTACTGTTCATATATGCTGAGAAAGGTTGGTAATTCCTCACTTATGCATTTGAGGCATGAAAACAGGCAGCTTTAAAAGGCTACTGAAAAGTTGTTACTACTTTTTTTACATATTGCTCAGTCAGGAAATGTCGGGGTTCTATACCATCTACGGTGCACCTCCCTGTGAAGTCATGCATCTTTCACATAACCCAAGCCCAAAGATTATTTCGAAGCTAACTTGAACGGCAGAAAGCCTGCTAGACTCCCCCTCTTGGTACATCCTGGAACAGCACATCCAGGTAGAAAACGTCTTTCTTCCCTCCCTGAAAATTACTGAGAATTTTTGTCTTTATAGCTTCTTTTCACTGCTATACTTCTCTAATCATATGTTTAAAAAAAAATGAAAATATTTTTAAAAAACTAATTTAAAGCTGTTTTATCTCAATGGAGGATTTCCTCTCATTTTTTTGCAGTCCTGATGTGACACACGCTATCAAATAGCCATTATACAGGGTCTTCTTAGTTTCATTGATTTGTCCTAAAACTATTTTTAAAATGCAAACAACCCCCCAGATAGTTTATCTTTCATGTTTTCTTTCCTTGTGCAGCATTTATTCAAGCTTAGGGCTTTTTAACTGCCAAATCTCTCTCCTGTATGGCAAGAGAAACGTCTTGCTTCGGCATTCTGTGCCTCTCTCCAGTCTGATGTGCTGCTCTGATAATCTCATGCATATTTTTCTCTCCAAAAACACGAAAAAAATGTATAAAAGGTAAACATCAAAAAAGAACTGTACCACAGTCTGTTAAAAATATCAAGCCCATCAAAAGTAGGCAAATTTGCAGCTGGGACACACTGTCCTCAACTCAGTTTTACTATATATAGGTAACATATGCAGCACATCTGGTATGCAAGGTACTTACTGTTTTGAGACAGGGGTTAAGCATAAAAGGGCAAACTGAAAAAAACTTGAATATAAACCCAATTTTTTTTACCATATTCTTAATAGCAGTTCTCTTTGTCACCTGAATTCTTTCAACTCTTTATCTTCTTAAATGTTTAAATATAAAAGAAAAAGAAAAGAAAAACAAGGAATGCTGGCAATATTAATTGTTGTAACAAGTCACATTCAAACATTATACAGGATAATTTTGAGGACTGAAGTCTCAAAAGTTTTTAGAAGACAACGAATCCTATCTTCAAATTGCTTTACATGGCACCAAACATTAGTTTTACCAAGTTTATAAAGCTATCAGATTATATGAATATAAAGCTCTGGAAAAAAATTATCTTGGGTATAATGTTAATAGGCATTTCCAAACATTAGCAGAGGAAGAGCAAGTTGTTTGTGGTTATACTGCTAAAGAGAATAATGTTACTTATTTTCAGTGTCGAAATGTACACCCTAAAAACATACAAATATGCATAAAGCTTTTTCCAAACTTTTAGAGCAGTCTAAAATATTTAAACCTGTTTAAAAGTGACAGAATAAGGGTATTAAATATAAAATTTAACCAATTTATTGCTACTAATAAATGCATTATTTTAAAGAAAGTGCTGCAGTATTTTTTGCTGTAGTGACACAATTCCTCTGTGTTTGATAAAGTGCCAACAGGAGTGTAAGTAATACTTGCTAACTTTTGCCTAAGGCAGAAAAAAATTATAATTCTGAAAAATGTGCTAAATAGATACCCTTTTCATATGTATAAGTATATACTATATCTGCACAAGTTATAATAATATCTGGTTTATAGCCATAATCTGGTTATAACAGAATTAGAATTCTCTTGTCTCTATTTAACAGCTGCAAACGCATCAACAGAAAATCACCGTTTTTCACAGTTTACTACTAAACAGCTACCCAACAGATTAATAATGTGATTTTGACATCTGAATACTCCAATACTCCAACACTTTATAAGTAAGATTACTGAGACTGAACCCATGTTTCTGTGTAGTTCCTCTCCAAACAAGGCTCACACCACCCTCATCTCATAAACCATTCAAAATATTAGATCATCCCTGATAGATGAGACATTCCAGTTTCTTAGTGAACAATCACAGGATAAGCAACTCCTTAAAGTTTATCCAGGGCTACAACACTCCCTGGATGCAATATACACACCCCCCCTCTGAAGTCACTTCCTAACTGCACTGCTTTCCAAGGGATTCAAAGACTTTTGGAAACTGTATCCTTCACCTTTCCCCATCACTGCTGTGTCCGAATGGTTAAAATGTTCCACTGGGTGAAACGGGAACTTGTTTGGGGGCACAAGTGGGAACACAACTGACGTGTGTAACATTGATGTTACTGAGTTCTCTTTGAATAAATGTGTTAACAATAATAGAGTACAAATAATTGAAAATTATCTACTTCTGATACTCAATGGTGTATGCAAAAAGTTTTAGATATTTCTATTTTTAAAATCCCTTCGTACTGACTGCATCTGACTGGAGTACGTTAAACTGTTCTGCAGAAAGATCAGACAGGCATGGGACTGCAATTATGTATCACAATACCCTTTTCTGGGTTCACAGCTCTATTCATCTTTTAGTAACACTAAAGGACAGATTGGACATAGGGGAACGGATTAGCCACAGGATGACCTGTATTTCCACACAAAAGCCTAAGTGTGGAAAAATGGCACCCTGTGTCACTCGTTTTTCACTTCCTGAGAAAAACATATTCATGAAAATAGACATTTAAACAGCTCTTTCCCACTCATCTCAGAACAAGCATTCATTGTTTCTTAACACCACTTAAAGGGCAGTAGTGTAATGCTACTATCAAACTGCCTTAGTTCAGAAACACATGCAAAAAAAATTAGGAATCAAGACAGGGCTACTTAGAAAAAAATACAGTTCAGCACTGGAACTGAAAATAAAAATTAACAGAGTGAAAACTCAGTTGATTATTACAACACACAATCTCATATTGTGACTGAAGGAGGATTTCATTCTGGTAATAAGTGTGATCTGGATGTAATAAAAGCCATATAAACTACAGCCATATAGTACAACTGAAACAACAAAAATACCTTGTGTTAATAGGTGGTAAGACTTAGGCACAAAAGTTAACTTCACTAATTCCACCTCAGTATAAGGAACATTAATATAGAAGATGTGGTATCATCTGAGTAGTTCTGAGAAGTGAAGATAATGTCACATTAATATTAAGACCTCACTCTGGGAAAATAATAAGCAGTAAATACAGATTTTTATTAAAAGTGAAAATGGAAAAAAAGTAAGCATTAATTGTAAGTCAAACTTTAATTAGTTTTACATTTAATTCTTTTTAAAAACAATGTTCTTGAATACAAAAGAGATGCTTGGTGTATGAGTTTGTACTATCAAACTGTCTCAGAAGATAGGTGCTATCAGCTAATCTGGTCGAGCTAGGAGACCTGGTGGGTTACTTGTTTGTTCTCTGGGACTAAAGGAAATTATCATCCTGCACAAGGCATAATAAAATGAAAATATCCAGGCTTTTAACTAAGGAATTCAACCACACAGCTGAGTTCCAAGAAATGCACCCCTGTAGTTCATTAAGGTCCGATGGGAACGTAATCTTTTTTCCAGGAAATCAACAGTCTAACAGCGTTGGGTGCAATGAGACATTCCGGTCCTAACCCCTAAAGGGCTGATGCTGATAGCAGAAAAAGACTTCAAAAAATCTGAAGGTCATATCACACTATTCCTTTTTATAAATATTTGCTTAGTAAACTAACATGGTAGGCATATGGTTAAATTATTTGCTAGTACTTTTCTCACACTTCTTTCCCTTGTCTGAAAATGATAAAAATAAATAAAAACTGGGCTTTAAAATGAGAAAAAAAATAAATTTAAATCTTGCAAACTATTTATAATATCTAATTTAAATCTTCTGTTACCTCTTTCTATTTCTTTTAGAAGCCTGCATTTGAATATATTATTCTTAAACCAATCATTTTTATTGGATATTTTGTAAGTTCTTCAAAAAGGAATAACTTAGGTATACCATGTAGACATTCAATCAATTCCACTAAACTATTCAGTGCTATTATTAAAACTACAGAGTAGAATACATACACTGCTTAATTAACTACGAAAAGGGTCAAAATGCTATTCTGGAATTTGCACCCATCAAGAAAAGGCTGAAAAGCAGCCCAATACATGCAATCTTTATCTACAGTACGTGTACAGTTCTCTGTTAAACAAAGCAGAAATATTTTGCTCACAAGTATAAACAAATTGATGCAATTAAGTTAGCTGACAAGATCAGGAGCTTCAGTTCTCTCTGCAATCCACATTAAAAGTGTCTGGAACTGCTGAAGGAGAAGCTAAATGCAATGTGTTAAAAGTCTTTGGTGTATGGCCATGGCTCAAGTTTTTATATTTTGATTTGCTACCTTTCTACTCCTACAATGCACAAAGGAATATTTTAAGTGAAACAAAATGCTTCTTCCTTTATGGATTATTTACAGTAAGACAGGTTTCAAAGCCAAGCAGTGAAAGACTGAAGAAAAAAAAAAAATTAAAAAAGGAAGCATAATGGTAAATATTGAGAGAGAAAAAAAAAACAGCCTGAAATGACTGGCAATATTTAATTCTGAAAAATCTCTCAACACAACCAATATCATTAGATAGAGATATATAAATGCAGTAGTCCGAGCGTTTTATAAGAATGTTAAAATTGTGACTATGTGAGAGGCATTGCACCCAATGCAAATAAAGCATGGGTAGGTTTCTTAAAGGAGAAATCTCTGGCGCTGGAAATACATGGATAATGTTTCTTAATTAACCAAATCAGGCAAATCAGTGTTAAATCATTTCAGAAAAGACCTGTGAAAATGTGCAGTCTCATGGTTTTTTTGGACTGACATTAAATTAAAATCAGCAATGATACTTCAGTGGTTGCAAGGCTGTTGCTTTGCCCAATCTTGACTAAAAGTTTGTCCCAGTAACAAAAAAGTTTTTTCGTGCTTTGCATAGCCAGCACTCCAAGCTGAACTAGGCTGCTTCTTCAGGTAGCTATATTTTCATATGGCAATGCTATAGAACAATCAATGGGTTCAGCAAAAACATCATATTCCTGTGTTAAATTTGTTAACACTGCTTAAAGAACAATGCTGGGCTTTCCCACAAATCACCAAATACATACACAACTCAGGATTCTCACCTGATACTTAGACACAGTTTGCTTTACAAATAAGTAGTGGAATCATTATTTTAGCAGAGGAAAGAAAAAAGAAAAAACTAACTAAAAACAACAACAAAAAAGTAAAAACAAGAAAGAGAGAAAACCTAAAAGAAATGAAAAAGAGCAGTACAAGGCTTACTCCCCAAGAAAATTCCTCTATCCACTAAATCAAATGTATTTTTCCACCCAACTCATGTGGGAAAAAGAAAGAATAAAGCCTGTTCCACAGTCCAAACTATTTTCTCCAGTAAATTGTAATCACAATTTTCCTGACCACAGTATGGAAAAAAACAGAAGCCTTGATACCATGCAAAGGCCTCTTCCAGTTTTGGGGCAGCGGGAAGGAAGATGCTGAACGCCCAGGATTTGCTCTGCCCTGCCCTTTCCATAGAACTTTAGTGCCATCTATTGAAAATGTACTGAATGAGGAAGAGAGAAAGGATGCCTATTGATTTGGTAAAAAAATAATACATTTACTTGTTACGGGTTTTTTGGTTTATTAATACTCCCATGATGACTACTGTTCTGTGGCCATCTGATAGAAACAAATATTTTCTATACAGTATATATATCTCCCATAAAGAAATGAGACATTGGCTAAAACACTGAAGACAAACATCACACAGATTTTATAAACATATATATATATGCATTTACCAAGAATCTAAGTCTAAAGCTGCCTGTTATCTAAAGGGAAAAAAAAAAAATGAGAAGGCTTTAACGGAAAGGAAATCGGCGTTGAAGCACTGCTGTAAACAGAACATACTGGAAACAGTAAAAATAATTAAGGCATCTCGTAAAGACCTTAGTATTAAAGAAGAGGGTATGTAGACATGCAGATATAATTACCTTCTTTAAGAAACTGTGAGTGGATGACAAATATAAGAAAACAGCAGATCGCTGCTCCTGCTAGTGCCCATAAAGCTTTCAAGAGCTGCATCTCGGTCTGAAACTCAGTAAATACCCAGAAAGTCACACAATGAATTTCCACAGCGATGCATCAACGCTTCCCTCTGTGCGCCAGGCGCGGCGGCTCCCGGCAGGGACCACACTCCCGAGCAGGGCGGGCGAGCCCGGGGCTGCGGAGGAGGGGCCGGGGCTTCACACCCCGCGCGGGGGCAGCGGCAATGCCGCGCTCTCCTCGCCCAGGCAGCCGGAGCGGAGCCCCATGAATCAGCGCTCCGTCTCCGCGGGAGCCGCGCCGAGCCGGCGGCAGGGGCAGGGAGGCCGCGCCGCGCCGGGCCGGGCCGGGCTGCGCAACAGCGCCCGCTGCGCCGCGGGGCGCGGGGCCGCCGCCGCCCGCTCAAGGCGTTCCGCCGCCGGGCGGCGCGGGGCGTGCGGGGGCCGGGCCCACCCCGCCGAGGGTCGGCGGGAACCACTGCAGCATCGCCGGGCTGCGAGCGCCGCTCGCTCCTCCGTTCGCTCGTCGGGCCGCCGCTTCGCCGCTCGCTGCCACGGCTCGGGGAGGAGAGAGCGGGCGGGGAGGGGAGGGAGCGGGTGGAGGGAGGGATCTCTCTTGACTGCAACTTCTCCCGGCTGGCGGCAATTTGTTGCACCCCCCTTCCTCCTCCCCCGGCTCGGAGATTCTCTCTGGTGCGGGGAGGGGGCGGGGGGAGTCAGCTCATCCCGCCATCCCTGGCAAACGCGGGGTCACTCGGAGGCTTTTGCCAAGATCGCTGGCCTCCTCTCGGGCTCGCTGCTCTGCTGCCGGGGCTCCAAGTCCCCCGGCTCCGGGCTCACCCCCGGGCGCCGCGGCCGGCCCCTCTCCCTCGCCCGCCCTCGGGGTCGACCCCGTCCTCACGCCGCTACCCGGCGCTGGTACCGCGGAGAGCCCTCCGAGCCCTTACTCCCGGCTACGGCGAGAGCTCTCTCAGTCTACAGGTTGATTGTCTACGATGCATCCGTCCCCACGGAAAACAAGAACGCAAATGAAAGAATGTCATAAATTGGGGGGGGGGGGGGGGGGAGGAGGAGTGGGAAAAGAAGAGCTGTTATTTTCCTGCCGCCCTCCCACTCCAGGGGAAGCAGGGGAAGGACCGAGCCGCGGCGGCCGGCTGCCGTAGAGAAGGCAGGGGAGGTGCTGCGGCGCGGAGTCGCTCCGCGGTGGCTGCGCGCTTGGCCCGTTGTTACGGGACGCGCTGCAGCCGAGGCCAGGGGCAGGCACGCCGCGGAGCTCCGCATCCTGGGTCGCCCCGACGGACGGGGGCTGCCCGGTGAGGACGGTCGTGCCGCACAGAGCTCCGTGCTGCACAGGCGGCTGAGGCGGCGCGGGGCTTGGGGAACAGCTCAGCGCTGAAGCGCTATCGGCTGCGCCTGTTTGAGCGGCGGAGAGAGTTGCCTGGGACGGGCTGCCTGCCAGGTGCCTCTGTAACCGCGGACGCGCTGCAGCTCCGCGTCTCTCGCTTTCAAGCGCCGCCGCTTGGCCCGCGCAACTTCTGCGACGCGTACGTGCCCGGCACCGGGGGACGCTCGGGAACAAAAACCCCGAGTGCCGCGGAGCGAAGCGGGGGGAAGGCGGACCGAGGCCGGCGGCGGTCGAGTGGAGCGGCGGGGTCGGAGCAGAGCGGGCAGGAGCAGAGCGAAGGGCGCGCTGCGCGGGGAGGAGGGGGGAGCAGAGGTGCAGCGGGCAGGGGCTGGGTCTGGGGCAGGTGCGGTTCGCAGCACCGCCGGACGCTGCGGACAGGAGTCATCCGGAACGCCGGGAGGCCTCGGCGGGGAGGGCAGCGGATACATAGCCCGGCCCGGCCTGGTGCGACAAGGCACGACACGGTCCCGGGTCCTCCCACCCTGCAGCTCCGCGACAAGCTAAAAGTTGCTGTGCTCCTCAGTCTGGCTGTTGATTTACTGCACTACATTAGCAATGATAATAACGCATCAATGGCCAATGCGTTACCCGGGTTTATCAGGGATAGACCTGGAAGCGCATCCGGTAGTTTTGAAGATAGAAACCAAGAAAGGGAATATTTGAACGCTAAGAGCTTTGTTTTCATAGCTCTTTTGTTACATGTTTGCATTTATGTGTTGGTTTTGTTGTTTTTTGTTTTTTTAAACATAATATTTAAATATTTTCTTAATTTGAAAAATCGAGAGGATTTCCGGGTGCTAGGAAGGACAGATTAATAAAAGACTATTATTTTCACTGGGCAAACATCTTCCTTACTGATGTAAACTCATCCCTGTGCTTTTTGATTTTTCATTGATAGGACGGAGAAACATAAAAAACAACTATGTTTTGAATTAAACTTCACACAAATCCCTATAAACCCACTTACTGTATTTACTATATTTGCAGATTACAGCAATGCAATGTTAAAGCAATGTCATCACTACACTGGAGATATTCCACTCTAAATCTTTTATTCTAATACACTTTGATGAGAAATTTGCCACGCTTGGGCGCAGTTCAGGTTGGTTTGAGGTTTTTTATGTTTATTTCTCTTGTGGGTAAAAGAAAAAAGTATCAAATAGCTAATGTAAATTCACATATTTTATACTTAAGCATTCCCCCCCCCCCAAAAAAAAGGACAACCAACCAACCAAAACCTGAAAAACAGTGAAAACTAACAACTCAAAACCAAACAAACAGAAAAAAACCTGACATAGCAGGTTTTAAGTCCACATATAAGTGGATTTTTTTAAGTGTATCAAACGTAACGAGTTTATGCAGTCCAGAATAAGCAGCATGTATCTTTCAGTTTGAACATGCTAAGTTTGGGGAGAAATCCTATGAAAAAATTTGCTTATCATTTTCCTTTTTGACAAAATCATATGAAAACCCTATGTCAATGGGTCAAAATCCCCAAATTGCTTGCCCCTTATGAGGTGCAAGATTATAACCCTTCTCCCATTTTAAACTTGTCTTACTTTCTTGAACTACTCAATTAGATGAATTCTTCTGGTCTTCCATGGGCTTTGGGTCAGACCCTTTCATAAGCAAGACATCAGAATGCAGCACTGTGCTTCCCGGCCACAGGGGAGACACTATATGCACACAAGTGTAAGTGGGAGCAAAAGCTGGTTCAGCACTCACACTGTACAGATATTTGGTCTCATAGCAACAAGGGATTCCAGAAGACTTCCTGCTTGAGGGGACAGTGGTACCAGGCAACACTGCTTGTTCTACTAAGTAAGGTTCATTGTGGGTTTTGTGTTTTCTAAATAGTTTTGGAACTTTCAAATAGGGAGGCCTATTCAAGAAACAACTGTCTTCAATTTCTTCACTTGTCACATGCTTTTATAAAATATTAAGATATTTAAAGTTATTGGCATAGACTTATCTAGAAGACTTTTCTGAAATAATTCCACTGAAACAAATTCCCACTTTCAGCCTGCAAAGGCTAAATTTCAGCCTATTAAGATCTGCATTCCTAGCTAGTGGAATAACACCCATCAAACAACTCTTAGGCCAAGAGAGGTTTACAAGAACTGAACTGTCTCACTGTGAATTTTCAGTTTTTCGCCAGAGCTGACCCCACACATACATCTCCAGCAATATAGAGGCAAAAGGCTGTGGTCCCAGCCTGCCAAGGAACCAGTTCACAGAACTTTCGTAGTTGTGTTTTAATGTTAAAGGGGGATTCTCCCCCTTCTACTACTTGAAAGCTGGTAAAGGATGGTAATGTGTTGGAAGATATTTTCAGCACAGAAGACAGTTCCAGCTGGGAAGTGAGGAATGCATTTTCCTGGTGATCAAAGAGTAAGAGGAAATGTGTATGAGATACAAGTCCTCCGGAGTTCTTACAGGAAAGCAGAACACACACACACACAAAAAAAACCCAACAAAAAACCACACCATAATTTCCAAATACAAAGTTACACAGTTCATTTGGTTCACTTTTGGATATACAGTTCATTTAAAGCTTCTATATAGTTCTACAGAATTACAAAAACTGGAACGCTGTAGCAAAGACAGCAGCTTCTTCTCAATTCAAGAGGTTTATATATTGTTTCTACTCTGCATTTAAATCTATGAAAAGATTCCACCAAACTTTAAAAGATTTATTCTTCACTACTCAAATATTTTAAAACAATGTGAAAACTCATTGAACACAGTCATACTTATATCGTAGCCTATATATCTGTAACTAAGCTCCTAGCATTTTCAGTTGTGTAAAAAACCTTTTGTATTAATTATTTTATTTCTGTTCATGGGATAAAACCCAAAATTATGCACAGCAATTGCGTATCTAAATGCAGTAGCACAAGATATGATGTTAACCCATTTTCACTAATGAGTTTGGAAACTTCTACTGGTTTTGAATCACAAAAATAGAGCAGACAGTATCTATTATTAGGTTATCTAGATCAAACCTTTACCATTGCCCACTGGATTTCATTTTTGTTACTTTTGAGTTACTCAGGCAACAGTCTGTCACCAGTCACTTCAGGTGATTATTCCAGCCCAGTGATTCTCTCAGCTGGAATGTTTCTTCTGATGCTAAGTTTAACATTTTATTTTGTTGAAATTCACCTAGTTCATCTTTCAGATATGCCTGAAGTAGCATTATAAATCTTTTTCCATTTTGAACCTAACCAAAATAGATTATACATTGACTGTAAAGTAATGAATTCAGATGGATATATTTCTACCAATTAGTTTTTGCACTCTTTAAGTATTTTTACCCACTTTTCTCCACATGACAATGCCTGATTCACATTTCTTTGCTACTGGGCCTGTCACAGCTACAGTCATGCTCAAAATTTTATTGCTGATCTTCAGCTAATGCTGGGCAAGAGCCAATGGACTATAAATTAATCTCTAAAGAGATTCTTTTAATCTCTGACTGATGACATGATGCAGCTACCACAAGAATCACCATATAAAATTTTCACTTTGTTTTTCCTTCATTTACCCAATTAGCTGATATGTTAATAAATCTCTAATGATTTTTGACAGATTAAATCCTGTTTCCAGCTCTTTCTCCCACCAGTACATTCACAAGAGGGATAGTGCAGCCTAGATATTTTAGAATAACCAACGTGGAAGTTTCTTGTTACAGTGCATCCTGTCTGCTTAGAACTTCTGATGTATTTTTCTTTCTAAGTAATTTTGTTTCCTTTGGGTTTTCAGCTGTATTATTTTGCTGTTCTCATCTTCTTCCTTTGTTCTACTAACTTTTTATTCAGGTATCATTTTCTACTTACAGAGAAAGAACTGTGTCAGCATTTCACATCGTATGGACAGTTGTGCATTGGGAACTCATTGCACTTTCTCCCACATAGCAGTCACCAGTTGGTAATAGCTTTTGGCCACTACTGACACAGGCCATATAGGAGCTTCTTGAGAAGTGAAAGGTTATGTAAGAACACTCTGTTCCATTGAACCACTGGTAAATTCCCCCAAAGTACAAAACTGAAATAACACAATGTGCCAGTAACAGTTAGTATGGGTGATATAGTCAAAGTATGTGACTATGCTTCTCCTTTCTTATTGTACTTATGGATCACCTTCCTAATATCAGCTTATTAAGGAATTTCCCCTTCTATAACTGAAATATTTAAACAGATTGCTTCTGAAATGTTACTTTTGCTCTCCCTCATTTTACCTTATCCACTCAACCTGCTATGGGAGCACCTAGCTCTGCAGTAGCTGCTCTGACACATTTAACAGCACAATTATAGATGACTTGGTAACCACCCATTGACTAAAAATAACCTAGCAACTGAAGACACACTTAAGTATTTATACTCAGAGATCCCAGAGGAACCCTTTACAGCTCTTGTAGCTGGGGAAAACATATGTATCTCACCAAATGCAGTAGGCTAGAAATACTCAGGGATGGGGGCATAGGGGCATGGGGGAAATGATAATGTTCCACAGCTGAAAGATTTTCCAGACAACACTGCCAGCTAATCCAACTCTTATCCAACTAGCTCTGCAATTAAGGTTTCCTACTGCGAACAATGACAGCACTGTGACCTGGGGACTTTTCTGCACAGGAAAAACCCAATACCATCTGGGATTACAAAATTTAGAGCCTTAAAAAATCCAGTTCCTATGCTGATGGTACTTGCAACCAGTACAGATCCAAAGGAACTTGTGCCAGCATACATATGAAAAAAGACATGAGCTGTAATGATGAGCTGCTGGGGAGGAGCGAGCCAGGGTAGCATATCCTGAGTGAAGAACCTGCAGTACTTAAACTCATTCTGCCATCCAGATTATGGATATTTATTTTTCTAATGTGAAATGTACTGAGTTTTCACTCAGCTTGTTCAGGAAGAAATATTCTAGTGTCTGAAGAAAAAGCTGGTACTGGCTCTAATGTCTGAAGAAAAAGCCAGTCCTCTAAATGGTGTGATTTAACTTCTGTGATACATGAGTACATGTGCTATGGCTTCCTAGGGATATTTTTATATATTTGAGAGGGGAAAAAACCCTCAGTATCAAATTGATAGAACCACACCTGTCTTAATGGAGAAATTGGAATATTACAGTGTCTGTCTGTCCACGTTTCCATACCTTTTTTTTTTTTTTTCCTGGTTTGTTATGGCCTCCCTCTACTCTTGTTTTCAATGTAAGCTTTCATTCAGCTAAAAAAGGTCTGAATAGGGTGCAATTTACATCCAGGAGGAGAACTACTGATCTCAAAAAGAAAGTCTACAAGGTCTCAAGGGCCTTTCTGCCTGCCTTCAGTTGCAAGATCATTGCCTTGAAATAGTAATGTGTTCAAAATCAGGCTGGACAGGATTTTAAGCAACCTATCATCTAGTGAAAGGTGTCCCTGCCCATGGCAGGGGAGTTTGACTAGGTGATCTTTGAAGCTCCCTTTTGAACCCAAATTGTCCCATGATTGAATGGTAATACAGAGTATACACAGATTGAAACTCACAGTTCAGACCAGTGGGCAAGGCATAAGCCTGAATGTTCCAGTCACTGTAGTGCTATTCACAAAAATCACAGTGAAATTGAGAGGGCTTACCCTCATATTTTTACTTTTTAAATATATTTTTATATTATCTGAATTTTTTAACACTATGCAAAATAAAAACTGTTTACTCATTTTTTTAAGAAAATGTATCTGTATTACAACCAGGATGATTAAACACATTAAATTAGTGGAATTTAGTTCTGAACCATAGCTTTCAGCATCAGCTCCTGAGAGTCTAGCCTACCTACACACAGCTAAAATGCTGTAACATATAGTGAATAAATTCTTCATTGAAAAAGACCTATGGAGAAAGTCACAACAAATAAGCAGTGATTCTATGACCCATGTCACAGCAAATTTTTATATCATGGCCAATAGCTGTATTGTAATGAAAAGTTACAAAACTAATAAGTTTGGGGGTTTTGTTTGTTCTCCCCCCTTAGTGGAGGGGAAAAATATATCCAAATTCTACAGGAGTGAATTCTGCTATACAAATTCATACTCACTGTTGACTTAAGCAATAAACCTATGACCTATAGCTTGAGCTTTAACCAAAGAACTTTCTGTACATTTATTTAGCTGTTGTCTTTTGACATCAAAACCTGGATGTCACAAAAATTGATCAGGAGCTGAAGTCAGGCCACAAAGGACACTTCTAATTGTTTCAGTGAGTGGTTCTTACTGTAGTGAGTAGGAAAGAGCTGCAGAAAAAAATAGAGCATGTCCACAACAAAGCAGGCATCTCTATAGTAAGTCAGATCTGAACATATGAGGATGAGACAATGTTTGCCTCTTTAATATTTGAGCATATTGGTTGATATTTCAAACCATCTCTAGGGGATCCTGCTCTAGCAGGGGGGTTGGACTAGATGATCCTCAGAGGTCCCTTCCAAACCCTTACCATTCTGTGATTACTGAGGAAAGAGGTAATCTTCAGTTGCTAATAAGCTAGCAGAGGAGAAACAAATATTTTTCAGACAAATGTTAGGAGCAGCTTCTTTAAGAAATTATTCAAAACCTAAAATAAGCAGTTAAAATTTTTACATGCATGAAATGAACAATTATTACACTTTAAGTATAAATTAAAATGGGTTTACCACTATGGCACTCTTGTTTTAAGCCTGGAAACTCTTACATGTTCAAGAGATCTATGCCTGCATCAGAGTATAGCAGTAAAAGAGACCAAGAATTTAATATATTAAATGTCTTCTGGGTCTGTGTTCAGGACTTCATTCCAAGATCTTGAATAAATAAAGGAGATGTTTTAAAATCCATAAAGAGTAAGTTGTTTGTCATTCTGAAATATAAGCCAATAATTTTACAAGCCATTCATGTATAATATAGTTCACTAGTTCTCAATGGTAACGAAAAAATAATTAGTCAGTGTCTAGCTTTTATTAGATATGGCCAGTTAATACTAAATGGTATAAGACTTATTTTGTTCAGTAGGATGAAAATGGATTACTGCAAGCTAATCTGAGATTTATTACTGGACTCTGTGGTATTAACACACTGAAGGCCCATCTATGTGTATCTGGGGTGGGATAATGGCAGGAACTACAGATTAATATAACCTTTCCTTGCATGCACAACCCATTAATTATTGGCATTTCTGTTTGTTTTTGTGGGAAGTTTATTTCTTCTATTTATCAGATACATCAGGAAGACTGTAGCTTACTACAGTTAATTCAGTAGTCACTGTGCAGCAGCTTTTCACAAAACGTTTTTTAAATAGGATATTTTAAAACCTCTTTGGTTTTGTTTTGAATTAGGGTGTTCTAATTGTAAACTTTTTTCCTGCATGATTAGATTGTTTTAAAATAGAAAGCTTTGCTTGCAACATGAAACAAGAGCATCTAAGATTTTAGCATAACAAAAAAAAAAAAAAAAAAAAAAAAGCTAGCTATTAAAACAGCTTGAACTTCTGCAAAAATACTGGAGACACTGTAGCTGATTCAGCTGTATTTCAGATGAAAAAAAAATTATAAAGAGTCTTATACAAACATTGCAAGAGACAGAACATCCTTCTCTGGATCAGACTATACACTCCATCGATCTTGCTTAACGTTATACAGAGAAAGTGTGAAGTGGATCATGGACCCCTCGTTGTGCCAGCTCCTGGGAGGTTTTAGTATCACATCTGTGCTCGACTATCCCAGTCACAGTCACCAACAGGCTTTTGAACAAAGGGCAGAAAGCGTTCTCTGATTTTGTCGCTTAATGCACATTCAGTGAAAGCTCCCCACCAGCACCCCATGTTTATATTGTCCTTCATGCACCATTCTAAATGCACTCATATGTTTTTATATATCCATATATTTGGGTATATCCATACCCAAAAGGACAACTGACTTCTTTTGATTGAACAAGATAAGGTAATATAGACAGTAAAGATGATCTGGGATTTACAGCTTGAGTGTGAGTTGTCTTAAACTAGAATATTGATTAAGCCTCGTCCACAGAAACAGCTTTGATTCTAAAGTCACAGTAAAAATCTGAGTATGTTTTACCTCACCAGTATACAAATATAATGGCAATATTGTGACATTACATTAGTATAATATTATACATTGAATGGCTATCATGGGAAAAGTAGACACATCAGAAGTGGATAATAATGAATTAAAGATTTTCTGTATGAGTTACCACATACAGGTTAGATACTTAATTTTTGAAAATAAAATTGTTACCTTTTTTTTTTCCCAAAGGTGTTGATTTGGTTTTAGAAGAAACTGGTATAGTGTGTTCTGTCAGCAACAGACAGAATAATAGGTCAGTAACACAGTTTGCAAACTCTATGCTCTCAATCCATGCCATAGTGCTTTGAGAATGTGTCAACACTCAGTGATTTCCTTACCCAGCTCAAAAGCATCTTGGAAGCACCCCGGGCAATGTCTCATATACAGCCATTGAGGGTTATCCGCTCCAAAATAGCTGTTATAATCTGAATGGAAGAACCATAAATGATTCAATTGAAATCACTTCTGAAAATGCAAAAGGAAATGAACAGAGAATAAGCTACAACATTAGGGGGTCTAACACCCTGCACAGCTGAAGAGACAGAATTGAAGACCTGGACATTTCCCCTTTCAATCACCATAGTGCATGTAACAGCTACCTTCAGATGCTGAGAACAGTATTCATAAAATTGACCTTCACTGATGTTAGAGCAGTTTTTTTGCATCATATCCTATGTAAGTTGACCAAACATATCCAATTGCACATGACATAACTGTAACTTGACTAAAATTCAAGACTAAAAGTCTCTCTCTCTCCCCCTCTATCTTCTTCTCTCTTTTAAAGAGGTTAAGTACTCATATCTTCCCTATTAGGGAGATATAGTATAGCACTAGCACTTACATAGTTATAGCCTTCACAGTAAAAGCACATTAAATAAAAACTTAAAACCTAGTGCCTCCAGATGCTGGATCCACAAAGAGTTTGTTTTGTATTTTAGTTTTTTTTTTCCTTTAAGAAGAAATGGTTTAAAGAAAAAAATAACGATTTTTTTTCACAGAAAACTAATGGATTTCTGTAAAAACATGAAAAAAACAAGCTCCCAAAACATGTGAGAATTACTAGCATAAAAGAGTATACTAACTAGAATAACTATTATGGTTAAATATAAAATTCTAGGTTTATTTTGAATGCCAACCACATTTTGTATTGTTTTTTCCTTTTTCCTACATATAACACATTTTTCTTTTCTTCCATTAGGTACTATTAGGTTTTAAAATATTTTTTTCTTCGCAATTACTTCATAACAATAGAGGAGTTATGAGAAGCTGGTGTGTCCTTTATGTAGTGAACTGAAATATGAGATAGTCTGAGCAAGATTACATCTAATTGTATATTAAGTATTGCTTGAGGAATCAGCAAGGGATAAATGACTCTGTTGTACATCAGAATGTGCAACTGGCATCAATCCTAAAGACATGTCATAGCTATGAAGATGTTTATCAATAACATTGTCCTACCTAAGCAGACAGAATTGGTATATGACCAATGACCTCCTCTTTTGAGAAACAGCTGCAGCTTATTTTGCCATGAGGAAAAGGCCTTACCCGTTTGAGATTATTTACCTTTCTGCTTTTCAGACAAAAAAAATACTCTCAAGAAGACAGTATTTAAAATGTAGTAATGAAACTGTAAGAGTTTGAGTAGGTTTAACTGTTTTCCTTTTCCAGATATACTGGAAAAGATGGATGTTCCTTCTGACAGACAAAACACTGGACAATTTTAACAGAAATTTGAGTTTTTCACTGTTTGTGGTGCTCATCTTTTTAAAATGGTTGACTATCAGAACTGAGTTCTGGAAATAGGAATATTTTGGGATTTTTAATTATTGCGTTTTTTTCCAAATTTTAATAATTTTTCTAATTCTGATTATTTTTCCTATGTGCTGAAATAAGTGTATCAAATACGACTAGTTTGACACGAAATGTAAAATATCTCCTATTTTTAAAGAAGATAAAAGTAATCCTTTGAGTTACATTTTTTACTGATGATTTTGGTAGATACTTCATTCCCACTGCAGTAGCCTACCATGAAAATATATTTGTACAGGCAATTTCAGACAACAAAGGATTTGACTTAAATAATGCTTAATACACTGAAAAATTAATAAACTAAAAATTGAAAAAAAGATCTTATGGTTTAAAACAACTGAGAGAAAACAGCTTAAAACAATATCAATCTTGAGAAGCCATCATCCTGAGAAGCATTTCTATTGTAACTCTTATGGGAACTTCATTAAAAAGCAATCCTTTCCAGTACATAGTCAAACAACAGTGTGAATGGACTTCATAGCAAACTGCAAATGAATAACAAGCAATCCTGTGAACCCCAGAACAAATGAGGCCTATTTTCCTCTACGTTTGCATCTTGTAATTGACCTAAAGTTTGATTTTCTGAAGCTGGATACCTTTTAAGGCCATATGGATTCTCTACATTTAGTATGGTAGGAGAAGGCATAGTATCTGTTCCCACCATTGGGACATTATTGGGTTCCTGTCTTCTAATGATCACCTATATTCATAAACTTTTTGAAACTTGATATTTCTGTCTCTGAGAAATTTGGTTGAACATACCCTGCAAAGTAAAGTTCTCCACAGATAGACAACCAATATCTGCTTTTCTTAGCCTCAAGAACTGCAGTGCTCTCTTCTCTGAGCTCAGAGGCTGCTGACACTATTCCAAATCCCTTACTTCCATGCTTTGTCTGCTGCCACAGAAAATGAAATCCTTCATGAAGTCTATGAAGGCTTTATTCCCACTATTTTCACCAAGTCCTCACAAAGGCCTTGGGAATATTGGTTATTGTTTTCCTTTTCATTGGTGAGCCCCACATTCATATTTTAATACTGTACTGCACTCAGCCAGGCAAATTATCAAATCAAATTACAGTGCCTTTCCGATTTACCTCCCATCAGCTCTAAAGCAATACCTTGTTAACTTGCTATAACTGTGTTGTATGTCTGAACTGAAGACATATGAGTGAAGGTTATTTCAGAAAGGATGGACTGAAAGAGCACCTTATATCCACAAGGAAAAAATAGGGTAGACATTTGAGCAAACTGTTTAACTTTAAAGGCAATTAGGCAATGGAATGACTTGCCTGAGGAGGTAGTTTAGACAGTGTAATGAGAAGTGCTTAAAATAGAATAAACTATTTGTGAGGCAGATACAGATGTAAATAATCCTCCATGTTTTGAACTGGATGAATCAGGAGAGGTATCTTTTCTAGTCAAATGTCTGACTATAAAAATTCTATTCTCTTTCCTCAGGAACAGCTTTCAAACTTATGACTGTTTCCACCAGTCCTGAATACTAAAGTGAAACTGCACTCCAAAAGGCAGTTTAACCTCACTGTATCATTATAAAGTAGATTTATTCATAACAAGCATCTGTGAAAAACTTCCAGAAAAAAAGGCCTTAGTCAGGGAGATGCACATTGTTGTAAAAATGGATTGTTTCTCTAAGTGCTTATATGGCCCTATTGCTATAGTATCCAAGCGCCTTACAAACATTAATGAATGTATTCTCACAACACCCCTGGGAGATAGAGATGGTATTATTAGCTAATGCACAAAGAGTAGCTTGTCCAAAGTCACACAGAAAGTCTGTGGCACAGCCAAGACTCAATACTGTGATTTCCTGCCCACTCTTGTAACCATGACTATATTCTCCTCTCCATATACAGCATTTCAAAATATGTTACATATAATGTCAGATCTTTACAAAATAAGCCTTTCTGTTCAGCTGTGGAGCCAACAGCTGACTTAATAAATAAAAATAGCTTGGTTTATTGGGAGGCTTCATTACGGCAACAAATTTGCAGGTTACTGAAACGATGACAGTCAGATGGGCCATAACTGGTGCTGACAAATAGCACAAATTGGTGACAAAAGTATTCCCTGACCATCACATTCAGAACAGGAGGCATCATATTCAAAACATGATTTTGATACCAAAATATTTTCCTTCAGATAATGTAAAATGTTACATTGTAAAAATAAGTCTGGTTTTGAGGAGAAAAAAATAAAGGGGAAAAAAGCTATGTTCCTTCCATCATTCCTTTTGGATAAATTATTTCTGTAATAAGACATATTTTCAGTTTTAATGAGGAAAAATCTGGAGTGGCAATGGTAGTTAAGTGTTTTCACCCCTGAGTATCACAGAATGGAATTTGGCATATAAGTTTAGTATTCTAATAGTGCAAATATATGATCTTTATAAGTATGTATAGTTTTGCAGTCTTTAGATTAATTTCAATGAATTCAGTAATCAAGTGATAACAGGATTCTTTTGAGCAATTTGCCTTTCATTGTATTGTATGCATTGTATGTATGTATTTCAAACATAGGCATTACATTTGTCCTGAAATGCTAAACAATTTAAGAAAGAGAAAATAGAGGATGATTGTATAAATAACAGTAAAGGATATGAAGGTAATATAGATCCCAAAGTAAATAATGATAAAAAATTAAAATATTGCATGAATTGAAGATTAAGTTGGAATGCATTGATAGGAAAAAAAAATATTAAGTAAGTAGTGTCTCTTGAACTTCACTTCTGAAGTTCCAACAACAGCACTCTTCTCAGTTTGTGGCTTCATGTTTTAAAAAAAAGATGTAGATAAATTAGACCTGGTTTTAATTAGAGCTACCAGTACAGCAAAGGAGATTTACATTTAATGCTAATTGAAAACAGACTAACTATCAGGACAGTTAAATGATGAAGCAGATTATCATTGATAGGGAATCCACATCTCAACACATGTTTAACAGCAAGTTAAATATATATCCATTAGGGGTGATACTAAGTCTATCCTAACAGGATAGACTAAATAGTGTTCTCAGATCCATTTCAGTCTAATGCTTATATTTAATCAATGTACAAATAGTACAAAGTATTCTGATCACTTATTCACCAAGAATCCCTATTCTAGAATACCATATCTCCTCCTTTTTCTCTCCTTTTCTCATCTGCCTCTTTCTCTCTTACTCTCCCTTTATCTTTCTTTCTCCCTCCCTTCCCTATCAGCTATATTTCTCCCTTTCTGTCTTTTTCTTTCCTTCTGGCATCCCTCCCTCTGTTCTTTCTCTATGCCTTTAAACTGACACATCCATAATTGGACTGGAAATTCCTTAGGTGTCTGCCTTTAGCAGCCTTAGCATGTTAGGGAACAGCATTTTCTAAGGGGACAGAAGTTCCCTATAAGACTACCTAAAGATCTAAACTTAGACAAAATGTGATTTAAGTTCCTATTATATCACCACCAGAAAACAGGGTACTTCTGGGTAATTTTTATAATATTTTTTATTACCATTGAGTAATAGAAAAATATGAAAACAGACTGGATATAAGTAAAACTGACAGATTAGAGGAACAGAGACTCTTGCTACGAAAGAGCTTAGGTGCTCACTTAGGTTGCAGGAACAGATTTTAATTTTATCTGACTCTCACAAGACCAGGACAAGGCTTTTTTACCTCTTCCTGTAAGATACTTATTTATGTTTGCACATGCATAATCCCTACTGTGATTCAATATAATGAGTATAGATCATCCTATTTCATAAAAACCAAATAAAAAAATGTCATGTGATGACAATAGATTGGTGTCCTTTACATCACTTTGTTTCCTTTCATTGCTTTTGACACTGTTGAAATAGGACCTTGATGGAGGTAACTGGAACTGCACCCAAATAAAAGAATAGATGGATCAAAATGTTCATAGTTTTGGATGGGATGCAGTGTTTGAAAAGTCAAGGAGTGGAAGAAATGTTTCTAATAAAGGACTAAAGGAAGACTTTAAAATTGGAAAGCCCTTTTGGAGATATAATCCCCTCTGTGACTGCTTTGTAAAATTGCAGTTATCTGACATAATACAAAATCCATAATTATATCTACAAGTGTTTTTCCCTTTGTGAAATGACAGCCTACATAGCTGCCACTAAGGAGTATGATTCCTTATACAAAAAATTCATATTGTGTAGTTTAGAAGTTACTTTATATAGGATTCATTAGAAAAAAATTTAGAGCTTGGTGAGTCCAGAAGTGCACACATGGAGCAGAGTACTCACTTAAGGAGAAAACAAACCTTTGTCAAGAACATGGGGGAACCTGCAGGATGCTTTTCAGAAAACGTGGAAAGACTACTAAGGCTAAAAGCAGGTACCAAAGAGCCCACTTAGAACATATTAGCCAGGGCCTTCTGTTGTGAAGTTAGTGGCATGCCTGACCAAGCACTAATAGAGAAAGCCACAGGAATCCCATACCGGAAACTGAAAGCTAAGCTGTTAAATATGAATGTAAGGAGCTAGGGAAGCTGTAGTAATCACAGCTCATTATGACAGTTTAGACAACAGCACTTGCTGTTCTTCATAGTATGAAGAAGTCTTAGAAGTCTTAGAATTGTTAAAGCAGATGGCTTCCCCTAAAATGGATGACCACCATCAACATAACGGGCAAAGGAAATGATACTGACTCAGTGAAAAACAAACAAAAAAACCTCCACAAAATGTCACTTGACATTACTTGGGTCATAAGCAGCATTGTGCTAGTTTTACCAAAAGCTGACAGATTGTCATCAACATAGAGAAGAAAGATCTTAGAGAATCTTAGATAACGGCACAAGAAAAGCAAATTAATTTTCTCACTTTCATAGCCTGCATTAATTATCTACACTATGGCAAATGAGTCAGTCTGGCATATAGTTGGGGGATGGGGTTTTTTTGTTGTGTGTGTTTTTACAGGTTTTTTGGGGGTGGATTCTTTGGTGGGTTTTGTTTTGGGGGATTTTTTTGTTTGTTTTATTGGTTTGTTCTGTGTCTGTATTTTACTATAGGAAAGCACAGAATTCTCACTTTCACTTTAAAAACATGGACTGAATGAATAAGAAAAATATGTGTAAATACTAGAAACTATCACATAGACAATGAAAACTTCAGACTACCTTATATAGTCTCATTTCATCTGGAAATAGGGATAATTTCCTCTAATTTCATAGAATGGCAGAATAATTGAGGTTAGAAGGAAGCTCTGGAGATCATTTAGTCAAGTCTCTCTTCTCAGAGCAGTCAACTGGTGATGTGGGTCACTCCAAACTGCTTTTCTGTGGATCAGCACGACCTTGTTGAACAACCTGTTCCAGTGTTCAGTCACTCTAAGGAAATAAGTGAGTAATTCAGTCACAAGATGGGAACCCAGATGGAACCCAACAGTCAGAAACTATGCATCTCATATTCAAGAGCTAAGCAGACAGACTCAACTATTATCATCCAGCTTTCCATCTGCACCACAATGGATGTGAATAAGCAAGGAATTCAAATTGAAGCCAGGAAGTAGGATAAAGAAATAATGCAATAACATCACCCTTCTTCATGTTATTTCATATCCATTTGCAATAAAAGCTACGCTGTAACAGTAAGTGAAACCAACAAAATTCTGCTAAATCAGTACACAGCATATATTTAGATGAAGTTCTACTGTAGTCCACCTGATTTTAATTATAAGCTAATGGACTTCATTAATTAAAGCAAATACTGAAGAAATTAAGACATATTTGAAAGAAGAAACTGAGCCCATAGCTCAATTTGAGAGCTAAAAAAAAAAAAAAAGTAAAATCAGAAATAACCTGGGTGTTGGAAAATTTTTGTATTGGGCTGTTCATCTACTTTCTCAAATAAGTTTTGTATTCCTTGTACTTGAGTTATCTTTGGCCTAGTGTTATCATCTTGATTTTTGTGGTTGCATGAAAATCAGTACATGCAGATAAGAATTTTCATGGAGAAGCAAGTGACATGCAACGGTAGGGAACTCCTTGGAACAGCTGAACTGGAAAAAAATCTTGTGAAAGATAAAGATATCTAAGAAAATTCTGGTGCCTATCTGCTCCCAAACCTACTGTGAGACCCCTTGAGAAATGAGTTTAAAATTGGGAGACTTTTCTGTCCTACTTACACGAAAAAATTAAACATTTTTAATTCTGGAATATGCAATTGCTACATTATTATAGAATATTGTGTGTTCAGTTATGGTGAGAATGCATAATTATAGTAAACTTCTGGTATTAAAACTCAAGTTAAAGGAGTATCTTAGTTTATCTGTTTCTGATCCTGCCACCATTTGAGCAAGATGCTTTTGCTCTTTATCAAAAGTTAATGACTTATTTTTAAGTATTTAATATATGTTGTATTTAATATGATGAGAATGAATTATCCAGACTTGTAATACCCCAAGTCTCAAACCACATGACAGACAACAGTATATTCCTCGCAGTTAGGTAATGGATCCAACCAAACCAGGACCTTTGATCTATATTATTAAATATTTGCACTTGAGACTGAGTCAACATTAATCTAGAGAAGAACCATAAAACACCATTTCAGTTCAGCTTTGACTGGGATCTATTTTGTCCTTGATCTACGTCTTAGTAAATAATGAAATTGATGGCTGTATCCGTCTGCATCTAAGGAAGGGGTTGTTTCCTTGGAGCTCGTGATGCAGTCACAAACTTCTGGAGAAGTTACTTCAGCAAATAAGCATGAGTCTATAATGGCAAGCTTTAAAAGACACCCAGAAGGACTTGGTTCTAACAAATAATACTTTTAAGTGGGGTCTTGCTCCTATTTCTGAAATAGAAAATAGTTTCTGACAGAAGAGGCTAACAGAAGTGGTGTTTTTCAGCTAAGCAGAACATATAGTACTAGCCAACATATCTATCTATGGGCCAACCCGGCAAAGATATTTATTCTGTGGGCTTTTCTGTCCACAAGAATGATACTGATTCTTACTAAGAGGGCTATTTGCTATTTCATCATGGTGAGTAGAAAGAATTTTTTAAGAAACGAATATGTGCTCAATAGTAAACAAACTATGCAAGGATCAGAGCTGTTTGTTTGTCAGAGTTGGAAAATATTATGACCTTGTAGGATTATTTTTTCCTCTGCTTGTTCTCCTTCTCTTATTTAATAAACACCATTTTCCTTATAAAGTGCATCTGACTTAGAAGTGTACCTGCAATTCTCTAATATAATGTAACAGGTTTTAGCTTTGAAAGCCAATGTGCAAGAGTGGTCTAGACAAATAGATAGCTGAAAATGTTAGCTTTCTTCCAAATGTACATCCATTTTATGTTGCTTTTAAAGATTATTTCTCCTGATCTCTCTGATTAGCCAAAGGTTTTTAAATGGCTAGAAGATTAAAAATCTTATTAAGATCTTAGAGTTCTGTGAGTATATTGCATCATTTAAAGTTCTAAAACATAGAGCTGACGCTTTGCATAAATGCAAATTTAGCTATGTATGGAGTGAACTTTTTTCTTTATTTTCTTATTATCAGAGATAACTGAGTTTGAATTTAGGTAATATATTACTTTATGGATTGGCTAGGATTTGCAGCATTATTTAAAATTTCAAAATACAAAACCATAAAAGTTTCATTTAGAAGGTTGTAATTATAATACATGGAAAACAACACACTATTAGAAAGATTTCTATAAATAATCCTTAATAAAAGGTGATTCAAATTGATTCAGGAATTTCAAATATATGAGGCCAAATTTTGTTCTAAAATCTGTTTCTGTACTAGTTCCTGCTGAAGCTTAAGAAAAGGTGTGCCCATGTACTAAGCAGACAAGCTGATCAGAGAAATGACAGATACAGATAATTATTTTAAATATTTTCGGGACAATTTGATCTCCAACACTGAACACACTGTGACGCATTGAAGTTCACAGAGAAAGCTATTATCAGAGTTAGATTAGAATTCTCTCTCTCTCTTCCCATCAAGACATCATTCCTGGTCATTAATTAGATCATTTAAAAAAAAAAAAAAAGGGGGAGGGAGGGTTGGAAGGAGTGTTGACTTTTTTTGCTTTCTAATAAGCATTTCTTCACATTTGTATGTTTTACACTAATGAATTTAGTATTTCCATTCACATTTCATTCACATTCATTCCTTTACTTCCAGAGCTACATTTGGTTGTTTGAGGGGTTAGTTTGCTTTTATTCTAAACTGAGAAATATACATACAGCATATGAAAATTAAAAGATTGATGGGTTCTTCAAAGTTTGCTAAAGATTCCAGAGATTAAGTTCCTAATGACTGAACAAACAAGTTAAGAAAAATTGGGAAAAAATGTTCATTGCACCTTTATAATCCTGCTGGTTTTGTTTGGTTCAGTTGTTTAATAGTTTGAATTTTTCATCACTGCTGAGTAACATGATGGGTTATAATCATTTTGCATGACATCCTGAAATAAGAGATTTGCAGGGAAACTGAGGGACAATATCACATCATGCTATAAATTAATGCAACCAAGTAAAGAAAAAAACAAGAAACAAATCAAACCAAGACCTAATATTTTAGTTTGCTTTCTCTGCTAAGCATTACAGCAGAAACATGTGAAATAAGGACTTCATCACAGACCTCCTAGCAGACACATTTGTATGACCTCAGAGGCTATAGCGTGTTCCACAAGGAATAAGAACACTACAGTAATTGTTTATAGTCAATAAGAGGTCATATAAATGCGTTTGTAAAAGAAAACAACTTTTTTGTGGTGATGCCTGTATAATGACCAGCCCCAGATACCCCGTTCCCCAGCCCGATCACTAAGGGTTACCCTGCCCTGGCCCCCAACCCGCTCCTGGCCGGGCCCCGCCGCAAGGCTCCCGGGAGCTGTCCCTTCAGCACCACAGCCCGCACCCTCACCAGCCCCTGCTGATGTAGCCATTTACAATGAACCAGAAACTGATGGTTTTTATAAAAAAATAATTTTAGATTAGAGAACAAATAAATTAATATTAAACTCTGTATTTTTTTAAAATCTGCATGTCTGAAAATCCTACTAGATATGCAAGGGAAGAAAGGGTTTCAGATCAACAAGTGAGTGTGGCTAACAGAATTCCTTTAAATGACCAACTAATTGAAGAAAAGCCTGTCATAACATCTCCTTGTTTATATAGGTGATAACTGTAAATTGTCCTTCCAAAATCTTTAATGTCTATGTGACAGAAAAATCCCTCTCTGTAAGCACTAATACAATCATCTGCAGGAACTTTGATGTGCTGCAAGACCTTGGTTCTTAGTGAATAGAAAAAAATAGGACAAATATGCTTAGGCTGTAAAACAAGTATCTTTCTTCTTTTTCCTTTCCTTTGTTTTCCATTCCTTTCCTTTCCTTTCTTTCCCCTTCCCTTCTATTCCCTTTCTTTCTTTTCCCACCTTTTTTTGTTTGTTTGTTTGTTTGTGTCAACTATGCACATAAATAACAAGAAGAGATTAAAAAGTCCAGATTTAAAACCAGTACTAAGTCTCCATCTTAACTATAGAAATAGTTTCAAATGTATTGCCTCTTCTTTCATTGCCTCTTCTACAGTCACTCTTGAAAATTTCAGATCTAATTGTATAAAAGTAAGAAACTGTGTTTACTCCCTGTTGATTACATTAAAGAGTTCGTTCATGCTGGAAAGTTCAGAACTCCACCTTGTGGTGATAATTTTAGTTATATGTAGAAAGCAGCTGCGGAGTAGAAAAAGAATACTGAGGTGCAATCAGGGAAAGCAGGAGAAATTCTGAACGGTGGTAAATAAATTCTGTGGAGGTTCATTTGGAATAGCTTGCAAATTCACTTCAGACGTGAGGCAAAGCAAAACCATACAATGTTCTCTTTCTTATGGGAATTAGTTTGATGAACAATATAATGTGTAATATTAACTTGGAAGGCTTCCATCATTGCTCCACCTTTGCTGTCAAAGGACTGAAAATTAGCACATACCTATACTGTCAGTGACCATGGGTTCCTTTAGCTTTCTTCTAGCAACAAATGCTAAGCATTCTCCTGGACTTGACTTGTTTAAGGAAATCCAGACTGACTGTCTCCCACCACAGATTTCAGTAAATAGTAGATAATCAACAGCACAAATTCCACCACTAAGTACTCCTATATGAAAAGCTAGCAAACTATCCATCCTCTTTTATTACTAAAACAATAGACTGGGTATAGATGATCTAAGCTTCTGGATGTTTTCTCCAATGTAAAATAAAATTATCATAGAATCATGCCGATGCACAGAAGCTGAAAAAACTCATATCCATTTATAAAATAATCCCAGAAACTGCCATTTTCTTCCATGGCTAGACAAAAAAAAGGCAAAAAATATGGTAGTTTAATTTTTTATGCCACTACAAAATAGGAGGCTTGAGCTGGTTGAGCAAGTTAATATGCAAAATTCCTACAGTTCTATGAATACTATAATTTCTCTGATTTGGGGGGATGCCTGTTTCCTTTCATTATACTGCTGAGTTGTAATTGAGCATCATATGCTTCACTGCTGATGTGTCCCTTTAGAAAACAGAAATTGAAATAGCTTGGCTATTAAAAAAAAACAACCCAACAACAAACAAACAAAAACCAAAAACCAAACAAACAACCCCCCTACACATCTGTCTACCAATACAGGGGGTTTGTTTGTTTGTTTACATTAGTTTAATTAATTTACAAGGAAAAATCACTATCCTGCTACAGGAAGATCTGAGGAAAAGACCACTGTTCAAACCTCTTTAGTCACAGAATTGCTTGAGGTAAAAAACAACTAATCTAGCTTGTCAGGGATCCTCAGCTTTTCAGTGCAAGTAGCAAACTCCCATTTCTATCCAGACATACCTTCATTACTGAAAGTACCCATGTGTTGCAAGAGATATGAATAGCTTTACATTTCATCACATACAAACTGAGGGAGGAGGCATCATTAACTATTACTTTGTGTTCATGTCTAAGCCTTCATACACCATCAGAAGTCTTCTGCAGAAGGCAGCTACAGATAGGGAAGAGAAGACACTCTGCTAATCTTCTTACAGAAGACATTAGAAATCAAGTTTTCAAAAAAAAAGTCTTTCTGTGTTTACTGTACATCAATTAATTGTCCCCTAACAGCTCACACTACAGAAAATGTCTGCATGCAAGAGCTGTGCATCCCTGGAGCACTGTTTTGGAAGACCACTGTGTAAAGCTTAAGAAGCAAGGATCAAACTTTTTTCACAAATTAATTAATTTGTCTGTCCCTCAAGTATATTCTCATGGAAAAGCATGTAAATAAACTCTTTAAATTAATCCATTACTATAAAAGTATGTACAAGCCCCCAGACATACGACTAGCGTATATGCTGGTATGTGTCTATCCTGAACATGAAACTAGTACCAAAAGCAATAAATAGCTTGCTTACAATGATTGCATACAATTACAAACAGTCAGGTCATGGCAGAAAAAAAGTTATGTCCACCAAAGGAGAGTAAACTCTATAGAGCAGCAATAAAGAATAATAAGCTTTTATTAGTTTTAAGCATGGCTACCTCTTAATGAAATGTTGCCACCGTTGTTCAGTGCTGCACAAACTAATCAACAAGAATGAAGGAGTACAAAATGAATGCATGCAATTGCAGCAGAACTCTGCAAGACAATAAAGGTTTTAGTAGAAGCAATTAAATACTTTTATCTTCCTTTGGTTCCTATAATGACCAATGCACCCTACCTTGAAGGAGCTGGTATAAAATTCACTTCGGTGTATGAATTATTGAAGCATAATAGACATGAGGCAAAATGGGCAGGCACAAAAGAACATCAAATTAACACCTTTGCAAACCCCAAACATGTAACAAGGGCCACAAAAGTTCTCCTAGATCCCCTCTCCTCTCAGTCTCACATTTTCCCCAGCCAGAAGCCTTCCCTCTCTCTGCTACTGCCAGCCCTGCCCACAGCACTCCTAGCAGCAGTACAGCAGACAGAATTTCCTTTGAGAATTCAACATTTCTGCATCTTATTTTCTGAATTTCCAGGTTCAAAATTCACCAGATACCCATGCATCTTTTCTACATTTTATGCAGAATTCTCTCTTGTGGTGGAGAACAGCAAATAAAGCCTGATACTGAGTTATTACCTTTTTGGCTGTGGTGGCTTTACATAGATTGTAAAAATATTATTCTTGTTTCAGTATTTCGTATGCCCACTCTTGAGGACAGTTTATGCACACACTGTGTCTGTATCAGTACTTACTTTTTATTACAGTTTTTATGACACAATTAATTCTAGAGAGGGAATCCACTGGCAGTAATTTAGGATAAATTTCTATGTGATAAATTATTTTCTCAACTAATTTTGCCTACATGCCTTTCCCACTGTCAAAGTCCTACATGATACAATAATCAAAATTCATATAAGTGGTTGCTTTAGTTGGTGTAGATGGATACGGACTGTCAATAGTTATAGATTTCCTTCTACCCAGCAAGATTTTATTCAGTTTCTCAGGGATTCCACTCATCTGCTAAGGACCAACTTGCTCAGTTGGGCAGTGTCCAGGCACCTTTACTGCTCTGGTACTGTCACTTGCTGACTGAGAGATGCTGCCCTTGCTCACTCTGTTTTTGCAAACCACAACTGTGCTGTACCAAACACCATTACCCAATGTTACTGAGAATCCCTTGTGTTAGCAAATCATATTATTGTAGTTAAAATACATTTTACAGTAAAAAGTTTACTGAAAATTGAAAATAAATGAAAAAAAAATTAATCAAAGTTAATTCCTGTAAGAAGAACTTATGTTTCTTGCACAAAAGAAATTAAGAAATTCTAAAAGTCAGGCATAAAAGGAAAGGTTTTTAGTAAGGCTCTCGCAATAAATTCCAAACAATGTTTTTGGTGATTTTTTTTTCTGATGCTTGTAATTTACATTTTTAGATTAACTATATGGCTTTCTCCATGACCTCCAGTTGCATTGGCTAATAAAGGTCTTCATTAGCATCCTTGTTAGAATCTATATAACCTCTTATGAACTACAGTGAACCACAGAGTTAGCCCACAATTTAGGACAATTAGCTATGACAACACATGGGGTGTTTGCATGTGGTTAATCACCATTCTCAGGCAGTCAGGATAACTTTTCACAACGATGAGATATTAAGGCCAACACTGTCAATTTAATATTTGTAAGTATATGCATGCAAATTTTTTTAGAACATATATGGCAGTTCATATATTATTCTTGTTTTCCAAAGACCAAACATTTTATTAAATATTTCTGCTATTTATGGCTACAGTTATAGGTATCTTTCCTTTCTGTGAAAAGATACAGGCAATAAAGCACAGCAAGACATTAGACAACTATTTATAAAGCAGCTTATTCAAAACCTGGAAACTTAGATACTTATTTCTTTAAAAGATGCTGTCTCATTAGACCAACTTGTCACTTGGGTATGATCCAAGAAAAAGTTAACATAGGTTAACTATGTCTGCATTTTTTTCAATTATTTAAGAATTTTACATATACATTACATATCATTACACACAAAAAAAGTTTTCTTCACAGAAGTTTCAATTATGTTTAAAAACAAGCCAAATTAAGTACCAACTGAATTCAAATATGATAATCTGATAATTTACTTATTATCTTAATAGTTGATATGAAGCAAGAAAAATATTTTTAAAGATAATTTGGTTGCAAATAACACTATTTAATACCAAAAGCATTACGATTCACTTGCCTCAAAGTCTGATTTTATCTCTGGTTTCAGATACATAGCCTGAATTTTTTAAAGAAATGTAAAGATGTCTCAACTGAATTTCAGTTTCCAAGAAAAATTAATTGCTCTTTTTCTTACTGGTTGGGTTAAAATAAGAGAATTTCTGTGACAGAATATGCCATTTTTAAATATAGTGTGGATTTTTTTGGTAGAAAATTGCTGAGTATAGCACCCCATGTAATGTGGCAGGAGGAGGTACCAGGAAGTAATTTGAAAATGTTATGGGAATGTGTAGTAACAATTGATGCATTTATAGTAATTACAAAGTAAATGAAAATAAAAATCAGCAATATAGCCCTTCTTAAGCATTTTAAATATTCAAGGTGAATGGCTGAATGTACTTCTGAAAGGGTTTTTTCTTGCTTCAGACTAATTCCTATCATATTCTCAATTCTTCTCACTAACCTATTATTCCTAACTTCAAGTTATCCAAGATTTGCTTACAGGATTTTCTTAAGTTCCCAGCTCTGCAGTAAAAATAATTAGATACTAAAAAACTCCATATATTCTGGAGGGTAGCTGTCATCAGTCAATTGTGCAGGCTCAATAGGAGCACGACAACTGTTTCCAATTTGGTGCATGGCTCAAAGCAGATACAAACATTCCATTTGTGGCTGTTGGCAGAGGCATAGTAATAGACAGTATCTAACATCTACTGCTGATAGCAATGTGCCAAAACAGAATTCTGCACAAGAAAATGTTACAGTTCTCTTTGGAAACACAGAATCCAAGGGAAATCAAGCTAGTAGGAAACAGCACTTATTCATAAAATCCATGTACTCATAAAAATATTCTTATTGCTTTGTTTACATTTATAAAAGAGTCATAAAAAATGCTTTATTCACATTTCAATAGGGTTTTTTTGTTTGGTTGTTTTTTTCTTTTTTACAATACTCCTATGCTACTTTAATAGCAGTGATACTGTGTTGATGTCCAATAGCCACCATCTAAAATACCCACTACAAAAGCACAGCATTAAAGTACAAAAAAAGAGGGAAATGTGGAATTTTGTAGATTTGAATATACATCAGTGAACTAACTAACAATAGAAGACAACTTGGGACATAATGGAACATATCTTCCCTGCCTTCATATGCCTTTTATATACTCCTATTATTTTGAAGAGCAATTTAATCATACTCAAACTTTACATGAACAATCCTAATTCACATTTTCAAATAAGAAACTACAGGAAACTCAAATTTCTCCCAATATGGCACACAGGTCTTTACTGTTCAGCTGGATGACAGGAAGACAGCTGAGGTTTCACATCTTAAAATGGGAAGTGGCAGGCTAACTGAAAGAGTGCTAAAGATAGAAAACTTACTGAGCCATGAATTACAGAGCTCAGTATATAAGGTCTCAGGAAAGTTGTACAAATAGGGTGGTGTGAGAGTAGAATTGTACCCAGATCCTAGATCAGTACCAGAATATCTCTAGCATAGGTTGCAACACTACAAACTGAGCACTCTGTTAACTGAGACCTTTCTGATATGCATTTCTTGCCATTAGCCTACAGGCTCTAAAACTGACTGGTGGCTTATTTGCAAGGCAGTCAGTCCCTTGAAATAAGGAGACATACACTATCATTTATCATGCAAACAGCAACCAGGAAAATTTCAGTAGTTTTTAAAAGCAATTTCTGTTTACACCATCAGTTCTCCTACCCACACCCATTCTTAGAGAACCCAGAAAGCAAGAAAAAATAAAAGAAAATATAATTACAAATTATATATAGGGATTTTTAACAAGCAAAGTCTACATACTTTGTGGTTATGAGCCTGGAAAACTTTGCCTAATGTTTGGGGCAGATGTTTGTAAAAATAAAAACTATATTGATTTAATCACCAAAACAGGGATCACCATTTAGAAATTCTGAGTAGTAAGGATTTTAAGCCTAGAAGAGGGAAAATTTGGGGTATGATGGAGTAAGACAAAATTATGGTGACTTGTGGGAAGCAGAAAGGGATCAGCTGTTCCTTGTCTTGTTGAGTAGAAAAACTGGGGAGTATCAAATGCAGCTGGCAGAAATCATGCTCTAGGCAAAGAGTAATACGTGGTTCTCAATAGAAGTAGGGCTGTGGAATACCCTGTGCTGTTGTGGATGGATTCAAGAGAAGGTAGAGGAAGAAAATTTCATTGAGAGTTATTAATGTGACAAATTAGGCTCAGGAAAACTCACAGTCTGGGAAAAGTAGGAAGAGTTGTACTGGGAAATACTATATATGCTTGTCCTGTTATCACTCTTCCTGAGCACCAGCCTATGAGTTCTGTTGGAGACAGAAGAGGAGATGGACCATTCCACTGAACCAGTATGGTCATTCTTAGGTTCCTACATTCATGCTTAAAAGACTCTATTTTTTCTTTGCAATAAATAAAGGAATGGAATAACAACATTTTCCTTAATACATTATACTTGCATGTTACCATTTCAATAGTGCCAATTCAACGGACTATATTTAAGGTACTCCTGCTTATATAGCATTGGTTTAGAATGGCTATGACACTTTGCCACTCCACTTTAATCTTTATTAAAAATCAAATTGGTGTCATAAAGGTCCATGCTGCAAGACACTGACATTCTTCCACACAATTCCTCTCACTATATATTTCTAAGAAGTCTCTGATGTCCCTATAGGGAAAGTCTGATTGTCACCAAGGTACAGCAGGATAGAAGCCAATGGTGATTTCATAGTGGACTACTACACTCATATTAAAAATGAATTGTTAACATTAAAATCCAAGCTGTTTTTTTACAGTCACTTTCACCCACCTTTGATAAATTAAAAAAAAATAAAAATAGAGATCTTGAAGTAGTTGAAGTCCAAGATCAGATGTTGGTTTATGATATACATCATAAATATTGTTTAGCTGACTCTTGCCATTATGAACGCAATAGAAGTTCCGGAATGGTGCACAAAGGGTGTAAATCAGTTTTCCAATACCCAGGTAAATCATTTTCTGAAGCATGCAATTTTGTACTATTGGAAAGAACATCACTGTTTGTCACTATTATCTGAGTTAACTCTTTGAAGGGTTTGATTTGAATGCACAAACCTCTTCTGTAGAAGGCAGCTTTTAAAGCATGCTATTTTTACATTGAGACTGTCAGATTATCTACTTTCCAGGCTTTTAGCTATGGCTGAATTTACACTGTGACATTGCCAAGAAAGACATTTATTTCCTCACCAGTGTGTAATATGAAACCTCTATTATTGCTATAACATTCCCGTCCTAGATTCCAAGAAATTTTACTTAGTAATAATCCTGAGAAATATGGAATGGGTTTGTGATTTGTCAAAGGTCTGTAAAGCAGTTTTAGTTCACTCCTGTGTCCTCAAATTCAACAGATAATTTCCATGACTGAATTGTTTACAGTACTTGAAAGAGGATTTATGAAATTTATACTTCACTTCCAAAGCATTATAACCATACCTACGGATTGGTTTTAATGAGAAAATACATTTTCAATTTCAACAAAAGTTATGTTTCAATATGTTCCAACATTTAACATTATTCTGTTAACATTTCTTTCAAGCTTAATGTAAATGTTTTAAAAATGCTCTAAAATAATGTAAACATCATTTATGGAAATCAGAACAAAGTTAAATGTTATAAACTTACAGTTAATACATAATGTAAAGGTGAATGCATAGGGAATATTCTTTCACATAATATGAGCTTCTGTTATTAGGTGATTTGGCATTTAACATTTCTCTATCCATGGATTCTACACTTTGGACAGACTCAATAAATTCAAATAGATGTTTTCTAAAAGTTAGGAAGAGTACAGTTAAATTTAAATAAATAAACTGACCCATATTTTGCATTTTCCCCAGAGACACAACCCCCAGATAGGGTAGAAATACATTGTCTTAAAATACATTGTTGCATATGTCAACAGTGTTAATTGTAATTGTTAAGTGCTTCAAAAATTTTTACAATTGAAAGTTTGCTGAAAATATTTGGGAATCCTTCTTCTTTGGTAAAAATTAATTAAATTAGGAACATTTTAATTCCATAATACAATAGAAGGCAATTTTAATATGAGGAAGCTCTCTGCAACAAGTTTATTTGGGAGTACCTTGTGTTGGATGGTACCGATTCGAATAATTTTATTCTTTAAACAGATCATATATACCTTTCCTTCATGAGTTATAATGAATAAGCAATAAATAATTTAAATTCACTTAATTTTTATGGATTTATTTGATTAACTTACACAGCGGGGCTCAGAAGAAGAATCTAGAAAAATTCTCCCTAAAACAAGACTTAAGCATCCAAAATTTAACTAAATAAATTTATTTTTATTAAGGTATATTGTAATCTAATCTCAATAGAATATTTGCTCATACCCATATTTCTAAGGCAATAGATTCCTTTACATCCACTGCTATCCTGGCTTAGGTCCACACTGCCTGTGTGTCTCTGAAGAGGATGAAAATATTAGATTTAGTAGAAATTATATTTGTTGTCATATAACTGATCTTTATAATTACAGCATTCACACTGGAATTGTGGGTTTCCATCTCTACTCAGCTCAGAAATACTGAATACCTGTCTCACAACACATCAGTAGCAATCAGCTTGTGTGAATTACTTCCTCTCTATTTTCTAAACCAGGAGGGCATGCAATACTGATTCTAAAATACTAGTGGCTAACACCAGAAATGGGTTAATTTATTTAATGTCTACTATTAAATTGATATTCATTCAAGAAATTGTATTTTGGACCAAATCTATCACCCATGTAAACTCACTGCTCTTATCATTAGACTAAAATAAGATCTTTTTCTACTTTCTGTCCTGGTATCATGACTATTGGCATCTCTTCCAGGCGTGGAGATCCAAGTACTCCTATCAGTGATACATGCAACCTGATTATTAAACCACTAGTCAGAAATGCAGAAAATGAAATTTTCTCATTTTGCCATCTTCTTTCACCTACTAGACTGGTTTAATCACTAGCTGTTATTCAAAAGACTAATGTAAGTACCACCACTCCCAAAGAAAAGTAGGCAGATGGGACCATCAGTGTATGGGAAGATATTTCCTATGTACTTGATGAAGAATGAACTAAATTGCCTGCTGGATACACAGTCAGAAGAGAGCTCTCTAACTGAAATAAAACAAAACAAAACAAAAACAAAAACTCTGCCTAAAAATCTTCAAAGTATAGTTTAAAGTATAGGTATTTTATATTATGCCATCTTCTAAAACTATTGCATGCTAAAACTTCAGGTTGTTCAGCAAGAACAGTTGTAGATATAGGCAGGGAAAGAGTAGAGGGATTTAAGTTCCATTTAGTTTATTTAAAGAGGAAAAATATAAGGAAAAAAAAAAGAAGAAATACATGAATAGTTGGTTTTAAATAAAACCTACAAGTCAAGAATTGCAAATACAGTGGTGTTATGTGGGGATAATAGTTTGGTTTTCTACGTGTTATGTTTCAAATGCTTAACAACTTAAAAACAACAGTGGAAAGAAATTATGTTGTCAAAATTAATTACTTCTGCCCGCTATCCATTAGATAAAATCAATATTTATTTTCCGTATGACCAGCTCAGAAAAAAACAAAACAAACCAAACAACAAAAAACGAAACAAAACAGCAAAACACAACAAATGTATTTTCAATTATTTGAGAATTTCTCAGGGTCTTGAGTACATTTTTCCCTTCTGGGTTCAACCACCTGTGCTGAAGTTGAGTGCTGGTGTGGCTCCTCAAAGCAACCTCACACCAGCCTGCTGTGGGAAGCAGAGGCCTTCACCCTCATTTGCTCAGCAGCTGTATTTGAGCTCAGGCTCTCAGCTTTGGTTGCTGGCTGAGCTACAGTACTACCCTGCCTGTGCCTGGACATGTATCCTGCTGATCCAGGCCCTGACCTGGGGACTTCACTTCCTGGCTTACAATTGAAAGGCTTGACCTGTGCCAAGCACAGACTTCCCTGGCAATGACTGCAGTGGGACTCATCGTGGGAAATCATCATTGGACCTGATCCTGATGTGCTGACTTTACTTGCCAGCTTGAGCTGAGACATTCCTCATCACTTCAGTTTTGCTTGGTATTCTAGACTCCCTTCTGGTGCTGGTTAATGCAACCAGACCTGCTCTGCTCATCTGATTTGGATATTGTATGACTGGGCCCTTGCTGCTGAGATCACTGCTGCCCACCTTATTGTCACACCCACCTCCTAACTTGCCTTTCAGCAAGAGCAGCCTGTTCTTGGTGCTCCTTGAGGCTATTGATCATCACTGTTTTTTTTTAAACTGGATCAGGGAATGGTCCCATATTTAGTTATCATCTTTTCCTACAAAGTCTATTTCTTTTCTTATGGATTAGAAGACATCATAAAAACTAACGAGGTGATTTGGGTTCCAAGTAATGCAGTCACTTATTAAAATAATTAGAAATAATGAATGGGCTAATAATAACAACAATAAAAAAATAAATTACATTGAATTAGAATCAAATGATACAGTAAAGGGATAGTTTAGAAATATCAGATGTGAAATTCTGGAATTCAAGATATCATGGAGGAATAGAAAAATAAAATATTTCATTCAAATGAGCATTTTCTACAGGAAATGTAGCTTGATATAGGACATATTCATTCAGTTACTACTGGCATCAGAAGTATATTTCTATTCAGCTAAAGCAAACTAACTGCCAGACAAGTAGACACATTTAAACATATCAAACAAAAACTCACTGGAAGTATGGATAGCAGCCTTTAATGCAATTCAATACTAAGTTGTTTGTTTTTTTTAGAAAAAACGTGAAAGTGTAAACTCCATAGACAGGTAGGATAAAGCAATTAAAAGCAGTTCCCATATAAAGTGTAAAGCTCACAACTCCTCTTAGCATTGCCTTATATATGAAATATTTTTATTATTTCTAAAACAAGCACAGAATTTCAGAGAAGTTCATGGCTATCTAAAAACTCCATCTTGAATCTATGGATGGCTGACATTCATAGCCCTGGCTAATGGATGCTAAAATGACCGACTGAAGGAACTAGCTTTATACATACAGTACAATCATTCTAACAGCAGTGTAGGGTCTTCCAGCTATAACTGATTTATGTGGAACTAGTGAATCAAATGTTCTAAGTAAATCATAACCCAATCACATATGATGTGAAATAAGAAAATATAATGAGATAAAGTGAAAAAAAAGTTATAAATAGAGAGTTAGATGCAATTAGAGACCCTGTCATGAAATTGAATTTTTACAGTCAGAGCATTTCTATAAATAAAATTCATAACTTTCAGGAGAGCTAATGTTCAAAAGAGCTATAATGCAAAGCATAATGTTTTTCCTATTCAACTCAGATAATAGTGAACAGCTAAAACCAGGATTAATTTCACAAAACTTTCAGCTTTGAAAAGCTTAGACTCCTAGCTTTAGTTGCTCATCTACACCCCCTCTAACTCTAGCAGGAAGGCAGGCACACCAGAAGGTTTCACCCCATGTTTGAGCCCCATGTGAAGATGCCTACTTCTCTCTTCCAAGTTTAAGTGCAGCCTAGATGATTAGCTTTTTCTTAATTTGGCTGTTTGTGCATGCTTTTGTGGACTTGTCTAAAATGTTTGGTGTAAAAAGTAGCTTGTAAGCACAGCCCACACTGCAAGATGTCAGAGTTGGACTCATCCATGATCTAGCAGCTATTAAGTCAAGTTTCCAAAGAACAGTGCTTGTGTTTATTAATCCTTCCTCTTACATGATTCTGTAGATACCTAAAAGAGTATAAACTATGGTAACTGTGACATGATTGGTTTACTTGAAGATCAGGAAGCTTTCCTTAAAATTAAAATGTCTGCTTACAGCAATAACTGGCAGTATTCTTAGTGGCTAAATATTTACACATCGTGGTGACCTGACCATGGCTGGATGTCAGGTGCCCACTAAAGTTGCTCTATCACTTCCCTCATCAGCAGAATATGGGAGAGAGAATATGACAAAAGGCTTTTGGGTTAAGAAAAGGACAGGGAGATCACTCAGCAAGTACTGTCATGAACAGAACTGAGTTGATTCAGATATATTAATTTATTGCCAATCCAATCAGACCAGGGTAATGAGGAATAAAAATCTTTCCTCTACACCTCCATTTTACTGGGATCAACTTCCCTCCTGATTTGTCTACCTCTTCCTCTCCAGCAGAGCAGGGATGTGGGGAATGGAGCTTGTGGCCAATTCACACAATGTCTCTGCCACTTGTCCCTCTTCAGAGGGAGGACTCCTCACTTTCTTCCCCTGCTCCAGCTTTCATTAGTTCTCCATCCTCCATGAACTTCTACAACACAAGTCCTTCCCATGGGATGCAGTGCTTCACAAACTGCTCCAGAGTGGGTCCCTTTCATAGACTGAAGTCCTTCAGGAACAGACTGATTCATCGTGGGTCCCCAAAAGGTCCTAAGTTCTAGCAAACTTGTTCCAGTCTGGATTCCTCTCTCCACAGGTCCTGCCAGAAGCCTGCTCTAGCTTGGACTTTCCACAGGTCACAGACTCCTTTAGGCATCTGCCTGCTCCACTGTGGGGTCCTCCAAGGGCTGCAGGTGGGTATATTCCCCACTGTTAGCCTCCAACAGCTGCACAACCCACAGCCTAACCATGTCCTTCACCACAGGCTGCAGGGGAATCTCTGCTCCAGCACCTGGACCACCTCCTTCCCCTAATTCTTCATTGACCTTGATGTCTGCAGAGCTTTTCCTCTCAAATATTTTCACTTTTCTCTCTTGTTGTGCAGTAGTTTGTTGGGTTTTTTCCCCCCTTCTTCACTGTGTTATCCCAGAGGTGCTACCACCACCACTGATGGGCTTGCCTTTGGCCTTGGTTAGCAATGGGGCTGTCTTGGAGCCATCTGGCAATGGCTTTGTTAGTCATGGGGAAAGCTTCTGGCAATTACCCACAGAAGCCACCCCTGGAGCTTCCCTGCTACCAAAACCTTGCCACACAGACATAATATATGTATTTATCTATAAAGGTATAGAGTAAAATCAATCTTCCCTAATTATATTATTTTAAGCTTTTAATTTTTTCCATCAAAGGAATATTATTATTTGAACAGTAAATATATTCAAAGTGACAAAATAAATACTTAAAAAAAGAAAAAGAGCTAAAAAAAAGTTTGCCTTTTTGGGTTCTTCTGTTTGGGTTTCAGGAATGTTTCAGATACAAGGAAGATAACTTTTCTAATTTCCCTCTCAACTTTCTCTTGAATGAATTCTCTGTAGTTCAAAACTATATAGTTGTAGGGATGTAAGTTAGAAGGTAGAATGAGGTTCAAATTAAATATCTCTGAATTGATTTTGCCCTAGGAAATTCAGGATTTTTATGTAACTTAGAAGAAGTATGTCCATGCAGCCAATGTATTTTTATCTGAAAAAAATATTCCATATTTTCAGCTGAGAATGATTACAATTGTTTTTCTCAGGGAAAAAAAATATTCCTTTGGCACAAGCAAAGCATATTTTAGAGAACCTGTTAGAAGACCATACAAAGTCAATTAAAATTTTCAGTAAGAAAGATAACATAAAAACAATCCTTACATAGATTATTCTTGAATCTGCAGATCAAAGATCTCACTTAAACATACACAACTGTATGTGTATGAGGACAAATTCTGGAGCAATCATAATTTTGTGGCTTAATCTGTTAAGACAACAGTTTTTATTAACACTCATTTGCTACTTGTGAGAAGATGCTGACATAAATTGATGATTAAGCTGCTATGACCTTCACTGAACCTTAGTAATTCTCATTTGCATTCTCATTAAAGCTGGTTTCAGTCTCATTTGTTCAAATCTGTAATACCATCCCACTCAAGTTTTTATAAAGTCTTCCTCAAGAGCAATTAACTGATCTGATAAAAATGTGTATATATTTAATAAATATAAGAAAATATAATAAAATGTTTAAAGGCATACAGACACCATGCTAAAATGTGTGCTAAGAATGCTAAAATATTTGCTAAATATATGCTAAAATATATGCTAAATTACATATCAGTAATTTCAGCTTATGGATAATGTGTTTGGGGTTTTTTTTCTAAAACAAGATAAATTAAGAGGAAGACACTGCAATAGTAGAGAAAATGGACATAGGGCAGATATTATCTGAGATAATATAAAGTATTTTGGTATTCTTCTGTAAATTCAGTAGTCCTATTTTATATATGCATTTCAATATCTTCGTTTTAAGTACAACTTTGTGATAGAAAGTCAGACCAATCAGTTTACCAGAATTAATTTCCTGAGTCTCTCTTCATAATGGAATGGATTTCTTCTCAAAATCAGGTCAAAGAAAACTTAAGGTTAGTGATAAAAACCTGGATCCAATAGTTTTCTCTGTTTCAGTATGAATCAGTAGTGGTGACATTGGTGCAAGTAATGTGTATTTACTTCTCAAACATAAAGATTAATAGAATTATTTTTAAAGGGTCTTTGCTATCAGCTAGTAATAATTCTCTATAAAAGATGTTTTGTCATATATCTATCTAAATAATTTTGGAATTTAAAAGGATTATGGCTTCATATATCTGCATATATGGATATGTGGATATAGTATATATATATATATATATCCACTATACTATGTATATATATACTATATCCACATATCCATAAATGCTAAGCTAAATTCATCCTTAGGAACTATATTTTTTTTTTAAAGGAACAGATATTTTTTTCTTTGGAACCTCAGACTTTTCTGTATACTAAAACTATTTATATCTTACTTCAAGCAGCATGTTGATAAGAGAACTATATGACAAAACCTATCCAGTGTCTCTGGTGGAGTAAAGACTTTCAGTATTCTAAATTTTTATTTCATGTTGCTTTCAAAGACAGAAAGTTTGCAGAGTAATCAGCTTATATAGACCATCAATATTTAAAGAGAAACGAATGTAATAGATGTTTGACAGGCCTACTTTGACACTCATCTTCAACATAAACTTCTTTTTAAGAATATAGAACTATTTCTAGTATCTCTCCTACTTTGAAGAACCTAAAAAGACAAATATGAACACCTAATTTAAAAAATAACTCTTTAAGGATTATAAAAATAGGCAAGTGAAAAAACAGCACAACCTCCAAATAGGTTTGTTCTTACTTATTAGGATATCCTGAAACTATTTTAAGATCATGTGCTTAGAAAAGATGCTGATGGGGTATTCAAAATGATTGACTTAATTAGCTACATGTTAAATGCATTCAACAAATTCTAACTAATTCAATATCCATGACTGAGTAGAGAGGGAAGCAAAGAGCTAGATGAGTAAGGCAAGAGAGATGTGTATATCAACAATGCCTAGACAGCCATACACTAAACAGTGCTCTTTTCCAGCCCCACAAACTTATAAAAAACCCTAAATGACTAGATATTATGACTTCACATTACAACTTTAATTCATACATACTTTTAGAACTAATGAAGCAATAGCAATCTATGCTCAGTGTCTGTGTAAATATAATCCAATTTATTTAATTAGGGAAAGCTATCATGAAGGTGGCTATATTTCTATGCCTAGGATGTCTTAAATGCTAGTAATTTTTTTTCTCTCCAACACCTACAGTTCCAGGTTCATATTGACCATTAGTGTCCTCTGGACAGAGTCACGTGAGTTAAAACACCTACATTTAGCTATCAGTTTTCTGCCTATACATACTGTGCAACCTGACTCTCTATCAGAGCCATCCCACTAACCAGTTTTATATTTCCTTTCACATTTTCTCTTCATTCTGGACAGCAGAATGAAGAAATGTGCTACAGTAACATAATTAGTAGATATTGTAAAAATTTGCACAGTATACAACTTTTTTCCCAGTACTCACTTGAAAGTTAGCTTTTACAGTGAATAAATAATGCATTCATCTGTTTCCTGTTTCAAACACTTTCAAACAGCTTTTCCTTCTTTACCTTACTGAACTCCTTTCCTTGCTTTGAGTAGAGGAAGTATTTCTCTGACATCATTAAAGACCTCAGGAGATATGTCAAATCGAGCAGATCCTATTTTGAAAATCCTTTCTGGAAAAAATATTTTTAAAAATAACATGAAAATTTATTGTTAAAACTTACACATCATTTCTCCTGCAGTGGTCTAGTGTATAGTACAGAGATTTGGATGGCCACCTATGAACAAGTTATTGACTTGGTTTTTTTTTGCTCTTGCAAGTTTATATGGAGGTGATAAGAAGGTCAGTTCCTCATTTTGATTGACTTAAGAAAAAGAGAGAACAAGTTAGTCTGAGAAAGCACTCAGAAACAGTCTTGTCTAATTAGTCCTTCATCCCATACTCTGATAAACTAATAAACCCAGACTACTGCCAGATGAGAAAGATTTCTAAGCAGAATAGAATAAAATTATTTACCTGGTTTCAAAAGAACTCTGATACTAATTTTCATAGAAATTTGGACCCATGATGGACTAGCCATTAGAGTTTGTGTTGCATCTTTTTGTTCATTAGTACAACCAACCAAGAAATGGCTCTTTTGTCTAATAGGACAAAACAATGATGAAATCTCTTCCTCATTACTCCATAGGAAATCAGACTCCCCACCGCCACAAGTGGGATCACCTGCATTACTATCAGTATTACCAAAGTTCTTAAATTCAGGTTAAATAACAGTTTAACCTCCCCAGAATGAAGGTTTGACTGAATATCCCCACGTATATGTCTTTCTGACAGTGTAAAACTGATGTTGAGAAAGAAGGTAAGATGTCCGTATACTGATTGACTATGGCATTTTACATTGCACTATGTGTTCAAAGACTGTTCCTGCATTTCCATGTTTTCTACTTTGCATTCAGCTCATCTTGGATCACAAGTCTTCTGAACTTGCTGTGCCTGAATATACTCATGCTAGGTGAAATTAAGTTACCTTCCTCTGGCTTGGTAAATCACCTTGTGTGTTTGTACAAGATTGGATATGGAGTCTTGGTGCATTTATATTTCAGGTGCCTTATAGGATCTCGTAAAAACCTAGCTTCTATTAAAAAAACTCTTGGTATTTTTATTTCATCCAACTATTTCTCCATTTTTTCATTAACTTCCTTGAAACTCTTGACAACCACGGTTTGTTTGGCTTTTAATTATAGAAGAGGAAAAAAAAATCCACAGTGCAGCTCTTTCTCCAGCTCTTTCTCAGTTGTGACACGCTTATATACTATTTTCACTGTCACAATATCACTATTTCCTAAAAAAAAAAAAAAAAAAAAAAAAAAAAAAAAAAGAAAAGGGTATCCAAGATTTCTATGAACCTGAAAATGCACTAGACCACTAGTAGACAACATGGACAACAATTTATGAAAAAATTGTACATTTTACTGCTTATAGTCATCAGGATACAGGATATTGTCAAGAAGGATAAACCACTTGTGAGGTTCCATTCAGTGGAATTTTCTTTGCCTCAAATGACAATGTGGTAAATGAAATACTGGGGCATAGACCCACATTGAATGAAAATGTTGGCTGGAGGTTCCCACCCAGGTGGAGCTGGCAGGCTGGCTAATGCCTGTTAATGATCAAGGGCCAGCCAACAACAGAATTTTTGATGGGACAAGGAGACCCTCTGGAGAGGTGAAATTTGTGGAGCCTGAATCAGCTTCTAGAGCCATAGGGAACTTTAGGGGTGAGGTTCCAGGGGCCTGAATCAACCTTGAGAGCTGTAGGAAACTGGGTGTACGTAAAGAACACCAAAGTGTTCATTCATTGTCACCTACCACCAGACCTTTGCCACATCTTGAATCGGATCGCCATCCCAAAGAAGAAATGGGTAGTATCCATGGGTAGTATCTCTATCTCTCTCTCACTCTTTCTCTCTCCCTTTCGCTTCACAACACATTTGCCATATCTTCACTGGATACATCACATTCCCTATGTCATTTGTCATATAAAACTTTATGCTTGCAGCCAACCCTTGGTGGTTGGACTTTGTCCTTGCAGTATTATTTTTTTTTTTTGTAGTATTTAGAACATCATAATTTTTATGAAGATTAAACAGCAATTCAACTCCCTGTCTCCCATGTTATTCAGAGGTGGGGAACTGCATTTAAGTGAGTACCTACTTAGTATTTACCTGGGTATCACCTAAATATTTTACCTAAATATTCCTATATATGCCATACAGAATTTACCTTGCCTGAGGTTAATGGTACTAATTAGCATTAGTACAGGAGAAAAAAATGAAAAGACTGATATATCACTGTTCCACAATTGTTATAAAGATGAATGGGATATGAGGCCATTTAGTTTAGGCTGCAGTATTCCTAACTACCTTGTGTCACTTCCATTCTGAATGATTTTCCTATTATGATCAAATCTATTAGGCTAAAGCTGAATCTACAGGAGTTTACACATTATAGCAAATATATAATTTCTAGGTTTTTTATACCCTAATATTTGCTTTGTAGGAAGTCTTCATTTAAAAATAAATTGATTATGCAAATTGGAATATACTGATATTCAGTAGTAATACATTATCATTGAGTATGCTGAATACTTTAATATGACTACTTTCTCAGATATTAATATGATGCTTTAACAATACAGAAAAGTGTGTGCATCCACAGAAAAGCTATGCATAACTGTGGAGAATTAAATTGCATTTTGTTGAGATCTTGACATTCTGTATTTTTTAGAAGTTTTATAGCTAGAGATATTTGCATGATTAAAATCTGCTAATGACAAAAATATTACAAGAAAGGCACTTTTCTGAGACACACTGCTGAATGAGGGCTGAAGCAAGGACAACTCCCTAAACACAGGCTTGCAAGCAAATGTTCTTCAATAAAGCTAAAAAAAAAATTAATCGCACTCAAATATTCTCAGGGAATCTGGTCACAATACTTGGAAAGAAGATCTATGCATCATTAGAAAAGTGAATGGGGTATATTTATTGCAGAACATTTTTAGTCAGGCAGTTCATCTTCAAGAAGTCGTTTCCTTTCATATTTTCAAGTTAAAAGCATGAGATAGATTGAAAGTTTAATGATTTCCAGGCAATCTTGGTGAGTCAAATGAGTTTGAAACCTTACAATGCTAAAAGCTTTGCAGCTGAACATACTCTGTGGTTCAACCATTTTAATGAGAATTCAGTGTAGCCTGCTCACTGAGAGATTTGGTCTTGCAAGATCAGTGGCTCAAACACACAAAGTTTTTAAGCTCGGGTGAAATTATCTTTCTTTTTTACTGAAAGTCAAAACCAACAAGAGTAAGACTAGTGGTGCAGAGGAAAACAGCCAAATTGATCTCATGACAGCAACTTTTTACAGGTAAATATAACCAGGGAGAAGAGTTATAATAATCTCTGAGTAATACACAGAGTGATAAATCCCTTTAAATAATAGAAGTGACAACTTTATTAATAAACTAATCCTCATGGTGGTGAAAAGCCTTATAAAGTATTGTTTTTACAGAATACATGTGTGTTGTCAGTAAATAGATTCATTCCACTGGATTTAGTGATTACCCCAACATGATGCAAGAGTTTCTTGATTTTATGTATTTTTACACTGGTGCCAAGATTTTAATGGTTTAGAAGACAGTTTAGTAATGAAAGACAAATCGTACTTACTACAGGCTAATTTTTTTCTTATAGAATGTTTGTGCACATTTCATATGTTATAGAAATGTCAAATAAACAAAACACAGGAAATAAAATTTCAAATTATTAGTTCTGATTTATTCCTAAACTATATACACTCTAGGCATGAATGTGCAGTTTATCATTTGGAAGATATTTCCTCATTTATATAACTGAACATCAAAATGCAAGATACAGAACTGAATAGGCATTAAAATAAAGTCTGTACCTCATATACAAATCTGATGGCATAAAATAACAATTGGAATATGAAAAAAAAAAAAAAGGAGAAAGAAGAAATAATTTAGAATATGAAATTCCTCAAACAAATTCACCTCTTCAGTTTTGATTCTGTACCAGTTTTGTAAATGAGTATTTTCAAGCAAAGTTCATAGAACTATCACAAAAGCAGTCCCTAAAGATTCTAGTAGTAACTACTCTGAATACAAATTTTGGATATGATTCAGTGTTATCTCTCACCTAATCTCAAAGTGAGCATCCTAGCCTAATTTTCTGCAAGATTTAATTGTACAGGAATGTTATGGGAGCCTTTTTTGCCTTTATAGTTTAAACTAAATTTTTATTTTAATTAGTGACATTGTAGTTTTGTTTGCTATTTTTGAAACTATAAAGAGCAGGATATTTAACAATTTGTAGGGTCTTCAAAGGAACAGAACCTCAAAAATACTTGCAATACTATTTTTAGGAGGTTGTCCCAAAAGCAGCAAGGAAAACTGTAGAAGCAAAGAAAGAATACTGCTGCAACCCATGGCAATAAAACCAAATACATCTCATGACAGGTCCTTTTACAAGAAAATAAGAAGAAATTAATGTGGTGATTAATATAATTAACAATATTTTGTCTAACTTGCTTTACTGGTCATTGTAACTAAACTGGAATATATCTTTGCAGCAATTTGTGTACTGAAACCAAGCATCCTTGTTTGGGGGATAATAATGACCACAGAATTAACTACAATAACTTCATGTATGCTATTAAGTAGCTATGGAACACAATATTAGTAGATGAACTGTTCCTTTCTGCAGGAAAGAATCCTAACTGTTCAAATATTGTACCTTCTCATCTTTGTTTCATTTTTGCAAGAACTATTGCCTAATAGTCATCGATTTCATAATGACTTTAATGCCTAAGGTCCTTAACATACTCACCAATGACTCCTCCTTTAATAATTTTAAAATGCTGGTAAGTAAAATAATTTTCTAAGTCACCACTTAACACCATAAAATTTTTAAAAAATGTATTTGCTTTCATTGGATTTCACGTCTACCTTTCATACCCAGGAATTATTGTCCTCAATTGCAACACTCCCACAAAATTAATTGTACTTTCTCTATCAACCTGTCTTACTGCAAGGCCAGTCTCTATGTTCTAGCTGCCAGCTAAAGAAGACAGCATCTCCTGCTGTCATACCCACAAAAAACAATAAAGAACTTAACAACCAAGTATTTTACACTATTTGTTTGTGCTAAAACCTCTAATTATCTTTGTTATCTTCTCTCCTTTCTTTTAGCTTAACTGTTATTAGTCATCTTCCAATCTTCTAAGTTCCTAGCTGTTTGAGGTACCCCATTTGACTGGTGTCCTAACAAATGGAGTCTGAACTAATTGAGTTATCCATTGCCATTAATGCAATAAATACTAAATATATTATTATTGCCACAACTGCGAAAAGTTATGTGCATTCTTTTATTGCCATTGCCTGTTTTAGAACCCGCAAGCAACAATTAGGGGATATTTGAGGTAAATGAGGCACAAAATAACTACTGTGCCTTTCTGGCCTTAGCACAGAAATGCAGCAAAGCTTCTTAAAATGAGCTCCCTGAAAGACAATAAATTCATGACAGCAATGTCATTCCCCCATCCTACCTTAGAAAATGGTCCCTCTTTGACTGTTGGTCCAAGCAGCTGTGACTCATCACTTCTAAAACCTGAGGAAAGATGATTTCTGGAAGCAGCATGAGGCATCCACTACCTTCCTACTTAACAAAGAGAGAGAGAGGCTTACAAGAAGGAAAGCCATTCCCTTTAGGGAGCTCTCTGCAGTGTTGACTCAGTTCTAAAAACCACAAACATTAATCAGAACATTAATATATTGATGAGAAATTAAGATAATAAAGAAGGTTGATAAACTGTTTAGCATTAAACTCAGTGTTTAATAAATACTGTACCTCCTAAATGTAAACACAAACCAACTCTTGTGTCCTTTTGATCTTAATGAAAATATATTCCCTTCCACTTTCTTGTATTTTTATCATTAGAAACATCTATAAAGGGATTCTCAACTCAATGCGTTATCATATTATTGTTGAATTTTGCTTTTTGCATTTTTTTTCTGTGATTTTGCTGTTTACGGACATTAATAAAGGAAATTAGCACTTTTAAGCATAATTTTTATTGATTAAGTTTTTCATCTTATAGATTAAACAGCATTATAAAATGAAAAATCACCAGCTAGTTAAGAATTGCCATCTAAGATACAGTGTAACTAAGGCTAATTTAACTCAAAGATGGATGTTTACTAACTCAGCATTAGTCCAAAATTTAAAAAGAAAAGCTGAATATTAAATTAACTGGAAACAGGAGGTTTCTTTCTAAATAAGAACTTGAAAGAAACAATATGGAAGTATCAAAGTGACAGAGGATAAATCTCATTTTCAGAATCAGTCGAGGAAACTTCCTGCATTTCAATTAACTAACTCACACAGCTCATAAAGACTTCAAACATGGCACAAATAACACACTCAGTCACAAGATCTCAGCATAAAGTACATAGCAGGTGTGGATTTATCTCACTTTTCAGACTGTAGTCTGCTCAAAGCCATATACAGCCATAGCAAAACATGTTAAAAGCTCTTCTCTTAACCAGGTTAGAGCTAGTTTGTACCTAGATGTAACCACAGGAAAACAGGCAGGACCCAATTTGTTAGGAGATCCAGTGATATGGTTATACACCCTACATTACTGTCCCTGCACAGACATTACTTGGAGCAAGGACAGAATATGGCTTTCACCTTCTGCTCCTTCCTCAAAGACTCTTCAACTGCATTTGCACAGGGACACTCTTGTCCTAGAAGAGGTTCATCCTACTTCTCTTCCATGAAGCCTACTATACAGGGTCGCTATAAGGAATGGGTTTATGTGGGCTTAAAAGCTCTCTTCCAGGCAGAGGAGGACAATGGATGCAACTGGAGAGTATTTCACATTAAATATTTAAGAAATATAGTACATATCTTAGCATCAAAGGAAGCTATGAAAATATACAAATTCATATATTAATTACAAATTTATATTAAAGGAATTACTAGCATCCAGTAAAAAAGAATACTATTGTGAGGCCCCCATAGCTGAAAAGACAGGATACAGGCTGCATGGGGTGAAGGTTTAGAGGGGTGCATAAGAGTGCAGAGTGGCACCACTGGGCAATACTAACCTCTACCCCAGCATTTTTCATCTCTGTGCACTGCCTGTTGGCAGCTAAAAGACTCATTCTCACCCATTTACCTTGAGTATTTCTAGTCCTGATGTCATTAGCTGTGTAAGTACAGTCACACCATAGGAGATAGAACTTTTCCTCCACATCCTTATGGAATAACCTGATATTCAATCTGTAGAACATTTATCATGAGCCACTACTTTTTGTATCTTATAAAATCTAGCAAAGACTTTCTCCCAGATTAATAACATTGTTACATGCCAGCTAAATTCTTTTGTCTACCTGGGTAGCCTGAGTAGGCTGCCTGCTGAGTGGTGCAGTTCCCTCACCTACTGGGCCACATTGTGTTGTCAACACCATCCAACACTGTTCTTGCTTTAGCTACAAGGTCTGTGGGGCCAACATTATTCTTGTTTCAATTGCAAATCCAGTGGGATGAGAAAATCTGTCACTTTCTTACCCTGCCTACTGAAGCAGGGAGGTGAAATAATTAGGTACCTTCTAGTCATAGTGCAAGCACAGCGATTCGGGGTGATCAGACACTCCCCAACTTTACCTGGAATGCTGTTGTCTGGGAAACATACCCAAGACCCCTCCTGCTGGGGGTGTGAAAGCCCACTCTGAAAGTTGTCAAAGATCACCCGACTCAAATTGTGGCCTCAGTGGAAAAATACTGACCAAAGTCAATCAACCTGTGAGCCTATAAACATCAGACCTAAAATAAGGCTCTTTGGAGTTCTCTGGGATTGTAGAAGACTGCTACCTTGTGCCTCCCCAAGGAAGTTGCTCTGTCCAGTGACAAAGAGCAAATAGTTCACTACTTTCCATTTTGCAGAAAAAAAAAGATCATAAAATCATAGAATTTTCAGGGTTGGAAAGGACCTTTAAAATCATCAAGTTCCAACCCCCCCAGCATGGGCAGGGACACCTCCCACTAGATCAGGTTGCTCAGAGCCCTGTCCAGCCTGGCCTTAAAAACTTCCAGGGATGGGGCTTCCACCACCTCCCTGGGCAACCTGCTCTAGTGTCTCACCAACCTCGTGGTGAAGAACTTCTTCCTAACTTGCAATCTAAATCTACCCTTCTCTAGTTTAAATCTATTGCCTCTGGTCCTATCACTACCTGACATCCTAAAAAGTCCCTCACCAGCTTTCTTGTAGCCCCCTTCAGATACTGGAAGGCTACAATAAGGTCTCCTCAGAGCCCTCTCCTTTCCAAACTGAATAACCCCAACTCTCTCAGTCTGTCTTCACAGGAGACATTCTCCAGCCCTGTGATCATCCTCGTGGCCGTTCTGGACACTCTCCAGCACATTGATGTCTTTCTTGTACCAGAGGCTCCAGAACAGGATGCAGTACTCCAGGTGGGGTTTCACGAGTGCAGAGCAGAGGGGGAGAATCACTTCCCTTGACCTGCTGGCCACACTTCTCTTGATGCAGCCAAGGGTATGGTTATCTTTCTGGGCTGCATGTATACACTGACAGCTCATTTCGAACTTCTCATCCACGAGCACTCCCAAGTCCTTTTCCTCAGGGCTGCTCTCAAGCTAGTCACTTCCCAGGCTATATTGGTTCTATAATGTATATCAAATATATATATGTATCAATATAGATCAAATAATAGTGGGTAATATACTATAATTGTCTTGTGGAGATCAATTGGAAGAGTGAGTATTTCACTAAAATTTTGTTTCATGCAGTCCGAAGATCATTAGGTACCAAAATTTACTACTGGCTTAGAATAGATTAACCTCTATATCTCTGTGTGTCTGTAAGCAATCTAGTTTAGAAACTTGATTAAATATTTAACTGAAGCTCTGTATTTGATTATAGGAAACTGTTGATTATTGATTAAGAATTGCAACTAATTAAGTATTGCTAGGAAATCATGTAAGCTAATTTTGTTATTTGGTCATAGTGCCCATCAAGAACAAACTCAGGCTATTCCAAATCACACCAGATCCATAATTATGTGTTAAAGCATCACACTGAAATTACTACACCTGACCCCTTTAGTCTGGGACTAGAAGTAGATCTAGACACACCTAGGCACCTCTCAGGTGGAGTTTAGAAAGCAAGGGGGTCCACTCTGAACCCAGTGATTCAACAGGAGGGTCATCCTCATTCTTTTCTCTAATCCCTGTGCAAATGACAGCAACCTGATCCTAACTCAATCTCCTTTATCTCTGTAAAAATAATTTCCTCTGCTGTGTTTCACTCCAATTTAATTTCAACCCTTTCTCCCACAAAGTAATAAAGTAAACCTTGCTATTGGACACTCTTCACTTGAGCATTTATAAGTCCACATTAAAATCACCTTTTCCTAATATCTTTCTTGGTGATTCTTTGAGTAGCCTTAAGACTCTTCATTCTCATCTGCGATATCTGCCCAACGATGACTGCCTCAAGGAATGTGGCTATTTCTGTTTAGAGAATTGTCTGACTTCTGTGCAAAAGCATAGCAGCAGGTTAGAAAGATCACTTTTTTTACATTTCTAGGTGAGACAATTCTATGGATTTCATGTAAAGAAAGGTGAGATTAGAATTTTTGGAATAGGAAGAGAAATAAAAAACAATTCCATTTAAATAAATCATTTTTTTTAACAGTAATGGAACCAGTAGGATCCTTTTCATTTTAAATGAACATCTTAATCATTGGGAAATTTTGCTGCTAGGGCAATGGGCAGCCAGAGCACTTTATGCTTTTCAGATCATTCACTAGGTTTTACCCATACATTCTTGAAGGCTGTTTTCATTCAGCCTCTAGGCAAAAATCACAGTGAACAGCACTAACAGAACCACTGCTGTGAATTACATGCTTGGAACTCCTCTGTTTCCAAATGGTTGGGACTTTTCTACAGAGAGCACATTAGTGAAAATGGAAATTTTGAGCACTCACAATTCAAAATGTTGTAGTTCAGATATCAACTGTGAAAGCAATATTTATACATCAAGTAGTCCTGTATTTTCACATAGTAACAACCTTTTCCATACAATATTAAATGTTTGGGGAGATTTAAGAAAGAAGTAGAAAAACAAGACCCGAGAAACTTGAAATACAGAAAAGGATGAAAAAATCACATCCTAATACAGATCTAATCCAACAGTTTAAATTAAAAATCTAGTCCTAATCCAGTACTGCAGACATATTCATTTTGTTGCAAATTACAATCATATAAAAGCAACAAAAATCACCTCAACAGATTCATAGTTCTTCACATTGTTTTATGCAGACACACATCTGTGCTGCTTGCCATATTTTCAAAAATAAAACACAAGCAGCAGAAAAAAGCATCAGATAGGACACCTTGTAACTAGACTTCAGAAATGAGCAGAACCCTGAAATTTGAGGGTTCTCAACTGGCATGTAATCTAGGTATCTCTGATTTTCAGAAGAACATGTGCTACCATTTGCAAACTGGATGATTTTCCTAGTCCTCAAGTAAATATTTTACACCACATTGGTTCGTGCCTTATTTCTATTACGGTTTTATTTCATCTTTTTATATAATCACAGTAATAAAATACACTCTGTGCTCCCCAGTGATCAACTAAGTACAGCAAACAATTCCATTCTGCATCCTGCTGGCTACAAACCCTTGTTAGGCCTTAGCCCACAGCTTCAGTATTAAATCATGAGTTATGGACACAGGATTTATTTAGAGCATTCTTAGCCTTCCCTATCATTATATACAGCTGAATCACTGGTATCCTGAGGCAGTGAAAAACCTCTGTCACCAACTCTTCATCCTGTTGTAGCACCATGTTCTGAAATACACAATGAACTTCTGATTCTCCTTAGCCTCAGGCTGGGCTCATTACAAAGGTTGTTCTTTCTCTGCCCTACTTTCTGTTCACTTTATCATGCAGAGCTTAAAGCCCTCTTCTAATTTATTTATTGGTCTGAAGAAAAAAGCAGCTTTCAATTATGATCTGCATTCATAGCTGCTTTTGAAATGGATATTAAACTTAAGATCCTGACAAAACTAGTAGGCATACTACTTGAGATTGTGTGAAAAATACTGACCAAGCCAAGGAGGGATTTGTATACTCAACAACAGAAAATTAAGGAAGATAGTGGCAGAGTTGACTTATCTACTCCGAATTCCATTTACTTACTAGCACAGCTACTAAGTAAACTAATGCAGATGCAAATTATATATTAGCATTTGCTTTCACCACTGGCCTTGCAAGGTAGTTGGAGATTGCAATTAGAAGACTTTCTTCCTGTAAACCTGTTGATTGTTCCCCCAAAAAATTAAAATTGAGAGAATTAGGTTGAATGCATCACTGAATCTTCACAAGAATCGGAGAAGATAATCATTCTCCCATAGGGACATGGAAAAGTTTGTCAGTTTTGCAAATGCTAGTAAATGTTTATAACCACAGAAGTACAAGAAAAGGAGCCTTCTTTGCCTCTTAGGAAATAGATGTACTTATATGCAGTACTTAGTGATGTAATATGGTTAAACAAAACAAGTCACTTCAGGAGAATGAAAATATCATATTTCCAACAATATTACAGAGAACGTGAAGATGAAAGTGTATTAAAGTTTGCCACTTTAAAAGCTCAGCCACCAGCACTACTTTCACTGAAACTGGAAACATGAAATGTGAGATTTAAAACTATTTCCAAATTTAAATAACTAAGCAAAATCATTAGAAGTTATTTAAAAATCATGTGCACTATGTTGAAAGATGATATTTGTATATATAAATATGTATACCTAAAAAGCTATAAAAGCTCAACACTAATTCTAGTCTTTGACAGATGTTTAAAAATGACAACACACCTAAATAGTATCTTAATTTCAGATGAAAATGATATGAATAGTCTTGTAGCTAAATACTATCTTGCCCTCACTCTTAGAGTCATTACTTTCTCATTTGTGCACTGAAATTCATAAAGATTGTTTGGTATAGAATGTTTTGGTATAGAAAAAAGTCTTCTAAGAACTGTGTACTATATTTGGCTGGTTTTTTTGTTTCGTAATTACAGCAAAGATGCAGTAATTCTACCTTGTAAAAATACAATCAAAGTGAAAGACTTTAACATTCCAACATCCTAGTTCTTTCTAAAAATGCGTATTTAATTTTAAGTTTTTCCAGCACCACAGCACTTTACTAAAACATTAATGAAAATATGAGGTAAAATTTGCAAAACCTGTTAGCTAAAAATTCCAAACAAAAATATTTTTTAAATCAACAATTAGCAAATTTTCAGGTATCCTGAACTACTGTACTAGGAAAGATATGGAAAATAATCATTAGTCTGTATTATTTAATTCAGCGTTATGAATTACATATCATCATAAGACAATTTTTGTCCTTGGTAACCTATTATTGGTTTATGCTCCTTCTGTCTGAAGTCTAAGACTTTTGATTGCTGAAAGGTTTTGATTTCAGACTGAATGGAGAATCAGATTCCACTCACAGTTGCAATGGAACAAAAGCAGTTGGGACTGCGAGTTTTTCAGTTCTTTGTGGAATGATGCTGACAGATATTAAGACTGTTTACAGTTCACTTTTTAAAATATTTTAGCCTGTGTTCTTCACATCCTTCCTTAAGTAATTTAAGACAGCTGACACAAACTGGCTCTTAAAAAGTTGAGGGATATCAGAAATGAGTGCTTGAAGAGTTGGAAATTTCTGGGTAGTGTTTATAACATGACTGGAGAATAAAGATGGGTTAGGTGCAACCATACTCACAGCTGACACCATTCCCTTTGAGGAACAGGATTTGGGATTAGTCGGCCAGGAAAATTTTTTCTGGGATAATTGCAGAGACTGTGTTTTTAGCAGAAATGACCAAGGTTCTTGATACTAACCCAAAAAACAGATCTGAACTGCTACTTCTTTGCTTTTCTCACCCAAAGGCAAAATGAAGGGAATGATCACAGCATCTGAAGTCAGATCCCAAACGACAAAAGAAAATTAAACCTATTTTCTATTCATATTTTTTTTACCCCTGAAATATGATACTGTCCCAGTCCTCACAATTAGGTAACTCTTCTTCCATTTGCACAGTACAAAGAAAATTATGACCTAATGTATACAGGATCACTTCCAGGAAATAACTTCAATATGTGGCAATAGATAGGTAAATAGATACTTCACAGTACTGCTGGATGCCGATAAGTAAAAATAATTGCATTATTCAGGCAGCAAAATAGAACAGAACATGACCTCTATTGCTATTCGTGAAAAGTAGTGACAGTTGCTTTTTCTGTATTCCAATGTAAATTGAACTTTAAAGGAACTCTGTCTCTTTACCTCACACTCAAACACAAGTTCATGTTCAAATACCTTCTCTTTGTGAGCAATAAAACATTTGTACTTGGTGAAGTACACTTCAAAGAAATGAAGAACCGAAGTCTACTAAATGAGTATATCAGTGCAAATCTGTTAAAAAGCAATTAAAAATAGAAAGAGGGCACATATTCTATATACTGCTTGTTATTAAATTAACAAAAATGTGGGTTTAATTTGGGTCATCAGTTCAGGGTGGAGTAGCCCATACAAAAGGTTAACAGCAGTTACACAGCATATTTAGCACAGTATTTTCAACAATACTTAATGGTGGTATAATTCTGCTAACACTAACATTTACTGCGAAAAAAATCACAAGTGCTTTTGAAACCAGTGTCATCTCTGGTCCTTTCTGCTTTGGACTTTATATCAGTTCATAACAGCTAACATGCCCAGAGTACAGGTTAATATAACATTTCCTAGTCCTACCAGCATCACAGCCCTTTCACCTTTAAGATCTCACTTATCCCTTAAGACAGATGAACATCAGAGTAAAACCTGAATTTTCTCATGTTAGACTCTATGGTAGAAACTACAAAAAAATTCAGGAATATGAAAGACAATACTGATTGCTATTTTCTTGTGCTTGTTTACATTGTATGAACCACATTTCAGTGTTTCTGTTACTTGTAAGGGTTGAAAATTATTTCTTTTTGGTACATTTCATGTCTGCTAGAGAGTGCTTTCTCTTGAACCAGTGAGTGTTGGCAACCATGAAAGACAAGGTCAGGTAGGTTAAACTGGTACAGGTATCATATTCTCTGAAGTATTTGAGTTTTTTCTCTTATATGGTCAGGGCTTAACCACAAATAGAATTCTCGACCAGAAAAAAGTTTTCCACTTTTCAGATGGTCAGAAAACATTGGCTCTTCTGTTGTTGACAGAAAAAAGTCCACTTTGGGTCCTTAATGAGCAGCTTACCTAATAAAACCCTTTTTTTGAGACTGACAGCCTTTGTTTTACCCGAATTCCTCTTGGTGTATTCTTAAAGCACACTGTTGTTGTGCTGCTTTATCATATACCAGGTCTAAAATTCATTACAAGGTCTTGGGAAACGTTCTAAACTCTGTATGTGGTTTCATTCACAATCCTGAGTTAATTTTTTATGTTAAAATAAAAATATGGCTAAAAATACAGAGACAACCTGCAAACTGGCTTGGTTCTGGTCCTTTAATTTCTGTACTATAATGAAGCAATATAAATTATTACAATAAACTCAATGCTTCATTTCATTATTGTTTCCAAAATATAATGTAACATTCCCTTGGCTCAACAGCAGTTTGTACTGAAATAGATGTGAATGAAACTACATGCACTGAAGATTTGGAAGAAAAGCTGTCAAGCCTATGGAAGCCGTACAAAAAAACTGAAAAAGACTCTTTAATGTTGGCCACTTGGAACAAGCTGCATTGCTATTATTGATCAGGAGTGAAACTAAAAATATTACAATATAGGACACTAGCCAAAGAGGATTAAAAAAAAAAAAAAAAAAAAAAAAAAAAAGCTAAAAGTAATAAGTAAATCTGTGCCAAGAAACTAAATTATTTTCCTGGAAACAATTTAAAATGAATGACTAAAATGAATAAGGCAAGGTCCCTGACAGGATTTTATTATTTTAATATCCTTTTAACATGCAGTTTCATGATAATGTTGGAGGACATTTTAAAGACCATATAATTTTTAAGCCAATGAGATAATATGATCCTAGTGTGGCTCCAGGTATTTTGTTTCTAAGGAACATGAATTGCAGATCACCATACAAATCTGTGTAGCAGACACTGAAATGGAATTATGGGAATCCTAAAAGAAAAATAAGACAAAGATAAAAGGAGTTGTGAAAGGATATACTCAGCTTTTTCCCAATATGGAGAAATTAGGCTACCTTTTGATAATGAGAAATCATGGAGATGTTATTAAAACAAAAACCCAAACAGCTTGTTGAAACTGATGTTAAATGCACATAGTATGTCACAGTATAATCTCTCACCCTAGTCCTGATCAACCAGCAATAACACTGCAAAATGTAAGAAGCCAGGCTCAAAAACTATTCAGTATTCCCTCAAAATTTTTGTTTTATCTTTATAGCAAGTACTTCAGTAACTTGGTGATCAAGGAATTTTAGTTTTCTGGAATTTGAAGAATTAATCACATTTCCACTAGATCTCTGCTGGTTAAGGCATCCTTGTCAGTAAGCTTGCTCTACACCAGATAATTCACAATACAGTGAATTTACAAAACTGGTGAATTATTAACAATTATAGTGACTCTCCAATCAGAATTTCAATTTATTTGCATTGCCTTCTCCATATCCTGTGAATGAAAAAATCTTGAATCAAGCACTAAAACAAAAAAAATTGAACAATCAAATACGTTTAGGGCTGTATCACCAAGCTATCAAGGTAATCAGGGGTTCTGGTTCAGAAAGAGTAACCACAAACACCAAAACCAATACCATGTCACAAAAATAAAGGGCAAACTTTATTTAGTGTAAACTTTATTTCTTTTTGCAAAATATATTACCAAATAACACCAAACTCACTGGTGAGTTGGACAAGTCAGAAGGGAGAGCCTTCCTGCAGAGACACTTGGACAGGATGGAAGAGTGTGCTAGCAAGAACAGCATGAAGTTTAACAAAGACAAGTGCAAGGTCCCACACCTGGGGCAGAATAATCAAAGATCCCAGAACAGGCCAGGATCTGTGTGGCTGGGAGGCAGCTTTGCTGAAAGTATCTGGGGGTCTGGTAGACAAGCAGCGAGTCAACATGGGTCAGCAGTGTACTGTTGCTCCAAAAAAATGCCAAATCAGATCCTAAGCTACTTTATTAGCAGAGATACAGATGTCATCATTTTATTCTACTCAGCACTTGCCAGTCTCATGGAGTACCATGTCCAGTTCTGGTTCCCACAGCTCAGGAAAGATGCAGACAGACTGGTGAGGCTGCAAAGGAGGGCCCTGAAGAAGATCAAAGGGCTGGAGGCAACCTAACCGATGACAGAAGACTGAAGGAATTGGGTCTTTTCTCCCTGAAGAAGGTTCAGTGAGGACCTTGGCACAGTGAAAGGCAGCTACAAATACAAAAAAGATCCAGGCTTTCTCGTCACAAGGAGCCATATGGAGAAAACACAAGGCATGAAAGGTGAAAGTCGCACCAGGAGAGGCCTCACCTCAATAAAAGAAAAATTTTTCACAGTGAGAACAACACTGGGACAACTTAACCAGGGACATGGTGGAGTCCCCATTGCTGAAGGTTTTCAAGGTGTGATTGGAGTCAGGGCTAAGCAATCTCATCTAGACTCCCTTTTCTGTAAGGGTTGGACCAGAGCATCTTTTAAGTTCCATTCCAACCTGGACTGTTCTATGACTGTGATTCTAGATCTGATCCCCTAATAAGGAAGCTAACATCAATACCTCAGTTTTCTTCCTCTTGAGGAGGATGACCTTTAGAGGTCCCTTCCAACTCTGATAACTTTGTGAAGTGACATGACTATCTTTCAGCAGGTCACCAGAGATGGTACTAGAATTTCCCAGTTAAAGAAAGTTCAGTAATATTCTTTTCAGGTAAATTTTTAAATGCTTTTATAACAGGATGATTTCGCTGATTTAGTTTCACTTACTTCCAAATTGACTTATTTGTCCAGGTCAATGACAAAATTCTGAAAAATCTTTTAGGTTTCCAGTTCCCTGGGGAATCTATTTACCAAATTATTTTCTCTGTAGCTGATTCAGCTACATAAGATCTAAATTTCTCAAAATTGAATATATACATGAAAAGGTCACACACTTTAAATATTTAAAATAGAAAGAGGAAACAATTTGTTTGGGGTAGCAAGGTTTTCAACATGACGCAAGTGAAGCCAATACCCCATTTAGTAAAATTCTGTTTCATAAAGTTGTGGGAAAGAACCTAATATCAAACATAATGAATGCAAGACATAAACATGACTGCAAGTAAAAGATAAAGTTAAGACTATTGGGAATAATTTTGTAATACATTTAATCACAAAAAAAAAAAAAAGAAAAGAAAGTTGTTAGAAAAAAATCTTCTTAATGTCGTCATCCCCCCCTGCCCCTCCCTATTAATCAAAGGTTACCATACAGGTAACCATAATTTATGATAAATATTTTCTATTAATTTTTCTATGTACTAAAGGACCACATATGGCCATTTCCATTACAACAAAGTAATTTTAACTCTGTGGAATCTTCAAGGTTCAATTAGAATCATACAAATGTTTATATAAGGCAGGGAGGACAGCCAAACTGATGCCAGCAAAAATGCATCCCCAGCAAGGGTGTGTAGCCATTTAACCATGTTGAAAGCAAAATAGTAAATTAAAAGTTAATTTAAAAATGTTTATAATGGATCCTACTAATTGTTCAGTATATATAAAAAAGGCAGTCTGGTCTTTTAAAATAATTGATGCTAACTGTACAACTTATGAACAGCATACTTACAGTTCTACTGAAAGCGATTTTTACTGGAAAGCTATTTGCAATATTATTCACTTAACAAACCTTACTGACTCATCATTCAAAAATCCCAAAGATAGACACTTTCCATAATGTCCAGAAGAGATGAAAACTATTTTATTATACTATGACAATTATTTCTTGAAATGCCATGTGAACCCTCTTCTTAGTATCTCTTTTTTAAGGAGTAATTCCACAAATACCTATTACTGAATGTATTATTTCTTCTATTATGGGTATCACTTAAGCCAGTAAAATAATTACCAGTCACTAGGTCAAGTGGAAAGTGTCTGCAAAAGCAAGAATTCCCTACTATGAAGAATGCCAAGGGTTTACAGGTTTGGATATGTTGCAGGGTTAAGAATACTGACAGCACATAAAATATTTAAAGAGTAAATATATTATCTCTTGTGTCAACTAACTGTATGAATTCCCAGACTGTTCAGACTTTGTAGCTACATATAGCTCAGTTAACTGAAGGAAGAGTTTGAAATGAATTTATAAATATTTTAACACTTATGAAGTCCTTCATGTCTCTATTTTTTATTTATATTTTTCAGTCAGTTTTTAATAATAATAAAAGTCAGTACAGCCTGTGGAATGATCTATGAGACAAAGAGATACTTCTGTTTCACCCACTTATTCTGAAAGACAGAGGGAATGGATGTTACAGAAGTGAAGATTGCTTTTCCAATGGCCCAGATGCCCTGTAGGTGCCAGATGGGAGTTTTGTTACTTTTGGCATGAATGCCATTAAAGATTAGAAGACTATCTAAATTTGAGCCCAACCCAGCACAGGGCAGCCAAAGGGATAGGTTCATTACCTTGACCCACAGAGGAGTCTCCTCAGAGCAAAAGAAGTAAAGAACAGCAATAACTATATTAAAGAAGATTCACAATCTTTCTTCCAATTTATAGGCTTCACTCACTGCAAGGATAATGGACTATAATTCAAAGCCATTAAAACTTTAAACCTGTACTTAAACAGTAATTATAGAGATTAAAATATTGCACTTTTTTTTTAATATCTGCCTTGTTTTATTTTCCAAGCAGTTGAGTGTGTTGAATGACTAAACACTAAACTCTGCAAAGAAATCCATTGTCTCCAACTACAAATAACATTTAATAATAATGGTTACTTTAATTTTGAGGCATCATGTAATCTATTAAACATGCAAGTTGAATAAGGTCCTTTGACTTTCAATATGCCATAGAAAGTGATCTGAACATTAAATTTTGTGGAAAACTATGTAAAGTTACCATAAAAAATTAAAATTGCCTTTTTAAAATCACATTTGTATGGAGATGTTTCCCTGTGGCTTCCTCATATTGGCTGCCAAAGACAGAACGCACACCAGAGGTAAATGGAACTGAGCTGCCCATCTGCATGCTTTAAACACAATTGTGTGCCAACAGCTCAGAAGTAGACATAGAGAAATACACATATAGATGTATATAACATCCAGCTTCATTGCCCTGAAAAATACAGTTTGAAAAGTAAAGCCATGATAGTAGTCCATAGCTGTCATCTAAGTTAAAAATACATCAGCTACAGCACCATTTGTAATTTGGGGACAGAAAGCATTTATTACCACATTGCCTTCAAAGCCCTGCCAAGATGAACATGTGTTGTCAGGGCAGACATCAGTGGAGAACAGAGCTTGACAAGCAAGCACTGTTTCCACTCTCTCGGTGAGAATCACTTGCCAATATGTGATAACAGTAAAAGGATTTTGTGAATTACAGAATTTAATTGCCAAATGTTAAAGAAAAAAAAGAAAATTCATATTTTTTTTCTTCTACTGCCTCATTCTAGCCTCAAGAGGTAGCCCTTCTCCATAGATCACATTAATTCTCAAGGAAGAATGTCCTCGATTATCACAGATTTGGATTGAGTTTATTTAGATAACAGAACCGGGTTTTGACTGTATTCTGCTACAATAGTGTTCTAATTGTAACTGTCACATGAATAGGCCTGAAATATTTACAATATTTACAATTAAATTGTTGAAAATACAAAAAGAGAACAACAAACAACTAATTGGTTTTAACTGTTTTCAGTACTAATATATAGTCTTTATATTATTTTCTCTTCCATGCCAAGACCAGTTGGCATGGATCTATAACAGTACATTTCCTAAACATCAATAAAGTTAAACTCATTTGAGTTCATTAGCCACTGGCAAACTTCCACCAGTTTTTCATGTGAGATCTTTCATTATGTCTTGTTTAGTTCAAAGGTTTTAAAGTGAAATCTGCTTCCATCTTACATAGTTACTGTTAACTTTACAGCTAAATTTAAAGCTATCTTTCACAAGACATAAAAAATTCTTAGCAAATCACATTGACTTCCTAAACCTAACAGATTAACGTTGTTAGTAGACACATACACACAGTCTATGGGGCTGCATGACATCCACCCAGGGGTACTGAGCAAGCTGGTGTAAGTACTCACCAAGCCACTTCCATCACTGATCAGTAATCCTAGCTAATCTGGGAGGTCTGAGTTGACTGGAAGTTAACAAATGTGATGCCTGAAGGGCCTGAAGGAGATCAAGGAACTAAAGGCTCATCAGCCTGATCTCAGTGTCAGGGAAGGTTATGGAGCAAGTCATCTTGAATTACATCACATGGCACATACAGGACAACCAGGTGATCAGGCTCAGTTAGCATGGGTTTATGAACAGCAAGTCCTGCTAGACTAACCTCATCTCCTTCTATGACAAGGTGGTGTGCACAGTCGATGAGAGAAAAGTTGTGGGTGTTGTCGATCTAGACTTTAGTAAAGCCTTTTACACAGTTTCTAAAAGCATTCTCCTGGAGAAAGCAGCTGCTCATGGCTTGGATGGGTGTATGTTTTGCTGGGTAAAAAACTGGCCAGATGGATGGGCCCAAAGAGCTGTCGTGGGTGAAGTTAAATCCAGTTGGCAGTATTCTCCATTCCTGTTTTGGGGCCAGTAAGTTAATCTGGGAAGGAGCGTTGATCTGCTTGAAGGTAGAAAGGCTCTACAGAGGGATCTGGATAGGCTGGATCAGTGGACCAACGCCAGTTGTATGAAGTTTAACAAGGCCAAGTGCCACGTCCTGCACTTGGGTCTCAATAACCCCATGCACTGCTACAGACTTGGGTAAGAGAGACTGGAAAGCTGCCCAGCAGAAAAGGACCTTGGGGTGTCAGTCAACAGCCAGCTGAATATGAGCAGGAGGTTGCCCAGGTAGCCAAGAAGACTAATAGCATCCTGGCTTGTGTCAGAAGTAGTGTGGCCAGCAGGACTAGGGAGGTGATTGACCCCCTATACAATGGTGAGGCTGAACCTCAACTACTTTGTTCAGCTTTGGCCCTGCCACTACAAGAAGGACATTGAGTTGCTGGAGTGAGTTCAGAGAGGGGCAACAAAGCTGGTGAAGGGTCTGGAGCACAAGTCTTTTGAGGAGCAGGTAAGGGCACTGGAGTTGTTTAGCCTGAAGACAAAGAGGCTGAAGGGAGACTTTATCACTCTCTACAACTACCTGAAAGGGCATTGTGCAGAGGTGTGGGCAGATATCTCCTCCAGGCTTACAAATGACAGGATAGAAGGAAATGGCCTCATGTTGTATCAGGGGAGGTTTAGGTTTGATACTAGGTAAAATTTCTCTACTGAAAGGGTTGTCAGTCACTGGAGCCCGTTTTGCAGGGAAGTGGTGGAGTCACCACTCCTGGAGGTATTTAAAAGATGGGTAGATGTGGTGCTTAGGGACATGGTTTAGTGGTGGACTTGGCAGTGTTAGTTTACTGGTTAAACATGACAATCTCAAATGTTTTCTAACTAAGGTGATTGTGATTCTAATGCTGCCAAATCTTAGCACGCCATCAAATGACAGTCTTGTGTCTAAACGTAGATGCCCATTTTTCACAGCTTTTTATTCACTTAGTTTCTTCTAGAAACTGTTTCGGTCTGTCTCAAGCTAATTTGCTCACATCCAAAGATAGATTAAAACTCAGCAAACAAAATATTTCCCAGGAGATATAGCACTGTTTTTTATTGTCTTTGTATCATCCCCTTGTCTCCCATTGGCTTGTTCAGTATCACTGTTCCTCAGGAAAGTTGTTTGATTGTCTTCATAAAAGGTGATGTTTCAACTCAACTCAGATTGATCTTTCTTCTATGGATTACAATATAAATTTTAAGATCAGGGCACTAGACAGAATATAGTGTGTAAGATTTGAGCTTAAGTACCCTTATCCAGTCAAATACCAACAATGCAGTACCTACCATGGCTCAATACTGACATGTTCCTGTATGCAGTTTGTAGGGCTAATTTTGCAAGTTTCATTTACTGTAGTGATCCTAAGTCAGTAACAAAATGAGCAGGTGTAGAGCCCAGAGAGCGCCAGGTCTTAAATTATGTAAATAAAGGAAGACAGAAGACAAACACTGGCAGTTAGTTGGTAATTTCATTGCTTGTTGCCAGGTCTATGCAAAACACTCTAACAACTGTAGAGTTACTAAATAAACTGATGCATGCCCACAAGCAGGCAAATCAATGGAAAAGATGAGCACAGCATCAGAATTTGGCACAGAATGCACAAGGACAGTACCTGATGGGATAGAGGCATCCCTCCTGCCTCCTCATGACCTACTGGCTTCACCAGGGCTGCTGTGCATGAACAGCCTTCAGCCTGGCTGTAAGCACATCATCCATGTCTGACTGCTCTTCTGCCTGTTTTGTTTTACACCTTTGCTTCTGGCTGTCTCTGAAGTCATTAACCCCCCTGCCAGGCAAGTGAGGATGATCTTAAGAGTGAAATTGCTACATGTAAAATGAGTTTTGTTACCTAAAGTGAGACTTTCACAAGGTAGATATTTAAACATCTTACCTGGCTAGATACAACTGCCAGCCAGTGGGAAGAAATGGATCCTTCTAGAAAAGCCACTTCCACATGGTATGTCTGAGGAAAGGCTATGTGAATTGGCCTCAGAAGTGCCTCTTCATTAATTATAGAGGAAACTCTCTCTATATAACTCTCTATATATAGAATTATCTTAAATGTACATATCTGCACTGTGACTGATAGGTTAGGTGAAATGAAGCTAATCTATCCCTATATTTTACCATTACACTGTAAATCGTGCCTAGAATTGTCTGAAGGGGCCAAAGAGCCTAACCACAATATTAAAGATTGTTTTGCCTGCACAAACAGTGAAAAGGACAGTTTTAATGCCTGCTTAGGAGGCAAATTAAGACTTGACATACAAAGAATGTGACATAGAGACAAGCTATCAAGATTCTTTAAACCAACCACTGTCTAAAACAGTGTGAGGAGACTCCCATAATCTGACAAACAATATGGACAGCCCAAAGTTTTAGCAGATTGTAGGAAGAAACAGATGAAAACAGCTTCCGTACAGTTGTTTTCTCTCTGGACCGTAAATACTAACTCTTGTAGGATATGTTCCTGTGTGCTTGGCCCCAGGGTATAACAAAGCAAATAAGCCTCTTTTATGTTTTTAAGTAATGAAGAGCAAGCCAGTTTTCTTACCCTTCCACAACAGGTAGGTAGGAGACTAAGTATGATGACTGTCTAAGATGGAAGATGCTGTGCTGGACTGAGACTACCAATTCAGCCAATATTAAGCTCCTAGTTACCATAATATAATTTTAGAATTAAATAAGTAAATTGATACCCAAACCTCTGAAGCATACTGTTAACATTTAAACCACTTGATCTCCTCAGATATAAAAATCTGTTATTAGATCATTAGGCCCAGATTATCTGAAAAAAAATGACCGCAACTGTTCTTAATACAATATCATTCTTTCTAGAACAGAAGGTCTGCATCAGAATTATTTGGAAATAAATACATCAGAATTACTTATTCTGATCCATTTCCTTTCTATAGACAAAACTTTGCTCTGATGTAATTCCAGAAGAATTACTCTCAGTTTTCCCCAAGTAAAACATGAGACTCAAGCTTACTGTGTTCTGATCATCTTCATATGTTACACCTACAAAACAGCCTCCAGTTACTAATCTTTGTTGTCTCGAGACTAAGAGGTTCCATTCATCAAACTATTATCACCCAGTAGAGAAATTTTCAAAACATCTTTGCATCTAAAGACAAAACATGACTTTGTCCCTTTGTACACTTCAGTTTTTTCCTAAACATGAAATCATCTCTGCACAGAACATATATCCATTGTATTCTTTTGTCAGTTTGGAGCATAAATGTGATTATTCAAATTATCCAGGGAAAAAATGGGACAAGAAACGGAGAAGAATGGACAGCCATTTCTAAGGAAGCAAAAGAAACAATATTTGCTTCAAGGAACTTCTTTCTTTTTTCTTTTTTACATACATTACTAGGATACAGCTTGTCAGTCACTGTCTGCATCCACCTTGAAGTCTTCCCTGAAATGCCTGGCATTACACCTATCAGGTGTCAAAATCAACCAGATTACATGATGGAACACAAAAACTGAGGCATGTTAAGAAATCTATTTCCCTCTCAGGCAAGTAGATAGCTAGATTAGAAGCAATGGTTTAGTTGTCACAGTAAAAATCTAAAATGTTGCAGTTGATTTAAACAGCCTAATACATGTCTGTGAAAATCTTTACTCTAAAACTACATTTAACATACTAAGGCACCTTAAAGACTTGTAATTAATAGTTACTTACTTAAAATTAAAGTAATAGCAAACAATAAATTTTATCCCCAAGAACAGAGGTGGGGATTTTTTAAGAAAAATAACAGATGTGGCATAGAAAAATGGTCTGTACACCCATTAGCTGCCCCTTAGTCCCTTTTTGTCTCACAACAACCTTAGCCACATCAGAACTAATCTTAGGGTTTTCAAACCTTTTATTCCAACTGCCTATATTTACTTACTGCTGTGAAACATGCCATCTACATGAAAATTATGAAAAAAATCATCACTGTTAAAATTCTATGTAAATCAAACCTAACACAGGTCAGCACTCTCTATTGATTTCAGTTAGAGCAACCCCTGTTTATGTCAATTAAATGAAAGCAGAAACAAGCCCAATCAATAGCTACTAATCTTAAATGTCTCTGCAAGAAGTACTGGTAATTTAAAATACAACACTTTCAAGGTTTTGCTTGTGCATTGGCGTGTGTGCATGAACAGTTGATGGCAAGAACCTGAATTTGGGGCTTTGAGCTCTGTGTGGGAAATCTCAGAGAAATATGTAAAACAAATTTCAGCAAGCTGCAGTCTCTGTAACTACATAAATTCCAGATGATGATAGAAAATACACTGTTATCACAGGGTTAATGCTTTTAAAACTACAGCGCATTCACAGAGTGGTTAACATCACATTATAGAGGCAATTTTAATTCTTGTATCTTCTAATTTCTGAGTAGCTGACATTGAGACATGAATAACATTGATGTTGTATATTTTTAGCTTATTTCTTACAGGAACAAAATACTGATCATTGCTTTGAATGTCTGTCTTTCCATCTGGCACTACTTAACTTTTTACTCTTTTGTCTATTTCATTCCTAGAAGTTTCATAAAAATGGGACATTAGGTAGATAGTCTTATTAAACGTGAGATTCAAGGAAAATGGAGCTCGTAACACACTCTGACAGCAACCAGCTGGCCAGTCAGATATCCATATAGGCCACCTGATCAATATATGAACAGCTTTAAGTAAGCCACAATATGTGCTGTCTCTAGTCTACAGGTTTTCCCATAAGGTGAGATCTATGCTAATTGTAGCAGGAAGGAATGAAAGATTAGGGATAAAGAACACAAATCCCTCAGAAAACAAGTGTCATCAGTTCTGCTTCTCATGGAACAAACAGTTTTCTGTATACTTTTTATTAACCATCACAAGAGAAACCAAATCCTAAAACATCAGTGGAGGAGTAAACATTCTCTTTTATATTTACATAAAAAACACACACAATACAGAAAGTAAAAATATTTCTCACTCTACTACCATCCAAGGAAGTTTTGAACCCAAGGGAAATGGGATTTTGTTTTCACAGGGGGGTAATATAGAATGCTCATGAATGTGCCAGCATCACCTACTAAAGGAATCCAGAGTCTAGTGGTAATGTATTCAGTTCCACAGACACAGATGCATTTGGTTTCTTCTTTTGCCTTGCTGATGGGAGAGCAAAAGAAGCTTGGTGCAGCTTTAAGGTAACAACAGTGATTACTGAGTGAGTCTCTCTATTTATTTATTTTTTTTGTGAGATAAAAAGAGACTGATTACTACATTGTGATTGTCCCTGGTTATGATATTGTATGATATTGGTAAGAAGTTGGTTTCTTTATTTATTAGGAAAGACAGATTATGTGTGTTTGTGCTTTCAGATTCTTTTAAATGAGACCTGAAGCTGCTCAGCACCATAAAAGTTAGTCAGTACCTGAAACTAAACATCCAAAATCAGAAGCACTTAAAAGAACCCAACATTTTTGCTTACAGATACTCAGATCTGCACACAAACAAAAAATCAACCTCTTGTATCCTACTATTCTTCTGATGTAATCTACTTGAAAACTTTACTTATCTAATTGTTGAAATGTAGTATCATTGAAGCCTGATTATCATCTAATCAGGCTGATTACACTAAAAATACGCTGGTCTTAGCAATATAAGATAGTTTAAGTACTATATAATTTACACAGAGCAGTAATTACAGTTGTATGACTTCTCTCCAGTGAAAATGAGGCCAGTAAGTCTTGCACTGCTTTGTAATTTCATGAATGGCAAAGATAAATCATGAAGAAAACAAGAAAAGCTGTTTGCATGGAAACATAACAGTTAAAAATTTGTCATGCTCCCTCAACACACCAAATTCTAATAATAAGGTTTGATACCCTGCTCCTCATAGTAAACTATTCAGTGAAACATGTGCTGGCATGAATCTTTGACAACGCATCATCTTCAGTGGTTAAGCAAAGCCATATGCCTACACAGCACTGTAGTACAAGAGCAGAAGCTTCTCAAATTCCTTGGACAGCTTAGTGGGGGAAAACACCAACATTATCATTCAAAACTTGATTTTTGGCATCCTGTCATTTTTGACAAAGGTATCACTTAGGTTTTCCAGAAACTCATCTAGCCTCACAGTGCTAAAACATAAATTAAATGAAGCTCCATGTTTGTATATCAAATAACAACCATTTAAAATCTTTCTCATCCTCAAGTTCCCAGCCGTACAAATTTCTGCTAGCCACACTTTTCCTAAAAGGTAGTTATTGAATGAATTTTGGCCCTAATTATGAAGAAAAAAAGTATTCCAACACCTGCACATCTGAGTGTACCAGTACTCAGTTATTTAAAGAGGAAAAAGAAATATGAAGACATTCCAAATAGCCTGCCAACACTCTTACAGATTGGCTTCTGCTTAGCTCAGCTATTTCATTTGCTCTTAGTGCTCTCTGGGGTTGGCTTAAATGAATGGAGACTCCTCTGTGAAACTGGCCAGAGAAACATCCTTGCACTGTGCTAGAAGCACAATATTGTCTCACCAAATCTTTTATGAATGGCTGTCATAGCAAAATGGAGAGTAGTACAATACTTCAGGTGAGGTTTGGTAATGAACACATCTATAACATGCATGCACATTTTTTCCAGCATAACTGTAATCATCTCCAGAATTATCTGTTGAGAGCAGTTGAATTTAAAATAGGAGATAAAAAATTAACTGTTTCTTCTTCTCTGTCTTACAAGGAATCAGCAACGGTCTAGATGGATAAGAGAAGAGGGTTCTGCCACTATGGTTTTGGCATAAGCACAAAGAATTTCACATTCATTTTTAGAGATGGAAAGTTTCAGAATTTTCACTAGATGGCAATTTATGATTGGATATCAGTGGGTTTGCAAAGGTACCAGTATCTTCAGGACCTTAATATGTTATGATAATTCACAACAAGGAAAAAATAGTCTGCTTATGACTTCAGAGTAAAGGACATCTTTTTTTTTTTGCAAAGCCAATCAGTGTATGCCATGTAGGAGTATTTTATTTTATGAAAACTGATTTTAATTTAAATAAAAGATTCTATCTAGCCTGCCTGCTCTCTTTAAAACTGGGGAAACACATTTCAAGAGTACTGCAGACTGGGGATTTTATTTTGCTATGCATTAGAGCTCCGTGTGAATGCCTAAGTGTAGAAGGCAACATTTCTTATCACTGTCTTTCCCTAAGGCTAAAGTCATAAACAGCATGATACTGTAATTGAACAGTAGAAAAAAACCTGATACTATCCAAATCCCTAAAAGAAGAACTGCAACTAATCACTGTCTTTGGAAGAGACTGAAAACAACTACTGCACTTAAATGTGAATGACAATATAACAGTATTTTTGTTTCCAGTCCAAGGTCCATATATTGTCATTCTTACAAGTAATGATCATAGAGTTACAGACAAACTGCTTAGTAATTCTTAACCTAATCTGTAATCACATCAGAAGGCTAGATCAGAAAAATTATCTTCAGGCATCTTTAGAACTTTATTCTCTTCTTCAAATGCACATGTTACTCAATCAATAGGAGTAATATATGCATCATATTATTAAGAGAAAATACAGTCTTCAGAAGTTTCAGCAGATGTTTTATTCCAGGAAGGAAGGATCATTTTTGCTAGCTTGGCTGCTTAACATTTAAATGCAATGTTCCTGAAATGTATCTTGTCTTTATGAAGAAATAGAATACCAGTATATCAACATAAAATTGTACTAAACAAAAAGACAGTAAGATAAAAATGACTGTCAAAATATCTTCTTTTTTAAAATGTTTATTCTATATAGCCATCCAGCTTAACTCCTTAGAAGCTGAAAACTAAAAATCTAGGCTGTTGGAATTTATCATCCATATTTGGAAACACTGAAGGATTGCAGCATTTTTCTTTTTCTCAGGAAAAAGCTCATTTGATTAAATGCTTAGTTGGGTGAACCATCAGCTGAAGCTTTGACCTGTAATGCAATTAAAGAACACTGCAAAAAAATGGATACTATCTAATCCTACAACATGAATAAAATGTAAGTTGACATACAAGACATTCAACTGATACTTGCACTAGCCACTCCTTCACAGTTTCCTATGGAAAAGCAGCTAAGCCACAGTGATCACTACACTAAACAGGGGCATGTCTAGGAGAAAAAAAACCACAACAAAACAACAACAAAACAAACAAACAAAACCCATAAAAAAACCAAACAGAAAAAACCAAGATAAAATTTAAGACAAACCAAATATAATCCCGACCTTTAAAATTGTGATGCCAAAAAGGACAGAAGGCAAATTGCCAAAAACTTGTTTGTTGTCAGATCTTAAAAATAAGTAATCAGAACGAGGTCCAGGTCTACAACTGGCAGAAGAGTGCAGAACCTTACTGCAGTAAGTGATGCTGAATCCATTTTTCTGCAACAGTAGTGAATTCTGTTGCCACAGTTAGTATTGATGTTAGGTAACAGCATGAAAAGTACTACGTATATTACAGTATGAAAGCTACTATGAAAACTGTTTTGTGAAGGGAAAGCATCAAAAAGCTCAATACATGTTCCAACAGAAAAGCTAAGGAAACAGCCAGACTGGGGAAAATGGTATAAAATATATCCTGTAACTGAAGAGTGTCCTCTATTAATAACGCTTTTCAAAAATAAAGCTTCAATATTAATGTGCTTTCTTCTTCTCATGATGATAAACAAAATTTATTGCTTGTATAAATAGTATTTTACCAGGATAATACAGAAACAATGATTACTGCTCAGAAATTGGATTGCATATGACTGAAAGTGGGACAGATGAGTGAAAGCTTTTGCTTCTCTTAAGTTTGCAAAACAAGCTTTATGGTACAAATATAGAAAAGCAATGTAGGGAGGTCTGAACATATGTACTTTGGGAATGTTTAGAAAAAGGATATGCCACATCAATGAATTGCAAGATGGTGCACCCCAGAAGAAAGCAGGCAAGCTAACACCACACCCTGTTGTAATTTCTCTTGGTTGCCTGGAGTAGAACTATCACATTCATTTTACTTTATTTTTACCAAAACTTTTTATTCTCTTTTTTACTGCAAAGTAAGAGATTAAAAAAAAATATTAAAAGATGCCTGAAAGGAAACAACCAATTTTTTTTCAGAAAAAAATAGCACAAGACTAGTAGAAGACACTCTAAAAAATTCAAGATCTAGCATAATCCAGTCTGTTCCTAGAATCTTTATTGTGTTCTGGAAAAATCTTTGTGTAAATAAAACTGCCTAAATTATTTAAAATTAGCTTGACACATTAAAGTTCTATTTTCACGGGAACTCATAGAAAGCTTCTACCAGCAAGTGACCACTTCTGGGATATTCCAGAAAATCTCCACATAAAAACCTGTAGCATTAAATACATAATCTTCCTGAAAAAACATCCTCTATCCACCTTCTGCCTGTATTCTTCTTGGAAACAGGAAAGAAGTTTACATAAGCTCTTTTTATCTGTTAAGATTATTATTAATCCTTCCCTAAGATTTTTATTTTTAACACTAATTAATTTACTAACGAAAGATGAAAGACATGAAAATTTGCACATGGTTGCAGTGAAGTATTTAGATGGTATAACAAAATGGATAAAAACTCTATATGAAGTTTATACCTTAAAATAGAAAAATTAGAGATGTCCTAAATTACTGATAATATTTTTCTATAAGCCTTTTTGAAGCAGAGTTCTCACTGGGGTATTTTGAACTGTGCACCACAATCAGAAAAAATGACCTAATTTTATGTTATGCTGAATAATGTTTGATTTCAAAAAAAAGTCACTGAATTTCTTCAGTTTTCACCTTTGAATAATAGAGACAATGTTTTTTACATTACCAAAAGATGCTTCAGATAAGTGAAATATATATTATTTCTCTTCTCAATTTTGTGTTTTACACTTCATCATGGAAAAGGAAAAAATGCCACAATCAATTTCTTGATAAAATATTTTCTACATTTCCCAACATATTGGGAATTGAATAAAACTCTGCTATGGCACTCTCCTGCTGCCTTTTCTCTTCCCTCCCCTGTAGGATCAGTTGGATGTCAGGAAAAACCACATTCACCTGACATATTTGAAGTTAGAAGAATGGTAATAAAGTGGGAAGCATCCTATCCAGAGGGAAGGAAAAAAGCTTTAGGATATGTCTAATGGTGAAGCATGAGAACAGAAAGTTGCTTCCGCTACATGGGTAGCAGTAGAAATAGAGATATCACAGAGAAGATGAGTTATTGAATCATTTTTGTTCAATGATCTAGTGAACAAACAAAAAACCCTACCAGCAACAGTAAAATAAAACAAAACCAAAAAACACTGTCAAAAACAAAAGACAGCAAAACTTTTAATGGATAAAAAATCTAATTCCACACTGTAAATGCAGGAGGTTTCCCAGTTATAATTTAAATACCGTATCTGGAGTTCTTGGAGCAAGTCTGGAGGAGGGCCACCAAGATGATCAAAGGGCTGGTGCACATCTCCTCTGAGCCCAGACCTCTTTAGAAGCCTTCCAGTACAATAAGGGGCCTACAGGAAAGCTGGAGAAAGACTTTTTATAAGGGTATGTAAAACAAGGGGTAATGGCTTTAAGCTGGAAGAGAGTAGATTAAGTTACATATTAGGAAGAAATTCTTTCCTATGAGGGAAGTGAGATAGTGACAGAGCTTGCCCAGGGAAGCTATGGATGCTCCATCCCTGGAAGTGTTCAAGGCCATGCTGAAAGGCATTGGGCTTTTGAGCAATCTAGTGTTGTGGAAGGTGTCCTACACATGCAGGGGGAACAAGATGATCTTTAAGGTCCTTTTGAACTCAAATAATTTTATGAATCTATGATCTTAATTATCCAAGTCTAAAATAAATATCCAACAATAAATACAGAACAAGAACAAAAATGGTTGCCTCACTTTTACAGGAAGATGGTTTTATAACATTCAGGCTTCATGATCCAAATTAAGTGATGACTTAGAAGCAGACTGTATTCAATATTAAAACCCGTCTAGCTATTTTACACAGTTTTGCTTCTTATAATTCAGTATTTCTGAACCATCCACATTACATTCCTTTATCCAAAAACCTTCATTCATATTCTTCTGTTCTATAACTTCTGTGAGAACAGTTATAGCAATGAAGAAAGACTGTCAAGAAAATACACTTTTATAGTGAATTACAAAACCCTTAGCTGGGGAGCTTTTGGATCTTCTGTGAACATGGTCCATGATCATAAGGGGGCTCACAACATAAGGCTGTTGTAAAGAGCTGGGCTGCCAAATGGAGGAGTGACAGGACAAAGTGAACAGGCTGCACAGGGTCAGAGCAGATGGGAGAGACAGGATCTTCTAAAAGACCCTACAGCTTCAGAACCCAGAACACCAACTGCAGTGGACACACGGTCAGTCTGTGCCTAGAAGAACCCTGAGTAGAAACCCTGAGGAATGCAAAACCTGGAAAGTGGTGACTTGTGGCACCAAGAGGAAGGCTCCTGCTCCACCAGAAGGCTTGAAACTAAGTAGCAAATTCATTGCCCTAACAGCTGAGAAGCTGTGTGCATCTGGGCTGACTGCCACTGAGCCATGCAGGAGAACCAGGAGAAAGCAGTAGTTGACAGCTGATCCATATTAAAACTCCCTGAAAAATGTATATGCTTGACCAGATCAAGCCTGGTCCCACATCTTCTGATTCATTTTGAAAGGCATCCAATTCCCAAACCCCACAACATAAGTGAGGAATGGGAAACTTCCTGATCTACAGTAAGGCAGATAAAAACTTTGATCTACAATATTTACATCTTCTGTATTTTTGTATCTCCATAGTACAGGTGGTGGTTTAGGGGTCCCTTGTTTCCCCAAGTCTCTTCAAAGCCAAGTTGTTTTCTATCTTTAAGTACTTATATTGGAATTGGAAATTACTCAATTACTTGTGAGGAACTACCTAGAAAATTATGACAGCAAACCAGGGAACTCCTTGTTCTAGTTTCCAAGAAAGCACCATGAAAGCAGCACTTATATAAACTGCAATTTCAGAAAGCCTTATTCCCACATATACCTGCGCATCTTGCACACATGCATCACAGTAAACACAGTTTAAGGATCATGACACTCTAAATATACTATTCATTCAGTTGATTAGGAAAGGTCCTTCAGATCCATGCTCCTTTAAGAAGCCTCTCATTATTACATCTCATTATTACAATTACATATTTAAATATGCTTAATTTAGTTGTTTTTTTTTTCATAGAAATATCTTTTCAATTAAAATACTTTGATATTAGTGTAAATTTGTCACACTTGATTTGGAAAAACTTCTTGACTAGTGTATCCTTTTTCTTTCAATCAGAAAAAAACATTTCCAAAAGAACAGTACTTAAATTAATCTTCCCCACCTGCATAAAAAAATACCTTATCTTTTACCACAATTATTCTGGTACTTTAAATTCATGAACATATTGTATATATTACATATATGACAGATTGTTATGTACAGCTCCAGGAACCTTGTATAAAAATTAAATGGTAGACATAATTTCCTTTCAGATGACAGCATGGTCAGATACATGTAGAAGATATTTTATTCACAGAAATATACAGGGGAGTGAAAAGAAGAGAAGAACTTTTTGGTGATGCAGATCTGCAAGTAGATAATTGCAATCAAAATGCACACAAAAATGTTTGCTGTATCAAAATAGTGTGAACAGTGTGTTTCTGTAAAAGCCTGTGAGCCACTGAAAAGTGGCCAGCAAAATAGCTGAATAGAACCAAAAAGGGAAATAAAAATAGTAAAAAAAAATAATTTTTTTTTATGAAGGCTTGAATGTTTTGTCTTTGTAATTTCTATCATTTACTGCTTGTACAGTGGTGCCTGCCAACTGAACCTAGAGGAGTACTAGATTTGCTATGTACTTACACTAATACATTTCCCGTCTGAACAGCTGATAAAACTACCAGGCTTCAAAAAAGATGTCAAAACATAAATGGAGCATTTTGGTCTGATTGCTCTTTGATTTCAGTCTCATTTCTGCTTGTGCAAGATGGCTGCAAAATGCTAGAAAAATTGAATTGTTGTTGATATGTTCAACTGTGGGTATTCAAAAAACTTTCAGATTAAAAAGTTTCAATTGTGTTGGAAAGCTTTTAAGTATTTTCTAACACATACATTTCTACTACACTACACCAATAACACCGTGAAGTACTGTCCAGAAGGGGTGATTCAATGTTCTTCTTTGCTCTTCCCAGATGTCAAGGCTTCTGCAATGCAGAAGGCCAAAAATTAGTTAGAAGAAACAGTCTCCATTATAGTCGGAGACAGATGGCAAGTAGTTTTTAAATGTCTCCATTACCTTTTTCTCTACTCTGTTCCCCTATAGTCATCTTAAGTGGAGCGGTACTTTTCTTCAACTCTTCTATCTGAATATGTAGTTAGCAGACCTATTTTACCCCAGCAGCTTCTCTTCCTGCTTTCCTACTGGTACCATTTGCATACAAAAGGTAGTATTAATCAGCTCCCATAGAAACCAACTTCATCAAAAGACTGACCAGATTTACTGGAACATTTAAGGAAACAATATGAATCTGATGGATTAATGAACGTATTTCATAAAGTTCATTGTACTGTAACATGCAAGGCACTTTTAGAAGAACTTATTCTTTCCTGATTACTTGCATTCTGTCTTGTCTTCCCATTAGTCCCTTGGTCCAGCTTTTTTTACTTTCTTATCATGGACTCTTTCCTTTTGTTATAAAGATACAATCAAAATTGAGAGCATTTAATACAGAAAGATAGTTGTATACAGTATTATTTTTCTTTAAGGGAAAAAGAGATTTTTTAAAAATACACATATTCAAACAGAACATTTACAAGGAATTTTTAAAATCCTGGATTATTAAGAGTACATCTTTATGGTAATATATATTATTGTATATTTAAAATAATATTTTAAAACAAATAGAAAGAGTTGCCACATGTCCCCAGCAATTGATGTATTTGTATTGTTTCAGTAAGCATTTGTTGCTACTCATGTTTTCATATTTCTTTAAAAAAGTAAGTTAGTCATCCAGACTAGTAAGATTTCTCGCTCAGAGACCTGGTAGAAAGACTAATGATAGAAGATTTGAATAAAATGCTTTAAGGAAAACTAAGCAAACAAACACTGTGTTCAGTACACAGACAATTTGGTGACATTGTATAGCCTACTTAAAATGAGAAGTGATTATATACTGTAACAATCCCTTCTAGATTTCCCTCTATGGATAAGGAGTCTGGTTTCTAAAGAAAAAAGAAAAAAAATTACACTTGATAAACGTTTTCTACAGATTACATTTAGTCAACTTTTTCCTCTTTCACTTCTCTTGCCAGTTCTGCAGTTCAAGAAATATTAGTATGAAAAGATTAAGTAGACCCCCACTCTCTAATTTATTTACAGTGTGTGTATATATATATAGATATTATATGTATATATACCACCTAATCCAAAACGTTCAGGATAAGAAGCACTGCATTAGTAGTAATGCATTCCTCTCATAAAACACTAGCGGTGTATGTAGGAGGCCTGCAAGGTCCTCTGCAACCATAGACTTCTGATTACAGCTGAAAATAGTGACTACTGAGATCAACTGCAGCTACTTGACGACTCAAACTAGCAAAGAGATTTTGATCAGTAACAGAATGTAGATATGGTGCAAGGAATATGTAACTATGCAATGACAGATAGGTCTGTGTGGAATGCAAAATTCAAGATATCACAAAGTTAGTCCAAAGAGAAGAGAAAAACTATTATTTAGAAAAGAATGCCTGAATATATCTTCTCTAATTGGAGAGTTAAATTAGGTACATATATTTTTCCAAATATCACTAGAGAGAGGTACCTTCTTTTTGGTGGAGGTCACTAGATTTTTACAACTGCATTTCTGTCTCATGTAACTCAGTTAGGAGTCTCTTGGATGAACCTTGACCTTACAGATCTTTATAGAAGATAATGAAGATTAATGAAGAGCTTTGTATTTTACCTTGGAGAACATTTAATTTTTTTAGAAAGATTCCAACTGCATAAATTTATTAAGCACTCTAACAGCATATCAAACACAGCATACACATTTGTCAATGAAAGGAAGTGCATTTTAAAAAAAAATACTTGAAATCAGAACATATTTGTATTATTAGTGCCATTATAGACACTGATGACATAAGAACAGTCACAAACTAAAATCTCTTAGCCTCACTGTTGGGTTTTTGTTGTTTTTTGTTAAGGTTGGTCCTAATATGAATGATTTCCCTACTCAGCTTTAGAAGCTGGGTCTGCACAGAAAGAGTCCCTGGAAGCTGCACAGTGCAGAGTTAAAAAGCATACAAACAAATAAACCAGGATAACTAGAAAGAGCAGCCTACAAGTACCGCTCTATGCAAATTAAACTTAACATTCTGGGAATCATAAGAGGCCTGACCAACTTAAAGTGAAAATGAAAGTGAATCCTTAGCAAAAAAAAAAAAAAAAAAAAAAAAGTATAATACTAACATCAACAGTTACATATTTTTAGCCTTTTTTAAAGACCAATTCTATTGTTTTGTTTAGACACAAAGACAATTTTGCTGCTCCCTGAAAGATCTATTGGTCAGAATCATATTCTAGTGACTGAGGACTTCAGCACAGTATGAACATATTATTTTCTGTACATTTAAAGAATTAATCCAATTATTAGTCACAAACTCAATGCGTCTCTTGCTTTCTGCTTTGTTTTGCAAAAACTGTTTAATTATTCTTTGGCATGCACATTCCTGGTAGGTTTTTTCCAGCATTCAAAGGATATTCTTTAAGTGATTTGTCTTCTGATGAAAGGTCATGGCTGAGAAGTTCTCATTATAAGAAAGGAAGTAACAGAATGTGAAATGAACATACAGATGACATAATCCATATCATATACTGAAATACAATTACCTGAAAAGGAGTAGGATGGTTGGGTAAACACCCAATTAAAAACTTGTTTTCCAAACTAGCAATGAAATGGTCAAGAGAGCAAACTGACAATCTTTTCTTTGCCATAGGGTTTTCTAATTTCCTTCAGCAAAACATTTATCTGGGACTTAACTGCAACTACTTTAGCTGTCTATGAGACATTTAGATGACATTAGTTGTCTCAGTTTCATCAGTGGACACTACAGTGAGATCTCAAAAAAACTATTCAGAACTATTCAGCCTGTCACAAGATACGTGCCCGAAATAACAGAACGAATCATAGCCGGTAATGCCTCTTCTTTTCCATTAACTGTAGAGAAAGTCTAGGGAAATGGCTTGAATTGGACGCTTACATTTTTAGATGGCTATAAATCCAATAAAATTAGTGACAGTTTAATACTATGTTTGTTTTCAGCACAAAAAAACTGTGCAGACTTCCAGAACAGAAACCAAAAGAGAAAATAACGTGAAGACATCTGAGAAACCTACGAAAAGCTAAACTGTAGGACAATTATGAGAATAATGAAAAAAAGATTTCTCATTGACTGCTGGAATCTCCTCAGTTTTCCAATTTTTACCACCTTCTCAAAAGAGAAAGAAAAGCAAACACAAAACCATGTTTAAGCTACCTAGTTTGAGATATAGAAGCCCTCTTCTCCCAAATTAGAAGTTACCAGCTTATAGCACAGAACGTATAGCCCCTTTCGAAACCATCAGATAAATTCCTTTTGGCCCTCACACCACCAAGAAAAAAAAAAAAAAAAAAAAAGTAAAAAATCAAGCAAACTAAAAGAAGATTATCAGAGATTGCTATGTATCATAATGACATTTATTCCTACCACTAAGAATGAACTGATGGAAAAAGTCAGCCTCAGACAGAAAAGGTGCTAAGCACGTATCGGAGCCCAGATCTTATGAGAAAGACTGAAACTGAATCTCAAGCTGAGCATAAAAATATTAACTACTTCTACAATACAAGATTTCTTTATGCTATGACCACACAAAGTCAGCCAACTAAAATTCCAGAACTCTGACTATAGTGACCTTAACCAGAAGACCACTGTCCAAAGGAGGGCAACCAGGCTGGTGAAGGGACTCCAGCACAAGTCCTATGAGGTGAGGCTGATGGAGCTGGGGCTGTTCAGCCTGGAGAAGAGGAGGCTCAGGGGAGACCTCATCACTCTCTACAACTCCCTGAAAGGAGGGTGTAGCCAGGTGGGGGTTGGTCTCTTTTCCCAGGCAACTATCAGCAAGACAAGAGGGCATGGTCTCAAGTTGTGCCAGGGGAGGTTTAGGTTGGATATTAGAAAGCATTTCTTTACGGAGAGGGTGATCAAACACTGGAATGGGCTGCCCAGAGAAGTAGTGGATTCTCCATCCCTGGAGATATTTAAAAAGAGACTGGATGTAGCACTTAGTGCCATGGTCTGGTAACTGCAGCGGTAGTGGATCAAGGGTTGGACTTGATCTCTGAGGTCCCTTCGAACCCAGCCAATTCTATGATTCTGTGATTCTATGATTGGGAAGTTAGTGATCCTTTTAACAATGATCCTGAGCAGACATATGCCTGCACTGCTCTATGCTACACAAACACCTTGTGAGACTGTGGGCAGCTCCCACTAGGGGCTGGTGATTACACCACCTGTGGTGCATTCTAGCATTTATCTAAAAATGTGGAAGAGGTTCTCATGTAAACTTCTCTGGGTTTTTTTTTGTTTGTTTGTTTGGTGGGGTTTTTTTTTCCTTTTTTGTTTTTGGGTTGTTTTGAGGGTTTTGTTTTGGGGTGGGTTTTTTTTTTTTTGACAGTAGACACTATCAACAGAACTATTTTAAGAATATATTGTATTAAATATATATATTTATATATATTGTATAAATATTGTATATTATATATATGAATATTGTATAAATATATATATCTCAGAAGACCTTTATAGTATGACCTCCAATTAATGTCATTTTAAGCAGTGTTTTACAGTGTGAGTGCCTCTCTTATTATGATCATAATGAACCAGGACTTCCACATGCCATACACTAACCAAGACACATTAGGCTCAAGCTGAAATATCATTCTTTAGATCTTGAAATAACCAACTTATTTCTTCTAAAATCTATGCTGTTATTAATATTTTATCCAGAACAGAATTTTTTAAGAAGTTTCAGGTGCACTCCACAGTGCACTCCACATGACCAGGAATTACAATCTTCACCTGCTTTTTACATATATTTAACATAAGCATCTGCCTAGGAGGATGACAGCCTCTCATTTATATCACTCATCACATGTAAACCTCCTTTTCTCAAGGATGTTCGCAAGTCTTGGCAGCTGAAAATGAATGCATATTTGGCAGGTGCAGTAAAGCATAAGAGAGTTAAGAAGGTTTGAACATAAAAATTGTCGAGTCAAATTTGGTTCTTACTCCTCTGTTAATTCCAGCTAAGCCACAGACTCCAAGGAAGTACTCCAGATGTCTAGTAAAAACTAACACATAAAACTGTCTCCTAATCTGATGATTTCTATCCTCTCTAAAATATGCAATGACTTAGAAGTTGGGCATTTTCTTTTGTTTTTTTTAAGTGGAGCTGTGACTTCCACCAAGTCATTTTCTTTTTTTCTCCATTGTTTTTTCTTTACCTGCTATGCAAGCAAGTACAGAAAATAATTAGAATTCTTTATCTTAGCTCCCTAAGGATGCCCCTATCTTAAGGACAATGTGGTGTATGAAATAGCCATTTCCTCATCTGCATGGTAATTAAGAACTACTGAAGGTGTTATCAGAGATCTTGCCTGGCCCTACAACAACATGATTACATGGCAACATGTCACAATTTCAACTAGGGAGCAAATGCAAAAGAAAAGGCAGTTGTTATTTAGCTATCCACACTGGACTGGACTAAAAATTAAGCTTAGGCTTTTTGGAGAGTACCTTTCCAGCCAGTTCAACTTGGTTTTACAGACTGTGATATTCACTCAGTTCCTAGTCAGTTTTCATAAAAATTATGTTTCATAAAAGTTGGATAGTCAAAAATCAGAAGTATCAAATAGAGCAAGGAAAGCTCACAGAGTAGAAAAATCATTACAATGCCTAGAGCATTGTCTGAAAAACCACAGTTCCAGCAAACAGTAGATGTCCTAATTTTCGTAAATGACACATTCAAAAAACAAAAGTAAAATAAAAGGAATCACTGGTTCAGCATTTAAGAAATACACAGTTGATAGTATATTTTTAAATGATATCTCCTCCTCCAATAAAAGTGCCATATTGCAATCTTGTTAAGTCTATTCACAGTATACCAACTTAATCATCTCATTCTTCTCCTGCAAAAACCCAGAGTACACATAATGACAGTGCAATCAACATTTAAATGAACTCACAAAACATTGTGAAGACCAGGAAAGATGTAACAATAAGTAGCATAGCATCTCTCTCAACCATCCTGTATAGATAAGCCTTCTTGAAGTGATGATCTCAAAGTTTGAAATGAAATTAATGAATAGAGAGATAATGGAGATAAACAGCACTTGCAGCCTTATCCAGACTGATGCTGAGTCTCCTCATCTTCCACATCATTCACTGCAAGGTGAAGGCACTTAGCAGGATTGGTATGCAAAATGGTTATTTACCTTAATGTTTCATCCAAACATCCTGGTGTTTATTTCTATCTCATCACAAAAGAGAACCTGGAATATACCCACCTTTCATTTTGAATATGAATTGCTTTTTTTTTTTTTTTAATGCATTTGTTCAAAACAATACAGTTACAGATTTTGTAGCCTCATATTTTTATATGAAAAATGGATATATCAAAACTACTGCTACAATTCATCTATCAAGATCCATGTAACTAAACTCTTCTCTAACAATATTAATAAAAATCCTCTAAGGGAAGGAGCACACTTTGTATCAAAGCTGTGAAAACCCAGAGAGTCTATTTAGCTGCACCCAAGAAAAGGATGTTAATCTAACTTTCAGGATCTTTAATCTTAATCATACCCCAGTGAAATACACAGAGCTACTAGTTCCATTTAGAGAGCTGATAACTGCATTGCCTCAGAGGAGTAGTTTCTAGGAAGTCAAGTTTCAAGCTCTATAGGACTCTTAAATCAGCATCAACTCCTTATATTATACCCTGACATAAATAGAAAAAACTGTTGTTTCCATTCTGTACATTAAAGTCTGTATTAAGAAAATATTCCATTTTAGTAATGTGCATAGTATGCTGTGACTGCCATTCTTCATGCAAACTAACATTATTTCCCCCTGGCCCTCTCAGAATTTATTTTCTTATCTCTACTCTTACAGCTGAATTATAAATTCTCTGGAAGGAAATGTCTTTACTAATAACTTCTTCAGTACCTAATATGAAATTGAGTTACTGTTCCAAGCCCTCAATGGATTTGGGCAAGGCACACTTTTAAATCTTTACCTTAAAGTGACACAATTGCCACTTTAGCAACACAAAACCAATGAACATTATTTTTATTTCATTATAAAGAGAACTAAAGCTTAGGCTGTGCATGGTAGCATAATAGAAAGGCAACAGACTCACTTGTACCAGAGGGTTCAGAACAGAACTGGTTTTTGTCATGTAGTATTATTCAGTTTGCTGTTTGAAAACACATGGTAGCTAGGGATCCAAGAGAGATAGTTACCTCATCATATACCGAATATTTGTAGACTATGCAGTGTGTAGTCTTGTGCAAAGGAATAGCAATGCCCAGTTAACTTTTGTAAGGCTAATCTTCTAGAGGCTCCATCAATTTTACATAACTTGTATTAAACGTAACAAGAGCAACTGCTGGATTCTCCATCTGGGATGGGGTAATCCTGGTTATACATACAAACTGGGAGACGAAAGGCTAGAGACCAGCCCTGCAGAAAGAGATCTGGCGTTCTGTATTGATGGCAAGATGAGTATGAGTATACGGCCAGCAGCCAAAAGGGTCACTGGTGTCCTGGGGTGCATCTAGTAGAGCAAAGCCAGCTGGTCAAAGCAGGTGACTGTCCCACTCTACACTGCACTGGTGCAGCCCCAATGAGTACTACGTGCAGTTTTGGGAGCCTCAGTATAAGAAGGACAAACTATTAGAGTGTGTCTAGAGGAGGGCAACCAAGATAGTGAAAGGCTTTGAAGGCAAAACTTAGAAGGAGCAGCTGACATAAGTGGGCTTGTTCAGCTTGGAGAAGGCTGAGTGGTGAGCTCATCACAGTCTGCAACTGCATCAAGCATGGCAGCAGAAGTGAGGGTGTTGATCTCCTCTCTCTGACGACCAGTGAAAAGATACAAGGAAATTAAATGACGCTGTGTCAAGGGAAGTTCAGACTCACATCAGGAAAAGATTCTTCACTGAGAGGGTGATCAGCCACTGGAAAAGGCTCCCCAGGGAAGCGGTCATGGGACCAGGCCTGTCAGAGTTCAAGAAGCTTCTGGATGATGCTCTTAGTCCTATAGTTCAGTTCAGTAGTCCTGCGAGGAGCAGAGAGTAGGACTCAGTGATGAGTCCCTACCAATTTGAGATATTCTATGATTCAATTTTATTTTTCCTTTTCTCTTTAGGCTGCCACTATCAACTTCGTGCTTCTCCATAAAATGAAAAGCCAGTATTTGTAATTAATTATATTATTAAACTAGGAGAACTATTTGGAGAACAGATACACATAGTATATGCTTAAGAACTGTGCTGAAAACATCATAAATAACAAGCTGTATATTATAATTCTGTAATCTATTTGTTTTATTAAAATCTGCTTAGACATTGAGAAAGAAAAGGCTAAAGTAGGCAAAGAGGATTAACATCATAGGAAAGAAGAAAGACGATTAATTTAAAAATACTGCAAGAAAAACAAAATTGCTTAAGAGAAGGATATGACTGCATAGTTTGGCAAGCTGGTAGCCTAAATCATTGAAAAAGAAGTAATGGGCTCCTTGGCTTGGAGTGCTGCATATGTTTAATTGACTATCTTTTGTCCTTGCAAAAATTCTAAACACAGAATTAAATAGTTTTTAGCAGACAGTCAACCTTATAAATTCCTCAGAACATCTCAGGTAGCTTCACATGTTTTTACAGCTTATGCAGACAAAAAAAAAAAAGTGGCAATGCATTTGGTAACTGACAGCCCTGCACCAAATAAGAGGTATTCTCCATCTGTGAACAGACAGGTTATTAAGGAGACTTCTGCTGTACATCAATCACTTCAGATGGGATCATCTTCCCCATTTCCGTGTCTGATTAGTCTCCCATGAGCTGAGGTTCTCCTACCTAAAATGTTCTTAGAAAGAATCACTGAACCATGTAGCTTATTCCACGAAGTCTGTTGCAACAGTGAGCTGGTGTGGTGACGCTATGTAAAAGCATCAGTGCTAGGTTCTTCTAGTATTTGTGTGTTATATTGATTTAATACACAAGATTCTCTAATTCATTTACGGGTGCATAAATTAGCTCAGATCACCAGCTACAAAGATTTTTGACACTAACTCTCCACTTAGTTAAGACTGGCCTCATTAACATCTATATAACTTTCTTATCAAGTCACACCATGAGAATAATTTCTATGTAACATGTTTATCATTGTATTTATTTTCTCTGTTTCCCACTTTTCTCCTACTTGACCTGTTTCTACTAACTGGATGTAAAGGAAGTACTTAGTCCTATTCAGTGCTTCCATCAATAGAAAACATTTTTAAAAGAAGGTTTAGTACCATGAGCCCCATTGCTATTGATGGAGAAACTTAGGCACAGAAAGGTCAAGTACCTTTTAAAGTATACTTAGCACAGAAATCATTGAGCTTAGCTAACAGGACTATTTAGTCTCAGCCCTGTACATACAGCTACAGTCCTACCCCTAGAGACAGAAAAAGCCAAAATCAGTTGGCTAATTACAAGCAACCATAGACAACCAATAATCCTTGAATAATCCAGTTTCAAAACCCTGAATTATTAGATTCATAGATCCCTTGTAAGCCTCTGAAGTAATTAAAGCCTGACTGGGGAGCTAAGTGATCTTTAGCTCAAATTCTATGAATAGATTAGCTTGTGAACATAGTGTATGCTGACTATTAAAGTGCTATTTTGCTGTATAAGCACTGAGTGTAATTCAGCAAAACCCTACCCAAACTGAACATATAATAAAGTCACATCACCTCTACAAAGCTGAAGCTAATGTTAGGAGAAAGCATAAATAAATGTGATTTTATCTCTTATTATGCCAATGACAACATGAGATGCTCTAATTGAAAGGAAACAGCCTTCTTCAAGGCTTCAAGAGCTGAAAATCTGTGAATCTTTCCATAAATGAAAAGTCTGGTGAGGGCAGTCTACAATCAGGAATATGAATTCTTATTCTTCCACCATTTTTAAACATTAGGAAAGAAGTGTTTAAGATTTTCTAGAATACTTAAAAGTGCTGTTAATTTTGTATGATTTAACATAACTTATCCTGAATTTTCCTCCTGGAAATGTACTAAAGTTTCTAGAGTAAATTAAACATACTTGAAGTTAACCTGAAATCTCTCCACTGACCAAGCAGAGACAGACAATTCATTAAATATATTTGTAACTAACCTGGTGTTCAGCAACACAATTCTTAGGAAGCATTTCTTTACAGACAGAGTGGTCAAACACTCAACAGGCTTCCTAGACTGGTGGTAAATGCCCCAAGCTTGTCAGTGTTTAAAACCCATCTGGACAATGCTCTTTAATAATACGCTTTAACTTTTATTCAGCCCTGAATTGGTCAGGCAGTTGAGTAAGTAGATGATCACTGTATGTCCCTTCCAACTGGAATACTCTATTCTAGTCTATTCCTATTCTGTTCTATTCTATTCTTGTATATTGCCTCAAACTACATTCTCTAAATTGGAAAGATACGGATTTGCTGGAAGGAGCACTTGGTGGATAAGGAATTGGTTGGATAGTCACACTCAGAGTAATGGTCAATGGCTCAATGTTCAAATGAAGATGAGTGACAAGAGGTGTTCCTCAAGGATTGATACTGGGACTGATGCTGTTTAACATCTTTGTTGGCTACATGGGCAGTGGAGCTGAGTACACCCTCAGCAAGTGATGACACCAAGCTGTGTGGTGTGGCTGACATGCTGAAGAGAAGGGAAGTCATCCAGAGAGACCTTGACAGGCTTGAGAGGTGGGCCAATGCCAACCTCATGAAGTTCAATATGGGCAGGTACACCTGAGCTGGGACAATCCCAAGAATAATTACAGGTTGACTGGAGAATGGATTGAGAACAGCCCAGAGGAAAGGGACTTGGGGGTTTGGTGATGAAAAGCTCAACATGAGTTAACAATGTGTGCTTGTAGACCAGAAAGCTAATTACCTCCTGGGCTTCATCAAAAGAAGTGTGGCCAGCAGGTCAAAGGAGGTGATTCTCCCCCTTTACTCTGCTCTTGTGAGACCCCACCTGGAGTCTGTGTCTAGCTCTGGAGCCCCCGAGACAGGAAGGGATGGAGCTCTTGGAGAGAGTCTAAAGGAGAGCCATGAAGAGGACCAGAGGGCTGGAGCACCTCCCCTACGAGGACAAGGTGGGAGAGTCGGGGTTGTTTAGCCTGAAGAAGGCTCTGGGGAGATCTTATAGCAGCCTTCCAGTACCTGAAGAGGGTGTACAGGAAAGCTGGGGAGGAACTGTTTACAAGGGCCTGTAGTGATAGGACAAATGGTAATGGTTTCAAACTTGAAGAGGGCAGATTTAGGTTAGACATCAGAAAGAAAATCTTTAGTGTCAGGGTGGTGAGACACACAAAAAGGTTCCCCAGGGAGGCTTTGGATGCCAAAATCCTGGAAGTGTTCAAGGCCAGGTCAGATGTGACTTTGAGCAACCTGGGCTAGTGGGATATGTCCTCCTTGCCCAGGAAGGGGGATGTTGGAACTAAATTATCCTTAAAGTCCCTTCCAACCCAAACCATTCTATGATTCTGGATTCTATTAAAAATAGCTATATCACAAACACTGGACACTATGTGAAAGGCACATTCATCCTATGTCTGTACTCTTAAAAAACCCTCAGCACTTAAACAGAGAACAAGGGATTGGTTTTCTGAAGTTAAATTGGACTGAACCTAAGAACTCATTTTTAATAGTCACAGTCACTGGATTTCTGTCAGTCACCCAGAGTAGAGCCTCCCTTTGAGCCATTAAACATAAGTCATTTTAAGTGTGAGCTTGATGTAATGTGAGAAGAACAACATCCATCTCTGCACAAATTCCTGTTTGTTTTGGTTTGCTTTTTCTGCATCCATTTTCTTTTAGAGCCAATTTGGATCACACCAGACACAGACCAGTCTTTGGGTTTGTTACATCCTTTTCCTACAAGGAATTATCTTTGGTGAGGCTTCATTAGAGAGCTTTCACAGTTCACAACCCAGGATCTCAGACAAGAATGATTACCAGCAACAGCTTACATTACTAACTGCAATATATACAATGAATGCTTTGGAAAAAGTGGGAATGTGTATTGTTCTTTTATTCCCATTTGCCCAGATCTACAAATTTGCCCTCCATGCAGATGTTTCTTCTATATTCCTTCCTCACCTCCCAAGAGAATCTAATGTCAAACAGGAACAATAGGGTCCATTTGCCCAAGAAAGGGGGAAGAATAAAATGCTGAGCCTCACAAAGGTTCATCAAAAGGCCATCCTGGCTACAAATTCTGCTTTGAGTACTTGTTCCACTTCTGTATTATGATAACTCTTCATTGAAATAAGCCAGTTACACAAGAGGTTCACTTTAAATATTGGCCTCAATGTTTTAATTCTAAATGGCATCACCATTTCTCTATTTGAATCACAAATGCTACATTCTCTTCTGCCTTCTCTTTGCTACTCTAAATGCCTACCAAACTTGTTGTTCCCCACTCCCATTCAAAGGTCCTGAGGTCATTTCTTAAGTCTTGGTAACATTAAGCCTAGTCAGGCATACTTTCATATTAAGAAAGTTTCTGTAAGCAAACCCTCCTTTTTTACAGAGCAAAAGAGGAGGGAAAATGCACATTTCTAAAGATGCAATGCAAACATCATGTAGTTAAAATTTAAAAATTCAAAACTCAACTTCAATTATTATAATTGCTGAAAGAGTTCTTTGTGTCAATGTAAGAAGCTAGCACTTCTGGCCTAATGGCTATGGCCCTGAAAATATGCAGTTCATGAAGTATTCCTAAATCTCCACTAGAAGCATAGATCACAAAAAGCATTTTAATGAAAGACTAGAATTGGCCTTACTGAAATACAAAATTATACGAGAAGACTATTTTTACACTAACAATATAAGCTTTTCAGATAGCATACTATTGGGTCCAATTTTTCAGCTCTGTCTTGTAAAAAGCACAAGAAGAACCTAAGTATTGTATCTTTGGTGCACTGCTAAGAAGCACAGCATACATGTAGTAAAAATGAAAAAGAACAATAGGTCAGCATGATGTACTTTGGTGGGGGAAAAAGCTCAGAAATGTGGAGGTCTATAAACCACTGAAATATATATACATTAAAGAAAAAGAAAAAAAAAGGAGGGGGGGAAGTAACAGTGTTACATAAAAGTGAAGATAAAATTTGGAAATGCACTAATTTGAATCAAACCTTGGAAAGCTTCAAAAGGTTACAGGAACTAAAATTTATAAAACTTTAGAGTGGAAATTCAACAATAATCTGAAATATTCTTCTTTCTTCTGACAATTACTGTTACATCCTCAGATGTACATACCATATATTCAGTTAACACCAAAAGATGACAGGAAATTCAAGCCAAATGACCTTTAGCACCTCTAAAGATTTCTCACTAAGTCATCCTATTATCTCCCAATAATCCTATAAAGCATCTCATGAAAAGTGGAAACATCACTCACTTATTTGCAATACAAGAAGCAAGCTACTACACAAGATAAGGCTGGCAATTCATCTACTCCAGCACCACGCTGCTGAAAATAGTCAGATTCACCTTCCTCTAAGAGGAAATTCTGCTTCTAACATGTATAGAATATAATGGCTATGTGGAGGCCTCTCCATAGCCATCATAAACTATGAATAGGCTTATCTGGTAAACCATGAGGTGTAATTTTATCTTAATTTTGCCCAAATTTAATTATGATTACGAAATGATGAAATAATCATAATTTCAATTCTACCCATCTTTCAGCCTCCTTGATTCCTAATTTCAGCAAGCTGATTGGATCTATCATGCTATCTCAGAAAGGGATCATTTAATCAATTTCAAGTTTGTTTTTCCTCCTTGTTAAACATTCCTTCATTCTTCAATTATTAGCAAGGAAAGAGGAATTACAATATATCCTCTATAAAAATTGTTATCTTTAAACCATTAATTTGCTTTCCATCATCTAAACTCTCCAGAATATGTCTGTCCATCTTTGATCAATACACTGCCCACATTTTCTTTGTACTTATCTGTAATAAAGTATTACTTATCTGTAATAAATATACACATTACTGTTGTCCTATTTGGATGCTGAATTCTGAGACGTTTATTAGGAAAAAAGAACCAAAACATTTAATGATATGATTCTTTGTATTTTAGAAGCTCAAAAAAAAAATACAGTTATATTTGTAATTTATGCCACTGAACGCCACTTGAAACAGATACCTCAGTTACAAACCATAAATTCAAAGAAATGAAAAGAATCCAACTGCTAGCAACAATTAACACCCTGGAGCAATTAATGGTTTTTTGAATGACAAATAGAGTGAGTCTGACTATAATTTTATTCCCTCTGTAATATTTTTCTTTCATATTTAATAGATTAGGACCATTTGCTGGTGGTTTTTAGTTACAGCTCTAAAGATGTATTAAGATATGACAAATTCAAGGAGCCATACTTTTAAATAAAACTTACTCAAATTGTAAATAGTCCTTTGGAATTTCTGGCTTTAATCATCATTTTAATGAAGTCTAATGGATATGTTATTATCCTTCCCCTTTAATGTGGTGGTGAGAATAAAAATATAATTAAGAGTGTTTGAAATAAAGGAACAAGAGCTGAAGACAAGGGAGAAAAAGAGATTGATACAGCAATATTACATCAATGACAGGCCAGACAAGCTTCAAATAGCTTTTCTATAGGCAGCTACTCTAAAACATGTTCATTCTATGATGCTAAAGCTTACTCATAAACCTGAAGCCTTCTAAACTTGTTACAGAAATGCCTTATGCCCTATTGCGTTATGAACAAAACAAAAAGTCTGAGTAAACCTGGTGCATCAAACTTAATTTTTAAAAGAAAATGAAGCTTTATTATACTAAAAGCAAGTTGTCTGCATGAAGCAATAATTGTGAGAGAGATGATGTGCACTATTTGCATATTGTGATTGTGTTTTGTCTAAATTAAGATGACTCTACAGGCAAAATAGAGACTGATTAGTTTCCAGTAAGATGAAAAGAACCCTAAATTGACATTGAATATCTACTTTCAAGAAGATTCTTTTCTGAATTCTTGTTACCTTTTCATAGCTTTGCTATGTTAAAGTTTCATTGGGTAGAGGACAAAAGCTTAATTTGGAGAAAAATTATGAATAAGATGAGGATACAGATGCAACACATAAAGTTTAAGGAAAAAAAAAATTATTTTTAGTGTTATGGAAGTCATCCTAAGCTCAGAAGTTTCAACATTGTACAGTTCAAGGCATTATATAAAAATACTTTTTCCACTTGTTCTAAAAAAAACAAACCAACCCACATTCAATTTAAATTCAGATTTGATTTTTATGGCAAATGGTAAATCAAATTCCTTGGATCTCTAGCACAGATAAACCAATTCTTTGATTTTATTTTTCATATTCGTGGATGTGGGAAAAGCATAAACACTATTCAATAAATAGTGTGATCTTTCTTGCCCTTTTCTTATGTAACACTAGAAAAGATGTCATATATTATACATTTCTCATTAATTAAGGAAATAATTACTTTCATAACAAGACTATGACTTCCCATCATAGTAGTACAGCTTAAAAGAAAACCTGAAAATTTAAGCTATGCTGTCTTTGATTCTTGATTTAACTTGGATAAGGAATGCTTTTATAACTTAACACCCTACAATAAAGTTACTTGTTATTCTTTCAGCACACTTGACAATGAGAATGGGTTTAGGAAACAGTGATAGGAAAAAGAAATTTTTTTATGAAGAAACAAAGAGGACAAGACATTTTATTTCAATAGATGATATGAACCTGTTCAGGAGCTGTGTAGGAGCTTATCTTACTGGTTTTCTCCTTGGACAGTTTTTGTTGCACTGCTTGTTAAGAGAAGACAATATCTGGAGGTAGATCAGGAGGCAGATTCATCTTGGCTACTGTGTTACTTCAGCTCATTGATGACATCAATGAAATGCACAAGAGGGAGATTTATTTAGCTTTTTATTGTACTTCAAAAACCAAAAGATACTCAACTCCTCATACTGTTTCCTCCCTACAGCACCCCCTGAATCTCTGCCTGGATTTTGGCAGTGCATGCTACTCCTTTAGTTATTAACTCCTTGGGCTTATCATTTCCACTGCAGAGAATCTAAACTCCATGAAGACTAAGGGAATTTTGTCAATGGAGTACAACTTGAAGTGCTGAGAAAAATGAGAATCTAATCTAGAGTTATCTTCACATACAATGAAGTCACCTATTTTTTTCTCAATATGTAAATTTGAAGTAACATAATGGCATTTAGACTTTCACTCATAAGCAGTTGAAAATAACATATTTTTTCTTAGAAGAAAAAGATTAGTAATAAATGCCATTTTTCTGAAAAATATTTCTAAACATTTTCAAGTTCTTTTGTCTTCTAATACAGAGAACTGAATTTAATCCAATTTTTTTTTTTTCCATTGCCATATATATCTAAGGTCAATCCATCACCAAAATAGTTTTTCTGTGCTTTTTGCCTGTTTCTCCTTTTGATGGAATAGTGGCATAAAGGAAAGTATGAACATGGAAAATTTTGAATAATTTAGTCATGACTTGCTTCCTATGAGTTGAGTACGTGGCATCACAGCATGACTCTTGGTTTGTCCCACATATGGAAGAATAATGGTAATTAGACATATTGCAAAGAAATAAAAAGTTAAGCAACTCCTCCTTCCCTCCCTTTCACACAACAGTTGGAGCCAAATGGTTGTTCAAGCTTGTTAGGCACAATCCTGTTGTTCTAGGGAGAGCTATTCCATAAGAAGATTAGATATTAGCTTAAGCTGCCTTAGTACAACTGAATAAGCATGAGCCTGCAGATATACAAATGCTAAATCCATTGGCATTATCATTTCTTAAGCATTCACAAACCTCCAAGCTTTTCTAGACGGTAAAGCATCCTACTACATATTAGTCTATTTCACAGACACACTAAATCTGTTTATTTTGAATAGAAGCAGCATTGTTCAAGTTTAGTTATAGAGTAATAAACAGATTAAGGCATTAAGCAACAGAATGATTAAAAGTGAAAGATCCTCAAAGTGAAAGGAAAGAAATGAATGCTAAATCTCTATTTCAAACAAAAATGCAATGAAATTCAAATTAAATCTTGCTCAAAATAATTCACCTTTTGGCATCATACATCAGTATTATAAGTACCAGTTCAGCAAGCAAATAACATCCCAAGATGAATGAAAAATTACCCTGTCTCTTTTAATTCAGTGTGAATTTTAAAATTTAAAGTAATCTGTAGTCATTTATTTAGGGCACCTTGTTAAAATACTGTTTGCTACACCAAAGTAGAGACAGAAACTTCCAAGATTTTAACTTGCCCCTGGCAAACTGACTCTATTTCATCTCTTCTGTTGTTCCCTATGGCTTATGACAATTTGACAATATTGCAAATGGGCTATATATAGCATTTTCTTTCACCAGAAAACATAAAATTCACAGGGAAAAGGTGCATCCTCTACTCTTCTCAATCAGTATAACTTATAGGACAGGTCCTGTGCTGGACCTTGAGACAGAACTCTCTTACTGTTACTACACCAACTGCTATTATAAAGCAAATTCTTGCATCAACATAATACAAAACAGTAAATCCTCCTGAGCAGAAGATGTCTTTATTATAATACAAAGCTGGTTATTGCTGGTTTTTAGCTGGATGTATCAATATTTCCATACCAAAGTACAAAGCCCAAAGACCAAGGACTTCTGAATTGTCTTTTAAGTGGTTCAGTTTTTCATAGGCATAGATTCTGCAGATACTACCAGAAACTGAAGAATCAAGGTTGGGGATGGGAATGTGGGTTGCTTTCAAGAAGTTATTAAAATTTAGTTACTTACAGTCTTTTTAAATCAAAGTGATTTTATAGCTGCCCTGCTTATTGTGCCAATGAAATAGTAATTAAAAAAACAAAACAAAACAAACAAAAAAACAGAAAAAAAACCCAACCCAGAGAATACTTTCTTACATTTAAAAACTATTGCCTTAGGTTTCTATCACTTTCTAAACTTGACCAATAGTAAAAATTCAGTTAAATTTTGAGAAATCATATAATGCTCAGATTACAATAGAAGACCTTAACACAAGAAGCTCAGGCATCCTGTTTAAGCCTGAGAGAGCGAGAGATAACACAATTCATTAGTATATATGTCTCAAGCATACATATATCCCATCTCTAGGAAAGAAAGAGCTACCTTTTCGTCAAAGGTAGAAATATCAGATCTTAAGAAACTGCACAAAACAAATCAGTGAATGTTCTTAGAAAACAAGCACAGGTTGTCTTCTCCTAGTTGCACTAACATACAAACATCTTAGAGATCTGTGTTCAAACTACATTTTAATTCAAAATAAACTTAGGCTCTGTGCTTGTTCTAACAAATGGGGGAATATCACAGGGTGCACTTCAGATAGCACTGAAGTCAGAAAATCCAATTGTATATGAAAAGTTACTGCCTTGGGTTACCTACTGTGGGCACAGATGCTCAGGATAAATAAATAATGCTAACAGACTCCAGACTGCAGAAAATGTCCAGGCTTGTGTGTTCTCCTGCCACTTTCAGAGCCAGAATACCAGACTAGTTGTACCTTTGGTCTATGCCAGAGGCATTGCTTGTATTTTTATGTCCGAGTTCAATTTCCAAGTGTTAGATCAAATGAGAACATTACTGTCTAGATTTGAATATTCTATACCATTCTATGCCACTTCAGTATTTCCAGTACCTCTGAAGGAATAGGAAGAATTGACTGATGGCATTTCAGACAAATCTGAGGAATTGAGATAACTTGAGTTGGGTTTTTTTTCTCTGGGTTGTTTTTTTGTTATTGTTGTTGGGGTTTTTTTGAGGTCTTTTTGTTTGGTTTTGGTTTTGTTTTGCTTGCTTTTATTTTTATTTTTAGTGACTTCTATGTGGAAATTTCATTGACCTACTTTTATGTCAGGCAGCATGCTTGTCATTTGGTGTCCACAACCCTTCTGATCCACAGCCTAAACAAACATATTTTGTATTCAGTTTGCTCACTCTACCTATCTTGTACCTAAGACAGAACACTGGGAACTGAAGAATGACATATCTCTAGAATTAGTTGTACTAATTCCTCCTCTCTGATGATAACCCTACCATTTATTCTTATCTTTATCTCATTGTTTTGTCATGTTGGAAACTTCTCTCTACTGTTGACAGTACCACTTCCTGGAAAACACACCACAGTAAACAGTTTCCATTCACCATTTCAGTTGTCAAAAATGGAGTTTGAGAAGAAAGTTAGACATTCAAACAGAAAGGCATTATTAGGTCTAGACCCAAATTCCAAAGAGGAGATGTTTATACTAACAGCTGCAGTTGTTCTCTTAAGATTTGTGGATTGCTTATTTGTTTTTTATAACAGCCGTGTCTGATCACATTATTTAATAAGACACAATTAGTTATGCAAAACTTCTTTTACTGAGAAAAAAGGGTTGAGATGTAACTTCTCAATTTGTCTGTCTATGCAATTCACTGCTGTGCTATGATAGCCAGCCCACTACTGTACACAACTCATTTTTCTCCTGCTTACACATCTGACACACTGTCTTTCAAAGACAACTTTGTTTTTCATAAATCAGGCTGAGTATACTTGCAATCAATATTGACTTGTTTGTAATAAAAACAGTTTACACTTTACTGGTTTACATTGAACTACCTTGAGGCAGAATAAAAGGGCAGAATCATGCAGTGATTAACACTATACATAATGTTGTGCTGTGTCTTTCATAAGAGTGTTTTATCCCCGCTCCTTTACAGAGAATATCAAGTAGGAAGACTAAGTAGCTGAACACAACTGATAAAAAAAACCAAAAAGGTTAAGAGAAGGAAGAAAAACTAGATGGAAAAAAAGGAAAGTATCTATTTCAGCGTGCAATTTTGAAAAATTTTTTGGAATATACTCCTGTTCCTTTCAGACTGTTGAACGTTTTCCTAGATCACAGAAGCAACACATTTTAGCAATACAGACCCACTGGTTTTTGCTGGTAACTAAAGAAAGAAAGGGAGATTTTTTGCTGACTAGTACAACAAGGTCAAACTTTTCTGAAAAGATCTAGTGGAATTTAATAAACAACCATATTCATGTAGAATTATAGGAGGGTTATATGTATTTATGAAGTAATCTGAATATTGTTTTAGCAAATTTTTGAGTGCTTTTATCCCTAGTAACATTTACAGGGCACCTTTGAAAAACTGGATGATTGATTTTAGGCAATTAATCAGAATTGCAAACTTTGAACTTTGGTAAATTCTTATTTTTGTGCAATCAGTTTTTATTCCACGTAGCTCCTTTGTAACTTTTGCATTTCTTTACCACACTGGTTTAAAAACTCATTAGAGATAAATTATTCTGTGACATGGCTAGAGACACATGTAGGAAAAACTTGTGCTTTAGGACACCACTTGCAAAGGAAAGCATTTGAGTAACAGATTCCCTAGGAATTGCTATACTTCAAAGGACTTTACAACACATTATCTTCAGCTGTTTCAAAGTAGTAGCCATTGCCAAATTTAATGGGGACTTGGGCAAAGCTTTTCTATATAATGCCTACAAGTCCTGTGAATCTCTGTGTAGGATAAATCCATAAATTTCTTCAAATTACATTAACAGAACATTTCTTCTTGATGCTATTTTGAACTGCTTTCTAGGCAGGCAGAATTTGGCAGTGTCTGCTTTCCTTTTATAGCTTACTCTGCATCCTTCTCTTGTAAAGTTTCACCTTCAAGTCTTGTTTAACCCTGTTCTAAACTAGCTTAATCCATGTTTGAGGAAGAGAACAAGTCTCTTGTCTAACCAAAAATTTCTGGTTTGGTAGACAAAGGGACAGCAATGGACATTGTCTTCTATAAATTCTGTAAGGCTTTTAACACTGTCTCCCTTAAGACTGTCACAGTTGAAGTATGGGGTGGATGAGCAAACAATGAGGTGGACTGAAAAATACTTGAATGGTCAGGCTTAGAGTCATGATCTGTGTCACTAGGCCTAGCTGGAAGCCAGTAACCCAGGCTTCAGCAGTGTTTCCAGTCCTGTTCAACATCTTCATTAATAATCTGCATGATGGGGCAGAGTGCTGCCTCAGCAAGACTGCAAATCACAAAACTTGGAGGAGTGGTTGATATTCCAGAGGATCCTGCTGCCACCCAGAGGGAACAAAATAGCCTGGAGAAATCACCTGGTAGAAACTTCATAAAGTTCTACAAGAAGTGTGCCAGTATTTGCTGCATATGGATCAGATAGAAAGCAGATTGGCAGAAAATGACCCATGAGTTCTGGTAAGAATTTAGAGTGTTCTGGGCTGCATTAGGAGAACTGTTGCCAGCATGTGGAGGGAGGAGATCCCCTCTACTAAGTGGTGGTAAGCCCACAGCTGCAGTATGGTATGTTCAGATAGTACTTCAGGTCTGGACTCCTCAGTAGTAAGGCATGGACATAGTGGAGTGAGTCCAAGAAAAGCCAAGATAAATCATTCTGTGATTCTATGACTCTCTAACAGAGACTTGTGTCATACATGGCTGAAGTCCTTTGAAGGCATAGAACATAATAAAAGTGTGCAAAGCAGAACAAAAAGATGTCAGCATCTATACAGAATCAAATTGAAACATTAATTGTGTCAGCCTTAGCTTTAGCTGGTACTATTAATCCTCCACATACATGAACACAAAATAAAATTAAAAAAATAAAATTCTTTGTTGTGTATCAATACCAATGCACTTGTTGGGTAATACACTATTTATCTGCAAACTTTGCTGATGTAAATGCCTTGATATAAACACTGATATAAATGTCCTGCTCAGAATATTCATAGGGAATTGTTAACCTGTGAAGTATATTGATGTTTTACCACATTGTTCCTGCATTTAGACACAAGCAAGGAATAAAGGGTCCTTTCTGTTTACATTGGTACTTCATAATATTAACATTATTAGACTGGTTGACAACTCATTATAATGCTATGGAATTCATAATAAATAGAAGAAATTTGGGCTAAGGGAAATGGTAGACAATCATAAGTAACAGACAAAGATCATTTTTATCTCTCATTTAAACCATGTGAAGCTCTCCCAGCAAAAAAAGTCCTAAGTAAGGCTCACCCAATCACAAGAAGAGATATTCACCATTAACACTGCATTCTGCTACTGGATTGAACAGGTAGTTGTGACTAAGGAGTAATTTACTAGGAAGACAGAAGCACATAAAATCATCAATGTAATGGCAGCCTATTATTCAGAATCCCTCACAAAGCCAAGGTACAGTTAACTTCAGTTTATGAATCTTTTGCAATGCTTTTAACAGCACCTGGGTAAGGAGCAGATGTGAAGATAAAATATTATTCCATAATGCTTTATGATCATCAATCTCATTTGGGTGTTTCTACACTCATTTACTTTTACATTAGTTCAGGCAACGGGACTCCATATTTCCATGAGCTGCATCCTATTCACCAGACAGTCTTCAGGAGGGAAATATTGTCAGTTTTTGAAAAGAGTTATTGGTATGACAAGGGTAATTATAATAGTGCTTTATGCTTTAGGGAGTTAAGTAAAACAGCTCTGGTTCATGAGCAGCAGAGAGACTTTAGTTATAATGTATGTGGTGTGCAACTCTGTATTATTAGCCCTGCATGGCACTGCTAAAGAGAAATGGTGGCAAGTCAGGACTAATATAACAGGAACTAGAGTATTTGCAATTCCTTTCTCAACATCTGTTGCATAGAATATAATTTGCTTATTTGTGCAAGCTGTGCTTCTACAGAGGCAATCTCCAAATCCTTTTTTGGATGTACCTGCCCTAATTTGTACAGTTTGAATCTGGCCCAAAATAGTCTGCATTTCTATTTCACCTAACTTGAGAATGCTGCGGTAAGCAACCTGTTTATTTAAATTACATCAAAAAGAAAGTAAAACAGGGTATGAGTGACCAGACAGTCAGAAAGGAGGAATTCAAAGAGGGATTTTTTGTTTATTTGTTTTTTTTGTTTGGTTTTTTTGTTTTTTTTTTCTTCAAGAGGCATTGCTCTCAGATCACCAGGAAGAATATTAAGGAAAACAGTTAATATGTAGTTAAAGGAATCGTGATGCACATAAACATATGTTGTTTTACCTAATTTTGATCAACTTAAAAGTAAAAATGTCTTAATTCTTTCAGTTGGGTTTAACACACCATCTGGTTTAATTATTCCTTAGGTAGCATACTATAAAGTTAATAGTAACAGTATTGTTAAGCCAATCAGAAAGAACATTTCTGATGTGATTTTTCACCAAGGATGTTTCTCTTAAACTCATTGACTATGAGGTCAATGTAATAAGCTTTTGCATAAGTATTACGTTACTGCCAGTGCTTGGCAGATGTTAGCTCAGAGTTATCACCTCAAAATTGACTCAAATCTGCTTACTCAGTGAAAGAATTTAGTCACAATCTAAAGTGCTCCTTTAACTTAGAGTTTCAGGCAGAATTTTCATTTTAAAATTGCTTAAAAGAGTTGAGATGATATGATGACTTTAAAAATACAAGATTTTATAGACGTGTCTGTTAAAAGGAAATAAACCACAGTTTATAAAACTCATGTTCATCCAGGAGTCGAAATAATAAAGTCAATCTTGATCCTCATTTCAGCAAGGAAAGACTTGCCCAGTGAGATCTCTGAAATCCATTGCTTTGATCAACTAGGCAAGGGAAATACGGAGTGATCATTATTCATTTAAATACCTGAAGGAAGTTCATAACTCCACTCTTGCTGTCTTTCAGCAGGACCTAATTATGGTTTAAGATCCCAACTAAAAACTATTATGTGTTGTTCATCTTTAAAACCAATACTGGGAAAAAACCCAAAACAAAATAAAACAACACAAAAAAACCCAACACCCCTCAAAAAAAAAAAAAACCCACCAAACCCAAGACAACAAAAAACCCTCACACCAAAAAAAAACCAAAAACACACACACAAAAAAACCAAAAAATAAATCACAAAAAACCAAAACCACAAAAAAACAAACCACAAAAGAATCAAAACCACAAAAACACGAAACAAAAAACAAAAAACCCACCATGAACAGCAAAAAGAATGTTGTAACAAAGTTTGCCCTGAAGGTGTTTCTGAATAGAAGGATTCGAAAAGAAATATTGTGTTCTTATTCCCAACTCCAAATTTCAACTATGTATATGGTAACAAGTGTTACATGATGATCATGAATTAATAGACCATATAATCCATACTGAAAAAAAATACATCTTTAGGCAAACACCTGTTTTTACAATTGCTACACTTTGTTTTCCATTGCAGCTGGATACAATTTATGTCATAATACTCCAGTTCTAAATTACACCAGTTCCAGTTGTGTCTGATGACCCCATGAGCAACAGGCAAAAAATAACTCCATTTTTCAACACCCATATTAGATGGAGTTAATGGAAATCATTTGTGGTTTACTAACTGCCTCCAAATCTCATCCAGTCAAGGGCTCCCTGAGCAGAAAACCGCTGGGGAACAGGACAGTTTCAGGGACAAATGTCATATAACCTTGTGCTGTCCTTAGCTTTCCCCAGGTATCCATTTACAGCTACTGCTGTGACTACTGGGCTGAATGACACCTTGATATAACTACATAAATTCATTCCAATGTCTAAGTACAAATAAAGACCTGAACTAAATAGATCTGTAACCTGTAAAATGATGAATTAACTGTACCAGGCAACTTTGAATGTGTTTTATGAATGGAACAAATATTGCCCAAAAAACAGGGATCTCTCACAAGACTGCTTCAAGGAAATGGCAGCCTTTTGGCCTTCTACCCTTCTTCAAACACAAACAGCATGTGGCCTAAAAGTAACTTATTCATAAACCTTCTCCCTCACTGCCTTGTCTACAGGGAACACAACCCACAGTCTGGGAAACACAATGTCAGAGGAATCTTCAAGGCTACAGTGCTGATGAGGTGCTGTACAACTTTAGCACATCATAACTTAAAGTGAGTAGTTTGATATCATGTTGGAAAGGAAAAAACAATAGACCACACAGAAAAAAGGAAACAAGGAAGTTAACAGCTAGATATTACCATCTTACAGATGCCTAACATTAAGAACAGCAATACCATTAGACAAACCAAAGACTGGGCTGGCTCAGGAACAGCGTGGCCAGCAGGTCCAGGGAAGGGATTCTGCCCCTGTGCTCAGCTCTGGTGAGGCCACAGCTTGAGTCCTGTGTCCAGTTCTGGGCCCCCCAGTTCAGGAAGGAGATTGAGGTGCTGGAGCAAGTCCAAAGGAGGCAACTGGGCTGGTGAAGGGGCTGGAGCACAGATCCTCTGAGGAGAGGCTGAGGGAGCTGGGGGTGTTGAGGCTGGAGAAGAGGAGGCTCAGGGGAGACCTCATCACTCTCTCCAACTCCCTGAAAGGAGGTTGGAGCCAGGGGGGGGTTGGTCTCTTTTCCCAGGCAACTCTTAGCAAGACAAGAGGGCAGGGTCTCAAGTTGTGCCAGGGGAGGTTTAGGTTGGAGATTGGAAAGAATTTCTTTCTGGAGAGGGTGATCAGGCATTGGAATGGGCTGCCCAGGGAAGTAGTGGATTCTCCGTGTCTGGAGCTATTTCAAAAGAGCCTGGATGTGGCACTGAGTGCCATGGGCTGGGAACTGCAGTGGGAGTGGATCAAGGGTTGGACTTGATGATCTCTGAGGTCCCTTCCAACCCAGCCAATTCTATGATTCTATGATTCTATGATTCTGAAAGAGACCTTTTCAAGTCATGACATTCAGTCTGTTGCTATCTCAGACCCCTATGTATTAAAATATTTTTTTCTAAATAAATTAAATGCCACATACACTTAATCTGAGCTAAAATACCGTCCTTGTTTTTTTTCCTGTTTCTTTTCTGTTGAACCTTATTATATCTCTCTGTTGTTGCTTGACTAAACAAGCCAAGTATTTTTCAACTTCATTTCTGCAGTGGACATTTCATCCCTCTAAACATTCAACCACGTTTTCATCTACTTTAGTATGTGTTTCTGAAAAAATGGAATTATACATAGCTGTTGAAGTCTCAAAAATGTTGTCTATAGCAACATTATTGTTTCAGTTTTCTACCTTGGGTCCCACATCTTTTAAACAATCCCAGTAGCTATTCTGCAACTAAGCAATATGCCAAGCATCTCTATTCCTGGACAACGATAGATGAGCTCTCATTTTATTGTATAAGTTCATGGTGATAATTAGCAAATGTGATATTGTACTTCATTTAACTATAGCTTACACCCTTAAGTCTTCAATATGGTCCACTGATGTTACACTTTTTCATATATTTCAACAAATTAGTAGAATTTTAAAGTGCAAGCTAAACGAGATGTGTGCATCCTAAATATATTTGCTTCTTGAAGTGTTAGATACAAAGTATTCTCTGATATTAGTTACAACCTTGTCCACAGTACAAAATCTGAAAATATTCATAGTGTCCAATAATATCATGGTCAAATCATTTGCTCTGAAACAGTGAAACCAGCCAAACAACAAATTCTACATGTAGATATTACTTAAACAGCTGCTTTTATATGTAAAATAAAATGATTAATGCTTTTCATTTGGTGGGAAACAGCTGCACTCCTAACTCAACTATCTGAAAAGAAAAGTAGCTGTTTAAAAAAATCATATCATTTTTATTTTTAAATGTCTTGTACTTTGGCAATGATTGCTGTTGCCAGAAGACTGCTAGAAAATTACCAGCAAAGCACTGAAATACAATAGATTAAGATTCACAATTATTTAAACAATTATCAATGTGAAAATTAATTACAAATATCAACTGTTGCCCTGCTCACCAGGATCAGCAGCCAAGAATGCACAATTCCCCTTTAGAATATATTTTCCAGCTACTCAAACACTACAATAGCTCCCTTGTTGAAAAGGGGAGCCCTAAAGTATAAACAGAAACCACTTAGCCCCTTTCTGTCCTTCTTCTCTTATTGCAAGTTGTAACAATCTGATCAAGGAAGCAAGAGATCTCAAATTATTATGCTTTTTGCCCTAATTTTTCTTAGCAGAAATTTACATTCTAGGGTTACAAAAGATGAACTAGGATTCAGTGAAGATTTAGTTTACCTTATTCTTTCTGTCTCCATGTCAATCAAGTGCAAGAAAATATTGATAGCTCTTCTACCATTTCTAATATGTATACTGTTCTTTTGGAGGGGGGTCAAATCCATGATTTTCCTGTATAGAATCTGACACAGTATTTTGTAACAAGTGAAGTAATTTTTTTTTGTAAATGCAGTTACAAGACCTTGATCTTGAGTTTTACTGTGCATGTATAGAAATGTAGATCACAATTATTCAGCTCTTTTGATTACAACTGCTGACCAAGTGTTAAAAGTACTAAATCATGCAACAGTTTGATGCACAGCGCTCGATGTGTTCCCTGCTGCTGCCCAGAATCTGACCACCTTTTTCTAAGCAAAAAATTCAGTAAAGTAGTAAAAAACTCTCCTAACATAACCTGTCAACTGGGCTTCAGACCAGGTCACCAGATGACCCCCACATTATAGGGAAAAGGACGACAGACCTATAAATCCTAACAGACTTGGCAGCTTTAGTGTAACTGACCTTCAAATACTTCTACTTTTGTCCCAAAGACAGCTGCAGAGGACAAACAGTAATAGCCTGAAATTACCTGGGTCATTTTTCTCAGACCACAAACACAGGTTAGTATGAGCTTTTCTTTTCTATGCAGTCTTCAAGCTCTCTCAATGATCATACTACTCTTATTGACTCATTAAAAGGCCTAGGTCTACAATGCAAGTACCACTCAGAATTCAGCTCTTGAGTGTGCCAAGTGTGAACATAATTAACTCTGTAAAAACAGATGATGATTGTATGTGATATCTTAGGTCTTTCTCAATAGTGGCAATTCTGTAAAAAAACAAAAACCCCAAACCAAAAAAAAAAAAAAAAAAAAACAAACCACAACCAAAAAAACAACCAAAAAACCAAACCAAAAAACCCCCATTAAAGAGGAGGTGGTAAGAACTGAATCCAGGAAGTCCAAAAATAATGCTGGAAGCTTTACTGAAGTGCTTCAAGAAACATCTTTTCTCTAGCATCACTCTCAGGTACAAATACGTTTGTGTCACTGTTTCAAAGATGTCTTTTTTCCTCATTATTGCCTCAGACAGCTTTGGCAGCAAAAAAATTCCTCTGGCTTTCATCTAAGACTTATTGTTATTTATCAGCTTTTCAGGCATACGTTGGTCCTAGTGACCATGAGCATTCACTCATATTTTCACATTTGTACTGCATGTATGGAAGGAAGAGGTAATTTTATGTGGAAATGAAGCTCCAAACAAGAGAAAATTGAAAAGCCCATGCTCGACAACAGGCAACATCCACTAAGCAGTAAAAATGCCTAAAAAGCTGAGTTTAAATTTTCAGAGGCCTACACTGGTCTATGAAAGCAACTTCTAATGGCATCACCATTCCACAAAAACAACAACGTTTGTAATTCTTTACAATGAAGAGTAAGAAAAAAAAGAATTACAACAGTATTAGGATCACTGGGATACTAACTCCCACAAGATTAATGGAATAAAATACAAAGCAAATTTGTTCAGATTATTTTACCCTTATTTGCTTCTTTTACAAACAAAATGGAACAACAAAATCAGTCTGTACCTCATAATTAAAGTGTCAGAAAAACTAGTTTCTTCTGCCTGATTTATCTCTCAGAGAAATTTGCCACTCGCAAGAATTTGTTTCAGAGACATTTGCTCCCCTGTCTTTAAAAAACAATTAGATCCTTGAGATAATAAGGTTTTTATCAAGGCAAAAATAACAGATGCATGATGCCTATTGTGGAAAAAAAAAAAAACAAAAAACCATGCCACAACCACTCTTCCTTCAATATTATTGAAGAAAACGCATTTATATTTTGAAACACTTTGTTAGTGTAATATCAATATTCTTCATGGAAAATTGATATTAATCTTACAGAAATCTGCTTTTTCATATTTATAGAAGGTAGCCAGGCAATGGAGAAGAAAATCTACTATAAAATGAACATTCTGCAGCGAATATGTGCATTCTAATCAGTACAGACTGAATTACTCTCAAAAAAAGACATTAAAAGAACAAGAGATACTTATTTCCAGTATTTCTGAATGTTGTACATATAGATAAAATGTTTTCAAATGTTATAGCAGAAAAGTTGAGCACATTTTAGGTGATATCACAAAACTAGCTTTAGAAATATAGTTGGTTTTAAAATGGTGTATGCTTACTTTCAATAGAATAAATATCAAGAGTTTGATAGGTCTTTTGACAGGATTTCCATGAATTTCCCATGTGGAATCTCTTCTCCCTTTCTTCGCTTTATTGGCTCAGACACTCATGCAAATTTCCAACGTGCTGTTTCAACATCAGTCATCTTAAAGCCAAATTCAGGAAAAAAAAAAGTCTTTTTTCACCATTAATTTTTTTTCATCATCTGAAATTGATTTAAAAGGAATCTTTAAAACTGTTTACAGACAATAAATCATTCATCATCTTGGGTGTTTAAACTTGCTCAAAATCCATGCTCAGGAAATAAGCATGTTCATTTTCAAACAGTAATATATGTATGTTTTAAATGTATTGATAAACATTCTTTCTGCATTAGTCCCAATAGCAGCTACTTGAAATGTGAAAGAAAATACATCTTTATAGCTATCACTATTGTATTTTATAGACTTAAGCACTGCAACAGTGGATGAACCTGCCAGCCGAGATGTGTGTTAACATGCACAACAACTGAGTGAGTTGATCAATACACAGTCTATAAGATCTTGATTTTTGTCTCTCAGCTGAAACACTAACAGTGTTGGAAAAGAACATGTTGACAGTTTGTTAAAGGCTTTAATTCCTCCTCTATAGCAGTTCTTGTATTCAAAGAAGAGACAGAAGCAGTTCTCACTTTCCCCAAGTGGGGCTTCCTGACTAGCATGAATGTGTTCAGGTGCCTGTGGAAAAAATAAAGGGCAACACGGCTCAACACAGAATCCACTGTCCAAAAGCAAGCACAATTCTTACCTTTCTTTAAATTATTTGGAACCTCAAATGAGACATACCTCATCCCCTATAAGCCAACAAACTATTTTACAATCTTAGGAAGAACTGCTGTTATCAATATTTAAGTATTTGAGAGCTTTTACATAATTCTAGAGGAAAGACCCAAAGAAGGAAAAATATTGCATTTATTTACTGATAAAACTACTCTTCAATAAACAAAATTATATTTCTTTCCAGCAAAGTAAAACTAAAATGGATGATCCAGAGTATCATGTGGTTTTCTGGAATGTGTATCTCTGTATACATCAATGTATACATCAATCAATCCCAGGATTGGTAAGAAGAAAATCAAACAACACATAAACAAGATTCTCTCTGAAATTAGAAGCTTTCATTTTTTGATAACAGAATTTTCTCTGACATTTGTCTGTCACATAGTTGTACCCGATTTGAAAGGCGCTTTGTTAACTTTTAAAGAAGTGTTTTCAAAGTCTGCAAATCAAAATTGGATATTAACTTGCAATTATTTTCAACATTTCAGTAAGTAAAGTCTAAAATTTTATTACTATTTCTTTAAATGCGTTGGGTTTTTTGCTTTCTGAGTTTTCAATATTATCTTCCAATCAAAAAAACCAAAAAAACCAAAAAAACCCACTAAACCCCACCAAATTCATGGCACTAACTCTGCTGTTCAGAGAAGAAAAAAAGAAATAACAACAACAAAAAAACCCAACACATTTAGAAAAATGAGAAAAAGATCTCACATTTTTTTCAGTTAAGTTCAGCTACAGTGCTATATCCTGAAAATAAATATATGCATTACAGAAACACACACTCAAAAGAGTAAAGATGAAAGCAAAATAAGATCATGAAATCTGATAAATGCAAATTTAGAAATGCTGCTCTTTGGTTTTCCTAAAGAGATCTGAAATTTTCATTCCATGCCCTTTATGTAACCATCCCTTCCAAACAGAAGCCAAACCCAACTTATTCCGGTTTAATTTCTAGCTTCCTGACACTCTTTTTTAAGAGAAGGGTTCCTGTTTCACAAGTGAAAAGGCAAGATATAGATGTTCCTTGTATCAAAAAACATACATAACCTGAGTAATATTAACATCATCTGAAATTTACACACTCCTGTCATGATATATTGAAGTCATATATACCAGGACTATCCAGCATTTTAACAACTAAAAATGTTTGTTCAAACACAGCAATGTTTATTTTAACTGGAAGAGTATTTTTTCTCAACAGTTCAGTTCTAAACTTCTGTGCATGGTCCTATCTGTTGCTTTAAAATAATTATAAAAACATTTAGAATTACAGAAGAAGAATTAATTTTTCATGTACTAAATTTACTGTGTTGCCAGTTTACCAAGTTCTTATAAGGCATTTACATGTAAGCCTACAGTATGCCATATCCCAAAGTTTATAACTGGGCTCAGAGAACCTGATGCATGTTGAGAAAAAATAACTAAGCCCAGTTCTCAAATCTCTGTGGATCGAGCAGTCGGGAGAAAAACTCTCTACACATAGATCAAGTTAATTTGTCTGAGGAGTCACTGGCAAACCGTGCTTCACAAAGCTGTACTTGTCAGACTGAGAAACAGAAAAGCACTTCAGGAAGTGGCAAGACAAACAGTAGGGCAAATTCACTTGACCTTACATAAGAAAAATAAGAAAGCAAATGTGAAAAATATAGAAAACTAATACTGGGACTTTATGCCAACACAGAGCACTAAATTCTAGAAGCAGCTCTCAGGAAGGAAATGTACACTAGTTACTACAAGGTGTGAAAGGAAAGGCAGCGAAATATATTATCAATGTGCTCCAATAAGGTAATGTAGAAAATATTTCCTTAAATTCTACAAATTTGGTCTTTGATGGAGACCAAAAATAAATTTAATATAAAGAAGAAAAGATTACTTTCATTCTGTCAAACTGAGGATTCTGAAGGTCATCCCTTTCCTCTACATAAAGATAAATTATCTGAGAAAACATTAAGAAACAGCTCTTGGTATTAAATAAGCTCAATATGATATCATTCTTACGAAGTCAATGTAATATTTGTGCTAAAGAATACAACTGCTTACCTATATTCCTGTCAAATGTCAAAATGGAAAAAAGATAAGCATTAAACTCTTTCATAGGAATTACTTTTGAAATGTCATCAGCTTAAGTATTCTAAGTTGTTTTTAAAGTAATTCCTTGGAACTGTATCTGAAATACCTCAAATCCATTTATCATAATTACAAGTGGCAGTTGATACAACTTGTTATCACCCTAAGAGTTCACAGCAGCAGTTTAGAGAAATCTGCAATATGGTAAAGGGAGCACAAATAACACCGTAAACTGGTAACAAGTCTCTTGGGTAAGGTATGGTAAAAAAGATTATAATATAGAGAATTACATTTATAGACAGGATTATAGAACTCTGTTTATCAAGGCAGAGCAACCAGATTTGGCCAGCTGTTCAACAACAAATGAAATGTACATGAATTTATTTAACATGGAAAAAGGTGAAAAGAAGCAATATATTCCTTGAACTGAAACATGTTGATAAAGAAGGAGGTACAGAAGGCAACAAATCTATCCAGATTAAAAGAACTGTAAAAATATTCCTTACACTGAGGAATGTAGAATTGAAGGAACCACTCTGGTCAAAGTCCAACACCCTACCAAAAACAGCTACATAACAAACCTGTTCTGTACATAGCTTTTATTTTTCTGGTTGATGGGAAAAGGAAGAGCAGAAGGAGCTGAGGGGGAGGCACTTCAGTGTTCAGTGGAGTTCAGATCTGCTCTTAAATTCAAGGCAAGCCTTTCTAGTCCTCTTTACCCCTGAAGCTTCTTTCATATATGTGTACTTTGTTCACCTTTAAACTTTTTCCTACCTAAATCTAGCACATGAAGGCAGTTCAAATATATTAAAAGCTTAACAAATTGTCTAATCTGCTTTTTAGTCAAAGACAAGTACTTCTGCAGCATGATTGATCTCAAACTACACCAGGTATCTAAAATCAGTCTCACTAACTTGACTAAAAAAAATACCTGTTTCCATTGACTTTGAGCAGAGATTATGGTGCACAGAAACTACTCTACTGCAGAAATCTAAAGTAAGACCAATTCTATTCAACTGGAATTGAAACAAGTTATCAGCCACTTCTTTCAACCTAATGGGATCTGTGTTCCAGAAGACATATGATTGGTTTTTGGGTTGTTTTTTTTTTTTCTTCTAGCTGAAGCTGGTAGTTAAAAGGAAAACATCTGTGAAAATTATTTAAAGTGATATCATTATTCCAGGTATTTGGATATACAAAGACATATAAGGTCAACTACCTTAAAACCTAATTTAAGGGAAATTACCATCTTTAAGAAACATTCAGTAAGAATAATTTTTAAAACCTCTTAGTTTTATTTTTAACATAGCTATGTTTTTTACTGAGCACACATACACACCCACACATACTCTCTTCTTAAAATGAATGTTCAATAAAACACTACTGACAGCATATACTGAAAAAGCTCTGGATCACCTTTCCAATATTTTTTCAAGTAAAATGAACTTGAAGATTTAACTCAGCATATTATATTTGTTCAATTAAAAAAATAATTTTTTAAATATTTTTATTATTAAAGCCTATATATATACAGCTAATTAGAAAAATGAGTTCAGTAGAAAAAAATAATAGAAAAAGTCACATTTATTTTGGGTTGCTGTGGTGGGGCAGTCCCCCATGCTAACTGGGCCACAAGGTGATGTCAACACCATCCAACACTGTTCTTGCTTTAGCTACAAGGTCTGTGGGGCCAACATCATTCTTGTTTCAATTGCAAGTCCAGTGGGATGAGAAAATCTGTCACTTTCTTACCCTGCCTACTGAAGCAGGGAGGTGAAATAATTGGGTACCTTCTAGTCATAGTGCAAGCACAGTGATTCGGGGTGATCAGGTACTCCCCAACTTTACCTGGAATGCTGTTGTCTGGGAAACATACCCAAGACCCCTCCTGCTGGGGGTGTGAAAGCCCACTCTGAAAGTTGTCAAAGATCACCTGACTCAAATTGTGGCCTCAGTGGAAAAATATTGACCAAAGTCAATCATCCTGTGTAACTAAATATAAAGCCCACTTTGGTTCAAAAATTGAGAAACTGGTGTACCCAATGACTGCTATCATTAACAGGTAACCTCCCCACAATATCTGACACACTGATATTTAGTTTAATTTAAAGCAAGAGAATAAAAGTCACAGAATGGTTTGGCTTGGAAGGGACTTTTAGACATCATCTAGTCCAACCACCCTGCCACAATCTTCCACTAGAGGCTGCTCAAGGCCCTGTCCAACCTGGTCTCGAACAGTTTCAATGATGGGGCATCCACAACTTCCATGGGCAATCTGTTCTAGTATCTCACCACTGATAATAAAAAAATATTCTTTATATTTATCTTTTTGGTTTAAAACCATTTCCCCTTGTCCTATCTCTATGGGCCTTTGTAAAAAGTCCCTCTCCATCTCTTACATACCCTCTTGAAAGGCTGCAATAAGTTCTTCCTGAAACCTTCTCCTTCAGCTGAACAACCATAATCTCTCAATTTTCTTTTTTCATAGGATTGTCTTTGATCTTTTTGGTGGACCTTATCTGGATCTACCAAAAGCAGTGACAGAAGTCACTGTTCCCATAGGATTTTGACATTCCTGCTTGCGATTGAATGATTTCATGAAAAGTGCGAGAGCTTACCTTCAACCCACTTCTATCCTAGAAGCCAAGCAGTTCTGTCAATGGAAAAATTATATAGATTCTGCAAAAAGCTATACTGGCATCTAAATGTATCAAAAGTGACACAGACATTTGGGGTTACCAGTGTCTTATACTGTCAGAGTATCATCTCAGAACACATTTGTCAACATCAAAGTCCTAAGATAATAAAGTGAAAATAAAAATACAAATGTTATAAGCAAAGGTAAAAGCCACCATAAATTACATTGTGATTAAGTAGAACACAGTACAAAATCCCTTGGTAGACTTCAGAACCCAAAATTTCTTTTTCATACACAGTAAATTCCTGTTTGTACAAGAATTAAGGACCTTACCCTCAGAAAGATACAGCTCTGTCAGCTAACAGAACCAGCAGAACCAGCAATGCTGGATTACCAATGGTCACTACAATTCTTCTGTATAACAGATGAAAAATCAGGAATCCAACCAATATAACTTGCAATTTGAAATGGAGATGGATAACAAGGCATTCTGCTATGGAGTTTTATTCAGTTTTTGTTACACAAAAGACAAATAGAGCACATCTGTTAACAATGCTCTGGAATTAACCTCCACACAAAACAAACAGAGACAGTCCCCGTTCTGGACCTTCAGAACAGCAAAATGAACACTGGGGTCACAGCTCAAACTGCTACTTTCAGTCACAGGCCAAGACAGAAAGGAGCTTTATTTTTTTGCCAGGTTCCTAAAAAGGATACTTTTTTTGCAGAATCCTAAAAAGATTAAGATCCTGCCCTGTTAAAACACTCTCCTGCTGGAAGAGCAGGAGACGACAGCTGTGGAGAGCTCTTAAAGACAAGGATTAATTAAAAACTCAAGCTGCAAGAGAATGAGGAAGAAAGTATCAAAACTAAAAAATGTCATAACAGCCTAAAGCCTTGAAGGGAACTGAGACCACAAGAAAACAGTAGCTACAGGTCTCTCTGGATACAATTCATGCATTCTCCAACAGGAGCATAATGTTTGGCAAAGTAAGTAGCATTCTCTTCTAGAGAAGCAAGTTCTTTATCAGGGTACCTTGCCACAGGCATTTAAAAGAAATGCCAGGAGATACAAACCAAGGATGATCCTGAGGAACTAGCTGTTCTTCAGGAACCAAAAAGAAGCTGTTGTAGAGAAAGACTTCTTTGAAAAACAATCAGTTATGCTCCTCACCCCAGGGAAAGACAAAATATTTTTCTGTTATTTGAGACCAATCAAGCATTTGAAGAAAGATGTCCAAAAAAGCAGTCCATCCAGAGACTGAAATAAGTCACAGGCCACAAAGCTTTATAAGATCAACAGATCATTGCACGTATGCAAAACTCTCTGCCATTATATTTGTGATTTCTCTACTGTAGCCAAAGTCCATTTATTAAAAAACACGTGCAAAATCTTTGAAATAAAACTTCACACCAGAAACATTGGGAAAATGACTCTCAGTACGGTTCATAGAGTTTCAAATAGTCATGAGATAACATTTTTCTTTTTGCAGGACTAATGTAAAAGCATATCCATGAATAGATGACTTTCCAAAAGATCTCAAATAAGCCATTTCACCAGCCAGCTGTGCAAAAAGCAGTGTAACTCCCTTTCAAACAGAGAAGAAAAAAAAATAAACACATCCCCTGCCCAACAGCAGACTAACACACCTGGTTCAAATATGAGCCTAAGGATACAAACATTCTGGTTTGAATTTAGCAACAAATAATAGGCAAACCAGGAAACCTGTGATTAAGCCATGCTGTCTTGATTTACCTGCGTATTTGACACTTCCATACATAGTTCAGTATCCAACTATATTTTTGAGTTATTGATAACATTCAAGGCATATCTCTAATAAACATTATTTGGAATGCCAGATGCTGGAATAGCTGTCAATATGGATTTTTTTCACATAATGGCAAGTGCTCCAACAATCTTAGTGAGTGTTCTAACCACAATGCTTTATGGTTAGAGCACTCACCAAGAAAGCACTAAATTACATCTACAGACCAAGAGATTTTATAGCCCCAGCTTCTAGCACAGAAAAGCAGTAGGAAAATACCCACTCATAAGGGTAATCTCAGTGAAGCAGTTACTACTATTACTTCAATGGAGTCACTAAGAAAAAAAAAATTAATATTAATATTAATTTAAAAATATATTTACCTTCAGTAAAGATACACAACCTAGACCATGTTTAAACACATCCAAAGCAATGGGAGTGCTTATGTTCCAAATACTGTTTCCATAGATTAAAGTATATACAATACAGTACATTGCATAAACAGAGAAAAACCAACACAGCAAAGAGGTCTCAGTGTCTCTCCTATCAACCTTGCCAAAAGACATGGGATTCCTCTGCCACTGACAATATTATTTTTTGCCCTACCTGTTTCTCATTACATCAGTCTTTGAGTGGTTATACTTGCAATGGAACTAAGAGTTAAAGTTCAAATATGTTTGAGAAATGATAAATAGCACTTATTTAGCCTTAAAGGGTTGAATTCAACATGAAAAGTACTAAGAAGACATTTCTTATGTTGAGGCCAACAACTTCTATGTAATACATCATCTGGACAGACTACAACATAACTGGTGAGACAACCTCAATGTCAGTTTGGTATTCACATTGACAGGTAGTATGTTGTACAGAACATTATGCTCAGATCACTGGTTTAAATTCAAAAAGTGAACCTCTAAAAAAAAGGAGCAGCTAGGATGTTATATAAAGATTGAAAAAAAAATCATCTCTTGCTTTTCTTATTTAATATCATAAACGCATTATTTCTTATTTCTATACACAAATTAGACTGAAAAAAAGTCTCAGTAATGACAGCTGCTCTATATGTCACATGCATTCTGCCTGAAGAGCTTGGGAAAAATACAGGCACAGTAATTCCTGGAGAAAACATAACAAATTACAGATCAGTTTGGACATATTTTTAAAATCTGCCTTTTTCATTTGAAAAAGAACAGAGAAAGTAATCTGATTTATACAGGAGCTGTCAGCCTTCATTCAGAGGTGACTTGTTTTCATCCAACATAAATCAGCAGTGACCATTTATCATTATCCTCAATAGCCTACGTATGATGGTATAACTCCTATTGGAGAGGTGTCCAGGAGACAGGCGCAGCTCACGGTAGCTCAGATAGCTACTGGCAGTCTCAAATAGTAGGGCTTCATATTCCTCCCTTCCATACACAGCACTTCAAACAAAGACGTGAACTTTCCAAGTACCATTCAGTTTTGGTAGTTCCTTTCAAAAAACCCACTTGCTTGCCCACACAAGTATTGTCTTAACAGAATAGCAAAACCTGTACCACAGAGGTCTAATGTTCTATTCCTATGCTTACAAAGGAGTAAAAAATAAGTAGAAAATAATTCAGAAGATTGTAGTAGCCATAACTTTGCAAAAACTGCATCATATGCTGTTTAAAGAGTCACCATTTACATATAGAAAGAACCTCAGCCCACTGAATAAAAGCATTAAGAAACAATTCTGAATCAAAACCATGTTGCTAAGACTTCTGATGTAGGAAGTTGTGATGAAGTTGTGATAGCACAAGAAATATTCTTAATTTTACCAAATGTTCTAACATGGAAGAATCCAAATCTCATCCACAGATGGAGAAAAAAAAATAATTTAATGTACTTTTATAACACAAAAACAGTAAACTAAAGAATTCCCTGGAGGTAATTCTCTCTGATCTACTACTGCTCACTAAGCAAGTATGCTGAATGCATATCTGGGATCCAAAAATGCCACAAGTTCTCTGATCCTGAATTTCTATTAAAGGTGGTCACTCTCTATCAGGCCTTCTGATCTGTTTTTACATTTACCGATGCTTTCCATTAATTAAACTAACTCCTTGGTGGTCACACCAAAGACCATAAACAGCCTATTTCAACTACTTCATTTTTGCCTTCTCCTGTTCTGACCCCATCAAATCAGACTGTTTTCTTTCAGGAAGGGAACATTACATTATATTTATCACTATAGCAACTAATCTAATTGATTTGATGCAGGTTTCTCTTCCACCATAGGATGGAGCCACTATCCCTAAGTATAATCTAAACATTTAAGAAAGAAAAACTTATCAATTTTTCACTTTATCTTGTCAAAGAGACTATAATTTGGCTTCAGAAATTAAAGTATAAATGAAAGTCTAACGGACTGCAGATACACACCCAGACCACACTTTATAAATATGCTTATTTGTCAACTGGAACTGAGAATATGGCATTTACTGGTTGCTCCCAGTAATAGGGGTAACAATTGCACAATAAAGACATTCCTAGAAACAAGAGATTCACACAGTAACTAGGGGAAGGGGAAGAAACATTCATGTCACTGATTCAGGAATAACTTTTGTCAGACCAACAGATTAAAATGAAAATAAGTAAAATAGACAAAAGTTTTATTTATAGTGCTAAAAAATAGATTTATAAAAAAGTTTTTTTGGGGTTTTTTTGTTTGTTTGTTTTTTGAGCTGCAGGGTTTGATGTAAATATATTTACATGATGCTAAATTATGTAAATATAATTAAAAAATGATAGTGAAAGATAATTAGATGCAAAGTTCCTGTAATTAGTAATGTATTCATTGGTATTATTTCTTTACAGAAGTTTGCTTGATACCAGAGATTTAATTTGGTATACTTCCATGTACCTGAATATAAGATGTATGGAAAAATACAGAACATCTTACATTAGCAAATGCTTCCTAAGAAATATGGCAAGGCTCTTATTCTTATAACTGAGACCATCTCCCCTTCTCCCTCCCCCCCCCCCCACTAATGCTTTTCTTCAAAAAATAAGGCATCAGATAAAAAAAAGCTGAGTAAACACTAGATGATTTTGAAAGGATTCATAAAATTTGCAGTGCTACTTTACCTAGAAATAGCTCCACATTTTTTTTCCTTGATTTTTGATCTTCAGCCTTTCCAAAGAGCAAAAAAAATTCTTGCAATTTTTCAGATACTACTGCTAGGAGAAAATGTTCATGATGCTTCATGAACATTTGGAATTGCAGTTGTCAAATCAGTGAAACATTACATAAACGCTGGAGTGTTTTGACACTGCATATTTTAAACTGCATGGTGCTTTTCAGCATTATATGGAATGAAGAGCGTACTACATATTTGAGGAACACCATTTACACTGGATGAGCAAACCAATAAGAAACTGGTCATTTAAGCACACTGAAAACTGCCTTCATATTATCAGCTAACATTTGCATTGTTCAGTATTAGTAAACAGTGCAAAAAATAAAAAGTAATATATAAAAATTCCAATCAACAACTTCACTTAGAACAGAACACTGCCACACATCTCACTGTTGAATATAGATAATTTCAAGGGTTCCAGAGTTTACAGTTAACTCTTTTTGAGACCATGATGGTAGAAGACATCTGCACAGAACTTGAATCTTGAAATCAGAACTTGAATCTTGAAAACAGAAAAGGCTGGATGCCTCCAGATATTTCTAGCACAAACTTCATTAAATATTTATTACTATTATCCAGCTGAATTTCATTTACACTTGCACTATTCATCCCATGTTATCCATTTACTGAGTACTTACCTCCCAATATGCAGAGAAAGTGTTTTAAATTTGTGTTGTTTAGTGTATCTTCTGTATTAGCACATTGAAGATGGTACTAGTTTAATGATGAAATTATTTAAAAGTGTGGTCTGTTTGATATGATATTTTTGAAATGTGTAATTTTGATTTTGAGATGTGCTAAATTACAAAAAATAATTATAAAATGTTTTCCTTTTTAGACTAAAGCTCTCACTGTTGTCAGTACAGAGTCCCCGTAGCTTGCAAAAAAAGTGATTTAAAGGTTCTCTTAGTCAATTACAATCTTGTTTTGAAAAAAAAACAAAAAAGGCAAAAACCAACTTTGAAAAATGGAGACTATAATATGGTTGGAAGGAATGGAATAGAAGGTTAAGAAATGCAGTAGGCATGCTCCTGAAAACCAGCATCCATTTCCTATTCATCATAGCCTACCTACACCTATTACAGTTCAACAAGACAAGCCGAGTGCAAAGTCTTTTATGCTATTGCTAATGAAAGGAATATACACTATGGGTAAATTGCAGACCACATACAGCTCAGATTGGGAAAATACAATGTAGATTCATTTTGACAAAGTTGTGCAGGTCTCTCCTGATAAATGACGTATATTTTTATTATTGCACTGAAACTGCCTTTTCTATTCTCTTTGAAAGATTCCCACTCTGGTATTACAGACTAACTTGCATTCCCCAGAAGTCTGGGCTTTATATGAATTTATATTACATAAATTCTTTAAAATTGCTCTTGGCAAGAGTAGAAAAAAACACCTGACATGAAAAAAAATAAAGACCTCTAAAAGTTTAAAAAGCAGGCACATGATTCTTACAGTTACCTTATCTGCAACTCAGTGTGATTAATGGACAATCTGGCAAGCCTGAAAAGGAATACACAGAACTATACCAATAGCCTGTGATACAACTCTAAAACTGATAGCACAGGCTTACTGAACTGCTGAGGAAATGCTAAGGAAGTACTGGGCTGTTCCAATGCAATTTCACAGTCAGATAATCACGTATAATCCCGGTGATGTTGACATCTGTCACTTGACTCAGTATGTGCTTCCTAAAATAATGAACATAAGCAAAATTGCTCCTGTTCATGGAAGGTGGATGGGGGTAGGAAAACAACTACATGAAAGGAGAAATCTGGGAGAGAGCTGGTAGCATCTGACAATAAACACTGAACAGTGGATCACTGCTACTACAATGGAAAAGTTTGTTCCTATGCTCCAAGAGATGTTTCTGTTTGGACTGGAAATGCCACATCTACAACCTAAAGACATATTTTCCCGAGTGTCAGCAGTATTAAAGTGTCAGTCTACCTGCTTTACCATAGGGCAATCTGGGCAGAAGCATCAAGATAGCAAGTCCAAAACTACAATACCTATGCCTGCCAGCTTCAGAGCTTGGCCTTTGCCAGAAGCTTTGCCTTAGGATTTACGCCCAGCAAAAGCACCAGGAGAAATGTGTACTTACTGCAGTAAGCGATTAGGAGACTGGCCAGGATCATGATAGCCCAGAAAGTTGAGGACATGCTTGGCAAGGCGTTGGCATCTTTCCTACTGCTTCTCCTGGGAGATGGAGCCATTGAAGCCACTTCCCCAGTGTGGGGAGGAAAGTCAGACAGTTTCACCAGCCAGCACTCCCCTTGACTGATGGCCGTTCTCCAGATGTAATCCTCAAGGAAAGCATCTTCCAAAGACCCCGCTGTTCGTCAGCAGCAACACAGTCCTGTTACAGGAACCATCTTTAAGCCAGAAAGCCAAGGCAACTCTAAAGCATGCAGGTGTTGGGCACAGTGGCCACAGACAGCTTCCCTCCTGTTGCTGTGGTGAGATTTGCTCGCGTGGTGGGGTTTACTGGGACTCGGATGCCTGGCGTGGTGCTGAGCTTTAGAGACGTCCCACGAACAAGCCTCTTGATTTTATTTGTTGTTGTTGTTCCTTTTTTAATTTGCAGAAGTTATTTCTCTGGTTGTCCTTTTTCCCTGCCTCCACCCTCGCACGAGAGGCAGCTCTCGGCACGCTGGGGCTCGGGCCGAGGCGGTACTAGCGCGGGGAAGCCTCCCCCGCCCGCCCTCCGCTCTAGGGCGACCCCCGCTCAGGCCGCCGCCGCCTCCCGGCCCAGGGCAGCATGGCCGAGGGGGCAGCGGGCACGGAGAGGCGAGGGCACCCCGGCGGCCGCCGCCGCCTGCCCGCGGGGGAGGGCTCCGCCTGGCAGCTCTGCGGGGCGAGGGCGATCCGCGCCTGAGCCCAGCGCCCGCGGAGGAGCGGAGGGCGGCGGTGCCCGCCAACGGCTGGACAGGGCGGCGGAAAGGGACAGCCCGGCCCGCCGGGCGGAGAGGCGCCCCGTCCCCCCCGGCGAGTCCAGCCTGATCCCCCCTCCCAGCCGGTCCTGCGGGCTCGACGGGGCAGGAGGCAAGAAAGGCGAAGGGATCGGCGGAGGGCGGGACACTTTGCAAAGAGAGTCGGCGGCGGAAGGTCTCCTCCCGTTCAGGCACCGCTAGCTCGGTTCTTAGGTTCTGCCGGTAAGGCAGCACCGGCCCTTCGAGTAAAAAGAAGGAGGAGGAGAAAAAGGAGGAGGGGGGGAGGGCGGTCACGCCCACAGGTGAAGAGCTCGCGGAGTGGTCCTTCCCTCAGCGCCGTGCCACCTGCGCGTTCCCTCCGGAGGCCGCTCTCGCCCCCGGGCTTTCATCGCCCCCGAGGCAGCCCGCCCCCGGCTACTCGCCCCGATCTTTCGCTTGCCTCCCTCGGTGCGACACTGCGAGTGGAGGGCTTACCCCTTGGCGGTGGGGAGAGAGAGGGGGCAGTCTCCCCGCTGCAACTGCTCCCAGACTGGCCGGGGGCGGGGGCCGAGCCCTGTGGTTCTGCAGGGGTAGAGGCAGCCCCGGCTCTCGGCGCCTGCCCACCACCCTCAGCGCAGAGGAGAGCCCAGACTGGAGGGAAAGAGAGAGGGAAGGGGAATGGGAGCGGAAAGAAGAAAGGAGGCAGTGCTCAACCCTTGGCTGAGAGGGGGTCTCGGCAGAAGGAGAAGGGGCCTCTTCCAGCCCCCTCACCTGCACGGTGCGGCTCGAAGTCTCCGCGGTGTATTCTGCCTAGACACGGTGTTACTGGAAACATTCCTCCTCTTGTACTGATCTGTGGTCCTTACAGGGACTGTGGTACGCGGGTTTTGTCGCTGTCAAGGCAGGGATACATCGATGTGAAACCCATTTTAAAGGGCTCCGGTTCACGTGTGTGCCAGTAGCATTTACTGTAGTAATAAAAATCTGAAATGTTTTAAGAGGGACCAGGTAGTTGAGCTTTTCCGTTTGGAGTCTCCATAGCAATGTCTTCAAATTAATATTTTAAGTTCTGCAAAAGGTTGTCCTTCCGATCACAGGCTGGATTGGCAGAGTAAAAAGAGGAACCCGGTCACAAAATGTCCCAGTCGTCCCCTCCTGTTTTTGTTTGGGTTTCTTTTTCGTGTTCAGTGAAAATACCATGAAAAAGTACATCCATCTTCTGCCAGTACCCTCAAGTTTGACTGCTACTTAAATATCTGGACCTAAAATTGGGTATGAATGATGCATTATTTACAAGACGAGACTAATGACTTTTTTAGTACAACTAAAGATAACTTACAAGTAAGGTCAGTTTTGCACCACCAGGATATCATTAATGTAATCTCTTTGATTTCAAATCTGATCTTCTATCCAGAGTAGTTTGCATCCTGAACTGGTAGGGTAGTAGGCTGATGTGCTCAAATATGCTTCACAGAGATCAAACTTTTAACTATCATTTGGGTGCATGGATAATATACCCTTCAAAGATGTGACTTTCGATTAGTTTTGGTGGAAATTTCTGCTACTTTTTAAAACAGGAATAGAGCATAACTGAATCATTAAGGCAACATAATAAGCTTCATTCTTTTTCGCCACACAATTTAAAAGAGCATTTTGTTGTTATTTTGTATCTAGAGAAGACCAAATCTTTGTAGCACCTTCTATCCCTCACTTAGACATCAGATTTCCTTTGTAAATCAATGTAGATTCTGTAGCTTCTCTGATATCCTGAAGTATTAGTTCAATTTGACATGGTAAAGTGCTACTGCATAATGACTTTTTTATAAAACAGGACTTTCAAAATTCCTATTCTCAGAACAAATGTAAATAAGTTATTAAGCAACAAAAATGCTTCTGCATGATGTGCTGTGGTTTATTGCTATTCCAGGACTAAAATGTAAATTAAGCAGTTTTCTCTATGTATGAAAAGAAATTTGATTTCCATTACAGCTGTGAGTGTTGAATGTGCCATTGAATAGCATATTTTAACTATTGCTAAAAAGAAAAGCATTGAGTATCTTGACAGGAGATACATAGTCTGATGTCTACATTAAGAGACTTTGAAGCCACAAAGAGTAGATTCAGCACTATGTATAGGCTTCTATACCTTTCATAATAGTTCATAGAATTTTATATAGTATCTCTTACCTTTTATCAATTAGGTTGTGGCTGTACAAGATTGTTTCCCATGGAAATGCATCTATCTTTCAGTCTAAGCAGTGAGTGTCATGATTAGTGTTCACCTAAATAAAGTTTGTTGCAGTAACTAATGTATTGCTTTGCTAGTTTTGAAAACTGTCATTATTCTGTTGAGGCTTTGTTCATTCTCATGTCAGACAATGAATTGGTTACTCAGAAAGTAAGATACCAGTTTCTGACTGAACAAGGACCACCAAACTACAGCCTTTGTGTTTCTATCAGCATCTACCTGTCACAGGTTTACATAAGTCATAAGACAGAATTTCAAATCAGAAGATTTTCTGATTGGATTGTTAAAATAAAACTTAAAAACAAACTTTAAAAATGTAATTTTTGTTCACTGCTGATTGGTTTTCAGGTGCTGTTGATCTCAGTAATGTTCTATCTGTTCTGCAGTGTCTTGTATTAAAAAGTATCACAGCCTAGAGTGACACTACCCACTGAGTAAAATTTCACTAAATGAAAAACTGGAAGAATGTGCTCTTAAATTAATTTGCTTGCCTCTTTCTTGACATGTCCCCTTAGAATTGATCTTCAAGGAAAATGTGTGAAGTGTCTGTCTTTAATGCCTCCCTTAACCCCTAAGAAATTCCCAGGATTCAGACCTTTGTGTATGCAATGATGTAGAAACAATGATTAAAGTCATGGACAAATGCCTGAAATCAGATAAGAAAATAGAAACTCAAGTTAGAGGCTGTATATCTAAGTGAAACAAACTTGTCAGAAATCAGATTTGTTGCCATACAATCAATGACACAGATCTCTTGTTGGAAGAATTAATATCCACAAGGAAATTAGTATAATGTTTAAGCTATTTATTAAGATAGCTTGTGCCATCTCTCCAACTTATATTACAAGCTAAATGTTTTTGTTGAATGGAAACAGGTATAGTTTGAAGCCTGTTGTGTGCTTTGTGTGTCAGATACTTTGTGCATAATGTGCACATGCACCACTGCTTTCTGCTAGGATGTCAGGCATGTAAAGCATGTGCAGTGCTACTGACCTCTACCACAGGTGCTGGCTATAGAGGACAACTCCTAACATTAACTTAGCATCAAGCATGTACATGGTAGAAGGAAGGTAGAATTCCTTAGATCTTTACAGAGAGACCTTATGTTCTTTCTGAGTTTGCTTTATTTACTTTGCAATGAGAGGGTTTAAGTAGAAAGTAGGTGAATTCTATGGCAGTACACTGATTCAGTGCACTTCATGAAGAATTTTGCTTTCAAGCCAAAAATTGAGCTTTGGCTTTAGAGAAAGTAAAATGCTTCTGTAGATTCTAAATATTGATTTTAAAGGAAGAACAGAATATTCTCTAAATGACCATTTACTCAGATACATATGAGTAAAACAAATGTAAAAGAATATCATCAATAATTATTTTTTTTTTTACAGTGTTAAAAACATGAATTACCTAAAAGAGCTCAGTGACATTAACTTGTTTTATCTCAATAGAATTTTCAGAGGAAGAGCAGTGGAGCTTGATACTAAGAAAGTAAGCTAAGTAAACTCTTCAATTGCATTATTGCAAATGTGTAACTATGATGTGTTGCTCAAAGACTTTGCCTTTTCACTGATACTCTTTCTGTAACAGAGCCAAGCTACCAGTTATAGGGTTTTTTTGCCAGACATTGTTAGTTTAGCTAATAATTAGTTATAATTATTAGGGTTTTTTTCTAATTTTAATTGCCTACTAATGACATAAATATAGTTTGATATAGGTATTTTTTAAAAGCTGCATGTGGTTTTGATTGAACATGAAATCTTTGATAAGTTTTGGGACATCTTTACCCTGTAAAACAAAATATGGGAAATTCTTACCCCATAAGACAAAATATGTAAACTTGTTCACTGGCAGCTATGTTAACCTATCCAATTATTTGCAAAGCCAAACAAGAAAGAAAACAAGAGAGTAACAGTGGAAATGTGCACTTAATACAAAACATTGTTATACCTGTGTGTATAGCTGATGTGTTGTCACAACATCCACATTATCATTCTGGCTGAATATTATTTATGGACAACACTAAAACACAGAAAAAATCATGACAGAGAAACACTTTAAGATGCATTTTAATTCCACTTTGTGTCAAAGCCAGTCTGAAGTTTTACTTAAAAAAATGGTAGAGATATAATTTCCTATAAAAATTTCTGCCATTTTTTCCAAGAAATCCTAGCTACAGGTGACCAAGAGATTGAATGAACTTTTGCAAAATTACACCGTTCCCAGTTAGAATCTTAAAATATTTACATTAAAAAAATGCTCTAACATTGATATACAAGAAGCCTAAATATCAGAACTAAGATTGGATTATAAAAAAACTACAGCTCCTTAAAATAGTACTAATAATATGTTTATTTCTGTGATGCAGGTGTGTAAGATTGTTTCTTTGCACTGAAATGCCTACAACTGATATGGTAGCTAAGTACATTTCTGTCACTTATCAAGCTTTGCCATTCAGAAAAAAAATTGGGGGTATCTGTGATGCTATTATTGGAAGTGTCTGGAGTTTAGCAAATAACAGAATCACTCAGAAGTGAGTCATTACGTGAGCTACAGTGATGCAATATGTTGAATTCAACAGCAAGAACAGAAATAACATGTAATTATCCATACATGGATAATTTAGGAAGATGTGTTATTTTTAAAAATCAGGAAAGAAATCGATATTAGAAAGAATTTCTTCATGGAGAGGGTGATTAGGCTATGGAATGGACTGCCCGGTGAGGTGGTAGATTCTCCATCCCTGGAGACATTTAAAAAAAGACTGGATGTGTCACTCAGTGCCATGGTCTAGCAACTGCTCCGGCGGGTCAAGGGTTGGACTAGATGATCTCTGAGGTCCCTTCCAACCCGGCTAATTCTATGATTCTATGATGATTCTATGATTCTATAAAACAGCAAACAAACCTGAAATAAACCCAAATATGGCAAATCACTTTCACTACAGTAAATAGATAAAGAATAAGAGGGATAAAGTATCATAATAACTTTGAGCAAATTTCTGTCTTAGAAATTGCATAAATTATTAATCTTAGATTAGATCTATTTCATTCTGTGTATAAAAGTGAAAGGGACACTGAATTCAGTACCTGCTCCAAAGTGCCCAGAAAAAACAACTTTTCATAAACAACCTGTAAAGCATTCAATTATTTTACAATAGATTTAAATCAAGGAAAGAGTAAACCACTTTTGTCTCTGATTTATTAGTTTTCCTTCAATGACATACCTCAATTTGATACCTTACACACCACACAGCTGTCATCACAAAGTCACAAAGACCTAATTTTTTTGGTCACTACTGGTCTTTTTCAGTCCTGAATCAGTTAATTTCCCATCAAGCGACCCTATTTATGTCTGTATACATATTCTACTACCCATCCAAGAGAAAAAGCAGCATTACGGGGCTGGCAGCTGTCTTCCAGTAAGTATGCTCTGAAGCCACCTATGTAGTTACTATATTTACTATTGCACCCTTTGATGCTTTAACACACTCCAGTGAGGTCAGGGAGTATGTGGGTGACTATATGTCTTCTTGGCTTTTCCTGGAAATCTCACCATTTCTTCATAAATCTTGCTGTAGGAGAAGAAAAAAAGTGGTATTGTCTGGAGGTAGACTACATGAGCAATAAACATTAGATCCTATTCTGCCTCTTTTTTTAGGTAACTGACTATCTAAGACTTTGAGGAACATTTATGCTTTCAGGCAGTACGGTGAGGTTTAGGTACCTCAGCACAAGATCTGAACATAAAGTCAACATGTGGGTGCAGCTGAAGAAATGCCTACTATATAACCACGTGTAAATGCCAAGGACAAGGGTAACTCCTATACTTATTACTCCAAGGGGTTTTCTGTTCACTTGGGTCTTTATGCTAGACTGTGCTCCTGAGGGCTGTCATCTGTAATACTTCCTTCTAATCAAGTGTTATGCTTACAGAACAAGCAAGTAGTGACAATAGGACAGGTGCCACACCATGTCCTCAGGACGTCCTAGTCATTACAACATTTACTCAGGATCTATGGGAACTCAGTTCAGTTTTCTTCTCTGCCTTGGGCAAATCTGCATCAATCAATGGTTCTATAATGGGGCACTTACAATCCCCTTGTTGAAACAGTGTCACTGTACATATAATAAATCAAGACTTACAGGGCAGAAGGAGAAAGTATGAAAGTGAAACTGATTCTGTAGCTAACTATTTATGTGGGTATTCACCTTGAGAGGAGACCAATCTTTTCTTGCCTGATCCCAGGGTGGTTTCTGTAATTGTAACAATGACTGTATAACGTGCTTAATTATAAAAAAGACAGGTCATTGAAGAAGATTAATATCACAAAACTTTGATTTACTGGGTTTTAGTTTCCATGCTTTGTCAGTGGATTTGGTTCTACCTAGTATTAGCATGAAACTTTCATGGTAAATTTTTTATTACGTTGCATATAATGAGGGTATCCATGGCATTGACTTTCCAACATTGAATCAATTTTCAACTAACACATAGCTATCTTTTCTGAATAGTTACATCCAAGACAAGTTTCATTAGAGGAGACAAAAATAAAATTATTACACTTGTATTCACAACAGTGTTTTCTGATAAGATCAAAGAAATGTTGCAATTAATACACTGTAGTTCACTCTTCTGAACTATCTTAAGAATCACCTACTTCATCCTGCCCAGATTAAATTTGTTTCTCTTTATTAACATAAACACTGAATCAGGAAAGTGAGGTTACTAGGAATAATAATTTCCTTACAAAAATAATTTTCGGCTGTCCCAAAATTGCTTGCCATTTCACCTACACCTTCATTTTTTACCCATCAAAATCTAAAAGTTTAAAAATGAGAAGGCAAATTACTCTTCACTACATTTGTGTTTATTACAACCCACATTAAGCAGCATTATGTAGTGTTTATGCCTAGCACTTCTGCATATAAATTGTTAAATATGTTATATATGTAGCCTTGTAAGTAGGAAGACAAAATGGTTCATCTGTCTATGTAAAGAGATTTGGCTCACATGGCTTTAATAAATGATAATTGTGCAAGTTTTCAGCTTGTTAGAACTGGTTCACTGGTACCTCCATTGGAAGGCAGCTTGGTTCTGTCTCCTGTGGGGCACACTGGAAAAAGTCTGGGAATATTGACTTTGTGGGTCTCTTTGTGACATCACTTTGTTGTTTCCCTATGGAGCTTTGTTTCCTCCATCATGCACATATCCTGGAATATAATCTCCAGTTGAATGGAACTGCTTTGTGTTTGGAAAAGAGTGAATCACACAGACTGTTAATCCAGTTCTAGGTATTAACCAGAAAAATTGGTGAGAAAATTTCAAAATTTCAAAAATATTTGAGCTAATATGAGAAACAAAATTACTTGACTAACATATCACTAATTAATATATTAATTACTTTTTTTTGCTCTAAGGTTAGCACAACAATAAAAATGGAACCCAAACACATTTCTGTGGCATCATTAATTAAGGCAATCTGTAGAATTCCTTGACAAGTTGCCATCCTTCATCATTAGGGGCTTCTCTGATGCTCATTCCACAGCAGATTTATAAATCTCATCAGCTGTGTGAGCCATCATTGTTGAGCAGGAAGGGCCTTAACAATGTCTTTATTTATTATATGGACATCTCATGAAGAAAACATGACATAAAAGTCTGTTGTGAATGTCTATATGTTCATAGACTGTCTTTCAAACTAAGCATCTGGTATTACACTAATTATCAGTTACTTGTGTTGCTAAAAATTGTACAGAACATTTCCACTGTCCTTCAAAAAAAACTCACCTGCTATAACAAGAATGGCCTCTCACAGACAAAAATCTCTGTGCTACATGTTTAAAACAAGTCATAAGAAGCTTTGAAAACAGGTTGAATAAAAATCTTATCTATTGCAAAATGCTATTCCAAGAAATTTTGAGAAATGAGAACTGTGCAGGTTTTGACTGATCTGGATGTTCTTCAAACTTCAGCAGTGATAAAAAATTGAGGAATTTATTCAAAGAATTTATTTTACGTTTCTTTTAGCTTAATTGCAGTCCATCTACCTTATCTTCTTTCTAAGATACCTTTAAACACAGATAGAATTCTTTGTGGTTTCCCATAAAATGTCATTTTTGGGAACTGTGGTATTTTCCAAATGTTGCAGAATCCTGTACGTTTTCCTAAGGCCATTTTGATGCCAAATGGAAAGCAGAAGATCAGGTTTCCTTTAAATAATTTCACAGTAACTTGTCAATTCCTCTCAGATAGATCTGCTGAGAATAGTTTTGGAAAAAAAAATTTAATCAGAAAATGTTGACTTGATGAAACGAAAACTTTTCACAGAAATTTAGATCTTCACAATAAAAGTTTAACAATGCAGATTTTGTTTTGCAGGTCTGGAAAAAAATTTGTAATCAAGCCCTGACAAATTGAGATATACCTTGCTCAGGGCAAGTTAGGAAGCTTAGATTTAAACCTTTGTCTGCAGCACGTAGCTGAGCCTAGGCCTAGCACTTAAGAATGACTGTTCCCAGTGTGTTAGTGATGTTTTTTTGGCATAAATCTCATTGAATCCTTTACTATCTTTTGCAAAATTTCCAAGTATCTTATTTTTTCCCCTACACGGAGGCAAAACAAATTAAATAAGGACAACTATGTTTAGTAAATAAAATTATTTTGTTTTCAACTTAGTCTACTTGTCAGCATGCAAAAGAAAGTTCTTCTTGGATGTATTTAGACAGGAAGACTCTTACTGTATATTTGAAGCTCTGCTTAGAGCTTCAGGTAAGAGCTCTTTGTTAATCCCAAGCACATGATTCCATGATTCACCTTGATTTAAATGGGATGGATACAGGTAGAAGACCTAAGCATGTTTGTTCATAATTTTTCAGAAAGAAAAACACTTTAGTCTTAATATGAATAAAATATTTCTGCATGACATTTGAGGAGACAATGTTAAGCACATTGTATATAGCAATCCAAATGCTCTGTCAGTGACTGTTAAATAAACAAGTAGTTTATTTCAGCTTGGTGTTGACTGGTTTTGTACACCCTTCAGCACAGGAAAATCTGCATGTTCTAGAGAGGGTATTTAGTTGCACTTGTGATTCTACTTTTAAGTTCAGAGTTCATAGTTCATAGTTTAGGTAGGTCAGATATTAAAGATTGTCTTTGGATACCCAAACCTACTCTGCACGAGAAATCAAAACAGTTGTCAGTACTGAATAAATCTTCAATGTTTTTTCTAGTCAGCCATTCATTGACTTTGAACATTTCCATTTAGAAGTTGTTGGATCCTTTCATTTCTTGTAGTATGTGATTATAAATATATGGAAGGGATGTTTCCCTAAGGAAAGGAGAGCATTCTTCTAGAAATGTGTCAGTCAAGCCAAATTAAGAGGGCTTGCCTGCCCTGAAAACTGATCCAATTCAAGACTCATGGAGTGAGAGCAGACTGGTATTTTTGCATTTAGGATTCCTTTAGTTTATTTTGTAACTTGCTCATAATCCATAAGCGTAAAGAGTTCATTGATAAGAAAGATTTTTGGTAAACCTATGTTTGTACCCAAGGAGCCAGAGCTTCCTATAACCCAGTGTCCTATGGGGGACTAGGAAAATGTCTAAGGAACTAGGAAAGACTAGTATAAGTAGGCAGCATATGGGCTTTACTGCACTATATATGGTCAGAAACATGGTCCACACACCTGTGGGCACTTAATAGACTCAGAACTCAGAACATTTGGGAAGTAATTATTCAGATCAAGAAGCCATTCAAAGAAGTGGAGACCCATGATTGGCTTCAGTCAAAATAGGTGTTTATTCTGTAAGTGGAATTGGAACAGTTTCTCAAAGTGATGTTTTCTTTTAAAAAGTTTGCTTTGATTTTCTGGGGAGTCACATAAATAAATCCATCTCTGCAGGGATTTCACTTGTCAGTAGTTTTTGCTGTTCTAATATGATGCTTACTTCACGCTTCCAACTCAAATGTTAGAATGCAAGTGTTTGAGTTTTTCTATGATACCAAGGGTGTCAGTAAATGGCCCACTGCTTTTATACAATCAATTGAATGGGTAGCTGCAGGGTGTTGGCATACCACAGCCTGTGGCAGTGCTGACAAAGGAACAACACATGCAGTGTGTGTCTTTGAAAATATACAAATGAGAGAGAAGGAAATGACCCAGAAAGGCATATAACTAATATGTAAATAAGTTCTTACATACAAGCAGTATTGTAAGACACTTGTTTTCTTGTACAAAATAACCTGAAGCTCCATGAAAACCTGCCCTGGCATTCCTTTTCTGCATTCTCATTCCTGATGACATCTTTTTTTAGGCCAAAGGTCCAAAAAATATATTGTGTGTGTTATTCACATGTATCTGCATATGCTAATGAACATGCAGACATTACAACTTTCAGGCTTTCTGCCAGAGCCCAGGCAGATGAATATCTAATGCACGAGCTTTCAAACAGCACATCATGGGGGATATGCAAAATTATGATCTGCCACTGGCTTCTAGCTCCTCCCTTGTGATGCCAAACTCCTTTTACAAATGTCCAAACTCTCCCTTGCAGACAGGTAACCTGAATAAACATCATTGCTTGTACATATGAGAAAAGTGACATGAAACAGCAACCATCTATGACACAGTTTTACATGCAACTTTTCTGATTATATTTTGTTTGCATAAACCCTGCACTGTAGTTGCTACTAAAAGGCTCAAGAACCTTCATCTCCTGGTTAATAGTTTCATTACAAGGTAATATGGTAATAGTCATATTACAAGGCAGGAAAGAAGGAAAATAGAAAGAAAAACATCATATTATTGAATAGACTGGTTTAACCTGAGAATGTTGAAAGTTATGATAAAGAGAAGGAAGAAATTGAACTCAGGGGTATAGCTCTTAGGATAATTAATATAATTCATTAAAACATTCATTATGTTTTGTCTCCCTGAAAGGGGAAGCCTGGGTAAAATGTTTCTTCCATGAACATCTAGAACTCCTTGAGAAAAAACATCAGATGACAGTTTAAATCATATGACTATAACAGATCTGTATTATCACTTACAATAGTTTAGCAGTTGTGGTTAAATAGGAAAGAAAATCACCAGGATGCGTATATACTACCATGTCATGTAGGTTGATCAGTTCAATGGAAAGCAGTATTTTTTTTTTGTTTTTATTTACTGAATATTGTTTCGTATTCTCAAACCTAAGTACAAGTAACTTCTTAAGTATTAAACTAACCAATCTAGAGAGGTGACTGAGAATGTTTGTTTGCCTCCATCTCCCAAATGTTCTTCAGGAGAATGTAATACACTCTATTGATTCTGGAGACCAGCTGAGGTAACATTAGTTTTGTAAGAAGCCCTCTAACAGAAAGCAATTTCTTTTCTTGACACTCTGGAGTCTGCTGTTCCGTTGAGATTCATGCCCAAGAAACTACCATATTGTTACTCTTTTTTTTTTCTTTTCCTGGTCACTGTGTGGCTACTTCGGCACAAATCAGAGCAGCTACATTAGGAGCAGAAGTTCATTATCTAGTTAACAAAGAGCACTAGACACTGCTCAGGGACAGTTCAGAATGCTTAAAATTAATTAAATTGGTATTCAACTAGTCACTGTAATCAGTGGAGACTAGGACAGAGGTTTTATCATCCCTTCTTTAGCAATGGTGAGTTCAACTGGGAACTAGAAATTCTTTCTATTGATTGCTAAGGTAGCCCACCTGTGACTGGATCAGGCATTATAGACATTTAAAGTTAGATGAAATGGACTTCTAAAGCTATCTCTTTCCTCAGTTCAGAACAGCCATAGTCAATACATTAGCTCCTGAATTTGCAGCCAGGGGAGCCCACATTAGTACTCCCAGGCCTGACTACATGGATCAGAGAAGGTAACATCTTGGGTCTGTCTGCAGCTATTTCCCTGCAACAGAATTTTAATTTCTCCTTTAGCAAAGGCTTTGATTGCTATCAGGACCCTCAGCACACATCCATTCTGATAGTCATTTAGCACAGAACCACAGTGAGAATTAGAAAACTCTGGTCCAGGAAGAGCAGAAAAAATAATTGCACTTGGGAAGTGGTGTTTGTGGGGACATAAAAACCCCAGTCTGCAGATCTGTTGCAGAATTTTAGTCTATCTCATCTTTAAATGTTCAGACTTACTCTTTTCTTCCCGCGGTTTGCAGAATTTTAGGTTTGGTCCTTGACAGTAGTCCTTGAGAGCCTCTTAATGAAATTAAATGCTTTCTTGTGAGTAAAAATTGGAGTTGACATTCATATGTCAGTAGAATTCATAAGAAATTGTTGTTCTCAAAAATGTAGTTCATGCGTTGTCTCTTCTGAGGGTCATATAAAGTCCAAAACTCATAGATAGTTCCTAGTGAAGTACCAACATTAGCTGCTGGTCCTACTTAGAACTTCTGACCATGGAAAGAAAACTAAAAAGCTTCTATCCTTTTATCTTGTTGTCCTGTTTTCCAAAGGTGAATTAAAAAATAGTTCCATGAACATTTTGACCACATTTTCCCATTGGAAAACTATTCTGGAATATCATTTGCATTGAATGTGCAACCTCAATATATTAATGGCAAATCTTTATATAACTGCTTATACCTCAGCAGTTTAGAAGTGGCTGGTTTTGCTGAGTGTTTGCCTCTGGAGCATATTTATAGAGGGCAATAGTATCTCATCTCAGCCTCTGATAAACTGTATTTATATATAATGCCATTTTAACTATCTTTCCAATTAGGAGGCTTTGCCAGGGAGATCATACTGGTGTGGATAATTGTGAAAGTTTTTACTTCCATGTATGCTAATCCTATTTGTAGGCCTGTAGAACATTATGATAGGGCACATTAATCACTTGCCAATGAAAAGCCATTGTTGATTGTACTGTACTTCATTATTAGGAAGTAAAAATATTGGAAGTCATGCTCAGAACTGAGATATACCAGTTTGGAATATAAGATAAATTATCTGATGGATATCTCATGGAGAAAGGCACATGTGAAATAGAATAAATCTGAAAAAGGAATAATTCTGACTTGCTAAAAGTCCAAAGAAGTAACAACAGGCATCTTCCTATTCTAGTGTGAGTTTCACAGGGATGTTACCCAGTTACTCTACAAAGTCAGTGTTAGTTTAAGTGTCCCTTAAGAAGGATTACCTTTTTTACACACATACTTCTGCCTACACTGCTGACACTACAGACTAGAGTCTGAGTGGATGTAAAACACAGGCCAATAAGACACAAGGTCTCAGTTAAATACAGTGAAGTTTAAATAGCACAGTCCCACTCTCATTCATAAGAAAATGGGATATTGGATCTGACCTGCCTTGTAAAGCACTTTGAAATCTACATGATGTTAGCTCTTGTGTACTGTCTAGATCTCATGCAGATTGGACAACCTCACAGCTTTACTGGGTTTGTTTTGATATGACAAACAAGTACAGTTCCTTTGCCTGCATTGACTTTTTTCTGGTTTTGTGTGAAATGAAAGTGATTGGGGTTGAGAACGTTGTTATTTGAAATCTTTGCTTTTCCTTTGTGGAGAAAGGAGGAGCACAAACCTGCAGAGATTAGTGATTGCCAGTGTGCATTATGGCAGGATGCTGCAATGACTGGCAGATGCCTGGAGTTGAGTGCCAGGAGACACAAGGGATCCCTGTGGGCCTCACCAAACAAGATCTGTTCCACAGTCCACAGCCTGGGAGTGGAGCAGAACTGGAGAGCAGCCAGGATCATCCTCAGGCACCGAGACCTCTGTGGGGATGAAAAATTCAGCCCTGGGGTTGGGTCGAGCTCAGAAGAGCCAGGTCCTGGCTGTGGTGGAACTGGAGACCAATGCTCCTAACAGCATCACTGGGACAGGTCCTGGGCCATGGGGCAGGGGCAGTAGGAAGCTCCAGGGGGGGGGCTGAGTATGGCCATTGAGGGCCTTGATTGCCCTCAGTGCCCTGACATTTAATGACCTGTATTTGAAACTTAAAAGGTCAGTTTGTCTCTATCAGAAGTGATGGTTATATGCTTCTTGATCTTCTAGGCTGATGACCTTTCTCTTTACATTGTTTTGACAAAGATAAAAGAAACTGGGAAGGAAAAATAAAGAAACATTAATACAAGTAGCCACTTTTTGATGTTTCCTACCTATTCTAGGAAATGAAAAATAAAAGATTAAACTATACTCTGTCACTGATTTTTTAAAAAATAAACAAATGAGTTTCCAAATAAAGCACTACAGATTCTGGTAACTTAAAATGTCAGAATATTGCATTTCTTACTTACCTCTTGGTGTTCAAGAATTAAATAACATCCTCTGTTTTATTTAACATGGAGTTCTGTTACTCATGTATGGTATTGCAAATTGCTTAAAGCAATGAGTTATGTTGGCCCCTGAATGATCTGTTTCTCACCATTTCTTTCAAAAGTTAACAGCTAAAAACCACCTTCTTTTATCAGCAGTAGTATATTAAAGTGTCAAGGCTGATCTATATATGCTCAACATGACCTTATATTAGAGTATATTGTTAAAATCTCAGTAATAAAACCCACCTTTTAACCTATTCATGGCATAGGTTGTTCACAGATTCAATAAATTGATTTTTTTTTGTTTACTTATCTGCAAGGCTTTTTCATTTATGATTTAATTTCACAGCTGCATAAATGTAAAATCAAAACCCAACACATTTAGAACACTCTGGCAAAATAAAGGACAAATTCTTACCGCAAAATGGTAACATCTGTGAGAACAGAAAAATTTGAATCATTAACTGAGCAGTAAAAGAGTCTCTCCTTATGAGCAATTACATATCTTTGGAGTTTAATTACAAGAAGCTCTGTCACTATGAGATTAATGCTGAGCAGTTTTTCACTTCAAATGATTGCAGTTGGATCAAGATAGTATTGTTAGTCTTGGAGAGATAAGGTCAAGAAAATGAGGCAAAAGTGGGGAAAAAATGGAAAATCAAACTGTACTGAAATGAGAGAACATTCTATAATAAGTCAGAATCTTATGATTCATTACAAGGCTTATATTTACAAATTTTATAAAATGCTGTGTAAAATAGTGAAGATTATAAAATACCAAGAATTTTTAAACTTTTTTGTTAACCATGCAACACTGTGGAATCTATTACCATTTTCAGAGCAGTGAATAGTTTGTATCTCTCCCTTTTTTCTGGAAATGGAAAAATACTCTTCTGGAACACACATATAACTTCCTTAGAAATGTATTATGTGATGTCACTCATGCAGGGACATTTGACTGAGTGGTACCCCTGGCTCTAACTGTATCCAGAAGCAAGCATAAGCAGTGCATTAGCAATTTGCTTTGTTACCTCTCTTGAACAGCACATCTCACATTACTTTCAGCCTATGAATTTAAGAAGCTACTCAGTCTTTCTGCTTGCTAACAGAATAAATTAATTAATAAACATTATTTTAGGTTTTAAGTTAATGTAATTTGGTGTAATCTGCAAGATAACAATAGAGCCAGTTTTTCAGCCAACTTTGCTAATAAATGAGTTTGTCTAGGAGCTGGTGCTTATTCTGAGCTCTTCTGAATGCCATTCACTTATACAGACATTTAAAACAGAATCATCTTTCAAATTCTCATTACTTGGGAATAGCTGTTTCATACTCCTGTTGAAAATAATGCATACACCTTTTTACACTGATTGCATATCAGGAAAATAAAACCAAACTTTTTTTGTTTGTTAATGTAACCTCCAAGAATAAACAGAATAAACACCCTTTCCTGTGTGGGTGGTGAGATGCTGGAACATGTTGCCCAGAGAAGTTGTGGGTGCCTTGAGCAGCCTGAGCTATTACAAGATTTCCCTGGCTATGCAGAGGGGTTGGAACTAGTTGATCTTTAAGGTCCCTTCCAAGCCTAGCTGTTCTATGATTCTATATATACAGGATCCAGCAATATAAGAATTAAGATAGCAATTCTGTAATATAAGTTGGTACAATTAAATTTGGAATTGTTTCTTTTGAAACTAATGCATTGTGTGGCAACCTAAATGGGAATTCTCTATAAATTGTCATAGTTTGTCTTTTCTGAAAATATTTCCAGCTTGCATCATCTCTTGTGATGGTGGTGGAGTACAAGAAGTTATGAAAGGCAATTTCAATAGCCGTCTTAATCAAAATTATAAGTATTAAGAAACAGTAATTAGCAAAAATATTGAGGAGTAATAATCTCTCCTACATTGTCGTTGTAATGTCAGATACATCAAATATAGCTCTGTAGAAAGCTGGTAAGGTGATGAGAACTGAAATGTTCTCAGCATGCATTTCCATTTGCTATATTGCTAACATTGCATGCATTGCTATATGACTGACAGGCTGCAAATCCCAGTAGAGTCTTAAGACAGCTATAAAGCAGTTTGAAATATAGAGATAGAGAAGCTTGGGAAAACATTTCTTCATTAAAATCTTTCAAATAAAATACACTACTTCAGAGAAAGAATGCATGTGGGCCCTCAGAAACCTTGGGGTCAATAACAGAAAGCTAAAGGTGTGGCAGCAATTTCTGTGTTCTTCATTTACAAGGACATGCACACTATGTTCTTCTCTTTATTGACACCTTTTCTTATGAGCTCTCCAGACAATTGTTTAGGGTTTTTTCAATCAATTGGCCAGCTTTTCCTGTTTCTGTTTCTTTTTCCTGACTGTTTTAGACATTAATCAGTGATGTGGAACATTGTCAGGTGCTGCCAAAAATCTAGTGTGTACCCACCACTCTTCAGAGGGCTGATCTTCTTCCATAACTGTTGCTACATCCATAGAATTACTGTTGGTAATAGTATGATGTCCTCTTTTTTTTTTTTTTAATTCTGTAGGCATTTTTAATCTTTTTTTTTATATCCCAAAATACACATGACAAATCTTTCACTAACATTTAGATGTATTTACACTTAATTTTTTTGGTGTTAGCTGTATAAAGTTTACCTAAATTATTATTCTGTCAAACACTTCATATTAGAAATGTTGTATAACATCAGTTCAAACATTTTCTAAGGAAAAGTTACAATTTATTTTGCTGATAACTACAATTTTTACGAGCAATCTCATAATATGGCATATTTGTTTTCTAGGCTAAGATAGCCCATAATTTTTACTTAATAAAGGATGTAACAATATCTGTACAGCACATAAGCACAGTAAATAGTAAACTAACTGGAGGCCATGAGAACAGCTTATATCCTCATGGAGATCACTTGAAACACATAAACCCCAAAATCCTGCACTAACAGTGTTTGAGGAGACAACTGGAGTGAACAGGCAAATTGTAGTGTTTATAATAAAATAGAATACCCTACATAAATTTTCTTTAAAAAAGATATAATGCTATTCTATGAGTAATATTAAATCCAAAGTCTTATTAATCATGAAATGATAAATTAAAGACCTCTGAACGCTGAGTACAATAAATTTATTTTTTTCTCATCCCATTATCTCAACTTTGTACTCTGCAAGACAAATAGCTGTCAGTTTAAAGCCCAGCATAGATCCTCGGCACAAGACAACATCCAGCTCTTTTGTCTGCTGAAGCTACATTCCATGTTTCTGTGGATGTAATGGAGATAAGTTTTAGTAAAGGAGAATAGCTTGTGAGACAGCAAGCACAGCCAAGTGAGTAACTACTCAGGTACACTGCAGATGCAAGTGGTGTGCATCAGAGAAGCCCTGAGGCCTGTGGAGAGGAATCAGCTTCTCTGTGAATCCAGACCTCTAAGTCTAAACAGCACCTAGACATGGTTACTGACACAACAGTGTCACAACAGTACCCCACAGCTGTGACCTGAGCTGTGATAGATCACCTGTGTGAATCAGGTGGTATTCTTAGGAGCTCTGACACAGCACTGTGCTCTTTAATAAGGCCGAGATATGTTTATGTTTAGATCATATTTAAACCAGAGGCTTTTTTTGCCCATGTTGTTGCCTTTGAAAAAATGTTTTATATCCTCATTTTACTTGTATTATTTTGAAGGGAAAAAAATCCAACAGCAAAACCCCAGTATCCCTGTCCTATCTATACAATTAACAACTAAAACTGGTGCATGATAGGTGACGAATACCATGAAGATAACATTAATCACAGTGTCTTAAAAGGAAATAGAAAAAAAAGTGTAACATCAGATTCTCTATAAATCAAAAGTTTCATTTACTAATTTATATTGAAATAATTTTTACTGCATACATTGCATTGCTAATGCATAGGCACCATATATTTTCTTTGCCTGGGGTGGTGTAAAGCTCTGATGACAATAAATCTGGATAAACAGGTAGTACTACTCTCTTTGGCACATAAATTTAGTAAACAGCAGAGTTTCTGAAAATATATATTGTAAATATAGGACTCCCTCTAGACAGAAAAGCAATATAGTAAAAATGAAGTTCTCCTTTTGCACAGTCCTTTTATGAGAAAGTATATAGCTCCTCTCATTCAATACATTCAAAATTGTGTCTTTCACACTAAATCTTTTGACATGGTATGACCAATATAAGTTATGTTATTTTGAGATTATATTAAATGAAATGCAAATCATAAGATAATCATTACTTTTATATCAGCTAGTTGCTTAGGGTCAAATAAAAGTAATTCAGAAATTGAACACCTAGTTTGAGCATCTATATTGCATAACGGGTAATTTGCAAGTTTTTAAAAAAAGAAGGAAAAAGTACAGATATAAACAAGGCTGCTGTAAAATACCCAGAAAGAAGAATATACCCCATACATAGTAAATTCTCAGTATTTTACTTTCCATCTGATATAGTACATAAAATGTCCTCTGAATTCAAGCTGCTCAAGTACCATACTTTCCCCAGTCTTGCCCCAAGTCAAAACCATTAAGTAATTCAAAGACAAAATATGGAGAATGTTGATGATTTATGGCTTTTTTTTTTTTTTTTTTTTGCTTTATAAAACAAGTTCAGTGTAAGATAGAAAGTACCTTCCACCTTATTTTCTCCACTGAGCTCCCCCTTTTTCCTATGTGGAAATACAGTGAAAATTAGACTAATAATACATAAAAGAGACTTTCACAGTTTTGTACATATACTGGCCCATTACAGCTTGTATTGGAGATCAGCATAGGGTCTGGCTTTCAAATCTGTGTTGCTTCTGTAGCTCCAAGCAGTGGAACAGGTTGTGCATGGGGTATGGATGGTCTTTCTCCACACTTGGAGGTTTTCAAGACTTAACTGGATAGAGCCTTGAGCAACCTGGTGTGATTTCACAGCTGACCCTGCTTTGAACATCGTGTTGAACTAAAGACCTCCTTTAAATACCCCATGCTACTATGGTTCTGGATGAAGTTTGGAACTTCCTCTGGGACAAATTCACATATACAAATAGTGTATCACAGCATCATGCAGGAAGGCATATCTTCAGAGCATTGTATTGATCCAATGACATGTGCTGTAATGTGCCTCTTTTGAGGACATCTGAGCTGCTAATTATTTAGGCTAATAAGAAATTACTGAATAATTTCTGAATTAAGGTTATGATTTTAGCTGCAGTCGTCAGAGACTTGGGGCATGCAAAACTTGATACTGCTCATGAAATTGCTTTTTTTTCTTATGTAACACAAAAGCAGTAGCCAATGCTGTCATGGAAGGAGCTGCTCTAAATTCCTGAGATGGTATCTCGGCACCTACATGAAAAGAAATTTCATTTAAAGATTCCAGTGTTTCAGTTTTTACTGTACAGTCTTGGCTTAGATTATTTAAGTTTTAATGCAAGTAATTTTGCATTTCACATAAGTCTTCATTGAATAAATAATAATTTATTTTACCCTGCTTTAACTCCTGTGGATCACCAAGCACTGTGTCTCTTAATGGCATTTGCCCAATCCACAGTTTTCTAGCTTCTGATCTTTTTTTCCTTTCATGTCCACTGAAGCAGTGTCTTTGGCCACCTTCCATGTCCATTCTTCATATATAACTTTAAAAACTTTTTTTGTACTACTGTAATGAATATTTTCTTTTGTTTTCCTTTAGCTCCTTACCACATTATTAAAGAATTGCAGTAAATTTCTCTGCTTTCTAATCCAAAATAAAACCTGTATTTATTTTGGTTTATAGATACAATTTGACAGTTCTGAAAAATCCTTGAGTAATCTTTTTTTGCTGTAACTGTTGCTGCCAAATCAACCTTCTGAACTACCAAGCAGTATTCGTGGAATTTTTCAATTACCAGACCAAGGTGGAAAAATTAGAAAAATATCTGTTTCAAGAGTTCTGCCTCTAAATAGTATCTACTTTTTACTGAAAGTAATGTCAGTCTAGCATAGAGTGATAGTGATATGATCTATCTTGGCATGTTTAGGGTTTATTCATGCTAAAATGAAAATCTCTTTTTGCTAGCTTCTTCTGTCTCATTTTGAACTTTATTCTTGTCAGGTTTTGTAGATAAAGCAAGATTAAATACTGCAGTCTTCCTGTGAAAGCCTGGGCTACTGAACTGTATGGCATTGGTATTTCCAGGAATGCTACATCCATTTTTAAGTCTTTACTGACTACAGTAATGACTACAGTTGTTAAAAAGCACTAGAATGAAGTGGTGATAAACTACTTCTTGTAGAAGAGCTCTTTTCTTGCAGAAAAAGAATTAAGCCAGGCTCCTGATTACCTGACTACCCAAGAGCACTGAGAGGTACTTCAAAATATATAGCCTCCATGAAACAAATGTTTCATCTGACAGAAATTTTTAAAAGTTTAGTGTAAGTAATTGTACACAATGCTAAAATTTACACTGACAACATTAATTTGAATATGTAAATTCAGAGTTAATATAAGCTATATTTCAGATATAGTATGTCAGAAAAACAGTAATTTCTGTAGGAACCAGACTGTGGATATAGAAAAATCACTGAAAACTTCCAAGAGCTGCATATTTCTAGAGCAAACTTTTCAAGTCAGTGAAAATAACTGTCACTGTGAAGCTTTTGTTGACTTTATTGGTTGTATGTCAGTAAAGAGCTTATTGCCTTAATATAATTCAAATTAGATAAAGGCAGCATGTACTTTATTAAAAAGACACCCTGCATTTAACCAACCAGCACTGTTCTAAATAATCACAAACCCTAGCTCTGGTTACATGACCCTATCTGTTTTAGTTCTAACCAAAAACTATTGGCTTTGCTTTACTTTCTTTAGAGCTCTGAGATTTCTAAATGGAAACTAACCTTAGTACTTCAGGTTTTTTTCCCTGTTACTTTTCCTTTAAATGTGTGCTATGGGTCTAATTTCAGCTGAATATTTGACATGGCTTGCAAAAATGATCTTGCACATAGCATTATCAACATAAGTATCCTGCCCTTTTATTTGTAGATATACTTCTTTAGTATAGGTTCAACTTATCTCTATTGCATTGTTAACTCCAGATTTCAAGGAAGACACCTCCCTGAAACCTGACACAAATGGAAGGATGAGTTGCCATGGATGCTTTTTTTCCATCTCAGTGAGTACTATATTTCTGTACTGACAATACAATAACAATCCACTGTTCACCTAGAAAAAATTTCCCATGCTGATTAGTTATGATGAAATCTGATGTGATCATGGGTAAACATCAAGCTTCAAGCTCACCCCAAAATTTTTGCAAAGGTTGATTGATTTTTTTTTCCTTTAGTTTTTTATTACTTGTATTATTTGCTTTTTATTACTGGAAGATTTGTGTCCTTATTAGAGCATCTTTGAAAATGGTTAATTTATAAAATATTTCCTGACAAACAATTTTGGACTAGTAATTCTATGGAGGCCTAAAAATAGGCCTCAAGTCTCTAGAAGAACCAATGAAGAAGAAAAATGTGCTAACTTCTTCAATAGACATCTAAAACTGAAAGATGAATATCCAGGTATTGCACCTGGCCCTATGGGCACAGAAATCCTTCTCTTATTTCAGTACTTATTCTTAAGTAATAATAAGCTTAAACTGTTGAGAGCAAAGTCATATATATTGAAGACTAGACTAGGTGGAAACCCCTCTTCATTCCATTTCCAGATCTGGTTCTGGAAGAATAAACCAGAATGAAATGAAAAGGAAAAATAATAGAACTTCCTGTACATTTTTTTGTTCTTTGATTGTTTGTTTTTGTTTTTTAATATCCTGACAGCATACCTAATAGCAGAAGGAGTGTAAAGGACATTTCAGTATTTCAGGAAAATACTGAAAAAATATGAAGCCCATTCTCACAGAATTTGAAGAACTAGAATCCACACTGTGGCCCTGGATGCTACAGAAAGTCTTTGGGGACACTGAAAGAGGAGATTTTTTTCTTCTGGCTACCAATCAACTTCAAGTTACACTACACTGCCAAAACATCGACAGTTATATTTTCATTGATTTTTGAGTGACTGGATTTTGGGTTATTTTTCTACCAAGGTCTACCCCTCCCAGCAATATAAATCCTTCATTTCTTCAGCCACACCAGATATTCCACAAGAGCTGTCACTCAGGTTTCCTGACTCCAGACAGTATGGCAATTAGCAAAATGGAGTAAAATTGCGTATTACCAGCCAAACTTCTGCCAAGAGCTGTGATAACTGTCCAGGTTTTAAAATCTGAATTTGAGTAACTTCCTTCTTATATAATTACATTGTTACACATTGCTCAATTTGATAATTGACTACATAATTTGTCTGACATATATATGCAATAATCAGTAGTCTTGCTATGCTTCTATCATGGGCATGCCTGTAATGTTTAACATCTTGACTTAGTGGGATGTTTTGAACTTAAATTTTGTGTATGCAATTTTTCATGTATACATATACGATTTTCATCAAATACAGATAATGCTTTTGAGCTGTAGGCCTTTTGTTTTCACTAACCCATTAGCATCAGTGTGACCCAGCACTATTTCTAGAAACTTCCCTCTTTGTTGTTGCTGTATCTCACTTTTTATGATCAGCTGGGCCCATGTCTACAGCACAAGATATGGCCCAGAAAAACAGGGAAGTAAACCAGTAAAGACCCTTTGAATTTCAGCTTTCTCCAAGTGCAGATTGCATCTTTCAGAATTTGAATCATGCATATAGATGCTATCTAAATGCCACTCTGTGTACATACTTCTTTTACTGGCTGAAGTTCATAGTAAATTTGGCCTGAAATTTCATCAGCAAATTAGAATTTTAATAAATTTTCCTAAAAAGATTATTGAGACAAGAAAGGAAGCAAAAAAGGAAAAAGCAGAAGACAGGTGATATGGTTAAAAGCAAGGAATTTTGTGAGGCCAATATTACATGCCAATTAATCCATAGGTAATGGGTGAAAATGCAGACAAAGGGTGAGGAGAGGAAAGACCAGAAAAGATACATACAACAGAGGAGCAGAGTGACAACTCAGGACAGGAGACTGTTGCCTTTAAGGTCATGCTTCATTTATTGTAAAAGCTGAAATACATGCAGGCTGATGTTACATTTACAGGAGATGAATGTTTATTTGGAAACTAGATTCTGTCTATGTCTCTGCCATTGAGTTTCACTATGTTTGATAAATCACTTCAACATTACTTTCTAGAGGTGCGTGTTTGTAATAGTCTGAATATGTTACACCTCAGTTGAAGCAATATTGACTGTTCACAGATGTAATTAAAGTTAATTTGCTGTGCTGTGAATATATGTAGCTCCATTATGCTAATACTATGAAAAGTGAGGTCATAGGTATTCCAACCAGATAATTTTTAATCTCAGTCCCAGAGTGTCTCAGTTCTCACTCACTGAGATGGTGACAGTACCTAAATGTGAAATTGAATTTATTAAAGTTTATGAAGGAGTAACACACTCTAGTGATAACTGTTATAGAAACACTTCTGGGAAAATTAGGAATTCCTTCTTCAGACCAGGATCTCAGTCTTAGAGAGAGAGTAAGGGAGAAGGACAGGGGGTGGAGGCCAGGCAGCGGTCCATGAGAGGAATGCAAATATTCTTTAGGCCAGTTAGTCTAACAGTGGTGTCAGGGAACGTTATGGAGCAGATTATCTTGAGGGACATCACATAGCACATGCAGGACAACCAGGTGATCAGTCAGTATGGGTTTATGAAAGGCAGGCTCTGCTTGACTAACCTGATCTTCTATGACGAGGTGGCTTGCTCAGTGGATGAGGGAAAGGCTGTGGATGTTGTCTACCTGGGCTTTAGTGAAACCTCCTACACAGTTTCCCACAGCATTGTCCTGGAGGAAGCGGCTGCTCATGGCTTGGATGGGTGTGGATGCTTTGCTGGGTAAAAAGCTGTCCAGATAGCTGGGCCACCAAAAGGTTTGTGGTGACTTGCCACCAGGCTGATGTAACCTCTCTTTCTGTTACTCTTTGAGCCCAACTCATCAGCTATTGCTCACCCAGTTCATGATGGACATGTCTAGCTGTGTGCTGAATATTTTGTGCAGAAGGATACTATGAGAGACAATATCAAAAGCTTTGCTAAAATCCAGACCCACTGTACCTACTGGCTTCCCTTGGTCAACTAGATGGGTGACCATCTAGTCACTGGACTCTATCATTGGCGGAAATTAATTTGGTTAAACTGGACTTTCCCTTCATGATCCTGCTGGGTATAACCAGTGACTGCATTGTTTCTCAAGTGTTTTTCAGTAACTCTCAGAATAGCCTTCTCCATAATTTTACAGAGCACACAGTGAGACTGACAGGCCTGTAATTACTAGGGTCTCTTGTCCATCCTGAAAACTGGGACAACATTTGCCACCTTTTAGTCAAATGACACCTCTCCAGACTCCAAAGACCATTGAAAAACAATGGAGAGAGGTCCCATAACATTGGCCAGGTCTTTCAGTACCTTTGGATAAATCCCATCAAGCCCCATAGATATATATACATCCAGCTGGAGCATCAAGTCTCAAACAAGTCCAGGGTTGGCTGGAAGTTTGTCATTCTCTCAGTCTTGGTCTTCCAGCACAGGACTCCAGGGGTCCCAGGGCCCATCATCAGTGTCTAAGACTGAGGTGAAGAAAACATAAAATACTTTTGCTTTGTCTACGTCCTTGTTAGTGAGGTGACTGATTTTGTCAAGTAAGTGACCCATGTTATCTTTGGTTCTCTATTTGTTATTAACATGGTTTTAAAAGTTCTTTTTGTTGTCCTTCATGCTGGAAGCCAGCTGGCCAACTTGAACTGTAATCAAGCTTTGGCTGCCAGGTGTTTTCTCCCCATACTGGCAAACATCATCTCTGTAGCCCTCGTATGTTTCCTGTCCTTGCTTCTGATGCCCAAACATTTTCCTTTTCTGCCCAATTTCTAGAAAATCCCTGTTCAGCCAAGAGATCCATCTGCCCCACTTTATTGAATTCTGATACTTTGGAATTGCCTACTCCTAGGCTTTTATGCTGCAGTCCTCCAGGTCAAAGGGCTGGACAGTCCAAAGTCTATTATTAATATTAAAGATGAAAGCAAAAAAGTGCATTAATTTTTTCCACCTTTTCTGCCTCCCTATTTTCCAGGTGACCATTTTCATCAAGTATCAGTCATATATTTTTCTTAGACCTCCTCTTGCTATTAAAATACTTTAGAAAGTCTTTTTTTTTTTTTGTCTGATGCAAAGCTGGACAGATTCAACTCCAGATGAGCTTTTTCAATTTCGTTAACTTAGCATAGCTTCCTCAGTCAAAATAAAAACCCAACACTTCCTCTTCTCTTTCCTACAAAGTCTATTTTCCAAGACCATATCAGATATGTGGGGAATTGAGGATATTCATGGACTTTGATTATATTCACTAATATAATTGTAATTTGCTTATATGATAGCTGAAACCAGTGGTTAAGTTGATGAGCTGATAAGTGGTAACATAATAGATTTAAATTCTGTTATCAGTTCCATTACTGGGTAACTGATGTTTAGTAAATGGCTGCTGATCATTTTGTCTCAATTGTCCTGTCTGAAAGCTGAATAAAAATGATTAGTTTCTTTGTAAAATGCTATTAGAAAAATTACATGAGAGGAGACTATTAACTAATATTGTATTAAATACATTTTTCCTAAATTAATACTTAAATTAAATATTCATTCACTTATATTTTTATGTAACCTATTGGGGAAAAAAAAAAGCACCAAGTATCTCATCTCCTAGTCTCATCTTCCTTTGTTTTTTCCACAAGTTACACTTAGTTCTGTCCAGCTCCTTTGAGGAGGTGACAGGTGGGAACAGTGTCTCTCTGCTCCTGGCTCCTTGTCCTCCTCTGTTCCAGAACACATTGCCTATGGCTACAGACCATCAGGCTAATCACTGCACTGTGACTGTGGGTTCACCCACAGTGCCTCAAGAATGTCTGCACCCCATGATGGGTCACCCAAAGACCACGGTCCCTCAGGGGTGTCCCTGCTGTGACATGAAATGCCTCCTTCCTGGAGTGCATTCCAGCGCTATCTCCTTCTGCCTCTGCTCTCTGTGTTTCTTTCATGTCTCCTCTGTTTTGTTTATCCTCCCAGCAACTGTGACTCATAAATATGTTGGAGCAGCAGTACAACATTCTCCTTGGACGGGTGACAGGTTTGGCAAATAATGGGCTTTTTAGTTCCATTTCAGAGCAGCTCCTGGTTCCTTCTACATGAGTCACCCTCACCGTTCCACCAAGACCCTACCAGGTATGTCAACAAAACCATAAGACACATTCATATACATTTTTTATTTTTGAACAATACATCTACAGAACTTAAAGCTAAAGGAGGCTAGGAGAATCGTTTTCCTCACCTCACTCTTTGTGATGTTTTTTCAGAGGAACTGGATTATTTCCATTTGACCATAGACTGACAGGTTAGACAGCTGATACATACCTTCATGAAGTGCAGTTACTAAATGTCTGAATGAATTGACTCTTTCTGCTAGATTTCATCTCACTTCTTGCTAAGATTGCTCTGTTTTTCTCAGTTATGATTATTGGAAATGAAATTGAAAGTGTAAGGTTAAAAAGGGAAATAGTAAATTGCACATACAATAAACATCAGAGAACAGAGCAGAGGCAATAAATTAAATATAAGCAGATGATACAAGTAATCCGATGGATTAATATGTATGACTAAGCTTCTCTAAAGATGTCCAATATATTCTAGAATGGAAAATCAATCATCTACAAAAATAATACAGCATAAAATTTCTTCGATTATGATGAAGGTTCTAAATCTTTTTCTCCTCCCCTGAAAATTAGTACAGAATTAAATACTATCCTCTATACGAATTCCAAATGGATACATATTATTGTTCAGGAAATGAAAACCAATTCATTAGGAAATAAGAAATACATGTTGTATTCACAATCAAGAAGCAATTCCTTGTTCTTCCAAAAGGAGCCATGTTGCCCATGGTAAGCCCTTGCTATGATTGATCTCACAAATGAGAACCATGAATCACTTAACCAGTGTGCCACAAGGACTACCTTATTAGAACAATGTTTTGGTCCTCTGTTCTCAAATGAAATAGAAGAAAGAGAAATATTTTCCAAAGATTTAGCCTTAACTGGAGTTTAAGATAGACTTGGGGCTCAAACCTACCTACTTCTGTTGTAAGGACTGGTCTCTGTTCCTCACTTGATTTGATCTCATCTGTCTTTAACATCTGTGACCAAACCACTTTCCCAAATTGCTATTCAAATGCTAATGAAGAGCAATTATGAGCTCAATTTTGGAGCCCAAATTAGGTATCTAAAATTTATGCAGAATTAATCCAGGCCTTTCCATCCTGCCAACACTACACATTGATAGCATATTAGCATAGCAGGCTGCAACCATTCTCACTGAGTTTTCTCAGCCCTGAATAAATTCCTGCTTTTTTGGGGTATTTTTTGGGAAAAATCTTCTGCCATCAGTTTCTAGTTGGTAGAATAGAATTTCAAGCTGGTCTACACAGGCTTTTGTCTGATATTTGTAGGGTAACAATTAGATTTTAAATCAATAATCTATTAATTTTGTCACATTAACAATTTTTTTAAAAAAATATCAGTGCTTCAAAAGACAGATTGCTACTGGAAGAATCAGCTTGAGTGGTGAATTATTGATGTCTATATGTAATTAAGAACAAAAATTAAGTTTTTTACTGTAATTTATCTTTTAAGGTCTCCATACTCAAAGAGGAAAAATCTGTATTTAATAAACTTTTAATTATTCCTCAGTAATGATTAAATTACATCAAGCTCTTCCTCATACAGCTTCTTAATTCCCTGACTTTCATGCACTTTCTATCTCGCTATAACCAAGTGCCTGGAGGAATTTCAAGTAGGATGCTTTGTGCTTCTTCAAAGTGTAATGGTCTCAGTCATGTCTGTGTTAGAGATCATGACATCAGAAGGTGTAAGTTAAAGCAGGTTAAAGTTAACCAACTGGATTTTCAGCTTAAATTTTTTAAGTCAAGGCAGTTCAAGTAAAAGATGTATGCAGATAAACTGACATTATTACATCAAGGAAAGAGTAATAATAATAATAAAGAATTAAAAGCACGTCACAACTTTATTTAAACTGGATTGGATTTAGGTTTTTTAAGAATAACAAGCACTGGGAGCAGAGAATTGCCTGAAAGGAAGATGTAGCCACTTTGTACTGAATATTAGGAAAAAATTTCTTTTCTGAAAGGGTTATTAAACACTGGAACTGGCTGCCCAGGGAAGTGATTGAGTGACCATCCTGGGAGGGATTTAAAAGCCTTGTAGATGTAGTGCTGTGGGACAGTTTAGTGATAGACCTAGCAGTGCTGGGTTAACAGTCTGACTTGGTGATCTTCGAAGTTTTTTTCCAACCAAAATATTCTATGGATATGTAATCAGAACCCATGTCTCTTCACTACTAGTTATAACTAGTGGGCTATAGAGTAAAACTCTCTTTTTCAGGTCAAATAAATCTGAAATTGTTTCCTTCAAAGAAACTGCTTTCAGCAGAATAATAGAGAAACTCAAAGAGAACATTTTCAGGAGTAGGGAGAAGTAAGTATTGATCCTTAGAAGAAAACTGTATCTTGGCACCTGTGCGACTAGACTGGTATGTTGTCAGAGAATGATTTGGTTTCTCCAGTATGCTTTCTCTTTCTTTCTTTCTTTATTTATTTTATTATTATTTTTGCTGGTTTTACTGCTCCTAGAGGTTGAAGCAGATCTTTCATAGAAAGTTCTTATTTCCTGGCAACTTGCTATTCTGTCTTATAACTGCAGTCATATCGGTTCATTAATCCAGTTCCATTTTTTGTGGAGGTATATGATGCACTAACTGAAGTATATATCATGTTGTGGAATGCAAATACATTGACTCCATAGACTTGATAATTCCTCGTGTGGAGGTATTTGGGTAACTTCATAAAGGAGGAAAACATGACAATGTCTAAAATATTTACAAATCCATAAAGAATAAGATTTTAAAAATTAAAAATGTCAACTTCTTGCCCTTCAAACAGAATTCTAAGGCACTGGATTGAACTAAATATCTGTATTTTTTCCCATTGCAATCATAAAATGAAGATGTGAATGAACCTTGTTAAGTACCATGAAAGTGTCAAGCAATTACCATATAAACAAATGAACAAATTAAGAAACCAAATTTGACAAATAAACCAGTTACTAAACTGAAAAAATTACAGATTGGCAAATAGCTTAGTAAAAAGGGAGACACTCTTGAAGTTTATTAGAAAGGGCAGCTCAGATAAAGTAGGTTGTGAAAATTGATTCAAGATCCTTTCAAGCACTGGGTAGCTGTCATTCACTGAGATATGAGAGAAAAGGAGTAAAAATCAAGACTAGGAATAGTGGCTTGGACATTCTACAATCAAGTCATGTGAGAATTAAGTATTATCTAAAAACTTGGTAATGCTTGGACAAAAGGCTACTGCTTTATTTTTATTGCATATGACATTTAGATTAAGATAGATAACTATCCTACATTTCAAAATGTCATAGCTAAATGGTAGACTGGATATCATGAGTAGCTGCTATATGAAATATGCAAAGACTGCTTTACAGAAAAAGCTTGCCCTCCACCAGCAATCCCTGAGCACTATCCTGAGATAAGGTGTTCTGCATAATCTTTTAGTTTAGGTTGCAAACTTTAAGCTATTTTTTTGGCCCCATGTGGGATGACCTTGGCTGACTGCCAGATATTCACCCAGGAGCCCTCCCACTAAGCATTCTCAACAGCACAGGGAGTGGAAATAAGATGGGTAACTTCCTAAGTTGAGATGGGGACAGGGAGATTGCTTGTCAATTACAGTCACTGGCAAAACAGACTCAAATTGGGGAAAATTAATTTGATTTGTTAAAGAAAAAACAAAAACAAACAAAAAATACCCAGTAAAATGGTGAGAAATAATAAAACTAAAAATATCTTTCCTCCACCCTCTCCTTTTCCCAGACTCAACTCGTTAGTTCCTGACTCTTATACTGCTCCACACACTGCCTCAGCAGTGCAGAAGGAACAAGGAATGGAAATTCCAGTCAGGATATATCACTTACTCTCTGCTGCCCATTCCTCCTTTTATTTTTTCTCCACTCCAGCATGGGGTCCTGCAGGTTGCATTCTTATTAAACTTCTTCAAAACGGGCCCTTTGCATGTGCTGCAGTCCTTCAAGGACTGTTGCAGTGTTGATCTTTCTCACAGAGTCCTCTGGTGTGGGTCTCCCATAGATCACAATTCCTTCCAGAAAATCTGTTCCTGCATGGACTCCTTTCCATGGACCAAAGCTCCTGCCAAGAATCTGCTCTTGTGTGGGCTCTCCGTGGGCTGCAGCTTCCTTGGGGGCATCTCTACCTGCTGTGGCATGAAATAATCTGCTCCAGTGTGGTCTTCCCTGGGTTGTAAGGGACCAACCTGTGTCACCATGGTTTACTCCAGAAGCTTAAGGGGAATCTCTGCTTGGTAAATGGCATATCTTCTCTCCTCCTTCATCACTGAGCTTGCTCTCACATTCTCCTTGCTCCCCTCTCTCCCAGCTGCTGCACATTGGTTTCACCTTCTCTTAAAAATGCTGTCAAAGAACCACTATCAGCGTAGCAGATGGACTCAGCTTTGGCCAGTGGCAATTCCATTTTGGAGGTGGCTGGAACTGGCACTGCACCCCCCCCACTCAGGGGGGCAGCCCTCAGTCTCTTATCACAAAAGCCACCCCTGCAGCCCCCAGTGTCCCACCCAAACCTTGCTGTGTAAATCCAATACAGCCTAAAGTCACCCAGCAATCCCACCATCACTGAGAAAATACTGCACAGCTGTCAAGGCAGATATTTGCTCCAGGTACTATATCACACCATGGGCTCTGGAATTCAGAGTTAATTATTTTGACTCTACTGACTTCAAAAACTGCATATCACAATAAACAAACTGAGAAATGTGTCCTGAAAAAAGATATGCTACCTAATGAAAATGTACAGTAAATGCAGAGAACCAGGTGCAGTTTAGTAAGAGAATGAGATTGCTTAAATATTGGAATGCACATTATCGAAAAAAGCCCAAGTGACCTACAATCATCATGCCATGTATTATTTTTTTAATTTTAATAAATTAATTTGAGTTATGCCTTGTAAAAAAATGATCAAGTGTAAAAAAGCAAATTGAAGTATAAAATGTATAGAGAAAAAAGTCACAAGAAGGTATATCATAAAAAAAGGAATGACAGATATTCAGAGGAAGAAAACAGATCTAAAACTTATCCTTCCTCTGTCACAACTTTCTTAGAACAGTAAACAAGAAAAAAAGAAACACCAGAATGATATAGCTCTTACTTCTTTGGAAAGAAAAATATTTCATTTGTTCATGAAATAAAGTAAGAGACTCCTGCTATCACCTCCTGCTAGTGTTACATTGGCACAAAACCAAGCAAAAGTAAGAATTGTGTAATCCAACATGTTAGATGACCTTCAGGGCAGTACTAGGAGATATAGCAGATCTGGCCTCACACCTAGTAATGTCTGGTCTGTGTCTGGCTGATTGCAACTGTTCCTGGGAAGCACACAAATATGTAGCAAAAGATCACGTTTCAAAACCCAGTAATATAGTAAATAATAGTAAATGCACAGTAAATATATATATATTTAATTTATATTAAGAAAACAATCTGAAAACACTATTCAAAAACAGTACTTCCAGTCTACTGGCTTTTTCACACCTTGATAATAATTATCTAAACTGGATGGAAACAGAGATACTTACAGTCAGGTGAGACAATACCTCATTATCAGGGGCCAGGTTTTAAGCCTTTCTGTTGAAATCACTGGGAAAATAAGATGCTTCCAGAAACAAGCAAAAATGATAAATGGGGAGCTGGCTTAGTTTTCCAGTAAGAAATGCTGAGCAGAAAGGGTAAATCCAGTTCACACAACAAGGCAAACTCTATGAATACTCTTCTGTAGTGGAACAAAGCAATCAGATGCCTCTGATTACCGGGAAGTAGGTGTGAACCGGTATCAAATCCACCTGTGCCCAATTAGGGCAGGCCCCCTATTGAGCATGTGCAAGATCAGGGGGCCAATAAAAGGTGAGATTCACAGCCACAGACTGGCTCATCTCCAAGGTGAGGCTCTTGTGGCGCAGCTGGTTAAGACCCAGTACTGCAATGCTGAAAGCCCCTGGTTCGAGACTCCACAGAGAGCCTCACCCTGGAGGCAATGAGCGCTAGTGGCGCAATGAAGGTAATACAGTGTTTAAAGAGCTACCAGCCTCTCTCGTGACTGGCCCAGCAGTGAGCCAGTCTGTGGCTGTGAATCTCACCTTTTATTGGCCCCCTGGTCTTGCACATGCTCAATAGGGGGCCTGCCCTAACTGGGCACAGGTGGATTTGATACCGGTTCACACCTACTTCCCGGTAATCAGAGGCATCTGATTGCTTTGTTCCACTACACTCTTCCTTCTTTATTTCTGCACAGGAACTTGTATCCAGGTCCTGAGAGCACCCTGAGCAGAGGTCTGAGCCAAGCCATCCTGGGACTATGTCTGACATCAGTTACCCTCACCAGGCTTCATCCTGACTCCCTCCTGTAGGATAATATTCCAGCTAGACCCAAGCCTATCCTCATGCCCAGGGAGGTGCCCATGCCCAGGGCTGGGTCTGTCCCCTGGCTGCTCTGCTCCTGGAAGGGACAGGCTCTGGCTGCTGGATCCTGCTCTCCTGCTCTCCTTGTCTCTTGTGGCTGTTGTCTCCCTGTCCCAAGGGAGCAGCTGGCCACTGCTATGGCCCAGCAGTTTGATGTCCTTGGGTTCTAAATCCCGACTATGCTGACACATTGACTAAGCTGTTTAGCCAGGGCAGAGCTGAATGTGCACAAAAGTAGGATTTTAGTAAACTAGACTTAATTTTTTTTTAAAGGCCGTGGAATCTACCTACCATGTGGGCTGGTGGCAAGTGACCCAAAGAAAACAGGTAAATAATTTTAGATTACATCCCACAGTTTCCCTTGAGGTTTTCTTTAGGTGATTAAGTGCTTGACTGGGTCCAAGTACTAGCATACTGCTATTTTCAATTTCACCTTTTATGAAACTCAAACACTTGGGGTTAAAGAAAAAGGGTTTGGTAAATGAAGACAAACCAAGACTCAATTATGACAAGATATTTGCAGAAATCCAAAACACCTCAGTACAGAAAGAATGTTTACATTTTTAAAACAAAAAAGACATACCCTATTCTTCATACTTCATTCTTCATCAACATCTCTGCAAGAACGGATATAATTGTAATTTTTGCTTCGGCTTCAGTGGGAGAAGAAGGCTGTTTTTTTGTTTTAGTGATATCCAGAATTAAGTAGAACACTTAGCCTTTCAGCAAAATTGTTTCTCAGGGAGATATCCCAATTAAACAAATACTCCAATGAAGCATGTCCCATTTAAATGGATATAGCAGTCCTTCTTCCTTCATCTAGGGTAAGAGTAACAAATGCAATACAGAAATAATGTCAAAGAATTCAGTCTTCTAGGTGAATACAATAGTTTTTTTTTCTCATTCAATTATCTTTTATTAGGTTAATTGGTTCAGAACTGAATATTCATTCCTGATAGAAGCTTGTGTATTTGCCAGTGTTTCCTTGACTGTAAAAACATGATTATTTGTTCTTTCTGTGAACTATTTTGTGTTAACTGCCAAGCAGTTATTGATGACTTTTTTGAAGCTGCCATTGCAAGAACTGGAATGAATTGCTCTTTTGCAAGGTCATATATCAACTCAAAGATCTCCAGTTATAAAGACTGTTTAAATCTATCATTAACATACTGGGTTGCCTAAGACTCGCGCTCTCTGTGGCTTCTTACCCTCTGTCCTTTAACTCATGAGCTCTCATTATTGTCAAAAACCATAGGAAAATACATTTTGAAAAATCAGCCTTGATAACTCCTGCTGATAAAGAAAGATGAACAGGTCACAAAAGAAAAGTATGTGGAAACCTCAATTTGCATTACTGACTGCCACTGTCCCAGAAGACTCACTTTAAAGAGACCAACAGCTTTTTTCCTGATAGCAGTATGTAAATGAGGAGAGTTTTGAGGTTATTCACTAGACAGGTACAAGTTGTCCTTTCCACCTATAAGTGGTCTTTGAGGATTTATAATTAAATTGACTTTAGAGCTTGCCAGTAGCTACTAGTGCACCTACAAGATTTTCCTTGTGATAGGCTTCACCCACAAGGAAGTGCTAGATTTTATTATTATTATTTTCTTCTTTAATAAGTAAACAAAACCAAGTAAAAAAAGACCTCCCAAAACTATCTATCAAGAAAAGGCAAATGAAAGCACTTTGAAAAATTGCCAGTATTCTTGCTTCAGCAGTGACTCAAGAAACAAATTATAGAATAATCATGGTAGTATAAAGCCTTTCTATTTTCCCACACTACTGTTCACTGTTCTGGAAGAAAAAAGAATGTCAAGATGAAAGAGACTGTTGTAGGAAAGCAAAGAGAATAAGCAGAATCTTTTTAAAGATTAAGAGAAGGAAGACTGAACTGTTAGATTTCTGTTTGAAAAAGTAGCAAACTGTCACTCACATTGGCAAGGGATGGTTATTTTAACAATGATCCCCATCCCTGGTGGCCTATGTACAGTTGTCTCTCCTCTGGTACTGAAAAAATTTTCTTTTTGCTCTCATAAGAGAATATGATTCACATGTCTATGAATGATGGATGAAAGAAGAGGGAAGAATGGTGGGAGTATAACATGAAAAAAGGTTTTTTGGATTGCTGCAAATACCTTGTCTCTTGAGACGCTGTAGAACCTGATACTCTAACTGGACACAGTGAATAACCACAGGTATGCTGTTAGAAAACATAGGTTCCATACATCAGGAACCAAAACCGTGTATGTTTCTGCCCCTTAGAATTCATCCTCTCCATTCAGACCTGACACACTTTAATTCTGAATTGTTAGAAAGCATTCTAGAAGCTCTTCATGCCAGCCCCAGATCCCCAGAGAACATTTATCTTCAAAGACTTACCAGCAGGTTAGAACATTCAGCCACTAATTTACACTATTACTATGCTATATTAATCTGAGTAGTTCTTGCTGTCTACTCTTCCTCTACCACTAGACTTTTGCTAACAACAAGCATATGGTCAGTCGGTTACCCATAATGGCAATGGCAATTCACTTATTTTAATTTCTGATCACAGTACACACTCTCATAAGTTAGCTTGTGATCTAACTTACTTATTTCTGTGAATAAAGTGACTGCATTTTCAGAGGTCCTGATAAATGTGAGCAGTCTTGGCCAACATAATTTTCTGTTACACTTATAGTAAAGAAGTTTTTTATGTTTCAGTTGAATCTCATGAGTTCCAGTTTGGGACCATTGCCCAGTCTCTGGACACCACTAAAAAGAGTCTGATCCCACCCTTCTGATATCTGCCCTTGAGAAATTCATAAGCATTTATGAGATCCCCCCTCATTCTCCATGTCTCCAGGCAGAACAGTCCCATCTGTCTCAGCCTTTCCTTGTAAGGTAGATGCTCCAGTCCTCTAATCATCTTAATGGCTCCGTACTAGACTCTCTCCAGCAGTTCCTTGTCCTTCATGAACTAGGGAACCCAGAACTGAATGCAATATTCCAGATGGGGCATCACTAGGACAGAGTAGAGGGGGAGGAAAACCTACCTTGCCAGAATCTTCTTGATACAACCCAGGATGCAATTGGGCTTCTTGGCCACAAGGGCACATTACTGGTTTATGGTTGTCCCATTTTCCAACAGGATTCAGACCTTTTTCCACAGAGCTGCTTTCTAGCAGGTGATCACCTAAAATGTACTGATGCATGGGGTTAACCCAAACCATTCTATGATGCTGTGAATCTGTGTAAGCCCTGTGACCCTTATGAAGATCATGGAGGAACTGGACGCTTCCAGATGGCATCTTTTGCTTGCAGAGTAGATGGCAAATAAATGTTTAGCAAATATGAAGTAAAGAACATTGACATGTATGTATGATATCTGTCTGTCCTTCAGGCAGAATTGTTTCATTCATGTTAAATGATAGATGTTTCTGTTCATGAGGGATCAACAACACATATTGTTTCCTCCTGGTAAATCACAGAGTACTACACAGTCGCATAAAAGTGTCTGTTTTTTTCATATGTGTCTAATTGCAATGATGGCACCCATAAAATAAGAACAGGATTTTCTTCTATTTGACAATTGTATATCATAACTACTAAGCTGTGGAACCAAGATTACTACTCTTTACTCATGAACCTGAATACTTAGCAACATGGATTTGATTTGCACATCCAGATGTCTAACTTTGTCTAACTTTGATGCTGAGCAACAATAACATTTCCTGTTTTTACTGTTTCATAGAGAATTCCAAGCTGGAAGCTTATGAACTTATTTGAGCATACAGCATATGTGGAAAACGAGATAACTGGTACCAGGGTGCTCTTCAAGGTTCTAGACTAAAAGTAAACTAAAGTTTAGTATTAGGAAGTATATTTAGGTGACAATCAAGATACTATTTTGAATAGTGACAGCAATTAACTGGTGGAATAACATAGGAAGAATCACCTCTCTTGTTACCAAATTTTAAATAAAAAATGGATGTTTCTCAGTCACGAGAAAATATTAATATATTTTATTCAAACAGGGAACAACTGATAACAGCTGTTATACATGGGAAAAGACTGGATGACCATTAGGCTTACCTGCGGATTTATACACTCCAACATTCTCAGAATATTTAATTGAGCACTATTAGATTGTATGTCTAGAAGGGAGAAGAAGAGATGTAATTTTATATCATTTGGAGACCTGAACCAGTGTAACTCTGGAAGTAATTTGAATTTTATAATATGGCCAATTAAATGAATTATGCTATTTTTCTCTTACCATAGAAGGACAAATAACTTTTGCCTGAAATTTGTCACACATTATTTAAGATAAGGAAAGATAATAACAAGAATAACGGTGTATTTCAAAAGTATTTGAGTCAGAAAAAGTAGTGATAATGGAAATAAATACTTTTCTGTAGCAATTTAAATTTAAAATTTAATTAATTCATATAAGAATACTAAGATCTTCTTGACCAGAGGACATATATTTTCCTGTTTTGTACCTTTCAGGAGATCTTGAAAGGATTAGATATTGTAAAACTTATGGTTTGAAAGGGGCAAAGAATCACCGTCAGTGTTTCCCCTGTCCTCTGAGCCTGTGGGGACATGAACCACCTCCAGCTCTGAATCTTTACAGCCACATTAAAATAGCACTTATTTCACTTGAGGGACAAGAGTAGCAATTGCAAATAATAAGTCCTGTAAGGTTATATTTGCATTAAAAAGTAGTACAGAACTGTAGGAACATTTTTGCAGAGTAAAATAGTACTAAGGACCTGATGCTCATTCTATCTGCCATATGGTAAGTTTTATTTCTGCTCAAGTCTTGCCCCATGGATGCAGTGTCTGTAGCATTTAGAGTGCAAAAGTTGCATCCAGGTTGTCTACCTCCCAGTTCTTTTGGCTCTGATAGGAATCCTCCGTGTATCCTCAGAAGTGGTTTCTTGATTGGGAAATAAATTTTAAAAAGTACACCTAAACCACTAAATGTTAACAAATTAAAAAACTAATTAAAGAAATCAGAGGATATAGTAAGTATTCTAAGTTAACCAGCTGTAAGTCAAGTACTTACCAGACTTGAAAACTGAACAGCTAGAGAACTCATCATGTTGGTCTGCAGTGAGTAGCCGAAGGATTTATTGTAGCTGAGCTACTAAAACTAAAAATACATTTTCTAGGCATTTGAATATTGTTTGGGTTGCCTTCTTCTCCACCACTGGATAATGTTTATAAAGAGAGCTGCCTTTATACTAACAGCTGGTAGAGCCAGATCCTTAACTGCAAAATTGTATGAAACAGATATTGCTTCTTGAGGCACTCAAATAAGTGCCTGAGAGCCTCAGTAGGTTAACCTGCAGCAATGTTTTATTTAGATTCATGGGGTTTTTTCTTTGTTTTTTTGTTTGCTTGTTTGTTTTAAACAGATCTTGTGTCTTATTCTCTCCAAAGTAGCCTGTGTTATCACACATAGGACTAGCTAAATTTGCAGGAGAAGTCTATTGCTGTAAAAGGTTGACTTGTTATTACAAAATCGGAATTACTCCTACCACAAGGAGTGATAAAGCCGTACATTTTGTCTTTACTTGTTACAGTAGCTTAATAAGCTTTGAGGGGAATTGCTTCTTTCTTTCCCAGAAAATCTACCTCCCCAATGGGGCTTTTCTTTCCAAGGACAAATCTCCTCTTCCTCTGTCCTTAGATAGTTTCATAGCATATCTTCCTTACCTGCTTTTCTTTTTAACGCAATTAATTAAGTTAAAGTATAAAATACAAGGCATTTTGTCTCCCAGAGGTCTACTTTGACACATGATCTTGCTATTTATGTATTTAGTTTAGTGCACTCTTGAGGTCCTAGATGGCCTTCTTGCCATTCACACTTTAAAATCTGTCACAATGTTTTATAAATTGAATATCATAAAGAAAATATTTCTTGTTTATAAATCTGATAAAACTAACAGACTGTGGTGTGACATGACACTTTTAGCAACAGGACAATCTTTCCATTCACCTCTTCCATCACTACTGCCTGTATTAGTTTATTACTTTTTCTACTGTATTAGCTTTAAAGTAAAAAAACCAAAACAAACCCACATCTCAAAACAACACAATCCCCACATGTCAAATTATGACAAATTGATTTTTCTACTCATCTGAATTTTCCAGACAGCTTGTCCTGGCTTGGGCCAGGATAGAACTAATTTTCTTTCTTGTAATTTTTCTTTCAGTTAAGTCTCTTCTAAGTAGCTGCACTTGCTGAAATTAATGGCATGTTTCTTATACAGTGGCTGCTTCTAGGACTGATAACACTCACTGTTTATAGCTAGTTATGGCTCGTAGACTATGGCAAGTATATTTTAAATAATGAATTAAAAGGGAAAAAAAGAAGATAAATTATATATAAACTCATTTGTAAACAGAGGGTTGAGTCCCACGTATAGGGCCCTTAAAGACTCATTAGTTTAAAAATAATATGTAAGTAATAACTGATGTATTCTATCACTTCATTAAAGTCTGGTGATTTACTTAAATGAAAAATCCTTATGTACTTATGAATACATGAATAAATATATACTTATTTTTCCTCTCTTTACAAACCAGTCATTTTCTATTAAGCAGAGAAGAAATAACTGCTGAATGCACTAGATGTAACAAGGTCTCCAGTTGTTAAACCTTTGGTCAAATCAAACCATGATCCTTCCTTTAGATTTCCTGTAGTCAATAATCTTTTGGGTAAATGAAGTGCTATTAATTGCATTTGTATGCTTTCAATGAAGTACATCTGATGTTTTTTGTTGTCTTGACAGCCAACTTGCATCATAATGAAAAAAAAAACCCAAGGATCATACATGTGGTAGGGAATTTATGTGGTCAATATGCAAATATATATATATATATATATATATATATATATATGAAGTGCTTGCATCTGATAAATTGCATAGCTACACTTTAAAAGACAGATAATCAAGAAAACTGTAAAACTTAATTAAAATAAAAATTTTAGTGATCTGAATTCTAGTAAAATTAATGTCAATCAGTGTATCCCACACAACAGAAGATTTAATTTTGTTTGGATTTATTTGACCATTAAACTAGGGGGTCACCACATGAACAAATGGAAATAACTTTTGAAAAATCTGCACATTTTCAGACAGTTGTGTTTCGCCATAGTATAAATTGTTCTTTTTTATATAATTTTGTTATATAACTGGTAACACAGGTTTTGTGATAAACTTAACATCTAAGTCAATGATTCAAATGCATACTTACAGTACCCAAAATGGTGCAACTTCGAGGCTATTATGTAAGTGCTGCTACATTCAAAATAGATGGCACCGTAAGCTGCCAAGTTGAATGTCTTAGATAATATTTGCTATGCAAAGGAAAACACTGTTTAAATGCTGCTTTTCCATGAAGAAAAGCAATGCTGTGCTACAAAATGTCTGAATTCCATATTTGCTGTGAACAGATGTGAACAGGAACAGTCATTATATTAAACTGCATTAATTAAATATTGACAGAGGAACCTCAGTAGATAAATTTATTAAACCAGCATGGGTTCTGATTAGCAATTAGTAGATAGATGTGTTCATGATTATTGGCATGTGGCAGCAAACAATCACACTGTAGAGAGTATCTCCTGCATTATAATAATGTTATCCTGTCCTACCATTCCCTGCCAGGAAATATTCCACTGGATTAGCAAACTGAGTTAATGACTCTCTTGCATTGCTCAAAAAATTGTGTTTGTTCTTATGACATTCTTTATCACTGATTCTCTTAACAACTTTCCTGATAAACAAATCCAGCTTGTAATGCAGGTAGGGGTAACAGCCCCAAATTGGTATACTGGGAATATATGAGAACGACATTTTGGAGAGCTGTAACCCTCTACAAAGCAGGTAGATATGTTAGTCAAAGAAAAAAAAAAGGAAAAAAATAAAAAAAAAAAGATTCCTTTACTGCAAGAAGTTGTTCTCTTAGTCTAGGAGAACATCCATGCAGTTTTCTTTTTCTTTAATCACTTTAAGCTTTCACAAGAGAATTGAGAGTTTTCTGAATAGTGCTATCTGTGGTTCTAATCAAAATAACAGGATACTAATGGTTTCACTGATTTAAAGAAGTTAAGTAGGTTGTCTTAATGTATTGTTTCTTTGAAATAAGCTATTTCTTTAATTTAGTATGTATCTGGAAGGTGAATAAGTATCTGCTGTTAGTTTAAATTTAGTTTCTCTACTTCTAAATGTAATAGACTGAATTATTGCAATTAGGTAAAAGAAAATTACAGTATTAGCCTGTGGTTATAGTGTTAAGCAAAACTTCAAAATCTTTGTTTCTGCATTCATGCATATGTGAAGTCATGCTCACATGTGTGTTATCTTCCACAAGGGCCTGTTCAATGGCACATGAAGCAGTCAATGGCTACTGGCAGTATGAACCTGAAGTGCTAATCCAGTGTACTGCTGTGTATCACAGTATTACAGTCTTCCCATGGTGACTGATAGCAAAAAAGATTGGCATGATACAGTGTCCTAATCTACAACTGATTTTGTCTGAAGAGTAGAACCGATAGAAGTAAAGCACATCCTGCTTCACAGCGCACTGTTTACAGTTCCCCAAAGGAGAATTTATTTCACTGAAGACCCTGGACTACAATGATACGTTTGTAGAACTTTGGATCCAAGAATCTAAATGGTCGTAAGTTTGTAGGACAAGGCACAGGATCAGTAGTTTGAAGTAGCTGGTGTTAAAGACCCCAGATCTACACTGTAAGAAGAGTTCACTTCAGCCTTTCCTGAACCCATCCTGTTTGGGCCTCATCCCCTGGCTGTCCTGCACTTGCCATGTGATAGCACTCAAGATCAACCTCTCCATAATTTTTCCAGGCACAGAGGTCAGGCTGACAGGCTTGTAGTTCCCTAGATCCTCCTTTCAATCCTTCTTGAAGATGGGTGTCATGCCAGCAACCCTCTAGTCATCTGGGACCACCCCTGTTAACCAAGACTAGTGATAAATGATGGAGAGGGCTTGGTGAGCTCCTCTGCCAGCTCCTTCAATACTCTTGGGTAGATCCCATCTGGCCCCATTGACTCATGGGTATCCAGGTGCCAGAGCAGGTTTTTAACCTCTTCCTCCTGGATAATGGGGGTGCTGTGCTACTCTCCATCCTTATCTTCCAGCTCACCCAGCTGTGAATGTACCCTAAAGCACATGGCTCAAGTGTAATTGAAGGACCAATGGATTCTTGACCCCTATGTTCCCTTTAGGTGCTAAAGAGAACTTGGTGTCTACCCAGAGAAAAACTTCTTTTTTTGCTTTCTACTGAGAGAAATTTATTTAGAGCACAATAAGATTTCTGCTGAACTGAAATACTATGTCATCACTGGGGACAGCCAGGGGACATGTAAAAACTTGTTCTACTGCTCCAAATTGAATTGTTGATGTAGTTTCAGCGTTACTGGCACAACAAGGCACTACGGAGAAGCTCGTTTCCCATACTTTTTTAATCATTATTCAAACATCTACTTCATGAGGATCTGTTAGGGCCTGGAATGAACAAAGGTTTCCCTGTACACTATATAGGGGATAATGGTGGATCTTGAAGATGATCATTCTGAGTTAAGACCTTGGAAAGACCCTTCTTATTTTGAATAGACTTTCTGATTATTATTTTTTTTAGGTTTCCTACTGCTAAGATGAGAATTATAAATTTATAAAAATTATTATTAATTTATTTTCAATTAATTTTTTGTTGAGAAAATTTTCTGAAATTTGTTCTATGAAAAGGTTAGCTATGAAGAGGAGTTCTCTAAACATAATCTTTAAAGCATGGGTGTCTTCATCTGGAAGTGATGACTTCATGTATATGTACATACAAGTATTTAATAGTTACACTGTATGATGCCAACAGTTAGATGATTATCACTGGTGGAATCTAAACCTCTGTCTGATATGTCATAAGCCACAAGGACTTCTGACACACTGAATTTAGCCGGAATGAAAACACTGAGGGTAAAAGCAATCTTTAATATGTTTACAAATGTCTACTTTAGGCTACAGGGCAATCTGGACAGCCTTTCAAGGACTGCAGAAGAATTAATTATTTTCTGATAAAATAAATCTAAAGGAGGCTTTTTGCTTGTATAATAACACTTTAGTAGACATATTTGGAAATAAGACATTTAATTTCAGGCTCTTTGCTGCTGAAACAAATTCAAATCTATTTCTCAAACCCCGTAAGTGCCTGCCTGGCTGTGTGGGCAGTGGGATGCTTTCCACTTCTTGTATTCATGCTCTTCCCAGTTAGAAAAGAGTTCAAGATACAGTGCTTTTTTCAAGATACAGTTCAGACTGTCACCAGAAAGGCTTTCAGAAGACAGACAATGAGTTTCTATGCGCCAGTTTCTTAGCACCGGGAGAGGACTTGATTTCATCTAAATTATGCTATGATCACAAAATAGATATGTGATCATTAGTGACAAATTCTGCTTAGCTATGAATGGCAGAGCTATACAGAGACTTTTTTGTTGTTGTTGTTGTAATTCAGTCATATGTTAGTAGCATGTCTTTATCTCTAAGTCATCTCTCCATCTAGAATGTTAGTGTATTAATTGTACCATGGAATTCATGTTTAGAGAATGGCTTTTTATCTTATAGCTTCTTATCTTGAACTGACACTACATCACCATCAGTGTCAAAATTTGTACCTATAGAAAATATGCTATCATCTTTTGGAAAGGACATACTATATTTTTACTCACAGGTTAAAGTGTTATTCTAAATACCTGTCAAAGGTCAGGAAAAAATATTTTTCTTCTCAAAGTGTCACTTACAACTTAACTAAGGTGTTTATTTGCTATGCATAACCATGGAAAACAATGAAAGAAAATCACTATAAAGTACCATGAGTGATTTCTACAGTGTAAAAATACCTCCCATCCCATAAAGTCAGCTTTCAGAAGCATGAACCAAAACCCAACATGAAAAATTCTTTATACATAAACATTGCTGGAATTGTTTACTGTGCACTTGTAACAGAATGAAGGCACAGTATTCCAGATGTTCCAAAACAAGAATGCAAACCATGAGAATATAACAAGGCTTGCTTTTTTAAAAAAAATATTTTTTACCATTTCAGTAGAATAATGGCTTACACACTAAAAGTGTTTTTTGAATCTGTCTAGAATATTTTATGCAGCTGTGTCTGAGATTTCTTTCATTGTCATTTCAGTCATGCTTTCCCCTGAACCTCTTGAACTTTGAATTAATTTTCATTGAGCAACAGTGGCCAGAACTCTCCAAACACTTTCCAGATGAAGTTCCACCAAGTGACTTAATGATGACACTTTCACAGTTCTGTGGGACTTAATGTGGCTTAAGCTGTTGTTTAAACAAAGGACAAAAGAAAATCAACATGATACACTTGAGATGGACAAAAAAATGGCCAAGTGACTGGAGTGTAAATATGACCCTTAATGCAAACATACAATCAGAAATCATAGGATTTTTCAGGGTTGGAAGGGACCTTTAAGATCATCAAGGTCCAACCCCCCTGCCATGGGAGGGACACCTCCCACTAGATCAGGTTTCTTAGAGCCCTATCCAGCCTAGCCTTAATAAATTTCAGGGATGGGGCTTCCAAAACCTCTCTGGGCAACTTGTTCCAGTGTCTCACCACCCTCATGGTGAAGAACTTCCTAACATCCAGTCTAAATCTACCATCCTCAAGTTTGAATCCATTCCCCATAGTCCTATCACTATCTGATATCCTAAAAAGTCCCGCCCCAGCTTCCTTGTAAGCCGCTTTCAGACACTGCCAGGCCACAATAAGGTCTCCTCAGAGCCTTCTTGTCTCCAGACTGAAAAATATACTGTCAATATTTATCCCAAGAGATTAATGACAAACTATATAGTCTTTAATATGTATCAGACATGCAAAAGTTTTAGATAAGACAAAGTAGAAAATTACATAATAATGAAATATCATAGTAATGAAAAAACAGGTAAAATATTCAGAATTATATTATCTATTTGATGTTAGAATCCAACAAAACCAGAATGTTTCAAAAAGGCAAAATCAAACTGGGTATCCAGGACCAGCTAAGTTCATCCATACATACAAAATGGGAATGTTTTTCTAAAAAGCAATTATGTAACAGCACAAATTACAATCCAGTGAGAATCAAAAATTCAAAGGGTTGATATCTGCAGGTTGCCAGCTTGCAGATTATTTTTCCTGTATTCAAACACAGAGATAACAAAGCTCAACATTAAAGTACCAGGTCAAATTAGAAACACTAATTTTTTCACTATGAAGACAGGAACTTCTGGAATAATTTCTTTAATGCCATGACCAAATCAATGTTAACATCAAATGAACTTATTCCCTAAATATATTAAGTGGTACTTTGCTAGTGTCAGACATGGTTTTCCTCCATGATATGTATCTTTTTTTGGTACAGAACAGCCTAACGATGAACTGCCTGAGATACATGCCTGCTACAGGTGCATAAGCCATCTGTGATGCACTTATCTCATTGAAGAACATTAGCTATTACTAAGTTCCACAATCTAAGAAATGTGTCATATAAAAAAGACTTGCTGCTCCTTGAGCTGCTTCTAGGAATTTAGCAACTGATATACTAAATATTCTGTTGGAATAAATAAAAAAAAAAAAATTCAAAAAGCTGTAGAAAAAAAGAAAGATGATATTTAAGAAAAAGCAGAAAGCTGAAGTTTATACAGTAATATCTAAGTAGAAGTGTTTTTCACCAAGTAAAAAGCTACTACTGGCACTTGCCACATTTGCACAGCTGTGCATTGCAGTCTGACATTGTACTGCATCAAAATTCATTCTGTGAAAGAAAGACTTCTATCACTGTAATAATGAATCACATTAATATGGCAATGCTAATGTTGAAAGCATCTTACACTTAATGAATACACAAAGTATTTTTTTTTTTAATCGTTATTTCCACCAGTAAAATAGTGGCCATCTGAAATAAGAGTACAAATTTGCAGCAGGGCAGCTGAAACATAAAAGCTGAAGACATCCACTTTTGTAAATGAAACATAGCAGAATCCTAAACATGGTAGGCAACATCAAAATCTGCAAAGGTCATGTTTGGATATTGCAAAACCAGTCTCCTTTAAAATTATAATTAATTTCAGTGTATGAAATTAAATGGAAATGGCAAGTTAGTCTCAGAGTAAAGTCAGGAGAAGAATATATATAGGTCAGGAAACACTTAAGATGCCAAAAAATGTTCCCCACCACCACCAGAATTAATTGGCAAATATAGCTCTTCCTATTTGAATAACACCATTATATATACATTTATTCTCTGAAGTTCCTGATTGCTAAGTATTAATTTTTTTTTAATAGAGAGTCTGCAAAGCTTTTTTTGCACTCTTACATAAATATTGGTGAATATTGTTTTTAAAATATAAAAGAATGTCTGCATTCTTGTTCATTCACCAAATGATTTGGTGGAAATTGTTTGCAATTCTCTTTGTGTTCCACCTTTTCTTTAAACCTTTTTTTCCAGTACTGCAGTACAAACTGAAGGTTTTACAGAATCACAGAATTGTTACAGTAGGAAAAGACCTCTAAGATCACTGAGTCCAACCATCAAGCCAGACCTGTGGAGTGGCATTGGAATGGCCTGCCCAGGACAATGGTGGAGTCACCATCCCTGGAGGCATTTAAAAGGCATTTGGACCTGGTCCTTAAGGACATGGTTGAGTAATTAGATTATGGGGTTGGTCAAAGATTGGGCTGGATGATCTTGGAGGTCTCTTCCAACCTAAACATTCTGTGACTCAGAGATTCTGTGAAATTGGCACCTGAAACTGGCACCTGAAACAGGCATATATTACCAGTTGAGTCTTCCTGCAAATGTAGACAAGTTACAGCCACTTAGAACTATTCAATGAGCAATGTTATTTCTGCAATCTGCTCCCATCTATTTCTTGGAATTAAGTTTGAGATAAAATTCAAGTCACAAACAATGCAGATTCTTGATTCTCCTTAAATGTAGCATTTGTTTGGCATGTTTACAAATTGCTAAAAACAGCTCTGCACCAGTAACTCCAGACTTTTAGCATAAACAGAAATTCCTCATGGTTTGTTTTTCTGTATGTTATTGAGAGTCCTTAATGAACACATCTCTTTCCTAATGGAGTGTTGTGGTCTCCAGCACACATCTCCCTTAGTACAGCTTAAGTTTTATCCATTGGGATACCAGTCTGTAAGCATTCAAGAATAGATGGAACTGAATTTTCAACTAGCTGGAGATGAGGTCTTCCGATTTTTAAATTTTTTTTTTTTTTTTTGTTCTGTTTTGTTTTGCCAGTATAAGATTTCTTAAGCAAGTTATAATTTGTAACACCAACAAGACTGAATATATGCTAATAAGTGAGCAATTTATGAGCTCAAATTCTTCCCGTTAAGCAGCCAGTCTCCTGGTGGATATACATAGGAAATGAAATACTGTATTCTTTTCATGTATAGTAGTGATTTAGTGAATTTTCTTCTTGTCTTGATTTGTGGTTAAATAAGAGATTTTTTTTCTCTTTCTCCTTCAGTTGCTAGTTTAACGCTGTGTTTGCTTAATCAATCAGATGGGCAGCTACAAGATTTGTTCCCCTTTCACAATAAAACCTATTAAAAAATATGTTCCACTCTCTTAAAAAAAATTGTGACCCATTTGCTAAAGATTTCTATCATATTGTATTCACAGATAGATATTTGCTGTCAGAATTTTCACTCCCAGAGATAAAAAAAATTCTGATAAGATACTTGAGACACTGTATTTCCAATTGAAAAATAAAAATATGTAGTTTCTTTCAAATAAACCTTGATTTTTTGTGCTTTCATCTGTAGGGAAGATAAATTCTTACCATATCCTCACATCTTCCTTTATTATATTATAAAGAGGTAAAGATAGAGTGTAGCTTATTTGCATCAAAAGCAGAACATATTGAAGGTTTCACAGAATCACAGAATGTTTAGGTTGGAAGAGACCTCCAAGATCATCCAGTCCAACCTTTGACCAACACCATAATCTCAACCATATCCTTATGGACCAGATCCAAACACTTTTTAAATGCCTCCAGGGATGGTGACTCCATCACTGTCCTGGGCAGGCCATTCCAATGCCTGACAACCTTCTCAGTGAAAAAATGTTTCCAAATATCCAGCCTAAACCTCCCTTGGCACAGTTTCCATCCATTGTCTCTGGTTCTGTCACAGTTCACTAAGGAGCAGAGCCTGTTTTCTTCCTCACTCCAACCTCCCTTGAGGCAGTTGAAGAGAGCCATGAGGTCTCCTCTCAGCCTCCTCTTCTCCAGGCTAAACAACCCCAGCTCCCTCAGCTGCTCCTCACAGGACTTGTTTTCATGATAAGCTTCAGATTTTAAATAACAAAAATGTAAGATGAATGTATCATCTGCTCCCTTGATTACAATTTCAGTTTAGAGCTCAGTTGCCAGCAAAGAGAGACACTTATTATCTATTGTGGGCTCACTTATCTTGTGCAGAAGCAATTTCACTGATATTCATTACTTAGTGTGCAACTATCATGGCTGTTGTTGTTTACATGTACAGGTTGGGTATGAATCAATATAATCACCCTAGTTATTACTGAAAAACAGGGTACATTCTTCTCAAACCATTACTTTTTATCTTTGGATCGATATCAAGTTCTATAGGACTAAGTCTAGGAAGCTGCATGACTTCCCCCATATTAATCTGTGGGAGTGTGACTATGAGCCTGACAATACCTTTATAGACCTCTGAGTGACTTGCAGCTTTGAACAATGATGATGCTTCAGTGAAATACTTCAGTTGTCACTTCCTGATCTGTTTACATTGTGGTTATTTTTCATATCTCAAAACCAAGTGAAGCAGAGATTTGTAGTTGTATGGACTTTTAAACATTTTTTTTAACTTTTATTTTTCTTTTCTCTCACCAGCACCATCACCAGCCACCCACCAGTTCCCAGCCCCTGAGTTCTGCTCCCATATCTGATGAGAAGTTAGCTGAAATGTCAGTTCAAGCTCTCCTTGTAGATAAAACTCCTTGGTTTATTTGATATCAAAATACAAAATCTTAGGTCCACCTACTAATTATCTTGGGCACCTTATTCCAAACTGCTATCTCAAAAATTCCATTCCAGATTCTAAGGCAAATTGTGACAAAAAAAGAAATATGTAGGCATTGTTACTTTTTCACTTCATATTTGTGTAAGCATACGAAGTCACAACTTTCTCACCTCCAGAGATAACCTAATCTTGAATACCCTGAGGAGCCCTACACTCAGTTTATGACTAAGAAATGTACTGAATTCTTCCTCAGTCCTCAAAAATGTTTCTTACACAGAGAATATTGTACAAACACCTTAACCACCTACCTAAGTTTGTTAAAGACTAAATGCAGTGGGAGGTCTTCCTTCTAAAAACATAACTCAGGAATTGTTTTATTATAGGTGACATCCCTTCTAGCTGAAAGGTCTGCTTGTTAGATCATTAATGGGTGTGAGGCTCAAAGTCAGTTGCTTCCTTTTCCTGAAGAAGACTTATTTCTCACTGACAAAGAAGGAGCCCTTTCAAGGAAAAAACTACAGACTTTTTCAGGAAAGGTGAGTATTATCCATTCTGGCAACTCTCTACCATAGAACAGAAGGAAAAAGAAGTAATAGGAAAAACAACTCAGGAAATTCTGTAGGGTGCTGTGACAGTCAGGTGGCTGAAGATGTGGGTAATCCACTTCAGAGACTAAACTGCAGAATTTTGAATCCTAATTATCTTTATTTAGCAGCATCTTGAGTGTCCTGATTTCAGACACCTCTCAGCATAGGCTGTTAATCTGTTGGGATATGGTTCTAATTTAACTTTCCAAGCAAACTGCGGGAAACCTCAGAAAATAAAGTTCTGGATCTCATTAAGGTTCTATATTGCTTGTATCATCTATAAATATGACACTTAGAGGTCAGAACTGCTATTAACTGTGTTCTGAAGTAGTCTCAGATTGTAAAGACTAAGTATTTGCCAAATAAATATATATATGTATATGCCAAATAAAATTATATTTTTCCAAAAGAACTAGGAGTTTTGTGTTGCATTATTTCTCTACTTGATTTCTGTTGCACGGTTTTAGTTGTCTAAGCCCCAACACATTACTTTATTTACAATGCAGCACTACAATATTTATCATTCCAATCAAATCTGCAGCTGGTTTTCTTAACTGGAGATTCAGTACAGGCTCCTTCACAAACATCACTGTATCTTCATAAACTTAAATATAGTACTCAAGACAGTATGCTCATCAAAAAGAAGAAAAAAAAAAAAAAAGAAACCCATTCTATTTCCAGTTTAAGAGATGTGTTTGCTGCATGTTAATGTTGAGTTTTGAAATGTTTTCTCTTGAAAAATTGTATAGACTCTATTTTGCTAGAAAATATGTGATAATGTTTTCTGGTATTTTTAGATGAGTTAAAGTGTGTATCTGTTCTTAATCTATTCCCTTTGCTGAGGCAATGTACATCCTCAGCAGCATATTTAACCAAATGGATTTTTTCCTTAGCAGATCAAACTGAGTTCTGCTGCAGGCAGAAAGCTTCCTATTTAAATGACAAACGTCTTCGCTTGCAGATTTGAAAACTCACTTATTGACTCTTTCATGTTGTGTAAACAAATAATCAGCCCATCACCACCATGGTGAGGAAAGTGGAAGAATAAAAGGGAAAAGGAATTTTTGGGAGTACTGCCAAATATTGCATACCTTGGAATGAAAAATGGCTTGTTTGCTGTTAATGTTGCCATTATACACAGACAGTAGACAGCAATGCTACTGTCAGAAAGAACAAAGGAAATTGTACAAAGAGTCTGTAATACCGAATATTTCTTCACATGTAAAAGGCAGTGAGATTTTTTTTTACTCTTCTCAAATGACAGCAGAGATGTCCTGATTTTTAACAACATATTTCAAGCTGCTTTCATAGTTTAATACTGAAAGCTGTTTATTAAAGAACTTTTCAATTTGTTCTTAAAATGTCTGAAGAGTTTACATATGTCTTCCAGACTCAAAAAGTCTAAAGTTAACTTGTTTCTACATTATATGCATATATAAAAATGCCCACTAGAGAATCACACAATCACAGAACTACTGAGGCTGGAAAATCCTCCCTTTCCTTAAATACCTCCAAGGGTGGTGACTCCACTGCTTCCCTTGGCAGCCCATTCCAATGCCTACCTCTCAGTGAGAAAATGCTTCCTGATATTCAACCCAAACCTCCCCTGGTGCAGCTTTAGGCCATGCCTTCTTGTCCTGTCACGAGTTTCCTGTGAGAAGAGGCAGACCCACCTGACTACCAGCTCCCTTCAGGTAGTTGTTGGGAGTGATAAGGTCCCCCCTGAGTCTCCTTTTCTCCAGGCCTGCAGTGCCTTCATTAAAGAAGCCTCTTCAATCCTCAACTGTAGCTATATTTTCTTTCTTAAGTCTGTTAGTGAGTTTGCTGCCTACTTACAAATATGTTAGGATTCTTGCTGGAAGACTGTGTGGGCTTATAGAATCATAGAATCATCTGGGTTGGAAGGGATCCACTACCTGTGCAGTTACCAGACCATGGCACTCAGTGCCACATCCAGTCTCTTTTTAAATATCTCCAGGTATGGAGAATCTACTACTTCACTGGGCATCCCATTCCAATGTCTGATCACCCTCTCCATAAAGAAATTCTTTCTAATATCTAACCTAAACTTCCCCTGGCACAACTTAAGACTGTGCCCTCTTGTCTTGTTGAGAGTTGCCTGGAAAATGAGACCAACCCCCACCTGGCTACACCCTTCTTTCAGGTAGTTGTAGAGAGCGATGAGGTCTCCCCTGAGCCTCCTCTTCTCCAGACTGAACAGCCCCAGCTCCCTCAGCCTCACTTCATAGGACTTGTGCTGGAGTCCCTTCACCGGCCTAGTTGTCCTCCTCTGGACCCGCTCCAGGGACAGAATGGGCAAAACAGGGCAAAACAGGGGAAAGTAATTTATTTATTTATTTAATAAAGAAAGAAATGTAACCTCATAATAAAAAAGAAATTAATTGAATAAAGTCATACTATGTCTTTAAAAGGTCTCCGATAATGTTGTACTCTCCTCTTCAGAATCAACAGAGATTTTTTTTCCTCTTTCAGTGAGAGAGGAATACAGTAATTCAAGGCAAAAGTAAATAAAATAAATTAATGACAAAAAATAACCCAAGAGGTAATTTTTCCTGACAGATGTCAGAACACAAAACCAGTGTTCCCTCATTGGCTTCTTTCTTTATGTTGTAGTTATCTTGGAATAGAGTAATATTTAGCCCATAAGACCTGTTGCAGCAATATAGCTCAACTGACATAAGAATGATCAATCATGCCAGTGTAAGTTACATCTGGAATATAATCACTGTTTTCAGATGTCCGTAGATACTTCTTACAAAACTAAAGAGTCTAGAAAGTCAATTATTTTGATATGATTTGTAGTCTCTGCAGAAAGACACAGTTAAACATATCCAAAGTTTTACACACAGTCACTAACAATCATTATTACCACAGCTGGGAGACACCACCTCAGTTTAGAAATCATTCATTATTTATAAAACAGTTATCTTGCTTTCTTGTGTTCTGGGTGAAAAAGCTAACCAAAATACCACATTTTCCTATCACTCAAGGACTCCTGGATAGGAAGTAATCTGCAGTGTGGGAATGCTGGAAGCCCAAAGTTGGTCAATTTACATAAGAATTGAAAGCTCTGGAACCTGTAACCCTCTGCTATGGGAGATAATTTATCACAGGCCAAATCTTCAGTTTATTTAGGCAACCAGCCCACTAATGTTGAAGCTAAAGTAAGTAAAAGCAGCAGCTAACATCAGAAAGCATTTTGCTTCAAGGGGACCTTTAACATCATGTTCCTCTAGTGGCTGTGAGTACCTTTTAATCTGTAAAGATCTGCCAATAAATCTCAGTTAGATGGCTTGTATAATTAAGGAGTACTCATGCAAGTATCTACAAGGCCCCAAAACATGGTTTGGAATTTGAAGTGTAGAATAAATAAATGCATCTTCTTGCCTAACTGTCCAGTATTGGTGTTCTAACAGTTTATGATTGATTTTTCTTAAGAATAAATAAAACTTAAATTTGGAGAAAAAATTTTAATTTTAAATCCTGGACTAGTCAGTTCATCACTCACTTATAATATTTGAATATAATATGCCTTCTTGAATAATCTGTGTATTAATCATGCTAATTTTTCATGGGCATTTTGGTCATCAGAAAGAATAAAAAGCTGCTGTGAAAGCAGAAAGGAAAAAGTAGCTGAAAGTGAAGGTTTTTGTTTACCATTTCCTTCACTGCCTAACTGAAAGTATTATATATGCATAAAAAACACCCACTACATTCAGACTCTAAAAGTCTGTGGTGCTGTAAAGTATTCCACGGAATAGAATGAAAATTTTGTATGAAATTTGCAAAAGAGTTGAAAGTTTAAATGCACCCCAAAAGGAATGAAATTCAGGAATCATAGAATCATAGAATCATAGAATCATAGAATCATAGAATTGGCTGGGTTGGAAGGGACCTCAGAGATCATCGAGTCCAACCCTTGAACCACTGTTGCGGTTGCTAGACCATGGCACTGAGTGCCACATCCAGTCTCTTTTTAAATATCTCCAGGGATGGAGAATCCACCGCTTCCCTGGGCAGCCCATTCCAATGCCGGATCACTCTCTCCGTAAAGAAATTCTTTCTAATATCTAACCTAAACTTCCCCTGGCACAACTTAAGACTGTGCCCTCTTGTCTTGTTGAGAGTTGCCTGGAAAATGAGACCAACCCCCACCTGGCTACACCCTTCTTTCAGGTAGTTGTAGAGAGCGATGAGGTCTCCCCTGAGCCTCCTCTTCTCCAGACTGAACAGCCCCAGCTCCCTCAGCTTTCCCTCAGAAAGTCGTCTGGCAAAAGAGACCAATGTCCACCCAGTTACAACCTCCTTTCAGGTAGCTGTAGACAGTGATGAGGTCTCCCCTGCAAGAATTGTGTGTCAAACTTCCCTTCACTAATCTTAAAATATTTTGCCTTAAGTTAGATAATTAACTTGAAATCAGAGAACTACTTAATGTCATGGTGTTAAATTTTTTTCACCATTATTTGTTATGCCATCATTCTGGAAGTATTATATTATGGACACTACTGTAATATTGGCATAGCTCTTCTTACCATATCTTCTGTCTTGATAAGCTTGATACGCCTAGGTATACAGTCAATCTAATTCATACACTATGTAGGCACCACAAATATTGTGGAAGGTATAGAAAAATAATGGAAAACTTCTGAATGGTAGATCAGCAGTCATAATATATAACTTAATAATAAGCAGAAATTTAGGCCAAAACAGGATGGTTGCCCTACTTCAATTGCCAAGTTCCAAAGAAGCAAGAAAATAAATTAGTCCATCTTTCTGAATGCACCACCAAGACAGAACCTTCCAAGAAGATTTCCCTCTAAGAATTCCAAAGATCTGTATTATGATTTGTGGTCAATGTAACTTCTGATTCGGATCCTGCAAGAACAAAGTCCAACCATGAAGGGTTGGGTAAATAGAAAGTTTTACTTGGTGGACAGAAAACAGCACAAGCAATATGAAGTGACCCAGTAAAGATCTGGCAGCTCTGTTGACAGAGACAAGGAGAGAGGAAGAAAGAGAGGGAGAAAGACATCACCACTGGAGGATCCTACTCTCTTTCTTTGTGGGGTGGTGGGCCAGCCCTAAGCAGACTGGTAGGCTGGTCCAAGGCACCCATGAATGAACATTTTTGTGCTCTATACTCCTGGAGCTTCCTGTCACTCCCATGGTAGGTTCAAACTTCAGAAATGTTGCTTCTTTCACATTTCTCACCCCACGGTAAGCACACAGGAGCCTATTGTCTGGACTGGACCTTTTCTAGCCCAGGGGTCATTAGCTGGTTGTTGGACAGTTAGCTGGGGGCATCAGGTCACTGCAGGCTTTATCCAGGTGAGACACCTCACCTGACTTTTTCAGTCATGTGCTTGTCTGGAGTCTGTTGACAAGATTCAACTCACAAATTGTTGTTTGAGGTGAAGACAACTCTGCTAAATAGAGCTTCACAATCTGTAAGCAGAATAGCTCTTCGGTAGATACTGATGAATATTAGAAACCTTAAGCTTCCTGTTAATCAAAGTCAAAATCCAGATCAATGTTGCATTTTTCTTTCATGGATCTTTCAGTATTAAATTATGAGTCATATAATGCCACACGGTAAGGGAACAGTAAGGGAAGAGAGGAGGTAAAGAGAGTATGCATGTCCTGAAGCCACCCCACTGTAACTGGGGCACACTGAAAGCCCAGTGTGATAAATGTTCCTTATGTTTTGATATGCCTGGAGTTCATAGAAACATAGAATCATAGAATGGTTTGGGTCAGAAGACACTTTAAAGATCATGTAGTACCAGCCCCACAGATCAGGTTGCTCGGAGTCCCATCTAGCCTGGCCTTGTACACTTCCAGGGAAAGGACATCCACAACGCTTGTCCTATCACTTTGTGCCCTTGTAAGAATTGCTGTCTATATGTTGAGTAGCTGAGGACTTCAAAATAACCTCAGGTTTTTGACTGACCCTATTTTCCCTTTGTTTGTTTTCCAGGAACTTATTGCCAGTTCTCTTTTCCTTATTTTTAATGTGAAACACTCTAGCTAACAATTTTGCAGCACAGTTAGTTTATTACAGTTCTCATAGCTCTGCATATGTCTTGTGAGATTCAGAACACCTGTTTTCTTCCTGTACCTTTTCTTTTACTTCTGGTTTTTCTTACAAAAATATGAATTTCTTCCAAAATAAGACTCTCATGTTTTATTTTCTTTCTGTAAGTGAAAGATTTAAAGACAAGCCTTGAAAACAGATTTTTTTTTAAATATTAGATGCATAATCTGCATATAGGAAAGTTTGTTTTGTTTTGGTTTTCTGTGCTTTTGTCTAAGATGAGAGTAAGGTAACCCAGATCTTCTGAAAGAGGATTGAAGGTAACACAGACATAAAAATTGCAGATTATATTGTAGCATTTTTGTTTCCTACCCTTCTGTGAATGCTTTGAGGGAGCTAGAGGCTTGAATTCTAAAGTCTTAGGCAAATCTTGTATTATGTTCTCTGCATAATATTAGCTCTCCTGTCAGTTACTTACATTCACCCAGAAGGGGCTTGCAGTATGTGTAGGTTGTGAGAAGAGATTAGGAGTAATGAAAGTTATCACTATTCATAAGCCAATTGAATGTAATGGTTCTGTACACATTTTACTAATCTTTGTGTTTATTATTCTTTGTGTTTAATATTTTAAAATACAGTTATGTTCTTAAATTGTAAGACATTGACACTTGTGCTAATAGACTTGACCAAGAAAATCTGTATAAGATAATGACATTCTTTAGGAAACCTTGGAACATTAGAATAGTTTTCCTACTTGTAAAAATGGTATATTCTGATGTCCAGAAGATGCTAACTTTCTTCAGAGTATCATATTTTGTTGTATAAGTTAATAAGTTGTTTATATACTTGTGAACTAATTTTAGGGGGCAAATGTGTCATACCAGAAAAGGTATATAGTGAATATTTAAAAATACTAACATTTGAATAGGGGGTTGGATTATTTTAAGAAACAATATCAACACCTAATCAGGGTTAACAAGTGGTTTTTTTAGGGAAATGGAATATACGGTCAAGCTACCAGTAGATTTCACTCGTTATTAGGAGGTATGATCAGGTATTTCTTCTCTAATTCCTCTTTATGTTAGACACATCCGACCCTAACTTGATTTGATACATCCCACTCGCCTCTCTGTGAAGCAGGTAAGCACTGTGCAGCAGTATCCAGCAAAAGAGCCTAAATATAGAATAATGACAGAAAGATCCCAGAATTCAGAATGTTCAAAATCACCAGTAGAGGTACAATCCCTGCCCACCTGAAATTTAATGGGGTAATGCATTTATAAGAAATTCAGGAGGAAGAAGGAAAGGGATTATAAATAGACCTAACAAAATCCTCGCTAAGGGATAGTGCTTTTTTTTTTGCTTTTTTTTTTTTTATGTACTCTCTATGTGTTGTGTTGTGCAGACTGGTGTAAAATTGCTTTCATGATGATCCTCCACAGGAAATCACTATTCCAAGGCTCACAGAAACAGGCCAGAAAGGCCAGAAAGTTACAAAGTCCTTGACCAGGTAACAGCCATTTTTCTGTTTTCTGATAAGCAATAAGTACATATTCTTCTTCTGTTAGTGTTATTTTGACAATGAATATCCATATTCTTATTTTGTATTATATTGTTCTCTTAAACAGACACTGCATTATTCTGCCCCCTCATGTCACTATAAAAAAAGTACAAAGATTTCAATGAGACACATAAAGCTCATGCTGGAGTGTTCTTCATAGGGCTTCTTCAGGATTTGCTTTAAACATTTAAACATTCACATCAAGATTACTGCGTTCATTGGAGGAGCAGAGATAAGAACACTACTTTAGCTAGAAGTATTTGCTCTGTACCAAAACCAGACAACCAGCAGCAGTCTTACTTGAGGGACTTAGTCATCTGTCAAGAATGGTGCAAGAATTTGCACCATTGGTTTTGACACAGGACTTAGGTCAGCAGCTACCTGGAAGTGGAAGAAAGTGTAGAACATATTCAGCGAGCAAGAAAGACTTGAGAATTAATACCATAAAGTTCAATATGCTATAAAAAAGGTATTTGTTCCTTTGACTTTTCTTCAGGATTCTATTTTAATGATGATAGGTACATTTTTTGAAATTCATAGAGTAGTTTTCTTTGTTAGCTTCTGAGATCTGAATATTTTTTCTTCATTATTGGCAGCATTACAGGGAAAAAAACCTCTCAAATGAGTATGACATTGTATTTATAAAAATATGCAGAGTCAGGAGTTTAGGCATGTTCAAATATACATTTGAAAGATTATGTCTCTCATACAACAATAACAACTTTACTGCAATATTGATGTGCTCTGCATTTTAAATGTTGTGATCCTAGTTTCAGAGATACGCTGCATATCTTATAAAAATCCACAAATTCATGAGATGCCTGTCAAAAATATATTCAGTAACAGAAAAGGAGACTTTTCATCTGCTTTTTTCCAGAAATTCCTTTATATTTGATTGATGTAATCTCTGAAGGAGCAAAGGAACAAGAAAGAAACACACTAGAAGTTGGGGTAACTTGGATTTGTTATTTAAGAAGTATCTTGCTCCCTGTTAGAATGTGATGATTCAGGTAATGTTATATATCTTATTGCTTAAACTGCTGTTGTAGCATAAACAGGAAAGACTGAATTGCTATTTGGTGACACTGAATGTCACAGGAATTTTGCATGCATGAATGCAGATACTCTTTCTTCCAAGACACACTGAAGGTGTCTGAAATTTCCAGATTTCTAAGGATAGAAGTCCTTTTAACTATCCTCTAAAACCCCAAATCTTACAGATTTTAAATGAGCAGCATTTTAAGAAGAACAACATATAGGCCTAAAAATGTTGCACTGCCCAGAATAGTAAATTAAATGTATTTCAATATTCAGTCCTGGTGAGGAAGTGGAAAAATGTCATCACATTTCACATCCATAGTAAATTATCTAAAGTCTAAATTGTTTTATAGAAAACTGTTTTTCTGGAAAATGTGTGATAAATATGTATGATAAGTAACAGATTTTTTTTGAAAACTAGAAGTATCTTGTTCTTTAGAACATGAAATTAAAATATGTTACTTTAAGATGGGCCTATACTAAGTTTTTACATGGAGAAAAAACACATGCACTGGTGAAAAATATTAAGGAGCCAGCCTGAAGTTTTCTGTGATGAAGACTGTGTTTTAAAAGTCATTGTCTTTAAGAAAATTTGCCCATTTCCTTTTTCCAATCAGTACTTCCAGGCAGAACTATCATGATTTCTATTTCTGAATAAACAAGTTGCCCATGAAGCTCTTTGAAAGAAAATAAAATCTTAACCTCGTGCAACTTAGAAGGAAATCCAACACAATGACTGGCAAATGGTAAACTATGGTTAATATTCTAAAAATTGTTTGTTTGTGTTAAACCTGTGGGCATTTAATAGCTTTAATATATATTTCACCTGTATCTTCCAACTAAAACAAAAAGTAAACCAAAACTGGACAGTTGCATGTGAAAGGGGAAAGGAACTTTTAAAAGTATTATTTTGTGGGCAGACTGTTTACATTAGTTTATGAACACTGTTGTTTATAACTGTTTCTTAACATCCCTCAATCTGATACTGAAAGGTGGGATTAAAATTTTCCTTGAAATTCTTCTTTTTTTAACTGAACCTTAACTATATAAATATTAATACAAAACTTATAGTTCAAGACTAAGAAATCCCAGAGATGATATGAGTGGACACGTACACTACTTACTTTTCTTCGGTATGAACAGACTAATCTAATTACCTGTAAAAAATAAGCTGCAATAATATTTTGTACAGAGGAAATTAATATTTTTGGCAAAAAATGAGAGCCATGTTAAACCTCTACGCTCACTGGTGCTTCACATGGTTTTTATTAGCCTTACCTCTACGGACTCCATTTCTACCTCCTTTCTTGTATTTCACTTTGTATTTAGGACATAATCAGAGAAAAGTATAGTATTTTTCACCCTGATGAGTTGAATTTATGCAACTGTAATTTTTTAGACTTTGTCATGGCAGCAGAGGGAGTCAGGTTCACTGATTTCTATTTGGTTTCACTGAAAAACTGTAAATCTTTCCTAGTGCTAGAAAATCAGGCCAGATATCTCCACATTTGGCACTATCACATTTGCAAGTCAGAAAGACTCTCTGAAATGAATGAAGAATGAATAATTTTCTGTCAATCACATGATAAGTTAGCTATGAAAACCCAATATGCATGTATTTATATCTCAGACTTTCACAGCTAAGTTCCATGATATGTAAAAGAAATAACGAATCCATAGATTGTTGTGAAAAAAAAGGAGTAAAATTTTTATTAAAATGTTTTTATTTAAAGAAAAAAATTCAATCTAGTTAAGAGAGCAGTCCTAGTCCTAGCTTCAATACTCTAGAAGCCTTTTGCAATAGAGCCCCACTGATTTCAGGGGCACAGCTCCTACAGCTAACCTTAAACTCATAAGTTCAGTTGTCTGTGCTCCAAAACCCATTTTGTTACATCTTGTTCATTTGTCCTTGGCTCAGTTTTATTGGGAGAAATGTACATTGGGAAAACAGACAAAATAGAGAATATAAGCTAAGCCATGAAAGTAAAAAAATAAAACCACAAAAATGCAATTGCTAAATGAGGAATTGTTAGCAGAAGGATTCACAAGGAAAATACTATCATGAGAAGATGCAAATCCCTGAGAAGAAAAGCAGTGAATCAGTGTTCTGGTTTGGACTGGGATAGAACTGATTTTCTGTCCTGTAAATTTGCTTTCAGCTAAGTTTCTTCTAAGTATCTGCACTTGCTGAAATTGACAGCAAGTTTCTCTGTCAGTGTCTGCTTCTAGGACTGATAATGCTCTATGTTTATAGTTATGGGTAGAAATTGGTATGCAGAACCAAGGGCACTGCTTGGTTCTGAGGAACGTCATATGAAAGAAAAAGAGTAAAGGGGTCAGACCTGTAACCCAGGTTACAGAGAGGAGCAGACCAGACAGGTGATCAAAATTGACCAAATGGAGTATTCCATCCCATACTCATTGTACTCGTATAATTCTGAGGGATCATGGGGGTGAAACCCCTTCCTTCCTCTGCTTCTTAGTCCATTGCCAGCATCCTGGGAAGATTCTGTCTGTTTGACTGCCTGCGGTCCCAGACTCTGCCATCCTGAATCCGTGTGTTCCTGCCTCCATCTCCAGTCTGCTGCTGACTCCAGGAGCCCAGCCTGGAACTTTTCCAGTGCTGCCCTGCAGCCTTGATGGTGACATGAAGGTTACTGTGGAGAAGGAGGGAGGAATGTGGTATTGCTCCTGTTTATATTTGTATATTTAGTATTTTTTCCTTTTTCATCAGTACTATTTCATTACAGTTTTGTAGCTGTGTTTCTAACCCGTAAGAGTCTCTCATTCTCTCTCCTTTCTCTATCAGGGAGGGAGATTAATAGAGAGCAGCTCAGTCATTAAATTGCCAGCCTAGCATTATATCATGACAATCAGAAAAGAGTAAGTCAGCAACATGAAGGATCAACCCACCCCAAGTAGCAATGGAAATCAGCCCTTCCTATCCTGACTGACAACTCTCTGCCCAGTTCAGCCTCAGTGCCTGTCCCACTAGGTAAGGTGAGCTTATTAATGCCACACCTACTGGCATACTTATGTCCTACCTAGCTACTGTGTTAACCAACAGATAACTGTTATGTACTCTTGAGTTGTTTAGAACCTGCTTGCAGAGTTTCTTTGCAAATGGCAGAAGCTCCAATAAGTTAAATAACCAAGGAGAACAGGCCAGAGAGGACTAAGAATTCTTGTGAGCGTATGTTTCTTAGGGAAAGGATGAGAGAGCAAAATTTATTCTCTGCTTTGAAGCTTGACCTGGGAGGCTGGTATAAGTAAAACTCCAGAAGCTGACTGTAAAATGTCCTGCTGCCACATATTTTGAGTCTTTGTCTGACTTTCCCTTCTATATTGATGGGATGAAAGAAAAAGAAAACACTGATTTAAATATCTCATACTATCTTTTGGTATCTCACTGGTTCACTTTTCTCTGTAAGTCTTTTTGTTGATCTTATCTTCCCAACATTTTTCATTTTTGTGCCTTTGTTCACAAATAGCCTTTTACTGTCTCTGAACCTGGTAAATATTTGATGCTTGCTGGATCCTTTACACTTATTCAGTAACCAAGTTTCGTAGGCTTACCATGAAAGCTGGAAAAAACATTATTACAGCTTTTCTTCTCACTCTTCTTTTAATGTTATCAAACATCCTTTGCATGGCTTTGTTCATACCAAGGTTTCACAGAATGTTTCAAAATGATGATAGGTTTTAGAATGTTTGAATACACTCTGCATGCAGTGTTTCTTTTTGTCATTGTGTGATGCCTTGCACAAGTGTTAGTATTTCCTTTTATCATTTAATCAGAAATATGCTCAGAATACTATAAAATTATTCTGCATTAAGAATAATGTGTTAATTTTTTCTGCTTTATTTCTTCTTAGAGATAGCTTGCATCATTTTTTGTCTGAACTTTTCAAGTATTTCCTTTCTAACTTGTCTCCATTTTTTTCAAACAAAATATTAATTTCCTTAGATTTCTTGATTCACTAGAAATACAATTACCTTTTTAACTTCAGTAGCTGTCATGCAGTACCAGTAAAGAATCAGAAAAGCATGTGCTTTTAAAATGCCACAGTTTATAAAAAATAACAGGCATACCCAGGAAGTCACACCCGCCAGTAATTCTTTTTATATCTAATCTCTGATCAGATAAAATTGCAATCTACCACTTGAAAATTTGTGTTCTGTATGTTTGAAAACATATACATTATTGTGTATTTCTGTCAAATTGCTTTTGTAGTCTATTCTATTCCCTCAGTTAAAATTTATAAACATAGATTTTATGAATTATTTTGAAATTTAACTATGAAATTCAACCTTCAGTTCTTACCCTCAGTCTTATTCAGTTAGCTTCTATCTATCTTAAATTTTACATCACCCAAATATCATAAGAAAAATTTACAGAAAATTTTATTCATGATCCTGCTGCCTGTCATTTGATAAAATAGAGATCTTATGAAGTAGAGCTCCAGATTAAATAGCAAAAGTTAGGGATATGTTTTAAGTGTATTAATTTCTGTTGACATTTCATGTGTCATGGACGATTAAAAGCATGTTCACAGAATTAGCCGGGTTGGAAGGGACCTCAGAGATCATCTAGTCCAACCCTTGACCCACCGGAGCAGTTGCTAGACCATGGCACTGAGTGCCACATCCAGTCTTTTTTTAAATGTCTCCAGGGACGGAGAATCTACCACCTCACCGGGCAGTCCATTCCATAGCCTAATCACCCTCTTCGTGAAGAAATTCTTTCTAATATCTAACCTAGACCTCCCCTGGCACAACTTAAGACTGTGTCCTCTTGTCTTGTTGAAGGTCGTCTGTGAAAAGAGTCCAGTTCCCACCTCGCTACAGCCTCCTTTCAGGTAGTTGTAGACAGCAATGAGGTCTCCCCTGAGCCTCCTCTTCTTCAGGCTGAACAGCCCCAGCTCTCTCAGCCTCTCCTCATAGGGCCTGTGCTCGAGTCCCTTCACCAGCCTGGTTGCCCTCCTTTGGACCTGTTCCAGGACCTCTACATCCTTCTTAAACTGAGGGGCCCAGAACTGGACACAGTTCAGCCCAGGTAACTTGAAAGAACTTTGGTATCTTCTGCTTAGAATGAAGGGTTTTTAGTGTTAAAGAGGTAATTTTTTTTAGTATGTCCATTTTAATGAGTAGTTGACAGGGTAGTCCCCCTTCAAGCTATGACCTTTTCCATCTACTCCCTAAATACAAGTGATAGCATATTCCATTCAACGAGGCTTGTTTAAGAAAGATTTATTCTCATTGATCATGTCTGTGGATCCATTATTAGTTACAGGCTTTGTTAAGCTTTTTTTTTTTCTTCTCAAAATGCTTTAACAACTAGATTGTTAAATTACTGAGAAAAACTACTGCAGATTTAAATCTATCACCTGAAAAGTTGAAACCTCGGCATGTGGATATTTTAGAAAATATAATAACTTATATAGCTTAAATGTTGGCAGAAGTCAAACACAGAAGAGGCCTAACCATGGATGAAAAGAACTTGTTAAAATCAAAGATAATTATTATTTTCACTAGGGAACTATAGTACAAGTTCATAAGAACAAAAGGAAAAATTTACCTAAATTGCTGTTATTTTAGGCAGAATAGTGAACACAGCAATACACAGGTATAATAGGATGGAAGAAAGTATAACCCCAGCTACACTTTCTTCAGCTTAGAAAGAACTTAACAGAGCCTATATACCAAAAAAGAACTAGTCAAACCCCAAAAATATGTCTCTCATTCTCATGACCTCAGAGGGTCATGCCTATGTTGTTTTTCATAGGTTAGAGTAAGATCCTACTTATATAGAATCATAGAATCATAGAATTGGCTGGGTTGGAAGGGACCTCAGAGATCATCGAGTCCAACCCTTGATCCACCGTTGCGGTTGCTAGACTATGGCACTGAGTGCCACATCCAGTCTCTTTTTTAAATATCTCCAGGGACGGAGAATCCACTACTTCCCTGGGCAGCCCATTCCAATGCCGGATCACTCTCTCCGTAAAGAAATTCTTTCTAATATCTAACCTAAACTTCCCCTGGCACAACCTAAGACCATGCCCTCTTGTGTTGCTGAGAGTTGCCTGGGAAAAGAGACCAACCCCCACCTGGCTACAACCTCCTTTCAGGTAGTTGTAGAGAGCGATGAGGTCTCCCCTGAGCAGCCTCTTCTTTAATATTCTGATACTTTTATATTCAGAGTCCTCATTGATTTGGTTTGTAGAACAAATCCAAAGGGTACAAACTTGACTAAGTCTGACTAGAACTAAACTGAATGATACACTCCACTAAGTATGTCCACTAAATTCCCCCAGAAGGGAACTGATCTGAATACTGAAAACTCTTCTTGTTGGATAATACTCATGTAATGGGTTATACACTTAATTAAAAGTTAACAGACAGAACAATTTGAAGTCTGAAAAGCAAATAAATAAATTATGACCTGTCAAGGTACTGAGGAGCTATCTGTCTTTTCCTGTACCACATTCTTAATCAGTCTACTTCTGCTGTATGATTTAATTGTTCTTGCCTACAAACACTTTTGCAGCCCTGTAAATATTGATTCATATATTTTTTAATAGTAAAGACACAGGTAGGGAGCAATAGCAACATATCTGTTGGATGCAGATGAGAAAGAAAACTTAATGATTTTGGTCTTATCTAAAATCTTAAGGAAAACTAGTGAATGTATTGATTACAAACAGTAAAACTTCATTGTTCAGTTAAGATAATAATTCCTCCAAAAATCCAATAAAGTCACAGCATAAGAAAAAAAAAAGTAAATGAGAAACAAAACAAAAAAATAAAAGAACCAAATTACTCCTTTTCAGAAATGATGGAGAAGTCTTGAGTTATACAGTAGGCTGTAGTCAAAGTGTGTGTATTCTTTATTCACACAGTCATTCTGCCACCTTTCAAAAGGCATGAATTCTCTCCTTCTCACTTACCAAGTATATGATTTGAGCTTTTTATTACAGAAGTTTCATATTTTGATAAACAGAAGAAAATACAGTTTTTACAAAGTAGGACCACAGGCAGACGAACGGACGGGATCCTTCCAGGATGCCGAGTGAAGGAAGGGAAGCAGGAAAAGATCTGGCTCGGCCCACGTGATGCCTCAAATTTATACTGAGTGTGACGTATATGGGATGGAATACTCTGTTTGGTCAATTCTGGCATCTATCTTGTCCGTTCCTCCCTAAAGGAGGGTTCAGGTGGGGCCTCTGTATCCTCCTGGACAGTAAAACGTTTTCCTCAGAGCTGAGGAAAGCAGTGTCCTTGGCTCTGCATACCAGTCTCTGGCTGGAACTATAAACATCAAGTGTTATCAATCATAGAAGCACACACTGTCTGAGAAACTTGCTGTTAATTTCAGAGAGACTACTTACAAGGGACTTAGCTAAAAGCAAAAGTACAGAAACAGAAAACCACCTTTATCCTGGCCCAAACCAGGACATTCAATTAAAATACAAGAGGGTAGTAGAAAAATATATATTATGAATGTATTGGTGTAAGCCTAGAATATTTGTCAAAATTGTGGGGAGCAGATGGGGACACAAAAAGCTAAGTCATTTTTCTTCACAATTTTTATATTTTCTGTGGTTTCTATGAAAAGACTGTGGGAGGTTGTCTTATTGCAAAGACTTTTTCCGTAAGTTTTGCAGAGAATATTGTGAGATGAAAAAAAGAAATTTTAAAAAACACTGTGAAAGTTCATATCTATGAAATGTAGCTGAAGAATTTCCTGAAACCCAGGGAGATACAGTAAGAGAAAGCATACACTTCTACCTTGTTTCTTCTCCTTTTCTTTAATAATGTGGTTAAGAATGGATGGTCTTTTGTTATCTTTACCTTGACTGGTTTTATAACTTTAAATCAGAACTTTCTACTATTTTAGTTGAGATTACAATTAGTCATTCCTCCTCTGTTTAGAATGCAGGATCTCGTATCAAATTGATCTTTATTGAAAAGAATAACTTAGGAGAATAATTAAAAAAAATACATCACGTTTCCGCTAGGAAGTTAATATTAAAAAACACCAGTATGTCATTGCAGAGAAGCAAGTTCATTTTCTGAGACACATAAAAATCAGTTTTTACAATGGCTTTCTAAGGAGTTCATTACAATAATGGTGTTAAAAGTCCCAGGACTTACATGGCACCAGCAAGATAAGAATCACTTCCATAGAGATTATATTCTAATAGAATATAAATATTTCAAGGCCTTTTCTACTAAGATTCCTTCATATCCTTTAGAGATGGTTAATACCTTGAAGTGAACAATGAATAAATTGAAAAGTAAGAACACAGAAAAATGTCACATATACAGATATGTAAACAAATCTGTAAATATACACATTTAAATCTGAAAATTATTGAGGAAAGATTAATAACCTTATGCTGCATTTTAATATAGAGCCTACTATAATAATAATACTATATACCAGACACCTTAAATTTCAAACTGAATTTCTAGGAATAAATAATTCACCTTGCATTATCACCTCAACTGGACTACTTAGACAAGCCACCTTGAAATATTTATTTCAGTCTTAAAAAAATATTAATTGTTCCATTATATTCTGCAAGGGGATGTTTAGATTGGATATTACTTAAAAAAAAATCACTAAAAGGGTTGTTAGGCACTGGAACAGGCTTCCTAGGGAAGTGATTGAGTCACCATCCATGGAAGTATTTAAAAAAGATGTAGATATGGTGCCTGGGGACCTGGTTTAGTGATGAACTTGGCAGTGTTAAGTTAGCCAATGGATCACTACTTGGTGATATTGTAAATAGATTCTGTTCCAGACACTGGAAACATACAAAAACCTGTGAAAACATAAACTGGGAGATCCTAACATCTCTGACTGTAAACATTGGTATCATAAGATCAAATGTATTTTTCCAGCTCTCTTCTGTGAGTTACATGGTGTAGCATTCAGGAGAATAAAGGTCTTTCTGTGTCAGTAAATATGGTAATGTTCATTGTGTTAAGTTACCAAACCAGATACTTTTCAGCAGATGAAAAGCAGAGGAATATCAGACTCCTTTTAAGATCTAGAGATTATGATGACAATGGAGACTTATATCAGGATCAACAGCATTTAAGACTTAATTACACTGAAATGGAACACAGTTCTGATCACACTGTCTGATACCAATATTCTTGGCACAAATTTAAAAGAAACTCAGAGACAAGTACTTCCTAATACAAGCCAAGATGTCATTGGCCTTCTTGGCCACCTGAACACACTGGTGACTCATATTAAGCCAACTATCAACCAGTAACTCCAAGTCCCTTTCCAACTTACTACTTTCTATCCATACAACCTTAAGTCTGTAGCTTACCATACGGTTACTATGACCCCAGTGCAGAACCTGGCATTTGGCCTTATTGATTTTCATACAACTAACCATGGCCCATTGACCCAGCCTGTCTAGAACTTGTTGTAAGAACCCTACCCTCCAGCAGATCAACACAGCCACCTAGCCTGGTATCATCTGCAAATTTACTGTGGGTACACTCAGTCTCTCATCCAGATCATTAATGAAGATATTAAAGAAAACAGGACCCTGGTACTGAACCCTGGGAGACACTTCTTGTGACTGGGTTCCATCCAGATGTAGTTCCATTTATCATAGAATCATAGAATTAGCCGGGTTGGAAGGGACCTCAGAGATCATCTAGTCCAACCCTTGACCCACCGGAGCAGTTGCTAGACCATGGCACTGAGTGCCACATCCAGTCTTTTTTTAAATGTCTCCAGGGACGGAGAATCTACCACCTCACCGGGCAGTCCATTCCATAGCCTAATCACCCTCTCCGTGAAGAAATTCTTTCTAATATCTAACCTAGACCTCCCCTGGCACAACTTAAGACTGTGTCCTCTTGTCTTGTTGAAGGTCGTCTGTGAAAAGAGTCCAGTTCCCACCTCGCTACAGCCTCCTTTCAGGTAGTTGTAGACAGCAATGAGGTCTCCCCTGAGCCTCCTCTTCTTCAGGCTGAACAGCCCCAGCTCTCTCAGCCTCTCCTCATAGGGCCTGTGCTCGAGTCCCTTCACCAGCCTGGTTGCCCTCCTTTGGACCTGTTCCAGGACCTCTACATCCTTCTTAAACTGAGGGGCCCAGAACTGGACACAGTACTCGAGGTGTGGCCTAACCAGCACTGAGTACAGGGGAAGAATCACCTCCCTGGACCTGCTGGTGATGCTGTTTCTGATACAGGCCAGGATGCCATTGGCCTTCTTGGCCACCTGGGCACACTGCTGGCTCATGTTCAGTTTCTTGTCAATGCAGACTCCCAGGTCCCTTTCTGCCTGGCTGCTCTCAGCCACTCTGTCCCCAGCCTGTAGCGCTGCATGGGGTTGTTGTGGCCAAAGTGCAGGACCCGGCACTTGGCCTTGTTGAACCTCATCCCGTTGGAATCGGCCCAGCTCTCTAGTCTGTCCAGGTCCCTCTGCAGAGCCCTCCTGCCTTCGAGTTGGTCCACATTTCCTCCCAGCTTGGTGTCATCTGCGAATTTGCTAAAGATGGACTCAATCCCTTCGTCTAAGTCGTCGATAAAGATATTAAACAGAACTGGGCCCAATACTGATCCCTGGGGGACACCACTAGTGACCGGCCGCCAACTGGATGCAGCCCCGTTCACCACCACTCTCTGGGCCCGGCCCTCCAGCCAGTTCCTAACCCAGCACAGGGTGCTCCTGTCCAAGCTGTGGGCTGACAACTTTTTCAGGAGAATGCTATGGGGGACGGTGTCAAAGGCTTTGCTGAAATCCAGGTAGACCACATCCACCGCCTTCCCCTCATCCACCAGTCGGGTCACCTGATCATAAAAGGAGATCAGGTTGGTCAGGCAGGACCTGCCCTACTCTTTTGGCCCACCCATGCAGTGAGTTCTTTATCCAGTGCAGAGTGTATCCAAATATCCAAGCATCCAAGCCTTGTGCCATAGGTTTCTGAAGAAGCATGCTCTGAGAGACAGTGTCAAAAGCTTTACTGAAGTCCAGATAGACAACGTCCACAGCTCTTCCCTCATCCATTAGGCAAGTCATCTTCTTGTAGGAGATCAGGTTAGTCAGGACCTACTGACTGGGCCTGACCACCTGGTTGTCTTATATATATCACATGTCTTATGTGATGGCACTCACAATGAGCTGCTCCATAACCTTCCCTGGCATCAAGGTCAAACTGACAGGTCTATGGCTCCCAGGATCATCCTTTCAGCCCTTCTTGTAGATGGGCTTCACATTTGCTAGTTTCTAGCCTACTGGGACACCTTCAGTTAGCCAGGGCTGTTGATAAATAATAACTAATTATTTATTATTAGTTATTAAATAACTAACAATTAAAAATAATAATGTATATTATTCATTCTATGAGTGCATGTTATGCATATCAAAAAGTGTTGTTCCTTGCAGTAGAACAAACTTGTAACCAATAGAGAGGACCACAAGGGCAGAGTTATAGAGCAAAAAGCAGGTAATATATCAAAAATTCTTAGCATATATTTTACAGCCTGAATAGAGACCATTTACTGTTGTAACCTATTTTTGAAGGAATCAGGATGCCACAGGAATTTAAGTAGTTTTAAGGGAAAAAAAGATCTTTAATAAATGAAATTCAGTTGAGCCACAGAGCAATAATATATATTCACTAAGCATTAAAAAATTAAACTGATAATGTAACTTTTACTCAACCTTATATTTTCTAGATTTAATTAAAAGTTAAATATGAACTTCAGAGTGTGTGAGTGAAAGAACCATGAAAATTGACTTTGAGAATATGATAAATGTGTGATTTACAGCTACCTGTTAGTCCTTTAAATCTAATTATAACAGAAGAGGAGATGGTATAAATTCTTTAAGAACACATCTTCACTTTTGATAGAGTGCACTCTCTCCTTCCATTCCTCCACTGGCTTTCTACTGTGTCAGGGAGTAGGGAAATAATTTCAGAACTGAGAAATTTACAACACAGAACAATATTCATAGCACACAATATTGTTGCATGACTGTGTGGTTAACCTTTGATATGTAGTCATAAAATAGAAAGTTGATATTATAGAAGATTAAGTTTGGGGCTGATAAAAGTCAATGACAAACATCCTATTGCTGTTGGAGAACTAGAGTTTTGACTGTGCATTCTATTTTGCATTTTAAGACCCTGATACAGATTTATAACATCAGAAACCTTGGCTCCATCCTGGCATAAATCCCAAAAGTTGACCATGTAAGGTACAAATGAGTCCATTTGCAAGTCCTTTGATATAAAACTATTTCAGACCCAAAAGGTCATTGCAGCTTCAGAATGACAGTACTGAACCATATATACTGGGAGTCTCTTCCACTTAAGAAATTCACTAAAGGTAAAATTATAGGCCATTTTAAACTTGGTGTGGCGTATGCCAAAAAGCTGAGGGCAGCTGTAAATTCTAGTAACTGAAAAGCAATTGCAAGAATTTTACTTTAGTAATCGGCTACTAGTGTGGCAGAAAGACTGTTTAAACTTATACTTGAATGCTCTTGGAATACAAATGGGCTATCTTAAAAGCCACTCTGTGATTCCATTCCAGCGACTGCAGACACATATATCCTTTTAGGTCTTTAGATTTCCATTAGTAACACCAGCACCACCAGCAGCAAGTAAGATATCTATTCCACCTTTCAGAGGAGGAAGATATAAAAGAAGTTTATTAGTGGCTTAACTTCTTCCTACCTCCAATTGCAACACTCTTTTGGAGGAGGTAAAATGGAACAACTTTCCTTCTCTGACTTTTTTCCATCAGCAGATGATGTTTCTGATTTTAAGACTTATCTTCTCATTTGCTTTTTCTTTCTTTCGAAATCTTGAAAATGCTGGATTTTTGGAGTGTGATTGGGAAGGAGTTACATATAGAAGAGATATAAGAGCATTTAGAAGAGATTGGAAATCAGTGATCTCAACTCTGTTGTTACCCAAAAGTGATTGAATGAGAATAGACATGACTACAGTTCGGAGCACTTACTCTTCATATGATTAACTTGTTTTAGTGTTGGTGGCATGTGTGTGTTTAATGCTTGGGCAGACAAAGAAAGGCAATGAACAATGGTTTACATCAGTCAGGAATGGCATGCAGCCACCAAATAATAAGAAGAGGTTAATATCTCATTGAAATGACCAGTTACACACTTGCTCCAGTGACTGGAGCTGAGGCAAATGGGTCCCTCTGACCCCTCTGGCCCCACTTCAGCTGCTGGCAGTGACATTCACTCAGTGGGATCTCTTCAGTCTCTGGCACCACAGACACACAGACTCTTCAGTCCATGATCTGGCTACACTCACACTCCCATGCACACATAGGCACATGAGAGCCTCTCACCTAAGAAAAGAGTAGAAAGAAATTTTAAGGGAATAAAGGGAATTTTAGAACCAGCACTTTTTAAAAAGAAAATGTTTTGGTGCTTTCAAGTTTACCAATCACTATTCTTCAGCTCTCAAGTCTCAAAATTAACACTTCTCTGCTAGAAATCATCAAAATGGTCTTGGCAGAACCATAATAAGTTTTAAGTGGTATTTCACTTTGAACATAGAAAATATCAGGGATTAGAATCCAGTATTTTCCCTGTATATTTAGAATGTTGAGAAAAACAAACAAAAAGCTTTCCTGAGGAAGTTAATTACCATTCACAAAGTTTAACAGAATTTTGGACCACATTCAGTCCCCAGAAGCCTGTGTGTGTTTTTACTCCTACTTGTCTTCTGTAAAAGGAATGCCTAGTATGCGATGATCTTAATTGGAGCCTAATTCTGAGCTTGAGGACCAGGTCTGACAAAACAAATTCTGTATTTGGTAAATAAGAAATAACAACTTAGTAAATACTTTAAAATAATTTTTAGAGTTTATAACATGATGCAGGACTCCTGACATGTTAATTTCCTTCTGGACCTACAACTGCAGGCATGTTAAGATATCCCATAACCATCTACACATTTAGGATAGTGAACTGAGCCTTCAGCTTAAATGTGGAATTTTCATTATAAGTGAGAATAATATTCCTCTACACAGATTATTTTTGAAATAATAATAATTAATAATTATATTAATATATTTATTGGTTATAAATAATTATAATTATTTTGAATCAGTGCTGCATTGTCCCAGCTGCTCTGCAACTGGTACCTGAGTTATTCTGAAGCCAAGTTACATGTAGGACTTCTGACTGGGGAGGAGTGCAGTGCTGCCATACTCAAACCCAAGTGCAAATGAATACAGATATACTGAAATTGCCAATGTGGAAACAGAAATGGTACTGGAAGTGGCTGTTCCTTTCTCCTGCTTTACAAAAACTGTAAAAGAGAAGGTGACTCTGCCTCATTCACAAATTCCCTTGACAGTTCTCTTCATTTACCCTGTGGTGGTGAAGCCTTTCTCCCCCAAATTAAGATGATATTTCTCATCCTCATAGTTTTAGTTTGAACTTAAAATCTGTTCATGTTGAAATGGTAAAGGTGGTAGTGTTTACAAGGAGGAAAATGTCACATGAAATCTACAGTTGAACACTGTGATGTGTTTGTGCCAGGAAAAGGATTATGAATGTTGGCTGTGACTAAAGCAAAGATCTATTAAAATGAGTTCACTATTTATGAAAATATTTTTAGATTTTTGTGCCGAGCTCTAATATTGAGACCCTTGTCCTGTTTGTCCTGACAAGTGCTAAACTGTGACACTCATTAAACAAAGATTTAAACTTGAAGTAAAATGCCAGACTGGTTGGATAAAAATCCACTCTTGGTAAATCAGGACTTCTTTTAACAGCTATCCTCAAATATGTGATTTCCTTCATGATTATTTATAAAATCTTGCATTTTATAAAACCTAATGGGTTTATAGTTACTCCTAAATTTCATCCCCCTCCTAATTTTTCACTTACCAATTTTGCTTTTTTTGAGAGATTAGGTTGGAAACTTGTTGATACTTTTAATAAAAATCCATGCTCCTGAACTCAGCTTTCATCTCCCAATTGTTCTGTAACTCTGAAAAGATTACCTAGTCTTCCTGACGACAACACAGCCATATGAGTTTTATTGTAATGTTCATTTTTATATAGTTATTTCCATTAACCATCCTGCCTTTTCCCCTGTGTTATAGCGTCCTCTTTATTGAAAACTCAGATGAAGTGTTCATTTAATTTTTGAGCCAGACTCATATTATCTTCTAGACAATACCCACTTTTAACACATTGCAACTTCACTCTTTTCTTATTTTTTAGAGAACCTTTTTCACTTGTTATAATTTCCTTTGCAAGGCCTATCTCTGCTTGACTTTCAACAGTTCTGAATTTATGAATAAGAATTAAGTGAGGTTCACTCTGTGAATAGTCCTATGCAGCCAGTGAGATATAGCCCTGCCACTTATTTATCAACAGTACCTTTTCTGTTACAAATCTAGTTGACAATGGTTCTTTTTACTCAGTAACCTTAATCTTCCATTGCCTCTCGTTTATTATCTTCCCAATGCCACATGCTCTCCATTACATCTCAAACAGCAGGAATTTACAAATCATATTTAGCAGAGGCCAACTGAAAATAGCAAAGGAGTCACTTGTACCTAGCTGCTCTGAATTGTGAACATCTTTGGAGATCAGTGATTTTTTCCACACAAACATGATCTGCTTTCTCCACTGCCTGAATTTGACTACAGCTTAGATGTGCATGTTCACTACTTATTTTTCTTTAGCTGAACAAGACTTAAAAAAATAATATACACAGCACTGTCCTTGAAATAATTTATGCAGGATTACTAAAATGGAGGTCAAAGAAGAAAGATGTATCATTTGCTGCTGAATACCAGCTGTTACAGAAAACAGGAGTCACTGGAGTTAAATCTAACACAGATTTTGGAAAAGAAGGAAGGACCCAAGATGGTCCAGATTCTCTTCAGTATCTTGGATGCATGAAGAACAGGGACAACTTCTCATCTAAGAGCAGTTATTGAGGTCTAAAATGATCCCTTATGCATCTGTACAACAGGAATAACTTCAATACTGTGAGACTGAATTTGTGAGCACAAAGCTTTAGCAATGGCTCCTAACTGACTAAAATCAAGAATGAAACAGTGAGTGACAGAAGCATGGTGTGGGCTCCTTGGAGAGAAGCTCTCAGCTGAAAGTAGGAGCAGGAACCTGGAGTGCTCTGAAGTATGGTTCTTTACTTAGATCACTGACTTGAGCATTATAAAAATCTACAGTGTACCCCAAGACTGGCCTACTCGATACATAAAAACTCCTTCCTAATCCTTGCCAGTGGCTAGAACTTGCTCTAACACAGAGGTGTGCTCTATTTTCTTTACAAAAGTATAAAAGTCCACATCTCAATGGTGCTAATATTCTTTTCATTTATATAAATAGGAAAATTATCTTAAGTAGATTATATGTAGTCTCTACACTCATGTCCTATACATTGAAGAAAAGGTATAAAATCTTTGATATTTTGCTACACAAGTGTCTCAATATAACTGCCATTTCCCTAGTGGAAATGTCAGACAAAGCCCCCTCTGTTTCTTTTTCTCCTTCACATTCTAATAATACACTGAGGAACTTTTTAAATGAGTTGCATATTCATCATCACAAATGAAACTTCACATTTTTCTGGCTATGGAGATGGTAATTATAGGTTTGTACTTCTAATTGAAGCATTGATGAACATGCCCCACACTGCAGCAAATATAAAGTAATTGTTAGGCAGACTATGTGCTGTTCTGGGGAAAAAACAAAACAAAACAAAACAAAACTAAAGAGAAATTGAAAGCAGCAGCAGGCATCCTGATAATGACCACCCCAGTGGCTTATTTCCTAGTATAATTTACTGCCAGGAGAAATTAAACCAGTGGGAGCTGGATATTTTTGCTGGAAATGACAAGCTTCTGGGTCTTCTTTAAATAACTATGCACCTGATGACCAAAGGGCAGTTTCAAATACCCTCTTTGTAGGGCAATTTGACCACTCCTGAAAGTAGATCAAAAGAGACAGAAGCAAATTACATTTTTCCTCTCCAGCCAAAGGGTCCTCAAATAACCAAAAACAACAACAAAATCAGGAAACCCAAACCAAACAGACAAATAATGTCCTACATCTCTTAGAAGGGCAAAAATCCAAGCTTGCCACTTACGATGCAGAATGGAAAAAAACACCTCTGGTTTATGGTTGATCTCTTCCATTCTCCCCTCCTTGTTCACTAATATCTAGCTGCTTTGTATTTGTGTCTCAGTCAGATGCATTTGTTAGCAGCACTGTTGAAGCTCACAAGAACAGAGAGATGGCAAAACAAAACAACTCCCCTGTGGCTCTCTTGAGAGCAGTGCTAGAGTCATAAGTCATCTCAGCTTGACAAAACAACTGCTTTGCACCGTTTGAATAAGAGCAATAGAGTCCATCAGTCTCTGAAGTTACTAATACTGAGGGTCTGTCTATCTGTATAACTTATTGAGATGGATTATAGCTTATGCAGAACTATGGCAGTTTACATCACTGGAAATGAAGACTCTAGCCCTGGATTTTGTTTTTTAGAAACTAAAAGCTAGAAAGTTAGAAACAGTATATAATTTGCTAAACATTTTTTTGTATTTAATTTGAATAGGTTTTGTTGTAGACTACCATCTGTGTTGTCACAATGCCATTTCAACCAGCTAAAACTGATTTAATTCAGGACAAGAATAGGAAAATTAATGATCTCTATAGTTCTGACTGTTGCTCAGTTTCATTTTTTGATGAAAACAAAATTTCATAAAAAGGTGGTCTGTTTCTTAAGTCTATTGAACCTGACAACCAGTTAAATGCAGAACAAACAAGCAAGTAAATCAAGCCCAAAATTTTGCAGCAAGAAAACCTTGTTTACAAAGAAAAGGGACTAAGAGTCATACCCAACACTAAGCATGGTTCAGAACATTTTCCTTAAATACTCCTGTCTTACTGAAGGAACAACATCACAAACCTCCAGGAAGCATTTAAACCACCTAGACTGAACCTCCTAACTTGGCATTTCTGAACTAGCTAATTAATGCCAATATTTAGTGCAAGAACAGGTGGGAAAACTAATGACTAATTTCTTCTTTCCAACTCAACAACCACCACCGTCTTTTAAACATACAATTCTTATCACTGCCTGCTGATTCCACTTCTTGTCAGCCTCATTGCTCTCACATGGGGCTGCAATGAACAAACATGCACCATTCTATTGCAAGTGGAATGGCTTCATTTCTGCAATAAGCACCTTGTCTTAATCTGCTCACGTTGCTTCCCTTGGGTGGGTCAAAAGTAGTGAACTCTTCTAACAGGAGAACCAGCAGCATCTGTGCTGCAACTGGCACTAGTTCAGTTCAGGTACTAGTTCAGTAAACTCCACTGTTAGAGGAAGGGAAAAAGAAGGTACTCAATTTCTGAAATTGTATTTTTCTGATATATGTAATGGAAGTGAAGGAAGACAGGATGGATCATAAAATTTAGGCTTTATATTCAGCAAACCAGTAATAAAAGTCATTCAAGATGTTGGTTAGGGCAAACAAATGTCTGCTCTGAAGGAGCTGAAAAAGGAATTGGTTTAACTGTGTCTGAGTTAAAGCTTAATTTTTTCAGCTTTTCTCTCTTCAGCTTCATCAGTCTGTCCATATTTAATGCATTGGTAGCATTTAGCAATACCATAATTTCCTTTTACTGGCTGAATGATCTTGTCAGTGATCATAGAATTTTCTATCAGGCAAGTGTAGAACTATGGCAGCTTCTTAATCTTTAGTTTTGACATGACTCAAGGTTTATGTAAACATTATTTGGGATAAAGAAAATGATTAACACTCTTTGAAAAAACAAATTATCCTAGACCTTACTCCAGTGGCACATAAAAAATGTTGATAATGTAGTACCAATACCTTAAAATAGAAGTGGTAAGTCAACTTGCTTTCACCATAGTTTGAGAAGCTCAGCATGAGCTGACAGTTCTCTCATGCAGCTCAGAAACCCAACTGTATCCTAGGGTGCATCAAGAGAAGCGTGGCCAGCAGATCAAGAGAGACAATTCTCCCTCTCTACTCTGTTCTTGTGAGATTCCCACCTCAAATACTGCATCCAGTTCGGGTGTCCCCACCATAAGAAGGACATAGATCTACTGGAATGAACCCAGAGGAGGGCCACAAAGATGATGCAGGGGCTGGAGCACCCCTGATGCAAGGAAAAGCCGAGGGAGCTGAGATGAGCCTGGAGAAGATTCTGGGAGGACCATGTAGCTGCCTTCCAGTACCTGAGGGGAAACTACAGGTAGGGTGGAGAGGGCTTTTCATAACAATGTCCAGTGATAGGGCAAGGGGAAATAGTTTTAAACTGAAGGAGAACAGGTTTACACTGGATCTTAGGTAGTTCTTCACTATGAGGATAGGGAGACTCTGGAACAGATTGGCCAGAGAAGTTGTGAATGCCCCTGCCCTGGCGGTGTTAAAGGCCAGGTTGGATGAGGCTTTGAGTAGCCTTGTCTAGTTGAGAGGTGTCCCTTCCCATGGCATGGACGTTGCAGTGGATAATCTCTTAATTTCCCTATCTTGATCCACTAGCTTTTCGTTGCAAATCCTCTCCTCTCTCCAGGAGGGGAGTGATAGAATAGTTTTGATGGACACTTTGTGTATCATAGAGCAGTTGCCCACATACTTCGGATGGTAAAGATCATATTTTTTTTAATGGATCATTTAAAAAAGGAGAGCTGAGGAAAAAAATTTCTATAAATATATCTGTAGTATGGTATATATCCATAATATGAAATGAATGTACATTTTAGAATAAAATGGATAAAATGGAAATAAATGAATAAAAATGAAAAATTTGAGCTCATTAAGGGCAAGTATATTTGACTTTTCCACTGTACATCAAAAAAGGATCAGTTTTCTTCTGTCTTTGAAGCTGTCTCTTTAGCTGTCTCTTTTGGTCCACTGCATTATAATTGTTTTATAAGTCAGCACACCTCTGTCTCCCACATAGAATCATAGAATCATAGAATTAGCCGGGTTGGAAGGGACCTCAGAGATCATCTAGTCCAACCCTTGACCCACCGGAGCAGTTGCTAGACCATGGCACTGAGTGCCACATCCAGTCTCTTTTTAAATGTCTCCAGGGACGGAGAATCTACCGCCTCACTGGGCAGTCCATTCCATAGCCTAATCACCCTCTCCGTGAAGAAATTCTTTCTAATATCTAACCTAAATATCTAACATATCGTTACAGAAGAACATTCTCAGGGTTATGCCCAAGTGACAAAAATGCTCCACAGTCCACTCTAAAACTTCCAGAAGTGTATTTCTTATCAGCACTTTGGAAGAGTGAGTCCTTGCTCCATGCATGGCTCTCTCCTACACCTGAGGAGCTTTCTCTCCTACCTTGCCAGAAGGTGCATCCTCTGTACAGTAGTCTAGTTACAAAGAAAATATTCAGAATACTTTTAACTTAAGCAGTAATCATTAAACATTTTCATTATTGATTTTATTTATTTCATGTTTATCCCATTTATATATATATAAATGTATACTATTTGCATATTATATCCTATTTATCTTACAAGATCCAATTATGAGACTGAAAGCAACAAGTTAAATACCACAATTGGATGGATTACAACTATAATACCTTTTCAGCCTGATTACGCCTCCTCCGCTTTATTAATCTGAGTCCAGTTAAAAGTTCTAATGTGTTCCAGTATGTCATAGTGTCTATCAATCAACAGAGTACTATAGGACATAACCAAATATGAAATTAAACTGAAGTTATACATTTACCAATATGCTTATATTGAAAGAAAAAAATATTTGCATTTAAATAACATTATCATAAGTATGTGTATAGTTTTATATTGTGAATATAACCTGGTTTATAAATCCAGAACTGCCACTTCTCAAGTGGCAGATATATGTTTAATAGTCTAAATTTATGTTGCTTGTTACATGGAGAACCCATTTGAAATAGTCTGCCAATGAGGCTGGTAGTTCTATAGCAATTCTCTGATCATTATTTGTCAAACCACCCATCCTCTGCAAATAGTGTTGACAGACCATGCCAGGTCAGAGCTTTGCAAAAACTACCAGTTTTATTTTGTAGTAACACTTGAGACTTTGACATTTGTTTAATTATAGATAGGAATAACAACAAGATTTAAAATTATTTAATTGAAAATTAAATCTCAGTTTATAGATTTCACTGTGAGATTTTCCACTCAGTAAGAACATATATATGTCTTTATGTTAGAGCACAGACTTCAGACAGGTTCAGTCATGACATTTGGGTGCTGATTCAGAAGTAATTTTACACGTCAGTTTGTGCTGTCAAGAGTATTACTGTCAGTCAAAATCTCCCATGGTGCAAAACACAATCCTTACTTTGAAGTTCCAGAACACTTAAGTGTCTTTTTTTGTTTCAGAAAAGCCAGATTTCCCAGCAAAAGTGAGAAACCACTGAAACTAAAACCGTTAGACACTGATCACAGTGCACATTTAGATGATATTTTAACTTAAGTGTTTCTCACACTATTTGAGCTGGATGGAGACATATTTATTATTCAGTTTGAAATCACCTCAAGCCCATGCAATCTAACTAAAACTTAAATTTTGCAACACCTGTACTGTAGGAACAACAACAGCATTGCCCTTCAGCTGATGACTCCTGATATGAAGACCAATTCTTCAGAGTAACAGGCATCAATTAAAGCACCATTTGCGCTGATTCAACTTGCAGTAGAAAACTGAGATGACACGGATCATCCTCACAATTCATGGAGCATCTTTCCTTTTAGTATCTTGCAGAGTGGGAGTGAGTGGATGAGTCAAAAGCATTGTCAGTGCAGATGACTGAATATTGAGCTGTGAACATAGCTTAAATTTACCACTATCAGTAATTTTTCCCCATTTTCTTTTATTAGTAGCCACTATGGAACACTACACACTTTCATAAAACTGTTCTTTAATGAAAGGATTCTTTTATATTAGTCAAATTCTTAACACAATCTCTAGATGGAGTAGAAGGAAGTGATGATCACAGAAAAGTCTGGGTTATGTAGGAGTCTGCCATTGATGGGGAAACAGGCAACTTAATTACTTTTTAGTGATCCAAAGGAAAAAATTATGCTAAGCAAATTACATAAATAAACAAAATGAAAGGAAAAGCCTTCACTAACTACTAAGGAAAGATAAAACATTTCTCACCTAAGCATTCAAACAGTGTAGAGAAAACAGTTTTGATTATTATAATAGTAGAAACAAATCCATGAGCAAGAAATATCAATGTAGATGCTAAAAGATACTGTATGGTTTGCCAAATTCAAATAAAATAGAGGATTTGTTTTGTTAATATTTTATTGAAACTAATTATTTTTAAATTAATGAACTTTACAAGACATTAATGAATCATGTATTTATGAAGTTAGTAGGGAAGTTTTATTTTTGTTAAGTTATTTCAGAACTGAACATTGTAGGGTTCCTTGGAATTTCTTCTATTGTATTTAAAACAGACACTGACAGACAAAATTGACTATTCAATTATATTCCAAATAGCAGTTCCTGTGTTACTAACAATTAATTGCTTTTCCTTGGAATCTGAAGAGAGTGAAGGGCAGGATTTTCTTCCTCTGATTAGAGACCAGAATGTCAAAGCAGTTATTTTGCTTATCAAGTTAAACAATTTAATAAGCTTAACGGGAAAACCCTTCTTATCTTTCACAGAGAGAGTTGTGTGTTAGTATTCATGTATGAAGGTGAATAAGTTCTGACCCATGCAAAAATGCAGTAGCTATCTAGAGTGGAGATAATCCTGTCATTTGAAAGTCTTGTTATGAGTCAAAAGATCATCTATTCTAAAATGTACAAGAAAGAGAAAAAACATTGTAAATATACACCAGTGTGAATCTTATTTTAAGAACAGTACATCTGCATGTCTTAAGTTATTAGTTTGCCAAGCATCTATCATTTACAACACAGTGTACAAACTCAAATTATCTTTAAGTATGAGGAAGTAATGTTCTGAGGCTCTCATGATGCTTGAAGTTTTATCTGTGCTGAACCAGACTGAAATCTTCAAGACCAGTGTTCATAACTGAAAAACCTCACTACTACAGTAAAGTCTGACTGAATTATTGAACTATTAGTTAGAGTCAGCATGTGATAGTATGAGAGTGTGAATTATAGGGAAAAATACATAAAAGGACACAAATATTTACTACGAATAAAAATTTTCATTTGTTTTAGAGTCTTTCTGTTATCACGGTGATAGTCTGAAACAAATTTGACAAGTTCTGAGTTCTTAGAACCTCTCAGCATTTATGAATTTTGAGATTTGTTAACATTTAGATGAGGCCTTTGGCCTTTAAGTCTCTATCTCAACAGTGCATGGACTGACCATCACTTCCTTATCTGCTGCATTTTCCATGAACCAAATATCACAACTGAAGTGATGTTGCTGTTGCTACTAGAAAACTGCTTTACTGTTGTGCAGAGCCTGCTACACCCGAACGAAAGAGTTAGAGAAAAACGAGTGTGACTGGCATACAGGCAAGTCAGGAGGAATAAAAGTGCAGGCTTTTACCCTGTGTGTTGTAATCACATATTGTAAGGGAACTGTGCTGAACTTTTGAGTCATGTATAGTTTGCGACAGTGAAGGAGACTCATTTTACATTCGTTTGACCTAGTTTTCCAGGAGAAAGGCCCTCATACCATTATGTATAACAGCAGTTTTGAAAACAACTGTAGAAGAGAAACAGATTAATGAGGAGAGGGAGGACTATAGGGATTCAAGAGTTAGTACACTGGTGAAAATGCAGCTAAATATGCCTGCTGACAGCTGCAGCATTAATGCTTTTTTAGGGGGAGAGATAAAACTTAAAGGCAAAGTATACGAAGGTCTGGCAGGGGCTAATGCCACTATTCCCAAATAAAATCTCCTCCTGTTTGCAATGCGTGAGGCAATGGAAAAGGGTGGCCAAAGCATCATAAAAAGTAAATTTTCATCCCTTACTTAATCTTTCCCAGCAGGGGGAAGAGAGCAAGGTAAATAAAAAACAGTGTCAAAGGGCAGAAAGATAAAAGCCAGGCTTCAGATTCACCAATGATTTCCCAGTACTTTTCGACTTCTGAGTTCTCCAGTTCGCTTTAAAATATATATTTAAATATACCTTTAAATATCTCTCTTTGAAAAAGCAAAGTGTAATAGTGTCCCACCTGCTTAGAAAGAAATTCCATTTCTCATCTTGTAGCTAGAAGATGATACTGACTTACTCACTGACTTACTCACTTTCTGCTGTTGCACTTTGCTCCTCACATGCTGCTCTTCAGTGAGGATTGTGCATGTGACAGGGTAATAGAAGTAGTCTTCCTGGGTATGAATTTTTTTTTTATTAATTTTCAAAAAAGAGCTGATTCACCAAAGAAAAGACAAATGCCAAATCAAGAATGTCTTTAAATTTGAGTGAAGTTAACAACTGATGGAAAAAGCCTTAGGCAAAGCAGCACTTTCTATTTTGATTCCAAATCCATGTTTTGAAACAACCAGTTCTGTGCAGTACATTTCTTGCAGGAAGCACTCTCAAGGTTGTAGAAGTGTAGAGTCAAGTTTAATCCAGTGAGTGTCCCTAACACAGTCAGGAACTGTACTGTTTGAAAGAAATTGGGTTAATATACCATTCTATATTTCTGCTCCAGAAAAAATATTTTCATAGGCCATCTTGTCTTAGCTCCTAGTTCCAAACAGGCACTTCACTGCAGAAGAGCAGCTGATAGTTTCTTCCCAAAGGCTGAGTCTAAATGAGCTATATTGTTTCTTTTTAACTCCTCATTTTATGGCTAACACCGATAATAGGTCAAAGTGAGAAAGGCTAAACGCTGCAGTTGTAACTCACACCTTCCTAATAGCTGCAAGGCTTGTGTACTTAACCAGAGAAACTGTTAATAATTTTTATGTTAGCCAAATTCTAGGCAGCTGCAGTGTCAAAATCATGTAATGGCTTTGGATTAACCACATGCTACCTTGTCAGAGCCTTCCTCCTGACCTGTGATGCTAAGGGCTGTGAGTTGGAATTGTACTTGTATAAGAGGCCCAATAGCTAACTTCTTTTGCATATAGCAACTACAGGTTTTGCAGCCCTTTTTTTTTTTTTTTTTTTTTTTTTTTTAATGTTAGCAGTATTTTAAATGGGAATACTGGTGCTAGGAGAAGAACTAGTCCTTAAATATTTATTCAACCTTATAAAGACGCCTTAGGCACATACTATATATTTTATCTAAACATATAGTAGCAACGTAAGCTGTCTTCACAGCCTTATCATTTAAATTTTTCAAACACATTCTTTCTCATTTTGATTCAATATCCAGTGAAGCCTCACCTTCTTGGTACATTGCAACAGGCTGCCAGGTTTACATGTAACATCTCAGAGTATTCCAGAGGAATAAACATAGGTGTAATTAAGGGAAGGGGTTTTTTTTTTGCATTTTTCCAAAATAAATGTACATTCTGTTGATTATATACTGGAAGTAAGCACTTTAGGACCAAGAAAAGGGTCCAGCAGAAAAGTAGACAGAAAGACAAATGATAAAGAGAAGCTCAATTAAAAATTACTACTACCTGTTCTTCTGTTAAGGTTGTCACTAATATGACAATCAAGAAACATCAACACATTGTCAGTGATAGATAAGAACTGGAAAAAACTCATACAATCTGTTATTCATGGCACAATGTCCACTTTTCCTCCCACTTCATGTTTTCTATTAAACAAGTCATGAGCAAACCCAAACTCTAGATGTAAAGAGTTTTCTGAGACCTTGGAAGTAGGAGATAGTTAGACAATTTCAGATTTAGGGTGTATTTTTTTCTCTAATATATAACTTTGTAAGTATCCATCAAATTAAATCCCTTAAATTTTCAGTTTTCTGAGAAAGGACCTTATTTTCTGATGTGCTAAAATTCAAGAATCTTTAGAATCTATTATAGAAGTCTCTATGATTATGGTTGTACTTCACTACATCTTTGATGCTCAGAGAGTGGACCATGTTGCCTGATATCTTGCCATATTATCATGGGAGCTTTTGATGTGACTTAGGAAAAAAAGAGGGTATACCACCTTTGGAAGAAGGTGTAGAGAGATCTCATTAAGTTATACAGAGAGAAAATTAGTAAGGTAAAAGCCCAGCTGGAGCTTGACTTGGCCACTGACATAAGGGACAACAGAATTTTTTATAAATACATCAACCATAAAAAGAGAGCCAGGGAGAATCTCCATCCCTTACTGGATGCTGAGAAGAACACTGCAACCAAGGATGAGGAAAAGGTTGACATACTTAATGCCTTTTTTGCCACTGTCTTTAATAGTCAGACCAGTTGCTCTCGGGGTGTTCAGCCACCTGAGCTGGAAAATAAGGACAGAGAGAAGAACCCTTCCCATAATTCAGGCAGAAGTAGTTAATGATCTGTTTCTGCACCTAGACATGCATACGTCTATGGGGCCAGATGGGATTCACCCAGGAGTAGTGAGGAAGCTGATATGCATCTATAAGAAAGTCTGGAAGAAGGATTTGGGGAACTACAGGCCTGTCAGCCTGGCCTTGTTACTGGAAAGATCATGGATAGGATCATCTTGAGCCAGGTTTCATGGCAAGTACCGGGTAGCCAAGGGATCAGGGCCAGTAAGCATGGGTTTATGAAAGAGAGGTCCTGCTTAACCAACCTGATCTCTTTCTATCACCATGTGACCCACCATCTGGATGAGGGTAAGGCTGTGGATGTTGTCTACCTAGACTTTGGTAATGACTTTGACACCATTTCCCACAGCATTCTCCTGGAGAAACTGGCGAATCATGGCATAGACAAGTGTACCCTTCACTGAGTAAAAAGCTGGTTGGATGGTCATGCCCAGAGAGTTGTGATAAATGTGGTCAAATCCAGTTGGTGTTCAGCCACTGGTGGTGTCTCTTAGAGCTCCGTTTTGGGGCCAGTTTTGTTTGATATCTTTATCAATGATCTGGACAAGGGGATTGAGTGCACCCTCAGTAAGTTTGCAGATGACACAAAATTGGGTAGGAATGCTGATCTGATTGAGGGCAGGAAGGCTCCATAGAGGGACTTGGACAGTCTAGGTCAATGGATCAAGGCCAATTGTACAAGGTTCAATAAGGTTTCGTGCTGGGTCCTGTATTTTGTTAACAACAACCCCATGCAACAACCCCATGCAAGGCTTGAGGAAGCATGGTTGGAAAGCTGCCTGGAGGAAAAGGACCTGGGGGTGGCTGGTGGACAGCTGGCTTAACATGAAGAAGCAGTGTGCCCAGGTGGCCAGGAAGGCCAACACACTTGGATCAGTAGCGTGACCAGTGGAAGTAGGGAAGTGACTCTACCTCTGTACTGAGCACTGGTGAGGCTGGACCAGTGTTCAGTTCTGGTCCCTCCACCACAAGGACACTGAGATGCTGGAATGTGTCCAGAGGAGAGCTACCAAGCTGGTGAGGGGCCTAGAGAACAGGTCATATAGGGGCCAGCTTGAAGAACTGGGCATGTTTAGTTTGGAGAAGTGGCTGAGGGGAGACCTCATTGCCCTCTACAGTTACCTAAAAGGAGGTTGTAGGGAGCAGGGTGTTGGTCTCTTCTCTCAAGTGAATAATGACAGGACCAGATGAGATGGTCTGAAGTTGTGGCAGAGGAGGTTTAGATTAGATATTAGGAAGAACTTCTTTACTGAAAGAGTGGTCAGGCCCTGGAACAGCCTGCACTGGGTGTCACCATACATGAAGGTATTTAAGAAATGTGTGGATGTGTCACTTCAGGGCATGCTCCAGTGCCCCAGATTGTAGCTGGCTTTTTTGTTGGTTGGAGGTTTTTTATGGGTGTCATTTGGAGGAGTATGTGTGGTGTTCAAGTTTCTTCAGGCTTGTTTTTGGTGGTTTTTTTGTGTGTGCTTAGTTGGAATTGGTGATCTCAGAGGTCCTTTCCAATTATGACTATTCTGTGATCTTCTGTGATAACCATCAGTTGTCAGTGAAATCTATTAGAGCAGGGGTGACAAATGAACCCTCTAATGGGCAGCAGGATCTGTGTGTGTGTATAGGGAAGGGAAGAAGGGATTACCAAACACTTAGGTCATAGTAACACACAGATTATATTTAGTCTAGGAGTATGAAAGCTTTGTTTATAATTCTGTTTTACTCCTTCTGTTTTCTATATAATTTTGGGTATCCTGGACATCCACAGATACACTCAGTTTCTGAATTATTTCAGTTTTGTCTTTGATATTCTTGTGCAATTGTGTTTTTCTGTCTGATCCAGAGCTGTATGAAAACAAATGTCCTATAATCAGCTTCTGAATAGATCACTTTCATCAGCCATTCCCTTTTTGTCATGCTGTGCACACAGCTCAAAGGAGTGCTAAGGGCCAAGTTAGCCAACTGTCCATATCACTTATCTACAGGTGGCTAGTTTTGACTGCTAATAGTTCCTTTTCCCAAAAAATCTTTAATAAAAGTTTTGTCATCAGTCTGCTTTGTGGATGCAAGAAAGCAATCTCCAATTTCCTCTTGAAGATGCCTTGAAGACACTCTCACAATGTCTTGTATGGAGTGTGATGCAAGGTCAGATGGGAATCACAGAATCCCACAGAATCATAGAATCACTGGAGTTGGAAGGCATCTCTAGAGATCACTTAGTGCAATCCCTCTGGAAAACAGGACTACCTGGAACAAATTACACATGATTGCATCCAGGCAGGTTATGAATGTCTCCAGAGAAGGGCACTCCACAATCTCTCTGAGCAACCTGTTCCAGAGCTTTGTCACCCTCACAGTAAAAAAGTTTTTCCTTCTGTTTAGATGGAATTTCCTGTGTTCCAGTTTGTGCCTATTCCCCTTGTCCTATTGCTAGATTCTGGCCCTACCCTCCTTATATCCACCCTTTAGATATTTATAGACATTGATATGGTTACCTCTCAGTCTTCTCCAGGCTAAACAGGCTCAGCTCCCTCAACCTTTTCTCATAAGAGAGATTCTTCAGTCCCCCAATCATGCTTTGTTTTCACAGGTTATGTGTTATGTAAACAACTATGCTTGAAAAGTATTGTTAGTCATGATAGCAATAAGACTTTAAAATGAGTTTTCATTGAGCATACTATTTTTTGCTTCTCCAAATTACTTATTTATTATAATTTTTATTGAGCCAGAAATAAAAATAAAAAATATTATGACTGCATTTGGACAGAAAGTCTCATTTTGCTGCTTTCTGAAATCTTGGACTTGGACTCAACATCTCATTTGATATATATGCTAAAAAATAAAATGAAATAAAGAAAAGTGGAATTTTTTCTGTTTTTCCATCTTCCTTCAAGTTTAAATCGAGGGGACATCTTCTACCTGGACTTTTCCAAGGCTTTTGATACAGTACCCCACAGCCTACTCCTGGAAAAACTGACTTGTCATGGCCTGTACAAGTGGTCTGTGTGGTGGGTGGTGAACTAGCTGACAAACCATAATGGGGAGAGTGATGACAAATAGTTCCTCCTCCAACTGGCAATGGGTCACAAGTGGAGTCCTCCAGGGATCAATATTGGGCCCAATGCTTTTTAACATCTTCATGAGACCTGGATGCTGGGATGAAGAGTACCCAGATGAATCTCATTGATGACACCAAGATGAGTGGAGAGGTTGACACCCCAGAAGGGAGAGCCACCCCCCAGGATTACTTAGATAGACTGGAAGAGTAGCCCAACAGAAACTTTATGAAGTTCAATGTAGAAAAGTGCAAGGTCTTGTGCCTGTGAACACATAACTCAGGAGTGCAGTTCAGACTGGAATCCACTTGTCTAGGGAGCAGGTTTGTGGAAAGGGACCTGGAGGTCTTGGTGGTCAACAGGCTCAGCATAAGCAAACAGTGTGTGTGCTGCAGCAGCAAAGAAAACCAACAGGATGCCAGTTTGCATCAACAAGGGAATCACCAGCAGGAACCAAGAAGTCTTCATCCTGCTGAGTACATCTAAGCAACCCCCTTTTTACAAGGAGTCACATGGACAAGATAAAGGGCTCAAGTTTTTCCTGGGGACATTCGGTTTCAACACAAGAGGAAAATTTTTCACTATGAAGTCAGACATTGGAATGGTCTTCCAGGGGAAGTGGTAGATTCCCCCACTTTGGAAAGTTTTAAATCTCATCTTGATGAGGTGCTGTGACATAACATATATACAATAAGATTAGAAGAGTTAGACCAGATGATCCTTGAGGTCCTTTCCAACGTGACATTCTATGATTCCATTATTTTAATTTAGAGATGACTCAGCACTTACACACATTACAGCACTAACAATACAAAACAATTTTTACAGTTACAGAAAAGAAATCAAATGGGACAAGCTCTATGTTTTTCTCTTCAAAGTGAGGCATATTTGGACAAATCAAGTTAGGTGAATGCTTTTTAGAGTAATATAATAAATAGTAAATAATAGTAAAACAACAAGTAAATATAAAAATAATAGTAAAATAATAGTAAATATAAAAATAATAGTAAAATAATAGCAAAATAATGAGGTGCCACTGCAGAAAAAGCACTAAAAATAAATAGGGAGGGGTGCATGATTTTGAAACAAAGAAACAAGGAAAAAAACCAAAAACAAACCCCAAACCACGACCACCAACAAAAAATTGGCACAGGTGGAACTAGAATGAAACAAAACTTTGTAAAGGAGGAGTGTTTCAGTGCCATCTAAGGATAGGTGATATAACCTGCGATAAGGTCTTTGAGAAGATGATGAAATGTTAAATAAAGATGTACAAATATTTATATATGAAAAACTTCTTGCAAATAATGTTAAAACTTTGCTAGTTACAGAAGGTGATTCTCCTGCCAGCCATGAAAGAGTTGCTCAGAAGCATCAAAGAAAATACAAATACATTGAGACCAAACTACATGTCCAGGTGGAAACAGAGACATTACTTCTCTCCCAGGCTAAAAAGCATCAAGCAGAACTTGAAATAATTACCCTGTGATTTAGCAGATCTGGCATCTTTGCATATGTACAAGTCTAAAACAAGACGCCTGGGGCAATATTTTCTAAAGGTTATTTTATTTTTGAAATAATATTGAAATAGGTCTGATCATTTGAATGAACTAAAATTCTCTTATAATCTTGCACAAGTTCTACTCTCTTTTAGTCCAGTTGAATCCCGTTAATTTTCCTGTTCTTGCCGTTGTACATTCCTCTTAACTTCACATGTGAAATATTATGAAGAATGTGGTATACCCCCTAAACCTTCTCCTATTTTCAGATAGTGGCTAGGTTCATTTGATTAAGCATTCTGTATGCAAGGTTTGTACAGTGCTTTGATTTCCTCACTGAGATAAGATGCTGTGTTAATGTGGTATTTAATAATGTTCTGTGTAAGAGAATAAGGCTCCAGGAAAAAAAAAACCAACAAAACAAAACAAGCAAACAAAACTACACTTCATTTAAATAATGATGATACAATAGTTAATTTTCTGACTTGTAAAAACAAATCAATGTGTAATTTTAGATATTATTCTTTAATACTAGGAGATCACAGAAATCAGATATTGAAGAAATATTTAAGGCTTGATCTTAGACTTGTAGTACAGCAAGAATTCCTAAGGAATTCTTTGTGTGAAAAGGTCACAGCACTGGCACAAACTAGAAAGAAAGTATTGGAGAATTTTATACCAAAAGGAATCCACACCTGTAGTTCTCAGTGACTTCTTTTTTTCTGAATAATAAATACATTTTCTTGAAATAACAAAGAAATATTTTTGATTCAAGGACTCATCTGGAACTTTTGTGGCATTTAGGAAAACACTGATGCTTTCATCTTTTGGAGAATAGCAAATTATCATAAGAGCCTCACTTGTCCTTGAGTGCATCTGCCTAGTTGTGGGGACAGGATAAAGAAATTTGTTTTCCCTCTTCTAGTAATAACTCTTCCTTCCTCTGACAATGTACATTTAAATACCTCCTCAAATGCCTACTAAGCTGCTGCATTGCACAGACTAATCTTAACTTCTTCATTCATGTAAATAATTGGTGGGGCAAGAGGCCAGGGTGGGGCAGGGTAAGACTGGAGTTAAGAGGGATTCCAAAATTGTTTGATACCTTACTACACTCTAAAGTCTCTCAGGCCTGGCTAGATCAGTTTTAAACACTTTATTCCAGGCTCTGGGAGAATTAAACACATTTTATTTCTAGTATAGACTAAGTTTCTAATTAATAATTTTTTCATCTGAGAAAGGAATTTGGCCCCTCATTCCTGCAGAAGGTTTGCTTTGCTGCAGAGTTCCTTTCTGTCTCAGCCCTGGTAAAGTGAATCATAAAAACAGCTTCTTAATTAGCTGTATGATAAATCTCCAAGAGAACTCCAGGAGCTGTGACTACAAAAATCTCTAAGCAAACAACCTGGATTAACTGATGTAAAAAATACAATCTGTTGATTAAGAACTAACACAGAACAATGGGCAGATTAACTAGCAACGCAGATGTCTCAGGTGAATATTGGAATAAACCACCTACGAGCTGACAAACAAGATGTCTATGCTTTGTGTATAAAGTGAAACATTTACAGAGTACTAATCCATGTCTGCTGGTTTAATTGACTAATGATCAAGTCTAGCTCACAATGTAAATACCGCACAGTTAAATCTAATCTGAGATAGCAGCACTCTGGAAACCAGTGTTTCAGCTCCTCTAAAATTTTGTGCCAGAGAGAATACAACTCCTGCTGTGGATGTGCAGATTAGGGAAGCCTTGAAAGGCAATCAGCTCACTGATGGTAACATGTTAACACTCATCACCCCCCCTAACTTTCAACACAGATTGCCACTGGCAAACAGAAGGGAGAGATGTGGCCAAATGTAAAAAGAACAGGATCCTTTACTTGAATTACCTTGAGAGTGCAGTCGTGCTTGTTCTACACCAAAATAAATGTTTGATAGGTATATAAGAGATACCAGGAACAACTGGAAATTTCATATAGTGCTTCAGAGCAGTATCTCTGTTTCATTGGGAAGTTATTCTTCCCATTGAGTTATTAATGCCTGGCTGTTAGTCATTACATAAACAGGTGGAGCTGATGAATATGCAATGAGAGAAACTGAAGCTGCCCATTTCTCCTTGATATGGCCTCCTGCTGCCCTGTCCACCTGCTTTGAATTTTATTCCAGAATGCAGCATTTTTCACCATTTGCTCAAGTGCTTCCTAAAGGGAGGCTCCATCCTGACCACAATTTGTTTTCTAGAGAATGCAAAATATGGATACTCAAGCACATCATGCCATTCTGTAATACCATAATTGTTATTAATATAAAATATTCCCCAACTGCATAGAGTAGCATTAAGTTGAACCACACTAATAAATACCATCAGTAAAAGTGTCAGTATAGAAAAAGCTAAATGGAAATAACTTTACCTAAGGACTAGAGGGTGTAACACTTTTGCTGCTAAATTCATCTCTAGTTGAGTAGGCCCTTGAAAATCAAGGAATTTTCATGGAAGAATAAAATGGGACTATGGCTCTGAATTAGTGTTGAATCAACCTGAATGAAAGTTGTACTATTTAGCCCAAAAATAGCATGACAGAAAGGGAGTTAAGTTAGATAAAGGCATAATGGATAGCTAAAATGACCCAATTTAAATCTATATCATTAGACCAAATAGTATTTGGATTTCCACAGTTACTGACTTCTTAAATTAGAACACTTAACTTGCAGTCTTGCACATAATCATTAGGATTTAGCATGGCAAATGCTGCAATAAGGAAGGGATCAAACTATGTATCTGTGTTTCCAGGCAGGTGATTGTTACCTGGCAAGGAGCTACAGTTTGTTCTGACACAAAGTCTGGCATGCCAGAAGATTTTGTATTTACAGCATAACACTGTAATTTATGTTTAAAGGAATCTTCAGGAGTCATCTTGTGTAACACATTGCTCAAAGTAAGCCTACATAGGTATTATCATTCAAAGATATGTCTAGTTGAGAATAAGAAGAATGTGAGTAGCCTGCATGCCTGGTGTATGAGATGAGATTTGGAAAGCTGAGCCACAGCTGGAGCTGAATTTGGTAACAAATGAAAAATAAGGGCTTTTAGAGGTATGTTGGCCAGAAAAGGAAGATTGAAGAAAATATACAGCCCCTGATAAATAAGATGGGAGAAACAGTAACAATCTAGTCATGTGACATCTAACTGCACCTCTGTAAGACCCTTGATACAATCCCTCCTAAACATTATTATCTCTAAACTAAACAAGTGAGATGTGGGTTTGATGAATGTGTTGTTAGATTGATAAAGAATTGACTGTGTGGCCATGTCCAAAGAGTTACAGTCACTGGCTCAGTGTCTAAATGGAAACCAGTAATGACTGTTGCTATTTAATATCTTCATTGATGACACAGAGAATTGAATGCACCCTCAAGTTTTCAGATGACACCAAGTTGGGTAGTGAAGTTGATTCGCTAGCAGGAAGAGATGTTATGCAGAAGAATTTTGAAAAGATTGAGGTAGCAGCCCATACAAACCCCAGGAAGTTTAACAAGGCAAAGTGCAAGGTTGTTCAACTGGGTCAAAGCAAACTTCGATATCAATACAGACTGGGGAATGAATGGATTGTGAGCAGCCCGGTGGAGGAAATCTTGGGAATACTGGTGAATGCAAAACTGAACATGAACCAGCAATGCCCAGAAAGCCAATTGTATCCTGGACTGCATCACAAGAAACATGGCCAACACATCAGGGTGGGAGATTCTCTCCCCTCTGCTCCACTCTTTTAAGACCTCACCAGGAGTACTGCGTCACTTCTGGGGTGCCCAATATGAGACATAGACCTATTAGAGTGGGTTCCCGGGCCAAATGATCAGTGAGCTAGAACATATGTCCTACAAAGAAAAGTCGAGAGAGTCGGGGTTGTTCAGCCTTATTAGCTCCAAGCCAAATTATTGTGGCTTTAAAGGGGTCCTATAAGAAAGATGGAGACAGAATATTAAATAAAGCCTGTAGAGAAAGGACAAAACTAGATTCAGAGTAGATATAAGGAAGGAATCATAGAATCATAGAATTGGCTGGGTTGGAAGGGACCTCAGAGATCATCGAGTCCAACCCTTGAACCACCGTTGCAGTTGCTAGACTATGGCACTGAGTGCAACATCCAGTCTCTTTTTAAATATCTCCAGGGACGGAGAATCCACCACTTCAGTGGGCAGCCCATTCCAATGCCGGATCACTCTCTCCGTAAAGAAATTCTTTCTAATAACTAACCTAAATTTCCCCTGGCACAACTTAAGACCATGCCCTCTTGTCTTGTTGAAAGTCGTCTGGCAAAAGAGACCAACCCCCACCTGGCTACACCTTCCTTTCAGGTAGTTGTAGACAGTGATGAGGTCTCCCCTGAGCCTCCTCTTCTTCAGGCTGAACAGCCCCAGCTCTCTCAGCCTCTCCTCATAGGGTCTGTGCTCGAGTCCCTTCACCAGCCTGGTTGCCCTCCTTTGGACCTGCTCCAGGACCTCGATTTCCTTCCTGAACTGAGGGGCCCAGAACTGGACACAGTACTCGAGGTGTGGCCTCACCAGGGCTGAGTACAGGGGCAGAATCACTTCCTTGGACCTGCTGGCCACACTGTTCCTGATACAGGCCAGGATGCCATTGGCCTTTTTGGCTACCTGAGCACACTGCTGGCTCATGTTCAGCTTCCTGTCAATCCAAACTCCCAGGTCCCTTTCTGCCTGGCTGCTCTCCAACCACTCAGCCTGGAGCTCCCCATGGGGTTGTTGTGGCCAAAGTGCAGGACCCGGCACTTGGCCTTCTTGAACCTCATCCCATTGGAATCAGCCCAACTCTCCAGTCTGTCCAGGTCCCTCTGCAGAGCCCTCCTGCCTTCCAGCTGATCCACACTCCCCCCAAGCTTAGTGTCGTCTGCGAATTTGCTGATGATGGACTCAATCCCCTCATCTAAATCATCAGTGAAGATATTGAACAGAACCGGGCCCAGCACTGATCCCTGGGGGACACCACTAGTGACCAGCCACCAACTGGATGCAGCCCCGTTCAGCACCACTCTCTGGGCCCGGCCCTCCAGCCAGTTCCTAACCCAGCACAGGGTGCTCCTGTCCAAGCCACGGGCTGATAGTTTTTTCAGGAGGATGCTGTGGGAGACGGTGTCAAACACTTTGCTGAAGTCCAGGTAGACCACATCCACAGCCTTCCCCTCATCCACCAGACGGGTCACCTGATCATAAAAGGAGATCAGGTTGGTCAGGCGTGACCTGCCCTTCCTAAACCCGTGCTGGCTGGGTCTGATCCCTTGCCCATCCTGCAGGTGCTGTGTGATTACACTGAGGATGATTTGTTCCATGACCCTGCCAGGCACTGAGATCAGGCTGATGGGCCTGTAGTTTCCTGGGTCCTCTTTCTGTCCCTTTTTGTGGATTGGCGTGACATTCGCCAATTTCCAATCATCTGGGATGTCCCCAGTAAGCCAGGATTCTTGGTAGATGATAGAGAGAGGCTTGGCGAGCTCTTCTGCTAGCTCCCTCATCACTCTTGGGTGGATCCCATCTGGTCCCATAGACTTGTGGGGATCCAAGCATCTCAGTAGGTCACTGACTGTGTCCTTCAGGATTACAGGGGGGCTGTTTAGATTCATGTCACTTTCTATGAGCTCCAGAAGCCCTCCGTCTTCAGGGTAACCTGTCTTTCTGCTGAAAACTGAGGTAAAGAAGGTGTTAAATACCTCAGCCTTTTCTTCATCTTTGACAACTATATTCCCACCCGTGTCCAGTAAAGGATGGATGTTTTCCTTGCCCCTTCTTTTGCTGCTGATATATCTGTAGAAGGACTTTTTGTTATCCTTCACAGAGGTGGCGAGATCCCGTTCACATTTTGCCTTTGTCTCTCTGATTTTCTTTCGACATGACTTAACAATATTTCTTAATTCCTCCTCAGTAGTTAGCCCTTTTTTCCATAATTGGTAGGCCCTCCTCTTAACCCTAATTTCTTTCAGAGTCTCCCAATTCAGCCAGGCCAGTCGTCTTCCCCGCCGGCTCGCCTTTCGGCACACTGGGACAGCCTGCTCCTGTGCTTTCAAAACTTGTTCCTTGTTCATGTTTTACTATGGGAGTGATGAGTTTTCCCAGAATTGTGGAAGTGTTCCCCATGGACAGGACCTTGAGTAACCTGATTTAATGGAAGATGGTCTATATCAGGGAGCTGGCCTAGATGATCTCCAAATGTCCGTTCAAACCCAAACCATTCTGTGATTCAATGATTCTATGAACAATAGTGAAGAACTTTCAGGATATTACAGTATTTAGTCCAGTACTCCCTAAATAATGTTCTCTTCATCTGATAACACATTATTGCAATAACGTTAATTAATCTTGGGGTGCTTCCTACATAATGCAAGAGAATATAAATGCTACATTTAGACATGTAGTATGCTGTAATCAGAATTTCTAAAGCTGTTTACATTTATGTCATAGGAAGTTTCTAGGTATGTAAACATACACTATGTTGGATTAAAATGAGGGACCTAGGACCATGGACCATCCACAACTAAATGCTCTAACATTTATCTTAGAGTTACACTTTTCTTACCTTTTTCTTGATGTCTTGATGGTTTTCATATACCTGGCTATCCAGTATCATATCTTTAATAGCAGACGTGGACCACATTTTTAGTTAAAGACTTGATCTATATGAAAGTTGGGGAGCTCTCATAATGTGTACTGACTGCAAGAGGTTGTGAATGAACTACTACCAATTTTCTACTTACAATATCAAAAAAATCTGGGTATACTAGTCAGTATCTTTGGAAATCAAAGTGCTTTGATAGCTGCTGGACAAACAGCTCTTCAAAATGTCTTCTTTGCATTTTGTAGCTTGATGTCTAGCTCCTGACTGGACCTAGATCTGTTTCCATGAAATAAAGCAATAAAACTAGGCAGAAGAATGCACTTTTCCAAAATGTAGATACATAGTCTACAAATAATTTTTTTTTTCATGTTCCAAAAATGTTATCACAGCTATGTGCCACACATTTTAATTGTTTAAGTGTCTGCATCTTGTGTCAAATGAGAAAGTTGGCTTTGCTGAAAAAGGTGGACAGGAAGGTCAGGACTGGCAGTGAAGTATGGAAATTCGACCTAGAGGGAAATAGTGAAAAGCTTGAGGAAAAGAGTCTGTGCTGAAAGACAAGAGTCTGAATTTATAAAATGGACCAATAAATCTGTTAAAGTTGAGAGTGATGAAATAAGGCCTGGAAGCTGCAAAGAAGTCTGCAACAATACAATGTCATCTTTTATTGAAATAATTGTGGTGAACCATGGGAAATTAATTTTGAACCACCCTATGGAATAATTTTGTGAGACTGTGGAGATGTATGAGGATGCAACTTGGTATTAAGTCAAAGCAGTAATGGTTTTCTGAGTGTATTAAATGTAAGTGAAATCTTTCAAAATTTATGAATTTATTTTTTTTCTTAATACTCTTAATACTTAATGCTTGTTTTCTTCAAGGAGATGAGTAAGTTAGAATCATAGAATTATAGAATCATAAAATTTTCAGGGTTGGAAGATCCCTGAAACCTTTAAGATCATCTAGTTCCAACCCCCCTGCCATGGACAGGGACATCTCCCACTAGATCAGGTTGCTCAGAGCCCTGTCCAGCCTAGCCATAAAAAATTTGAAGGATGGGGTTTCCAACACCTCTCTGGGTAACCTGTTCCAGTGTCTCACCAACCTCATGGTGAAGAACTTCTTCCTAACTTGCAATCTAAATCTACCCTTCTCTAGTTTGAATTTATTCCCCCTGGTCCTATCTCTACCTGACATCCTAAAAAGTCCCTGCCCAGCTTTCTTGAAAGCCTCTTTTAGATACTAGAAGGCTATAATAATGTCTTCTCGGAGCCCTCTCCTCTCCAGACTGAAAAACCCCAGCTCTGTCTGTCTGCACAGGAGAGGCGCTTCAGTCCTCTGATCATCCCCGTAGCCCTTCTCTGGACAGGCTCTACCACGTCCATGTGCCTCCTGTAAAAGGGTCTCCAGAACTGGATGCAATACCCCAGGTGCAGTCTAACTTGATTATCTGTCTCAATTCAGGGTGAAAATAAATTTGAAAAAGAGTAAAATATGTAGCGGGAGGAGCCATTCTTGCTCCTGATGCTCGACGAGCTGCTGGTCTCTTCCAGGACTCCAGCCACCACACAGCGCTTCCAGGGTAGAAGTGTAGTGGGAAGAGCCTTTCTTGCTCCAGAGGCTCGATGAGCTGCTGGCCTCTCCGTGCCTCGCACCAGAGTGAGCTGAGGTTTTCTTCTGTGGGTGTGTGTCCCACCTTTATTGGCCCCCTGGCCTTGCTCATGCCCAATAGGGGCCTGTCCTAATCAGGCACAGGTGGACTCACACCCACTCACTGGCAATTCGAGGCACCTGGTTGACAATGTCTCTCTACAAAAATATTTCCCATGGGCTGTGTAACTTTACATCTGGATCTGATAGCTGTAAATGAGGCCCATTTCTAGAGGATGGGTGGGTCACCTTTAGTGAACATGTAATGCTAAAGGTCACTTTGAGCTCATAATTGGTTACATGGGTTCAGCAACATGGAGCTAAACTTTACTGGACTAATGGAAAATGGTGATGGAACACTTTTGGGTGATTTCTGGAAAGACTACGTCCAGGGGCTGGATGAGGAATTTTGCATCTGCATAAGTGTTGGGAATGTTTAGATTTGTACTCAAACTTTGCCACTGCTACCAGAGCTTTATGTAGTTCTGCAACCTGCAGTTATGACATTCTAATTTGTGTTGTAAACTTCAGAACTAAAACTACACAAGGGAGAAAAAAGTAGCAGATGGAGTCACGTCATTTACACTGAATACTGCAGGAAAGGCAGCCAGATCACAGCAGATCAGGGGGAAAAAATCCATTTCTGTCACTAAGCAGCAGCAGAAAAAATAAATCACAGATAGAAAAGGATTAATTTCTAAGGGACCAGCTATTAAATGTACCATGGAAATTGGACTCCATCAGAAGTTTGCAGAATTTAACTTGACAAACTATATGCAATAGTGAATTATTACTTTAAACTCATAACCCGAGGCTGCAATGCAGGGATAGAGAAAGTAGAAATTAATTAATCGGCAATCTAAGCTGAGAGCAATATTCTCTTTTACATGTCTGCTGAACAAAGGTAAGGACACCAAGAGGACTTACATAAATTATAAGTCACTGGAGCACTCAAATCTGTGAAGGTCTCAATGTCAAATGCAGAAGTGGTGTAACAAGATAAATAACAAGTGTTTAATGATAGCAGAAAAACAATAATAACCTGCAATCAGATGGATAATAAATTATGGACAGATGGTAGTTGTAATCTACAAATATTTCACTGTCCCATCTGCCTTCATCCATCGGTATAATTTTAAATTGGATTCTAAAAAGATGGTTTTATTCTGCCCTCCCTTCATTTCTCAAAATTCAGTATTAGCATCATGTTGTGTGAATTTGTTTCATGGTTTGTTATGATACATCACCAACAGGCCTTTGTATTGTGAATTTGCAGCATTAGAAAAAAGCCAGATTAATTTTGGGTTTAAGCTTTTTCATGCAAAGTGAAACTTTATTTTTATTGCAGAAAACACATTAGAAGTTTCACCTCAGTCATGCAGTAGTATGACTTTGAAAGTAAAGTAGATTTTGCTTTCCAAATAAATACATTGTACAAACATAGGAAGTACCTTGACAAACAAATAGTATTCAAGGACAAAACATACATTCACGTTCATTTACTGATGTTAAAATTACCAACAGATATCTAACTAATTGGGTCAGGAGTGAAAAGTAAGAATTTTTCTGACTTGTGGTTAAAGCTCAGTTTCTCTTTCAAAAGGCCAAAATGAAACTTCAACTTTTTTAACATCTTCTTTTTTTATGTTTTCATTTACATTACTGTTCGCAGCTTGAGGATGCTGAAAGATCTCTTTTAACCTGAATGTTATTTAAAAATAAAAGGAAAAAAATCCAAGCCACTTTCTAAGAGTTTGTACAAGGGGACAAAACAGAAGGGGAGGGCACATTCTTTGTAATACCACTCTGCCTTGCAGGCAGGAGAGGAAGGAAAGTGAGAACTTCAACTCATTTAAAGTAGGCTGTCCATCAAAGACACATGCAGGTCTTCAGACAAGATCATTCATCACCACCATCCTACTAGAAGACAAAGGGGGTTTTGTAAGCAATGTAATGAGCTTAATTCCTAATTCTGACAGACTTTAGCCCCAGTTTAGTTTAGTTTTCAGAACGGGGTTCTGAAATGGTGGTCTTGTGTTTAACACCTTTATGAAATTCCATCTTTTGGTAAATTGTGGGTGGAAATTGAGAAAGGGAATGGTGAGGATATCTGTTTTGTTCCTGTAGTATTCAAGAATAATAGATAAGATTAAGGGTCAGTTTTCTTTGATTTATACATTAATGCCAAACTAATGAGCTATATATCTTATTTAAATTAAAGCATATGGATCTGCATACTATAGTGTTATATATCCTATTGAGATCTTCACTGCCTCAATGTTCTGTGTTCTCCTTGTGCTTCAATTTCAAGGGGTTTTTAACCTCTGTAAGAATTTATTATGTTCCTTCCAGATGGAAAAGGAAAAAAAAACCCAAACCAATTTATTATAACATAGGTAAAAGAATTATTAACCTTTCACATGTGAGACACATGACAAAATCTTCAGTATTCATAATCCACAGAAATTTGTGCTCATTAAATATATTTTTTAATTTAAAGATTTAACTATTTGTTAACAGATTTTTAATAAATTTTCATGAAGGTATTAAACAGTACAAAATAATTAGGAAGAAAGAGATATCTGTAGGTTGTGTTTTTATCCTGATTTACTTTTTTTTGGGGGGGGGGGGCGAATAATGTGCTTCTAACTTTAAACAGTGGATGGAAGGTAGGAATGGGTGTTAGTAAACAGTATTCTGAAGAGCTTCCATATATAAGATTTTTGAAGAAATATCTCTGTTTGGTGAGAGTAGCACTGTACCTGTGTCCCAGAATATTCAGGACAATGACACTTTTTTCATGTCAGGTCTGAGTCACCTGCAAAATAAGGAAGCAAGTAATTAAGGAAAGTCTTTGGGAAAGTCTAAATAAACCCCAAACAAAACAAAATTAATGTGTTCAGTTAGGGGTAGTTTGAAATTATCCAGTAATTTTTCTAAGTTTTATCCACAATTCACAAGCTGTAACATTAGGAAATAAAACTTTAAAAAAAAGTAGCCTACTTGAAAAGAAAGTGTTGACAGAAGCATAAAAGGAAGTAGATCTCAGGAGGTAAAATGACTTAGGAAGAAAAAAAAAATATTTGAAAACTCAAATGGACAACTAAAAATATTGAAAATGTGATAAATTATAAAAACTTACGAAACCTAGTGGAGGTATAGCAGGGGGACTTGTTTTGGAGGGCTTTTGATCAACCCAAAAATGAAAAAGGTGAGTTAATTTAGATGACATTACCTATGTACAATTTTGAATTATCTAAGAAAGAAAGTTAATTTGAAGTTGTTCCAGAAATGGATTGGAAGAGATTGTTACACCAGGTTTGGTGTAAGATGGTGAATCAGTATCTTTCCTGATCATATGTTGCATGATCTTTATCTCCCAAGTTTCAAAATCTCTTTATCCAAATTGTATAATCTTGTTGAGCATTTAGATTTTTTTGTGATTAATATTAAGATGTCATATAAATATATACTCATTTTTTCAGAGGTTTGATATAGTGGTGGCTTCCTTTGAGAATATATTTGCCTCTCCCATTTCAAAATCTGTACACAAGAGACTACTTTCTAAATACTTCATTTAGCATTTTTACATTATTTATAGGCAAGTAGGCCTAACAGTGAGTAGATATGGGCAATGTCCACTGTATTTTCAATTCTGTCCTCCTGCCAGCACTTTATTCTATCAAAACTACCATGATTTTCTAAGATCTAGTTTATTTCCTCTTTGAAGAAATCCGCCTAGGAATAGACAGTCAATATCCTGAAGATGCTGAATATCACAGAACTTTTCCAGGTTTTTGACACATGGATATTCATTCTGTTACCATTTTCCCTCAGTTTCTACTCTCAAGAGTGAGCAAGAACTGATATATAAATATAGCATAGGACTTAAATGATGAAAATATTCTACTATACATTTCATTCTACCTCTTTGCCACAAGACATTAAACACCCTAAGAGTTTACACAGTTTCAAAGGGAAACAGTAAAAGAGGAAGGCTATTACCTACCTGGAAAAAACTTTTGGTCTGGGAACAGCAAGGAGCTGAAGACTTGAAGAACATCTAATAAAATGTTTCACATAGACCTTCATATAGCCTTCCTTCTCCCAGGAGTCTCCTATTGTCCGCAGTTAGGAACTGAGTACTGGCTTTCATTGATCTTTGGTTTAAAACACTGTACTATCTGTAATATTCATCTGGTTTAGAAGCAGTCTTCCTTCTTGAATATAAGATTTTTTTTTGTTATTGTTTCGATAGTCTTTGAAGTTCCCATTTAGGATGGTGTCTAGAGAAAGAGTATTCAGCCAGATAGATTGTCAGTATGTTTGTTTACCCCTCAACATTAATAATTGTGATTATCCAAATAGGGGCAGCATGTAACTTACCTGGGTAATAGCCACAAAAAGAGAGAGGTTGATTTCTGGAAAATTTATATTCCATGGGAAAAAAAAGGAAAAAAATCACACACAAAACCCAAATGAAACAACCAACCAAAAATAAGCAAACAAAAAAGCAATGAACCTGTAGATTTTTGAAGATACTGAGAACAAATCTGTAAATCAAACAGAGAAAATTATCTGATTTTTGACTGGAAAAAAAAAAGGAAAATTATTCATGTGGCGTCTTTGAAAAATACCTCTCAATCAAGAGTCAAAATTAAATGAGAAAGAGAAAACTAATGATAAAATAATCTGAGCTCCATCTTTTGAAGGCCTTACAATACCTTTCAATCCTCTAAATATCTGTAAAGTGTTCTTCTAAATAAGTGCAACTTCTCTTTCCCAGATTTCTGTTTTTACTCACACTGTATTTGAAACTCAAAACCAACTGCATCTTACCTTGCATATGATTGAGTATAATTTATATCATGATATAATTCTGCCATATTACCATTTTAAGTAATCTTATTAATACTCTCAATATGCTTTTGCTCAAAAGATACACTCTTTATTTTAAGCAGCCCGTCTGCCAATGCAATTCAGTGGGTCAACTTCAGTAGAACATTGGCATAAAAATAAGCAAGCTGAGATCTGTCCATGCTTGTATCTATGCAGATGGCATGTGCAAGATAAGGATTTTTTTTATTTTTTTTTTTTTTTTTAGCAAATTGATAGTTAGCCCTGTTTAAGCCTTGCTCTCATGCCAACATTTCAATACTAGCAAATTCAGCCATGTTCCTTGGACAACAAGGTACCAAATGAGAAAGAGAGAAGAGTGGTTGGAAATCTTTCTGGTAGAAAATGATGGTAAATAGCCAGATGAATATGAGACAGCAGTGTGCCCAGGTGGCCACGAAGGCAAGCAGCATCATGGCCTGCATCAGAATTAGTGTGGCCATCAGAACTAAGGAAGTCATTGTGGCCCTGTACTCAGCACTGTCAAAGCTGTGCCTGAAGTACTTTCCTTAGTTCTGGGCCCCACACTACAAGGACATTGAGATGCTGAAGCCTGTCCAGAGAAGATCAGTCAAACTGGTGAAGGGCCTAGAGATCAAGCCCTATGAGAAGAGGGTGAAGGAACTGGGATTGTCTAGTTTGTAGAAGAGGAGGTGGGGGTGAGACCTTACAGCTCTCTAAAAAGTACCCAAAAGGAGATTGTAGTGAAGTGCAGATTGGCCTCTTCTTCCATGTAAGTAATGATAGGACTAGAAGAATTGGCCTGAAGATATGCCGGAGCAGGTCTTGACTGAATTAGGAAGAATTTCTTTACTGAAAGAGTAGTCAAGCATTGGAATGAGTTCTCCAGGGAGGAGGTGGTATCACTATCCCTGGATATGTTAAAAAAACATATAGACATGGTATTTCAGGACATGCTCTAGTCAGCATGGTGTTTTTTTCTGGGTTGATGGTTGGACTCTGTGATCTTGGAGGTCTTTCCCAACCATGATGATTCTGTGACAAACCTGATCCCTTTCTATGACAAAGTAACACTCCCATTTGATATGGGGTGAGCAGTGGGTATCATCTACTTAGACTTGTGTAAGGCTTTCAATACAGTCCCTCGTAGCCTCCTTTTAGAGAAACTGATGTCTTACACTCCAGATAAGTGGACTGTGTGCTGAGTGGGGAACTTGATGACAGGCCACAACCAGAGTGTGGTGGCAAATAACTTTTCTTCAAAATGGTAACCTGTCACAAGTGGGGTACCCCAGGGATCAATATTGGTCCCAACACTGTTAACTATCTTCATCTGTGATCTGGATGTTGGGATCAAGTACACCCTGATAAAGTTTGCAGGTGACACCAAGTTGATTGGGACAGTAGACTCTCCAGAAGGCAGAGCCACCCTCTGGACAGGCTGGAAGAATGGGTTAACAAGTATCTTATGAAGTTCAATGGGAACAGTATAAGGTCTTGACTATTGGAAAACAGAACCTATGAATGCAGCTCAGTTTGTGATTCACCTGTCTGGAGAGCAGCTCTTTGAAAATGGACCTGGGGGTCCTGGTGGAAAACAAGTTCAATATGAGTGAACAGTGTGCTGTGCACTTATTAAGTGCAATTCACGACTGTGCAGGCTTCTATCACACTTTTTTTTCATGCTAAAAAGTTCTACTCTATTTAGCTTTTTTGTCAGTGAAGATTATGTCTGGAACTGATCTTACCAGGTCAGTGGAATGCTAATACTCATATGGTAGCTTCTGGAAGAGTAATTTTCAGGCACTTCCAGTTCTTGTGAATCATGTTCATTCTCCTCTCTCTCTATGAAATGACATTTCTGTGTTAGTGTCCTGGCCTACTGCTTCTGCTTCATATGCAGCCTCTTATACTCTAAAATTCTGCTGCTTGAAAGCCATGAAAACTGATTTATTAAGGCAAACAATCTACCATCAAAAGAATTCTATAGAATATGCCTCCCAGTGGCTGTCTCAGAACTAAAGTCCTGCATTTGTGTATCAGAGATTCTAATGATCCATAAACAGATTCATCTTTTGATTCTGTTAAACAAAACATAAACAAACAAACAAACAACCATTGGATGGAGTTAGCCCAAAAGAACAGTGTGATTCTTAGACCACAAAGTTCTGCATTGTCTCAGAGGTAATTTCACTGAGCCTCTGTTTTTTAAAACAGATCATTTCAAAGTAAACCTCATTGATTAATCTGCCATGGCTTGACTTATCAAATTGCCTCTTTACTAGTTTACCTTTGCTTCATCCTGAAAGAATACTCATCTCTCACTGCCTCAGACATCTTTTAAGACTGTGTGAGTCAAACAGGAGCAAAAAAGGAAGACTTAGTCTTTGTTAGGAAGTCCATCTGTCAGGTGGTGTTGCTAAGTTAACTTGCTATATAAAAATAGGGCTCTTCTCTCCTGGCAAAAATAGTTGCTCTGATTCTTCAGACAAAACATCGCAATTGTTTTCTTTTCTACGGAATGATGGGGCTAGTAGCTTTTTCATATTGTTATCTTCTCTTTTACTTTAGATTTTATTTTGTTGTTTTTAAGGTGGTTGTGTGTTTTTCAAAACCTGTGGGCAAACATGTGATGCTTCAGAAATCAGGCACCCAGTTCTGGGAGAGAAATTCATAGCATGTTAAAGTAGACATCAATGCTCTAGGTATGCAGGATAGTAAATCTCTGTTATGCTGCTTATCTGAACTGGAAAGGAGCTTTTGAGTGTCTTTCCAGCAGAGCTGGGAAATCTCTTTCAAGAGGATTACATTCCTCTAGGACCAAGATTCAGTCTTTCATAGTTTTGGCACCACTTCCAGCCCTGAAATACTCATCACCACCCTGGGAATAGATGTCTGAAAGTTTTTAGCTTTGCTATTGTAGTAATTTTGTCTTTAATTAAGTGTAATTTCCAATCCAGGAGAGATAAAAGGTCCTGGGAGCTGATATTGACAAGTAATTGCCTCAAATACTGAGCATTTTAAGATTTGAGGATGTGGGGCTTACTTTTCCTAAATTTGTTTCCTGAACTTAGTATTTAAGTTTCACCTGCAGTAACACTTGTTCAAAGGTTTTGCTGCATGCCTGACCAGCTGTTCTGAGAAATGTAGATGAATAGTGGGCAATCTTTGACTGTGACTTTAGGCAACCACATAACTAAAATATTACTTTCAGTGTTTCACCTGTGTGTGTTACAGGCGCCTCTTTCAAAACATTTCCTTTCCTCATTTTCATGACAATGGGCTATTTATTATTTGCATTCTTATGTTATAGAGGTGTTACTCTTTTAGCTACATCTAATAACCCCCCCCCCCAAATTACAATGGAGGTGTATTTATTCCCACCAACATAGCTGCTTTCTTCTTCTAGAGGGAAAAATTGAACTTCCAGAAATCTTATTGGACATAAAACTTCTGAAGCAAGGTCAGGCATTTCAATACAAAGATAAAATGAGGTTAATTGTCCCACTCTCAAAAATGTATGCACTACGTCAATATGGGATCACCCTCTGCTTAGTTAAATTAATCTTGTAATTTCTGACTATATTCACTATCTAAGGATATATTTCTTCACAGTTAAATATGACTAGCTGTGCATTTTCATAGAAGAAATGAAGACTACAATTTTAGCTAACACAGTAAAAATAGAGAGTTGCCCCTTGGAAGAAATGCTCCAGAATATATAAAATACAGCATTTTGTTTCAACTACCTAGTTGAATAGTTGGAAGTTGAATAGTATTGGAAGAATCCCCAGCTGGAATTCTAATGCCCTTTCTGATCTGCTTTATTCTGCTCTAAGAACATAGAAACAATGATGTATTGACAGTCAAGGCAATTGCAAGGTAAATACAGTGCTGCAAAAGCCTTGTGATAATCAAAGTAAATTTTGAGAGTATATACTTCTCTGTATTTTTAAATGTTTCTAGATATACTGTTGTAATAAACATCTTTGCTGTGACTGAAGTAATTAAAGAAAAACACAAGTAGAATCACATGTGCAACTCAAATTTTAGTATTTAGATAAAAATCTCTTCAAGGTCATTGGAGCTTTGGATTCCAACAACATTCCCAACTTCATGAACTCTATGTGATAGAATAAAAGGAAGAAAAATATTTGCTTTTCTTGCAAATATTTATTATAAAATCATATTTCTAGAAAATAAAGTTTCATTAAAAATAGAATCAAAATACTTCATGATGGTTGTTGCAATTCATACAAGCAAAATAATTCTGCAATGTCTAGAAAAAAATTCAGAGCTCAGACTGACACAATTGATTTGAGGAGGCTGTAGTGGACAAATATGTGGCAAGAGTTCCTAAAGATATGCTCAGAAAGAACTTAAAATAAAAAAAAAAAACAGCTCTATTGATCCTTGGTTGCATGCACAGGAAGTAGCAAGTAGGAAAATGCTTTCACCTCTTCCTACAGGTATAAAAAGAGCCCTATAGGGGAGTGTTACATGAACACTAGAGTACTGCAGTTCTAATACCATATTTTACCATGGAAGAAAATGTTGGAAAATTGTAGAATGACAGAAATATTCAAAGACATAAAAAAATTTTAATTTTAGCTGAGAGCCTTTAAGAATTCAATGTATTTATGTCAACAAAATGAAACTTCAGAGGTTATTTGATCATAGTTTCTGACTACTTTCACAGGGAGTAAATACAGGATATTAAAGAAATGTTTAATCTCGCAACAAACAATAAAATGGTATGAAAAGATGCATGGATTCAGGCAGACAAAATGAAATTACTATTTTTTTCTTTTTTTTTTTTTTGCATGCAGGATGAATATTCACTAAGCGAAGGATAGATTACGTGTATCTCAATGTTAACAAAGCTATACTGAATTCTTCTTGGGAAAATCCCAGTCAGGTGTTGAAAATCATTGCCTTGAAATGAAAATTACCCTACATGACCTGCCCTAATAATTCCTGTCCTTAAAAGCAATCTTTCTCTCTCATTTGCAGTTCAACATTGTCTTACATAATACTGTTTTCTGCCTTTACTTCTAATTCGTATCTTTTAAATACCACTGCCACTCTATGTACAGTGTAGATGCACAAAAAGAGGTGGAAAATAATTTCATATGTATCCTCTAATTTGAAAAGGTAGATATATGGAAAAATACATGTACTTAAAAGGTGAGATAGCCCAAGCAAGTTTAACAAGAACATGTGAGGACATAATTGGCAAATTCTGATAAATTACACGGGAGTTAAACACACACAAGAAAAAGGCTTTCTGATCATATAATTCCACTACTTTATATAGGTGGTACTCTAATCTATAACATTTTATAGTTGTTGCAGTTGTCGTTGTTACCTTCTGCCTGGTAAATACATATTATAACCTCCAGTGTTTGAATAATGGGAGCCTACTGATGAAGTCTTACTGCAGCTACTTGAGGCATTGCACTTGCAGAGTCTTGTTCTGTTGGAGAACTTCAACTATGTAAACATCTGCTGGAAAAGTGGCATGGTGAGTTGTAGGCAATCCAGGAGACTTCCAGAGTGCACTGAGGGTAACTTCTTGAGCCAGATAATAGACAGAGAATTCGATATTGGACCTGTTGGTCACCAATGCAAGTGACCTAATCTGTGATGTTGAGACTGGGGCAGCCTGTGCTTCTGTGATCACGCACTGGTAGACTTTGGAGTCATGAAGGGCATGGGTCAGGCAATAAGTACTGCCAGGACCTTAAATTTTACAAAAGGAAACTTAAATCTGTTCAAGGAATTACACAATAGGAATTAATTACACTGGGAAACTGATCTCAGCAACAAACTAGCAGAACAGGGCTGGCAGATCTTTAAGGATTCTCCACACAGCACAAAAGATCTTGATCCACAGGTGCAGGAAATCAGTAAGGTGAGAAGCCAGCATAGATGAGTCAAGACCTGAAGGTCAAATTAAAGGTCAAGAAGCATGGCCAGTAGGTCAAAGGAGGTGATTCTCCCCCTCTACTCTGCTGTCATGAGATCCCAGCTGGAGTACTGTGTCCAGCTCTGTGGTCCCTAACACAAAAAGGACATGAAGGTGTTGGAGCAAGTTCAGAGGAGGTCAATGAAGATAGTCTAGGGCTGGAGTACCTCCCTGTGAAAGCAGGATCAGAGAGAGTTGAAGAGGAAGTTCCAAGGAGGCCTTATAGCAGCCTTCCAGTACCTGAAGAGGCCTGGAAGAAAGCTGGAAAGGGACTTTCTAAGAGGCCATGTAGTGATTGGACAATGGGCAATTGTTTTAAACTAGAAAACGGTATATTTAGGTAGTTACTTATTCTTAAGTTTATTGTAAATATTATTTATTTTAAAGCATCCTCTGAAAAAGATTAATTTTGGTTGGGGAATAGAGTTGCTGGAGATTGAGTTGGAATGATCACCAAGGAAGCATGGCTGGCTGGTCTAAGGTACTGGATTAAGGCTTCCGTCTTGTGAGGATGTGGGTTAGAATCCCACCACTACCAAGAGTGTTTTCTAAAGAATGCTGGGCACAAGGATAGATTGGAGGAGGAGTGGCAGGAGAGCAGGCCTGCAGAAAGGGATTTAGTGGTGCTGGCTGACAGCAATAGGAGTCACTCAACCAGGTGCCGTGACAGTCAGCAAGGCAAACAACATCCTGGGATGTAACACAGTATAACAAGTGAGAGGATTGACCCTCTTCATTTAGCATGGGTGTAGTCTTCTCTGGACTACTGTGTGCAGTTCTGAACTCCAAAAATTAAGAATGTTAAGATAGTTGAATATAATCTAAAGCAGCACAACAAAGCTGGTAAAAATTCAGGAAGGAATGCTGTGTGAGGAACAGCTGAGGACTTTGGGTTTGTCTCTTTTGGAAAAAAGGAGTCTGAGGGGCAACCTCGTTGTTCTTTATAGCTTCAGGAGGAGGGGAAGAGGAGAGGTAGGTGATAATCTCTTCTCCTTGGGGTCCAATGATAGGACATTTGGGAATGGCTCAGTGCTGTGCCAGGGCAGGCTTCAACTGGACATTATGAGGCATTTATTTACCAAGAGGGTGGTCAGACACTGGAACAGGTTTCCTAGAGAAGTTATTGATGTCCCAAGCTTGTCAGTGTTTAACAGGAATTTGGACAATGTCCTTAGTTGCAAAATTTAACCTTTGGTTTAACCTTTCAGGCCTGAGTTAGTCAGGCAGTTTAACTGGATAAGCTTTTTAGGTCTGTTACAACTGAAATTATTATTCTATTCTATTCTACTCTACTCTATTCTATTCTATTCTATTCTGACTTCATGGACTCTGCACTCAGCTCAGTGACACAATCTGCCCTCCTACCAGGGACAGATACGAAAAGCCCTGTCATATAAGATGATTCCCCACATCTCAGTCTCCAAGGACCTTCTGGGCATCCAGCTTTCCCAGAGTGTCTGCTAATTCTGCATTGACATCATATATGAATTTTGAAGCAAGCCAGTCACCTTAGGGTTACTGTCAATTTCCAAATAGACGTGATACAAGTAATTTTCTTCCCATACCTGTATGTCAAGACAATCAGTCTAAGAAATCAGATCTTCTTTCAGAAGCACTTTATATCTCAGACATGAAGCTTTCTTTCTTTTTAGAAACCCCTTGAATTCTTCCTCTGAAATACCCTCATGCAGACATAAATACCTGCTTTTGCAGGAATTGCTTCTCAAAATATATCTGGTTCATGCAGAGCACTTAGTGATTAAAACAGCAGCAAATGTGTTGTAACCTTCCCATGTTCATGGTATTCAAAAGTAGATTCATCCTCAGCAATCCCTTTCACCTTAATGCCTCTCCACATGCTTCCTCAGAATCTCTTTCCCTAACTGCCTACAGAGACACTATTTTAAAATTCAGATGATCATGCCACTGTAGACACCTTTATTTTTCTGACATCTCTTTTATTATTTTATTTTATTTTGATTTACTGTTTGCCACAGGCCCTGGAGCACTGTCCCACTCCTGCCCCCATCTTCTCTTCTGCCCCCTCCTTGTCTTTTTTTTTTTTTTATGTTATCTTCTATCCTCTTATCTTTTCCCTCATCCACAGATACCTCTAAAGACATCTATGTTACCTTTGCTTGGCTTGGTTTGCACTTCCAGTTGCTTTCAAAGTATTTGAAAACACAGTTCTGCTTGCATTAATTAAGGGACATAAAATATTCCAAATTATGCCACAGAGAAAATGACAACAAAGACCTTTTGTAAAAGCAATGGGCTGCTGTCACTGATGGAAAGCCATCCTTTATCCCAAATGAAAAGAATAAAGATCAGATGTTTGGAGCTGCAGCTCTGTGTCTCATCAATTAGATGGTACTACTACTAATAAATAAGTTAATAAATTCCTTCAGGAAGGAATGCATGCATGTTCTTCTGCATTCATGGTACCTGCACATTTTGGTATCTCCCTACGGCAGCAGTTTCCAGACTCGACAGCAGCTCGGAAAAAGAAAGAGACTGTGTCTACTTCTAAATGTCATACCTCCACTGCGGCGGCAGCCCATAATGACATGAAGGCTATTTAAGTTGGGACCAGAGCTCCCTCTTAGATGTCAGATAGTAATACCTTTTTACAGTACTGCAGTGCAGAGAACTGAATCAGCACCTAAATCATGTGAGACATTTCTCTTAACAGTAGTATTCTGGTGATTACACATAGCTATTTTTAAAGAAAATGTAGGACAATCTACTGAGTTTCACATCTAGGTTCCTAAAAAAATATCCTGTTAAAAAGCTTTTCAATATCTTCACTGAAACATGAGGAACTTATTATATTAATTAGGACAACATTATGGTTAATAACTCTGTGCCAGTCAAAGAGAGATAATACAGCCAAACAGCTCCAGGTGTCCAGCAAATCTTTATAGTAGAGTGGCAAGAATACCCAATTCTTGATTTTCCTCAGATGCTGCTAATGTTCCATGATACTTGCTTGGTCATCACATTCCTCAGACACAAGCACTTCCAGTGTGTTTCTTGCTGGCCTCATTTGTCCCAGTAATAGCTGTCAGTTTGTAGATGTGTACCTTTCACTCCCAGCTGTGACCTTCAGTGCCATCAGTTATATATATTGTTTCCACACGTTCCTAATCTTCAGGGTGGAAGAAACTGTAGCTTTGCTGCATGGCCACATTATCATTGCAGTCTTCTCTATTAGTGCTTTAATGAGCTCTTTGGAGTCTTTGGATCATAGGAGTAACAGGACAAAAGCATCATCCCATCTCCTATCAACCAGTGACTGCAGAATAGTGTTTCCTAACTGTCCTGTTCAATTTCTCAGCTTTAAGAGAGATAGAAAATTTCTGTTCTCTGATGAAGCCATATTGCAAATCATAGGTTTTACCAAAGACATGTGGAATGGTTTGGTGTGGAAGGACTGTTAAAGATCAACTAGTTCCAACAACCCTCCAAGGGTAAGGACACCTTCCACCAGGTCAGTTTTCTCAGTGCCCAGCCAGCCTGGCACTGAATACATCAAAGTATGAGGCACTTAAACAGTTTTTCAGTCATTTCATTAGGCTGGAAGTATCCATGACCGATTTTCTTGTTCTGAAATAATTCAAAGTCAAGCATTTGTCTGCTTGCAGAAGGAGATCACTCAATACCTATTTTGGGATGCCATGTGTTAAAGACAGAACACTCCATATAGCAATGGCAGAATGGACTGACATGTCAGGGAGAGACTGAAGTTTTGTAAAGTGGAGGAAAAATACATAAATGAGTGTTTATGTGTTGAAGTAAAAGCAAAACCAACCAAACAAAAAGCCCTCAACTTTCAGCTATTTGTGTAATAGGATAGATAAGGACCTTATGAGACCATAAAGATCTCATGCAGAAATTGTTCTGTATGCTGTATCACACTAGACAAGTACATCTGTATTTATTAATACAATATCACTAATCATAATGTAATAATTCTTAATGTAATAAAAATTATAATGGAATAATTAATATACATCTGTATTTATTAATATAATCTGTATTTATTGCTAGCAACAAATGATCAGACTTAAGCAATTCCTTTTTATAAAGTCATAACAGGCTTCATAGCCAAAATGGCTGATGACAGGGTTTCTCAACATCCCCCATCTTGTACCTTCCTTTGGAGAATAAGTCTGAAGTAAATACATGTATTATGTCAAAGGAGTAGATTACTTTTTCTGAAGGAATTTTATTATCTGATTTCTCTTTTACTCTGGATGATTTTATTTTCAGTTTAAGTTTTATGAATATGTGATATTTCAAATCTATTTATGCAAATGAAATATCTCAGCAGTTAAATGCTTTTCCAAGAATTTTAAAGATTAGAGTCTCCATTGTGTGTGATCTAATAGATACGCATATTTATGAAATATCTTTGTGACAAACATGAGTTCTTGTAGACTGTTCTGTTTGTACATAATTTTCTTTTCTGTCTGTCAGAGCACAAAAGAAGTATGAATCAAAGCTTCCACTTGGAGACAGGCTCCTAAATCATATTTTTGTTTACTTGAGTGGTGACTGTCATGATAGGAACATAAAATGTGAGTACTGGGGTTTGTAAGAGTGTTGTCTTTATTTTCTGCAGTACTTTGGGTTTGGGTTTGTTTTTTGGTTTTTGTGGTGGGTTTTTTTGTATTTTTGTTTTTGGTCTTGGTTTGGGGTTGGTTTTTTTTTTTTTTTGATGGGGTTGTTCATTTGGTTGTTTGGTTATTTGTTTTTCCAGTGATGGTTGCAAAGTTGTGGTCTCAAGAAGCAGTTCCTTTAGAGGAGCACTTAAAGATGTTCCACTTGTGCAGTACTGTATAGCAAGTTCTCAAGGATATTTTACACATTTATGTGTAGATTTTCATGTAACAGCTTCAATATATTCTTAAATAGAAGAGACAGACAGGCTGGAGACCTGGGTAAAGGTGAACCTAATGAGGTTCAACAAGAGTAAGTGTAGAGTCCTGCAGCTGGGAGAAATAACACCATGCAGCACCACAGATTAGGGGCTGACCTGCTGGAGAGCAGCTCCATGGAGAAGGACCTTAGAGTACTGGTGGACAATAAGTTATCCCTGGGACAGCAATGTGCCCTTGTGGCCAAGAAGGCCAATGGTTTCCTGGAGTGCATTAAGAAGAGTATGTCCAGCAGGTTGAGGGAGGTTGTCCTCTCCCTCTATTCTGCCCTAGTGTGACCACATCTGGAGTATTGTGTCCAGTTCTGGGCTTCCCAGTTCAAGAGGAACAGTGATAGACTAAAGAGAGTCCAACAGAAGGGTATGAGGATGATCAGGTGACTGGAATATCTGTCTTATGAGGAAAGGCTGAGAGACTTGGGGTTTTTGTCTGGAGAAGAGAAGACTGAGAGGGGATGTCATGGTTTAGGTCTAGCCAATAACAAAGGACCATGCAGCTGCTCACTTCCCTTACCCCATTTTCAGGATGGTGATGAGGAAATCCACATAAACCTCGTGGGTCAAGATAAGAATTATCAATGTTTCATTCACCAATTACAATGGGTAAAACAAATTCAACTTGGGAAAAAAACCCAATTTAATTAATCAAATCAAAATAGGGCAAAAAGAAAAAAAAAAACCAGAACTTAAGTACCTTAGCCCACCCCTCCTTTCTTCCCAGGCCCAAAGGACTTTGTTCCCACCCGTGGCACAGGGGGACAGGGAGTGGGGCTTACAGCCCATTCGTTGCAGGTTGTTTTCTGCTGCTTTTTCCTGCTGAGGTGGAAGCATTCCTCACAGTCCTCCCCTAGTCCAGCATGGGGTCCTCCCATAAGAGAGAGTCCTTCACGAACCTCTCCAATGTGAGTCCCCCCCACAAGGTACAGTCCCTCAGGAGCAGACTGCTCCAGCATGGGCTGCCACAGAGACTAAGTCACTTCCCCTGGCATCAGATCCTCCAGAGATGCAGTTACTATCTTCTCCATTGTTTTCTTCCATTGGCTGCAGATCCACATCTGTTCCACCATGGTTCTTCAAAGGCTCCTCCTCCATAGGCTTGAGGGGGAACAGCCTGCTATCTCACCAAGGGATTTACAGGAACTTCTCTTCAGGGCACCTTCTTCCTCTCCATCCTCATGGACCTTGGTATCTTTGCTCTGGCATTGCTCTCACCTCTGATATTCCTCTCTCCTCATGTCTCCTCTGACCTGAGGTCTTAAAGCTGCTCTTTTCCTCTTCTTGAACATGTTAATTGCAGAGGCCCATCAATTGTCTCTGATAGTCTCAACATTATCTAGATGTGGGGATGAAGTTTTTGGAGCTGGGGGAGCTTTCAACAGCATCTCACAGAAGGCATCCCTGTCCCCCACCCCCCCCATTACCTCCCCCACTACTGTGACTGGGTGGTGGAAAAAAGAAGTGAGAATTAAGTGGAATATAAAATATCCCAGATACCATCCTTAAATGAAGAGTCACAATCTGTTTGATTTTCCAGATTTCAGAGATGGTTTCTTGCCTTTCTTTCACCTGTTGGTTTTCCTTTTAGAGGATATTAAACTTGTATAAATATGACCAAAAATAACTAAACCTATCTAGTACCTATCTAGATTTTTGTAGAACAGCTTCCCACTGATAAAATATGTTCTTTAACAACAAACTGTATTTATCAGTCTCAAAGTCTCACATACTGTAGAATTTATCAATAAAGACAGGTACTAAGAATATTATCCTGATAGTGAACAATATTATTGTTATTTATATTGAATAAATAATTTTATTCTATACAAAATATCATAAACTTCATGCTCACCAAAGACAACTTTAGACATAATGCTCCTAGGGTTGAATTTGAGGGACAACTTGGAATAAGAGAAGTTACATTTCTTCAAATTCCGTTTAAAATTAATTATATGTAATTACTACAGGGATTTTGGACTGAGTGTGACTGATTAAGCCATTGTGCTTTGTGTCTAATAGAGTAAGTTCTACTTTAAATTTTATATACTTGGTCACAATCTGGCTTCCTGATATATAAAAAGGACAGCACACATGTTGTTGAAAGCAACCATAGCCCACACAAAGAAAGGATTTGCTGTTTTCTTTGAAAGACTGTCAGTATATGAAAGTCAAAAGATAAAGGAAGACTACCTAGAAAACATTCTTATCTTTATCTCAGTGAACTTGCTGGGGATTAGAAATAATAGAGACAAGGTTTACACTTCCATGTTAATGCCTTTAGGGAAGATAATGGAGAAGAGGACCTACAAGTATCTAATTTATTTTACATAGTGAGCAAGGAACTTCTGGAAGTCTTAACTCATTTTATTAGGAACTAACTGAAAATATTCCAGTTCCAATTAAATTTTAGTATATATAAAGTACTGTAATCCAATTAAAAAAACTATATTGATAAAATCAGGTCATTTTCTCATTTTATCTAGGAGAATGATGGATAAAAACATGTAACGAAGCTGAAGAGGGAAAAAAAGTGATGATTCTTGGAAATTCTGAGTACTCATGTTTAGTGCTCCTGTTGAAAACAGCCTAAGAAGAAAATAGTGAAGGAACTCCGACTAGAATTCTCTAAAAAGGTGTTATAAAAACATCACAGAGTCAGACACATGGGTTAACAGTTTCATCAAAATTAGGAAGAGAAATGGCAGAGAAGAAATTCTGTATTAACAAGCATTCACAGGAGATTATCAGGTTTACCCTTCTGCACAGTACTTTATACATAGCACCAACAAGCTGATAAAAAACATTTTTCCTGAGAACAAGGACAGGTCCTGGCAAGCTAGATTACATAATCAGTCAGCTGAAGTGAGAAATTTCAAACACCATACAGTAGGTACAAGATTTACCTCTTGCAATAAACTGATACAGGGTATGCTTTAATAAAAGAGCGAAGAAGTACTTGTAGATATTTTGAACAGCCACATGATGATGTGATGATGGCTGTGTCAGCCCCAGACAAACACAGACACTGAAAAAAACAGTGACAAGGACACAAGGGTGATAAACCAAGTTCATTCTCAAAAGTTCTCATACATGACAAAAGCATTTCATAGAATCATAGAATCATAGAATTGGCTGGGTTGGAAGGGACCTCAGAGATCATCGACTCCAACCCTTGAAACACCGTTGCGGTTGCTAGACTATGGCACTGAGTGCCACATCCAGTCTCTTTTTAAATATCTCCAGGGACGGAGAATCCACTGCTTCCCTGGGCAGCCCATTCCAATGCTTGATCACTCTTTCCGTAAAGAAATTTTTTCTAATATCTAACCTAACATTTAAATACATGGGACTCATGTTCATCAATAGAATCATAGAACCAAAGAATTATAGAATGGTGGGGGTTGGAAAGGACCTCTGGAGGCCATAAAGTCCACCCCTCCTGCCAAAGTGGGATCATGTACGGCAGGTCACACAGATACACATCCAGATGGGTCTTGAAAGTCTAGAGAAGGAGACTCCAAAGTCTCTCAGGGCAGCCTGTTCCAGTGCCTGTCACCCTTATAGTAAAAAAGCCTTTCCTCATATTGAGGTGGAACTTACTGAGTTCCATTTTGTGTCTGTTGACTCTTGTCTTATCACAAAGAATCACTGAAAAGAGTCTGACCCTTTTCTCTTGACACGCACCCCTCAGATATTTGTGACCATTAATAAGATCCACTCTCAGTCTGCTTCAGACTAAACAGCCCCATATCTCTGGGGCTTCTTGATTTGATGGCATTTTTTACTGGAAGCGATGATTCTGTGGAGATTTCCTTAAGATGCAATTTTTAAAAATGATGGTCCATGACAATTTTAAATAAAGGGTCATTAATTCCAGCCTTTTTGGGCCTGCTTTTGTCTCTGCTAATAATGCTTTTATTTATTAGTTGAATCCTGAGACAGATGTGTATTACAGAAAAGAGGTCTTGTCCTTCATCACTGTGAGCCTTTTTAAAATACCCCATCCTTCCTTTAAGTTCTCAGATCTGCTGTTGTGTTTTCTCTAGTAAAAGTTAATTTTTCAAGGATTTCCAAAATAATTTCTTAAGCATGGTAATATCTAAAATAGAAACAGGTTTTCTGAGAATAGGGAGCCACTGTTAGAGAAAACAGAAAGGATTATTTTCCTAAAACTGCTGTATTGAGTACCCCACAATTTTGTTGTACAGTGTTACTTCTTTTTTTGATTTTTTGGTTTGTTTTTTTTTAATGGACTATGAAATCAAGTTAGCATATAAGTATGAGAGCAACATGCTGGTTCAGACCAAAGATCTAGTGGAGATAGGTAAGTATCCAGTGAAGTGGACACCTGAGGAAGGATAAGGGGGTGATAGTCTGTAAAACACCCCAACTATTAGCAGTTGTGGAGGATTCCTGAGACTCTAAGAGTTTCTCTTGGTGGCCTCCCATGAATGTATCTTCTAAGCAGTTGTCTTGTCATCCTTTTAACTCAGAGAAATTATTTGCATTCATATAAAACCTTTTGCAAGGATTACTACAATTTTGCCTACTTGGTGGGGAACTACATTCTCTCGTAACAGAGAACTTTTGGGTTGAAAAATAAAATTTCTTACTTAATTGATTATTTATCAAAAAAATAAATGCTATCCAGCACTTTGCTGATGCTTTCATAGGCTGGTTTATAGTAACCTGAAGTTTTGATTCTGAGTCGATGGAGATCATTTTATTTTGCATGTCAGTGTAGGATTGCCTGTCCCTGTGTGTATCAATTTACACTTACCTGCACTGAATTTCACCTGCCATTTGTATATCCAATTACTCAGTTTGTAAGATCTTGCATAATCTGTCACCATCCTTAGTTCCTTGAATTACTTTGCATCATCAGAAGCCCAGTCACCTCCTCATTGTCCTTACCAGGCTATTTATGAAGGTGCTGGTTAGCACAATACTCCACTACCAATATCTCTGCATCACAGGAATTGATGTTTCACTACCACTTTCCATTTCTGATCTCTTAACCATTTATCCGTCATATTTGTCCAAATAAGCATCCTCTATCTTGTGTGATGGCTTCTTTTCTTCCTTAAGAATGTGCAGCGAAGATTACTGTGAAATGTCTTTTGGAAATACAGACAGGCCATGTTAACTTAACTACTGCTATCTCTGTGATTGTTGACTTTATTTGAAGAGCAACTGTGTATTTTGGGGGTAAAACTTCACAGAATTCAAATGAATTCATTTTCAGAAACAGATTTACAGAGAGTTTGAGTAATTTATGCTTTCCTGTGCTCTTTACTGATTTGCTTGGTATGGAAGTTTTGTTGTGTTATTGAGCTTTAAATGAGAGGTTACATGCTACATTTAGTAATTCATCTGGTTTATCATTGCATTCATTTGAGTTCTTGGGTAGTTCTAGTAAGCTGTTGACATTTTTTGTTCCTCTTTTTGCAGAACTACATTAGTTTAACTTCAGATATAGCGTTTCCAGAATCCTTCTATCCCCAAACCTGTCAAAAGACTCCGGATGGGAACCATCTCTGTTCCTTTTATGGTCAGTATCAGTTAAAAAATATATAATCAGCCTCTGTAAAATCATTTTGTCCTATGTGATCCTTTGTATCAGATGTATCAATATAGAATACCTATTTTCCTTTTGCAACCCTTTGTTTCTCAAGGATTACAAAAAAATGTATGAAAGGAGGTAGATTCATTTTGCTATCTGACTTCAGAACATTTTTTTTTTGGTCTGCCTAATCATTACAATAACTATAGGTGTTTATAATCTGTACTCTATTAATGTTTACTTAATTTTTTTTGTGTCTTGGCTTTACTTTTTAATCATATGACATTTACTTATTTTTGGCAAATGCAGAGGTTCCAAAAATCTCCATGATTCCAAGAAATCTTTATTATACCAAATATTATGAAATTTACAATAAATTTACATGAACAAACATAAAGGATAAAGTGATTCTTGCATACACTTATGTTTGTTTATATTTCAATGTCCCTAAATTTTTTTAAATGTTTGTTACTTTGGTTATATTTTACTCTTTTCAGATTAATCTGTCTGAAGTATTCCAACCTACCTTAAGAATCTACTAAGAATTTCTGAGGAAGATAAACAATATCACATGCATTATTTATCTTTATCCTCAAATGCACATAGCTGCAATTTTTGTCTGTAAAGATTTATATGCAGATCCATTTTGCAAACTGTTATGCTGAGTCTCCCCCCTTTTATTCTTTCCTCCCTCGCTGCTTGTCATTAGCTTTCTGCTGGACATGACTGCCCACAGCAAGCCTTATGAAAGATATCATGTGTGTATCCCTCATTAGTTTTAGTGCAAAATCTGCCACGTTGCTTGACACTGCCATTGCAGATAGCATGAGCTAGCAGGAGTGACTTTGCCTTGAAAGAGAACAGGAGCTCCGCACATACATTCTTCCTCAGAGTCTGCAGAGGAGCAGCTGGGATAACAGTATTTTCAGATGTTTTCACTAAAGAAATCTATCAACAATATAATAAAGTCACTGAGAAGTTGCAGTATGACCTAGACTTGGTCTATCATTCATTTTCATACCTTTAAACCCTACCGACCTTAGGTCGGTGTTACCTGCTACTGAGAAATTGAGAATTTTTTACTAATGCATATTTAAAAGTGTTATTGATTCATATAGAAAATATTTATGGACTGCCTCTCATCATCTCAGAGGAATCAACTTAAATACCCTGTCTTGGCTTAGGGCTTTATTGCCTTTGATTTTATGCAGAGTACTAGGGTAATCTTATTCAGCGGAATAATGCTAACTTCTGTTCTGAATATACATTAATAATACATCAGTCTTTATTTCAATTGAATGTTTTTCTAAGTCACTGCAATGATATCTAAGTGTGGGCACTATTCAAAGTACAAAGCAGAGCACCTCTTCACCAGCCAACTGGTAAGATGTCTCTCCTCCTGTTAGTTGTGTCCTCTCCCTTACCTCATTGTATTATATGTCCATGTCTACATTTTTTTTCTTTCTGACAAAATTCTGATCCTAGTCTTGGCATTTATTTTGTGACTGAGTGATTGGGAAGTAAGTTATTGAAAGAGGCAATCAGAGGTTCAGCTGGTGTTGCTCCATGTCAGCCATGATCCTCCCTCTCAAGTCAGTGAAGTAATTTTATCACAACAGTGATTTCATATCTAGGGTACTAAAGCTTGTCTCAAAGTGAACTGTGTTCATTCTAAAACATGATTCAGAATGAAGTTTTAACTGACTGTTGTCCAGTCATTACTAAGGAATAAATTAAACAAAAAGAGTTTTGTTTTGTTCTATTAAAGTATATAGAAATAATTTTTTCTGTTCATGTATTCATGTATTCAGGTAGTATCAAGAGGACCCTCAGATGGTATATTATAGTTGTAAAGAAAGAAGCAAAGCAGTATACATAAGCCCTGCTTAAGATCTGGCTACTGTGTTTTATTTCCAAAATTTCAAAGAAGAAAAAGAAGCAAATACAAAAAAAATATTTACAGAATAGTTGTACCTAAAGCAGAAAAAAATCTCATACATTTCTACAGAATTTGTGTGACATTGTGTCAGCCTACAATGTCAGGCTTCAATACAAACATTTTTCTTAGTAGGAGAAACTCATCAGGTTTTCAGGAAAGCTGTATATAATAAAAATCCAGTAAGATGGTTTTGAAACCCACATATTTTTATTCTAAGCATTTCTCTTTTTCTGAATTGAACCATAGTTCAGAAATAAGATCTCATAGCTAGCCAAGAACTTAGATTTTAAGATTTCTTCATGTTTACTTGAATGGTGCATAAATAAAAGGTCCATCTTTTTGATATAATTCAGATATTGTAAGAGACCTTTGCATTCTACCTGTTAGAGTGTACACAGGATTGTCTTTAGACTGACAGCATTCCAGTTACCTAAATGTGATTTGTGCACATGCATACATTAGAGAAAATTAAATACCATATGGTGCTGAGCCAGTGACAATTTGTACTGCTTGAAAATAGCACACTTTTGAAGCCTGATGACAAATTTTATGGGTTTTCTCTCTTGCTAATTTATGGAAAAGTAGCTCTTAACCATTTATCAACAGAAGCATTGCCTAAGCTGTGGCTGTAAAAATTCATTGCTGGAACTATTTCTAAGTAAATGACTGTCTATAAAACACAGAATACCTATCAAAAAAAAAGATTCTTTTCCTCTTAAAATACAAACAGAATTGTTTCATTTCCTGGTTTCTCTGAGTAATGCTGTGTTTTTACTGCTTACAAACATCCCAAGCAAAGGATGTAAATTGAGCTGTTCCTACTGCCTCTCAGACACACTAATGTCCCTGTGCATCAAAGGGATTCATGGTGAAGTAAGTTATTTCCTGGCAAAATTTCAGGGTGATGTTTGTGCCTTCTGCTGGTCAGCCAACACAGCTGGGTGTTGTAAGCAAGACATCCTCTTTAAATTAGTGGTAAAATATCAGTCAGTAGTGAAGCAGAGTATGAATGTGTGGGTAAAAAAGTGTCCTTGGCCATTTGCATAAAATTTTAGAATAAACTTTAAGCGAAGCATGACTGTATTTTTGTAGCACATCCATGTGTGAGACAGGAAGCTCTTTGTATGAGATACGAGGAAGAAATAATACATGTAAGATACATGTAAGAAAACCTGAAAGATAGTCTGTGTCCTCTGATACAAGCACAGGGCTCTTACAACTTAGTGATAGTTCTCCCTGATCTCCGTCAAGTGTTGCAGGACCTTGTGCAGCTAAGGGAGGAAAGCAAGTGTTATTTTCTTTAATTAATATATAGGGAAAGTAGTGCACTGAACAATTGGTTACCTTGTTCATGAGCATAGAGGAGCCCTGGGTAGTTAGTAAATGAGTCTAAAGTTTCCTGAGCCACAGCTTGTTGCCAGCAGGACTATCCTGTGTGTATCAGCAGAAGCCTGTACCTGCATGTGAGTTTCTTGTAGCACTAATTTTCCTCTATTATATTTTCCCATGTATATAAAGACATCCATCCATCCATATGTGCTTATGATTTGCTATAGTTTAACAAAGATGTACAGTTCAATATGCAGCTTGCATGTGAGTTTCATTAGCCTATCTGGTAAGGTACAAGACTGAATACAAAGCTTGAGCATATGTTCTTTCCCCTCTGACCTGCATAAAGTGTAAAAAAAGGAGAGAATGAGATGGTATGTTCATAAACCATATATGGGGTATAAACTACAGTAAGAGTGGGTACAAAGTTTTCTTTATTGCCCTGTATTTTTCTCTTTGCTGGTGAATTTGTGAATTAGCCACTATACATTTCTCATAGATTTTCTTTCTTTTGATATGTAAAGGATGGGCTGGGAATTGTACCTGGTAGAAAATTTTTCATTTTTTTCTTGCTGAACAATGCCCCAAGAGGTGGGAGGTGGGGAAGAGCAAGCAAGGAATTGAGCCCTCTGTAGACTGCTGATATTGTTAGTCTGTGAGCTACTACAAAAGTTAGGTATACTGTTAATAAAAGGCTGACTTGGCTGTTCAAGTGCATCTTGTTAAATCAAAAAGAACCAGGATCCAGTGAATCAGTCACAGTTGTGCTTCTGGACTGCTCATATTCTGTCACATGGCATGGATGGGAGCAGAGCAATCCAGACTGTTCTCTCTAGAGATTCTTCAAAGGTGTATTTTCTGTATCTTTTTTTCTATCCAAGCCCAGGGAGATTAACAACAAACAAATGGTATTAACATCATATAGCCACAATTATTTGTGTTTGTGTATTAAGTCAACAAAATAATAAACCATTGTGCATTTAATCTGAAGTGGTAAATCCACTACTATTAGATCATATTTCTGTCTTGTTTGTAAGGCATTTACAAACTCTTATCTCTGGGTTTTGTTTCACTGGACTTGTGTTATGTGGGCATGATATGGTGTACAATAAACACCATACCTTATGCTTTTATTTAATCTTCCAGCCATTCTTTTGCCAAGCAGTGGTATTCTTTTCTTTGGCAGTGTCAAGAAATGCTGTAGGGTCACCTTTTCTGACAATTTTAGCTGTCTACATAGATATTAAGAAAAATTATCTAGAGCTAGAACTTTATTATCTGCTTGAAGTACATACTAATATATCAATATTTACATCTTGTTAATATCTATGAAACATAAGCCATTCTTTCTGAGTTTTGAACACTGCTGTTATAAGAGCAGTTATAGCACATTGCAATTTTGCTGAGACTATGTTATCTGATATAAAAAATGTTAGCTATGCATCACACAAAAATATTTGATATTAGCTCTTTCCAAGAATTTCTCCCACTGTGCTTATGGAAAACTATTTCTTATACAGATATATATTTTCTTATATATATTTTTCTCATATATATTTTCTCATTTCCTTAGGCAATTAATAAATTAATATGTCAATGTTTTACCCTTACAGTGACCAGCAGAAATACACAGTCTGCTTTGTAAGAATGAGTTATTTCTTTTACTCATTCTATAATATCCTACTAACAATGAGCTTATCCTGCTTTTTTTTGGTTTTTTTTAATCTTAGAACAAGGAAGAACTTAATAATGAAGATAAATTTCAATGTAGTTGGTCTCTCCTATCTGTACTTTGTTCACTCTTGCTACTCTCCAACTCCCAGTATTGGGCAAGTAAGAAAATACTGAGCCTATGAAACCAAGGATATATTTTCAATCAAATTAATGTTTCAATAACATGAACCAAGATGAACATAAGACCATATTCTGAAACACAGAAAAGTCTTACCAGTTTAAATTATTACACCAGAAAAATCCTCACTCCAACCCCCAAATCTTTCCTTGCATCTAACTTTTTCCCTGATGCTGTGTTTGCCCTTTCAGTGACCTTTTAGGTCTAAAGGCTGAGACTTCCAGCTTGTCTCAAGAATTGCAGGTAATGGTGAGTTGTTAATGAACTGTCAGTGTCTGCAGGTCTTTCCCAAGAGAAGGGTAATATTAATGGTGGACTCCTGAGACTTGCCTGTGTGTATTTTCATGTTTCCTTGCTCCAGGAAGTTGCCATTTAACTGTTCCTAACTGAGTGGGAATATGTCCCTCCCTCCTTCCCAGGCTTAGCATCCCCCAGAGGCTCTTATTCGAAGGACAGAACCCCACTGCATTTTGTGACCCTTCCCACAGAGGCAGAACTCAGGCTCAGACAGGGTGGGGGGAACAGCTACTTGGCCCCAGGGTGGGCACTGGAACCACCTCAGCCCAGCTCTGGCTAAAATGAGCCCAGGACATCTCTGAGACCTGTGATGTCTTCTCAGGGCAGAGTCAATGGTGTTTTACTAGGAAGGGAAAAAATACTGTTTATTCAGCAACACTGAGCTTCAACTCCTGGAAGAATTCTTAGATTTTTTTCTCTTGCATTTCTCTTCTGCTGTCCCATGTCTTCATTCTCTTGGCATGATCAAGGGCTCAACAAAAATGCATAATATAATGTGATATGGGATGAGGAAGTATTTTCTTCCAATTTTAATTTATTCATACTATGTTCCCATACCAATCTCTTTTAAAGGAAAAAAACTTTACTTTAGTGAGCTATTAGCTGTGCTTATTTATGCTGCATTGTCAGTACTAGAAATCTTTTTAAATGTTCTGGCTGGATTCTTTTTCAAAACATTTGATATCCTAAATATTTTTCTGTTGTTCATTCAGTTATGTTACAGCTCTCTGACCTGATCCTGTAAAGAACTGTTCTAACAGTGTTTGTTAACCCAATCTGTCTCTGCTGTACTCTGCACCAACTTTGACAAAAGTCTTGCAAAGACTTGATACGTGATGTATCCCACTCTGGTTTTTATACCTTATGTCAAATTATTTTCTCCTATGTGTTTATTTACAGGGCTGCACCTCGATTTGTACGGGGCTGAGTTTATCCTTCGCCGGACTTTGGTTTCCCTGACTTTTGGTCTCAGATGGAAACAACATCTTAGTACAGTATTGAATTTATGGAAAAAATTCCTGTTCACAAACCTTTCTTCACAGCCTGCAAGACTGGCTCTATAGCTTCTTGTTAGTCACTGATTTTTTGTGGATTTTTAAGCCATTCTCTACATTCTGATTAAAAAAACCCAAAAGCTTTTTACCTCACCTTGTTGGTATGATTGAATTTCCAGATGTTTAGTCACAAATAATAACTATAAATAGTATTGTCCACCCTCTTTTAGTTTGTGTGCTTAATTTCAGAGTGACAGTTGTGAAGACAGCAATGGCCCTTGCCCCAAAGTCCTGTGTCCATCTGGAAGGGTTGGTGAGGCACTAACTAGATGATGCCACCTAAATGGGAACATTGTGCTTGGGAGTGAAAGACAGACACACAGTTCTTCAGTCTCAGTAGTTTTGTATTGGTGTAACTGCACAGGTAAGTATAGTTGCAGTACAAAGCTGGGGAGCTCTGTAGTGTACAAAGGTGTGTTGATTTGACCGGGATAGTATCACAGAGCCAATATTCTATTCAGAAAATCTGTGTTTTTTTGAGAAAACTGCAGCAAAGTTGATAAGACAGTTTTTAGTTTGTGGCCAGACACGATAGGCGTTTCTATGGTCATCGAGGTTTTCAGCAGCTTCAAGTTAAGCAGGTGCTAAAGTTAGGAGAAGTGAAAGAGAGGACAGCTGACTCAAGCTGGCCAACAGATGTGTTCCATACCATAACTGTCATGCTCTCTAAAAATTACTGTTTTCTAGGTCTCTATCCACAAAGTTTGCCATCCCTGGAGAGTCTTGCCCTTCATTCTGCTCCAGAGATCTACTCTCCTGTGTGTTGTGACCATCACACTTTCACAGAATCTGTGCTGCTCACAGAGCTTGACATGCTGCATTAATCGCTGAGAGTACACAATTGTTCAATGCACTGAGTATAACTTCTTGTTCTTTATGTTAGCACTAGTATTAATATTAGATTTCTATTATCTTTTAAATTCTGTTTCAACCCCCAGGTCTCTCTTCTTTTTTCCTGATTCTCTTCTTTGGGGGGGAGGGAAGGGGATATTGGCTGATAACACAGACAACTGAATGAAGACCAGCAGAGAAATGTCATGGCTTCAGAAGGGGTAATGGAAGATGATGAGCCGGCTAGGAAAGAAGTTACTGATAGTATGCTACTATTTAAAAATATAAAATAGCTACCAAAATGCCAGTGAAATAATATGCCACAATTATCAAAAGGCTTCGCAATCAACTTTATGTTCACCATGTGTCTCAGTGGCTGTGAACATTGCTGGCAGCATGTATTGACAGAAGTCAGAGCTTTTCCATTGCAGTGAGAAGACAGAGAAACCAAAGAGATTTCTCTTCCCTATATAGCTTTTATGATTTGTAGACTTGATTTTTTTTTTCCTTTCCACTAATCTTTTATTTTTTTAATAAGAATGTGTGGTTGATTACTAAAGCTTTGTTTCAAAGAGGCTGATGCCTGGGTCTCTTGCAGTCTGTTGTCACCAGGGTGAACTTCAGCAGTTTAAGCCACACAAATCTCAATTCCATAATCTTTTACTCTCTGTCATCTTCAAAATTCTTCAGTCAGAGATTGTAATGTTTCCTGTGCATTCATCCCCTGATCTAAACATTGTCGCCTTTGGTAATCTATACAGTACTGATGCAAGCAATAGACCGAGCTGTCAGCACAGTTTGTATCCCTCTTGAGAAATACAGTTCTCTGTTGCTGCTCAAGGTCACCATAGTCCCTCTGAAAGATTTTACAGAGAGAGCAAGTGTCACTTGACAGAGAATATGAAGGCAGGTCATTTGCTGGAGTATACATTTTTAGAAGCTTGGTTATGAAAGTCTTAACCTCATTCCATAAATTACATTGCAGAATGTCCTTTGTGTTCTAAAATTACACCTTTTATATGAGGTCATTATTTCTACAAGGTTTTATAGTGAAACAAGTCTTTGAAGGACTTTATTTTCAATTGTTTTTATTTAAAAAAATAAGGGCATTCTGTACTTAGTTTGATATTAGTACATACTTAAGGACTGCAGATTGGGGGTCTAGATATGGTATACATTTAAAAATTCTTGTAAAGTAATAGTTTGCAGTGCACTTGGAGCTGTAATAAGCACAAAAAGTATCAATTACTATAATGCCTATGGAAAGGCAATCTTTTCATCCTTAAACAAAAAAGAATTTCATTTTTGTTATGAAGCTATTCACTACAATCATAGAGACTGAGGTGTTACAAAAAGGAATTATAAGAATTTGTTAGTAGCAGTCAAAGTACTCTCATGTCTGAAATCAGTTCTGAAAAAGAAGGATGAAGAGTAATGAAAGAGTAGATTTGCTTTAAAATTAATAATAGGAAAGAATATATTTGCCTCTTATGAAAATGGAAGTTGTAGATATTGTCGCCCGCTTATTGTAGGAGTATATTTAACAAAACAAATTCAAAAACTGCAGAAGGCACACGCTGGGGATCTTTCTGAAAAAAATATCTTCCATCCCAGTATGACACTGTTTTCTGTCTTGTCATGAGCAGTCTAAGAGGAAAAGAAACTTACTTCACTTCTTTGCACACAACATTAGACTGAAACTACGACTGGCTGCTGTAGGACAAACGCTTAAAAAATTAATCAAGCTCAGTGATGAATTGGCAAAGGCTTATACCACCTAACCTGTAGGCACACAAAACTCAAGACAAACAGCTGTTTTGACATTTCTAGCTGGCAATTCTGCCCTCTGCAAACATATTTGATGCTCAGACATGGTCTCTTGGCTGCTTGCAGTCATCCCCATCTGTCAGGATGGCATTGTGCCCACACACAAGGTGGTATGTCAGCCTTGGTAGGGCATAGGTGCCAAGTAAATTCTTCTGTTTGCAGAGCTTTGCATGTGCTGGTTCTTCAGTAGGAAACCTCTGCTCTGTCACAGCAAGGCTGCCTCTCAACATGACTCCCTACACTTGATTACACCTGTTGACATTTTGCTATCTAAGGGAGAATGTTGGAATAGCACAAGCAAGAAACATGGGTACACAGTAATGGATTTAGGAATCTGTATTGCACATACACCAAAAAAGCCATTGGGTTTGTTTCTTTTCCTGATCCCACAATCAAAGTCTACTTTTTAATGTGAGGCAAAAATAAATTAGATTTTTGGAGACAGATCACCTCCTGACTCATCTTTCTAGTCTGGAGAGAAATATATTGACATAATTTATGTCACCATTATTAACAACTTCAATTTATTCTCTTTCTCGTTAGTTCTTCCCCTTCCTAAAAAGAAAGAGTTCTAGTTATTAGCATGAACTCAGCCAAAAAAGGAAAATAAAACACAATGGAAAAGGGTTGCTGAATCAAAGAAAGAGAAGCCTGAGTCCTCTGTCTTATTGATTTTGCAGTGGTTAAACTGTGTTTACCACAGTGGAATAATGCTGGCTTTATCCTAGTGCATGAATTATGAGGGCAGAGATAAGACAGACACTTAAATTGGCTATTGTGCTTGGGCCACTCTGAGAACGCATATGGATAACTTCCTTAGCACTAAAGGACATGATCATCGAAAAGATGAGAAAACTGTGAGGCTGAAGAAACATTACTGTACCTTTTCCTTACAATAGTCCACATAGATGGTTTAGGGAAGAAGACTGCATTGCCTTGGGGGAACAGGTTTGCTCTGTGTTCTATGTATTATTGAAATTATTTTCTTTGATGAAAATCTGCATGAACTGAGTGAACTGAACTGAACTGTCCTTTCAAAGGACAAGTCTGTGAATCAAGAACATTTCCTGCCATTTGGACATAGATGGTTATTCAGAGCAAAAGGAATCAGAAGTCTTCATCATTCTTTTTATATCTTCTAGATTTTAAATTTCACATGGATGTTTCCTGTAATGATGATGAGACTTTTAGCAACCTTACCAGCTGCTCAGAATTTCTATTTGTCTTTTCTTTTCAATTCCTGTTGCCATATAACTACTCTGTTTTATGTGTGACTCATTCTTCAGTGTTTGCATGTTGGATTAAAAAAACTCATATAACCTGAGTTTTCAGCTATATTTACTTTTTTTTTTTTTTCTAGTTAAAAATCTAATTTCCAAATACCTCATATTTTAAAACCTTCCAGTGTCCTGATTAGTCATATGAGGTTGGAGTTTTTCTAAAAGCTAGAAATAATCACAAGTTTTTTGAAACCTTCCAGAAACACACCTTTCTGATCTTATCTATTTTTAGCCTACCTACTTCCTGTAGTGTGATGTGTAAAATGGAATTACTTGGACAGATTTAATCCAGGAGAATAATACATGAAATCAGTTCTTATTGTATTTATTCCCTCTCTTAACATTAAGAATTTCCATAATTCCCATTATATTCATTTTTAGGCCTTATTTGTACTGTAGCAGAAGTATTACAAACATTCATATCTTCTTAAATGTTTCTCAGTCCTCTAGATCACAGTATTTTTTGCCTATTTCTTTTTCCTTTTTTTGTCCTAAATTATTCTCTGACCCTGCAGCACTGTCATATTCTAACTACACAGTGCATCATCCTACCTCACCTGCCCTACCACTTTATCTCTTAGTGTCTTTGACAAATTATCATCATCATTTCCATTCTAACTGTTCTTGTGTCATTCATCACCCATGACATTAAATAACTGCTCTTCTATCAAAATAATATACCTATATCATCTAGCCAAGTGAATATTCAACCATTTTCTATTAGACATGGTCAGAGACTGACATATCTGTCTTACCTGTCTATTCATGGATAAATGGATGAACTGAGCTGTTGACAAAAAAAAAAAACCTGAACACTCTGGTATCTTTCCTGATACTGACATGGTATTCAGCAGGCTTGGATGAAGGAATGAAGTGGTGGTGGAACAACAACATGGTTAACATACAGGGAATGGATTTGGAAATTCTTAAGAATTCAACTCCATCCAGGCTGAGCTGAGTGTGCTTCTACTTTTATTAAATGATAGAAAAACTTCCTCAGTCCATGAGAGAAAGCTGTGGAACCCAAATTCACATTCTTTTTCTACGTGCCTAATAATGAGCATGGTGTTTTTAATGGGTTTATCAAGGAGAAATTGTCTGCCTCAAGTCATTTAAGGAAGAAAATTATTTATATCATATTCAGAGATTTTTATTCCAGTGGAGAATATAATAGAAAAGAGGTACTGTAACACTGACTTTTGGTTAGCTAAAGTTGTTTACTGACTGTAACTGCAGCTTGCAACTTCTCACCTTTCTAAAAAAACCATCAAGAATACTTTTCTCTATCTTGATTTCAATCTGGTCACTTTTTCTGTTTCACTGCATCTTAATGAAATAAATGCAATTAAAATACAATCTTTAAACACTTCCTTTGTGTGTCATTTCCCATATGTCCTCTTTTCTTTTTTTTTTTTTTTTCTTTGGGTTTTGGTTTGTTTTTTGTTTGGTTGGTTTTTTTTTGGGTTTTTTTTTAATGCTCCTTTGATGATAAAGGAGAGTTCCTCTGCACAAGAAAATCTGAACAGTGCTTTTCTTTCTGTTAAGCATTACAATTGAAGGCAGTTGCGATACCACACAGAGTTTCCATGTTCCTCTCAACAGCTGAGCACTGGATGATATGGGGTAATGCAGCTATTATCAAAGCCTGTGTCCTCCACTTGGCTATTGCTGATAGTGACATGCCAGTCACTGGCAGCAGTATGGACGATCTCTGACTACAATAGTTTTTCCCTTATCAGATGTAAATGTAATGATACAACTCAAAAACATAGAGCTGATTCCCTCTTGCTGTTTGCCATGATTGATCTCCAGAAGCAAAAGATGAGTTTTCTCTCCCATCTTCATATTTTTGAAATAAGATTCTAATTAGTGGTGCATCACTGGGTGGAGGGTGCGGAAGTTCTTTTTCTAGATGCACATGTATTGTGTTTGAGAGAGAGTGGGGAAAGGCAGAAGTAGTTTTAGGCCATAGCCAGGCCTTTTGCAGCTAACCTACTATGTCATTGGGCAGGAGAGAGTCTGTAGACCTTTGTTTTTCTTGACATCCAGGTAGACCCTACCAACATAGATGGGCAATTAATCACCAGTGCCTATCTAACCAGTAACTGCTGCATTACATAAAATTATAGCTACAAAAAAGTAACAGGTCTGCCACCTGGCCTGCAGTGCTTGGCCTGCCACCTCCTTTCTTCTCTTCTACCAGATCTGTCAGAGATATTCTCTGCACTAGAGCTGCTCTGGTTCTTCTTTCTTTCCCAAAAGAGTATTTTGTTTCTGGTGCTAAATCTACTTTGCATTGTTCAAAATCAGTGAATATTAAAAGAATATTAAGAAATTTATTTCTTCTAGTATTGGAAGAATTCAGAAAGATACTTCAAGTATTTAGGCACTGGTTTGTGATGGGAGAGGGTTTACAGTTGCATACTCTATGGATGTTTTCAAGGAAGGTATCCATTTCAACACTGTTGTTTCTCAACTAAGAAACACTATTTGGGGAAAAAAATACAACAAACTGAACCCATTCTTTTCTTCTACTTTTCCTTTTCTAACATGCAAAACCCATCCTTTTCAAAGCATCTGGCACTTCTACACAGACAGATGCAGATAGACCCAGATTCATTCTGCCCACCCTGCAAGCTGTCTGGCCTTACTCCAGCTCCCATCCAAAAGCCATGTGGCTGTGATGGAGCATTACCAAGCCTGGACCAATAAAGCCGACCTCTCAGGAGCTAAACACAACACCGTGCAGCTAATGCAGCTCTGCTGCTTCTGGCCAAGATGAAGCTGGCTTTTGCTTTCTCAGAGCATGAATGGAATAAATTCAGATCTGTCTGCACTTATGTTTAGAGATTTCTTTCATGTTTCTCTCCTAGAATCCTAGAATCATAGAGTCATAGGTTACATCTTTACCAGTACCCTATCCAAATAATAAAAATCCACTCTTATCCTTGGCACATCCTCATTCACATAATCTGTTGAATATTTGTAACCGTACCTTGCTGTTTATAGTCCTACCAAGAAAACATTGTGTAGCTAATTCTTATTCCATTTGCATCTTCAATTCATTACTATAAAATAACATAAATGACAAGAAAACTGCCCAACACCATGAACAAAAGAGTATAAGAAGTTAGAATGAGGAAGCAGAAAAATAGGTGATTTTTAAAATTAATTATAATTCTTCTAAACATTTAATTATAATAGCAGTTATAAATGATGGAGGTTTCAAAGAATTAGAGAAAATTTTAGTGACTGATGCATATTATCAGTAGATCCATAACTCTGAAAACCCATAGTTGAAGCAGGGTGTGAGAAATTCCTAAAGTTATTATTCTGCTTTTGTTTCAGACAGGTGAGCTTTCATAGTTGCTACTACTCATGACAAATATATGTTGAGGCTCTCAAAATAGATACAGATTAATTTCTAGACATACTGTTTTGGTGTTATATTCCCTGCATATTTTAACATCGTCACCAATCTGGGGAAGTACATCAGTAATGTCAGTAGATTTTTTTGCTGTTTATTCCAAGCATGGAAAACTTTTCTAATGGGTTTAAGAGCTCTGTGTACTCTTAAGACACAGCCCTTTTGTGTTGGCATGCTTCCTAAAATAATTCTTTCTTACATGAACACTGACTAAAATACCATCTGAAGTCATTATGTGAACTTAACCAAAGTTTATTTCCACAGTATTTCAGGATTTATTTTCTCTGTCATCCATTACTTACTTCTGAAATGCTATATAAAAAAAAAAAAAAAAAAAAAAAATCAGATATTTCTTGTCAGTTTTCTTTCTGAAACAGATTAAATAAGGAGTTAGTGTCAGAGAAGGAAAAAAAAAATAAGGTGATTGAGACAGACATGTTCAGAGGTAGAAATCTTTACATAGCTAGTAATTAATGAAGCTTAATGTGGGTTGGTATTTTGTGTAGTTTGTGTAACTCTGAATAGTAAGGCTATATATGCCAAATAAGTAAAAGGCCTTTCACTAGTTCTGAGGTCCTCCACCAAATCTCTACAAGACAAGAGAAGTAGAAAAATCTTTCATATATTGCTGAAAAGTCATAGAATTAGAACCAATTTCTTCTGTCTTCCCAGCGTGTGCTTGTCAAAGGTCAGTGGACTGTCTGGGTACCAGGTCAGTGTTGGTTACACTTCAGACAGTCTGAAAGCTGCTCTAACTTCATCCTGCATGCTGAGACACAGTTGGACTGTGGAAGTGTGCTGGACTTTCTGTCCTTCACTGTACAATTACTGAAGAATGTGAGCATATTTTCCAGCAGCCCCACTTCCTTAGTAGCCATTTGATTTTGATCTCTAAAAAGTGCAAGGAAAGACAGGAACAGTGGGTTTGATACAAAACCTTTGAAAGCATTTCCTCGAGTCTTGAAAGCTGCTTTATCTATTTAGTATAGAAAATACAATTTTAGCTCTTACAGTTTTCCACCCTGTGCCATGGAAACCCTGTAATTTCTCAGCACTGTCTTCCACAGAAATCTCTTCACTTTCTTTTGCACATACTTTCATACCTGTAACCAGAGTTGTTCTATTTTTCCACACCAGAAGGGCACCTGTAGACAACACTGTCATTCTGTATGACTTTTATTATAGAGTTTGAGAAACAAGAAAACAAGAAATAAATCAAGCAAAAACTCCCTGAAGGAAAGAGTATGTTTCTTCACTCATATATCACAACAGACCTGTGAATACAGCTGACTGATAGAAACACAGTGTGTGGAAAACACATTCCCTTAAATTTACTCAAAGCTCTTTTCTTCTCAGATATTTGAATCACCTAAGTGATAAATGAAATATGATGTATGATTGTTCGAACTTGTGATTTGCTTCAATTAATGCAATGATATGGCTAGCAGTAATGGCAGAGAAAAAGTGGGAAATCTTTGACCTCAGGTGTATCTTATATAGTGGATCTTGTGGATCAAAACCAAACTACTTCAAACTGTAACAGAGATTTACTGAATTTTCTCATGCCCCACACAGAAATACCCAGAAACAACACTTCAGAGCCTATCAAGGTTAGTGAAAGCTCCTAGAATCATAGAATTCTAGGTTGGAAGGGACCTCAAGGATGAGACGGTAAGATTTCAGTGAGAAACTTGAAGGAATGAACCCAAGTTTCATTTTCAGCATTTGTAAAACTCATAAAGAATATTGACTTTTTGGACCTTGAGGCAATCCTGTAATTGTCAGATTAGTTGTGAGGACTCTTGAGGAAAAGAATCAGTTGATACCATGTAAAGGTGAAGAAAATGACCCTACAGTCATAAGTAGTGCATTCTTGATGAAACAGGGGAATTTTTTTTCATCCAAAATGTTTCTTAAAGTATTTAAAGAGGGATGTGCTCAGCAACCTCTTCAGATACTGAAGACTGCCCATGACTTAGTTCAGTGCTGTAAAGTGATGTAAACTTTACAAAATGTAAAAAGAATATAAGCCTAGGTAACATACAAACTGAAAACTGGAAAAAGAGTAGAAACATACTGTGAGGAGGATCTGAAAGAAGACAGGCAGACTGTTCAGCTTCAGTCCTGGAATTCTTCAGCAGTCCTTCTGATTTGCAACAATAGGAATTTGTGATGGTGAAGAAGCTGGAAGCTGGAAGCCAAGAGTGCTATGTTAAGGCAGATAAAAAAAATACAATCACTTACATAGAAATACCTGAATCACTTTCCCGTAGGTCCCAACTGAAAACCCAAGTAAATATTAGACATTAATCACTGTTTTAACTAAAATTTGTAACTCAAATAAAATATTTTGGCAGATTCTGAGTAAAATGAAGAGACCTGAATAAGTATTAGGACTACTTTTAATAAAATACTCATCTTGCTGACAAATCAGAATGTACAAATCATCCCCATCTTTCTCATGTCTGAGATGTATTAATTATTACAGTTTTAAATACCCATCCTTTAATCTCCATCGTAATAATTAAAAGTGTACTAAATTACATGGCATTATGTGAAGTTACATAAAAGAAAATTCTGAACAAAAGAGAGTCTTTTAATGCTGTAACCACTAAATGTGATTAAAGTGTTATTTCTTTCATCTGGACAGATGAAGAGCAGCAAATTGCCCCCAGTGCTTGCAAATTGAACAGAAAACCTTCTTATTGATGACCTAAATTGTTTTAAAGCAGATTGATACATCTCATTTATGTGAATAAATATCAAGAGAATAAGGCTCCCATTTACAAGAACTCCCAAGTGGAAACTGCCTGGAACACATAAAATAATCACAATAGCAATTCTCTACCCAACAGCACATAGATTAGATTCAACCATCTCTCTGGACAGCATAGCCAGTAACATGCAGCTTGCAAAATGTAACATAAAAGCAATTTCAAAAGCCAGGGTCAGACTCTTCCACAAGAGGGTGACTGAACATGAAAAACAACACTTTCACGACGCATGTTAGGTAAAATTGCAGATGTATTTTTAAGACCTGAAAAAGGATTTTGAGTAATTTTCTGAAATCATGAGAAAGAATCAGAAGCCTTGGTCTGCTTCTAAAGAATAAAAAAATTAAGCTTGCCACATTTATGATTAGCACATTGGAAAACTAACCCTGCCTGTGTCATGACATAATGCTAGGCATTCACAGCACATAAGAAAGTCATTCTACCATCTGCTACAAAACTTATCAAGTTCAGAATGGCATTGAATTATTAGCCAGTCTATTAAAGGAATCACCATCATCCAGCAAAAAGAAAAAATGTTAGTTCTTAAAGTTGTATTTTGTCATTTAAACTAGAGCAGCAGTTGGGTTTCATCTGAAATTGCAACTTAGATGATTATTGTCCTAATTAAAATACCTGCATGATGTATCTAAAGAATAAGTGTCTGGAATATATTCCAAACTTGTTCCCGAAGCTACTACTTTACTGCTGAAAGATTTAGATTAATTTAGCCTTGAATATTGAAGCCTTCAACTAGTATGTAAAAGGATGCATAGATGATCTAGTTGAAGATGTCTCTTCTCATTGCAGGTGGGGGCTTGGACTAGATGACCTTTGAAGTTCTCTTCCAACCTAAACTATTCCATGATTCTGTGAACAGATGGATGGATGGATGAATGGATTTATGGATGAAATCTTCAGCCCTTCCAGGTTTCTCAGCTCTGTCAGTTCTCATAGAATCCTTACAGAACCACACTCCTATTCCGTAAGACCTTCAGCATAATATCTTTTGCTGCAGCTCTCATGTGTCTAACTCCATATCAATGTTATTAGAATACCTGAATTACATAGAATTATAGAATCATCATGGTTGGAAAGGACCTTCAGGACTGAATCCAACCATCAGTTCTACAACACCTTAACCACTGAATCATCTCCCAAAGCACCATATCTACTCTTTTTTTTGCATCTCCAGGAATGGTGAATCCAACACGTCCCTGGGCAATCTGTTCCAATGCTTCACTACTCTTTTGGTGCAGGAATTTTTCCTAGTATCTAATCTAAACCTCCCATCATGCAAATTCATCCCACTACCTCTTGTCCTATTGCTAGTCACTAAGGAGAAGAGGCTAACACCTGCTTCACTACAGCCTCCTTTCATATAGTTGTAGAGAGCAATAAGGTCTCCCCTCAACCTCCTTTTCTCCAGGCTGAACACCCTAGCTCCTTCATCCTCTCCTTACAAGATCTGTTGTCCAGACCTCTAATCAGCCTAGTTGCTCTTCTTTGTACCCTCTCCAGCATCTTGGTGATAAACAATAATGTATGATGAATGGGTCAGTTTTTTTCTAAAAGTTTGTATCAGATTTGCATGGAAAAGTTATGGTAGGTAGGAAACTACAGGGGTGGCATCTGTGAGAAGCTGCTAGAGGTGTCCCCCCTGTCCAAGAGTGCCAAGAGGGCCAGCTCCAAGAAGGACTAGCTTTTGACCAAGGCCAAGCCCCTCAGCAATGGTGGTAACACCTCTGTGATATTTGACAAGGGAGGGGGAAACTTGTCAAGAGCAGTTTCAGACAGATTGAGGAGTGAGAATATGTGAGTGCATTAACTCTGCAGATCCTGAAGTCAGTGAAGAAGGAGAGGAAGAAATGTTCCAGGCACTGGAGCAGATTCCCCTGAAGGCCATAATGAAGAACACACTGAGGCAGATGTGCCCCTGCAGCCGATGGAGGTTAATCATAGAATCATAGTACATTAGGGGCTGAAAGGGACCTCTAGAGATCATCTAGTCCAACCTAATGGTAGATATCCACCTACAGCCAAAGGAAGATCCCATTCCAGAGGAGGTGGATCCTCAAAGGCAGATATGACCCTGTAGGAAGCCTGTGCTGGAACAGGGTCCTGGCAGGACCTGTGGTCCCATAGAAAATGGAGTTCATGCTGGAGCAGGTTTGGCGGCAGGACTTATAACTCCAAGGGGGACCCGTGATGGAAAAGTCTGTTCCTGGAAGACTGCACTCACTTAGAAGGACCCACACCGGAACAGAGACAACCTGTGATGAAGTTACCATAATCCCCACTCCCTGTGCCACTTATAGGGAGGAGGTAGAGGAAAAGGAGTCAATTTGAGCCTGGGAAGGAAGGGAGAGGTGAGTGGAAGTTGTTTTAAAATTTATTCTTATTTTCTCATTATCCTACTCTGATTTAATTGGTAATAAATTAAGTTAATTTCTCCAAGTCAAGACGGTTTTGTCTGTGATGGTAATCAATGAGTGATGTCTCTGTGTCCTCATCTCAGGCCACAAGACTTTCATTATACTTTGTCTCCCCTGTCTAGTTGACAAAGTAGTGATAGAGCAGTTTTGGTGGGCACCTATTACCCAGCTGTGGTGAATTCACCACATAGTATTAGGATTTGTAGTGTGGCACTGCTTGTGTTATCAGTCAGTCAAACAGTGGCCTGAGAAGCCTGTATAAGAACCTTTCCTACCAGCAGGTAATTCACAGTAGTCAGCTAATAAACTCTGACTTTTTCTTCTGCCAAGCCTAGAAAGATACTGTGACAGGTACAAATTACTGGAGAGATAGATTTTTGTGAAACAAAAAATACATTTTAGGTACACAAAAATATACACAAACACTCTTTAGATAGAAATGGTCTTTGGTCTTAATATGAAAAGAATTACTCTCTCCATTCCCAAGTGTTGGAGAAACAATTTTATAAAAACGTCTTAAAAATGGTTCAGTTAAAAGTGTTTGCTATTATACATTTTCTGCAGAAAGAAACTTTTAGTTTTCCATGCTCCTCCCTGACGGTCCCTGGGGTATGAACACTTATTTTGATAGAAAGTGATAAGGGATGGGATTCATCTTACATAAGATCAGTCACACAAAACTAGGCCATCTCACCTCGGCCAGCTGTCTATGCTCCCAGTGCTACCAGGAGCAAATTGAGCCTCATCCCACCTCCCAGATCGTATTTTTGGATAGGGACTTTTTTGATCATCCACCAGAAAGGCAGTGTCTTCAGGTGCACAGCTGAGGGAGCATAGAGTTTAGACAGATTAGCTGTCAAGTCTCCCTGCAAATGTATCAAATGGTGTAGAGGAGACAGCCTTGATGTGTTTCTTAGTCCTCACCTTAGCATTAGTAAACATTAGCTGTTTAGTTGAACAGCTTAAGAACTCAGCAGATTTCAGTGAATATGACACATATTTAGTGTTTGTTCCTCCACTGACTCCAGAAGAAACTAACACAGACTCTTTGTTATGGATTATCATAAATATCATAGATATCATAGATATATTAGATGCAGTGTTCTGTTTCCTGACCACTTCCATATTTGTTTTGTAAAACTGAAATGGACTTCATAGGAAAAAGGTGCTCTGAAGAAATATATGACTGCCAGGTGAGACAACTATATTTTATCATGTGCCATACCTTAAACTGTAGCACATTATAATAAAACACAGAACTGAAAAACAGCAACAAGTTCACAACATTTTGTATAAAACTGAAATAGATATTAAGACGTCAGAAGAGATTTTTATGTTAAAATATGACCAATTACTTATTTTTGCACTTCTCTTAGAATATATGTTTTGTCGTGTTTAGCACAGTGAAGTTATATCTCAAATTTTCTATTTAAAGAGTGTAAATATATATACTTATATATATACTGCTTTCAAATCATAACAAATTAGCATTCATATTTACTCTCATTCCTTAAGTTTTCAGCTGCAGGAATGTTACAGATCATAAGTTCTTTCTGCCACTAATACCTAATCACTCAGGTAATAATTTATATTGTAATACTGATATGAACACACCCTATCCAATACATCATTGCTGCAGACTTGTCACATATTTCATACACTTGTTGAAGGTTCAGGTCCCTGCCCTGTGTTTTCAAAGTCACTGAGGCATTAGGATACTCTTTTCTCTTTTTTTGTCTTCTACAGTTCTAACTCCTGAATACAACAGGCAGAACAAACCACTTTTCTTCAGAATTTTCTATAATAATTTTGACCTATAGAAGACAAATACTGAGATAGAAGTACACTTTTGTAAATGTTTAATTAAAATTATCCTTGAATTTTGTATAGTAAACAGTTTGATACTTTGTAATGGCTCCTTTGCATATGGGCATAAGGGTTTCTGTTCATATCCAAAAAGAGAAGTTTGGAGAAGAACTCTGATAGAATCATAGAATCATAGAATCGACTGGGTTGGAAGGGACCTCAGAGATCATCAAGTCCAACCCTTGATCCACTGCCACTGCAGTTACTAGACCATGGCACTGAGTGCCACATCCAGTCTCTTTTTAAATATCTCCAGGGACGGAGAATCCACTACTTCCTGGGGCAGCCCATTCCAATGCTTGATCACCCTCTCGGTAAAGAAATTCTTTCTAATGTCCAACGTAAACCTCCTCCAGCACAACTTGAGACCGTGCCCTCTTGTCTTGCTGAGAGTTGCCTGGGAAAAGAGCCCAACCCCCACCTGGCTACATCCTCCTTTCAGGTAGTTGTAGACAGTGATGAGGTCTCCTCTCATCCTCCTCTTATTCAGGCTGAACAGCCCCAGCTCCCTCAGCCTCTCCTCATAGGGCCTGTGCTCGAGTCCTTTCACCAGCCTGGTTGCCCTCCTTTGGACCCACTCCAGGACCTCGATATCCTTCCTAAACTGAGGGGCCCAGAACTGGACACAGTACTCAAGGTGGGGCCTCACCAGGGCTGAGTACAGGGGCAGAATCACTTCCTTGGACCTGCTGGCCACACTGTTCCTGATACAGGCCAGGATGCCATTGGCCTTTTTGGCTACCTGAGCACACTGCTGGCTCATGTTCAGCTTCCTGTCAATCCAAACTCCCAGGTCCCTTTCTGACTGGCTGCTCTCCAACCACTCTGTGCCCAGCCTGTAGCACTGCATGGGGCTGTTGTGGCCAAAGTGCAGGACCCAGCACTTGGCCTTGTTGAACCTCATCCCATTGGAATCAGCCCAACTCTCCAGTCTGTCCAGGTCCCTCTGCAGAGCCCTCCTGCCTTCCAGCTGATCCACACTCCCCCCAAGCTTAGTGTCGTCTGCGAATTTGCTGATGATGGACTCAATCCCCTCATCTAAATCATCAATGAAGATATCAAACAGAACTGGGCCCAACACTGATCCCTGGGGGACACCACTAGTGACCAGCCACCAACTGGATGCAGCCCCGTTCAGCACCACCCTCTGGGCCTGGCCCTCCAGCCAGTTCCTAACCCAGCACCGGGGGCTCCTGTCCAAGCTGTGGGCTGACAGCTTTTTCAGGAGTGTGCTATGGGAGACGGTGTCAAAGGCCTTGCTGAAGTCCAGGTAGACCACATCCACAGCCTTCCCCTCATCCACCAGTCATGTCACCTGATCATAAAAGGAGATCAGGTTGGTCAGACAGGACCTGCCTTTCCTACACCCATGCTGGCCGGGTCTAATCCCTTGTCCATCCTGCAGGTGCTGTGTGATTACACTGAGGATGATCTGCTCCATAACTCTGCCAGGCACTGAGGTCAGGCTGATGGGCCTGTAGTTTTCTGGGTTTTCCTTCTGGCCCTTTTTGTGGATTGGCGTGACATTCGCCAACTTCCAATCATCTGGAATGTCCCCAGTGAGCCAGGACTGTTGGTAGATGATAGAGGCTTGGCGAACTCTTCTGCCATCTCCCTCATCACCCTTGGGTGGATCCTATCTGGTCCCATAGACTTGTGGGGATCCAAGCAGTTCAATAGATCACTAACTGTTTCCTTTCGGATTACAGGGGGGGCTGTTTAGACTCTTGTCACCTTCTATAAGCTCCAGAAGCCAGCTGTCCTCAGGATAACCTTTCTGACTGTTGAAAACTGAGGCAAAGAAGGTGTTAAATACCTCAGCCTTTTCTTCATCTTTGACAACTATATTTCCGCCCATGTCCAGTAAAAAAAGGATGTTTTCCTTGCCCGTCCTTTTGCCATTGATGCATCTGTAGAAGGCCTTTTTGTCATCCTTCACAGAGGTGGTGAGATTCGGTTCAAGTTGTGCTTTTGTCTCTCTGATTTTCTTTCTATACAACCTAACTATATTCCTTAATTCCTCCTGAGTAGTTAGTCCTTTTTTCCATATTTGAAATGTTGTATGAAGATGCACTCACTAACAGTGTGGAAAAAGACAGATTTTGGATTGAAATGGCTACAGGAATTTCCCTAATACATGAATCCACCAGCAAATCATTTTTATGGTAAAAGTGGAGCAAATGTTCCAGTAGATACTTCTGGCATGTAAACAGGCAGGAGTCCTTAATGTATCAAGTTATTATGTAGAAGTGGCTCTGCATATGTTTTTGCCATGTTAGTTTAAATATATTTTTTATGTGCTTGCTTCTGAGTATATCTATTCTCACCTAACAACTCCTGAAGACTGTATCTCTCAAAAAATACCAGAACTTTTATTTTACAAAGATGGCTTATATGTCCTTAGTTAAGATCTGTAACAACATTTACAGTATATGTGGGGAATGAATAGCAATTTGCTGGAATTTACTACTAATTACAAATCACAAGTGGATCTATTAATTCCAAAACTAAGATTCATTGCTCAGACTTAAAAGGTCCAATTTAGACACCATTTTTTTTCAGTTTTTGGCATTAAACATATTCTTTAACTATTATAAAGAGCCGAATCAATTTCATGTTCCAAAAGAATCTTTTTTTTTTTTTTAATGTGAACTATGTTTGTCATTCTCCTTTTATTATCTGAAGTACTTGCGTGTAGTGGAACAAAACAATCTTGTGGCGCAGCTGGTTAAGTCCCAGTACTGCAATGCCGAAAGCCCCAGGTTGGAGACTCCACAGAGAGCCTCACCTTGGAGGCAATGAGCACTAGTAGAGCAATAAAGGTAATACAGTGTTTGGGAGTGAGCTAGTCTGTGGCTGTGAGTTTCACCTTTTATTGGCCCCCTGGTCTTGCACATGCTCAATAGGGGGCCTGCCCTAATTGGGCACAGGTGGATTTGATACCGGCTCACACCCACTTCTCGGTAATCAGAGGCGTCTGATTGTTTTGTTCCACTACACTTGTGCAACCATGACTTCAGAAAGAAGCTGTAAATTTTTTACAGAAATATGCCTATGAGTTTTTATCTAAAGCAACATCAACTGTAGAATGGCTACAGTAATTCCAAAAGTTTTGTGCTACCATAAACTTGTATTCATTTTGAGTATACAGAAAAAACTTTTTCCAAGATTTTTGTTTTATGTCTGTAGCAATATCACTGCATGATTCATTTAGTAATTGGAACATAGTGGCATTACTTCCTAGAGATCAGCCAGGTATTTTGTTTTTTCTGTTTTTAACAGATTTGTGTTGAGTAGCTGAAGAATCTGAACAACCCATCAGTGTAATTGTAATGAGAAGCTTATAACAGCAGGTGCTTTAATCATGCTACAGACAAAAAAAAAATTTGAAAGAAATGATACAATTACACTGATCAAATATATGAAACAGATCCAACAGCTTCACAATTTTAATCTGTCAAAATCAGACTATCAAAGTGAGCCAGGAAACCAGTTCTTCTGAGGCAACTGAAATCAGAAGAATAAATAAATATGATGTTAATGTGTTCTTGCTCTTCCTGCATATTTTACTTCAAGTGAGTTTCAGATTTTCATTAGCTTTGACTTTTAAATCAGGTAAGTATCTTTCATATAGCAATCTTTAAAGCTGCAAGTCTGTCACAGAACCTTTCTCATTTTATATTGTTGTCTAGTTCAGAAATGTTCACGTATATTCAATGTTATGCTCAAATTATTTCAGATTGGACCTTGAACATCTTTCTCATTGCAAAGGTCATTTAGATTTATTCTCCCTGTGTAATTTTGCATCACAGGTAAAAGTTCTGAACTTTTGCTTTTGAAGAACAGATGACCTGATTAAGACTGGAAAGGAAATATCACAAAACTCAAATGCTTTCAATCTGGTTATATGTTCTCAGAGGAGGACGTGTTCTTTGGAAGTTTCTGCTTCTTTATCTCATCTTCTATAGCCTTTCAGGTGTAAAAGAATAACTGAACATGTGAACACCTTAATTCAATAGAAAAATACTTAATATGTAACTTAAGGGTGTGTTTTCTGATGAGGGCTACAGGTTTTTGAACTCAGATCCCAGGTTCATTTTTTGTTTTCCAATATAACTGAATTAATATAGCTGATCAGTGTAATGCAGACCACTACTCTTGCCACTTTATTGCAAAACAAACTGTGCATCTTTATGTCAAATGAAAATGCAGCATCATAATGATGCAGTTGGAGCTCTTGTTATATTAACTTCCTAAATCAACATCTCTGTACCACGCAAATTTATTTTCTTAGAAACAGCAACTACACCAAGTTCAAGTAAGACTTTGTTCATGCTAGACTGAGAAAGGACATGGTTGTGAAATAAAATCACCCAGTTTCCTATCTGGAAAGTAGTGTTATTAAAATAAACTATAAACAGAGGAAAGACTAGAAGAACAATTGTTCTATATTCTAAAGTAGCTAAGTTGAGATAAATCATGCTTTACCACTCTTGGTTTGTAACACGTGCTGTCAATAAAAAAGAACTCCTATGATGACATCATCCAATAGGATGGGCAGAAAATTTAAGTATTTCTAATGATTCAATAACTGTTAGGAAATTTATCTAACTTTCTTTGCACATATAAGTTTTTCTTATTCCTTAATCTGTTCATTGTTAGGAGAATTAGAAGGAAATCTCAACTGAAAAGTTTCTATTGATCTTATTTTAATGAAGCATTCAACAGATTCAAATAAGTTTATATACACTTTGGTGTCTTGAGAAGATAAACTGTGAATAAAAGCTCTTTACATTTCTATTAGTATTATCCATCCAAAAACTTTATTTCCATCCCAAAAGAAATTCTAATATTGTAAAATTTATTTTTGTTATTTGGATCAAAAAATGAAAATGTAAATGTTTCTTAATGCAGAGACTGGAAAAAATATTCACTTAACATTGCTGTGTTTTGTTTAATGAGTGCATTCCCATGTGACTAAAACAGTATAAGAAAAAAACTCAACTTCTAATACTGAATGAAATTTGGTATTAAAGTTCAAATGGAATATCTTTTACTGAAGTAAGTATGCATTACTAACTTAAAACTGGAAGTTAACACTGATTTATTTCATGTTTGTCTTTTAGAAATATTACAGATATATTGGTACTTCTCTATTTTATGATGAAATAAGTGTCCCAGATTTACTTACAGAAACATTAAGAGAGTGATTCCCTGTTCTAGAGGTCATAATGGAGATGTTTATGTATTTAATAGTGATTTCTTTCCCTCAATTTTGAAATAACATTTTACAGAAAAGAGACTTGTGGGTGATGAAAGGTACATTATTTTATTTGGATTTTTTTCTTCAGATTTACTTTCTTTTAACATATTGAATCTTTCAGCTATTAAATATGATTACAGCACCATAAAGAACATTTCATTTGCTAAACAGGTACCAATCTTTCCACTCAGTCAGAATCCATTAATGTCGATGAAAGTTTTGATATGTGAATCTATCTCAAGAAATTTGGCTTTTTGCTGCTTAGTTGAACTGAAATAATTTCAAAAAACATTCATATTTGCTCAGCCTGCATTTTCAGCTAAAAATATTTGCCCTGCTCTTTTTCTCAATTATCTCTAAACAGTCTCAAAATAAAGAAGCTTTGCTTGTTTCTGTCTCATCTCAGTTCCCCCCCATCTTGCTCAAATTGTTGATTGAACAGTTTGCCCAAGGTTCTGCATAGCAACTGCATCTCCAGTGTCTGCAGCCACAGATACAAATGCATGTGTTTCCATTATGCAGGCTGAAGAGCTGATAGTGTCCATAGATACTTTTCCCATGAATATAGTTGATAAGCACATCTTATTTAGGAGGGAATTGATTGCAAAGTCCTTTGAGGCTAGTTCTCCAAGTTCTTTAGTCCATGTGATTATCACTCTTGCAAAGAAATTGGAGGCTGCTGAAGTGTAAAATGAGACTGATTCACCCCATAATTCTGTTGTAGATTCTGCTTCTTTTTCTGTCTTTCAAGTTATTGGGGAAGAATTAATTCCTCCTCAAGACTAATGACATTCTTCATGGGTGCTAGAGAACTGGGTTAATTGTGGTGTTAGCTCTAGGTGACACAAATTACTTGTCTTTTAAGAGAAAAATGGTATTTGGAACATGGCTTGTGAATACTTTTCCTTTTAGAAAGTTGTTTTCTCTTTCACTGTAAACTGTAATAGGTTGGTATATTGTTCTATTCCAATTCTCTGTTTGCAGGAAATTACACTTTGTAGTGTCATTTTCAGGTTACAGTATAGATTCAAATTCAGCATGAGTTCTTCTGGGCTTCATCCTTTTGTTCAGCATGTTAAGAGTCTAAGTAGGAATGCTTTCTTCCCTACCTGTAGAGAAAGGCACAGAGAGGAGTGGTCACTATGACCTCACTACAGTATTAATTGAAAAAAAATCTTCTAGGAATTATCATGAAAGCAGAAAGTTAAAACCTTTTGATAAAAGTTAGACGTATACTAGTCCTATAACCCACTGTAACAAGAGATGGGGGGAGGGAAACATGTAACTTTTTCTTCTAATATATTTTAAATTTTTACCTAAAAGCACACTTTTCTACACGGCAAAAAGATTGACAGAAAGACATTTCAAAACAGAGATGCTTTTCTAGTGTGAAATTCCGGAAAACAGATTTTGATTGTTATTTTTCCATGACTATGTGCATTTCGACCACTGATGAGAAATTTCCATGCCTCTGAGTTGTAACTATCTACATTTACTTGTGCCAACATTTGAGGTCTCAGCATGTCTGTCCTGTATATTTCTGTGACTGGATACTGGCATATTTATGACTCGAATGAATAGAGAGCAATAGAATAAACTTATTTTTAAGAAGAAACTGCAAATGAAATCATTCAAGGAAATGCAGTTTGTGTGCTTTCCCATGCTTCACTGGTTCCTCTTTGAGCCATCTGCCATCTGAATCTTACATGTCCTTTGAATAAATATGAAAAGTTAAATTATATCAGAGTGGAAATTTCCACCAACAGATTTTTCTGTCTTTTCTCCTACCTTTTGCATACTAGACTAGTTCTTGAGGTACTCAATGAAGAAATCTGCATCACTACCTCTTCTTAAACTTCAGGATGACAGCCTCTTCTATCTGAACATCATAACTGTTGCTCTCACCAAGACTATAAAATACCTTAAATCAGACTCTACCTGACTTTTTGTGGCCCTCAGATGGAAAAGTTCCTTTTTTTTTTTTAATAAATTCATACATAAAATGCATATTCATGTCAAAAAACCTGGATTTCAAGATCTTTTCTGCCCTCTCCTGTGTTCTTTAGCCCATGTTAATTTGGTCAAAATATCTTCAGTGTAACAGGAGCAGTAGGGAATAGTCCACTTGTAACATTTACACAGCCCACTGGCTTTTGATACAATAGGTGTAAATTCAATTCCATTCAGAATGAAGAGAGTATGGAACACAAGTATTCCTTTGGGAGACACTTTGTGGGTGAGTCAGCTTACAGGTTGTGATATTTAAGTGTAAGACTCCACATGTCTGTATGTTCAGAGTTTAAGCTCCAATTATTCTTAATGGGATATTTAACAGCTAGAATAACCTAGAGCTGACTGTGGGTATCTGCTTTCCTTAGGATGAGTTGAATTGTTCTCTATGTTTACTTTCCTGTGCTGATTGCATTGTCTCTGCGTGTACTGGGATCTTAGACACTTTGCTCATTTTCAGAAACTTTCCACTCTGACTGATTAGATGTTTCAATCTGAGCTGAATCCCACTCCATGTTTCTCTTTCTACTCCTTCATTATATATTTTAAAAATTCCTGTCAGTTCACAAGTCTGTGCAGAGCAAGCAAACTGAGCAAACTGCAACTTTTGCAGCTTTTCAGGTTTTTACTCTCATAGTAAAGAGTAGTTTCTCTGCTGACTGGAATGTGAAGTTAGACATTCTAGATTGTGCTCCTTTTCTAAACATATTTTATAAATTGAATAGACTGGATTCCAGCTTAGTTGAGCAACATTTATGTTTGAACTATGCGATGTCCTTATAATTTTGTACATCTTCAGGTTTGTTAGAATAGGTCCAGGAATATTCTAGTAACTTCAAAGCCAACTTTTGCTGATTTTGTGTGTCTATGCGTGTGTGTGCTGATTACTGTTGTTCTTTCCTCCTTAGGAATATATATTTAAATTTCCCTGCTGCCTCCCAGTTCCTACACAATGTTTGCTTGATTGCATATTCTTTGTGATTTCATTTGGTTTGTCTCTCTAGTGTGAAGTCCTGTAAGCAATGTTAATAGACAATCCTCCCAAGAGGAATTAATGGGTAATTTTCTTTAGCACCTGAAAGATTTATGATGAAAATATTAAACATGAAAAGGAAACTGAGCTAAATAAATCACAGCTAAATTCTACAGATGTATGCTGATTTATTTATGTGTGTAAAGCACTCAGAGAACCCAGTTTTACTTCAGTTCTCTGCTGACATTTATAAGCAGGCAGCAATTTCATCTCAAGTCTAGGTGTAAGGCACTCTTACATTCAGCTCACTACAAGTATCAAGTTCTTCCACAGTCTTTGATGAGGCTTTTGGGTACAGATCCAGAAAAGTTTGTCAGCTGTACCTGTCTGCAATATTGAGACTACATTTGGAACTTCATTTCACCAAAGCAGCTCTTAAAAGTAGCATTAGTGGGCCTCAACAGAATAATCCAAACTACCTAAATCAGCATTCTAGACTCTCTAAGTAGACAGTGGAGAGAGGTAAGTACCTCTCAGGCTCTATGAATACTTACTTTGGTTATCAGAGTATTTCTCTCCCTTGACTCCTGGGAGCGTGCACACCTACTTCAGTGTTACTGCATACGGAACAAAGGGCAGCTTAGAGCCAGTCAAAAAATAGCAACCCCGATCTCAGCTGTAAGCTTGGAATGTAACCTTTGCTTGGAATACCAGATAACCTGATGGTCTGGGGAAGAGATGGTAAAGAAAAATTACACTAAAGTATAGTAAAACCATATTTTTTTTTTTGACCTTTTTCATACAAGTGGTAAGAAACTGGCAGTACACAAGGCGATAAAAAAATTGATTATTTATTCCTTAGTAATGTAATTTGAATATTATTTTTCACTTGTGGAATAACAAACTAGCAAATGCTAGCAAATGCTATTTTTTTCCTGGAGCTTATCTCCATATTCCTGCATTTTTATGTATATATCAAGGATTTTCTTATTCTTGTCAGTCATCTCTGCCAGCTATTGGGCTTTCTCCTGCTCTTCACACTTTGCTGTGTTATCTAGATGATTTTCAAGATTGATTCAGCACTTGACAGTCCTCTTATACAGTTTGTTTTTCATGCATACACAATGATAAACACGATGATTTTGACAAAACATGAACAGACATTATAATGCTTCTAACTTTGCTTGCTGTTCCCCCTTGTATGTTTCCCCTATTGACTTTTCCTGGTGCATGTAAACTATACTTCAAACTGTCTCACAGCTAGTCTTTTTAAGGATCCCAGATGTCAGAAATCTAATTTTTTAAAATAATTTTTGTGCCTACTCTGGTAATTTCCAAGCATACTTCTGTAAATTATAACAAACCAATATAATTCTCCAAAAGACTCTCTGATTCTCAAGTTGTTTTTAAAAAATATCCTCTAAGCGTACTCTGACATTTAACTCTTCACAGATTTTTAATAAAGCTGAAACCCATTATGATGATTTTTAAGAAATAAACATTTGATGCTACTTTCCAAATTTACTAATTGATTCAAGAAAATGTCATTTAAGACTAGGTGGTCCTTCTGAAAAGGATAACAGAAGCCAGACTCCGTGTAGTTCATGACAAGAGTACTAAATTATTCTGCTTTCAGGCAGTGAGTGAAGTTACCAAATTTGTGATGCTCAGTATTCTGCTTTGTTGCTACCAACCATATATCCAAAGAATTCAGGTTGCTGTTTTCTCTGTCATAGACACTTCCCTTTTATTGTGGATTTAAGTAATCTTAAAATGATGTTCATGAACCTCAGTGGTGTTTGAGAGCCAGAGGTGATGATTAACAAAGACCTGTTGCTATGCTGAAGTGCAGTGAAGTATGTAATTAAACTTTTTTTTTTTTTTCCTCCAGATTGGAGCTGAATTCTGAAATTAGAGTGCTTTGATTGAAAAGTCACCTTTGAGAAATGGTTGAGTTCTCCCCACGCTAAACCCACATTCAAAAACTGATGATGTAGTTAGAAAACCTTGAGCTGAAACTCTTAATAGCAGAGCCTCAGTGCTGACCCTGCCTTTAAACTCACCCAGGGCCCTACAATTTGAGATGATTGCACATTCGTTTCCACTTGATATAAAAGTATACAAATGCCTTGGCTATGTCTATTCCCTGGGTAGATACCAAGTTGTACATGAGCCAGCAACACACCTCTCTAGCAAAGCAGGCCAACAGCTTTCTGGCCTGCATTAGGCCAAAGGATGTGATGCTTCTGTACTCAGCACCACTGAGGGACATCTTGACTGCTGTGTCCAGTCCAGTCCTGAGCTTCAAAGCAGAAGAAGGACACGAAGCTACTGGAGTTAGTTCAGCCAAGGACCATAAAGATGATTAAGAACCTGGGGCATTTGTCATATGACAAGAGGCTAGGAGAGCTGGGACTGTTCAGAATGAAGAAAACAAGCCTCAAGGGGATCTTATGTGCGTAAAAATATCTTTGGGGGCATTAAAGAAGGTGGAGCAGTACTCTTCTCAGTAGTCAGGGACAGGAAAAAAGGTAATGGGCACAATTTGATAAACAAGAGATTTCCCCTAAATGTAAGACAAAAGTTTTGGGAGATGCAAAACCTGACTGGACATGTATCTCATCAACCCACTCTACCTACCCTCAGTTACCTAGAGTAGGGTACTAGATGCCTGAAAACCTGAATGAATGATTCTGTGACTGTGTGTTTGTGGATGATTCACATACTAAAGGGAAGGGGAAGAAATAGTATTAATGGCTTAATTTCTTCTTTTGTGCCTGATCCCTTTTTCATGGACCCCCATGATGACATTACATACTGAAAGTCCCTTTCAGCCTCAATAGTTCTTTGTAATTTATATCAGTATCCATCCAAAAATTTTTAATCTCAATTTTAAAAATTATATTTATCATAGAAATAATTCCTGGGAAATTATATTATTTAGTATATTATTTAAGAGGAGAAAAACATAGGAAAAGGTATATTTTTCTACCTTAAAAATATCTTTGCAAACAAAATCTTTCCTAAGCAAAATTCTACATGTTACAACAAGTCATCCACGGTGATAAGATCATCTTTTTACCTATTAGAGATCAACAGATTGTTCAGACCATATTTTCCTTCATGCATAATAAAAACACCTTTGTTACATTTCTTACAGTCTTTTAGTCAAGTTACTATTATCTGTATAGTTTAACTTATTCATCTCATGGAACCACATGGCTTTAGCAAACAGAGGTACACAAGTTCTCTTCAGAACAAAAAAAACAATGTAAATAGCATTAGTACTGCAGTAGTATGTCTGTAAATAATAAAGATATTAGAAGATAGAAAAGTAGATCAAATATTCTTCTTTGGTTGCATGTATGCTCTTGGTGAAGAAGCTGATATTAGGTTTCAGTGGTGTAGTGGTCTTCCTTTAAGATACCGAATATTCAGAAGCAATATATGGAGTTATACTTTATCAGCTCTTTTATGCATTATGAATCTGACTTGCATCTATTAACATAAAAATAGGTTATGTCAACATCATTCCTTAAAGGTGCCTGTCCATCCATTTCCTGCTTTTTTCTTCCTGTTCAGGATTGACAGTTCAATTTATTCAGTTCTGTGACAAGAGCCAGCCCCTCAGCTCTAATTTCCATTAGTGCTTAATAAGTTTTTACTTCAAAAACATTTTACTTTAATATACAGGATAACTAGCTGAAAATAGCAACAAAGATATATACCTATAATTGAATACTTAAGAAGGAAGGATGAAATGTGCAGAAGCAGAGCTATTATGCCATTATATAATTTAGAGCATACACCATAGTAAACAATTTTATGGGTTGAAGTGAAGGTATAGGAAGTATGACTTTCAGAGATGTAGTATAGTTTTCCTCAATAATTATAAAGAAATACAAATTAATAGAACCTGAGAATATTATGTGAGGAGTAATTTCAATAAAGTAACTTCTTTAATTCTGTAGAGGTGGAATTTGATTCAAAACCTATTTCTTGCCTAAGAATCTGCTATTGAAAGAAGATATTTCAATTTTAATGAGTATCTGTGTCTTATGTTTACAGAGCAGCTCTTAGGAAATGTTAAGTGTAATCCAGTACAGTTTCAGTAAATCTCAATAACAGTGTCAAATAGGGTAGGGAAGAGGCAGTGAATCCTATTCTAGTTGAACATCATGTCTGAAGGATTTCAGCTTTTCCAGTTCTTTCTTTTTGTTGTTGCTGTCGTCTTCACATTTTCTTTGCTAATCCTGAAGAACCTGCTTGTTGCATAGTTGTTTATGCCTTCACTTTCTACTTTTATGTTTTTCTTTGTCACTAGATTATAAAGCAAAGTGCCATAATTGGATTTTTCTGAAAAATAAAAGACCAGAATATTAACCCTGACTAGTAGGTATTGGTACTTTTACTTGCTTAGAGAAAAGCAGAGTTCCATTCTGTAAAATTCATCAAACTACAAAAGTCTTCAGCAATGTCTTTTTAAGATGCTATCACGCTTTTTCACATCACCCAGCAACAAGGAGTAATGGAAGGCAGGGTTATAAATCTGTATAAATCTATACCAGGATTCTATTCTAAACCATCTTTAACTAAGACCCGTTCTCTTTTCATTGACCCCAAATGGAATCTAGAGGAAAGAGGCAGGTTCTGTAGCCTGCAAGAGAATCATTGCATCATTGCTTCATTTAAAGCAAATCTAAGTAAAAGGAAAAAAAAGGAAAATTGTTGTACAGTTTGGGTTTGGTTTTTTTTTTTTTTTGTACTCTAAGCCAGTTCCAGGACTTTGTAATCCAAATATTTTGTAACTCAGTAGAAAGAAGTACCTGTCTTCCAATACAAATACCACAATCTCACCCTCTAAAAACACTCTGTAGACAGTCACTGGTATATAAATACATACTGTACTACTCACTCATTATCTCATCAGCATCATAGGTATGAACATTGAAACAATAGGATAATTTCACTTTGTAATTGTATGTGATTTTTAAAAGCTAACTGCTTGCAACATTAGCATGCATGACATAAAATATAATTACTGAGGAGTTCTATAAACTTTTTTCTCCCTTATATAACCTTTTTCTTTTTCTCTAGGAGGATTATATTCTTACCAGAGTGAAAAGAAGATAACATAAGAATTTTAAATTCCAATGTAGCCAGTGATTTAGGGTAATAATATGAGACACTTGTACAGGGGTCAGACTGACAGGTTCAAGTAATTTCAATGTGCTTTTTAACACAGTAGGAACAAGGCCTTCCTAGAAATATTTTGGAAGATATTCCAGAAATTCTTTACTATCAAGATAAAATAAGTTTAGTTTATGTTGTTTATTAGGCTAGAGTAAGTCTATTTTCATCCTGCAAAGGGTGACTGCCTCCAAATACAGAAACAGGGCTCAGTTCTAGCAGAAGGTGGTGAATATTCTTTGAATTACCTAGTTTGTACTTGCTAGGATTCTCTTAAATGTCTTTTGCTGTAAATTTATACTCTTTTATTTATTAAAAAAAAAATCACATATTTGTATCTGGGAACTGAATAAGAGTTCCATATACCCACCTGATATAAAATTTACTGTTACTTCTTGTTTTCATTTTTTTTTTCTGCCCTCTTTTTCCTGTCCTATCCTACCTTCTCATATCTTACTCGCTTTTCTTCTTTGCAATTTCACCAGTACAGTTGGATTCTATGCACAGTATCATCTCATGGCACCCGGTTGTGTGTCAGCCCTGTTTTATCAGGAGATGCTCTCATCTTTGTTCAGATTCTTGTAGGTCACTCAGGATAGTAGGTCCTGGACTCCTTGGTCTTAAATCCACAGAAGAAAGCTATAGTATTAGTATATATTAGTATATATTATATTATACATATATTAGCATATATATATTAGTATATATATATATATAGTATTAGATAAATGGTGAATGTGTCAGAAAGAATGTTAGAGGCTAGAACAGTGTTTGTCCTCTCTGTCTTGAAAAAGCAATGCGTGGTTTCACAAATGATTTCCCTGAGGTACACTGGTTCTATACAGTCCCTAATCAAGGCTGTGATATTTCTGCAGTCTAGTCCTCTTCCCCTGCTGCACCCATATTGCAACTCTTCCCCCCCTTCCATATTGCATCTGTTCTTGAGAGACACTTCCTCCAGAAAAAGAGCACACTGAACCTCTTTGTCTGTGTACAAAACTGTTTTTATATCAGTGTGTTCGTTACTAGAACATTAAGCCCACATTCTTAAAAACATATTAACCCCAGAGAAAAAATAAGCGTACCAATCCGTACCTACCCCCTGTGGCCTGCTTTAGGCACCAGAGGAAGAAACATTAATGGACAATCAGAGAATCCTCCAAGGCAGAGGAAGCACACTGAATGATCTCTCGTCTTAGGATTGCTGTGACAGCTGGCTTTGAAAACCAGCATCAGAGAGCCAAAGAGGGAAGGCACACTCTGCCTCAGTCCTTGGAGAAATTCCAGGAATTCTTCCCTCTCTCATTTTTTGTTGCTTAAATGAACGCGTCAAGGAACCCACTAGACTTTGTTGTGAGTTTCCTGCCTACAAAGGCTATTCTAGTGGGGATTCTAGAGTAGTGAATAACGTCTGGGATTTCTAGCTATAAACAAAAATCTTGATACCCAGTTGAACTATAAAGGACCTGATACCTGTCCTCATAAAAGCCTAGCTGTACCATGCAGCTACTGAATTGCAGATCAAAACTTCCTCATGTTAGTCCTGGCAGGCAGAAAGGACCAGACTACTGTAAGCCTTGTTCTCATGGAAGTAGGGATAAGAAAGGAAGTTCACCCAAGATGTATCTTGTTTATCTGACCTTTCACTGGGAAGCATCAGTCTTAATGTAAGGCATTTTTGTTGATCTTCCAGTAGGAAATGTTTAGTCACATTTTAATTGTACGAAAAGGTTATGGATTTTTGTTATTTGTTTGGATTATCTATGTCTGTTTTTCTAATTTTTATTTTTTAATCTTCCTGTGATAATCATCTGGTAGTAAGAATAGCACAGTTTAATTTTTCCAGAAGGCCATTACAGTGTTCTAATTTAATTTCAATTATCAGCACAACTCCACCCCTCTTACATTTTATCATAATGTTAATAATAATGTTACACACCCTCGTGCTCTTCACTTTCCTCTTTTTCCTCCTCTTAACTGGTCCTAGTGCCTTTCTCTTCTGCCCTCGGCTTTATATTTTCCTGTCAACCTTATGTTTTTAGAAGTCTTTTCTAGATCACCCGCAAAAGCTCATTTTCTCATTCCTCCTTTGCAGTCTAGATGCCATGAGCTAGGCTTTCAGAAAAGATGGGATACAGACAGTATAACACACAGAGATAAAACTCTTAGGTGAGCTTTTGTTTTAAAAAGATTTGGGTTTGTTTTGTTTTTTTTTTTTATCTTATTCCTGCAGTGAAGTGGTAATTCTGTATGAATAGGCAGATTAAAATGAAAATGAACCCTGGCACATAAACATTCATATTTTTAGAGTACATATAGCTCTTTTCTTCTTACTCTGATTTCATGTTCTGATTTTATATTTATAATTTTATGCTAAAGCTGCACTATTGTGAAATTGGTGATGTTCAGCAATGAACTGGTACCTCTTAAAGATCAGTGGAACAGATTGCTGTTACCCCCGGTATGTGTCCTCTCTCTGGGCATGCATTAGCTTGCTGAGCTTGGATCCAGCCACTGAATTCCATTCACTCCTGAGGTCTCATGTTGTGATGGTCACTGTTCACAGAACTGTGACTTTGGGAACTTACTTTCAGGATGACTGTCACAGTTCTTCCAAGCATTTAGTGTTAACATGTTTTGAGTGAAGACCACTGGCCTATGGCAGTTCTGCTTTCCTTTTTAGAGGCAATATGGGAATATGTCAGGACATAAAGATGAAAATACACAAATTCTTTAAGTATTCATAGACTTTGAGAAAAAAAAAAAAGCAAACAAACAAAAAAACATCTGAAAAACATGTGAAAAACAAAATCCAGCTCTGAATATATTCCTGCCTGTCTCATGTCACTCTTATGTTTCTTAGCTTCAAGTGGTATAATCTCTCACAGCATCTCCTTTCAGTCTCATCTGGTTATTCAAGGCTGTGAAATCCCTTTTGGATGGAAAAATATTCTCTTTTTATATATCTCTGACACACTCCTATGAGATTGGGTTTGTGTCTTGGTCCCAGCAGCAACTTCAGTCTAGCATGTTTGCTTTTGTAAAGATGATCCTTTAAGATTAGGGTTTTAGCAAGCTGAATCTTTGTTTTCACTGCATGTGAGCTTTCAGCCCTAAGGACTGTTGATGCCTCTGTCATTGTGATCGTACCTCAATGTCCAGAAAATTATATTCAGAAGAACAAGCTTTGTCTGGTTAATCCTCTGTCAGAGAATTTAGTTTTTTCTTGAACTTTGAACTTGAGCTTATCTTGATGTGGTTTATCCCATAGGAGAACTGAAAGAAAGAGAAAGAATGAGAGTAAACTGTTAAGACAGTGAGAAGATGACAACTATTTCAGCTGTTCTACCACCAAGAAATATGTTTCTGGAACCATGGCCTTAAACATCCTAATTATAATAGAGCTCACAATACATGTGAAGGTTGCAATGAAAATGGGTTTGCCAAATAAAGTTAAATTTACAGATTCACAGAGAACTTTATTCCTTAACATAATACACGCTATTTGTTCTTTAAAATGTAAAAGTGGCCTGCAAGGCCACTTCAAAACACACTGTTCCATTGCACTATAGAAAATGTATCCCCTCAACTGCAAGAGCTAGTATATGATAGAGATTTGTCTACTATTTTAGTAGACAAAAGTAAAGGGCTACTGTCAAGGAGCAGTATTTGTGAACAATTTCAATAATTCTATATCTATAAGCACAGGTTAATTCCTTTATGTTTTCATCGGGCAATAAAATTTGCATCCTTACTTTTTATTCATTCAGCAGCAGCAGACCTCAGTTCACAGCTGAAAAACCTACTAGTAACTGCTGTGCAGGGGAGTAATATATATTAATGAAACAGGTCTGCAATTTATTTTTCAGTTTAGTAATACAAAAGTATCCATACATTCTTTGATCTTGAAAATTACATCTTAAAATTTAAGACTCAGAATTCCTAGTTGATATATTTTCATGGTAAAACACCAAATTTAATCATTTGGTGATTAAATGATCTGTATGATCATAGTAACACTTGAATATCATTTTCCATCGAATATCTCAAAGCACTTTAAACATGTCAATTCATTAGGACTCCTTTTCAATATCCATGATATGGTTTATATCAATTTTACACATATATAAGCAAAATAATTGTGCACTTCAAATTAAGGCTTTTATTTCCTAAAAACAAAGAAGAAATAATTACATTTGCTACTCAAAGAAATATCTGCTGGAGAATATCCCAGTCCTGAGAGTACTGACTATCCTTATTTTTTACTATAACTGAAACTGAGGTTTCCAGGACTTTTCTAGGCAGTGTTCTAAAGCTCTGGAATATAACCTTTATGTATTTGCACTCTAGAAAACTTCACTGTTGATTATTAAGTATACAATCTTTAAAAAAGTTAGTCTCAAAGATCTGAATTCTTCCACAGCTCAAAGCTAGGAACTTGCAAGCTTTCAAGAAAAACACTGTAAAGCAAAAAAACAAAAACAAAAACAAAACAAAAAAAAAAAAAAAAAAAAAAACAAAAAAAAACCAAAACAAACAAAAAAAAAACCAAAAAAACCCCAAGAGAGAAAACTAAACCAAAACCAACCTAATATAAAAGAAAAAATGAAGATGTAATAGAAAGCAGATGGTTATTTGAACAACTAAATGATTTCTGTGAAGGAAACAAAAATGAAAGTAGGGGAACTGAAGAGAAGGATATGCATGCTGAAGACAAAGAAATCATACTATGAAATAAATTTGCTAATGGAAAATGAGTTTTAAATCCTATTGTGAGTCATCCTATCACATCTTCCTAAAATGTCCTTAAACAGTGTAATCAAGTAGATCCATTTCAAGGAATCTTTCTGGGTTGTTATTAGATATGTTATCTCTGTTGCACACAGGAGCCTGGTGATTATGTCTGAATACCTGGTGGTAGTCATGAGTGTTAGAACTCCTCACACTTGCTTGCACGTGTGATTTCAGGATACAAAGTATGGTGCTCAGATGGCGACTGTGTAGTGTACCAGATTTCGTTACAAACCATGAGTGAATTAATTTGGGTACAATAAGGACAGGAATAAATGAAATGTTCTTTTTACATAAAATATAACTGAACTCTGCAAGATATAGTCCCATAATTCAGAAACATAAAAAAAAAAAAAAAAAAAAAAAAAGGAATCAAAACAAGCTCAAAATTTCCTGAAGTTTGTATCACCGTTGACTGTGAAGTTTACTTGGTTGGGACTTCTTACTCTATAAATCCATTTCTAAATTCACACTAGAAGGAGACTGGAATTTTATTTTATACTCCTACAAGTCTCTGTAGAGAAATCACATTTTCTCATATTTTCCAAATAGAGTTAAAAAGGACAATCATACAACTCAGAATGCAGTACATAAAATCATCATAAGGTCCAGTACTGGAAATTTGCTGATCTCTACATCCTGCAGTAGAGATGTACTTTTCCCTCATACACTCTCTTTAAGTTTCCCTTGACTGCCATTTTTCTGGCTTGCCCTCTGAACTCTGTGGTGGCTCTGATTCAAAATGAGACCTTCATGCTTTCAGCATACCTGGTGTTTAGAGCAGCTTTCTTGTAAGGCTCATTTAAATAAAATATGATGATGATGGGGCAGAGACTGGTGATCCTGGGAGAGGGATCTAAATGTTAAACAAAAGATGGTCATTACTACCATGAAAAATATCAGAAGGATTTGAGGTTCTCCTTTGGGAGAACCTCAAACAGCATCATGAAGGAGATCAATGAGTGACTGTCTCCCCAATACCAGCATTTGTAAACATATAATTAATAACTTTAGGTAGCCCATAGGTCATCCAAGACAATCAGGGACATGCCTGAATTAGCAAGTCTGCACAGGGGACAACACATAAGGAAATACACAATTCTTCAGACATAATTTAATCACTCCCTGGACTTGGCTGTGTTTTTACGTTCCTAAACACAAATTTATTTATGGTAACAGGAATGATTGCAGCCTCAAGAGACATGCAATTGTGCTATAATGAGGATATAAAAATCTAATTTGTCTCTTTCTAAGCTTACTATTTCTTTGCATTCATCTATTTTCTCTTTAAAAAAAAAAAAAAAAAAAAAAAGCAGTGGCATGCATTTAAGACTGAGGTTAAAAAAATACATGGGATACATTAATCTTAAATTTCCACCTGTTCTTATATCCCATTTACTTTCAATACCACAAGATAGATAGAGGATACTGCCCTAAAAGAGAACAAAGTGGGTTCATTTCTGGGAATTTAACATATGTTCTTGTCATCAAGGAGAAACAAAAATAAATGGCACAACTTAGTTTTCACACACCCTCTTTACATATATGTATGTCTCAAATCCCCCAAAATTTCTGTCCCCTCACTGTAAGAGCAAAGTAGCAACAATTTGCTTAGCATGAGTGACTCAAAAGCATTGCAGACTCAAAAAGCAGCCAAACATGTTTATTTGTGCATTTAATGAGAATTCCTGCTGCACTACTGAAGATATTGGCCTCAAGTAATAGTAAGTGTCAGACTGTTAAAATTGGTATGTGATTTTAGTTATAATAAAAATTGCACCAAACTTTAAAATCAGACATTTTCTAAGACTTCTGTAATATGAACCTGTGCTACTCACATTTATGAACATGTCTTTCAATTCTGAAAGTTTAAAAATCCAAATTTTTTTCAATTAAATCTCCCTTTCAATTAAATCCAACCCAGGATATGGTCAGATATGAGCAGTGCTGGAGACACCTCCACCCCACCAAATCCTTCTCTGATCCTATCAAAGAGGTTTGCTCTTCACTGCTCCATATGCACACTCTCATAGTTTCCCTATGAGTAATATGCAAAATTTCTGCCCATTTCTCTACATCTTCAAAGGTAACTACAAAACGAATGAACAAAACCTTATGTGTTTTGATAATTTTCTTCTTTTCTCACTTTTTTTAGGCTGCTAGGTGATGGCCTGAAAATTAAAGCAATGTTATTGCTCTGCTGCTTCCACTGTCACACAATTTCTTTCACTGCTAGTATTGTATTTTGAAGAGAAAGATTCTTAATGCTTCTTTACTAAGTTTCCAACATTAAAACATAAGACTTAAAAAACTGATGTTTCTGAAGCACTCCAAGCACTGCTTGGAAAACACTTGGCTTGCCTCCTATACACATTTGCTTAGAGCTTTGTCAAATGGCTTTGTAGAACAAATTAACATTAAAGAAGTTTCTCTGAGGTCCATTAAATGAATGGTTTCTAGGTATTATATAAGAATTGCCCAAATTTTTTTGACAAAACCTGAAATACCCTTTTAGAAAATGATTCTAGCAGAGCCTAAAAGTTCACCAAGTGTCAGGATCGACTTACTAGTTAATATAGGAAACTTAGCCTTAGTTTCTTCCATAGCCATTAGAGATGCACTACTCAAACTATACATTCCTTATACTTCTGGAAAACAAGTAAACCACAATCTTTTGAATTAAGGATAATATTAGCAAGGCAGTACTTTTAGCTTAACAAGAGAGGCAGGCAATCCAGCCAAATAATGGTGCTAGATGTGATGCTGCTTTGTGGTAAACTCTCACCCCCACACAAATAAGTGGAAACCAGGACCCTTTAAGAGTTAAAAACAAAGCAAAGGATTTGCAGGCTTGTAAAAGTCTGAATGTGATCAATCTGTTTCAACTTGCTGGAGATTCTGAATGCATATTTTGAAGGATGAAATTAGCTGATAAATGACAATAAAGATTAGTCTGAAATATTTACTGTCTGTGATGCTAACAGTCATTCCATCTACATTAATTGGCGTAGCCTCTTCTGTGCCAGATGGTCTATTGCAAAGACTGAACATTACACTCATGGATTTATCCAAATTATGTGTTTGAGGCTTGGATTAAAGCATTTTACTTTTTTTCACTCAGTGAGCACTGAGAATTATGTTTGTTCTCTTAACACTATTATTGCATGCAGGTAATGATATGTCATCAGTAAATAAGCATATAAATGTTTTGCTGGATTATAAACAAAGACAGATAGGATGGATTTTTTTGAAAATAGCTCTAAATACCTTTGTCCTTTCAATGGCAGTGTTTACCTCAGCTTTCAAAAATAAATTCTCATGACCTGTTGCTACGACAATAAACCAATTACTAGAGGTGAAACTCACTAGCAAGTGTAGAAGTGTACCTTCTTCCACAGATCTAGGTGTTTTGGAGAAGACCCTGGCTAAAATACTGCCATAATTATATGTGGTCTTGGCCTAATATGGTACAGAAGTTGTAAGTTTGCTTCCACTACACAGTGACTGCCTGAAGGAAAGCTGCTTCAGGGCTGACCTCATCCTCCAAGAGCAATGATACAGCAGCTCAGCTCCAACCCCTGACTCCAGCCTCATCATGCTGTGTCACTCATATCAAGAGCAAGTCCTGTTGAAGGCAGATGGAAAGGAAGGGACTCTATAACTCAACAAGAACATGATGGAGCAGAGAAGGTTGGATGGATTGCCACAGGGGTGGTTGTAGCTCAAAGAGATGAGACGCCCCCCAAAATCTAGGTTTTCTTTCAGATATCTCATAGCAGCCATATGGGAGTTGAGAGTTTGCTAAATTTTAATGACCTTTTTTTTAAAAAAAAAATTAAAAAATCACTTTCCTCACTATTATGTAGCTAAAAGTTTCCAACACAGACATTTCATTACTAACAACAGAGGAACATGGCACACAGTGTGTGGGGTAAGGAGATCAAGGGCTGTTAGCTCTGTGCAGCCTAAAGACTGGAATAATACTGTGATAAAAGATAAGATCATCTGTTCTGCATACACTGAAAGGTTATACTGGGGAGTATAAAAAGAGGTAGTCACACTGGAAGTAAAGGAATGAGAAACTTAAAAGAGGGAGGTGGATAGGAAGCAAGACAGAGAATGGGATCCCTCCTGCCAAAGGAACTACAGTGAACACAATAAATGTAAAGTTGAAACAAAGCAAATGCTGTTTGTACAAGAAAAGTAAAAGAAAGATGACAGGGAGAAAAGAGTGGAAAGAGCTTATACGGACATATAATGGGGAATTCAGGGAGGACGTAAAGCTGAAAGGGAATTAAGTGAAATAATGGTACTTTTTGCTCAAAATAATTTTCTTTCTGGTTTAGAAAAAATAATGCCAGAAGGCTAAAATCATCTAACAAGTTGTCTAGTGAGAATTGTCCTTTGGAAGGGATATCAAATTCTGGCAATTAAACCTTGACCAGGGCCCTCGTTTCAGCAGGCAAATACACTGTGGAGACATTCAGTGTTCTCCAGTCTGTTTTTATCTAAAATAAATCAATTACATTTTAGAGATACTACAGAATGTCTGCAGGAAATGATTTTCACTGTTCTTTCTACAGACAGCTCTGTGATTACAGTTCCAGGGGGGGTTAAGCTTATTGTGAATATTTAAATAGAAGAGTCATTGAATAGCTGCAACTTGCTGCTTTCTGCCCTGGCTTACACTTACCTCAGAACATTCATTTGCTTCAATACATGACTTAGGCTATAGGAAGATCAGTGAATGCAAGAAATTTGAACGAACATTAACTGCCTGCTAAACAAAGTGATGATTCATGAATAAAAAACAGGCATCATTTTAAAGGTCACTGGACCCAGTTAAACTTCTTGTCTAACTGTTGTGCATCTGGCACAGACAATATTCAGAACTGCCACAGGGCAATTACTTGGGTATTCATCAGTATGAAAAATTCTAGTCTTGTTTAGCACACAGCCATACTAAATTGCATAAAGAAAATGAGATATAATCTCAGATCTGTAGTCAGTGGTTTTATTATGCAACTTGCTCTTCCAGAAATTCTTGCACTCTCTATGCCTTCTAGCCCTCTTAGGAGATATACACTATATTTCTAGATCCAAGCCTCTGTATTTCACGTCTGTAGCCTAGGTCTTAAGGAGGAGTCTCTTCTGGCAAAGACGCAGGTTTTGTTATTTTAAAAGATGCACTCATAGGTCACTTTTGGATGGCTTTCAGACTACTGCATTAACATGAATTTAGAATTTTATTTAGCAATGCTTTGTTATCTTAATTGAGATATTATTTTCTTTTTTTGTGTTTTGTTTTGTTGTTTGTTTGTTTCTGTTTTTATCTACAGCACTTAGAATGCCAAGACAGATAGCCTCAAGAAAAATAAAAGGCATTATTATACTCTGTCTCTCTCCAACAAATGTGCTTTCAACACATAATAAATACTCAGATGTGTTTGCTATCATTAGCAAGAATGAGAAGACTGTCACTGAGAAAAGGAAAACCTAATTAATAGAAGCAGGACCAAGCTTCCTTTAATGTAATGGAGCTAAGCAATATGATATATTGTCAAGGTCAAAAGCAAAAGCCTGACAACCTGGGGTAGGAGAGGTTTTATATGTGTGCTACTGCTGTCCTTCCTTAGCATCCTTCCCACAGCTCTTGAGCACACCATGGACATAATAGTAATCCTTTCATAGGCTGCAGAATTTTAACTGTTAATAGACCATATAAACTTCCTGGAAATAATCCTTTTCTTTTGGCTATCTAAAATGGATGGAGGCTATGTCCAAACTAGGATGGTTATTTCTAGGATGGTGTTTTCCACTTTTCATCTGCTGCTGACATTACAATCTCCTTTCTTTTTAAATAAAGGAGAAGCCACTCCTACAGTGAGCTCTGAAAAAATATGGGAGGGCTTTCAATCCACAATGACCTATTATTACTTCCTTTAGTTTTGTTCCTTTGTCTAGAAAGACAATGTGGGTCACAGGCATCCCAGAACCTAGCATTAGTTTGCTGCTAATAATTTTCTCTTTCACTTGCCCCATCAGTAAAAAGCAGATTTGATTCATGGTAACTGCTGCTTGAAAAAAATATCTTAAAGTGGTTTGCAAAGAAAATTGCATATCAATCTCTGTTAGGAATTTGTTTAACTCAAAAAATTATGCAGATACATTCCGACTCAAACACTGCTACCATTTTTGTTAAACTTCACAGTAATTTTATATGCTAGTGTTTGGTTTTTTATTTCTCTCCATATGTATACGATGTATATGATATATTTTATTTTTCAAAACAACTACAATGTAAAATATTATATATTTTTAAACATTAACATAGTTTTGTAATAGCTAGATACCATTAAATATTATCATCCTTGAAAAATTTGTAATACCTCATGATCAGTGGTGTATTGCCTCTTCTTCCTTAATAAAATATGATTTTGATTTTTTTTTCTCTTCTGATTATCACTACTAGCTGAGGAAAGGGAGTCAAATTAATGGACATAATTTTATTATACATGCAGCCTAGTTCAGCATCAAGCTCATACTGAGAAACAAGGATGTAAACTGAACTAGTAAGGTTTAAATGTAACACATTCTTTTGTCTTTTATTTCACTTATCTAAAAATTAAGCAGACTGTTAACTTTTTTTTTTTTTTTTTATCCTGATTCTTTTATCTTCTCTTCCCCTCTATACCTCACAAACTCCTTTAGGATACAAAATATTATATTGCTTTTATTTATCTCCCCAGAGAGAGACTGAAAAAAAAAAATGTATGGCAGATGTTAGTCACATTGCTCAATGTACAATTGGAACACATTCAGAAACTGTGGTGATGAGCATGATATGAATAATCTACATAGAGGACAATCCTGAAGCCTTTCCTCTCAGAAAATATTCATTAATTTCAATTAGACTTTTGCCTGGGTAATGATTAATATGGCCTGCTTCCCAGATTATAGATATTTTTGTTCTATTTTTTAATAAGCATAACATCACCATTATGTTATCCCTAAAGTTTGCTCTCAGAAGTTTTCTACTTATTTTATTTTTAAAAAGTGAACTTGTTAAGCAAAATATACATGAGGAATGGCAACATCACAAGTAATAAAAGCTCTGGAAGAGGTAATAGCCAAGATCTACATGAATAAGCCAAATGCTTGTTATCACTTCACACTATCAGTTGGCCAGAATCTGGTCAGCACTGTGGAATGGGTGTATGAAGTCAGACTCAAAGGACCAGCCAGCTGAGGATCATCTCTCTGCTAAGTCTGAAGAGTCAGTGGGAGAGACAGTGATAAAAAGAAAATAAATTCTGTTTTCTCCACTCCTGAGCTTACACAACTGTTTTGTCTTTCTTCAAATTTGTGTCTTACATCACTCCATATGCTTCAGTTTTGTCTCATTAGGAAATAAAGCCACATCTTTATCAATTTTTGTTGTTTAAATAGTTTTGCTAAAATTTTCCAATTCTATTGTATTCTTTTGGACATGGGAGGACAATGAGACAGGGGCCAAAACTGCAAAGCAGTTTCTTGTTCTATGTTTTGCCATATTTCTTTCCCAAAAGTTACTAGCAGTACTAGCAGTTACTGGGGTGCTGTATTTATTTATTTATTTTTTTCTGCAATGGAGCATAGAACTGAGAGGTTTATGGAACTAACTCTTATCTCAGGATCTTTCTTCTGGGTGATAATATTTATCTTGGAGCTCATAATTTTATATGTGAATTTGTGGGGTTTTTTTCCCTTGTGCATTGCTTTACATTTTTCTGCACTTCATTTCATCTGCCATTTTGCTTCCCAATCAGCCTCAAAAATTTCTGCAGCTATTCTTTACAGTCTGAATTTTTCCTGTTCTCTAGAGTTTAGTATTAACAGCAAACTTTCCCAGATCCCTGCAATATCATTTTGCCAGAACTTTTATGAAGACGTTGAAGAGAACAAATCCCTTCTCAGTCCTCTCTAAAATTCCAGTGACCTCTCTGCCTGAAAATAATTTTTATTTTATTCCTTCTCGCTGCTTCCTATATCTTAACTGGATACTTTTATTCATCCAAGGCTTCCCAGCACAGAACATTGATCTGCAGAAAGCATCTTTCCAAGTAACTTGTGTTAATCCAGTTGTCCACTGGTTCTTGGCTGGATATTGACTACTATTATACCCTCTATGGAAGTAGTAGTCTTGGTCTTAAGCTCTGCCAGGGGAGGTTTAGGTTAGATATTAGGAAGAAATCCTTTACAGAGGGGTTAATCAGGCACTGGAATGGGCTGCCCAGGGAAGTGGTGGATTCTCTGTCCCTGGAGGTTTTTAAGAAGAGACTGATGTGGCACTCAGTGCCATGGTCTGGTAACCAGGGCAGCAGTGGATCAAGGATTGGACTTGATGATCTCAGAAGACTTTTCCAACCCAGCTGAATCTGTGATTCTGTGAAGCAAGATTTAGAGACTCTAGCTACCCTGATCTCCCTGGAAAGCCTCTGATATACCATCTGCTGTGGCTATGGTGATGGGCTGAAAGATATCAAAGAACATGGAAGAAATTCTAACTACATTTTAAAAGAAAGACTCCAGGCATTTTCCTGCCCAAGTTGAAATTTGAATATTTATAGATAGGAATGCAGTGATAGGAATAACTCACTGAATATTTTGATCATTATGTAAACTGCAAAAGTTTACTGATGTCATAAAATCTTTCTTCAGAACTCTTTTTGAAAGAAAGTGTCCATGATTATTTTGTTCCATATCCCATATGCTCTCCACTTAGGGTACTTAATACACAATTGAGATCACACATTTAGGATTTGTAGTTAAAGGTTAATAGATACTATGGTTATGAAGGCCACAAAACAGATATGAAATAAATTAAACAATAAATAATAAAATAATAAATAATAAAATAAAATTATGAAATAATCTCTGGAAAGTTACTAGAGCAGAATATAAAAGCTGAGTATGTGCACTCTTAAATATCTAAGAAGCTGACCAGAACTTGCACTTCATCGCTGAAAATTGTGCTAGTTGCTTATGAACTATTTTAGATTGCTTTTCAACATCCTTTTACTTCGAAGGGTGAAGAGAAAAACTTACTCTCCGTACCGTCCCAGCTTTTTAGTCACATTAAGACACTACAATCCAAACATGATAGATCACCTATTTCCATTTAAAAGTCACAGCCTGAATGCTAAATTTCATGTAAATGCTCAAAGACATCCATTTTCCCATTGCTAGCAGAGAGAAGAGATGTGCAACATAGAAATAGCCTGTTCATATGGAGATTTCCTTTCAGAAGAATTCCTGTTGTGTGTGCTGACATCTTGTGGCTGGCTATTTGAAATGTGCCATGTGTGCACTGAGGTGAGGTAATTACTCTATGGCATGCTGGGACCTGCAGCTCTTCTTGGAGACTTCAGTCAAAGGCCCCACGTTGAGGAACATCTTGAATTTAACTACACGATGCTGCCTCTTTTTTTTTTTTTCCTGGGCTGAAATTCGTTTTTCACCTCAAACCTCATAATTCTGGGGCCAAAATGAGAACTCTCACACAGATTTATTTCCTTCAAGTCACATAGTCATTAGATGTCTTTACCTGAGAGCAGAGCTATGAGTATGATAGTTATTGAAAGAACCCTGGTCTTCGTTTGCTAGAAAGAAATCTTCTTTGACTGGTTCTTGGCTTTATTTTGTGGCCAGATGTTAGCCAAAGGAGGGAATGTTGCTGGTTTTTTCACATTAAAAAGGATGGAGGGCTGTACTCCAGCTCTTTAGGATTTTGTTTGTTTGATCTTTCTATAAAGAAACATCCTTCTCAAAACCATCTCGTCTCATCCTTTTGCAATCTAGAGATGTCTTCTGTCATTGATACCTTCTGGCTATTAGTTTGGGGTTTTTTGCACATTCCTCCTTTTTGTCTGTAGTGTATTTTCTATTCTCTACCTTCTACTCTACTTTTTACCTTTTGAAATTTTTCTTCTTTCTTGTCTTCTTTTTCTAATTATTTTTTTTCACCCTTTTTGAGTCATCTTAAGCAGAGATTTCGTTGTACCCATCAGTGCTCACAGCAGCTGATTCTGCAACAAAAGTTACCAGCTTTCATACCTTCATTCTGCTGTGAGAAGTCTGTGAAAAGAAGAGAAGCAGAGCCTGTGTGCACAGCTCAAGGGAACCTAATAAAGCTTCTCAGGGTTACTGTGAAGATCATTTCCATGCTGAAAGCCCAGCAGACAGGAGGACTGCGGGTGTCTACAACAGAGAGACTTACAACAGGTAATGCAGAATTATAGCTCTTCTGGGGTTAATAAGAAGCTTCTGAGGACAAGGGGAGAGGTTCTGTGGGTAGTTGCTGTCAGGCATAAGGACTGCCATCCACTGTGCTCAGCGTGAGAGTTAGACACAGTAAGAGAGGCTCTATGTATACAATCTGTCTCCCTCTGTTTATGTTCATGATTCATCTGTGCCTACACACTCTTGTGAACAGTATGCTGCAGTATGTTATTAAACACAAAACTGTGTACATAGCTTCTGGGATTTGTATATATGTCTCATAAGAAGAAAAGAATGGTTTCAGTGAAATCCTGCCCATATGGCAGGTCAGCATGCATTAGTCTCCATTTTTCTGATGTGCCTGTTCTGAAGAACCATTCAGAGAATATATCTAGCCAGCTCTACAGGAAATTTCTAAGCAGGACAGAATATATATGGGTATGTTTCATAAAGATTTCATGAAGTTTTCAAAAAGGTGGCATATCAGAAACTAGTAGAAAGGTAATAATATTGAAATATGCTGTAAGGTCAGCATATTCTCAGTACAAGTGGAACGTAAAGATATCAACTCGTATTTATTATGGATAATAGAAATGGAAGAGAATTTAGTGAACTGAGAATGTTAATCTTTTTAGACAATGATGAATTATTATGGCCAAAAAGAAAAATCTTAATGCTTTCAGGAGATTTACCAATGCAAATGTAGTACTTACAATGTCAGAAGTTATTTGAGAAAATGAAGGGATCGAGTTGGATGCGAGGTAAACACAAGAATGAAAAGAAGCGGTTGTAAAAAGTGCACACATCTCAGCAAAATTGTTGCAGCTTTTGAGGCAATAACTTGGATGCTTTCATACCTGATTGATTGAATGATTAAAAACAAACCTGTCTAACAGGAAAATACAATCGACTGAGAGGCAGATAGAAAACCCAGCCCTGATCAGTTCCCTTTAATTGTTCTCTACTTCTTCTTTTTTTTCCTTGGACTTTGTGATTAAGAACAAACTGGAAATACTTGTTTTATTTTATATCTCTATGGCTGTCAGGTCTTTTAATCTACATGCCTGTATTATCACAAGCAAATATTATCCTCATTTGAATCACTTTCCCAAGGTCCATAAATAAGCTATATTCCTTAAAAGATTTTTTAATAAGGTTTATGTGGGACTGAAGTCATGCTTAAAATGTGTAAGTCTTTGTGCTGGGAAAATGAAGTTTATGATCACAGAAGGTACAGTTCTGAATGTTAATTTGTAGGTCCTTCTGCATAACTGCGACATTAAAGGTGCTATAGTTAACCTTTCCTCATCTCTTTCTAATGATGAACTTTATCACCTAAAGATACCTGCTTCATTTGAAACTCACAAACTGTAAGTAAATAAGAAAATTAGTCTTTCCCTTTCTTTGTTAATATTTCAAGTACTTTTCATTTTATTTCCCCAAATCTTTAAGCATTGTGCATTTGCTTTAAAACACATCATATACTATATAAATATTTACTTCAAGGATTTAAAATGTATTTTTGAAAGCCATCAAACTAAAAAGAGTAGTGGTTGAAAATTCTAGCAAACCCTCAAGAAATTCAGATTACTGTGAATAGCTACCCTGAGGCCATGGATGCTGGAGTGAAACCAATCACAGCAATCCAAATAGTGTTATACCTGGAGAGTTTTTCCATACTGAGAATCTGTAGAACTGACAAAAGTTAGCTTTCTAAACATTTTTCTGCTCTTTTGTTACTGCCCCCTTTTAGGAAAGTGTTGGCTCTTCCCACACTTACAATACTGATAAATGTGCTACCTTTATTCCGACAGAGTTTTGGCTGTGTTATTCAGAATATTACTTTTTATTTTGTGAATGAAATTCTAATATGTTTCTGCTTCCACAATATGCCAGCAATTTTTGTTCTGCTCTGACTGATGGGATCTGGTGTCATCAAAGCCAGAGTTTCAAGGTGGGTGTGTCTGTGTCTTCTGCATCTAGTGAGTCATCTGTAAGATCAAAATATTTTAAATCCCTCAAATGATATATTTTCTTGAAGTAAAAATCAAAACTAAATTCAACTAAAGAAGGCTCAAGTAAGGAAAATTTGCTTGTAGACATCTTTTGTCTGTTGTCCTTGGTTTTTCCTACTCAATTATCTTCTGAGTAACATCAAATATACCTCAGATCCTTCAGACCCCAGGCAGCTTTCTTTCAGGAAAGATGCCTTCTGAAGTTTTTTCGCTGCCTGTTCTCCACTGTAGCTATATAATGTTCTCTCACAAGTATCAAGCTCTTACTTGTGCCTGTAACTTACTGTCTCAGCCATACCCCACTGTCTCCAAGATTCTTTGCCTTGAATACGTTCACCAGCTCCCTCAGGGAAAGAAAAGTCTCCCTTCCCCTCCCAGCAGACTCTTTGTCTGATGCTTTCCTAAGGGAAGATAACATAACTCCAAATGCACAATAAAGAAGATGCCATCTGGCACTATCAAAGAAAAATAGAAGATACATTTCTTTGCTGGTTAGCAGCCATGAAACAAAATAGGATGCAATTAGAATTGGGGAAGCCTTTGAGCACATGGTGCACGCAGTTGTCAGTGTGTGTGCCCATACAGATTGGATAAGGATCTTTGGAACCATCTTGTCTTTCAGAAGAGCTCTGAGCTTTCCTTGCACTCCAGGTAGTCTGCTGGGTGTCGGTGCCACCTGACTTACTAAGATCACTGGTAAGACACATGAAAAGAAATCAGTTTCCAAGCACAAAACATTTTATAGAGGTGCTATTTTCAAACCTTCACAGCTCAGCCAAATCAAACACCATTTTTCCTGGAACACTTGAATGAATTTTTTCTCAATATGAAGTAAGCATCTGCCAGTTTTTAGTTTTTTAGGTTCAGCTGATTCATCAGTATAGTTCTTCAGCAACGTATCATAAGGCAGTTTATAAAAGAAGGCAGTTTTAGTCTTCATATATTCCAGAGGACCAAACAGTATTAGTCCAAAAACTGACGAAAAATAAGCAAATTTCAGGTTTAGACAAGGCTTGGAAAATTTTAATCTCCAAGGCAAACATTTGAGGAGTGTATTAATGGATAAAAAAAAAAAAAAAAAAAAAAAGATTTTAGAAGCCAATATTTAGGAATCTACTTTAGAATATCAGCTGTAAAAAACATTAATTAGTTAGAAAACCAGTAACTTCGTTAAGATAATCTTTTCTTGGTGTTCTAAAATGTATCTAAGTGCTGATAATCACAGTTTGAAGTGATTTTCTGACTAAAGAGTTTACAAAGAATTCATTGCAGTAATTCTCCAAATAGAAAGCAATATTTACCATGTTTAAATTCATAACACTGAAGTTATTAGCCATAAACACTCCTCTACATTGGTACATCAAAAGCTTATGTATGTCTAGCTAACAGTACATTTGATAATTATGACTCATTGACAAAATGGAAAGGATTTTTGCTTGCGTTCTCCCATTCCCTTTTGTCAACAAAGATGATGAAAAGAAGATGGGGAGAAAATCAGAGAAGAAAATAATATGGAAAAGCTTATGTGTTAAGAGAAAAACAGGCAGATCTCTTACCAAATGTCACCATGGGCTTGATTTGGGCAAAATTAATTTATTTTGCTGGCAATTAAAATACATTTGGATAGTGTGAAACAAAGACAAACTAAAACACCTTTCCCAGGCTCAGCTTCACACCTTCATAACCAACTCCTTTACTTTCCCCCATTGCACAGCATGGAATGGATGGACAATGGGGATTGTAGTCAGTCCCTAACAGTTCCCTTCTGCTTGTTCTTCCTCCTTACACTTTTTACATACTCCAGCATGGGTACTTTCCTCCTCCTTCAGGATAAACCTGCTCCACTGTGTGTCCTCCTCATGCCACAGTTCCTGTCAGGGAAACCTACTCCAGCACAGGCTCTTCAAGGCTGGAGCTTCCTTGGGACATAGACATCTGCTTAAGTGTCTCCATGGAATACCTGCTTCATCATTATCTTTCCCACAGAGAGCAGGGGAACAACGTTTCTGTATGACCTGCCCTAGGTGATCCTGCTTTGGCAGTGGAGTTGGACCCAATGATCTTCAGAGCTCCTTCCTACCCGTAACATTCTATGATTTTGTAATATTATTTTTCTATGATCTGCTCTGGTGCATGGGCACCTTCTCTCCTTTCATCTCGTTTTGTGACCTTGGTGTTTGTAGGACTGTTCTTCCACTTTTTTCTCCTCACTTCTCATTTCCACATAGTATTTTTTCTTTCTCAAATACCTTTTCACAGAAGTGCCACCATCATTGCTGATAGGCTCAGCATCAGTCTTGCAGTAGGTCTATGGGAGCTTATTGGAATAGGCTGTGTCCAATACATGGGCAATCTCTGTCTTCTTCTCACAGGGGGAACCTCTGCAGTCTCCCCACTGATAAAACCTTGACACAGATACCCAATAAAGAACAAAGATACATCTCATTGCAAAGGTGAGCTTCTGGAACTGAAAAAATGCATGGTCTAGAGCTGTCTCTGTCCTGCTTCTGGTTCTGGACCCCATACCCTTACTGAGCTGCCATAGTCCATGTGCTATCTACTCTTCTATCACATAAATTCTCCATTCTTGAAGGAGTATAATGTGCTCAGATACTATGACAAATATAATACAGAAAATGGGAGTTGTAACGTGAGCCTGGAATCAATCCTGGAAAAGTCCATACTAGGAAATACTAGATAAGAAAATATTTCCTTTAATCTATGAGCTATTACTTTAAGGCTTTCCTGGAAAGATCAGCCATTCTTTACAATGTGCATTTCCCATCCCATTGGTGACAACATAGGTTGAAAAGATCTGTTCTTTGAAATTTTTTTATGATCATTCATGTAAAACAATTCAAAATTAATGTTGAAAATGCTATCAGATAATTTTTTTCTTATGTATGGGGTCTGACATGAATTTGGAGTTGCTCAGTGAAACAGCCCTCCATATTCAGTTGCTTTAAATTAATTTGATTTTTTATTAGAATTATCTAGAAACAAACTTGCAATCTTAAAAAAAAGAAGGACTGAAAGTGTAACATCAAAAGAGGTTAAGGAAGGAAAAGTTAGTTATTGTTTGAAAAACAAATAATTAATTTATAATACCTTAGTTTCTTGCTACAGTTTCTTCCAGGTTCTTTAACTACTGAGAAGGCACTAAAGGTTCAGAGGGAGATGAAAAAAAGTTGTCATCTTTTAACTTTCCCCTTCTCTTTTTTCTTGTTGGAAAAAGGTAAACTCACATGTAGAATCACAGAATTGTAGAATATCAGGTTGGAAAGGACCTCAAGCATCATTTGGTCCAACCTTTCTTGGCAAAAGCATGGTCTAGACAAGATGACCCAGCACCTGGTCCAGTTGGATCTTAAAAGTGTCTGATGTCAAGGAAAATTAAATTAGACTCAGTTTCTTCTTCTAAATGAACATCTTAGCTGCACATCTGATAGCATCAGTAATGTCCCAGCTTGAAAATTGTCTTTGCACAGAACTCTGGAGATGCTTACTTGTGAGTATTTTTCTCCCTCTTTAGGAGCTTAATTTGAGAATTATTGCCTAGTCCCCATGCCAAATTTCTGAGATTTTAAGTAAAAATGCTCATTTAGCGGAAGGGTATTTTTACCAGAGAAATTGCAGGGAGTCTGTGGACATGTGTGAGTATATTTTATGAGTACCTATGTACATGTATAACTAAATTTTAAGGAAACCAATTCAATAATTCAAACCACTCAATAATTTCCTCTAGGATAGTAAGAAAGCAGGTCTATTTCTATACTGAGAAGACACAAAACAGTATCTCATTCCATTTGAATCCACAATGAAGTAGAAATAACCTCAAAGAATGACAGCTGAATTCTATCCATTGGATGTAAATGACTGTTATCAGAAAGATCTAAGAATGTTTTAAGGAAGCTAAAGATGTACAGGTAAATTGCCTACAGGATGGGCTTTTCTCCAGTTGCTATACACATCATCAATGGCCTTATATATATTCTGTCTGGAAACAGAAATTTATCCTTTCTGATTGCTATAAGAGCAATGTTGGAACCCTTCTCTCCCCAGAGTTGCAGGATGTGATAATGAACCCTTTCTGCTTGGTCTGAGGGACTCACATTTGAAGCAAGAGACAAGAGATCTTTGAAAGCTGTCCCCAGATCAGCACTATTGATACCTGGCCTGGTACCAATGGAAGCAGTCATTCTGTGACTGGATCAACTATCTTGGCACGCTTTTTTACCTTTTTGCCAGCTGGGAGCCCCATTTCTCTGTAACTTTTACTTCATCTACACTTTGGCAGAAGCCAGATTTCCCTGCAGGCTGCTTAACCATCTTGGCATGGCTTTTGTTCAAGTGCTGGATGGGAGCTGGTTCCTCTGTGGTTTTCTCAGTTCTCTTGGCACGAACATTGCTAAGACACCAACTGAGAGATCAGTTCCTGAAGCCTGCTGTTTCCATCTGTTAATTCTGGGTAGCAATAAAAAAAGAGGGGCTATCCTTCAAACCACCTCAGATTTATTATTATTTTTTTTTTAATTTCTGAGGGAAAAGCCTGAAACACTCAGAGATAAAGAAACACTTGGCTAAGCATTCTGTGAAGTCTCTGTTCCAAAAAGAAATTAGAAGTCCAGCCTCTGTGTGTCTGGGTCAGCTCGTCCTGGGTAATCAAGCTACAGCTGGCTGTGATTAATCTGCAAAGAAATGAAGGACTGGCCTGTGAGGTGCTTTGCTTCATCCACATAGCATAGAAAATCCACAGTGATTCCTGTATGATGTGCTTCTAACTTACAGATGAGTTCTAGGCACTTGCTCTTCAGTCCTGTTCTCCACAACTCTTTCTTTTAATCCTTTTTGTAATTGCTGAGAGGTTTGCCTTACTTTAGGATTGTCTATGACTTTTCTTAACCTTTAGTTGAATAGCAACCTTGGATTCTTGACTATATTGCACATTTATTTTTCCAGACTAGTGGAAAAATATTTCCTTTTTTAGTTCACTAAAAAAGGTTTATCTGTTTTTTACTTAGCCTTAAATGCTGAGTGAAAATGTTCATATCTTAAGCTACATTTCTCTGAGGAATATAGTCTGGATATGTAGAAATATGGAAGTCTCTTTCTGACAAATAGTCCCAAGTCTAGATTCTGAGTGAAGGAGATCAAGAACATTTATCTCCTACAAACCAAGACAAGATAACATTGAGAGCATTTTCTCCCTCTACAGACAATGTAGCTCTGTAGAGTCTTTAGCTCTGATAATCCCAAATGATGAAAAATCCTGAGTCAGACATGGGAAATCATGATACTTCTAAAAACCTATTACTATTAAATGTATGTAAAAGCTACAAGTCTCAAATGTCCTTCGCATCTGGGAGGTGGAGAGGTGGTGGGGGAGGAAGAAATGTAAAGAAAATGCTTTTTACTGGAAATTATTTAGCAGAGCAAATAGCTTTACATCCTCAGAACTGGAGACGTTAGTAAAGAGATTTGAACATTAACACCCCTCCTATGACAAATGTCTTCATATTTTTCTTAACTTCCTTACTCTAGGCAGACTTTGAGTATGGACTTTGAATATGTCTGAAGAATAAAAGCAAGACAACAGACAACTTTAACCCCTAAAAAATTGTATTCCTTTTGTTGACCAGTTAGGTCATAGTCCTTTCACACTGCTTGGATTGTATAGTAAGAAGATACTACTCTGCCTAATTTTTAATAATAAATTTATACTAACTTTAGATGAATGCATAAAATCTTGTGCTAAACATCAGAATGATTGTCATATGTGAGCAGTCACTCCCAAATGTACTTACAGTCTCTATGCCCATAGAGACAAAAGATGAGTTCCTAACTTTGTTCATAGTCTTTCACTGCCTGCTGCTATCCTAAAATACTCTCTGGGTAATAAACTGAAGTAAAAAGATATGCTGAGGGAAAGGAGACAACTGATATCATGCCAGTTCTAGGGGAAAATGTTTTGTGCAGTCATAGAATCACAGAATGGTTGAGCTTGGCAGGGGCCTCTGAGGATCATCTTATTTAAGCTTCTTCTCAAGCAGGGCCACTAAGAGATAGCTTCCCAGAGCTGCATTTAAAAATTTGGGGGGGGGTTATTTCCAAAAATGGAGACTCCACAATCTCCCTGGGAACCCTGTGCTAGTTTTTCCTGACATGCAGAGGAAACCTCCTGTGTTTCAGTTTGTGCTTGCTGACTCTGGTCCTGTCACTGAGCACCACTCAAAATGCAGTTCTACAACAAGCTCCTATTGACCTTGATGGAATTCCACAGAGACATTTGAAAATGTCATTGGAAGTTGTCCTAAAATCAGCACTGTTTTTGTAAGTGCTTGACTGTCATAGTTCACAATGTATAAACGTAAAGAAGGAAACATCTCCAGAAATTTTTATTCCAAATCCGTAGCAAAATATCCAGAAAGGGAGGGAAACAGGCATTCCTGGTTGAGATATGGAGGTTATCTTTTATGTGTTTTGAAAGAGAATTCTTCTGAGTTGTTGCAAACTTTTAGAGATCATGCCCACCAATGAGGAGGGGCCTGGGCCTCTGTCTCCACGGCTGGGGAGAAGGCTGTGGGGTAAATGTGTGGTAAAACGGACTGTTTAACCCACCCCGTTAAATCTATGTAACTATTAACTAAAAATCTATTGACTTTTGAGCCATGAAAGAACCTGGACATGCAGTAGGAAAGCTGGGGGAAGGGCATGGCTCAATGGAATGCTCCGCACCTTCGGGCCGGTACAAGTTGCCAGGCAGGAACGGCTCCGGTTGCTCCCGGAGTGAGAAACGTCAGAGAAGGGCAGACCTACCAAAGAGCACAGATTCCAAAAAGAGCCACACAACGCAAATACAAAATAACCACACAAAATGGGATATAAATATGAATGCTGACTCAAGAGCCATGGGTGAAATGTAATGTGGAATACACTGAAAATAATAAAATTGCCTGTTGAGTCAGCAAAATTACATCCAAACTAGCATGAGGTGGCACGGGCAAAGTTTGCTGTTTAAAATGTATCAAACTTATTTCTATCTGCTAACCCTCAAAGCAAATCTCATCAACAGACCCTCACCTCTGTCAGGACTAAAAAGATAAAATGCTAATCACAATGGCTCCTGACAGATCTTCCAGAGAGGTAATGCAAATTGGTATAAAACATAAGAACTAAAGAATTCCGGGAAAACCTGAATGCAACGGGAAGACTCACAGCTACCAATTTGCAGCCTCTGGCAATAATTGATGAGAAGAAGAAACTTTTTACTATAAAACCTCAGAGTTTTGAAAAAGCAGCACGCAGCAGCGAGCAGCAGAAGCGAAAACAGACGAAAAGCAGCAAACTGCGGCGAGCGCGGTCCAGCGAGACAGATACGGATACCGGCTGTAGTGATACTTGGGAGGGTGAAAAGAACGCTAATTGTTCTCTTTCTTTTCTTAATAGCCCTTTCCCTAGGGTGATTAACTTGTTTCAAAACCTGTTTTCCCTATTTTTTTCTCCCACTATTAAGTCTTTCCTAAGACCCCTTTCAGCTTTGTGTTATTTTCCCTGACATAAACCGTAGTAGTTCGTTTAAACCAAAAAGCTGGTTACTTTTGCAATGTGTAGGACGTATGCTCAGTGGCTGATATTTCCTCACAAACAAATTATAAAATATTAATTGTTACGGACTGTGACAGGCTGTGACATGTGATGCCAGGGGAAGCCATGACAGAGGAACACAGACCAGGAGAAGCAGTGTGAAAGGATAGAGGGTGAAGCCAGCAGGTTTTAATAGTGAACTTCATGCCTATTTTCAGGACATTGCTAAAATATATTGACTCTTTGGCATTACCAAAGAAAAATGGTCATGAGGGCATGGTCTTAAGTTGTGCCAGGGGAAGTTTAGGTTAGATAATAGAAAGAATTTCTTTAAGGAGAGGGTGATCAAGCATTGGAATGGCCTGCCCAGGGAAGTAGTGGATTCTCCATCCCTGGAGATATTTAAAAAGAGATTGGATGTGGCACTCAGTGCCATAGTCTAGCAACTGCAACGGTGGTTCAAGGGTTGGACTCGATGATCTCTGAGGTCCCTTCCAACCCAGCCAATTCTATGATTCTATGAAATAAACCCATCTTCCTATACAAGGATGCTCTAGAAACAGTTTGGCTGAAGCAACCCTTGAAGTCACACTCATTTCCAAACTGCTTGTGGCAGACAGCCTTTCTCCGCCCTCTTTCCTGGGGCTTTCTCCAAGGCACCCTATGGATGTGCTTGGCTAGGCAGCAGGGTGTCTTGCTCTCCTCCTTTCCCTCAGCCTCCCTGAGCTTCAATCTCAACATAAGCAGTAGGCAGGGGTGAAGTTCTTGGTTGAGCCTTGAGTTAGGCTGCCTGTGGTTGTTCTGCCAGGACACATGGAAGGTAAGAAGAACATAATGTTAGTATGAAAATGGCAGGCTTTATGACCTCTCTCTTTTTGCAGATAGATAATGGAGCTGCTTTTGATACAGTATATACCATCTGCATTTAAAAGTCCTGTGCTTATTGGAGATAGCTTAGAGATGGATAATTTTCTTTCTTTGATTAATAAAATACTTCTTATGAAGGAAGAAAAATGTCTATAGTTCTGGCTTTTTTATTATTATTATTTTTACTTCTTCTCACTGGTAGTTGCACCAATCTTCATACCTCAATATTTTGATGAGATAAAACTAATTTCTAGAATTACAAGATCATAGAATGGTTTCAGTTAGAAGGGACCATAAAGATCATCCAGTTCCAACCCCCTGCATGAACAGGTTGCTCTAAGTCCTTTCCAGCCTGGCCTTGAACGTATCCAGGGAGGGGACATCTGCAGCTTCCCTGGACAACCTGGCAGTGTCTCACCACCCTCCCAGCGAAGAATTTCTTCCTAATGTCTAATCTAAATCTACTCTTTCAGTTTAAAACTATTCCCCCTTGTACTGTCAGTACATGCCCTTATATAAAGTTCCTTCTAGGCTTCCTGTAGGCCCCCTTCAGCAACTGGAAGGCTTCTCTAAGATCTCCTTAAGCCTCTAGGCTGAACAACCTAAACTGTTCCTATGAAGACAGCCTGTCTTCATAGGACAGGTGATCCAGTCCTCTGATCATCTCTGTGGCCCTTCTATGGACTTACTCTAAGATTTCCATGTCCTTCTACTATTGGGTGTTCCAGAGCTGTACACGATACTCCAAGCAGGCTCTTAGGACAGTGGATCAAGGAGGGAGAACCACCTCCATTGATCTACTTGCCACACTTCTTTTGATGCAGCCCAGGATATGGTTGACTTTCTGAGCTGCAAAGAGATCCTCATCATGTTCTTATATTGAGTTCTCTTCCACAAATATACCCAAGTTCTCAGGGCTGTTCTCCATCTATTATGAGCTGTGCCTGTATCTGTGCTTGCCATTTCCTAGGTGACCTTCTTTCAGTCTCTCTTGTCTTGTTAAAATATTAATTTTGGGGACTTCGGGACTTTCTCACAGATCATTCTCTAACACCTAGTGCTGGGGTGGACCATGCTAAAACTTACTTATGCTGTTATAAATCAATAAGTAAATGCAATTTAATGTTAAATTAAAACAGTTGTGAGCCAGCCATGTAAGGCTAGCTGGCAACTCCTAAACAATCATTAATTCTTCATTCATTTATCCATTTTCCAGTCCAACATTACCCAAATAATAAGGAAGCAGTGTATGTATAGCTATATGAAAAGATGGGTATTAAGAACCATCGAACGTTTAGGTAGAATGCCTATTTCCAGTATCAGTGTTTTACAGGGTATTAAAAATTATTGTTGCTGCTATTGTAAATAAATACTGAATTATGGAAATCATAAAAATACAGTGTTTGTAAAAGAATATGAACAACACAGATAGGTTTCATGTCTTTTATTTTTCCATACCTTCCTACAAAACTGTGTCATGAACTACACATAAACATATACTGTGAGAAAATAAATCCATCGTTATTTTCTAGGAGAGCATCTGTTCACTTTAGTATTTCTATCATGTTTTAGCAATCCAGTGTTATGCCAGGAGATTTTAGTCAATTAGATTTTCTTTTGAGAACTTTTCACTTGTTCTTGAATTTTTAAGTATTTGCTCACTACTTTCCTGAGTAGAAAATTTTAATGAACATTCATCTGCCTTTAATCTCTATTTTACTCAGCATTAGAAGAAAAAGTAATTGAAACTACTTAAAAAAAAAGTTGAATGTGTTTAGAAAAGACCCCCTGTGGAAAGCCAAGAAAATGTCTAAAATCCCATTAGGCTTCAGGCTCTTAAACTAGGCTTAAGTTTCATGAAGACCTTTCCAGTTTCTGAGAAGGGAGTGTTATCCAAATATATATATAGCAAGAGTCAGTTCTTCAGTGTAAGTTCTTAAGGACTGATTTTTCAAACAGGCTGCTAGGAATGTCTTCAATAAAATTCAGCAAATGCTTGTTAAATAGATCCTTCAGGTTCAGATCTACCAATAAACTTTTTAGACATGGTTCTTGGAGCCCCATGGGAACTCTTTTGAGGTCAGTCTTAGCAAAAAGTTGTTTGAATTCTTTTACCTTATATTGTCCGGGCTTAGCAGTTTGGGCGGACCACAAACCGAAGGACAGAACTACTCTGTATTCCCCCCCCCCACAAAGGGAAGATAAAAGGGGAATAAAGACCAGAAATTCAAAGTTGGAAACTGAAAAAAATTTGATACAGGTTTGAGAATGGCAATAACTTAAATAATAAAAATACAAATATATACAAAAATATACAACCTGGTAGCAGGGAGAGGAGGTGCCTGAGGGTCCCTTGCAATGGGACCAGCTCAGGATGGGGGGGGGGGAAGGCTTTTCCCAGAACCCGGTAGGTATGGGCTCTGAAGAGCACGTGGGGAGCTGGTGGTAAAGGAGCTCTGGGAAACAGCAGTACAGCCAGGAGTGAGCAGAGAGAGGAGGGGCTGCTGGTCTGCCTGACCTTTATAGAGAATGGGCAGGAAATGGGGGGCAATAGACCCCTCTATGTTCTGCCCCTCTCAGAGATTGAAAGCCCTCCTTGTAATTTCTGCAACTAACATATTACAGCTGTGAACTGTTCTTCACAAAGTCACTTTCCATTCTAATATGAGCCTCCTACTGTGTGTGGAATTGTTTATTCATCCTCTATTTAGACCCACAGTAATTGCAATGAGCTAATTTCACTGTCAGAACAGTCCAGGGTATCCAGAGCTGTGCCCTATGGAATAAATTTTTTCTATCAAATGGGGCAAGACCAGATTTTCAAAGGATTCTAATTAAATCAAAATAATCAAGATCTAGTATCTCCCAAGTTAACAACATAATTTTCAAGTTGAAATAAAAGAACATATAAAATTGATCTTCCTATTTATTAATACTATTATAATGCTTGCATGTATAATTTTATACTGCAAATAAGTGCAGATTTCAGTATATTTTCACTGACATGGCTAATTTACTAAGGATTAGAAAAGAAGATATTTCAGTGATGTAGAGCTGACATTTAGGAAGCTTTCTTTATGATTATATGTCATTTTTATTTTAAAAACCCCAACAAAAAAACAAGTAAAAAAAACCAAACCAAACAAACAACAAAAAAGCCCAATGAAAATCAAACAAAACAAAGAAGTAGATGTTGTGATACGCTTTGCTATATCATGGATTAGTATGTATCATCATGCTGGGACTTTAAATGTACCATAACTGAAACCAGCTCCATTGAAACTGATACCAACAATTCTACTCACACATATGCTGGCAGGGTTTGGAGGATGGCCCAAGATAAAATGTCCTATAAAATAATGAAGGTAAAGACTTGCTGAATACAGGATGGACCAGTGACCTCTGCTATGGATGAAATAGAGTGATGCAGATCAAGAAATTTAATTAGTTTGAGTTCCTTACTGAAAAAAGCCTCAGAAACCTTCTAAGATATATATCGGTGTAGAGAAGCCTGCACATGGATGTGCAAATAGCTTGCAGTTGGTGCAGATGTTTCATGATTTTTTTTGTTAGACCATGAATTTTTTGGGTCATGCCACGTAGCCAACAAGCTTAGCCTTCTATTTGCCAATGAGCCAGGTCAGTTTCTTTTCTTTTGTCTACTCAATCAATGAAATAAGAATAGTGTTGGAGTTCCTAGACAGTGAACAGACTGTTCCCAGAAATTATAGCACTTATGGAAAGAATGCCCTAAGACACAGATATACTACACTGTGCAACATTTTCATTAGTGATGTGTACAAAAAAATTTAATAAATAAAATAAAGAAAATTACTAGGGAGAAAAAGTCCTAATTCCAAGTTCACTTGAAAGACTAGAAAACTAGTCTAAACTAAATGAAAAATTAATCAAGATACCTATAGTTATGTAACACTTGAAAAGAATTTCAAAGCATGAATAAATAAAATTTTTAATCTTTTTGGATTTTTGAGGATATTTCTAAAAAGAAATAAAATATTTTCATATTTGCCTCCACTTATATTACACATTATTTACTATCTAATAAACTTATTATCTAATAGGACATGAAAAAGTATACTTACAGATATGTAAATGTAAATTATTTACTTTCAAAAAATTACACTTATCATCAGTATTAGGAACAAAGCTGTGCCATATGCAAGACCTCACAGTATGGTTTTAATAACCCATATTGCCTTTGTGGTCAGACCACAGTTCAGACGTAGTGCTATAAACAAACATATCAATAACTGATGTATCATTATAAATAAACAAGTCTTATTTTTAGAAAGATTCTTGCTCTTCTTTCAAGATGACAGCAGCACATCCTCTGGGGATGGGAAGTCTTTGGCTGCAAGTATAAGCATTCATCCTCATCCTCTGGAAGATTCCATTATTTAAAGTAGTTGATGTACCCTGGGTTTTTTGCATACTGCTATCTACCAGCTTGTCACTGCTTTTGGAATTTAAAACTGCAAATCCTGAACAGATGTATTCTGGAATAAATTGGAGTTGGGGGGATGATGGAGATGGATGATGGAGAAGAGGAGATTACAGAATTGTCATGCTTAGTTGCGGTGGTTTGGTTTTGGTTTTGGTTTTGAGTTGTTTTGTTTTTTTTTTTAATGTTGATTTAACTCTCTTATAGAACAGCATTAAAGAATCTATGTGTATAATGCTCACTAAAACCCTTTTGTGCTGATTCTGTACCCACATTCATCTTAATTAACCAGCTGAGAAGCAAAAAAAAAAAAAAAAAAAAGTCATTCAGGTGTGCTGTGTACACATAATGACGTGTACAGAAAAATAAATAACAATTCTTATTCATGATACTCCTTTCCACTTTTCATTTATTTTTTTAATTTCCTGGTTTTCAGTTTATGATTAGTACCATGTTCTGTTTCAGGAGACTTCACTAACTGATCTAATTTCATTCCAATATCATAACTTAAGCCTACACTGGGCTTAATTCATTAACTCATCTATGTCCGTTTCTTGGTTAAGAAATCTCTCCCTAGCCTTACAATTTCTCTTCTTTTGTGCTAATCAGATTTTTTTGCTTATCTTATGCAGGCACATATACCATACTAGACAGACAGTCCCAGATCTGTAACAGTCTCCTTGCTCTCCTCCATGCCTGGAGATTGACAGAATCTATTGTCAAATGCATAGAATAATTTTTTTCTTCAGACCTCTTTGTTAGAAGTCTCATATTGTACATCAGCACACTCTTAAGCATAAACACAGTATATTTCTTCTGTCAAACCTTATTAAAAAAAAAGAAAAAAAAAGTTTGTTGATCATCTTCATTGTAAAGACAGACATTCTAAATAATACAGTAAGAAGCTATTCAATTCTTGAAATGATGTGTTTGTGTCAACTTTTAAACTTGAATCCACTCAAAATATTTTGAGCTCTAATGCGGGATGTTTTTCTTAATTCTACGCTTTGAACATCTTTCAAGAAAATGTACGAAAGATGTATCAAGGCATAAAGACCTTGAGCTACAACAGAAGAAAAGTACACTTCTAAGATAGTTGATGCTGATGCCTGTGAGCTAAAATAAGAGCCATGTAACTGACAGCAAATGAAGGAACAAGAACAAGAGGACTTAAGAAGCCCTTTGAAAAGTGAATCTGAAGTGTCATATCCTTTCATCTAGAAAATATTTCTTCTATTAAAAATTATCATTTTTCTTTCAAGTTTTTATGAAGATGAGGCTGCTAGGAAACTCATTCTGTTTTCAGCTGTGTCTGTGTAAACAGTGTGTAATGGATTCACAGAGCTGATGAAAGCTCCTGGACTGACGTAAGAACAGCTATGGAGTAGTTTAGTTGTTTGTTCATGTCAAATATAAGGAAACATATTTTTACAAAAGAGAAAAACTCAATGATTGTTTTTTGTCTCCTGGTCTCTTGACAACATCTGGTGCAAGCCGTAAGAAATTAGATTTATGTCATCCTGGTAAATCCTTGATTTCTTTCCAGTAGAGCTGCAAGAAATTCTTGGCAATGAAACACACCTCCACCAGTTGCATAAAGTTGCTTTGGAACCGTGAATCCATGTTTATGGCTCTTACTAATTGAATTTGTCTGCCATTAATGTTAGGAAAGAAGTGATTAATCTCTATGCTGCAAGTTCTAAAGGGATGATGGTAAATATCATAGGCCTATACTGCCTTTGTGTTAGAACCTGTGAGTACATTTCCTTTTATGTGTCAGTGGACATATGCTACTTATATAAATTCCACTCTGACTGTAACAGTTATTATGTGTATCAATGCAGCATTTTAGCATTGACTCACTGTCACGGTTTAACACTGACCCGGCAATTAAACCGAGTAACAGACGCTCTCTATTAGTCTCTCCTCCTTGATAAAGAAAGGAGAGAGAATAAGGGAGAGAGACTTATGGGTTGGAAACTAAACTACACAACTTCAATGAAACAGGAATGATAAATAGGAAAAATTACTAAATACATACAAATATACAGGAAAATGGATACCACGTTCCTCCCCCCTCCCCCCCCAGTAACTCTCACTTCACCACCGAGGCTGCAGGGCAGCCCTAGGAAAGTCCAGTCTGGACTCCTGGAGTCGGCAGCAGTCGGGAACTGGAGGCAGGAACACACAGATATGGGCTGGCACGGATCAGGACCACAGGCAGACGACCTAGGACCTACGGCGGCACATTTGTATAAAAATATCTTCCATTCTACTAAAATTTCTGCACAGCTATGCTGCCTGTTGCTGTACCCAGGAATATCAAATTAGGCCTGTAAGCAAATTTCATCCATCCAGACCCATCCCAAGAAATAAAGTCTCAAAGAAATATATTGATTTCTGTTACATAATTGGTGATGGAAATACATGCTATCCTGATAGAAAAGCTTCTCCTGTCTTCCCCCCTCAGGAGATATACTTGATCATAGCTTTAGACTAGACCAGACTCCCCTTTGTTGTTCAGGGAAGACCAGTACTGACAGATTGCTACAGGGTGTCCTACTCACCTAGTATGAGAACTGATGAACAAGAAGAATCATCTTCAACAGTGTGACATCTTGAGAGCTTCCATGTCTGTGCAACTTTCCCTCACTTCTTCACTTTTATTTGGTTAAATTTTACCATAAGCAAAGAGACTCTGAACACAAAATATATAGCTGAAAGCTTTTTCTTTTTGACATTTCTGTATAGTAGACACAGTAGTACAATACTGTAGTGAAATGAGGCAACCAGGTGCCACTAATTGCCAGGGAGTGAGCATGAGCTTGTGTCAAGCCCACCTGTGCCTAATTAGGGTGGGCCCCCACTGCGCATGAGCAGAACCAGGGGGCCAATAAAAGGTGAGGCCTAAGACACAGGTAGAGCTCAGTTCTGGGCTAGCCAGCAGAGAGGTCACTCGCTCTTGGAGCAACAGCAATGAACCAGGCTAGTCAACTCTGAGAGCCACAGGCTTAGAGCACTGCTCGTGAGTCTCTGCTGGAACACCTGGTTGGACCTTGAAGCACCGTTCCCTAAGAGAGGTTTGTCTTGCTACACAATACATTAGATTTTATTTTATACATGTGGTAATATTGTGTCAAGAGATATGGAACTAAAATTCCAAGTTGCATGTATGAAAATCTGCCTTTAGTTATCATTCTGGTGTAGGTGAAGATCAAGGCTATGCTTCTATGCACACACAGTACTCTTAAGACATGAACTCCCTGGCTGTTTCAGGAACTCCACATCCAACTATTTGCATAGATGTGATGCTGGCTGGTTTGAGACAACAGACCTGACTTGGAAATGGACTCAGCTCCTAGCCACTTTCACAGATAGGTATCTGACTGATTGTTACAGGAGCTCTTCATGTGGGAGTTTGGACAGTTCTCAAGATTCTTCCAGGCAGCTCTTTCTACACCTGATCTAATTTAGGTTTTGATTAATGCCTTGATCAGAAAATCCTAGAGACTTCCAAGTAGCTGCTGCTACAGAAGTGATTAAATTACACATAGATAAGATATTAGTAAATAGAAAATAAATACTACTCCCAAAGATAAATTATCTTTTGTAGGTTGGAAAGATGTTAAAGAGTTGCTTTACCTGTAGTTGTAGCAATTGATAGAGATGGATCATGCATGTTTTGGGGCAGTTGCATAGGACAACACCTGGTTTATAAAAACTGAGTAGAACAGTGCTTGAAGAGCCTTTCTCAATCCAGCTAACAATATTACAAGGACCCTTGTAATGGGGACCATCACAACAGCAACTGAACGTCCTGTCTGAGAGACCTGATAAACCCCCTAAGTATCTCTCTCTATGTCAAGATTTGGATTGGGCAAGAGCAGATAAAAGTCTGTACTCTTTTTAAGAGACGTTCCTAAAATAGCATCTCTATCATCAGGGAAATGAATTTTCAATTCTGTAGAGACTCACAAGTTATACAATTGTTTCATTAATACAGTGACCACCTAGTAGAGATTCAAAACATATGCTGTTTGGTGTTACAACCTTCCCAGTTTTAAATTGCAGACAGACTAGCATTTAGTCTGTGAAAAGGTAGAATATGAATGAAGTAAGGGTGCACATCTTTGCATGGGTAATGCTATACATCCCTTGCTGCCTTTAGTCATAATAGTTCTCTACCCAGACAATCAAGCCGCACAGGGAGTTCAATCAAAAATTAATGTTTTATATATGAGAATTGCATTTTTAAATGCCCAAAAGTACAGGGATTTTTTAAAATATTTTTATATTTTTTTTTTAAGAAAAATTGAAATTGAAGCTTAACACCTTTCGGGCAATAGCTATGTGCTTTCAATTAGCTGACTATGAGACACTGTATCCTCAGGTACAGCCTCAACAGCAGTATCTCAAATGCCTTTTTAATCATTGTGTCATGCTGTGTCCTACAGCAGGGTGTTGTGCAGCACTGCCAAGAAGCTATCCTAACTGCAGATCACTTTCACTTAGCCTAACATAACCACAGGCACTGAATCTGTCTTCTATGATGGGGTGATGAAATATTGTCTGAAAAAAGCCTTTATACTCATGTTTTTGGACATAGAAACACTGCTACTTTTTGCTGTTCCATTTATTGTTTCCATCCCTTCAGCTCCTACTAAACAAATTGAAGGCCCCACAGCAGTCTGAACCAACAAGAGCATTTCGTCTACCAAGGTCTAGTATCAGGCATGCCTAGTAGGATACCTCCTGTGGCAAGCAGGTTCTCATTTTACTATAAATAAATACATAAAAAATAAAATTAAAATATGAAATAAATATACAAACAACAACAACAAACTTTATGTGGCAGATTCCTGGGAATCTATCTTTCACAAGGCCTGTCTTTGGGAGAGACACACCTTACTGTCATTCTGTTGTGTACCTTAGCCATCTAAAGATGGCTCTAATGAAGTGCCAAGGGACTAAGAATACATAAGGACTCTGAATATTTCAAATATATTTACCGAAATAGGAAAAAAAAGACACTGCTCCCTTAACAAAAGTCAATGTGATAAAATTTTGTATGTCACTTGAATCTAAGCCGCATGCCAGGCAGAAATGTGTCGCTCATCTTGTGGGTCCCTAGGTGATATGCCACTGGCTATTCAGTTATAGTCTGAGAGGAAAAGGTTTTTTTCACAGCAGACTTGCCTAAAATTGGCTTCTCCCTAAGAAAAACCTTTGGAGAGTTGAAGAAAGTAACCTTCAAACCTTCCAGAAATTATAAAACTTAGGGTTAGCAACACAGAGCAGACACAGCAGTATAAACTGAAAGAAAGCTCATGATTTGGAAGTGAATGTTGGCAAATATATCTCCAAAGACAAGATGATCTAATCCCCCCCTAAAGAACTATATCATTCTCTATACCTGCCCCACACCAGATGGTACCAGTAGTGCTCTTGAGATTTCTGCTCAGAAGAAAGATCTGATCATCCCATACTGTGTGAGAAATACCATGCCTGCAGTGGTTCTACATTTTGTCTCCATATCTTGTGCTATATGATGAGTGTGAGGAGATAGTAATGAATTCAATTCACTTAAAAGTGGAGTCAACATTTGTGTAATGGCTACCCATTCCATCATGATCTTCCTGATTGAGGTAAATGTAAACTGGAGGAGGAGGAACTACTGAAATCATGACAAGCTGCTCATAGAAGTTTAGACTAGCTGGAGTCACTGCTAAGTGTTACCTGAGCAAATAGTCCTTGTGTTAAACAGTTCTGTATGTGATGGTTTACAAGTAGACTGCTACACTGGGTGCTGAAGACATAGGAACAATAAGAGAACATAAAGTAATGACAACTCTGCTTCTGTTCCTGTGTCTGTAACATACCTTCCATGGTGAAGCAAAATTCCCTTTTCATCCTGGTTTCTCAACAGATCTCTCTCTCTAAACCAGAGTGACTGTGTAAAAAACACATACTGTGATTTGATTTCCCATGAAAGGAAGAGGCCAAGAATCGACCAAACACATCCCAGAGCTGCACAGATCTATGAATCATTCATACTTCTGCGAATGTGTCATGTGAGTGTCCACTATGGGGGATGGAGGATTTGGGATGTCAGTAATCTGTTTCACAGGTACCATATCATGCAGTCCAGACTGTGACATGTTTGTTACTTCCACCCTTGTCACTGCTTTTATCCAAAGAAAATCAGTGCTGGAGGAGAGAAGGGAGAGTTGCTTCTGCAACTCTCATGACTGCTTAGTGTTAAACACTGATGATCCCTGCATCTTCACTGCCAGAACCTTAACACTGTCCTAAGAAGCATGAAATCCCTTAGAAAACCAAGATAGGAGTAAAGGGATCTGATAGCTTGTCTGTGTTGCACCTAGGGTTGGGATCTGAGTCATCATTGTTCTCACATCTTGTTCTCACCCAGATTTCCTTGCCAAAAGGACAGCTTGCAGATTGCAGAACAGAGCTCTGCGCTCCACCATGGTGCAGATAGGGTATGAATTAAGAGTTGAATAGTAAATCAGAAGCATTTCAGTGTGACTGTGAGAGAGACATCCTCTGTCATCAGGGAATTCCCAATTAACCTGCTTCAGCAGCCTTACAAAAAAGGTATATGCAGTCTATGGATTTTATCCTAATTGGACGTGTCTTGATTGTTCCTGTAATTAGTGTTATACCTGCTGAACACGAACTGGCGCTTGGATGCCTTAACTGCATCAATAAATTTACATCTGTAAAATGTATATTGGCTGTAGGTGGTAGGGAGGCACTTTTCAGGCTCCATTCTTAATGGTCTGGACAAAGTGATTCTGTATGTAACAAGGATACAGGCTAGAGGGTGATTTGTCTGACATATTTCTAAGGTCTTCTTTTCTCTCCTCTGACATTCAATCACCACTTCAGCAGGAAGGGCACTGAGACATAGGTAATTCAAGCAGGACACTCAGAAGGTGTGAGAGCTGCTAAAAATGAAGTCCATTTCAGATACTAAAAGTATCACAGATCTGAATTCATATATTTTTTTTTATTATTATTGGAATTCAGAGTCACATATATATTCCATTCATTATGACAATTTTTCCCTTTTTCCAAAGCAGAATGTGTGTATATTCAGAAAAGACTCAGCTGGTCATTTCCAAAAACATGATCTTTAAATGTTCCCTTGATATGGGCACTTCACAAAACCAGGCAACACTTCATTATTTAAAGGCTGGCACATTTATGAATAATAGATTAAGGAGCAGGGAAAGCAATAAAGGATGTACACACTCAGTGAGTACGACACTGGGAATCAGGGTATCCACACTTTCTTCAAGCATCAGAAAGATTCCTTCTTTTATTTGACCAGAAGAGTGAAATGTGCAACAGCTGCTGCAGTTACAGGAAACGTCTATGAACAAGTTTGCAAAAGCAGCAATACTAATAAATGCTGTAACAGGAGCTTCACTGAATACAGGGCTACTTATCCTACTGATAACCAAGCTGCCACATTCTTCTCCACTTAACTATTGTCTCATCTTGGATGTTTTCTAGAAGCATCTGTTTCTAACCTTCACCTGGATATAATCCCATAGGTTTAGTGACATCAGCAGATGTTTAAACCACTCTGGTTTTTTTTCATATATATAAAATAACCTTGATTGCATGAATCTCTTAAGAATTGGATGATTATGTATTTTTAAGAAACATATACCTTTCCCTGAACAGTAGAAATAGTAGGGTTTTTTGCATTACAATCTTTATTCTGTCAGCCTCAACTCAGTCTACCATTACTTGATTGTAAAGTCCCTATTCTCAGAACATTCTCTGCTCCGTTCAAACCCTCATCTGATCTCTGCCAGTTATTTTAAGCCTAGAAGAACAAAAGTATTCAGGTGCTTAACTACCTTAGGTATAGAATGGAGCTGCAAATCTAAGGTTTAAAATACTCTAATTTGCAGCTATTCATATAAATCTGATTAATTTAACAAAAACTTCTTAATCTTTGTAGTAATTCATCACATTCTATTTCATATATTCTTATATGATATTTCCAAAAATCTTCATGTGTTTCAATAGTTTATCATTGAAAGTGTTGATTATTCAATATTTAGTCATTATTTCTAGAAAGTGAGGTAGTTAAAAATCAGTAGAGAGAAGTGGGAACTATGGGCAAGTGTATGAAATCTATTCTGCATTTATTTTTGATGTTTTCATTATTTAGCCTAACATTCTGTATTATCTGAAATTTAATTATTATTCAGCAATTTGTCATTCACCCAATGCTTTTCTACCATTAAGTATTAAGTTTATTTTAATACTTAGCTTTTTCAGCCTTTAATGGCAAGAAAGTTCTAAGGTGAGTGCATATTATATTTCCAAAAGGCAAACTTATGCAATTTCCATGTCAAAATATCTGTGCAGAAAAATGATTCCTTTTATTATTGTGGCCTAAAATATTTTCTGTTTTTTCTAGATGCTCCATGCTCACGTATTAAAAATATCTTAAGGCACAAAATGAAGGTTTTTTTATTTATTTGGTTTGTTTCATTGCTTAAGAACAAAATTATTTGTGAGAATGGATAAATTAGTCCTAAAACTTACTCTGTGAATCTGCATCTTTCTTGAATCCTGGAAACATTTAGGTAAGGAAATCATTTAGGTATGTCTAGTTTGAGCTGTATTCCTCTTCTCTCTTTGGGCAAACAAATAATTTGGGATCAGGCTCCTTCCCCTCTGATTTTACTTTTCTAAAGATTCAAAGCATCTTATGGTAATATGTTATTTCTATGAATACATTTACCAATGAACTTCTTTTCCAAGTTATTTTTGAAGTGAATGAATGGGGGAAAAGGTCAACTAAAGCTGTTTTTTAGCTGAGAAGTGCGTTTACTGGAAAGTGTTGCAGCATTTTTACAGATACCATAATTAACCACATTTGTTAATAATGGTTTCTGCATTTAAAACAATGTACATACAGAGAAACTAAAAGGTTTTATGTAGGTTGTTTGCCTTACTGCAAAAAGTCTGCTGGAGTACCAGAAGCAACTGAGTAAACTGGATACAGAAAGCTGTGACTAATGATACAGAAGCAGAGGCAGGGTCAGCTCTGAGTCACAGTCCCTTGCTTCACAGTCTGGGACAGTTCTCCTCATTATAAACTATCCCATCTCCTGTCAGTGTGATCCTATACACATTCCATCAGTGTTTCTGTCTATTTACTCTGATCTGTGGAGGAACAATGGCTTTGTTTTCCTTTGTCAGCAAACTTTTAAAAAGTAAAGCACTAAAACAAATGAGAGTAATAAGGATTTATTTAAGAAATCAGTTTGATCAGTCATGGATAAGGAAAGATCCCTGCAATCAGCAACTTCCACTTTTATATTTTTTATTTCCATTCCAACCTGGCTTTATGTCTGAGTAAAGGTAATTATCAAGAATACAAGAGTTTAAAAATATTCAGTTCAATTCAAACCAGGAGGGTTCTTCTTGCCAAATCAATAATGAGCTGGACTTCTCTGCCATTGTCTACACAATGGCCCTTTTTCTTCCTTACAAATCTGTGTAATTCTCAGAAGCTGCTGCTATGCATTACTTTTTCTTGCTAATTGAAAGCACAGACTGTACAGCATTTACAGCTGTAAAAGATCAGGTCCTATTATAAAGGACTTTTTCCACTTTGAGTAACACAAGATAACGTTTATTAAATTACAGAGTATTACTAATATAGCATTAAGTACATAAGCACAGTCAACGAAAGCCAAGAATTCTAATTTTTTTTTTTAAAGTTTTTTAAAATTTCTGCACTATTGTTAACACACTAAGGTTTAGAGATACTACAGTCTTCAGACACACAATGAGTTATTTCTGTGCTAGACCATAACTATTATTGCTTCTGGGAAGAAGTAACAGACTGAAATTATTTCATAGTGTCATAGAAATGTCACTTGGAGTCTGCTGGTTGAACCTGGGCTAGTGCCAGCAGTGCACAGGGGCAGCTGTGTCTATGTCTGGCAGAGTGTTCAAGACACCCTGGAGAGCCACTTATTCCAGTGAGGTACTACCTACCTGTGACTTTTTCCCCTCAATGTCCAATCTTAATTTTCTAACCAGCAGTTTGTTACAACTGCTGCAATTTTGTTGTTGGGAATTGCTGCAAAGAGTTTGGTGCTATGACCATTTTAAAAAAAGGAAGTAAAAAACCCAACCAAAAAACAACAAACAACAAAAAAATAAAAAATAACAACAAACAAACAAAAAGCCAAAGCCAAACAAAACAAACCCATAAAAAGCAAACAAACCCACAAAAATTAAATTCTCCAAATCTGTCTCCTCCTTCCCCCCCTAAGTTTTTCCAGTCTGGACACTGATACACACACACCCACCCTGTGCAAGGAAGCCCTGTCATTAGTATTGCTCTTTTATATGTCTGCATATTTACACCCTTTGAGTTGAGTGTCTCAGATTTCAAATATTTAAATTAAAATAAGTAACATCTTTGCCTGGGCATTTTTCATTTCAGGGATTACAAAGATTGTAAACATAATGTTTCAATAATCCTGTGGTCAAGAAACAGATTTTGGCTATTAGCCAAAAAGGAAGCAGGTGAAAGAGGTAATAAAAAAAAAATTCTACCCCTGGGCACTACACTGTCTTATTATTGTTATCAGTGTTCCATTTTTGTGAAATATAGGCCTGAACTGAGAGGATGTACCTAGGCAATGAAAGCAGCAATTCTAGGATGGAATAAATATGTCTTATGACTACCCTCTTGGAATGTTTGAGGTGATGGGAAGGTTGCTGGTCCTCTGCCTTCCATGCCTCATTTGGGTTATCTCCCTGGTCTTGGGCTATGAACTACAATGATGGATACTGTCTGGATAACTTAGACTTTTGTCTTGCCCCTAAGGTAGGCAACCAGGGCAGCAACTGCTTTAGAGTGAATGCTCATTTTCCTGTTTATTTATGACAGATGGATTGCCCATCTCAGAAGGAAGCATTTCCTCTGGACACCTATCCTTCTTTTTTGTCTACCATCAGTCTGTGATCTGGATTGTTTAGTGTCTCAAAAGCACTCCCCAAACCCATGCAGGAGCTGCCTTGGTAACAAATATGCCTTCCCTGGCTGCAGGAACATAATCTCAGAATAAGAGCATGAGGAGGGACACCACAAGAATCTGTAGTATTAGATATGTTGACACATGTTCTTTTTTGTTAGGCAGAACTAGTAGAGAATGCTGAGAAATTTAGATATGTTTTTTTGAGAACAACCTGGATTAATACCAGTAGAAAACAGCAGCTCTGAAAACTATCTCATTTATGAATTAGTTAGGGAATCCATAACATTTAAAGTTTTCAAAAACAAAATAATAATAACTAAATAGTAATAGTACTGTTGTGATGGGGAGCATTAGTAATGAGAGATATTAGAAGACCCTTCTGGAGTAGGGAACAAGCAAGTGTAGAACTTCTTAGAGGCCTTGGTGTCTCTAATAAGGAGAATACATAAAGGAGCATTTTGAAAAATGATTGAAGTTCCCCTTGGACCTGGCAAAGGTGAAAGGATTTGTATTATAAGCCAGGATCTAGGATGACTAGATATTCCTTGTGTTAAAACCAAATATTTAACACCCTTCTGTTTATTTTGTTTTCTTTCTGTTAAACACTTAGAAACTACCTAATTCAATGAATAACAAGCCAGGCAGATCTCAAGATACGTTTGCTTATTTCTTATTATGAAACATATTCCTCCATTTCTGAATAAAAATGTAAAACACATTGCAGAAAGTAATAAATTAGTCAAGAACTTGATAATTTAAAGGAAATTCATTGTAGGAGATAAGATCTATGCAAATGTTCTAGCTGTAATAAAATGCCTATAGCACAATGCTGTAGTCAGTAGAGACCACAACAGAAAATTTGAAGTGTGAAAAAAAAACACCTTTGGAGCTGGTAAAACAATACATTAGAATATGTTGATGTTATAAATAGCGCCATAGTTTACCTTTACAAGCTTGAAAGAAGACTCCAGAGACTGGAACAGAAGAGAAATCAAAATAGTTGGCCTGTTTCAAAATCTGTTACAATGCTGTATTGGAAAGCACATACTCCCTTCATTAACAAAATTATGGCAGCTATAATGCTTTGTACATAGGAAGGGAAATGAAGGTTGTAGCAACTTGGAGATTTGAGTCTCTATATGAAGTGTAAGCCAGGTGGAAAACTGACTTATTATTGTCCAGTGTTCTGTTTTTGTCAAATATAGGCCTGAAATGAGAGGATGCACCTAAGCAATGCAAGTGACTGTTCTAGGGTGGAATAAATAAGCTCCCTGCTCCCTGCACTTCAAGAATTCTTTGTTGAGATGCTTCAGAAACCACCTAATGGAGGCTACCTGATGGTGATTGTGTAACTAGGTAGTGTTACAAAATGTGACTAAAACTGATCAGAGAGGGCTTTTAAAAAAAGCTGGATACCTTCTGATGTGAAATTTTATACAATTTTAGTGTTCCACCATGTAATATGTAGCATGTTTTTTTAATTATTTTTCTTTTTCATTTCCTTAAGGATTATTTTTGGTGGTTAAATTTATTACAAATAGATGCACAAAAAGTTAGTGAGGTGGAAAGATTTTGCACATAAACTCCATTATATGAATCTCTGCATGAACCATGTGTTATTTATATACAGCTATGCATAAGCAGCACATAACAGTTTATGTTCCGCTGTTGTTGCACAGGAAATTGTATGCAACTACTGGCACATAAAGGTTTGTCTATTATAGCTTCTGGTATTTAAAGCTTTCACTGCCTTAAGATATTTCTCCTCTTCTACATGGAAATATACTCAGTAATTGGTTGGAAAAAAAATCTGGGATCCACTTACCATGTCAAGGATAATTCAGAAGTCCAGTGGTTTTAGTACCTATTTTTTCTTCAGTATGTTTGTATTGTTATCCTTGAGGTGTTGAAAATGGGAGGCAGAAAATTTCATTCCCAAGTATGCATTTCTGATTACCCCAATCTTGTCTGCTTAAGAATTTGGGAGACAAGCACGCTAAGGGCTGTATGATAAAATTATAGGTAAAATTCCCACACCAGCTGTTGGTTTTTTGTGTTTGTTTTTTTTTGTTTGTTTGGTGTTTTTTTTGGGTTTTTTTTTTTTTGTTTTGTTTTTTTTTTTTTTTTTTTTTTTGTTCTGTTTGTTTTTTCTCTTGGTGCTGCTCCTTACCACAGGTCTCTCCCTGCCTCAGTTATAGAAATGGTTGACGCTTTTGTTTTCTTGAGCACTTTTGAGTGATTTTCAAGGGTACCAAAACACTGCAGCTTCACATACTCCTTAATGCAGCTGGTCCCAGATCTGCCACGTTCCAAGTGCAGCCACAGCAACTCTCTCTGCTAGAGAAGCAGGCATTGAGCTCAGGCACCCCTTTATATTATACAGGTTTGTATACATCTGCACTAAAAAAACCTGGAATCTTCTTTGACATCACTGTGTACATCAGTGGAATAGAATTCTTACCTTGGTAATGCAGCCAGACACATTTCTTTTCACCCTAATATAACAAAAGTTTAACATCTTCAAGGTGTTGTTGAAGAGTAATCGAATTGTTCAGCAGTTGAGTGAACTGGTTAAAACACAAATGACTAAAGTGTAATTTTAAAACATGTCATGATGTTAGTTTTTAAAAAAAACCACAGCCCTAGAAATGTAAACTGACTTTCCTTTTACTGAATAGCACTATTTATTTTGCTCCTTTCAATTACAGCACAGAGCTTTGGTAAATATAGAGTTCTAAGATATTCCTGCTGATTTTCTGAATCTTGTCCATAACCTAAGTTCTTCAATGAAGAGCCTGTAATAAGCATAGATTAAAAAGGGAGTTGCACATTTGTGGCTAGGGCTATAAACCTGCATAGCCAAAATAACGCTTGTGGAAAAGCTTACTGCTTGCAGGAAGAAAATGCATGGTATTTGTGATAAGAAAATCCTACAAAGCTGTTTTGAAGAGCTGGAGAAGGCAAGTTGCTAATTTGATTCTATTTTCTGCTCCAGATTTCTGGTGTAAAATGGGACCATGTTGTGAGCTTCTCTCTTTACGTTCACATATTGTACTATGTATATATTGTGCCTGGTAATATTTAAGGAGCTGCTGTCTGTTTGGCAGGATGATTCAGATCACTTTCCTTCAGTGAGTGGAGAGAGGCAGAACCACAGCCTCCACTGGGTCTGAGGAGGCTTTAAGATGTTTGTCTCTATCTGCTGACTTAGTAACACTCCTGTATACACAGGAGGGTGACTAAAACTCAATAGGAAATGGAATCAAGAGCAAAAAGAGAAGGAGGCGGAAGGAGAAGAAAACAGAACCCTCTAAGAAAAGAGAGTCCTGGATTTTAGACTGACAGAACTGATTGCCAGAAGTGCTTTAATTCCTTGGTTGCTCCTCAAGCAAGATTCACCACTCATCCCACTGAGAACCAGCCACTCCACAGACAATTACTGCTGCCAAATGTATCCTGGATGCCCCCAGTGGATCGGGATTTACTCTCTACAGCTGGATCCAAGTGGAGTTTGGCATGTGGTTGTTTATTGTTTATGAATTTTGTAGCTTAGATGCTACTCCCTGATTGGACAGGACCTATCCTTTTTTGCAGCCACATGTTAAGTTCATGGGCTAAATGCAGACTCAAAAATTCTTTTCTCAGGATGGTTTGCTGTCTGGGCTCAGGTCTTTGAACCTACTCCTCATTACTATGCTGCTTGCTCATGTTCCTCTTAGACTTTGAAGAACTCGGTGTAAAACTTCATTTGTGTCTCTGTTTTGAAGCAGGTATCAAACTTGTATGACTGCATGTTTTGAAGATAACTCTGTACATCGTTAACAAATGTGACCATGTGAAAATTTGAGTTCTGAATTTTTTCTGCAATTTGGAAACTTCTTTCTGTTCCCTACAGTTCTGAGAGGAATGTATAGTTTCATTTAATAAAAAGGAAGAAATAAAGCCCAAAGCTGGTACCAAATCTTAATTTTTTTTTATTTTTTTTTTTTTTTTAAAGCCTGGAGAAGTTTTAGGAATGCAGTGCTTGCCTACATGATAAATCCATTCAAACCCATTGCTGACATAAAGTGGATTTGATAAAATGTGCTAATATGCTTTTTTATTTTAAAAATTGAGGCATAAATTTTATTTATATTTTAATATATAATGATTTAGGTAAGTACCATACATCCTGTGGCCAGTTTTCTTCCAAAGCTGTTTTTAGAAAGATAATTAAACTTATCACTCAATATGATTATAAATATCAATACTATAAGTCTGTTGTGTCACAGGTATATCAGTGTCTGAAACAGAAGCTGAACAAGAGTTATTTCAGACAGCAGTGATACTACTGAATTTTAAACAACTAAGAAGATGATCTGGGAAGTTCTATTTTATATAACTGGAAGATAAAATTTGGAGTACATTTTCCATGAACAAAAAGCAACAACTTTGAGGTGTCAAAATATAATCAATATTCTACGTTAAATTTGAGAAGTTTCCTCAGACTCACAAATACAGCAATCAGCATGCTTTTTTAATTTGAACTGTAGTTCAAACTTCCCAGTCTATTAGCACCCATTACTAATGGACCAAATGCAGTATCTTCTGCAGTAAAGGATACATTCCCCAGACCTCTTACACTTTAGATCAAAGATGAACTAAATATAGATTATTGAATGTAGAAATGTTGTGTTGCTATTTATTACTTGAAGTGACTGTTTCTGTAGTTTTTCTTAATGTGTAAAGGTATAAGTCTTCATAAACATCTCTGCCATCAGGAAAGTTAAGGACATGTAAATAGTACGAATAGTGTTGATAAATAAAATAAAATGAAGAGTTTGTCCTATATAAGTTGTAACTTTAATAGTAACAGGCAACCACAGCATAAATTCAGTGACTAATTCAATGACATGTCTATTTTTTCCAAATGTCCACTTGCCACCAAATGCACAACATAGATGTGAAGCTGCTATGCGTACTAAGTTTTTTTCATTCTCAAAATGTCACTGTTACATATGAACTTTCTACTTTCCTGTCTGGTATGGAGTCTACTCAATTTATGTGCTGTGTCCTATGGTTCCAATAAACTGAATTTGAACAGGAGAGACAGATTCAATTTGTCTCTTTCAGACATGCATTTTGTTTATAGATTTGAATCCATTTTACAAAGACTGTAGGGTTTTATAAAAAAAAAATGTTGAATATCTCATTTTCCTTACAGTGATGCTCTGATGTTACAAGAACAATGAGGCAATCAGTGTTCTAGGGGTGTCGTCTACTTTGGAATCATGGAGTCTACCCCCATCAAAACTTTATAATCCTCAGGAAAGTCTTTCTGAGCCTTACTTCCCTCTTACACAAAGTGCAGAGCTAGTATCAAGCCCAGTACTACTACATACTGAAACAAGAAGTGCTCACTGAAGTGTGCACATCAGCAGAAAGTACACTGTGTCTGTTCAGTGGTGTTCAGTGGCAGTTCTCAAGAGCAAAATATTTGAACTTCCACTGGGCATACACATTTTCTGACCATGGCTGTAAAATGTGATTTAAGTAAAATAAACGCCGGTTGCATGAAAATTAATGGCTATAAAACTGTTCATGAGTTATCTGAAGCTTAGAGAAGAACCCAAATAATAATAATTTTCAATTTCAAAATGGCAATTCTCTGTGAGTTTTGAAAAGGGCCATAGTTTGTCCTTACTATCTAGCTTTGTGATGGAGACAGGAATATTTAGGAAAGTGTTAAGATGTTACTTGTGAAAGCAGAGGTTGGACTAAAGAACAGCCTTGTTAGTCTTATGCCATCTATATGGTAACAATAGCACTGAAATACAGCAGTGAAAGTCAGTACAGTTTTGGTCTGGGTTTAGGTTTGACATAACTTTACAGAACTATAAATGTCATAATTGCACTCTTAAGAGATTGTGATTCACACAAAACATTTAGTATGTTCTATAGCAAAAAAACAAACCAGCAAAAATACCCAAAAAACAAAAAACAACAACAAAACAAAACAACCCCCAAAACAAAAAAACTCATCTTTTCGTCTTTTTCTTCTTCTTTTAGTCAGAGCTAGAAGCAAGTTTGTTTAATGCCTCAGGCATATTAGTTGACAGTATGTCCCTTAATGGGAGATTTTGCAAGAAGCCTTGAAACAACCTCTTGTCTGTACTTGAATGTGACCCATTCAAGTATAAAAAGAAAAGTACCTTCAAGTCTGACAGAAAAGGAAACACTTGCCATCTAACTTTAAAGTATGGAGGGGACATGTGAAAGAATAGAGAATATTCATTATACCAAGGGCAGTTAGTGGCTTTGGTTCATTCTTCTCAGGTCTTAGTCATCTTCAGTTACAACTTTTCTGCATATGACATCAAGAAACACAGCCAGAATTGGTTATAGATGTGAATCTCATTGGTTAAACCACGCTGAATTAATGTATTTGATTTAATCAAATTTATTAAAAAAAATTAACTTAATTCCCTAATTTAAGGCCACTTCATGCGCTATTTACTTTAAATTTAGCATGTTGCTGTATTTGCCTCAAAGGCAGAATACAGTCATCCTTACAGCTTCAAAAAATACATTTACAGACCTGATATTTCAGATAAGTGGTGGTGTAATCCAACAAGGGGTCATTCTAGAAATGGAATTCGGTATTTGCTCTGTTTCTGTTGTAACACTTACCCTGTGCAGAGTAAAGAATATCTGTGTTTAGAACTTTATGACATTCCTTCCAGTGTATCTTTACTTTCCTTTCCAGTAAATATGTCAACTTACCATATGTCAACCAACTTTTCACAAAAACTTTTTTTTTTTAATGCATCTTTCATTTTTCGTGTCTTAGCTCTCTCTTTCATGGTTTTCATTCCAAGGCACCAGGAAAATTATTTTAATGTGGACCCAGTGCATGATGATACTCTTTATTCTGGTCCCTGATTTGACTGGGGATATACTTGGAAATCTACAAGTCTTCATTCTCTACTGTAATCATGTCTCCCAGAGACCCAGCTCACAAACTGAGCAGAAAATTTACACAGGACTGTTGGACTTGTGAAAATGGAGAAGCTATAAGTCAAAAAAAAAAAAAAAAAAAAGCTATCACAACTCACAACTGAATTCCATCATCCCATCAAGTTCTTTATCAATAAATGTTTATTTAGTGCAGTGAAGGCTGACCACAAAGTTTTGAAGTTGAAGCAATTCAACAAAAGCCAAACACCACATGTAGCTGCTCACTCATTCCATAGCTCCAGCCATGTGTCAGTGGAAATTGCTTGTATCACCTACTTCTGTTTTGATATAACTAGATTAACGTATACGGATATATTGTAGTATTATTTCAAATTATTTTGTCTATAAGCAATACATTCAACTTACAAATAGTGGATTAAGCCTTTTCTATTTTATCAGTGTGGAAAAATTTTATCCCTGTTACACCAGAGATTAGGCTTTGCTTTTGAAAGACTGTTGGAAAATTATATTTCTAAGAACTTTGAAATGCTCATAATAAAATGTGCCATCTTATTATTAAAATGTGCCATCTTACTACTAGCTCTTATGTGGGGTAGTGTAAATCTTAATTATTTGAATGTGTATGAATATGCTGAGTAACGAAAAGCTTTGTGATGTAAAAAGATAACTGTGCAATAGAAATGTGAGAGATAATGACTATACTGGAAGCTAGGAAAATTTGTATTCTAGGGTTAGAATAAACAGTTCTAAATTCTTAATTTCAGTTGCATTTCTGCTCTAATGTTATAGCCATAATACATAGCTGGTGAAACCATCCATAATGAAGCCACATGGGGGGAATTCCTTCAGTTACTTCAAGGTTCTTGAACATATTTTAAATATCACTAGTCATTGCTTGAAAGAACAGAGGCACTACTGTAACAAACAACTACTTGCACACTGAGCCTGCTACACATGTATCTGCCATGTGTCTCCTATTGCCCCTTGTTAATACATTACAAAGAGAAAGGGAGAATCACACAGGTTCTCCCTTCTTCATTATTAAAATATCTTTGGAGTGTTTCTCTGTATTCTTAAATTTCAGTAGTATAATTTACTGCTGGTGTTTGTTTTCTCAAAATATAATTGGTTATTTTTAATGATGAATCACGTCTTCATAGATTAGGGAATAATATTAAAATATACACAGAATAATTAAAATAAATGAACATAAAAAGCCATTGTCAAATGAATGGTGAAACATCATTAAAAGTACATTCTTTGTTAGAGAAGTTGCTGCATTGCTAAATCACTCTTTGAAAGTGGTGCTTCAGTGACACTTTCTGAGAAGAATAGATAAGATTTTGGAAACTGTGCAGTTATCTGGTAAATCAATGATGATAGATTTCTTACAATATCTATGTAAGCCTGAGGGGATAAAAGGTATTCCATGTTTCCTCCATTAATATTTCCATCAGTGTTATTGTGCTTGTATCATTGGCTACAGCAATATAACTGTACTCACAGGAAGAGCCTTGGGTTTGAGATTTTGGCAAGCTTGTTTGAAATAAGGCCCCGCATAAATATAAAACCCAAGAACTAACTATAGCTTGCAAAGGTCCTTGCTCAGAAAGGACCCCTGGGTGTCACCATTCATTGCCGCAACAACAGAGTTGGTAAAAAAATTAATTAATGAAGAATGCCTCTCAAACTATCTGGTAAAATAAATGTAGTGCCCACTATAAAGCCTTGAACTTGATCAGCTTGCTTCTTTTTCAGCCATGATGTTAGACTATCAGCAATGCTATAAAATTCAGTGTCTTGCTCTGAATTTACTGCAAGTACTAAAGAATGTAAAGAGACCATAAATATAAAACCTTAAATATAAAACCCCTTTTTTTTTTAATATCTTTTTTTCTGTCTCATTAAAATCTTAAGATATAGAATCATAGTCATGGAATGATAGGGATTGCAAGGGACCTCTAGAGATCAGCAAGCCTGCTGAAGCAGGATCACCTAGGTAAGGTCACACAGGAACACATCCAGGAAGGTTTTGAAAGTCTGCAGAGAAGGAGACTCCACGACCTCTCTGGGCAGCCTGTTCCAGTGCTCTGTCACCCTCACAGTAAAGAAATTCCTCCTCATGTTGAGGTGGAACTTCCTATGCTCTTGCTTAAATCCATTATTCCTTGTCCTATTACTGGGCACCACTGAAAAGAGATTGGCCTCATCCTCTTGACACCCATCCCTCAGATAGTTATAGATATTAATAAGATCCCCTTTCAGATTTCTTTTATGAAGGCTAAACAGCCCCAGTTCTCTCAGTCTTTCTTCAGTTTTAAGTCCCATAATCATCCTCATTACTCTCTGTTGGACTGTCTCCAGTAGATTTTTGTCCCTCTTGAACTGGGGAGCCCAAAACTTGATACAGTATTCCAGGTGTGGCAGAGTAGAGGTGGAAGAGAATCTCCCTAGATTTGCTGGGCATGTTTCCTGATGGACCCTAGGATATTATTGGCCCTCTTGGCAACAAGGGCACATTTTTGACCCATTGAGAATTTGCTGTCCACTAGGACTCCAAGGTCTTTCTCCATGGAGTTGCTCTCCAACAGGACATCCCTTAACCTGTACTCGTAGCTGTGTTATTCCTGCACATATGCAGAGCTCTACACTTGTCCTTATTGAACTTCATGATTTTCACTTTTTTCCAGATCTCCAGCCTGTCCAGATCTCATTGGATAGCAGCACAGCCTTATGGTGTATCAACCACACTTCCCAGCTTTGTATCATCAGGGAACTTGCTGAGGTTAAACTCCATTGCCTCATCCAGATTGCTGATTAAGGTAATGAACAAAAATGGACCGAGTACTCATCCCTGGGGAACACCACTGTCCACAGACCTCCAATTTGACTCCGTGGTGCTGATCACAACACTTTGAATTCTGTTGTTGAGCCATTTATCAATCCAACTCACAGTTATATTGTCTGTTCCACCTTTTTTTGAGTTTTGTTACGAGGATATTATGGAAAACCACGTGAAAAGCTTTACTGAAGTCAAGGTATATGACATTCCACTGCTTTCCCTTCACCTACTCAGTTGGTCATGGCTTCATGTAGGGCTATCAGGTTAGTCAAGCAAGGTTTCCCTTAGTAAATCCATGTTAGCTACTCCTAATAATCTTCTTTTCTTTCAAGTGGTTACATACTACCAATTAGATTATTTCAGGGAGTATTTTAAGAAAAAAAAAATTCTCTTTCTCTTAACTTATATATCACACATTTTGTGCTGTGGAATATTATTTTTTAGCATATTGCATTTCTTTTAGGAAACAGAAAACACATACAAACTGTGTAGAAAGACTGGAGTGTTGATTTTTTTAAGCATGTGCTGTGGGTTTATGATACAGGATGACATTGTATGAAAAGAAGTATAAGCTGTTAGACTACCCAATAACATGAGAATGATATTCTGGGTTTTCATGCAGCACAACACCAAGTCCCTCAACTTGTCTTCATTTCTGAAAAGAACTTGTCAGAAAACAGGAAACTCAGATATGCACTTGTTCCAGTAGATGAGATCTTCAATCGATTCTAGCTTTTTGCATGTGATGTAAATATGAGCAAATATTTTGTAGGCAGCTGTTTCTGGGCCTTCAAGCTTTACCCAGTTGGCTGAGATGTGAACAGAAACCGCAAGGGGTGCAATTTTTGAAATGGATCCAAAGCAGTTTGGCTTATGCTGTTTCATGTAAGCCTTATTTTTGATCATGGTGACATAGGTTAAAAATAGATGGGATGTTTGTACTGTTCATGAATAGCAAACACTCCAGGTTCCTCACTGTCAAAACTAGACAAACTAAATCTGTTTAGTCTGACAGCTATGTTCCTGCTGTCACATTTTGTGAACTGGTACTGCTGTGGAAGACACTGGAAATGACACAGGAGAAAACCGTGTTTTCATAGGTAGACTATGCAGCAAAAAAGGGATGCATTAACAAACTAATACACAGTCATCTTTAGAAGATAGTGACTTCATGAATTAGGGTGAATTTTAAATGGATAAAATTGCAATCAACTTTACAAACAATTGTGGAAAGATTTTGGTCGAGGCCTCCTGCAATATTAATAAAATTAAATATACACTTTTGCTTCTATACAAAGATGCTACATATGCAGTTTGGGAAGACTGGGAAAAATATACCTGAAGTTTACTTGCTGTGGTGGAAAATGCTGAAAACTTGCTTTTCCATTCACTATTTGGTGAGAATAAGCAACCACATGTATGTATGAGCATGTTAATAAAAACCTGCCAGAAATTTTCTAGAATCTAACACTTACATGAGTTTAGCTGGAATTATTCTATTTCTTTGCTCTTGTTCTTCAGCTGTAACACAACTGAAGGACTTCTTAGTTTCATTCATAGAATGATAGCAACAATTTAAGAGAATATAAAACTTTTGGTATTGCTCTATGATATTTATTTGTGCTTTGTAAATTAAGGAGAACAATATGACATTTCTATGTATCTTGCAATGAAGATCCATTGAAAAAAACCAATTATCATGCCAATTAATTGATTTTTTGAAGTATTTTTATTTTATTCATTATTAGCTCTGAGGTATTTATAGGAAGCTAACCATAAAAAGTTATAGCTACATTAAGATGTGGAACATTTTATGTGCCAAAGTAATACCAGATGCACAGTTAAAAATGATGCAGAGAAGGTTATTAATTGGGAAGTTTAAATCTTAGCCAAGTTTATTGACTTCTCAGTCAACTGTATTTTTTTGCTTGATTGTTTCTTTCTTTCTCTCATTTTTCTGCAGAAATACAGGATCAAGCATGAAAAGAAGAGTTATGTTTTATGTGACATTCTGCTTTTGGATTCAGATCCTCAAAATTCCTTCTAAGGTTTGTTGTACTTTTACTAAGGGGTCATTGTAGGTACAAAAAAGATTTCTCATTAACTGCCACATCTGAATATGACAGTTCCTAACTTCTAACAATTTGTATCTATTTTGTGTACTTATTAAGGATATATATATATATATATATAAATTTTTAAAATAGGCTTTTGAATTCCCTGAGGGTTCACTAGGCAGGACATACTCAGGTTTGTCTCTGACACTTTTGATTAAATGCATCTCTGAGGAAAATAAATTGGTGTAAACATCAGCAGGTTTAGGTTGGGGCCAGACAAAAGAGACAACAAATGCTATTGCAAAGGTGGTTCAATTCCAGCAATATTTGGAAGCTGTCAGGAAGACAATTGTTACGAGAGAACAACAAAAATAAACTCAAAAAAAAAAAAAAAAAAAAAAAAAAAACAAAAAAAACAAAAAAACAAAAAAAAAAAAAAAAAAAAAAAAAAAAAAAAAAAAAAAACCAAAACAAAACCAAAAGATCCCCCCCCCAAAACCAAACCAAGCAACCAAACAACAACAACAAAAAGCCTGAACAAAACCCACTAAAGATAATTAAGAGAAATCTAAAATTCCCAGTGGGAATAAACTGGGAGAATTTTATAATGAAGAGATGACTTATAGTAGTAGAAAAGGATGCTCTTTAACTGCTGAGAAGGGGAGGTTACTGAAGAAGTCAGAAACATGAAGAAGAGAGGAATAAAGTATATTAAATTAATATTTTTTATAATTACAAGGAAATGGTCACATTTGGAAGTTCCTTCTTTTCAGTGGTGCTTTTATTGGAAACTTTTTTTACTGCAAAAACATTCAACATTTCAACCAACAACCTCTCCCTTGCCACATAAAAACACACAACCTTGGCACAGTTTGATGAAAATAATAAAGAAATGTTTTAAGTTTTGGCATATCGTAAATGATTTTTTTAAAGTATCTAAGCATTGTGCATTAATTAAATAAAATTTCAAGTTGCAAGGAAACAGAAAAAATGCTTACAACAAGAAACCCCAGGATACCATTCCATGAAATCTAGGCACTACTATTCATCTTGATAGAAAATATAATTTACAAGTCAATATTGAGGTAGTATGTATTTATATTTCCAAGTGCAGTAATGTGATCAGTAAGGATAAGATTTTACTCTCTTAAATTTTCTGGAACAGTGAGCATTACCTTAGCTGACTGGCTAGTTTTCTACGTCATTATATTTTGGTCACAGAAAAGCTTAGTTGGGTAATTTCTGAGTGTGATGTTATATTTTAGTTCAGAAGATAATATAAATGAAACCAAATGAAAAGTTATCTCAAGGAATAAACTTTTGGGTATACCAATGTGATTTTTAAGTGCTTATATTAACATATATGTGTATAAATATATTTGTATAATACACCACACAGATATTTTCACCATTCGGTGATAAAGTTTCTTGATAACAAAAACTACACCAGTTGACACTACTGTTTACCAAGGCTTCATTTGCAGTGAAGTCAACATTAATATTAAAACAAAGGTAGCATGAAAATTGTGTACTTTATAATTTAAATATGCTCTATGTGGGAAAGCAATGTGGCATTCTTATAACAGATACACAGAATCCTGCAGTTTATTGAAATTCTGGTAAGAAATTACCTCAAAAAATCCTCAAAGCTGATGCAAGTTAATGTATTTGCAAACGTTTTGATTTATACTATATGATCAGTAGCATAACAAATCAAACTTAAGCTCAGGGTGTAGCATAAATCATAATGGAAAGCTGTTTATTGGTATAGCACCTTAAGAAAGAATTATAATAACATTTTTGTATCTAGCTGTACTGGAACAACCATGGGTAACCCCTGAGAGGTCGAAGTGGAAATATAACACAGCCTCTGCATTAAAATTGGAGCTTTCATTTTCTATTTTTTGAACTACTGTATCACGCTACACCATACAGTGTTGTCTTGTGCTACATCTGAGTGAGCTGGTACGTCTGCATGGCCCAGCAAAGAACCATCCTGAAGTAGTAAGCCTGAATTTTGAAAACAAAAATAATAAATCAAAGCTTGGTGTCATGCTACTATAAGGGCACTGTTTCAAAGTTCAGGTGTAGCTGTCTGAGAGCTCACTAAAATATACCTGCTTAACAGTCATCTGAGAGGCTATCCCAACTTGAGAAGGTTAAGGATGAGGAGCTTAATCTTGGCTGGTCAAACATAATGTTGCTGAAAAGTCATAATAAGTTTATTCCATGCTAGTATAGTCATAAATTTATTGTCTGTAACCAATAAATGTGAACACCTGGTAGGTGTTGTCAGCAGTTCTTACAGACACAGAAAGTTTCTGACTGAAGTGCAGTACATCCCTCTGTGGTGGGTTAGCTAGTCCTTTTTAAAACATCAGTGATTCCCCCCCTCCCTGGGTCTTCTGTATAGATAACCTGTTCACAGCACCTGTTTTCCAGCCCTGAACTGGTTGTGCTCATCATAGGAACTGTAACTAGAGTCCATGAGTATAGGCAGTTATTTTTATTTGTTTATTTATTAAAGATTTAAAATTAAATGAAATCTTGTAGAAATCTGCAAAGGCTTAGACACATTTCTTGCTGTACAGTTCTGTACAGTTTCCTGCTGTGCAGTTTCTGTCCATCCCTGGAGGTTTTCAAGACTCAAAAAAGTAATATAGAGACTAATCTGATCTGACCAGAAAGATTATGTTATTTAAAGTAGGATGTTGGACTAGAAATCTCCACAGGTGTTATCCACAATCCTAACACAAGAAACTGTTTATATGGCTGGGGTGTGTGTGTTCCTCTTCCATATATTGCTTGTAATTTTTTTTTTTTTTTTTGTAGAATTATCCTCTGACTTTTTTTTATGCTGGCATATCAAGTCTGACACACAAAAACCCAAGGAAAAAAGCCATTTCTTCAGCAGTGGGGATTTATTACTCTTGCTGGTGTCCTTAGTTTTGCTTTATCTTACCCTGTTAGTTGGGGCCACTAGCAATCTATAGTCCTTAAAGACACAAAAAATTCTTTAAACATTAAAATACTACAGTGGCTGAATACACTACAGTTCCATACCCTCTGCCTCTAATCACTGACACTATCACAAATTCCTCTGAAGATAACCTGGTAAAATGGGTGACCTGATTAAGTGCTTCCTTATTGAACAGAGCTCTCCAGTCTAGCAAGCCTTCCATTGTGCTTCTGTTTGCTGGAGGAATTGATCTAAAAAAAGTACACAAAGAGCAAAGACTTGTCAAGCCACAGCATATAAACTGTGTGCTTCCACCTACATCAAGAGGACTAGAAATATAGTTTTTCATGTAAGAAAGAATTTAGGGTACATTGCATATTTTGAAATCTTTTTCCTAAATGGCTTCTTAGACACCTTAATACTAAATACAAAATTTACTTAGGAAAGAAGGAGCAATTACTATCATTGAAAGCAAGCAGAGAGAGATAGTATCACTTTATGTTGTGAGTGCATCAAGGTGTTGGAACTGGATGACAGAAGCAATGCCATTCCATAAACATTGAGGCAGCTCATATCAATACTGTACAAAAGGAAATATTCACTTGACTCTACCACAGAGATCAGAGGATATATTTGTTAGGACTTTGTCATATGTCACAGCTTAGTAGGATGTCAGAGAACCCAGACATCAGGATATTAGCACTTCCCAGTGAGGCTCATATGCTTTGAATTACTTGACAGATAAATCCTGTGCATTTGTTCATTTGGGAAGAAAAATTCCGTAGGAGTTTGGGCTATTAGCTCCATAGACAGAATCAACATCTGAATGTTAGAAAGAACCAAAATAGTGTTCTTTGTGCTGCACATGTCATAAAAGACTTAAATTTTTATTTTTACTGTCTCATTTTGTGTGAAGGACCAAGAAATATTGGCCTACTTAGGTGTCAAAGAATTTAAGAAGGATCGAAGAAATGTGTAATACATATTTCAATTGAACTGTCCCTGGAAATGTTAACATTATCATAACACAAGCTCTTCAATTACATGCTCTGGAGGCATCACGGATTAATGCATAAACATTTAGGATCTCACTCTCTTTTTACCCTCATGCCATGGCATATTGCATAGTGTCAGAGTATTCACATTCCTTGTTTTAGACACCTGATGTTGATGCTCTGACATGCTTTAATGTATGGACTTACCTTCCTTTATTGATCTACTAGGAGGAAGGACAATGTCTATTTTAAAAGATCCTGTGAAAAACAGAATTTTGGGTGAGGAGTATAGTTATTGAAGATTAAATGGGATATAAAGACCAAGGTAGTGTGGCCAAGAGGTCTAAGGTGCTGGATCAAGGCTCCAGTCTCTTCTGGAGTGTGGGTTCAAATCCCACAGTTGCCAGAAATGTCTTATAGAATACAGTAATGATGAAGAGCAGCCCTGTGGAATGGCAGTACCTTGAAATGGTATCCTGGAGTGCAGTGTCACCTGGAGTACTGTGTGCAGCTCAGAGGGGCAGCATAGCTGATGAAATGAAAGGAAAGAATATTCCGTAGGAGCAACTGAGGGGACTTTGGATGTGTCTAGTTTGAAAACTAAGAGACTGAGTAAGTAGTGATGTTGCCATCTATAGCTTCCTAAGGAGCAGAAGTGAAATATGAAGGTGCTGAGCTCTTCTACTTGTTACCCGGTGATAGGAAACATGGGATTGGTTGAAATATGTGCCAGGGGAGGCCTAGACAGGACAGCATTTATTTACCAAGTGGCTGCTCAAACACCAGACCTGGCTTCCTGGAGAGGAGCTTGAATCCTCAAGTGTGTCACTGCTTAAGAGGCATTTGAACAATTCCCCAAGCAACATGCTTTAACTTTTGGTCAGCAGTTGGACTTGATGATCATTGTAGGTACCTTCTAACTGAAATATTCTAGTCTAATCTAATTTTTTTTTTCCTTCTGTCTTCATAATCAGATGGACTGAGCTTCATGACCAGATGGCATTTTTCATGATGCACTATGATTCCATGACCCCAGTGAGTCATTGGAGAGGCAGCTTGTTTTGGGAAATGAGATGGCTGTGGAATATGGAGCTACAAAGCAACTGGTGTATGTCTCCAATAAATCCTTACTGTTGAAAAAGATTTTTTTTTTTTTTTTAGCTAAGACTGGAAATATTTAGGTCTTTCACTGAAAGAGAAAATGATGCACCTCCAACCCACATTTCTGCTTCTGCAAAGGGAGTTTTTTCTTTCCTTGCTTTAATACATTGTTCAGTGACTTCTGAGCTATGCATGCACTTAACACAGTAAATAAAATTATGGTTTTGAATACCATATAGTTAAAGATAATTCTTTGTTAACCTTACTTTCCCTTTTCAAGAAAATTATATTTTTTAGCTTTTTCTGACTCATTTGTACTGGGTTTTGCTTCCTTGTTAGAGACAGTGTGAGTAAAGCAACACTTAGTGCTCACTCACCATTTAAAAATGTTACCATGACTCACTTTATTTTAGGGGTTGTTCTACTTGACTGTGCACAATAATAGGTGCTTTGCAGTATTTCACACAGATTTGGGGAAAATAACGTCCTTTAAAGCAGCAGGTCCCAACACTGCAGTATGTTGAGTCTTGATATTCACATTAGTTATGTTCCTTCTGTGTTGTGAAAATGCATGAAAAGGTTGTCTCATTCCTTTGACATGGGTAACCTATGTTACATTTTGAACAATGACACAATATTCATATCTTGAATCTCAGTCCCACACAGATCACTAATCTTAACTCTTAGGTATTTATGACTTATTGCATGTTAAAGCCAGGACAAGTGGAGGAAATGCTCTGCTACTATATTATTAACTCATAAAATGAAAACCTCTTCAAGATTCACAAATGAAAGTAACTATAATAGGCCAGAAAGAATTTTATGTATTTCAAACCATGAAGGGTGTAAGCTGTTGTTATGAGTATTAGCATTTAACACTATAAATAGTTCACAGTAGGGCCACCTGGGCCTAGCATTCTAACTGTTTAAATATCATTCAACAATTATGAAAATGTTTGAAAATGTTCTTCTCCTGCTGGTTCTAAAAACATATTTCTGTCTTCGCTCTTTTATTTGTAAATTTAAATATCAGTAGTACATCTCTACATTATGGCTTCTTAAACCTGGAAGTATTTGTTTGGAAAGCAGTTTCTTTTTGAATTCTGTCCATCGTATTTTACAAGTTTCATAAAAATAATGATTTGTTGCTTAGTCTGAAATTTTCAAAATAGTATGCATCCATATTCCAAATTTTTACCAGCTCAGGATATGTAGAAGTGGCCTCTTAACTAGATTGAAATGAAGTTGTGTTTCTAATTCAAATTTCTGAACATTACAAACCTATAAAATCAGAGAAGGAAATTTCAGTCACCTATTCTGACTGACGACACAACTTTACTGTCTTGATTTCAGTTTAAGTAAGAATTTATAACATAGGAAAAAAAATTGGTCTTGATTTCCATCTGTTTAGTCATGAACTGCTAAACAGTCTTTTATAAACTTTTCCAATACTTAATTTCAAAACTTAAAAATATGCAGAATTTTTGTGGTTTCAATTTCCAGATATTATGTTGTGTTTTAAAAGATTGAAAAATTTTCTCTTATCACATAGCTGTTTCCTACAGCAATATCAGGAGAGAACTCCATGGGAGCTGACTTCAGCTACAGAATCAAATCCTCTCTAGATTTCTTCTGGTTGAACAGTCTTTCTTGGAGGTAGTTTCAGACCAGGGTTGAGGCATTGGTCCAATAATCTTTTTCCATTAATTACTGCATGTTCCTAAAGCTATTAGCTTCATGAATACTCCCACTCTGTTTTTCCCCAATACCATGATTAGTCTTGAGGCTTTTCTTTGAATCATCTCCAACTTAACAGCCCACTTCTTGAGTTATGAATATCAGAACCAGTCACTCTATATTAGTAGAAGCTGATATAGTGCCAAATGCAAAAGCAGAATGTCAGGTATTTTTATCAATATTTTCATTTATAAATTGACAAGTTTTGGCAACAGTGGCCATATTCTCTGATGATATTTACCTAATTATCCAGTATAAGCTCTGTGTCCTACTCAGAGACAGTACTTCCCAGGGCTTCATCTGTACAGACCAGCACTCTTTGCTCCAAGTTCTATGTTTTGTTTTTTTTCTTTAATTATTTTCCTGTGTTAATAAGGATATTGTTTAGATCTCTATATCTAGTCTCTTTGGATGAAGCCATGGAGTTCAACAAGGCAATGAACTCTTCTCCATCCCCCTACTCAAGTGTGAACTCATTCATGGCACAGTCTCTTTAGGGGTGTACTTGCTGCAGTGTGGCCTTAGCCACAACCACCATCTCTGAGACATCCACCTTCTGTGTCACCATCTTAACTATGGGCCACAATCTCTTTGGGTATAAACCTACTATTCATGGCCACAGATGCTTCAAGGTGTACCTGCTGCAGCATGGAGTTTATCAAGATGAACTTCCTTCTGGTCAAGGCCAAGCCCATCAGCAATGATGTTAGTACCTCTGTGTTAATATATTCAAGAAGGAAAAAATATACTGCTGTGTGAAAGAGCAGCCAGAGATATGAGCAAGAGAATTCCCACATTGGAGAAATTCCTGGAAGAACTAAATGGTGGAGGAGGGGAAGACTATGAGGAGTCCTCTCCCTGAGGAGTAAGTAGTGACAGACACAACAGCAGAGATGACATGTGAACTTATCACAACTCCCCCATTTTCCTGCTCTGCTGGAAAGGGAGGGGGAGGAGGTAGAGAAAACCAGGTGGGAAGTTGAGCATAGAAAGAAGGCAGAGGTGGAAGGAAGCTTTTTAACATTTAAGTTTTATTTCTCTTTAGTCAGATTTGATTGGCAATAAATAAAATTAATTTTCCCCAAGCTGAGTCTGTTTTGTCCCAATGGTAATTGCTGAGTGCTCTGCCTGTCCTTATCTTGACTTATGAGCCTTTTGTTATTTTTTATTCCCCCGTGTTCAAAGGGGGAAGGATTGAGCTGCTTTGTTGGGTACCTGGTATCCAGCCAGGGTCAACCCACCATATGAGCACCATATCATATAGTCTGGGATATCCCTTTGGTCACTTGGGGTCCACTGACCCCTTTTTCCCCTCACAATGTCTTGTGCAGCCTCAGCCCACTTGCTGTTTGGGTGTTTCAAGTAGAAAAGGTCTTGACTCAGTGTGAGCACTGCTCAGCAGTAACTGAAATGTCTGTTTTCAGCACTGTTTTGGTCACAAATAGCACCACAAGAGCTGCTATGAAAAAAATTAATTCTATCCCAATCCCTACCAGTACATATATGAACTACCAGTGCTAATCAGATGACATTCTAAAATGTACATGTATTGAGATAAACTTTCCATAAAACATGGTGATTGACAAGGAATAAAATGAGTATGGTCATGGTATACAGCATCAAATGAGGTATAGCTAGTGAAGAAAAGAGATATAAGGAGAAATTTTTTTAATATGCAAACAAAGAGTGACAAGAAAACTGAAGGGAGACTATTACGATGCTTATCAAATAAGCAGGGACAAAAACAGGTGATGTGAAGAAAACCAGGGAGTTTATTGCCTTTTCCATTTAATTTTCATTAAAAAGGTCAGCTGTGATGAGATGGGTAACACAATTAACATCCGTGGTGACAGATAAAGAGCTGGGAGGTTATAGGAAAAAATATGTAAGATATTACTTGGATAAGTTAGATTATTTCTGTTCATTCAGGTGTGACAATAGGCACTCCAAAGAAGAGGATCTGAAGAGTACATGTTGCAGTAGTTGTAGGTAGCAACCAAATGGGAGGCCCATTGCTGCTTACAGTAGCAATGTTAAGAACATCTTGATTAGCATTACCCATGAACTAAGAGCAAATGAAAATAATTGCTGCTGCATATATTTGACCTTTAGAAAAAACACCCTCTAATGAGAGACTACATTGGCCAGAACAGTAACAACCTTTGAACAGGTGCTTAGATTGGTTTATTTTCACTTGAATTGCTTCTGGGCAACCTAGTAGAAGATGGCAATTGTTCTTACTGAAAACTATGGAATGTTTTGTCTTTTGTAGATAAAACTTGTAGGTAAAAATTTGGAACAGCAAGTTCTTCAAATTCTGAAATGCAAAATAGATCAAAAGCAGTTTCTGTACTGAGTCTGTTATTGTCCATTCAAACTCATATCAGTGATATCGTGTAAGTAATAGTTATATAAAGCAACTGTTTGATCCATAGTTGTCAGGGGACCAACAGTAGGGGATGTTATTTTTAGAGGCTATATTATTGATCCAATTTATTTTAAAACGGCTTTCATAGTTTGGCAGAAGGCAGACCATACTTAACAGAATATTTCACTCCCACTCAGAGAAATGATACGATGATTTTTGATAAATATCTTTTTAAAATTTTTAAACAAAGGTGCATGAATTGATGTCCCTCCCTTCCACCTGACACCATGCTGCTTCTCCCTGCCACCCAGCACTGGTCCCTGTCCCACTGGGCCAAGCCACTGGTCCTCCCTGCAGCAGGACAGCAACCCACTCCTCAGTTTCCCTATTCAAATGACATGGAATAACAGGTGAAGATTGTCTTGTATGAGGCTGACATAGAGTTAATTTTCTCCAAACAGCTCTCATAGTACTACATTTTTTATTGGTACCTATAAAGGTGTTGATATCACATCCATGTTTTGACAGCTGCTGCATCAGGGCTGTCACTTCAACATTGCCCCCTCAAAAGTAAGCTGCAGGTGGGCAAGTTCTTGGGAAAAGACACACACAGGACAGGTGACAAAAACTGACCAAAGGCATATTCCATACCATAGGACATTTGTTCAATAATAAAATCTAAGAGACAGGACAAAGAGAAGGACTCATTCATTCTTATCTTTGTCCTCTAGAGCAGTTACTGAAACTTCACTTCCTGGGAAGTGTCTGGCCGCTGTCTGCTGAAAGGACAAATCTTTAATTTTCCTTTGCTTCCACATGTGGCCTCTCCTTTTGCTTTATTAAACTGCCTTTAACTTGATCCAGGAGGGGTTTTTTTCCATTTTATTTTCTTAACCCTGCTGTCCTGCTTAGAAGGTGAGTGATAGAGAAGCTTGGTGAGCACCTGGCATCCAACCAAGGTCAACACACCACAGTTTGGTGATACTTCAGAGTCATTGGCTTTAGGCCACATGAGTCATGTTGACATATTTGGAAGCTGTGTTGCCATATTTTCAAGAGTAATTGAGCTACCTCATTTAAAGATTGTTCAAGCAAGTGTGGAAAAGCTCAGGTAAAATTACACATCTCAACAACTGGCTGGTTGGATGCCAGTTTATGAAAAAGAAATAATTTATATACCCTGTTGGACTGTTTCTTTGAAATCTCAGTATGTTACCTTGAAAATACAGGGAGTAGGTAATCTGCCAGAAGAAACTGGCAGAGCAGCACTGCAGTCATCTTTCCATTAACAGAGTCAATAAAATCAATGAAGCTGTGCCAGGTTAGACCAGTAGGCAACCTGGTTGGAGATGCTGAAATATATGACATATCATTGAACAACTAATCACCTTATTTAATAATAATGAATGGAAAAGTTGTTTCTGGATATCAGACAGTTACTTGAATAAATTAAAAATCTGTTGCTCATTCCTGTCACAGTAACATATACGTTAATTATTGTTTGACACTTGGGAATTTATTTGCTATTTAGATTCTTCCATCTAAAAATATCTATGGGAAGAATCTCTTAAAGAAAAGGAATAAGAGGGAAATAAATGATATAATTCTATCTGTTTAATCTCCTACATAAGGAGGCTATAAGTCCAGTTGTGACACAGTTTTTAGCAGTGATTGTATATGTATAAAACCAATGCCTTTTCTAGTTAAACCTTTTTTTAATTTCCTACATGTTTTCCCTTGCAAACTTTTGAACTTATGAAGCAATTGAAATCCAAGTGAAAAGAGTTTCCTAAGTCTCAAAAATAGTGAATTCTTACAATGTTTATAAATTATGGTAATGCAGACACCTGATAAGTACTACAGATGTTTTTTTTTGAAGACTGCAACATGAGTACATTACTGAACATTGTGAAAGCCACATAGACTTTGATTCATAAATATCCCTGATAAGCAAGAAAATGCTACAAAAAAGCATGTATTCTGTGGGACAGAGAGGGACTGCTGTTCACCAAAACCTGCCCACTACCAGCTGTCCACTACCAACTCTCTACCACAACCAACTCTCTGCTGCAAACTTTTTCCCACCAGGTGCTTCTACACCTCTGACTCTCCACAGGGACTGCTGTATCCAGATTGGCAGATAGCTGATGGCACTGTGCCACTTCTCTCTGTTGTTATGATGCTGTGCCACTTCTCCTCACCTGTCCTCTCCACACATGTCAAGATCTGCAAAGTCCTTAAGCATCAGAGAGGGTTCTGTGTGGTGCCACAGGGAGCCCTGAGTGCCTGGCAGTGAGTGGTCTCTCACAGGAGGCAGAAGGAGGACCCCCAGTGAGCTTGTTCCTACCCTGCCTACAGCACATGGTGCATAGGGGTAGAAGGCAAAGGCATGCAGGCAGGGGCAAGCAGTGAGGGAGGCTTTGTGGTGAAGATGAACACCTAAACACTGCCTGGTTGGGAGACCCTGCCATTTTGTAATATAAGCCTTGCTGTAGTGGCATACAAAACCTAAAATTTTGGCCAGCATAAGTCTGGACAGTTAACAGAGAGGTGGGATGGAAGGTGGGTGGGGAGAACTACAGGATGGTTTTGCTTGGGAAGCCAGGGAGAACAAAACTGTCCCACTGCAGGGTGGATTGGTGGCTTCGTGCCATGTGTCAGAAACAGTTCATTGCTGTGTGGTGGGTAGAAGCAGCACAGTGACAGGCTGGAAGCTGGAGGAGTGGCAGCTCTGCAGCACAAATGAGAGGACCAGTGCAGCACAGTGCCCCTTCTGCTGATCCACATCGAGCTGTCACTGCAGAGAGTCAGTGGTGTGGGAGGTCTGGTCAAGAACTGGCATCTGAGAGTTGACAGCAGACAGTTGTCCTAGACCTTCCGTGGGATATCAAGAGCTGAGATGTACAACACTTTCCATCATACTAGGGTCCCCATCTCCAGCCAGAGAGAAATATTCAGCCGCAGTGGGAATTTTGGCATCAGTTTCAAGAGGGGTAACATTTTTACAGAGCATGGTGACCAGAAATTGTTTAACCCAGGTTTCTGAATTAGTGGGAGGATTGAGACACAGTAAACCGGTTATAAAGAAGAAAAGTCTACTGTATTTTTCTGTTCCATATCTGGAACAAACATATTTCTTTCTACCTTGCAGTAAAAATAGGGGGAGAAATCATAAGCAAGATATTGTCTTTTCTTTGTAGCTTCCAGGAAAGCTCAGTTATTCATTGCCCCATGAAATATAAAATTGTAACTCATCATAAGTGATTTGAACAGGAAAATCTAAGAATCATTTACACTTTTTTTGAACTGCAAAATCCTCAGTGTTCATTTAAGATGATATGATGAGCTGAAGTGAAATTCTCAAACATCATTAATCACTACAGATGGCTACAAACCCATTACATCTTTTAAACACCTGTTCACTTATCAAATGCTCACATGGTAAGATACCCTTAGTTCATGTAAGTACATTAGGTTTAGAATGTATAATTAGCTTACAGCAACTGTACTTGTGCTAATTACAAATACCCTGAAAGAAAGAAGTGGATCTTGTTGAGTAATGGGAGTGGCTGGAACTGAAAACCAAAAAGTCTAGACTTAGCTACAGCTCTGGATGACTCAATGTAAAACGTTTGTCTTATTTCTGGTAAGCCTGGTTAAGTTCCACCATGAGAATATAAGTGAAATAGCTTGATCTTCTCTGTCATCAATCACAAGAGGACATCACCACACAAAATTTATCACAATTTGTCTCTTTGGAAGAGAGTTTCAAGACAGAAATATCGTAAAGACCAAATTATTTCTAATTCAAATGGATTACACTATATTTGAGAATGTGGTGTTGGACAGAAATTACAATCACTTGTCATACATTGAGTCTTAGCAATATGACACTCTCTGCTAGACCACTCCACTCACTAAAGTGTTTACTTTATCAGAAATATTTAGTGGCAAGACCATTTATTCCCAAAATAATAGCTCCCCCTCTTTGGGGTAGTAAGATTTCACTCTATCCTGCAGAATGGTTAAATTAATTAAAGAAATTAACAAACCTGTATGTCAAGTGAGTTTGTACAGTATCTGTTGAGAGCGTTATTTCACTAAGAGATTTCTGTGCCCTGTATATTAACTTCATAATAAAGGCACAGGAAAATTCTTATCCTGTGTAAATCAATATAAACTTTCTAGAGATATGTATTTGTCTAGCATCTCAGGATATAGACTGCAATTTTCTCATAAATTACCCTAAATACAGATCTAGTCTGGAGGACAGTATTCTGAAGGTATACTACATGAAGAATACCACATTAGCAATTTTGACAATACTGAATACTGATGAGATTTTTTTTATTAGAAAATTTCCAAATGTCTATCTTTGTATACTGCCATTGTACATACTTGTACATAATCATACCAGAAAAATGGTAGGAGGAGAATAAAAAAATAAGGTTAGAGATAGACTGTTTGCAAGGGCTTACAGTGATAGAACAAGGGGCAATGATTTTAAATTAGAGAAGAGTAGATTTAGATTGAATGCTAGGAAAAAATTCTTTACCATGAGGGTACTGGAAAAATGAAACACGTTGCCCACGGAAGCAGTGGAGGCCTCATGCCTGGAGATATTCAACATGACGCTTGATGAGGCTCTTAGCAACCTGATCTAGTTGAGAGTGTCCCTGCTAACTGAAGGCAGTTGGACTAGATGACCTTTAAGGGTTCTTTCCAACCCAAATTATTCTATAATTCTATGATTCTATGATAAAATGTCCTAAAACTAGAACAACATCACATTATCATGCTGTAAACTAGAAATGCACTTCAAAACATTTTTAACATGGCCATACTGTAAGAGCAACTCAAGATAAACTACATTTATAAGCCTTACATTAAGTTTGATTAACTTAAAAATATGAAAAATTCAGATATACATTTAAGCTTTACTTTTTGAAATAGCTTTTATGCCACAAGAGTCAGAAATCTGAAAACTGGTATATGGCTACAATGCTGTATAGCTATTTCCCTGAAGTTAATCAGCAGAAACTTTAAAAATGGATGCATAATCCTGAATTTTTTCAAAGCCAGTATATATCTTGTTTTTATTTATCTGGACACTGACTGCTCCTATTTCATTTGGAATAAAAGCTGGACTGGCTGTCTGCTGAGGCTGTGAGTTCGAGCCACACCTTTGGGTGGGCTCTAGTGGTGCAATCAGGTTAGCACGCTGGTGGGGGTGAGCTCCAGTGGTGCAATCAGGTTAGCGTGGTGCTTATAGAAGCAGTACAAAGCCAAACAATGCCGAGGTTGTGAGTTTCAGCGTGAGCAGAGCATGCATTCGGAAGTTCACCTTTTAATTGGTTGTCCAATCCTGCTCGTGCACAGCTGGGGTAGGCCTTAATTGGGCACAGGTGGGCTTGGCACAAGCTCATGCCTCCCACCTTGTAATTAGCCACACCTGATTGCCTCATTTCACTACAGTTGTCCATATCGCAGACTGTTCTAAAGGTCCTGCTAGACAGAAACATCAAACAAGGTGAATCGTAAAAATCTGTAATATCTGCTACAACTATTGCTTGAAATGTATTTCTTCTTAATCTAGTACTGCCTGGTTTTACGTAGAGATGTAAGAAGTTTCCCAAAGTTCCACTGGTAGGTGAATTAAATATGTGAAAAGAAAATGTATAAAGAAATAGACTGAGATAGGAGAGAGCTGGTGAATTAAAACTACTTCTAAACACATCTCAAAAGGACTAAACTATGCAGGAATACAAAAACTATCAGCACCTTACATATACAAAATTATTATCTTAATCCTGCAAAGTTTATGTCCTAGAGTATTTTGTTAAGAGAGTTTTTAAGCTCGTAGGGTAGGAAAAATATAGTCAAAGGGAAGGTGAGTGGCAGCTCATTCCTTCATACAGCCTTCAGTTTCATCTAGACATTCAACATAAAAAGTACATTACTTTACATCCTTCGATGTCTTATTCTGAGACAGAATAAAATATAAGGGTTTGATTTGCAACTTATGAATTCACCCTAGTCAATTAAAGGCTACATCTTAGAAGTAAAAGTGTGTTCCCAAAAACACATGGCAAAACTTGTTTTTTAATTATACATGTACTGTAGTCTGACTTTGAAAAGTATTTGCAAGTGAAAGATGTGTTCTCAGCATCTTAAATTGGTGTCAGTTAATTAACTAATGGGTGTGCTTTACGGGTCTTCTCCTGAGGTAAAACATGTTAAATCTACCACTTAATATCCTAATATGGATTGACAGTGTATTAGTAAGCCTGGCCCAAAGTTTCCACAAAATATCTTCACATGCAGTTCCATTGGAAGCATACCAGCAGGTACAGAATGGAACAAATAGGACATCTGGTAATTCTTCTAAAACTTTAATGCTTTTCTCCTTAATAAAGCTTGATATGTAAACAAAAATTGCTGCCAAGTGACAATTCATCTATATTTTAGTAAGTTTTTGTTAAGAAAGACTGACATTTCAAAGCCTTACAACCTGGATGGAGAATCTTATACACTAAAAAGTATAAGTATCACAAATGAGACACTGGAATTATTAGTTATATACTATTAGATTGATAATAATTCCACTTCACATTAAACTTCTTCAAACTGCAATGTTTTTACTTTAATATGCAAGCTCTTGAGTGCTGCCTCCTAATCCTGACTCACAAATACATTATTACATTTGAAAAATTAGTTTATTTCTGGATTGATAGTAGCCCACCAAAAATCAGTGAATGCCACCAAATTTGTCATGAATCAATTTTTTTTTCTTATTCATTTGTATCTCAGTAAACATTATATTTGACTCTTAAATGAGACTCTTGAGATAGTCTTGAACTGCTTTTGGCACATCATGGTTTTGTTGTCGTGAAGATTTCAGTCAGCCCATTGTGGGCAAGTGGATCCTACTGGTCAAACTGTTAGGAAGACCTCATCTATACAAAAAAAGTTTTTGCCTTTCTGATGAGATGAATTCACATTCTCTTCTCAGCAGCACTTATGTTGTACCTCCTCTACTCTGTTCATAGAAATCTGACAGAGTTGCTACTTTTTTTCCAGAACTCTAATCTAGCATTCACCAGATTCAGGACTCTAATTTTTCAGTTGGTTACTTTGTAGTTCAATTGGTTCTTTTTCCAGCTGCATCTTTTTTTACCTCTTTCAAATTGCTCTTCTGTAGTTTTCAAGTAGCATCACGATTGCATTATTTATTTAGGTCTTGATTTCTACCTACTCCAAACTGAGATACAAAGACCTATTTACATTCTCCAGGGTGAATTTGCAGACACCTGTGCTGGACAGTATAATATTCCTACTGGTTTCTTAAATTCTAGAAGATATTAAAAAATCTGTATGAAGATCTTATTGCTTTAACAATAAACTCAATGCAGCAACCACAAAAGCATTGTTTTGCAATGTATGTCTTTTTAAGTAACTGAGTGAGACTTTTCAGTTTGAACTAGTTATATTCTTTGGAATGAAAGCTTTCATTAAAAACATAATCATATTTCAAGCTTATATCTCCTCTGTGCTTTGATAGCACATAATTCAGTGTTTTTATTTTAGGCGAGTGCATATGCTAAGGAATAAAAAGAAAGTGGATGAATTGCACATTCATTGTGAAAGTGTGAAAAAATACTGCAAATTCATACGAGCAAAGGCAGAGATGTGTGTAATTCCATGGTTATTGAGGGTACAACTTCATGATGAATAGAGATTGTCCTAGAAATCAGGATTGGTATAAATTAATTGGCCCCACTTGCTGTATACTGGATGGAGTCTACATTGATAATGTTGCTATTCACACTGGATGAAGATATATTCTTAAACCTTTAGCAAAAGCTTACTAAATATAAATTGGAATTTAAGATGTTGTTTAAAAAACTTTCTATCCTTCTGGTTTCAAGATAACCTTCACAATGTAAATCAATCTGTAGGGCCTTTGTTGAATTTATAACAAGAAAACATAAAATAATGTCACCAGGAGAGGTTAAATAACTCTTCTAACTGGCTTTCAAAAATCCCAGGTCTTTGCTATCAGAAAAGATAGTTTCCCTGAAGATTGTTAAAGGTTTAAGTTTTACATGGCCTTTAGAGATTATTCTACAAAATTATATCACTAGTTTTAGCAAGAGTTTTCCTGTGAACTGATGACTTAAAACCTCCTTGTACATGAAAAAGAGCCTTCAGAATTTTGGCTTCTTTTTTGAGACCTCATTTGACAGAATTTAGAGTTGAAAATGGATCACTCATTACAGTTATATATGTAACAGTTCTCCATGGCATCAGCTGAAAGATTTTAAGGATGGTTTAAATACATTGTGGCATTAAAAGTGGTTGGAACATTTTCACCTGTGTGACATTTTGGCAAAATACACTGTTTCACCAAAGCATGAATATTCCATAGAGACGTAACTACTTCATAAAAGTTTTGCCTAAAAAGTTTTGGTTTAAAATAGAATGCTGTTTGGAAAGGTGGGATATAGCTCAGTGTCTGGTGTACTGTCTTGAACATTCCTACTGGAGATTTATGTCTCTAAACTGGAATTTGAAAGCTCTGCTGTGTTATAAATACAGCAGTGACCTGCATTTGGGATCAATGCTCTACTACCTGAGCAGTCAGGTTACAATAAATGATGCATGTAAACAATAGTAAAAGGATATGTATAAAATATAATTATGTCTCAAATTTAGATGGTGTTACTTTTATTTCTAAAATGCTCCATATTGTAATCTTCCTGGACTTTTTGATTTTTCATATTTTTTAAATCAAGGACTGTTAAACAAAAACACTGGATATAAATGATTAAGGACATCTCAGGTCCTCAAATATTGTGATGTACTCCAAGAATTACTGCAAGTAACTAGACTAACAATACACATGAAATTTAGCTTGTTTTGTCACACTTTTCCAATTTACCTGCACCAAATATAATAAATCAAAATTACAGCTATCCCACAGCTGATTGAATAAAATGCTCATGTAATGAAAAATTGTACAGTCTTGTTCTCAGTAAAGTCAATGGTAGGTTTTAAGTCAAGCCTGTAAACTTAATAGAGAATGTGTTTTTCAAAGACCAGAACTATAATCAGAAAAGAAAATGTTGTGTCATCTGAAGTATGTAATTCATGTAACTCTGAAATACACTTTTTTTTTTTTTTAAATTTTCTTTCCAGGTTTTTGGATACAAAAAGACAGAAGACTTTCAGCAGAGGGTCTACAACTCAGTAAAGCAAAGAGATAAAGTACAGGCAAAGAAAACACTCAGAGATGCTCATTCATCCCACCTTTCTCTGGGAATCATGCTTAAAAACATTGCTAGTGGGTGGTCCCTACTTACTCAACAAGAAGAGAGAGGAATCTCCAGGGAGATATTAAAATTAAAGACAAGGTATTTTCCACTGGCAGTGCCTTTATTTCTCACCAATCATAGATAAAGAACCTGTGTCAACCAGGGTCCTGATTTAGAAATGTCTGCCAAGTGCCTAAAGTCAGAGAAAATGAATCTGATCTAGGACAGGAGATACTGGACATTCAACCAAATAATAGTTCTGGCTGTACAGGTGAAAATGTCTTCATGATCCAGACTTGGATCATGATGTAAGGTAGAATGTCACAAGTTTTACAAATGGTATAAACTGGCAAATATTACAAACCTGTTCAGCTTTATGAGAGCATGACCAGTATGAAAAAAGATGCAAATACATGTCCTATTTGACAACAGCTTGTAGTCTCATTGCACAATATACAGTATATTCAGGTCTTGTGGAAAAGAAGGATTTTGACTTGACATTGTTACCCCATATTATTCCAGGACAGAAAAAAACCTATAAACTTTGCATTAAGGGAGGCTGCTAAATGTTGTTTCATTAAAAATATTTGTCCAGGTGTACGATAGTATCCCCAGAACCCATTTAAAAGAAAGGGAAGGACTATGATTTTCACTGCCCTTCATTCCTCTCAGTGCTCGGGTCTCTACATTTCAATGATTTATTGGACATAGGTGGTTGCTTTACCTTTTTCCAAATTATTTACCTTTTCTCTTTTTTCCATCTCTCTGCTTCGTATGATTTGTTACTGACTTCTTCATACTGTTAATGCCCCCAGAACCATCCCAATTAAAGGACTGTGTCGTGAACAAAAAAGCAAAGATAAAAATGAAGGCTGGTTTCTAGCTGCACATCCATAGAAAAGAGGCAGTTTCTCTACAAATATCCATCACTCCCCGCACTTTCAAGAAATAATTATTTATCCTATTTATAATTATTGCCCTTTCTTAGGAACCAAATTATCCTGAGATTTTCATTAATGAGGTAAAAACAAAGATAGATTTTTTTCTCTATGCTTTAAGATATATTTTGAATACAAAGATACTTGGGATTTTCATTCATTTAAAAAGTGACATAGGAAAGCTCTAATATTATACTGATTAATTATTTTTATCAGCCTTTAAATAAATAAAAAAGCATCTACATAATTTTCTCTTTAAACCTCTATTTATACTTTGTATACAAGCACACACGCACACATATGTGGTTCCCTGGGTTTTGTTTGCTCCCTTTTTAAAAAACAGGGCTTACATTTCCCTTTTTCCAGTCTATGGGAACTTTTCCAGATTGCCATGTCTTCTCAAACATGATGGCCAGTGGACTACCCACTTCAGCCACCAGTTTTTTCAGCACCCGTGGATGTATCTCATTAGGTTTATGAAGCCCAGGACTAAAGAATATTCTGAAAAAGAAGAATTAAACCTGACAAATATAAATCACTCTTGAGAAGAAGACACAGTAGTAGATTTTGTCTCTCTGGGGACAATAATAAGTAATAAAAGTGAGAACAACTCTTTCTAAATTTATGTCCCCATTTTAAAATTTTTCTAATGAAGGGATAGAAGCTGCTTGTTACAGTAATCTACTGCCATAAAATGAGGGCACTGAGGCCATTTCCTTTTTTCATCTTTAAGAAAGATGATTTCCAGCATTCTGTAACAATTATTTGTAATTTTGCAATATTTTGGTTCTATACATTTACCTTTTGCCAGAAGAAAGGATAACAATGTGTTGAAACTATCTGAAAACATCACCTTATCCTACTGCCTTCCATTGAAAAGTCAAAATAAAAATTTTTATTATAATTTTTAATAACTTTTTAATATTTAAGGAAATACTTGATAGAAATTCAGTAGAATAAGCTTAATTGTATTTGTTTGACCTGGTTTAAAACTTGATACATGAAATCCTACACTTACCAGCTAGAATGCTGTTTTACTTGTCATCTCTTGAATATAATCCATAGCTGTAGATTTGTTACCTGCCTGTCTTCATTTTACAGAGTATGTCCTCTTCTTATGGCTTTTATCAGAATGTAGAAGATTGTTGAATGAAAATTTGATTCAGAATACTTAGTTGATTTAGTTTTAGTTGCTAAAAATGTTACAGTAATGTAATACTTTGGCACTGTAATGATATTTAACTCTAAAAACCCTTTCCTTGTAGATAACAGGATTTCCATGAGTTCTGTGCTGCTTAAGCTCTAGGTTCTTCCTCCTGAAGTAAGGTTGCAGCACACTATGGACATGTGAATGGGAATGGAGCTGGGAAGGTACTGGAAAGGAGAAGAAAATCACTTTCATTTTACTTATTGTGTCACACTTTCTTTTACTGTCTTCCTCTTCCTTCTTCTGCCTTCTTTGCCTACATTCTGCTTCATGCACTCTGTTTGGTCTGGTATTTGCTCTTTAGGACTTCCTACCTCCAGCTCACTGTTTTTCTACTGTGTGTTTGTTTCTCCTATCAGCACACACAGTTCCTTGTTCCATGTCTATTGACACTGATAGTTCTCACAGGTTTATTGTGCTTTATAACTTCTTACAATAGACTTATAGCATGTACTTAAGCTTTTGATGAATTTACATTGAAAGCTAACACTGTAGTTTAGAACAGCTCATCTAGGCTTGAAGTCATAAGTGCCCACATTACTGTGACCAGAGAAGAGCAACAAATCTGGTGAAAGGTCTTGAACACAAATCTTATGAGGAGCAGCTGAGAGAACTGGGGCTGTTCAGTCTGGAGATAAAGGAGGCTGAGGGGAGACCTTATCAGTCTCTACAACTTCCTGAGAGGAGGATGTAGAAAGGTATTTTGGTTTCTTTTCCCAAGTAACAATCACAAGAAGAAACTACATCAAGGTTTTACAGGGAAGTTTTAGCTTGGATATTGGGTAAAATTTCTTTATTGGAAAGGTTTTCTAGCACTGGAACAGGCTTCCCAGGAAAGTGACAGAGTCACTGTCTGTGGAGATATTTAAAATCAATGTCAATGTGATACTTAGGTTCATGGTTTAATGGTGGACTTGGCATTGTTTGGTTTACAGCTGAAATTGGTGGTTTTTTGGATGGATATTTATCGTTGGTTCCAACCTAAATTAATCTATGATTCTATGGATAGACAGAAAATTTACACTGATAGTTCAGCAAATGCTTCTTTAAAAGTACAGAAGCACTTTTATGGATGAAAAGAGGTGGCATGACTGACATGAAATACTGTTCTAACCTTTTCGTCTGTCCTTGTGGAGATAGACATTGACTGAAACATGACTTGCTCTGAAAGCATAGGAGAGCCATCTGCTCCCAGTGACACTGTGGCATAGGCTGCTGTTTCTAACACTAACAAGTAAGAAATTAATATTAAATCAAGTGAGTGCTCCACATACATGAACACATGTCTTTCTGTTGATGCCTCAGGGTCTGCTGTCACTTTCTTTCAATCAGCTGTTCACCTGCAAAGTGCTGTGTGCAGAGCCCCAGCTTTTCCAGACAGTAATATTGAGAGACTGAAGAAATAATGTTGGCATTAAGGCTCAGATTAGACATATAAAATCACATGATTTAAAGAACTCATTACTGCAATCCACATGCTTGTACTTAATGGTTATCCAGAAAATACCATTTGTTATATGGATTGAACTCATATTGACTGTGCTATTGTGTACATAATACATCTCCCAACATGATGTACCAGAGATATGTTATCACTTAACAGCATTGTTAAATGCTACAGGGGCATGAAAGCTGTGAAGTTATTCCACAGTGAGATGTTTTAACATAAAAGCAACAAAAAATAAGAATAAGATAGTCGCAATGCCTGGAAAATCTCCAGAGATCAGCCTCCAGCAATTCTGCAGCACTCTAAACAATACCATAAATAAAGGTAATTACTCAAATGATGCTATAAAGCTAAGTCAGACATGGCCTTGTGGAGAAACCTCATGCAACTAAGTGGAGGAAAACTCTACATAATCATGTAGGAAGAATTTTTTTTACTCTGTTTTGTAAATATTATTTCTTATTAAAATATGTACTGCAGTGCAAGAATTATACAGAACATTGATCATTTTCTTTCAATAGCTAAAGCATTTTTTTCAGAGTATGGGGTGTTTTTCTGTACCTGGAGTTCATGCTGTTGTCTAACTATAAGACCAACAACAGTATGTTTGAATGACAGCTAATTGATTGAAGCTAAAACCACAGCAAAGACAAAGCCATTCACAAAAGCTCACAGTTTAACTGCAGTTTCCAGCTTCTATGAAAATAAAGCTGCCCTACTCAAATAGTAGGTAAATATCCTCCTATGCTAAATAGGTGGAGCTGAGTCAGATAGTGTTTTCTCATGGTGGGAGCATTCTCTGCAAGGTCTCTAACCCACATGTCCTATATATATTGCTTGAGCAGTGTCAAGAGAGTGAAAGCTAGACAGGAAAGTATTCCTTTGCTGGGGAGACTTTTAACTGGTATTGATGTAAGTTATGATCTCCTTCCCCTTCCAGTTTCATATTGGAGACAAGGGTGCAGCTGTGATGGAGAAGGCAGTTCCTTGGTGTCTGCAGTTGCTACCATGCAGTTTCTCTAAAGACTTCAAGTTAATCCTCAAACCAGAGGTGTACATCCTGAGAGTAATACAGTTCCCTGAGCTCTAGGTGCTCACTTGCTTTTTTGTAAGAGAAATTCTTTAGCTGTATGCTTCCAAGCATAAAATCAAAGTTAGTGAAAAGCCACCTGAATGTCTCTATTTTCTTGCAATTGTCTTCAACAATACACTTGGAGACTGAAATACCAATGATTCTTTCTGCCTTACTGTCCTGATTCTTAGAGCAGCTTCCAAGGATTACAGAAATTTCTATCCTTTAACGATTTCCATCACTTAGCCTTTAAAGCAAATGGCATTCAGCTTGTTTTGGGCTGATATCCTTTGTACTTTTTTCTTTTTAAAATTCAGCCATCAGTCAACCCCAGTATACATAATTTCCTCCTTGTCTTTGTAGCTCTTTAGACCTTGAATTGAACTGAATGGAATAGACAAATTACTTGCAGGCATGATTCCCTTGGTTGCAATGGAGTTAGAAAAATTATGAGCTTGTCTTTGTGAGAAATAATTGTGTACATCTGAACATTGTTTTTCTAAGCACCTTCAATGCCATTGTAGTTAGTGAGCAGCATAACCCTTCTAATGAGTGAAGCTTAAGACCTCAGATTTATGTGGTCACAGATTAAAAGTGGATGCCAACAGCATTACTGCTCTGTGTCTGCCTCAAACCACATGAACAATAGATTGCTGTCCCTGCAGGATGGATGACTGGATGGCTCATGAAACTACTCCTCGTTGCCCCATATATCAGTCAGCCTGAAATGAACCACCTCACATCTCTTTACCTTACTATGAGATATTGAATATTGCGAAGTTTCAAGAGCTCTTTCCAAAATTTTCAGAGAACTTGATATGGAAAGAACTGATTCCACTAGATAGGCAGGATAAAGGGCTGTCCGCATAGGTATTCAAATTTTAAAGATTCTTTGTGATCATCCATACTGCTTTACAGTTTACATTCCTACTAGATGCAGACCTATGGCATCTGTTAAGAAGCCACATTCTGTTTGGCACAAGATATTACATCTGGATAGGTATTTGGATAATTGTATGTCATGTTTTTTATGATGATTTTACTTTTCAATTTTTTTTTTTATTTTCAAAACAAAGAAATTGATGAAAAGAGTGGTTGGTCCTAGAATGAAAGTACTGAATCTCTTCAGTCTCTTCAGGATATTGCATTCGTGTTTTGAAATGGAATAAGAACATATTGCTTTTGCTCAGCATCATTAAAAGGTGACTGTCAAATACTGAGATCCTTTGACAACCACAGTCACGTAGTCACCTGCCTTCGGTAACACGATTAAGATGCTCTTCCAAGCACTGTCACACAACAATAAATCCCTTCTTCCCTGAGTTCAATTTAAATATAAATTAATGTTTCTGAGAGTGACAGATAAAGCTTTAAAAACAAGAATTTTATACAGAAAACATACATCAGCAGGTACAACTTTACATGTTTTCCAGTTTGAGCTGGCTTCACACTTGAAGAATGTAGGATTTGTTTGGATTCCATGACTACGGTTTCGGTTTTTTAGGTTTCTTTTCCTTTCCAGCAGGGATATCAATTGTGATAGCAGGCTAAGTAATAATTACTGGGATCCTTGAGAGCTATTAAACAGTAAGCATCTGCCAAAAGTTACCACGCACTGGTATCTTAGATACCAGAGCTATTTGCCTCTACTTAGCATAGTATGTCTCTGGGATTTTATGATGTGGCAACAGTTGGCAGTTTGTGACTTACTAATAGTGACAACTGGATCTATGAAACCATCCGGTCATTTAGAATCATCATGCCTATTACGCATTACTCCAGCAACATGAACTGAAGATAGCTGTGTGCTGGTAAATAACTTAAAAAAAAACCAAAACAATAAAATTGTGAAAAATTACACATATGAAACAAATGTAACTGGCACTAAAAATAAAAAAAAATATTATGTGAGGTGTGAAAACTATTGTCTTCAAGAGGTTTTGAGAATGTATGTCAGTTAGGTCTTCATTGTCATGATGGCTGGATTAATTTTTTTATTAATAATTCACTTTCAAAGAAATTAAATTTTGGTCATCCTGAAACTCATCAGAAATATCAGGGAAATGATAAAAATAATTTTGTAGGGAAAAAAAAAGAAAATAATTTTAGAAATATTTAAGTTTTGAAAAAGACAATTAGAAAAGGGTTTATTCTGAAGGTAAACTAGATTTACAACAGAATTTTTGTACTGTTAATACAGCAGACCTGTAGTGGTAGTCACAGAGTGTATCTGAAGAACAGACGGAATTCAGCTTCAGGAATATAATCAAATTGAATTGAGTCAAATAGAATAGAATAGAACAGAACAGAACAGAAACATTTCCATTGGATGGGACCATCTAGTCCTACTGCCTGACCAGTTCAGGGCTGACCAAAAGATAAAGAATATTGCTAAGGGTATTGTTCAAGTGTTTCTTTAACGCTTAATACACTTTAATAATCAAGTTTTCTAACATAAAGGTCTGGGATTTTTTTCTGGACTTTCCTTCTACATTATATACTCAGATTCAGTTTGACAAAAAAAATTTCCATGTCCCTTACATTCCACAGGAACATCTGAATCATGTCGACAGACACCAGCTTCTCTTTCTTTCCTGGTTTGGGTAGTTGGGTCTAACACACTCGTGGATTTCCTCAATCACACTGCAATAAAAACATTTTATTGCTTCTAAGCATTTGTGCAAACTTATTCTAGGTTCTAGCCTTAAGTTACCTTCAGGCCATTGTACCCTGATTCCCCATTTTCTGAGATGATTAATAATTCATTTTTTTCAATTACCAGCCTGAGATATTTTGAGATATGTCAGACATTTTCTGACAAATATTAATTGATTAATTTGTGTAAAGAAATGCCATTTTGCCAGACCTCTGAGAGCAAAGCCTCCTGCTTCACCACATGGATGCACTACTATGATTTCTGAAAAGTTAAAAAAAAAAATGCCACCAGGCTTCCCTACGGCTGCACCAACTCCACCAAAAATGAGCGTGACAGGTACAGCATAGTGTGCTTAAGAAATTACTTCCAAATGTAATCCTGAACTATTTATTTATTATTGTAACAGAAGTTATATTCTAAATATTGATGTCTCAATATTTTGTAGTTTCAGGTTTCTTTGATATTACTACACAAAAGACAACAAAGTAGAAAGATTATTTCACATTAATGTTGGATGCTCTTCTATTAGAATTCTTATATTTCTGTATAAGCATCGGAAATGACCAATTCAGTGAAAAACTTGAGTTTCACATGACAGAGACCTCTTCAGATCAATTATTGGTATTGCATTTTAGACGCCATTTCTACTCTTTTAGAATAAATCCAGGAATAACAGGCTGTAACAAGAGGCTTTCACACAAACATTTCTATTCTGCTTGCTCCTGCTTAATCCCCTCAGGCCAGTGCTTTATATTGCTCCTTGGGAGATTTCTTTATGTGAAAAATACAACAGAGGACATAGTAGGAGAATGTTGCTGGTGAGAACCAGGGAGATAACATCAATCCACTAAGAATGGAATCGTCTCAGTCAAGTTTTTTCTTTGATGGCTGAATTATAATTTTGCTGTATATGTGTAGAGAGACTTCTGCAAAATCAGAAGGGATTTTAGGGAGAAGAAAGAGTTAACTGCATAGCTGAACCTGCAGGCTTTCAGAACATTTGCCATAACCAAGATTACTAAAAGTCAAATCTGACGAAGCGTGAACAGGTTTTTTAAGACCTAATTAAGATTGAGATGTATATGGAATAATATGGATTGCCCAATTGTTTTTATCAATGTGAGCTCACAAGATTTTTTTCAGTTTACAAAACAAGAAGCATTTCTCCAGATAAGTTCTTCCATTATTAAAACACACTGAATGAGTCTAAGTTCTTAAAATGCAGACAGTAGGAAGCTATAGGGAAGGCAAGGCAAAGCTTGACTTAAATCAACTCATTATTTTATTCTGGAGTGGGTTTTTTGGTCTGTTGTAAAGGGTAAATTGTAGCATAATTTAGACTTTCTGGCTTGCCTAAATCACTTGACCTGCAGAATCCTTAATTCAGTTCTAATGACAAGAATTTCACAAATATCATAATGCACCAAAACCTCTGGGTAGACTGAGAAAAACAGACTATTGTTTCCCCTTTATTTTCTCAGGGAAGAATTCTCCCAGGGTTAAGAGAGACTTTCTAGGGATCTATTTCTACCAGTCCAGGAATTAAATAGGAACCCATCTTGCCAGCATACTTTCCAAATCATATGTGAAAATAATGTCAGTTCAGTATGAAAACCTCTGAAAGTGTGATATACCACATATCCCCACATATCCACATATCCAGTGGGGATATACCACATTTCATTTACATCTAGTTATTTTTCTGTTTTGGATTTCTTACATACAATTTATTCAAGGTAATGTATATATGGCAATCTTAATAAACAGTTTATTAAAATCACCCAGTATAGAGTCCAACAATAAATCAGGATTACTTTTCACTGCTGGGTAGATTTGTTAGGCATGAACTAAACTATTTTAGGTCAATACTGAAGGTATCAGCAACCTATGGACAAACTTATTAGGTATTCTCATCACTGGTATTCTTCCATGTTTGATGAACTAAGAAAGCTCTCCATATAACCTAAATACAATCTGGGAAGGAAAAAATACATGCTGCTTTACTGACATTGTCTTCCCCTTGGGCCAAGCAGGCCATATATACATCATGTTGCTACTAAAGCTCCTTTTTTATAACTATGTTATAAACCACTAAAAGTCATATTTTATTTTTTATGAAAATACTGTTAAGATTCTAACAATATGAACCTGTAGCACAGTAAAAATTATGCTAAAAGAAAAGACACAGAAAGCACAGACACAAACAGAATGGGGGGAGTGCTGGAAGTTAGGTACACGAGTTACTTCTACATAGGGATTTAATTCCCATAATGTCAGGGATTCAGATGCCTACTGTTTACACATACACTGAAATGCAGAGTCCTGTGCTGGAATGACAGGATACATACAGAATACACAGAAAAGGTGATAGGTGACAAAACAGCCCACAGAGAAATCAGGCTGCTTAAAGTGGATGGATCTGATATTGAGGACAGGGTAGAGTCTTAACTGTTGTCTCTCTTTATGGCTTACTTATCTGATGGTTGCATCTCCTTCTGATCCCTTTTCAAAGGAACACAGCTGAGTCTTTTATCTGAAAGCTCAGACGGACCTAAAACACAGCAGGCAGTGAGTGGCAGTGATAGCTTTGCAGAACTTGTCCATTATATTTTACCAGCTGAAACATTACCCTGAAATAGGTGAGATTCAAGTTCATTTCCCCCTTCCATTTGAAGGAATTGAAAGGCACACACCCCAGTGCCCTCCCCAGCAGTCTGCCCACACCCCCAGCATGGTGAAGCAGCATCTGCCTTCAGGGCTATTGAGCTCTGTAGAATAGAGTGCACAGCTTTCCCAGTAACAGAGGGAAAGTAAAAATAGTGACAAGTTTATTTACAAACTATAGAAGAAACCCAGGAAAGTATAGTCCTGCGTCCAGATGTTGCTGTTGGGGTTGTTTCTATCATATTTTACCCAGTGATTTTTTCAAAGGGCTCGCATAAAGTTACCTAATCAATAATAATTTGAGTGATAATTCCATTCCCAAATTCTCAGGAAAGATAATTTTCATTTTCATGAAGGCTGTTATAAATGTCTACAAATAAATTATTAAATATTTGTGCCAGAAAGGATAATATAGGGATAATGTAGGGATTTTTCTTGGAGGGGTCTGCACAGCTTCACCTTGGCTCTGTTGTTCTCTGGCAAGATGCATTAATGTTTCTTTGAACATGCTTTGAAAAGTTCATGAAATACTGATATTATAAAACTTGCTTTGACAGGCTAGTATAGTATCTCATTCATATTGTAGCACATAGCATAGGCAAAGTAAAGGAAAAATCAAGAACACATACCTACTCTTCTTTCAAAAATACTTTTTCTTTATTCCTATTCAAGAAATGCAGTACCATTGCAGCAATTTATGTAGTGTAAAAAGAACAGAAATCCCAAAGCACATCCTAATTATCATGATATGATACATATTTTATGGGCAAAAAGAGTTATTTCCCCCAGCACAATGTTTTCTTTTATCTGTATGCTTCCCTTAATCCTGTCAATAACCCAGCATGCAGCTGCTTTCTGCTCATAGATTTTTGGGAAGATGATAGAAATAAGTGTGCACGGTACACAGAACTATACAAGAGTAACATAAAAATACCTGCTGCTCATCGAGATTTCTCCTTGTTAATTAACTGGAAAAATTAGGCAGGATAATTTCTCTGGTTTTTATCTGAAATACTGGAACATATTATCTTGAAAAATAAAAATGACTTCTTTGTTAAAGGTATGCTGAAATTTTAGATTTACATTTATATTCAAGGGTACACAAAATCTTTACTTATTCATGGCTTGAAGGAGTGCTTCAATATCTATATTTTTGTGATTTTTTATAATTTTAAGTATTAATTTTTTCAGAGAGTTGCAACATTCAGCACAAAGATATCCAAATTAAAATAATTTGGGGCAGGAAAAACTATATCTAAACTTATATAGGTAAGAAATGAGGAAGGAGCTGAACTGATTTGATACATTCCAACTTTCTTACACACTATATGGTAGTTTGTAAATTATGTTCTCTTCCTTCCTATAAAGTGAAGAATCACTTTGGGGTGAGAAACCTAGTAACATTTGAAAGGATGATGATAAGTCAGCTTCATTATCAATCTGAAAACTCCTGAGCTATAATAAAAATTAGTGTGGATATTTTTGTCCTCTATTGATCAAGACAGAGTAAAATACTAAGATAACTTCCATACTTTCCTGTGGGATTTTTGGACAATTGCATTTCTGTCTCTGTGGGTTTACATCCTTTTCCCTGAAGAATACCAGAATAAGGATCCCATCACAAATGGGCAGGAGATACATTTCCTCAAATATATGCCTGGATGCATTCCACCCATATAGGTTCACAAATGACTCAAGTAATAAATACTGGCCTGGCATGTATGCAAAGTTATCTAATGATCCGATTTTATAGCAGCTACATGTACTGAAAACCCATTCAAAGGAGTGTGTGTCTCTAGGGACTGCACAGATGGCCTCTGGGATTCAAATTCACTTCTCTCTCACCTCTGATTTTTATTATTCTGCAGGAGAAAATCTGAGACATTTTGCTCAAAGGAAGGTTTTCCCATATAACTGAGAATACTTCACGAAGTCAGAGTACCCTGTAATTGCTGGTTCCTGACAAATATTCTCCTGTCACAGATATTGAAAAGCTATACAATGAGCTATTCTCTTTTATTAAAGTTTCTAAACATCAGAGTAATAGGTATCACAGCAACTGTGTCTCAAGTCAGTATCTCAAGAGCAAACACCCTGGTGTTTTATAACATTAAATCTAGTATGTTTATGAAAAAAACATATTTTATGAATAGTAGAAAACTAGTCTCAAAAAAATAACCCCATGCTCTATCTCATAAGAAAATCTGGAAAGAACTACATTATTTTTATGGTCAACACAAAGCAGGTGATCAAAAGTTCACCTTGAAAATGGACAGTGTAACGATTTCTTGTTCTCGGGAGACTTAACCACTAGAATTCTGTTTGACTGCTGTATAGGGGATAATATGTCAGTTTAATGTAATTCAATAAAATTTAATTGTGCCATGTTTTTCTATCATTTTGAAAATAATAAACTTCTAAGTATAGTGGAGCTTAGAGCAGAACCTGAAGGTAGATACTAGCTGAAATTGGCTCTCTATCATGTGAAAAAAAAAGGGACTGCAACATCAAGACATGAAGCACAAAGGAAACTGAGAGTTTTAAAAATTGTTGGAGTTCAAAGTTGAGTTTTAATAGACCAGAATGAAAGAAATGTAAAAAAATCCAAATACGAAACTGAAGCCTCCGACCATGTTTAGACAGAATCACCAGGACAAAGATCATGTACACATGAGCATCTGTTCCTAAATGGGAAGAATCTTTGGATCACTTAGGTTTGAAAAGCACAGTAACAGACTTAACTTAAAAACCACTAATTACACATAGTAGTGATTATAATGAATAATTGGTTGGTATATAAATTTCAGCCTGAATCGCTGCACTCTTTTACTTAGAAATAAATTCCCATTTGTCTAATTTCTAAAATCACATACAGGAAGACAAAAATGAAAGCAAAACTCATCTGGCACTAAAATCAACACTAACCTTCAAGGACATGTCCTGTACATACACATCAAGAAGTAACGCTTTATCCAATCATTCCTCTAGCAGTGAGGATTACTGATTTTGTTAGGAAAAAGCTTTAATAGAAAAGAAAATGAAACCAGTTCTAATAGGTTTTTGGGTGGGTTTTTTTTTCCCCATAAATTCAGTTTTGAACTACATATTAAAAAAACAAAAATCAAACAAAAAAACTCCAGAAGTGGCCTTTTTATGACTAGCTAATAAAAATCTGAAATTACCATTATAGAAGAACGAGCAATACAACTCATATTTCAGTATCATAAGTAGATCTGTTGCAATAAAAATTTGAAAATTGCAACTATTATTGCTACATTTTGGAACAGCCTTTTCATTATTTTGTCACTTATCGTTTCCTTTTTTGCATACTAATTGTTACAAAATGGTTCACATTGTGTGTTCTAATAAGAAAACACTTCTCCAGAACAAAACTGCAGTTTAATAAAAACAATTCCTTACGTGATATTGAAAATTCATCCATTCTAACCCTTTCACAGCTTATAAAGTGGGATTGCTATAAGAACTTACCCACACAGAGCACTACAAAATTTTTCTAAGCTAAAAAACGTTTCAGTTTCTCCATCATTCTGGAAAACAGGAGTTTTTAATTATCCATATATTCCAAGTACATTTCTTAGAATGCAATAAAAAGGTGTTCACGTATTTTAAAGAATATTCATTTCCTGGATTATTCATATATTTTCTCAAACCTGCCTAGTCCTTGAAGTACTTTAATGTAAAATGATCCTTAAATTTGATGTCTGGCATTACTATTATCCTCAGAGGCAGCCTGAATTTGCTCTGAATTTAATATATAATATATATTTAGGCTACTTACGAATCTTTTTCATTAGAGTACATGATGCTGTAATATTCTAGAATGCATTCATGACCATCCTGTCTGTCTGACTCCCTTTCATGAGATGCTGGCAAAGACCAGTTCAGTAGGTCAGACAGACAAAGGTGTAAGTGTCTTTAATTTTAGTAGGTAAGTATGATACAGTTTAGAGTACAGGTTTGGAATGGCATGGAAGGGTTTACTAGACCAGAGGTCTTACGAAAAATGGGCTCCTGGTATTTCTTTGCACTATGGACAGAAATGGACTAAGGTTTACAATCTAGGGTAGATTCTGGACTGCCTATCAATGAAAAAAAAATAGGATCCCCTTTTTATAAATTGTTTAGTGAATTTGTCATAAATAGTATTGTGCAGTGCAATTTAAATTTGTCTAATGTTAATAAAAGAGAAGCCTGTTAGTTCACACTAATCAAAACATCTTTTACTCCACTTGTTTTACTATTATAAAGCCAGCAACTGGGTAACCATCTAACATCTAAAACCAGCTGCATCAAATCATATCCATAATTCTTCCACAGTAAGACAGAAGAGCTTATTTTCAGATTATTTTAAATTGTTTAAATTTCCAGTTTGGAATAAAATTCCAACTTTCACAAAGAATTAAAAACAAAACAAAGCAAAAGCAAACCAACAAAACAAACAAGCAACAACAAAACAAATAAATACTGTGGAATTTCCAGGGCATCTCTTTGATAGATAGCATACTCTAGAGTAGTGAATATGGGAAACTGTTCTTGAAAGTGTCAGTGTTCTTAGGGAACACAAGAGCTACTTTTCAGCAGTGACTTTGCTGCCTTTGTCCACTCATATTATAGAAAGAAAGTTCAGTTTGATCAAGGACAATAAAAATCACCCTTCCCTCCACTGTCCCATGCTTTCCGAATGCTATCATCTACCTCTTACACCTAATGTGTGCAGGTGTAAACACCATAGCATGTGCAGCGCAGAGAGCAACAAGCTGTAGCAGTTGCATTTGAAAATATTTTCAGCACAAGTGATGTCACAATGTAGAATCAATAGCAAAGGTTCAGATCACCACGTTCTATATTATGTAGATGTTAATATACTTACTCTTAAAGATGATAGAAATGTTCCCTGTACCTAAAATAATTATTATTGTGATCATAAATACAATTTCTCACCTAAGATGTTTTTATTAAGTTAATTATATTGATGTTATCAACAAGTACAATACAATCAGAAGCTTAAAATGAGGATTCACATGACAGAAGTAGTAACTTGTTCCCCATTTTCACCTCCACTTGTTTTGATGTTTAACTTCTAACAACTTAAGCCAATTTGGTTTACAGCCAAATAATGAACTACTTAGCTGTAAATGAAAATTTTATTTAATATAATTCCATGTCCAGTCAACCAATTTGAACTCTATTAAAGGCATCTTATAATACCTTCTCATTCATGTTAACATAATTTGAAGTAAATTAAAACATCAGCAGTGAAAACATATATGTGGGATATATAACAATAATCAGTAGATCATTTATGGAAAGTAATAAAATAGCAGATGCTATAAAATATTGTTATTTATATTTTCTGTGCAGTAGGTTAAGTCTTTATATTGATTAACCCATTTTGATTGGCAAGTAGAACATTGACACATTAAAGCCCTTCTATCTGGTGTAACTACTTTCTAATTATTTGCAATCCATTGAATGAAAAAAATGAAATTATTGATGATTCACAGGTTAAGATTTTGTTCTATATTTTGAACTGTTAAGATTCTTCGTGTATACTAATTTCTTGTGTATTTGACTGCCAAGATACAAATATCACTTTAATTCTTTGATTTATAATATTATCCCTGAGGATAATAAAAGACAGGAAAAAATAAGTAACACAATGTTCTTGCATCTGAGGTTTATTTGGTCACAATGTAAGGTATTAGCTATATGTGAAGATATGAGAAATTGAAGCTGAATGTCTTATAAGTCCAAGGAAGGCCAGAGCTGGATGGCCTAGCTAGATTTTGTTGACAGGATGTGCATAAGTATGACAACCTTCAAAATTATTGTCTTTATAACAGAAGAGTTTCAATTTTAAGTTGAACTCCTTTTTATTCTTATTCAAGGTTATGAACTGGAAGGGCTGAGTGCCATCAGCAAAGGGAGTCACAGAATGACAGAACAATACAGAAATGTCTGCTTTCTGATAATGAACTGAATTATAACAATTTGTGAGCAAGAACAGTGGACCAGAGGCTCCGTATCCCAGCAATGAAGAGTCCCATCTCTATTCAATAACATGAGATGAAGGGACACCTGTCACTGCTCTGAGTGTTTTTCAGTGATGGTTTTAGAGAAAATAGAGAAGCTGTGTTAGAAACGGGGATCAGAATCCAAGTCGCACCTTCCTATTTACTACCTCCTTGATCTACAGTCACGCTTATCTTTGCTTGCTTTCTCTCGCAACTCTCAGAAATATCATGTATATTACTGCAGTGACACACTTTAAGGTGTGGACATGATTTCTTCACTTTTGTGATGATTTCATTATTATGATCACCAGTAGCATCAGCATAGACAGACTGCCAACACCCTGACCCAACATCAGCAGCGTAGGCAGGGTGCTGCCCATATTTTTCATATGGGATGAGATTCTTTCCAATCTCACTTCCTCTGGTGAAGCCATAGGGTAACATATCTCTTACCCACATTCCAAAGGCATTTTCATGATTGACATTTGTTGCCAGATGACCTGAACACCACATGTCCCTGGCAGCCCACCAGAGCCATCGCATTGATTAGGATCCTGTGCCCACTGCCAGTGATTGGGTTGAGTTGCCATATGGGTGAATTGTTGCTCATCTTTTCTACTGCTTCAGTAAACCTTTGTTCTATAATGTGTGGTCAGATTCCAGAGACATTTCCTTTTTCTAACACTATGTTTCTGTTGTCAGCTGACACTGTAATGTTAATTCTGTAACAAACTTTCTCAGGTATCTGTCCTAGATGCATCTGGGTACTCACATAGATATGTATAAGTTACATGTTTTTTTCGATTTGTAAAGATTTTGGATGCAGTTTGCTTATGAATGCAAGTATACAAAAGCTTCTACTCTATGATTGCATTGACTGTTGTAAGCTTCATTGATGATAGGATGAGAAATGCAGACAAAAGTAGAATGAATGCCAAAATCCCTCTGCCAGATATGACAGGAGGTCTTATTTTGGAATATAGCACTACATATTTTAGCTTGTCACTTGGTTAGCACAATTTTATCCCAGTGTTTTAACATTTTAATAAAAATACTGAAATTTGAAAATACATACCTGCCTACTTGCTCTTAATATAGATAGATTTTCAAAACAAACAGAATAAAGATATACTTTTCTTAATCTAGCAAGAGATTTTGCTGTGAGACTCATATAAACTGAAGACAAAGGTGGCTAGCTTGAGTTGAATGGCTATGAATATACACATTTCAAAATATCATTTCCTCCTGAAATTACACTTTATTTGGCTTTCTGGTAGACCAATTTAGAGATATTTTATCACAGACAGAAGTCACAGATAAATTCATGATATAGGGATGTTATTAGTGGCTGCATGATGAAAAATCAGCTTTCGTGAGCTTAAGGTCATTGAGTACACCACCAGACAACAACAAATAATAATTACCAAACCCTGTCCCCCTCTCCCCTCCCAAAAAAAAACCCCACTGAAAATTCTGTGTGCAATTCATTTAGCAGCTTTGTTGTTTAAAGCCACAGAGAATTAAACCTTGAAATAATTTATAATAAAATTTATTTATTATAATAAGAATTTATGTACTAAATGCAAGACAAAAGACAAGTCTTTTTCCTCTTTCATCTATTTTTTTTATTAATATAAATTAGTTCCCTTGGCCACATTTACCTCCCAAGATAACCTAGAGTGCTGGCATTTAATTTCTGTTTGTTATATAGCAATAAATTAATTATGCTTATATGAGAGAAGAAAATCTTATGGTAAATATTTTTTGAGAGTTTTGATGTTTGGCAGAAATTTTAGAAGTTTCTAAAACTAATTTTACAGGTAGTATATCACGTATAAACAGCTAAAGAGTATGATTATTATAGTAGATAATGTATACTATAACTCAATTTTTGATTTGCAGAAATGCTTCTTAGTGAACTTCCCAAATTAAAGACTCTTTACAAAAATAAATAAATGTTTATTTCCAGTTGGCAGGGGGAAGACCAAATGAAAATATATCCAGACATTTGTCACACTGACACAAAAAGTGAGAGACAGTCTGTGGAATAGTTTCTGTAATGTACAATGAATGTCAAGGTATTCTTGCAGTCCTATGTAATTAATTAAATAGGAAAGATCCCCTAGACTTCAGTGGTCTTTATGGCTTGCACCTCTCTGAAGAAAAAACCCACCAAAGCACACCAAAACACAACATTCTTGTTCCATAAAAATGCACAAGAAACCTGTATTGCTTTGGAATCGGAAAATGGCTTTCCTTAGTGTTGGTTCATTTCCTCTCTCCTTTCATTCTCTCCTCCTTCCTTCCCCTGATGATTAAAGGCAACTTGACTATACAAAGCTGGGGTTGTCTAGTACATATGACCTGCAACAGGAAAACAAAGAATTAGCAAGATATCTGTGCTTTTCAGTGGAAAAAATGTGTTTTAACATGGCCAAGGTACTTTGAGCCTAGTTCCTTCCTAGCTGCTGACAGTATTCATTAAGGTGATGCCTTTACAAATGCCTCACACTTAAGGTGTATGGAGCTCATCTCATATTTTATTTAGAAGGTCAACAAACAGGCCTCCATTTCAGTTACAAGTATTTCCACCTGCAACAGCTGCTCTTTGTGTGATAATCCTCTTGTCTCTTAAAATTAGCTCTTTTACCTACTAAGAGTTCAGACCTTCCTTCCCCTTTATCCTTTGGCTCCTGAAGTTTTGAGAGTCATCTGCACTCATCCAGAGTTACCTACAATGTTCCACTGGCAGCATTTCCTCTTCAAAGTGTTGTTTCATTGCCTTGGCATCCAAGGGCAAAGGCTTTTTAAACTGATGCTAGTACACTGCACAGGCAGAATAGATGCAATTCAGAAAACAAACAAACAAATAAAATAGGACAAAGAAGAAAGAAAATGTTATTGATTGGCAAAGACCGTACTGTGGTTTTTCTTGTCCTTTGTATAGTCATTATGGCTATACTTTGTGTTTGCTGACAATCTTGGTTGATACTTTCTGCTCTCTGTACAGAACTGAGATGAGGCTCACCCCCTGCTAAACTGTATTTCATGGGCATTTTGGTGTACAGCAAGACATAAACAATATTTATGTCTGTTTGCTGCAGATGTAGGAGTTTCCTCTTTGTAACATGGATCTTTGTGTGTGTGTTTTCACTGGGGTCTTAAGGATGGGATTCAGATATAGCACAGACGTTCTTTTTTTTTTTTTTTGCAGCAAAGCTCTTAACTGACTGGAGCTCATATCTTCTTCAGGTCTTGAGTCATTCACCTAACCTTTTCAGTGCTCCTACCTCCACATGATGACAGTTCCCAATGACATTTGCTCTCATGCATGTTTTGTCAGTCACTTATCCTCAATGATAGACTCTTGGCATAAACTATAATGTTTTTAGTAAAGTCTGGTGAAGAAATAAAGATGTGGACTTTTCTTTTTAACCCAAAATAATGTATCCTACCTGGCAAAGGTACTATCATCAGGAAGACTCAGTACACATCTACTTCTGGTATATATTTCCAGTTCTTGTGGTTTGTGGCACCGGACTTTGGTCTGACAAGTGCCACATCTTTCTTTAGTGCTGCCAGGAAGAACTGGGAATCAGAAACTTCTTGTAAATTCCGTAGGTAAACATATTAATTGAATGTCTGACTGCTGCATACTCTACTTGTTGAGCTTTGGGGCATGAGGCCACACACCATTTTCAGGCCTCCATCTGCTTGTTTCCTGGTGACTGGTATACACTCCCCCAGGGAAACTTTATGTTGGGGATGTAACTTGCAACTGATGCACTATTCCTTATTCTAGACACCTTTGCTGCCTTGTTTTCCCCTGTCCTGTCCAAAGACAGAGAGAAGCCCAGAAAGACAATTAAAATGCAGACTTATTCCCAGAAAAGAGGATATGGGAACCCTCTGCACATTTCATATGATCTAGAAATAAGAAGCATAACTCAGATATCTTTTCATGCATACCAAAATCTGGGAGGCTGCTCTCACTCTACTTAAGCACCTAGATAGATATTCTAGTCCCAAGTACCTGAATCACTTGCTTGGGGCTCACAGATGCAAGACAAGACTTACAGAGAAATCATGTCCACTTGTAGAGGAAGCCAGAGCCCAGGTGTGATGCCCTAGGCATATAAAATAGTGATAAATTCTTAGGCAAGTTAATTTGACTCCCAGACAAGTCTTAAAATATATGCATAAGTTTTAGGGGGAAAATATGAGTTTGATATAAAATAAATATTTCTTTTCTAGTTGTGTGAAACACAATTGTTTGGTTTTGAAGTAGTAAAAAAAGAATTATTTGAGCTTTATTTATTAAAATTCATTAATTTGTTTTTCCTTCAAAACATTGGAATTAGATGTTGAGAAATGTTTTCTAAAGCTGCAGAAGCTTGAAGCACTTATATATAAAAAAATTTTGAAAATTATCTTTGATTTACAGTGGCTGAGACATCCATTTAATGTTTCATATGTTATGTTTTGTTTTGTTTTTCTCAGAATAAGTTAAACATTTCCATTAGCACTGGGCGGAAGGAAAAGCCTTTCATAGGGCAACTGAATATCTAAGGCAACTAGGTATTAGGGGACAAAACTTCTAAAACCAGCTTCTAGTTTTGAGGATATTAACCTTCAATGTAGGCAAAAGACAATGAAATCTTATTTCTTGAATAAAACAAAATGAAAGCCAAAATCCTGAGCTTAAAATGCAGCTGTCTGACACACAGCTTTGTAAATTGAAATGCTACAGTCAGATTTATCTTGCAGTGTACCATGCACATAACATATTGAATCGGATGAGTTTAAAAAAGTTCCAAAATATTTTTAAGAAGTAAGACCATAAGTGGTTTTCATAGCCATAAAAAAGTTAGTTAATATTCATAGTTTAAAACATATTCTCAACAGTGGAAAAGTTTTTAACGTTTTTTCTGCCATGACTATTGTTCTTATCTACGTTTATATCCCTTATTTTCCCTAAGGCAACTACCACAACAGAGGATTTATAGATGTTTTTCCAATTCGTAACAAATCTTATGTTCTAAATTCCAATTCAGTTAAATCTCTGGTATTCTCGTTTTACCTAATTTTGCAGAAAAAAAAACCTGTTTTTGTGGACATAAAGCATTTTTTTGAAATCTAACCTAAGGGGATAGTTTACTTTTAAATGTACACATGAGGCAAGCATCTTTGAAATTCTGATGTGGTTTTACTCTGTTTTCATACAGCATGTATTTATCTGCCTGCTCAACAGTAATTCTTATCAATTTCACCAGGTGCAGAGTAGATAGCTAACGGGCAAAGATTAGAAGCATCTCCAGAGTGAAAATAAAACCAAAATAGCTTCCTAAATTATCTAGCATCCATTTCACAGTTACTGGAAGATAATGATACTTCTGTAATTACTGCTTTTATCACACACACACACACACACACACACACACATACAAGAATAATTATTTTTCAGAATAATTCACAATTTGCTTAGATTTCTACCATAAGAAAACTATTGGTAAATCTACATGCAAAAAAGATTTATTTGTCAATATTGTAGTAAAATTCTTCCTGGTTGTATTCTGAAACAGCCAATGGTGTCACTTAAAACATGTAATGATTTTCTATATTTGAAATGTTTTCTCATATGCATAATTTTGTCTCTATTTTTTCAAGTACTCCAGTAATGTGAATCTGTCAGGGCTGTGCAGTTTATGTTCTCTTCGCACTAAACTTAAAGGGACTTATTTTGAATACTTTATTTTGCAAAGTACTTGCATATTTTTTATTATTTGTTTGGTTTTTTAACTTTTTTTTTTCTTTTTAGATTTTTTTTTGTTTTGCTTGTTTTGTTTTATTTCTTTAAAGACATAACATCTATCATTTATCATTTACTTGGACAGAGCACTGCTGTACTGTTATATGAAATGTTAAATTACAAATTTTATTCTTCAGTTCTTAAAAAAATAAAAATTCTACTTAAAAAAAAATATCCACTTGATGCAAGAAACCAGATGTTTCATCACTTCTAATTGATAGTAAAAACATTCTAGAATCTTTTATGTAGTTCCTATTGGCAAGAAGACTAATTTTACATAATCAAGCACAACATCTGCTATGCAAGAGGTCTGGCTACCAGACCTAGCTGACAATATTATTCTGATATTATTAGCAGTAAAATGATGTTTTAAACAGCAGCAAAAATACAAGATTCTTTCAAATGCAATTTAAAATAAGAAAATTGTTACTATTTTAAGGGAAGTGTTTTGTACAGAAATGTGCCAATTTGAAAACGACTAGTTGGGAATTACAGCCATGAAGTTCATGTTTACTTGAAATAGTATTTTTCAAGTACTTCTGATGTACAGAAAAGCAATTACCTAAAGCAGAAGTGCAATTTTGATGCCCCTGCTGCTGTTGCAGATTTGACTTGAACTTTCAAATTTTTAATTTTTTGTTTTTTCTCAGAAGATGCCAAAACTTGTGGATTAAACCTGGTGTACACATCTGCAGCCTGGGAGCCATTATATATTAAAATAACAGGCCCAATGGTCTGGGAGCTAAATTCAAGGCATTCTGCATATGTTTTGCCAGTCAATCTTGTAGATCTATGAACATACAAGGAGCTGTATGTTCAGAGGCATCTTAAAAAACACACAGAAGGAACACTTGTTTCATAGACTACAAGGACACCTCAATCTGGTAAAAAAGGTGTTCTCCACAATGTTTTTCAGACTTTAACACACATTATATAATATAACTTTAAGTTTTTCTTATACCTTTAATTACTAGGTTATGGTTGTGATGAAGGAGATATTAGAATTTACAGTCTTAACTCTGCTGTGTCTTCTGTTACGACTGTTTCTGCTTTTTCACATTCTCTAAAACTCACCTCCCAAATGATACTCAGTATTTCTTTCACAGAAACCAGTGGACATTGCTGCTGCTTCCTTAATTGCAGAATTTATTTTTTGTTAACCCTATAAAAAACTCTCCTTGTGATGCTGATCTGCAAAGACTGTACCTAATAACATGCAAATGAACAGGATGGCTCTGGAAGAGCTGCGAACTCTCATAATATATTCCTGACATTCCACTTTGGAGTTAAGAGTACTCCTCATTTTTTATCACCAATCCTGAAATCAAGAAAATTTTTGCATCTATTAAAGTTGTCACTATTAGAGCTAGTGACATATAATCAGCTGCTGTTGATATAAAATGAAGAATCATAATTTTGGAACTGTATCTGCTAAACATCCTACAAAACAGGAAAGTAACAAACATCTCTCATGAAACCTATGTGGAAAAGGCTTTATCACTAAAACATAAAATGGTGTCTCCTTTAACACACAGAAACTTCCAAATTTGGAAGTGAAGTATTATGGTGAATTTAATTTTAAATAATCCAGGTATTTTTTTCCATACTTCCAAGACACATTTCAATATGATTTTCATTCCTTTATTTATTTATTTATTTATTTATTTCAAAGAATAATCTAAAATCCAAAGTGTCTTTCTTAGCAATTAAATCTTTGTTTTGAGCATATAAATTATAGCCACAGAGCTGCTGAACCACCAGTGTAAGATTAAATTTGAATTTAGGAAGGTGAAAGTAAGCCAAATTCCTTACCAAGCTCTAATAGTTTCTAAAATGTATTTTTCCTCCACTGCAGTTCAGGTCCTATGGCCCTTAATCAACTTGTCTCTGTAGCCTCTGATTTCAAATTGCTTTGGCCTTTATATTTCCTTGTAGAGTGGTAACATATCTTCTATCCAGTTAAATTGCCATAAAATCTTTTAATGCTTGATAAAATACAAAACAAAATACAAAAAAACCTCCCAAAAACTAGCATCTCATTTGTAGGGGAGTTGCAAGCACAACCAAAAAGAGCTGAAGACTCTAAAAGATATCCCCAGAAACCTGAAGTGTGTCATGAGTGTTTTAAAGACATGTGGGTTACAAAAAGCAAGTGTGAAAGTGTGAAACTGCTTAAAAGTAATTATTTTTTCTTAGGGCCTCAAAAATCTATTTATTTACATGTCTTATATTCTTTAGTCCCACCAAAAAATATCTCATCACTTGTCCTTAGTCCAAATCATAATGTAGTTGTCAGGCATACTTATAATTTGTCCTTTATATGTTTTACATAATAAAAAAAAAGATATTTGTATAGGGTTTTTTTGGTTTTTTGTTTTTTTGTTTTTTTAAAGCTAAAAAATACATTTGAATTGGAAGTTTGACAGGAAAATATTATTTGTATCATGCTGAATACAAGAGAGGAGATGTCTGTGTGTGGGTTGCGAGTAAAGACAGTTCTAAAAAGAGAGTTACAAATAGGAATAAAACCAGTCTAGCATGACAAAAGTAAAAGGTTACAGTCTCTTAACAATGTGAGGAAACTGGGATGGTAAGAGCTTACAGGCAAAAAGGAACAATACAGCAGAAGACCAAAGCAAATACACTGTGCTATGGGGGAGTTCACCCAAAAAGAAAATAGGAAACAGGTTCTTCCCCTTCTGTCCACCTGTTACATCCCCCAGAAGGAACAAAGATCATGTCATATGGAAGTGCAAGAGGTGCTGTCTGAAGAGGGAAAACACTCTGCTGCTGAGGATGACATTTGTGACATTGTAAAATGACAAGACACTGTACTGTAAAGCTGTGACATGTCCCGTACACTCTTCAACAGCTGATCCAGAGAATGTGAGTTTTCTCCTTATCCACTTTCCTCACAAGTAGCTGTGGCTGGCTGCTGCCTGACAATTTCCTTTGGGTAGGGAAGGCACAGAGGTCTGGCTACTTCAAAGTTTGCCCAGTACTGTTTTAGTGCCTTGGCATGCCTAGGGTATACCCAACATGGAAACTGCATGCACATGTTCCCACGGGAGCACAGAGCAAAATTCAAACATGAAAAGTAAGCAAAAGCCAGCTGCAGTATATGCCACACAGTGCATATTGCAGTATTATTAAATACAAACTGTGGAAAGTGCAAGATGTTGAAAGCCAGGAAACTCAAAGTTAACAGGCTCAGTCTACCCTTAAGCCACTTGCTGCTTAAATAATCTCAGTATCATTACCACTAGGAGCGCCACGGGCAAATTCAATCAATCAAAGTCACATATAAGCTTTGAAACAATCTAATCAGTCCAAGGCTTCCACTGTAAAATTTCCACTCTGTGGCTTCAGAGGTAAATGATTTCCCTTCTATAAAGTAATATTCACTCCCGCTTTTGTCTTATACATTCTAAGGGGAAGGAAAAAGAAAAAAATTGAATTATGTGAAATACAGACTAATAAAGGATGTGGCTTTAAGAGCTTGACAGCATAAGTGACAACACAGGCAGAGAGGGAGAAAAAAAGGAGGAAGATATATTGCAGACCTACCTCTGATATGTACATTATGGAATAAGTGGGAGTAAAGTAAAAGAAAATAGAAATCCAATTCCTGCTTGAGGTAGCCAGTGAATTTAAATCATACGCCTTTACAGAGGAACTTTTAAAAAATATTGGGTTTATTTTTAAATTTATGTAACATTAATCTCTGAGCTGACGTTAATTTTCTTAGCAATATCTTTGGAAACTGGCATGTTATAAGAGTGTATATATATATATATATGTATAAGAAAGCCAAGTTTAGCTTTTCTTTTCTCAAAAACATTTAAATAAATAATTTTAATTATTTATAGAACCCTAAGCCTCCTCAAGAAATTTGACTGATCACATAAAATTAAAAAGATTACTTTTGCAAGACAGATTTTCACTCAGCAGATAGATCTGCTGAACAGAAATGAAGGATAGGATCACAATTTTATTGGAAACGAAGACAATTTAAAGATTTGTTGAGGATTTAATTCTCACTAAATGTGATCATCTCACTGAAGAAAAACAGATGAATTTTATGTGAGTCTGATAAATTGTACCTGAAGACAACAGGAAGAATTCAGAGGGCTGGTCTACAGAACAGTTAACTTTGCTGTTTGTCTCCAAGTTCATTCTTCTCTGCAAATCTTGACCTCTCAAGTTCTGGAGCTACTGACCTCCTCAAAAGCTTTCCTTCAGACATAACTTATTCTATGGCACAGACTGAATATTGCTAGGCTGATAGTGATGTGACTATGTTGAACATATTCCCTGCTCTTAAAGTGTTTTTTTCTGTTAGTCATTAGCCCACCTACTTGTAATTAAATAATAAGCTCTGATTCACCACCAAATAAAAGTTCATAGTATTTAAAATGGAGATTAAATCTAAAAATTGAGAGATAGAGGACATCTTGTGGCTAGAAAAATGGAGTGGCTAAATCTGTGTGAAATAGTGGTAAACAAATGGCTATGTTTCAATTATTTTGATTTTGTCTGAGGAAAAGTGGTGCAAGCAAGAAAGAAAGGAGACAAAAATAAATACTTCCGAGTTTGGTTGGATTTTTTTCTGTTAACATATCTAGGATAAAGGCATTAGAATTATTTATTAATAAATCATTAAGAGACGAAAATTTTTTTGCGTTGTCAGGAGACACATGTGGGACTGCTGTGTATCAGGTGTTAGATCACCAGTGAGCTGTCAGCAGCAGTGGCTACAATAAACTCTTGCATATTGCATGTGAATATGAGCTTCTATTGGCATCCCAACTCAGAACTGTCAAATTTACTTCACTTCTGAGCCCAAGAAACCTTAAGAGAAGGGTCAGGGTCTGCTAGAGGGAAAAGGCTGTCTCATCTGCCTCCTTAGCACGTCATGGTGTGAATCTGGCTGTAGTGTACCTTTCCAGTCATTAGGAAAATGTGTGACAGCTTATGAAATCCTTTCCCCTTCAATAAGGCAAGTCAGGCCGACACTCTTGGTCATAATGGTCACTTTGTTGGTAGTGGTGGTGCACGGGGTGGTATCCTTGAATACTCCCCATCAAGAAAGACTTGGTGAAAGGCCCATTATGGCCAGGCTTGGTTGTGGAGATGGGTCTTGAAGCACTGTGAGATGACACACTTGAGGCATTTGAGCAGCAGTTTCTTGCTCGACATCTCAGTCCATCTTTGGCAAGAGCAGGTCTCTCAAAGTAGCAACATATGGAATGGTAAAGGTGCTGTGGCAGCCAGGTGATTTCAGGGAGATTTACCTCCAACAGACTTGTGAAGAAGCTGGCTGGTTTGGTTCATGCTTGTAGAAAAACCTGTAAAACATATTGAGCAGTGCTGTACAGGTTTTCCAATCATTCACCATTTATCCTGCATGCCTTTGCAACAATGTCCCAAGAAACGTGACACCCAAGTCATAGATGGGGTCCCCATACAGAAGGACAGATCTGCTAGGACAGGAAGGACTTGTAACAGCTTATTACTGCAAAGGATGAAGTAATACTGCAGTAGGTATATTATACAGTATATGCAGTTTATGACTGCTCAGTTCAAGGAGAGAAAGTCCAGGGATCCATATCCCGAGAGTTCTGTTTTATCTAGGGAATTAATTATATTTTCTTAAGTAGCTCTCACTTCTCTGATGAATTCTATGATTCTCTAGTGGAAAAAAAAATATATGATGTCACTAATATCAAACGCTGATCAGGTAACTTCTTTCTTCTCTCTCACTACAGAGGAAACTTTGTAGTATTAAGTATCTCATTTTCCTAGAGTTGTTTTGTTTTGTTTTAAAACCTTATTCTTAGTTTTAATTCGCTTTACCTAGTGGCCTTAAATATCTATGTTAAACAATTGTTAGAGCACTGTCAGGAAGCATCCCTAACACTTTGAAAACTTGTATTGTAACATTTGTGTGGTCAAAATAAAACATACAATGCATCAAACCAAAGAAAAAGAAAAATATAATGAGAAAAACAAGAAAAAACATTTTCTGAAACTAGTAGAATGTTTTAGTTGCAGGATTTCTGGTTAGAAAATACTGACACACAGACAAGAAATGGATACCTATTTGTCAAACATGTGGTTAGTCTGTGGATGGCATGGCATATGAAAAAGACAAATGGGAAAACAGAAAAGGCCTTTACCTGAGATAACATTTCACAGACACATCTGATATCTAGAAAACTCAGCACATTTTTTTTTTTTCCCTCCTCTCTGATTTTCCTCCTGCTGCATTTTTGGTGCTGGTGAGTGCCAGAGTTGTGCTACAGAATTTGTGGATCGAAAGTCAGAGGCAAGATAATAATTCTTATGTGGTTTTTGGTCTTCTCTATCTTTGCTACTAACACTGTAGATTTTATGCTATTTATCTTTCTAATCCTCCTTTCTTTTGAGTTCTCTACTCTGATTTTACTGACCTACTTTAACCTTAAGTCTGCACCCATGTCTTTCCCTTCCCTCATGTGTTCTTCCTTTTCTCTTCCTTCTTTTCCTCTCTTTGAACCCATTCTTACTTCTTATTTGTCTCCTTGATGTGTTTGTTTACCTGGATGTCCTCCTGATTTGGGACTCTGAGCCCTAAGCATATCAGGTGAAAGTTTGCTGATACATAATCTCTTCTCTTCTTTATCTCTTTTAATTTACTAACTGCTGGATTAAGAATTGCTCTTAAGAATTGGGAAGTACACAGAGATGTCCAGGGTACTGTGTAAAGTACATCAAATACTTCCTTATTAAAGGAAACCATCAAACCCTTTTTTTAAGTTTACAAATTCCTTGTCTGCCGTCACCAGAGCTGATGCTTTTTATAGATTATATCTAAGTGTCCCATCCAGGATAAGATTCTCATATCATGTACATATATTTTACATAATTTTACATAAAATTACACTTTTATATTTGCTATATCAAGTATAATGTCCTATGCTTTTAATTCTTTTCCCAAAGGCTTATTAAGTGAAAAGAATAGCTTTTATGCCATTCATGATTCAGAATGCCATTATCATACTCCCTGATGGTAGATGTGCTTCTGTTGTGTGAGAGCTAAAAATCAGTAATGACACTGCTCATCAGTAGTGCTTGACTGCCGGGCCGAAGCTTCCTTGACAAAGATTTTCTGATATGAAATTCACTTTCACTGCAGATCTGGATAAACAAAAGATTTACAACCCTGCTGGCATGCTGTAAATCTTGTTGCTATGCATAATTCTTTTAGTTTTATTTTGGTTTTCATATTTTGTTTGAAAAAAGCCTGTGCCCTGATGCCCAGCCAGCTAGGAAAAGTGACACTGCAATCAGTAGGGCCTGTGCCAACCAGAACCTCACTTCAATGGGTCAAAGCAAAACAGGCTTCAGGAGCCTGTTTCCCACCCCTGCCACTTCTCCCTCAGAAGACAGGACACAGTACATGTATACTAAGAATTTAGGGGCATAAATGACAGAAGCCAGTGATTTTTGATCCAGCTAGGTGGCAACATAGTTCCAAGATGTTTAGATCAATAAAAACAATCAATGAAATGACTAAGATGTCACAGATGGCTAGATCAATTAAAAACAATCAATTAAATAGATAAGAGATCACAGATGGGTAGATAAATTAATAGTACAAATAAATCAAATATTCAGGATGCTCAGGAGGAGTATAAATTGAGAAGATAATCACAGGGTAAGTGTCAGTGGGTGTAGTGTTCAGAGTGATGTCTCTGTGAAACCTAGTGCATTTGTAAGAGTGTGTGATGCTCTGTGATCTATTCTGCAGTTATTACTTGCACAATTTTATTATATTATCATTCAGCTCTCCTGCAAGTCCAAGATTTGTTGTTGGTAATTTTTGCTCTTGGGGAGGATTTAACTTTGAAAATTTCTAGGGATAGAGAATTTGAATATCAGTCTGCAAAGGCCATGTGGGTCTACAATGAACAGTAGATAAACTTATTTTTGCTAAATATTCAATCTCCTTGTAAGTTCTCTCTTGGGTGAATATTATGAATTGAGTGGAATTCTCTGCTTACACTGTAAATATACAGATTGTCTTTGTGTTTAGAGATGTATTAATGTACAGTTAACTCTGAAATACAAAACCTTTGGCTTATTTGAAAGGGATGGTGCCCCTCTGAAGTCAATCTTCTATGTAATTCAGCTTAGAATTCATCGTACTGATAAGATGTCATAGGTCTGCATAACCGAAAACTGTAAAGGTAAAAGCATTTTCCCATTTTATTTTTTTAATAACTTCTGTATTCTTTCAAAATTCTTTCATTTCCTTCCTCCAATGAAATCCCACTAGTAACACCCCAAATGCAACTTTCTAGAGTATCCTCGGTTCTGAACCCTGCTTCATCCTTTCCTTTTTTCTTTACAATATCTCTGTAGCATTGTAACTCTGTATGATAATGTTTAGTCTTAGACAAATTAACTTATATTTTAAAAACAGATAATCACTTTAAAAGTAAGATCCATTTGTCTCCAGCTGGTTTGCATCATCCTACTGACGCAGGATGAAATTATTTGAGAGTGCTGGTATAATGATTTTTTTGTATTTCTAAATAACAGAATATTAAGAATTGGGCAATTTCCCCAGGGAAGTGGTCACAACACCAAGCCTGCCTGTGTTCAAGAAGCATTTGGATGACACTCTCAGGCACATGGTGTGATCCTGGGAGTGGCCTATAAAGGGACAGGAGTTGGACTTGATGATCCTGATGGGTCCCTTCCAACTCGGCAGATTCTATGATTCTATGAATTGGTGATGACAGGAAAAACTGCTTTAAAATGACTTGTTATTCTGTGCCAGCAAATTTAAATCATCTGATAACTCTAAATATGGACAGTGGGGAGTGAAAAATATATGAGCATGACTGCTGGTGGTGTGGCCAACTGAATGGGAAACTTAAGAGAGAATAAGGAAGTTTAGGACATTCTGTGCACTACTTGGGATAACAGGGGGGTGAAGAGATGAATCTTCTGACACTAATACTACGTAATCTCTCTCCTCTGAAAAATTCATCACATATCCAAACTGTCTTCATGGGATTTGGTTCTCCAGTCTTCTCTGACAAATTTTGGGCTTACAGTGGTGATGTTCAGCATTGTATAGAGAAGCAGAATAGAAACAGAATAGCTACATTCAGCCCTTTGTACCTAGCCTTCACAAAGTGCCTTTTTTTTTCCATTAAGGTGGGCAGGTCCCTTCTATATGTATTATATTGGAGCATTAGGATATTACTTCAATAAAAGACAAATCAAATGAGATAGAACAGTAACATATTTCCCTATTCAATCTAAAAGGTTAGAAATGTTAGTTTATGCTTGTTCTGTAATTTCCTCTTATATTTACTGAAGAAATACTTCTGAGAAACAGGTCTGTACTTTTCTTCTAACTACCTATATTTACTATGGGAAATATTTTCTGGATACTGTTAAAGATAATGGCTTGGATACAAAGGTAAACCTCTTGCAGTCCTTCTCTGTACTTGTCCATTCTGACTCTCTGCCATTTATTTAACAATAGTTATATAGCCTTGACATTTTCAAAGCTCTATACAAGCACAAACTAATTAATCTTTAGTTTGTCTTTGAGGTAGGTGAGTCAGTATTCTCTCTTCTTTCACAGATATTACAGTCAGAGCAGAGAAAATAACTGAATTGCCTGAAGTCCTACAGAAAATTGTTGTCAAACCCAGCATTTTAACTTAAGCCCTCTTGGAAAAGAAGGTGCTTAATCCTGTAATGTTTCCACTTCCCCATGGCAACACTCTGCATGATGTGCTATATTTGCATTATTGACTGAGATGAGTAACCTTAGCAAAGAGAGAAGTTGCGCAGCTGTTTGTCGACAGCTTTTGTTATGTGCTTTTGAAGAGGTGCCAGAGGTTACAGTGGTTTGAATGCCCACTTCTGATGCTGCATTTGTACACTGGATGTTATCTCTTGCTTGTATACAGAATCCAAACCAAAATCTACACTCTCCTCATTCCAGCATACTGTGAGATAAAGGACGGCTCCACTCACCAGCTGCCACTGCATTACTTCCTATCTTTCCTTTCTTCTATATAACTTATAAATGTTATACAAGCTCATATAAGGCATCCAAACTGAAAAAAATCTTTTAAAATTCTTTCCTGTGTTGATAGAAGAGAGCTTTTTGAAATCCTGTATTCAGATGAAGAATGCTTACTGAGTCTGTAGCAACTATAAACAAAATTTATTTACGATTTTTTGTTGTGTTTGCTTACATTTGATTTGTATTTAACAGCTGATGTTCTATTCCAAATTTCCTCTGTAGTACTCATGTCCTCAAATATTCTTATTAAAATGAACGTGATTACTTACTGAAATGTTTTGGGGGTTTTGGGGTTTGTTTTTTTTCCCCTTCAACTGTTGATATTTACCCCTATCTATTCAACCAGTGAAGCTAACTGATAGTACTACTTTCTAACAGACCAGTAGAGTCTTCCAGTTACTTTTATGTATGAAAGTGTTTCTTTGTATTTCAATTTTCCTTGAACTATTCAGCCAAAATATACAGTGTGTACAAAATCATGCATGTAATTCTTCATTTGAATTATCTTGCTCTTATACAAATTTGGGAATGAGAGATGTAAACAAGCTTTCATGGAAAATTAGTCTCATTCTTACTGAAGTTAATGTTTCTTGATAATGAATTGTGAAATAAAACGTGATTGTATACATCAAGGAATAGAGAGACTGTGTCTGTACTCTTCTCAAGCTCCCTAGGAGTAATATCTCCAAAGTCTAAGATAAGAAATGCTTTCAGCAGTTTCAAGATAATCTGTTTCACTAGTTTGTACTCAAGATCAAAATACCTCCATTCTTCCTAGTTCCTTTGTTGAGTTTCGTTTTCAGTAAGACTAAAATGTTTAGTGTACAAATAATCTTGATACCTTTAAGGTATATGAACCCTGTTTTTCAGTTTTTAGTGATTCTCTTTGTTCACTCTGTCACGATGATTAGCAGAGTGCTGAATAGCTAGAGGTGAAGTTACTGCCCAAGCACCAAGAATTTATTCATTCTTCTGTTAGCCAAGTGGAATTTTGCATTAAGACTTTTTTTTCCCCTGAAAATTATTTCTTCTATACAGAAATATCAGTTGGCTCTGAAACTGTGTCCTTGTTTTGGTGGAACATAGTTTCTTTGACCAGAAAAATTATTTTTAGAATTGAAGAACTGGAGCACCTCCCCTATAAAGACAGGCTAAAGAAGTTGGAGTTGTTTGGCCTAGAGAAGTGGACACTCCAAGGTCACCTTGTAAGTGACTTTCCAGCATCTGAAGGGGGCCTACAGAAACCTGGGGTAGGGCTTTTTACATAGGTGAATAGCCAGAGGACAAAGAGAAATTATTTAAAATTTGAAGAGGGGAGATTTAGTTTAGAGATTAGGAAGAAATTCTTTCCTGTGAGAATGGTTAGATGCTGGAACAGGTTGCCCAAGGAAGCTGTGGCTGCCTCCTCCCTGGAAGTGTTCAAGGACATGTTGGATGGGGCCTTGCAACTCAAACCACTTTATGATTCTTAAAGAGAGGATGATACCTCTTTTGATCTCACACAGCAGGACTCTGCAGTCTCTCAAGAGTACAGTTCATAGAATTCTTCTTGCTACCATGCTGATGGTGTTGGGCATTCAGCCTTCACTGCTAGAACCATACACAGGTTACAACTACTATCAGAGGCTGAGTGTAACCTTGTATCTTATATTATAGCATGTTTTGTTTTGGAAGGGTCCGAAAGGATCATCTAGTCCCAAACCCCATGCATGGGCAGGGACACCTCCCACCACTAGACCAGGTTGCTGAAAGCCCCACCCAACCTTTGGCTGGCTTTGAACCCTTCCAGGGAAAGGGCACCCACAACCTCACTGGGCCTCTTGTTGCAGTGTCTCACTACCTTCACAGTAATTTTTTCCTGATGTCTAACCTAAATCTACCCTCTTCCACTTTACAGCCATTAGTTCTTGCCTATCACTGCACACCCTTGTCTATAGTTCCTCCCCAGATTTCTTGTAGGAACTCTTCAGGTAATGGAAGAACATTATAAGGTCTCCATTATATTATCATATATCACTATATTATCATTTGGGTTAATATTAGTTCATTACTATTATTCTATTAAATCTGTTTTCATTTCAACACAAGGGTCTCCCTTTCTTTTTCCCAATTCCCCTTCCTGCATGGGGTTGAGTAACAGAACAACAGTCAAAGCCACACCAGGGTGGGACTACAGAGCTGTGAGTGAGACAGTTAACATGAATTAACAACTCAAGAGGAAAAAGGTCCCTAACAGAGAACTTTCAGGGAAAGGTGTTTGCTAAAGGGCATAGAAGAATTTCTCAAAACTAGTTCAGGAATCTGATGTGGGGTTTTTTGTTTGGTTGTTTTTTGTTTGGTTTTTTGATTGTGTTGTGTTTTTTTTAATTTTAGCAGTGTTTTTTGGTTGGTTGCTTGTTTTTTTTTTTAATTCGGGAGTGTGGATTTGATTTCTTTGCAGCTGGTTCTAGTTACTGAGGTAGTGGTAAACCTCTGCTTGCATAGATGGATCTTCTTATTGCTCAGTGATTTGGCCTAGCAGCCACTTACTTCCTCTCTCCAGCTATGATCTGAAGCATGGAGTCTGACTGAGAGGGACACCATATGGAGAGTGAGCAGCTTCTTCTCATACCATTTGGAAGATAAAACTGAAGCTGGGTTTGCCATATGATTGACCCAGAAAACATGATTTTTCTTCAGTCTTAATCACAAGATATGACCCAGAGAACATCAGATGAAATTACTTGATTAGAGTAACAAGATTATGTATGTTTTCAAGGAGAAAAGAAAAAACCTATGGAATTAATTTCCACGGGATGCTCTAAACATAAAAATGTGAATAGGTTAAAAAATAATTGACTGAATTTAAAACACTTTTGCAAGATTATTAAATCCAAAGACATAAACTTGTCTGAGGAAATCAATCTGAAGATTTCAGAAAACTGTTGAGATTACCAGTGGAAGGGTTCTAAAAAATTCACTTCTTTTTAAAGCACCTACTCCAGTCCCCCATAAGGGAGATGATGTGGGATTTGGGCCTCCAGCTAACTGCTTCCTATCTTCCTTTTCTAGACATTCTTGTAAAGTTCAGTATAAATAAAATTGGCAGTGTATCATACGGCTTTTATCCTTGCACTCTTTTTGTGTACTCTCAATCATGAGTTGTCTAATTCTAGAATTAGGGAGTTCAGCTTCTGCTTTGATGGACAGTCTGGAAGGGGTCACTGTGCTGCAGAATATAATCCAGAAAGGGTCTCTAACCATCTTTGTAACATAACCTGTTTTTTTTTGTTGACAAGCTTTTTTTTTTTTTTTTCTTTTCTTATTTTTTTAATAGACATTCAGATGTAGAGAGTACCATTTTCTCCTTTTAAACTTAGTTCTACTCTGAACTGCCTCCAGAGCATGAGTCCAGACAGGAATGGTTAATATCTCTGCTGCTAGGTTTAAAGGTAACTGCAGCTGGATGGTTCTTCTGTATCCAGGACAGGTTTGTTTAATCCATCTATATCCCATTGCCCCTTTCTGTTTCCAGTCTGTTTTCTTTTATTTGCCCAGAATACTTCACAAAAACAGTCTGGAGAAGGCTATGGAGTTTTTCCATTTTGCTCTTTACTTAGATGTTTATAGCCTAATGCAATTCTTTTCTCAGCACATCTCACTGTGAAAAAACAACAGCTGTGAAAAGCAAAGGCTTTTCAGTATCAGACCTAAGGTCAACCTGACCAAAATTACTCAAAGACATCATATATTGCTTGCAAATAAATTCCTGAAAGCTGGGACTGTTGCTTAGCATATGAGCAAAAAGGTAACATGTTTATTCTACTATGTCTCAAAGAATAAAAGCATTTTTGTTAACTGTTTTATTTGCTTTGAAAACCTTACAGCTTGGGGCCAATCAGAATTCCTCAGCTTCCTATTATCTGGAATTTCATTAAAAAGCTGTAACGTTGGGTACCTGCTTAAGACTGTTTTGCCTGAGCCATTTTCTGATGAAGATTTAAGTAATTTTGAGTTTAAAAAATCTGAAATTCTTTCAGGGGACTAAGTAAATCAGGGGAAGATGAAGAACAATAATAGGGTGGATCTGATCCAGAACTTGGATATAGTCCATTTATAGAATGCAAGGCTTCTTTCAATAGAATATATTTTTTTCTTGGTTTAAAATGGTTATTTTTCCTCTTTGCATTTAAATATCATTTAGGTCTTCAAATCTTCTCTGCTGCTGGCTATATGAATGTGAACTGGGAAAGGATTTGACACTGGTATATTGATTACACCCTTGGATACAATTATATAAATACAGCAGTTACACAGATTTCTGTACTGGAAACTGACATGGGTCTGAAAGTGACAATGATAGATGCAGTTTCTTTGTTTTAACTTTATTTTTAGAACTATAATGTTTTTATATTGACAAGTCCTTATATCTCTTAGTGTTTGCGAAATCAGTCTATTTCTAGATTCTATGTAATGACTCATAGTTCTGCCTATTCAGCTTTGAGCTGTAGGAAGCTTCACATACTGGTTTTGTTTGAGAGGGCAAATAGAAAAGACATTGTTCTCTTTCCTGGAACTTTTTTCTAGAGGATGTGAGAAAGAGAATACATGAGCATAAAAGAAACTATGCCAAGTTAGATCAAAGTTACTTCTACTCCAGTTTTCTGTGTCCTATGGTGAACTCAAGCAGATACCCAGGAACAACAAGAGCAATGAAGTAAACAAACCTGACATTTTTGATATTTATTCTTCTAACTTTCAACCATTCACAGACTGGGGACTTTGTCAGTAAAATGTGGCTTCTCTTTACTTTTACTGCCTCAGACTACTCACCTAAAAGAAAGCCAAAAATGAATGAGAAACAAAAGGAACCTTGGTGGAAGAGTACCTGGCATCCTATTACCCTATTCAACAGCAGGAAATATTATAAAACCTGAATGTTTCTCTTCTAGACTTTAGCTAAATATCTTAATGCCTACATGGTCACTTTCAAAACACTCTTAAAAGCCCGTCATTGTAGCACTTCTATAATAAGAAGAGGAAAAAATATTAAGGAAAATAAATACCTAATGACTTATATTAATGTTCAGAATCATATACCATAGTGGGGAATAATAGAGCAAACATTAAAATGCTTCAGATTTTATTAACCAGTGGCAGGTTCTTAAAGTGAAGTATAAAGAACATGTGAAAAGTATGAAGATTAAAAAAAAGAATTATCCTAAACACACTAGATAGAGATCTGAAGAGCAAGGAGAGGGGGAAAAAGATGTCTGCAGAGTGATTTTTAAAAATAACAAGGCCATCTAGGCAAAGTAAACCAGAGTCATGAGTCAGAAATGGATAAAGCAAAGTGTAAGAGACGATCTTGGAAGTAAAGGAAGAGAGAAAATCAAACCCATGGAATAAAGGAAGAAAAAGAGAACTTGATAATTGGCTTAACAGGACAGACAACCAAAAGCTATTGCAACATTAGTAAAGAGTGTCACAGAAAGCCACTCTGTGGAGTATAAAGCTGTACTCATTTAAGCAGGACTGGAGAGAAGCAGATGACTACAAAGGGGAGATAAGATCATTAAAAAATAATTTAAAAATATAGGGAATAATGTAATTATAGAGAAGAAGTTGATGCAATTTGTAGCTGGAAGCGTAGCAATTCTGTATTAGGATCCAGTCTGCATAAAATAAGGGGAAATTAAAAAATGTAGTTATGATATAAATAAAGCAGTATGTGAAAGAAACTAAATTTATGCTGGTCACAAGCATGAAAATTTACAAAAACTATCACTATCATTAGGTAAAAAAAGACCAAATGAAAACCTTGTGCAACAAGCAGCCGGAGACCCTTCTTGTAAATCCAAACTAGCTTTAAACGGACAAAGTGACATCCCAGACGATTGGAAGTTGGCGAATGTCACGCCGATCCACAAAAAGGGCCGGAAGGATGACCCGGGAAACTACAGGCCCGTCAGCCTGACCTCAGTGCCTGGCAGGGTCATGGAACAGATCATCCTCAGTGCAATCACACAGCACCTGCAGGATGGGCAAGGGATCAGACCCAGCCAGCACGGGTTTAGGAAGGGCAGGTCCTGTCTGACCAACCTGATCTCCTTTTATGATCAGGTGACCCGTCTGGTGGATGAGGGGAAGGCTGTGGATGTGGTTTACCTGGATTTCAGCAAAGCCTTTGACACCGTCCCCCATAGCATTCTCCTGAAAAAGCTGTCAGCCCACAGCTTGGACAGGAGCACCCTGTGCTGGGTTAGGAACTGGCTGGAGGGCCGGGCCCAGAGAGTGGTGGTGGATGGGGCTGCATCCAGTTGGCGGCCGGTCACTAGTGGTGTCCCCCAGGGATCAGTATTGGGCCCAGTTCTGTTTAATATCTTTATCGACGACTTAGACGAAGGGATTGAGTCCATCATCAGCAAATTCGCAGATGACACCAAGCTGGGAGGAAGTGTGGACCAACTCAAAGGCAGGAGGGCTCTGCAGAGGGACCTGGACAGACTAGAGAGCTGGGCAGATTCCAACTGGATGAGGTTCAACACGGCCAAGTGCCGGGTCCTGCACTTTGGCCACAACAACCCCATGCAGCGCTACAGGCTGGGGACAGAGTGGCTGGAGAGCAGCCAGGCAGAAAGGGACCTGGGAGTCTGCATCGACAAGAAACTGAACATGAGCCAGCAGTGTGCCCAGGTGGCCAAGAAGGCCAATGGCATCCTGGCCTGTATCAAAAACAGCGTCACCAGCAGGTCCAGGGAGGTGATTCTGCCCCTGTACTAAGCACTGGTTAGGCCACACCTCGAGTACTGTGTCCAGTTCTGGGCCCCTCAGTTTAAGAAGGATGTAGAGGTCCTGGAACAGGTCCAAAGGAGGGCAACCAGGCTGGTGAAGGGACTCGAGCACAGGCCCTATGAGGAGAGGCTGAGAGAGCTGGGGCTGTTCAGCCTGAAGAAGAGGAGGCTCAGGGGAGACCTCATTGCTGTCTACAACTACCTGAAAGGAGGCTGTAGCGAGGTGGGAACTGGACTCTTTTCACAGACGACCTTCAACAAGACAAGAGGACACAGTCTTAAGTTGTGCCAGGGGAGGTTTAGGTTAGATATTAGAAAGAATTTCTTCACGGAGAGGGTGATTAGGCTATGGAATGGACTGCCCAGTGAGGTGGTAGATTCTCCGTCCCTGGAGACATTTAAAAAAAGACTGGATGTGGCACTCAGTGCCATGGTCTAGCAACTGCTCCAGTGGGTCAAGGGTTGGACTAGATGATCTCTGAGGTCCCTTCCAACCCGGCTAATTCTGTGATTCTGTGACTTCCTTATCAAGTAGAGTTTTGATTAAAATTACTTTTTCCATACAATAAAAGGCACATTAACAGCTTGAATTCTACTTCTAATGTTTTATAATTATTTATTTTAAAGGTATCAAAATTGCAGAACTGAATAAGGGATTAATATGTGTAACAAATTGCATGCAATATGTAGTTTCACATAAAAATGGAAATAAATATTTATGAAAATAAATGTGTAAAACTGTTTTTAAACTCTTTATTCATAAATATCTGTGCTCATCTGCTTAATATGACTTGATTAACCACTTAGTATTTATTTTTTTTTCCACCACGAGAGCACTCAGACATTGCAATAGTTTCCCACTTTGGAAAGTTTTAAGTCTCAGCTCAACAGGGTGCTGAGACATCTCGTATAAACTATAATACTAAAAGGGCTGGACCAGATGATCCTTAAGGTCCCTTGCAGACTGACAGTCTATCATTCTATAAAAGTATTCTCATAATAGCATTAAGATATTATTGTAGGAAGTTTTATGGAGGCAAAGTTGACACTAAAAATTTACCTTCATGGCACCCAGTCTTGAATAATCAACCACAAGAACAGTGGCAAGAAAATGTAATAACCTCAGATTGGAATGTTAGTTGTTGCTCCAAAGATGAGCATAAAATGCAGATGTGTAATTTATTATACAATGTTCATAGAATGAAACAGTAATAGCTGACAAAATACTGATTTATTTTTACACAGTGATGAAATGATTCCATACAAAATGATTTGTGAGTGGACTAAGGAAACTTTCATGAGAATGCACTTGAGCAAAGCTATTGAATGACTGAACAATTTGTTGGTGTTTCAGTGACATAGTCTGTTCATGTATTGTGAATAATCAAGACTTTTATTTCATACTGCACCAATATGCATTTTGATTCCTAAGAAAACAACTAAATCCTTTCCTCATATGAAAGTACATACATATAATTTCAAGTTCTGGCTAGATTCCAGGTTCTTTTTATTTAGCCACCTTACACTGGTCTAAGCAGTGAGACTGGATGGGTACGGCATCATTAACAAAGAAATACTCTTGAATTTTATTTCTTTAATGTCTTTAGAAATTCTACATATAATCAATCTTATCTTTATTACATAGTGTGGGTATAGTTCTTATCTGAATTATTTTGACATTCTTTTTACAGAACATGAAATTTTGCTCAAGTATTTTAAAAGTACACTTCCCTTGAATGGCATTTGGCATTCATTTATTTGACACCTACTGAAGAAATGGTAAGCATAAGGTAGTCATTTACTATGTGGTTATCCTATTGCAAAATATAGTTTATAGTAGCTGCATAACAATTGATCAGGAAATAGGACTCTGTTAAGATTAGAGGGAGGAAATCTTTAGCTTTAGTTCTGGGAAAGTAGAACTATTTCTGGTTGAACTCTCAAAAAAACCCGCAAACCAACCAGCCAAAAAATAAAAAAATACAAAAAGAAAACAAAAAATGTTTGGGAAATTGCAAGTGAGGACAGCAAAACAAGACTTCAGTTCTGTTAAGCTGCATGTCCTTCCCTATTCTCCAAGCCTGATGTAGTGGAACATTTACTTCTATGACTAAGAGTTCTGCCAATAGGAGGATAATTTTCTGTAGCACTACCCAGATTGGACATATCATAAAGTGAAAAACCCTGAACCTTCAGGTTAAATAATTATGACAACACTGACCTGTTTTCATTAAAAACATTATAAAGACACAAAAAGTAGCTCCTTCAGCAACTAGTGTGATAGCAGCGAGGCAATCTTACTTATGACTACATGATGTCTGGCAATCTGGGAGAGATTCAAAATGAAAAGGAGAAAAGTTGGAAGATGAAAGCAAAATGACATGCATCTCAAGAAGAAAGCAGGCTTACAAAAGATTACAGTAAACATAATTTGATGATGATGCTATTTAAATAATAAGTCGTGGGCAGCTGGCATAAAAAATAAAAAGGCAGACAGAAATTCAATGTAGATTAGTATCATTTTTACAAATTCATAGTGAAAAATATGTAACAATGATAAACAAAATGTTAAAAATAGACCACAAAGAGGAAGTCTATGGTGTTTGAAGCAAAAAAGCTGTATCACTAGCACACTGAACAGGTCAAGAAAGATACCTTTCATACATATGACTACAGCTTTGGAAGCTGTTGTGAACATTTATTATTTAAGATCCATTGACCCTTCTATACATGAAAAGAGTGATTGCCTTACGTAATTTTTCAGATACAAATTTGTGGTTGATAGTTCTTTCATGTAATTTCCCTTCTGAAATGCTCTACTATCTCCTTTCATGACTTGAAGGAGATGAATGTGAATGTCTGTATTGCTTGTCAGGATTTTTCTCTTATCACCCTTCCACAAAAAAGAGGAAACTCAAAAGAACTAAAACCCATGACATTAATCTAAAATTAGTATGCCTTCCTTCTAAGGAGCTGTAAAGAGGGCATTCCTTCCTTAGTAAAGAAAATGGAAATAAAACTGGCAAACTTGAATAAGAAATATGTATGTTCATGAATGTGTAAATTTGAAACAAAGCACTACTGGAAGGCACTCAGAATCAACCTAAAAATAGTACTTCTCTGCTCAAAAAAGTTGCAGATAGGACAACTATGCACAGATAGGACAACTTCCAGTTCAGACACCATGGTGCTCATGGGGGATTTAAACCATGCACACATCTGCTGGAGGGACAACAAAGAAAGGCACCAGAAATCCAGGAAGTTCCCAAAATGCATTTGTGTCAGCTTCCTTCTCCAAGTGGTAAAGGAACCAACTAGAAAAGGGGCTATGCTGGACTTTGTTCTCACCAACAGGGATGGTCTGGTGGACAAGATGATGCTTAAGGGCAGCCTTGGCTGCAGTGACTACAAAATAATTAAATTCAGAGTCCTTAGGGCAACAAGCAGAGTACACAGCATGCTCACTACCCTGAAATTCAGGAGAGCAGACTGACCTCCTTGGGAATCTGCTTGATATAGTATCATGATATAAAATCCTAAAGGAGAAAGGAGCCCAAGAGGGCTGGTCAATATTCAAGGATCATCTCCTCCAAGCTCAGGAGCAATGCATCCCAAGAAAAAGGAAGACAGACAAGAATGCCAGGAGACCTGCATGGGTGAAAAAAGGAGTTCTTGGACACTCTTTTTGCCTCAGTCTTCACTAGCAAGGGCTCTGGCCACCCAAGTTGCTGAAACAAAAGACAGGGAATGCAAAAAGAAAGATCTACCCACCGCTGGAGAAGAGCAGGTTAGAGACCATCTGAAGAAGACTAAAGTGCACAATTCCATGGAACCTGGCAGGATCCATCTGTAGCTTCTGAGGGAACTGGCAAATGAAGTTGCAAAGCCACTTTCCATCCTTTTTGAAAAGTCATGGCAGTATACAGACGTTCCTATTATCTGAAAAAAGGAAACATAAGCCACTATTTAAAAACAGGAAAAAGGAAGACCCAGGGAACTAATCAGAACTGACCAGTCAGTCTCACCTCTATGCCTGACAAGATCATGGAGCAGATCCTCCTGGAAACTATGCAAAGATGCATGGAAAATATGGAGACTGTTGGTGGCAACCAGCATGGCTTCACTAGATGAAAATCATGCTTGACAAAATATGTGGCCTTTTCAGACCAGAACCGGAAGAGCTCTTTTTCACAGCTGTGTTCCAAACCACAGCAGCTTACTATTCTTTATTTGATTACATTAGAACAGTAATAATTGTGGGCCAGCTCCATCAATGACTTAAACTTCCAAACCAGTGAAGTTACTTGCAGAATAAGTACTTTTTTAAAAACAAAACTATTATTTCAGCTCAAGTTTGTTCTCAGACATTCACTGACCTCTATATCATACTAGACATTCATTATTCTTGTTAAGTTTTAAACACCTCCATCAGTTAGTTTGAAGTAGTGCCTTGCATAGTATCTGTTATTGCTCTAAAGGATGTAGAAGAGCTGCTGTCCTCCTACCTATTCAGTATTTGGGGTACATTCTGTACCACATACCAAGGATACCAAAGAGAAGCAGGAAGGACTACCAAACTCACACAGCCGAACCATTTATAATGGCTGCAAGCTTGGAGATTTGGAGCACAGTGTCAACAGTAGAATAGTTCCATGAAGCTTGATATCAATAAGTCATTGCAATGGAGCTCAGAACAGCAAGGAAATTTTTTGCTCTGCTTGGTCTCTGGGTGATGTTATGGTCCAATGTAACATTAAAATTTATTTTTGTTTTGGATCAGTGAAACAAAGTCCAACCATAGAAGGCTTAGGTGCAAGCAGATTTGACAAGTGATGCAACCAAACTATAGAGCCAGGAAAAAGAGGAAGAGAGGAGAAGAAGATATAAGAGAGAAAGAGAGAGAAGTGGACAAAAAGGGTAAGAAAGTGGGAAGAAAGAATGAGAAAGGAGTGAGAGAGAGAGAGGGAGAGAGAGAGAGTCACCACCAGGGGCCCAGCTGTCCAGCAAGTTTCTTCAAGATGTTGCTGATCCTGGGCAAGGTCCGATTTGAGATGGTGGTGTGTCAAGAGATGACCAAACAGCCACAGCATGGACAGCCAGATATATCCCTGAGTTCCTTTTGTTCCAAAGAGGCAGCTGTCAGTCAGTTGCCACAGAAGCCATGGTCATTAGCATCGGAGCCATTGCAGACAAGCTGCCAGGAGGGAGGGCTTCCACAGAAGGGTGGAGTCCTCCACCCACCCATCAGTTCTTATCTCCCTCCAGGCATCACCCTTGTTCTTCTTTATACTAGATATTAGGAAGAATCTCTTTACTGAAAGGGTAGTATGGAGCTGGAACAGGATACCCAGGGAGGTGGTGTAGTCACCATGCCTAGAGGCATTGAAAAGAATATGTAGATGTGACACTTCAGGACATGCTCTAGTGGGCATGGTGGTTTGGGTTTTTTTGGGGTGTTTATTGTTGGAAGCAGTGATCTTAGAGGGCCTTTCCAACCATGATGACTCTGTGACAATTTTTTTCTGGTAAAAATATTTTGTAATATCAGTGTGATGGATCCTTTAGACTTTTTTTCAGATCATTTTGACAAGCTCAAAAAAACATATTTAAGTTCTATGCCCTGAAAATGAAGCTACCAGAAAAGAAGTTTGATTTTCACTCACCAAATTAAAGTGTTTAGCAATAAGTCTGGAGCAGGGACAATCAAGAATCACACATGTTAGAAGCCTCTCTGTGAAGTGTTTTCCTTCCTATTTTACCGATCCCTACTGACCTTCAGGCCACACATCTGGAGCCTCTACCTCCAGCCACTATTCTTTCATTAAATTGTAAAAGTTTCTATGCTGCAGCTCTTGCCTGCTATTCTCTACCAAACATAAAAGGCTCAAAAAATCCTGACAAATTGTAACAAAAAACCACCCGAAAACATAAGCCAGTAAAAAATTCCCTCTCACCTTCTGTAGAACTTATTTTTTATCCATGAGTTTTTACAGTGGTTTATCTTACTTTGTTATTGTTAGAAGTGTGCAATCTTCTCTGCTGATGACAACTACCTTTTCCTGGACACAGTCAACTGAATAATAGAAACTTTGGAAAAATTAAACCTCAGAATGAAATCTTGAGTACTTAGACTATTTAGGGGAGTAACAAAGAAAAATGTAATTTAATACTGAGTAAATACACATATTTGTGATGCAGCACAAACTGGATAAGACTACAGTTCTGGACAAACACCATTAAACTTGATTTACGTAACCAGAAAAGGGAAGATAAAGCAGAACAGGAAACTGTCTTCCATACCAAATTTTGGTCACTTGAGATGTTTATTTGCAATTTGTCATCAAGAGTGTTGTTCAAAGAGATGGGAGGTTTTTTATTTATTTAATATTTAGGTGAATTGACTTTTACTTTACTAAGTGTACTTTATAAAATGACTTTGCAGTTCGAGTCAGAGTTATAATTCATGATGTGACTGGAGCATATTTTCACTTGTATTAAATGTTTTATAGTTGTGGGGGCTTCTGATAGAAATATTGCCAAAAAATTTAGCAGGGTTTTCTTAGTGTAGTCAGCAGGTTCAGCTATAGTTTCAGGAGCTGCATAAAGTTTTATATTTGACTGTAATATATGGATCTCAGTTGGTATATGATTTGTCTACAATAATAACCTATGGAAAAGCATCAATAGAAATAATTGTGATTGCATGTCAAACATTTTCAACTTATGTCTGAGTAACACACAGAAATCTAATATCTCCTAAATTAAAATAACATAGTATTTTATTCTAGACATTATAATTCAATAACCTTGAATTTTAGACTTAGCTAGGTTAGATATCTAATCTGTTTCTCTGTTTTACAGTAGCTATTGGAAGACTAAAAGTCTCCCTACCCTTATTTAACATGGAAACAGAAAAAGAAGCAAACTTATATGAACTTACTTTGCCTCTTGCAGAAAGGATTGTTGTTTAGCTTAGTCTAACATTTCATAAACAATGAAGTTATTTGAGTAAAGCCATAATGACCCATTGCATATTCAATTCCATGATTTATGAAAACTTAAGAAAATTCAATGTGATTTTAGCTTTGAAGCTGTCAAAAAAGCCATAAAACCTTTAGTTTTATTTTCAAATGTACCTGAGTCACTATAGAAAAATGAATGATAGACTTATAAGGTGTCTAATAATTCTGATAATTTTTTTAGCTATGATGAAAAAGATCAGTATTTTAAATTTTAAATATATTACAGAAAGATGGGAAACAAAAAACAGCACTTATTTTTTTTTTCATTTTAGAACATTAAAATGTCAAAACTTCAAAGCATGCCATTCTTTTTCCTTTAATAACCTAATGCATTGCTTTAGTGCTTAATTTTTTTTTTAAAAAATTCTTTATCTTCATACAGATGGCTGGATATTATGCTCTATATCACCTTGTTTAATGGAATTATTTTTGAAATAGCAAACTTTGGAGAACAGTGAAGAGTAACAAAATGTAACCCATACTGTCTTTATTCTTCCAGGGTTCACTGATGTTTATCATCTTCCCTTTTACTTTCCACCATAAGGTCCAATAATTTCACAGGAACCTTTCCTATATCAAATATTCTACTGTTATTAAGATATGCTTTACTTAGATCTCCCTTCATAAACAACTCCCTTGGACCTGATTAATACTTTTTTCCTCCTGCATATACCTTCAGAAGTCTTATTCACCCTTCCCCTTACTGACAAAAATGTTATGTTTTGTCCTATTTTTTCGTGCTAAAATCGTTACTTATTTTACTTCTGTTTCCCGTCCTTGTATAGCATTTTAACTATTCATTTCTTGTATGTTGCTTTTAAAACATATTTAGTCTTGAATTGCAGTTATATGAAAACATTGCATTTTCAACATTCCTTTAGGAACAGAACACGTACTGCTTTTATACTGCAGTATTTCAAAGTTTCAAATATTTTGAAACTATTACAGTAAGAAGAAAGTGTTATTGGTACAGATACACTTTTGGTAGTGTGATGTGTAATTCTTCAGAAGTCTATTTTTCTCTATTTTTGTTTAAACGAGTGTATTTACTCATACTCACAGCCTAGGGAGAAGATGGAATATGTGTACTGTGATGGAACATTTCTATTTACCTGTGTTAAAACCAGTAAATGTGTTCTGTTTTGAATATAATTAAATATATATTGAAAATGTAAAATAGATAGATATACAGGGAGTTTAGGTGTGGTTTTGCAATTTTTATTTCTTTTTTTTTCCCTAAAGTATGAGCAGTATTTCTATGAGTGGAGAAGAAAAAGCATTTAGCTGGACCTAGTTGCCCAAGGTACTACTTATGATCCCAGAAATGCATCCTAACATTTTTATTTATAGCTTACTACACAGCGGTATCAGCAGAGGAGCTAATTCCCTATGCCCTTAAAAAAGGTGACCCGTGATCTTTTTAACTTTCATCATAGAATCATAGAATCATAGAATCATAGAATCATAGAATCATAGAATCGACTGGGTTGGAAGGGACCTCAGAGATCATGAAGTCCAACCCTTGATCCACTACCGTTGCAGTTACCAGACCATGGCACTGAGTGCCATATCCAGTCTCTTTTAAATAACTCCAGGGACGGAGAATCCACTACTTCCTGGGGCAGCCCATTCCAATGCCTGATCACCCTCTCGGTAAAGAAATTCTTTCTAATATCCAACCTAAACCTCCCCCAGCACAACTTAAGACCGTGCCCTCTTGTCTTGCTGAGAGTTGCCTGGGAAAAGAGACCAACCCCCACTTGGCTCCAACCTCCTTTCAGGTAGCTGTAGAGAGTGATGAGGTCTCCCTTCAGCCTCCTCTTCTTCAGGCTGAACAGCCCCAGCTCCCTCAGCCTCTCCTCATAGGATATGTGCTTAAATCCCTTCACCAGCTTAGTTGCCCTCCTTTGGACCTGCTCCAGGACCTCGATAACCTTCCTAAACTGAGGGGCCCAGAACTGGACACAGTACTCGAGGTGTGGCCTCACCAGCGCTGAGTACATGGGCAGAATCACTTCCTTGGACCTGCTGGCCACGCTGTTCCTGATACAGGCCAGGATGCCATTGGCTTTCTTGGCTACCTGGGCACACTGTTGGCTCATGTTCAGATTCCTGTCAATCCAAATTCCAAGGTCCCTCTCTGTCTGGCTGCTCTCCAGCCACTCTGTGCCCAGCCTGTAGCACTGCATGGGGTTGTTGTGGCCAAAGTGCAGGACTCGGCACTTGGCCGTGTTGAATCTCAACCTGTTGGAATCAGCCCAACTCTCCAGTCTGTCCAAGCCCCTCTGTAGAGCCCTCCTGCCTTCTAGCTGCTATTATTATGAAGATCTCAAAGTATTTTTTGTAGATGCTGGTATTTTTTGCAAAGGCTAAAATAGCACAGTCCTTAATTTCATTGTTTTATGGTAAGTATACACAAAAAAATAACCCCCATGATCTTAAAATGTGAGAATGAGTACCAAGCAAAATATGTTTACTGTCTTGGAAGGCCTCACCTAAAGTGAGAAGCTTTACAACACAGGAAGAATGGAATTAAATGTTTAACTTTTATATAAGGTCTTTCTTAGCACTATTCCTACTGAATTGCTCAGCTCTAGGGACTAGAAATAGCTGCAGGTGTCCAAGGGAAGATAATCTGTATAAACAGTTATATTTGTTGGGACATTTTGTTTGTTTTAATTTGATTTAATTTCTTTGTGGCTGTTTGTTTTGATCGACACCAATTTGTTTAAAAAGACTGTGGTACATGCAGAGAAATTACCTTGAGTTCTGGATAAAAAATACAAATTGTATCCTGAAAACCAGCAATATGTGAATATGTGAATTTTACTAAGAAACCTTATAATGGATCTGATAGTAGATGGCAGGCTATTGCATTACACCCACACAGTATTCATCAGAAGTAAAAATGTCAGAATATAAAAAAAAGAAATTAAAAATCAGAATTGTCAATCAGATTATAAACTTGATACTTTCAAAAAGACAAATACAAAATATGCATAGATTGGATTTATTTTAAATACATAGTTAAGAATTATGTTGATAATTAAGGACAAGCCAATAAGTATTAACGTCTCATCTCAAGAAAGAAATTATTTTAATGAAACTTCTATAGTCATGTTAATTCAAAGAATTGTTATAGAAGGTACATGGGAGACACAACATTGAGGTGAATGGGACTAAAACATATGTGTACCTTCGAGAAATAGATTCACTCTCATTCTTTGAAATTTACAAATTACTTGAAACAGTGCCTCAAAAATCCTCTTTATTCTCAAGTTGTACAAACTGCCATTACTTCATAGATCTTTTAATTTAAAAAAACTTTCGGACTCCAAACTAACATATCTTCAGGTAATAATATCCTGTGATTATTGTTTGCAAAAACAGGTGATTTAAAAACAATTTGGATGTTCAAGATTATGGAAACCTGATAGATCAACCCATTCAATGTTATTTTTTTATTTATGGTTTATAATTTACGTTGTTACATTGTAAGTGATTTAGTTAGACCTTTGTCTTAAATCAAAACCTGAACTCTAACTTCACTTATTTGAACCTATGTTCCAGCTCTATTATGCCTAAGAAAATTTACATTTTTGCAAAAATAATCTACAAACATAGAGTAGTAAAAAAAATCTGATTTTTCATTGCATTGAGAGAAACAGACTGCAAGAAAGCTTCATACTAACAGAGAACTTAAGCACTGTATTCTTTGACATAAAAAGAAGCAATTATTAACTTATCAATATTTATTATATTAAAACTGTGAAATGAGCACATGTAATTTTTTATTAAAAATGTACTTATAATGAATACATTATATGTTAGTTTTTAAATTAAATTGAAACTTCAAGAAGTACCTAAAACCATTAACAGTTGCCAATATTTCCTACATAAAAAAGCTTTGATAGTGAAGGAAATTACAAATTCAGGCAGCTTGCAAAATGGTGGGTATAGACAAACCAAGGAGTTCAAAGAATAGTTCATCTGAGCCATGGAAATAAAACATGGGGTTACAGACTACAAAATAGGTGTTATTTCATCTTCTTCAATTGAAAAGAAAAGGTCCTAATCTCCCTTACAGTGGCATTTATGAAGTTTTAAGAAACTAGTAATTACTTTTTTAAATTACTACTGTTTAATTGTAACTATAACTGTAACTATAATTGTAACTATACATTAATTTTTGCATTTTTCAAGAGTATCAGGATGAGATATGTTGCAACTAAACCTTGACATGAGACACCGTTCTGTGTGAAAAGGTTGCTTCAATTTTTAATGTCCTTTTAATGAATTTATGAATAGGAATATAAGTAAATCAAAGAAACATTAGAGATACAGCTTGTATAATAAAAAAGAAGTATTTTTGCAGGTGTGGAGAACTAAAGGGATAATAATTACAATAGAATCTTCTGAGTCTGTAAAAAGACTTGCATTTCAATACTCATTTCCTTTATGTAACATTAGCTGTTAAAAGACTTAAACATTAAAAAAACTCAGTGACTACAATTTGTGATCAAATGCTTTTGTCTTACTAGTTTTCTTTTTAAACATTTTTAAATATCACTCTTTTCAGATTCCTTAATGTTGTCGCTTATGCCTCATTTCAAATGTCATATCACTTACTGTCATCTGTAAGCCTGAGAATGTGCTAAAAATGGCAAGTGTTCTTGGCAACTTAAGAAGACATATTTTCTTTTCCAAATACACAAGTTAAACAAGCTGCAGTAAACATTTTGACATCTAAAATTACTTTTTAAATGTTTATACTGCTAAAACTTCAGGTAGCTCTTTTTGAATGTGCAATATAAATCAGAAGGTAGCATTAGGTCTAGTATGAGGCATTTCACGGCCTATGTAAAGGAATGAAGAAAGATACAGACCTTGACATTTCATGACCTTGGGCCCTGACTCTGCAAGGATATGTTTCCTTTTACATATGTCAGTAAACTTGCTAAATCTAAAGAGACTGATCCAATTGTTTCTTCCAGCACCTGTGAGCAGATGCCCACCCTTCAGAGGCAATTCATACTACATGAAGATCACATAGCTCTCCATTTTATTTTTATAGTATCTCTTTTTTACCAAAGCATATTTACCTTGATCATGCATCTAAATTTTATCTGCTTAATTCATGACAATGTGCTAAAAATATTTATCCTTTGTTTGTAATGTAGAAGCTCTAGACCTAATGTAATAAAAGTTCTATTTATGATAAATTAATATTCAAGTCAAATGCAGGAAAAGTGTAAATAGTGAAAAAAGTTCTTAATTTCAATCCTATTTCTCCAATCATACAAAGAAATACTTATTATCTCTAGCCTAAATGACAAATCTCAGTGGTGCTCTTACACAAAGATAAGACATATATTGCAACCAATTAACTGAGTTTTTATAAACCAAGAACTGAACATCTTGTTCAAAGTACTCCTGATAGTCTTCCTACTTATGTATATTTTGAGTAGAAAAATTATATGTAGTTCAGTTGTAAAATAAGTTTCTATTAACAGACCCATTATTAAAAGTACTGTAATTTTAAAATGGAGAAATAAATTATTTTGATATTCAAATGCCCATAGGTAGTTATTAGTCATTTCGCTCATTAATTAATATCTGAAGTAGATTTTAAAAATAGAACTAAAAATTATGAAATCTAAAATCTTCATTTTATAATTTGAGGCAAATATAGAAATGTATTGTCCTTTCTGTGAATTATTTCCATGTCAGTAAAACATAGGAAAAAATTGCAAACGTTATCTTGATAAAAATAGCCAAGTCTTAACATGTTATTTCTAAATTTATATTAAATAGAATTCCTTTAGAGAAATCCTAGGTTAAATTAGCAATTTTTTACTATTGATAAAAAAAAACAGGCTAAGGAGTCCTTTACTTTGTGTTGGTACAGCCAAGAATAATAAACCTTGACATTAGCACTATAAATTTATTCTGATATGGACTTAAAAATTTCTAAAGAAAACCCTGTTTTTTAAATACATACATCTTTTATAAGAAGAGCCTGCTGTTCTCCGAATCATGAATGATCTTTTTCATTCTTCTATCATTGTCTGACACTTTCTAAATGAAGATGTAGTAGTACAAAATATAAAAAAGCAAAATGATCAAAGCTTAGCAGCTAGTACCACAAATACCACCTAACAAGACTATTAATATTTTTGAAGTTCAAGTTAGACAGAAAATTCCTTTTGCTGTCATCTCTGCTTGTCTTCCTCTCCCAATATTTAACTACTTCAAGTAACTGCAAAACTAGTTTGTGAGCTGAGGGCTGCAAAATCATGCACTGTATTAATTAATGGTGGGATGCAGGATGCTAGATGCTCTTTGATGGAAGACAAAAACATAGCTACTTTCTGTTCGCTGAAATGTTTTCTCTCATCACTTGTGTTTACATCTGCACTAAAACCTGACAGATTGTTTTTCATCTGGGCATGTACCTGCCTTGCACTTGGATGACAGGTTTGTGGTAGCAATGCAAGATCCTAACAAGGAGGCAATACACAACTTAGACACACCAGCTATTCTGGGCTCATGTTATGCTTGTCTCTGTGAGAACCTTACTAGAAAAACTTGGAAACCGGGACTTTGTCGTTCAACTGATACTTGCCCTTTAGTAGAAAAGGCTTCATTGTATCTTCTAGAAGAGTAGCCATAGGAAAAGCCTCCCCAGGCTGTGTGTCATTAAGTTGGGTACAATACTTCATCTCAGACCATGAATATTCTACCATTTTGGTGCCACATTCCTGGGCACATGGGAGAACACAGTGTATTTTTTCTCAGTCAGAGAAAAATGCATGTATAACTTTGTTCAGGAAGAGGGAATCAGAGACAGGTTTGATAACACTATAGACTGGCAGTTACCAAAGTCTGCTTTAGGTAAGGATCAATGACACTACTCAGTGCTTATGGAGATGCAGACACTGCCCTTCAGTGAAGTAAACATAAATTAAGTCCACTAGCTCCAACATAAAGAAATGTCTCTTTACAATATATCATGTCCCTGTGATTAAGGTCCGTGCCCAAGGGGTAAGAGAAATTACCTCAAATTCACTTCCTTCACACTTCAGGCCCAGGATTTCAATTTTGCTCTCCGAAAGCACAGGTGAAGGTTTTATGCACTGGGATCTCAGGTTTTCTGCGTCAGAGTTCTCTTTCACTGGAGCTAATCCAGTTTTCATAAAATACTTTAATAGTCCTATGCAAGTGAAATGACTCTATCCTTTGATAGTTTAGGACGTTTGTTACAAGACCTAATTCTCTTTCTGGATATCTCCATCTGAATGGCTCATCTACCAGACCCTCCTTCAGACCAATTCTCTTCTCTCTTCTGCTATAGTTCCTGGTGAATCAATTCAACAGTTTTCAGACCTGGAAGGTAAAGAAACACCCAGCAGTTACCAAAGGATATCAGGGTATGAGACAAGGTATACAGTCCCTTCTCTGATGAAGATGAAGAACTACTTTCCAGCATAGAATTGAAGGATGAAGGTGCAGAACTTTTTCCTAGAATAGAGATGAAAGAAACCTGCTTATTTCCTCTCCTCTTGGTGTTAAGAAAATTTCCAGATGCATATTCAGATGTAGTTATTTGTGGAGGAAAATTGACTACCTAGAAATAATTTTATGATGGCATTTTCCCAAAAAAATGTGTCTGGAAAAAATGTAGTTCAAATTTCGTTCACTTCATACGTCTTATTCTCACAGTGCTCTATGTTTCATATAGGTTCTTCCTTAATTGGTTTTAATCCAAGATACTTATATAAATTTTTAAGGTCATTTCTGCTAAAACTAAGAAGAAGTTGATGAATCAAGTTTAATATGACTCCTATCTTGTGTTTGCCATCTGTTTTTATATTCTTAGCTTGGTTAATTGGTTTCTTGATGTAGGATCACTGTTCAGACTTCTAGAAAGTGGAAAATTACTATCACCAAATGTATTAAAACAGAGACTGATAAGGAGCTTTTCAGAAACTCCTTTATTTTGACATTGATACATACTGCAGAAAGCTTTCCAATTATTTTCGAATTTTGCTAGCATGAAAGGGATATTCTTAAAATGCAAGATTTTGTTTTTTGCTTTGGTCTTACCTTATCACATCTCTGCTGCATTCTAGTTCAAAAATAAATGTGGTTAGCAGTCCTTTACAAAAATGCGCAACTAGTGAAACAAAATGTGTAAGAAATCTTCCAGATGTTTTCCACCAGTAGTCAGCCTGTGCTACAGAAAATTTTGCTACAATTTTTTTGGAAACCTTTTTGTATTATTAGAAGTTATGATAGGAAAAGGGTAATGGTTTTAGGTGAAAGGAGGGCTAAGTCAGAGTAGAAAAAAAGAAGAAATTTTATTACAGTGATGAAACACTGGAACAGGTTGTCCAGGGAGGTGGTACATGCTCCATCTCTGGAAACATTCAAGGTTGGAAAGGGCTCTGAGCATCTAGTTTAAGATGTTGCTGCTCACTGGAGGGAGGTTGGACTAGGTGACCTTCAGAAGTCCTTTTCAACCCAAACCATTCTGTGGTTCTATGTTTCTGTATGTGTACAGTCTGTGGACATTAGAAGTGTGATGTGAAGTAGGAGATAGTAAAACAAGAGAATTCAAAACTATGCTCAGATGGAACTCAGAATTTGCAGAAAAAGTGGATATGACAAGGTGATGAGAGTGTGAATTCTTTCACACTGTAAGTATTTCACATAAACGGTATGTCAGCCCTTATTTGTTACAGCAGTTTGTCCCAAAGGTTTTAATTTTTTTCAGTCATTCTAGTATTCTCAGACAAATCTTCATAATGAACATTATATGGGCTGGTTGTTTTGAATGTCATATAAAGGGAGAATTGGCTTGAGATCACATGTAGGACTGTTCCTCAATCAGCTACAATTAAAAATTACTGAGTAAGTAATCTTTACTAGTAGATTTGGGGACTAATCAGATGCTTTTTTCATTTGTAAAACATGCTTTTCTTTTATCTTTATGCTTTTGTTTTGTCCTTACAAGTAGTACTGACAAGGGCTGTTGATATGCAACAAAAACATTATAATAATAACTTTCTTTTTACTGCCAAATTTATAAAAGCAGTAAGACAGACCTATAAAAAATCACTTTGTACTCCAATTTAAATAGGCTACTGAGATATAGCTTATTCTGTTTTCTAGACATTTTGCCAAGAACAAAGTTTTCCAAATTAGTATGGATGTGGAGCACAGTATTTCAAAAGGTAAAAAACAAAAAATAAGGCAATAAATTTTTTTTAAAAATAATAAAAAAAACCCCAAAGCCTGAAAGAACAATGTAATTTTTATATTCCATATTCCTAAAAAGATGAACACACTATCTGGTACATGAAAACAATGTTGTCAAAAAAATCAATAGGAAATGTGATGAGGGAGTGTAGTCAGTCACTAGAAAGAATGTAGGCTCATTGCATAGTATTCATATTGTTTGGACAGCCAAATCCCAACTGAATTTCAGAGGTTACTTAACTCCCTGCTTTGTGCCATAATCATTTGATCTAAAGTTTCCAACAACAGGAAGGCTTTTCCCTCTTCATCTAAAAAGCTGTTAGACACCCACCAGGATTTAGAAGGGAATCATATTACAATACACATCGTGGAAGAGGAGTTATTTTCCTAAGTATACTGGAAAGACATATAACGTGCACAGACAGGAGTGAGAAAGAAAACAAGTCGTCATAACTTTTCATTTTGTAATATAAATATATGGGAAGGAGTTTCTCATTTCTTCGAGTAGAGAGCTCAGGTAAGACAGGAGATACCTGGTCTTCCAGTTCCTGACAGTCAGGAACCCTTTCCAAGCTTTTACTGCTGATTCTGACCCAGCATGTAGAGAAGAGGCAATCAGATGTCTGTGGCATGTGAAGACTTCAGATAAGACCCTTATACATTGGTTTAAGCATCTTATTCTGTTGTAGCTTAGTCAATTGGTATTTTGAATAATCACTTCAGTGCTTAATTAAAAGAATATGAGCAAGGATACAAGATATCAGAAGCTTCTGCTGTCCTAGGTGATGCTTACTGACAAGTAACTACTGTTCCATTGCAGTGGTATTCCCTTTAATCCCATGGGCTTCTGTAGTCATGTCTCCAGAGCCATATTCTAGCAGCATAAGTGAGGTAATTGTCATCTCAGACATTTTGCTAGCAATGCTGCCATGTGTACCCTCTGTACTCTCACAGACAGAACTGGAAAAATGGTAAATTTTTCAGTGCTGATATTACTTCCCATCATGTTCATTCATTGAGCACCTCTCATGAGTATATCACATTAAGTACGGACAGCAAAGTATCTATTGTACTCTACCAAATCTTCTAATCCCCTTTTTCCTTTGATTGCCACAAAATGTATTTCTAGGTGGGGCAATCCTAGTGGTAAGTGGTGAGAAACTTTAGGAATATTAACAATTATTAAAATATCTTATTGTGGTGAAAAAACTTTGCTGAAGATAGGGTATTTCAGTTTTGACTTCCAGTAATTTTTATTTCCTAAAAAAATTCATTCTACATTTAAAGTTCTTGCCCCAGTTTTATTTTGATTCAAGAGTCATTACTGAGTCCAGACCACTGCAACAAGTTACTAAAAAAATAAGCAGCTTGGACTTCATGAAACCTGCATTGTATTTGTCTGATTGGAAATTCTCCTTCTTTCATTAAAAACATTTTGTCTTTTGAATGGTGCTGTTCCTTCAACAATAGAAAGGACTAAGATGGTTCACTCATCCTGCTACGGGGTTCCAGGATATTTTTGAGTCTGTACTAATTGTATGGTGAAGTCTGTTGCAAGGAGATAAAAATACAAAGCAATAGGAAAAGAAGTGAGTCTCTAATTTGACTTGAGAGACTGAAAAAGTAGCGACATCCCTGTCAGATTTGCGAAGGGAATTCTTTGCTGAAAGTGATAACTAGCTGAATTAATAGCCATCATGTATTGCTTGTTTAGACAACATTAAGAAAAAAAAGGATTGGCAAGAGATGATTCATCATGAATAATTTAACTGGCTCATAGGAGGAAAAATACAGATTCACAGTCCAGCTCTATGTAGCTTTATAAATCAAATTTTCACTGATATTAAGGAAATTTCTTCCTGAGTATTTTAGAAATGAGATTTTTGGATTTTTTTAAACTTCTTCTGAAGACTCCCACTTCTTTTAGACCACTTACAGTTACTCCCTGTTTTCTCCGTATTTTTTCCTTTTAGACTCAGATTATCATTTTCTTTTTTCAAGGTTCAATTTAGATTGAAGCATTGAATGCACTGCTATTTATGCAGTAGTTCTATGAATACCACTGACAAAAAATTTAACTCAGCCATTATTCAATGACAGAATGTAGTTTTTCTATTTAATTCCTTGAAAAGTGGTTTGGAACACTCCAGTGATTGTCTCACCTAAACCTACTGGTGATGGAGCAATCAGCTGATTGTCAAGTCACCATTGCATTATGTTGGCAGAGAAACAGAGATGAGGTGCAGTAAGAACCATTAACTAGCTCTGTGCTTTAAAATGTGTCCTAAGAAGCTGTTGCAGCTTGTAGATTAGTTTCCCTCATTAATGACCTCATTAATGTTTATAAATATATATAAGGGGTGAGTGCCAGGAAGATGGAGTAAAGCTTTTCTCAGGAGTGACTAACAACAGGGCAAGGGGAAATGATTATAAACTGGAGCATAGGCAGTTCTTTATAAATATAAGGAAGAATTTTTTCAGTGTGAGTGTAACAGAACACTGGAACAGGCTGCCCAGGGAGGTTGTGGAGTCTCCTACTCTGTACACATTCAAAACCCACCTGGACATGTTCTTGTGTGACCTGCTATGGGTGACCCTGCTTTAGCTGGGGGGGTTGGATGATCTTTTGAGGTCCCCTCCAACCCCTAACTTTCTATGATTCTATGATTCCCACAACAATTGCTCTAAGAAAATAGAGACGTAGGGAATTATAGAAGTCAAAATCATTCCTAAAAAAGAAAAGTAAATAAACCAAAGTTCGGATAACTCTGTCTCCCCTAGCTACTTTTAATTTCTGTAAATTGTGTTATCATGCTTAAGAGGTAAACCAGAGGCAGATGGTGGCAGTAGATTATAAAATAAAATAAAGCCTATTTAATTTTTTAAAAAAGTTTGTGTTGATGGCAACTGGACACTTGCAGTCCTGAGTGTAACATCTACATTGCAAAATGTAGACATAAATGAAATTTTAAAATTTCCAAAGGATGTTGAATTTTAATGTAGGCAACGCCACTGGGTCATAGGTGAGTTACTTTATAATGTAAAGTGAGAATTTTTGTAAATGTAAAGAATTTTTGTAATGTAAAGTGAGAAAATAATTGTGCAAGTATAGTATAATACTTATCAAGGACACAATTTCAGTATGTAATCTAAGGTTGGTCTGCCAATGTGATTTGTTGTTGTGTGGTTTTTTAAGAACATGCAACTCAGGCTTTTGTGTAATCTGCCATTTGTTACAGGATTCATTGCAGCACAAAATAATCAGGGAACTTAGATTCTAAGCTAGTGTGAGGGAAATAATCAGAGATTTAGTTGTTTGGTTGGGGTTTTTTGTTTGGTTTTTTAAAAATGTTATTATTGTTGTTGTTGTTATTGTTGTTATTGTTATTATTGCTATTATTATTATTATTATTATTATTCCTCTTACCAGTGAAAAATACAGGTCACAGATCTTGATACCTCTGTTAGTAAGAATAAATTTTGCTTTTACATAGATGCAATGAAGAGGAGGAAGACATGATTTCTATGTCATTTGCTATACTTTGGTAGTAAATTAATAGCCTATATTTCACTCAGTGCCTGCAGCACCAACCTTGAAGGCCTCAGTGAAAGATGGACAATAAAACAGTGAAAAAGGAGTACTTATGCATTAGTTGTGCATTAGAAGCTGAGGGAGAGAAATCAGTATGAGAGATGAAAGAAGTATTAATCAGCTTTTGCAGTCAAATTAATTTCTGCTCCCTCTTTTAATATGAAGGCCCAGTTCATGCATATTCATACTGTGTTTATACAGATATAGATTTTATTACTGATTGTCTGGTCATATTGTATTTAACCCTACAAACTTCCACTCTCAGCTCCACAGTCCCATTTTTGTTAAATTTTCTGGTTTTTTTTTTTTTGTTTGTTAAGTTCTTTTTTGGTAAAAGGAGTGGGGGATTGTTTGTGTTTTCTGTAGGTGGGTTCTTTTTTCAGTCTATCAGTCGTTTCCTAGGTCACACAGGCCTAAGGGGGGAAAAAAAATGTAAAGTAGATACCTTATACATCTGTAACACCAAATACATCTTTTCCTCCCTCAGTTACACAGTGTATCCTCACCCAACCCAAAAACACATATGTCTCTTCAGGACTTCCTTTTTCTCAGGGCTTGGTCAATAATCTCCTTCCTGATTATACTTCTCCCTCAGGACAACCCCTTGAGCAGCAGCAGTCAAGTTACAGCACCAGCTCTGACTCTTTCCTTCTTCCGAATGCTGCTCAGGACTTCCTTCTCACTCTGTTGAAATTGACCATTTATCTATTTCCTCCAAATAATCTGATGTATATCCCAAAGGTTAGGCCTTATTGTTTCCAATTTCTTCTGTTCAGTCACACTAGCTCTTTTCACCTCATCTGTACTTCTGATTCTTAATCACTGACACCAATGGTGAAAACTGAGCTTCATTTCTATCAGCAAGAACCACAGAGAAACAGCTCCCCCAGATGGTGCAAGAAACCTGAAAAATACATGCTCACACATTCAAACATAGACACTTACCTCTTTGTCTGCAAACATTAAGGCTAAAAATAAGGCTAAAACCCTCGTTTTACAAGGTCTACTAGTTTGCATGCTTATGGAGTTAGATTAACAATTCATAATCATAATGAAATTAAGAGCTTATGCTACATGTTCTTTCAAAGTAAGAAAACTTGCAGATGCTCAGTTTACTGCTTCTTCAGACTAGTTCATATGGAGACAGGGGAAGAGCACAAGAGATACAAGCTTTATATTTGATTAAAAACATGCAGAAACTCTTAAGATTCTGGGGACAAAAGTCTTTCCCAAAGACGAAGACCTACAATGCTGATAATCTCCATATCATGTTCGAGCAGGACAACAGTTTTCAGAAAAAACCTCAGCACATATGCAGTCCCAGAATATCTAATAATACCCCGTGGAGGCACTGTGTAGAAGACAATAAAATGCTTTGGAAATCTCTATGTCCCATATAGATACCTTCTTGTTTTAATCAAATAGTTACTGAATTCCTTCTTTCTTTAAATCCTTAAAATGGATTAAATCCTAACAGTGAACTCAGCTCTTCTTGCAAAATTCACTTCTTGAAGGGAACAAGATTAGTGTTTCAAGTGAAAATTTTACATTAGGAAAGCACATATGTATGTGCTTTCCTTAATATCACATTCTGATTTGTTTTGCTTTCTATGTGGCTTACATGTTAAAAAAATAAAGAACTTTTATTTTAAAGACCTAACAAAGCTCATTTTCAAGGCTAAAGATATATGTCTTGTGAGTCATTGCTCCATTATTTGATAGTTTCCTAGATGAAAGTAAAGCTGTTAGGCCAATAAATGTCTAAAGTCTGTTTGGACAGATATTCTGTTTCTTGCTTTGTTCTTTTGTTCATTGTCAGTAGAAGAAAAAAAACCTAATAGCCCTGAACTTTTCAACCTCTGAAGGATGAAACTATGTGGTTCATGTAACTCTTCAGCAACTGAGTCATTCTTCTTTTCTTTGCTACCAAAGGCAGTCATTACAGCTCCTCCCCACTTCTTTCTGTGTCTTTGCTACATCTTTGTTAAGCTGTCAAGGATGTTTGAAAGCAATATAGTTCTTCTTTTTTCTAACTTCAAAGTTTGCTAGTAGATTGATAACAGACTTCTTATTGATCTCCTCGGCACTAACACAATTCTTGCTTCTTTGTAAATATAACACAAGAGAATACAGTATAGTGACACACAAACAATATATGGTCTTTCATCCTTGTAATCAGGACCAAGGAGCAGAAGTTTTCTTTTTGAATCAAACTTTTTAAACGGAAGGATGACATTTTTGAATGTGCTGAAAGTAATTTTTCTAATTATTTTTTAAGATACAAAAATAAATATCTGACTTCTCAGAGTTATGATACCTGAAATGTCTATTAACCTCAGTGCTGCTTTATGGTGTTCTAGAGGCCTGATCCAAAGTAATGTTTTTTCATGAGCTGGAGATAAGATGCAAGGCAATGTTGTCTGAATTGGTGCTTCACTTTGAATGCAGAAGTGAGACAAAGAACTGGCATAAACATGACATTACCATGCCTTTTAAAGGTGAGGTTGATCCACAAGTTATTTGGAGACTATGTCATATAAATTACTCACCTAAAAAATAGAATTCAAAATATCCAATAAGTAAGCCAGCCAACAGCAGCTGAATAAAGTGTTAGATATTTTCTAAAAGCAATGTAAACAAATGTAATTTAAAAAAAAACCATCAAAGCACAATTTTTAAAAGTGGTGTTCAGGACTGTGACCTGAAACAAGCTCTTTGTAATATGCTTGATTGCGTTGCGTTTATCACATCCTTACTGGTTTTTTCTCTCACATTTGACTGAGTTGCCTTTATCTCATGTTAAATTTTTTATCTCTCATTTTGGCTTGAATTACCTTATCTCATCCTTAGTTTGTCATGCTACAAACTGTGACTCATGCACTTGAACTCCCCTGTACACAGTTTCCTTGCAGAGCCCCATGAGCAGAGCTGCCTGTTCCTTGAGGTTTTGTTCAAGGTGCTTATTGCTATCGGTGTAAAAGAGTCCAGTAAACAGTTGGCAGCATTCAGTTGCTGTCAGCCTGTTGTCCTGGACCAAATCCAAATCCTTGTTCTACCATATTTATAGGTTTCAGTTAAATCATTGGAGATCCCACTAAGCATTCTGCCACCCTACATTAAAATTCATAAGCATTGAAGATTATCTGCTAAGATTCCCCAACTACAGGATCTCTTCCTATTTGAATCTGTACAGGGAAAACTAATTAAATTGCATCTACACAGCATATTTTAGTAACATGTACCTAAATCAGGTCCATGTACCCAAGAAATGTAAGGAAATGGGGAAATGAGCCAAGTGTAAGCCACATCTCTGTAGTGATTTTGGGAAAATACATGTGGCTGTTGTGTGGAAGTAAGCTCACAGAAAGGTAAGTTCCATGAGCATACCATAAGCATTATCTGATATAATAGGTATTTTTCAAGTATCACATTCCAGAAGAAATAGAAAAGCAGTATTTTTTACACAGTAGTATCTTGATGCTAATTCTGTGCCTTGAACAAAGACCAGTATTCAAGTCCCATTTTAGACAGATGAAGTCTCATTCTGAAGCTCCTTCCCTCTTTGAATTTCCTCTTCAGATTAAAATACTTCATATTTCAAATTTTAGGTATGCTGAAACATTTTCTGGAGGTATAGGTTGGTTTTCTAGTCACAGAGCCCTTTGAGATCATAATGCCAATGCCCCCACTCAGCAGCCAATGTTGTCTTCAGCACATTCTGACCTTATTTCAGGGCATGTTCCGTAGGGCTACTCTGCTCCTGGACTGATTACAACTGGCTGTGCATAGTGATCAATTCAATTCACAAATAAGTTAGGATATTCAGCCACTGGAGGCTCAGACTTTAGTACAAAAGAGATGTGGGTAGGAATGGTTGGTTATAAGGCATTTTAAACAGTGATTTTTTGAGTTTGTTTTTGTTATTGTTTTTTTATTTGTTTTGTTTTTAAGAATTAAAATTTCATCTCTTCGTGTCAGAAGAAACTACTGCTCCATCATAAATAATCTAAAACAAGTTCTTGACAATAAGGAGTTAGGATAGAATAATTTCATTTCCTTATTATATCTGAATTAGTTCTATGTAGAAAAGGCTAATAGGTTATTATTTAATCAAGAATTCTTCTATACCCAAAGTTCATATATGAACACCTATTCTTTATTTTCTGGTTGTCCTTTTAAATAGCAAGAACTTTTGGCTAATTATGAAAGACCTGGAATACTTGATAAACATTTACAAACAGATCTCTTGGAAACTTTTTTTAAGACTTAGAAAACATCAGTTTTAAATATGCTCAATAAAACTAACATTCTTCTCTATGTTTACATGACAAATGATTCAGTACTAAAAAAGGGGATACTCAAGGCCATAAAACACCAAAAAGGTAGGAAGAACTGGGAGGGATGTGCATGTATTACACTGATTCATGAATGCTATGTTGCCCTTGGGCAGCGATACCTCATACAGCCAGCACTTATGCAGCTAATTAACTTTATGAAGGTAGTTATTTTCACAAGGATGAACTGTTCTTGAACAATTCTTCTAACACTGGATGTGCAAGGCTTTTCTTCAGGCCTTGACATAAAGGACTTCATTTGCATATGTTAATTTCTTCAATAAATAAATATTTATATTTATGTAATACAACAAATATATGCATATGCATTTTTATTATTTTTTTTACTCCAAGTGAGGTAAAAATATTCCCACTTTATTCTGAGATGTCTTAAAAATTAAATTAGAAAATTCAAAGTATTTCAAAACTTAGTTAAAGAACTTTACAGTAATGATTTATTCACTGTATATAACAATGATAGAAATAAGCAATAACTATTTTGCATTTGTTGGGTCAGACCCTAGATTGATCTACCTCAGCTGCTTCTCCTGAGAAACCAGCACCAAGCATTTGGTGAAGAGTAGAGAAAGGAGGATCAAAAAAGTTTGTCTCCTTGTTTATGTTTCAAATTGAGGCAATTGCAGCAGTGATAATTCAGTTTCAGAATCAACAGATTGCAGAGCTGTATTCCAGTTTGCCCTTTTCAATTCTTCTTTTGTCATCTGCCTTTTGTCTTCTCTTCCCTTACTATTTCCAAAAACTGACAATTATTTATTGAACAATGGAGTAGTATCACCAAGATGAAGAAAAAATATCGTGGCAGAGGGGTTATTGTCTTCTGAGGACACTCTATGGCAGATGTGTGAAGGGATCTCTTTGAGTTCCTCTCGTTTGAGAAGGAACTTGACTCAGTCTTTCTAGTCTCCCACTAGTGAGTGACCTAGCTTAACCACTGAGTGATTATGCAAAAGCAAAATTCACATATGCAAAAAGAAATGGATCTCTGGGATATTTGTAGATGGCTGAGATGAGAAAATTTATCAGTCAAATCCATGGAAGTTTTGTACTGAAAATAATGCCTATTTTTTTATGATTTCTTGCTTTGGAATCAGCAATGTGCTGAGTGGTTTATTATTCTCAATCCTGAGTCACTAGCCTGTGACAACAGTTTTTACCGAGGGTAGATGAGGTAAACTGCAGTGCCCATGGTGGTTATGGTTAGTTAAAGCACCAATGAAGTGGGAGTTTCCCATTTCATGTCTTTAAACATTGGCCACTAAATTTTGGTTTTATTCCCTTTTAAACACCCAGGTCCTCTACCAACATGAACATACCTATATATCTCCAGATGCTACTTTGATGACAGGGAGCCAGGCAATGTCTTAGTCAGATTACAGGCTAATCACTTATTAGAGATCTACAGTCATCATATCTGCAGAATGCAATCTGATGTGATTTCCAAATGCATACCATAAAAAGATTCCTGTCTGCACTGAGGCAGGAAGAAAAAATGCTCACAGAAGTCCTCATTATAGAAAATGTAGGGATATAAAGCTGGTAATCATCTAGAAGCACCCATCACAATGGTTTTGAAGAGGTGACTTTATTGTCATCTCATGGCATTCATCCTTTTACACATCTTCTTTTATTGAGACCTTCATTCATCTTTCCAGATTAAAAATTAATTTATAGAATCTCCTTGAAATCTCCTCTCTTCTCATTGATTATTAATTAATTTGTGACATTTCAAGCAATTTAGAAGAGTATTTCTGCATAATGTCATTATTCTTAACAATAATATCTGACCAAGCCTCAGTTAATTTTTTTTTTACAGAGTGTCTGAACTTCTTGAACATCATTGTACATTGATTTGTAAATTTACCTATGAGATTAGAAGCCATGAGTCCTGGGTCTTACTATCATATGTAATAAAACCTGGAAAATTTGAATGTCCTATCTTCAGAAAGCTTGTTCTGGACACAGAAATGGAAAGCACTAAAAAGCATCACTAAAGAAAAGACAGAAAGAGTGAACTCTATAGATTTTTCAGCAAGGTTATAATTTTTAAGTTAAGGTATTCTTCACTAGCAATGCCTGTAATATATTTATTCCCATAAAACCTGAGTATACAGATTCATTTCCAACCCATGGAGCCAAAACTTCTACAGAGTTTCCTATCTTTAACCAGCAGCAGGAAAATGAAAAGGGAAAATTGGCAAGTGAGTAACCTCTGTTTATTTTCAGTGAACCACTTTTCTGTAGGATGTGAATTGAAGATCTGGGCTGGTCATCACTCTAGTTCAACAAATCTTTGTTAACCAGATATTTATATAGAATAATTTAGGCTTTCTGGAATAGCAAAGTTACTAAAATCCTGCATGTGGTTCTACGATATTTAAAGCTTAATCATCATAGATCCAAGGGTGCAACATTCTACAGAGACTAAGGTATTTCACCCTTCTGCTTTAGTAAGAACATTATTTAATAAAATTTTCTGTGAGTACCTTAAAAAATGCAAGACAAAGAATTGTTCATGCTTGACAAGAAGCAAAGAACAGCCAGCTAATTAGGATATACTTTTTAAATTAAATTGTGGAAATGCTTCCACAGTACATTTCTATTAAACTATTTTCCCTCATTTCATTTGGGTACATAGTACCAGATGAAAAATAACATGAGAAATTTCATGTCTCAAGTTTCAGACAGTTTAATTGTCATATGAATTTAAGTAGTCTGATTAATTGCCACTTGTCCATTTTTTATAAAGCTTCCTGAGGTCCCTCAAGTCCATTTAAAATTTGTCCTTATGACCACATTTAGTGAGCTGATCTCATTTACAGATGAACCTGAGAATATGTGAGCCCCAAAACTTGCTTGTTTTCAGCCTTGTGAATGCTAGACACCCATTGAAATTTACAGAATGGTTTCATTGAGAGAATGGAGGAGAATACCTGTAAAATATTCCTTATGCACTCTATCAATAATAGATTCTAGTTTATAATTTATTTGTAATCAAAATGTTAAAATATTTTATTTTATACTTGTTTCTCATCTAATATTTCTCTACATGTTGAATGCTCTAATCGCCATAATACTGATGCTGTGTCCTTACAATGCAATACACATGGTCTAATAAAAACAAACAACCCCCCAGAGATCTCCCCCCAGAAAATAACCAACAAACAAACAAAAAGATGGAAAAAAAAGGAATAGAAGCTAAAGGGAAAGAAGAAAGCCACTCATTAAGTGGAGACAGTATTAAAAGTCCTTCTTTTAATAGGTTTGCAAAAGGACACATGTTCCAGCTTTTCTAGCTGCAGGATGACACTTTAGAGAGTCTTGAGCAACAGAGATAAAATATAGACACCTTCAGTGCTTTGGTTTACTCAAGGGTATCACTAGCTGAAAATGCTGAAGGGTCATGCAGCTCCATTTTCGTCTGCACTGACACTCGAAATGTACATTTCAGAAGCTGCCTGTCCTCTGTGATAGAGGACTGCTTGATTTGACAGGGTAGAGGACAGAAATCTCTCTTACAAAATGTCAGCATTGTCAACAGGATTCTTTTGGTATATTTTCATCCCTCTTTCTACTGATGACACCTTTTGATTTGATTATGTTGGATCCCAAAATACTTAAACAAAAACTTCATTCTGTCAGTAGTCTTTTGCATGTTAATCATGCAAACACGCAATAGTATTAAACAAACTACAATATCTCTTGTGTAGTAGTAGCTTTCTAATAGACGTAAATAATAGAAAAAAAAATAGAAAAAAGAATGTTAATTTAAATCACTTTATTTTTTCCAACAGGGAAGTATTTCTTATGTCCTTCCAGGAGAAAAAGTGAGCTAAATAATGGCATATAACACAATGTAAAGGAATCTCCAATTATATTTTATTGGAGAGTAATTTAAATTTAAACTTAAATTTAAATTTAATTTAAATTTTATTTTTTATTTAAAGCTGAAGAAATATTTTGTGTTAACAATATTTTCCTCTCTACTTATTCTTAGTAAAATTTCATACATGGTAGTTTAAGAAAGATTTGCTCTTGTGGGATTTCCTCAGTAGAAAGTTAGCCTGCTCTTATCCCCAGCAGTGCTTCCCAGAAGAAAGAAGTGTGTAAAGATGGTAAGTCAGTCCAGCTTCTCACAATACTACCTTCCTACACAATTCTTGAAGATTTAAAAATGTTTCATGTTTTCTATCCATGGATGTTGCATGACAGGGAAGAAATGTTCAGAATTGCTTCAGGGAATTATCCTTACTTGCAATAAAACACAGAAGCCTTCATTGAAGTGAGGTGGATTTCTGATGGCTAAATCCAAGAGTGCCATCCTAATACCTTTCTGATCAGTGAAGTGGTGTTTTCCCTTTTCTGTCTTAGACCAGAAATTAGACTGTTTCTGCAGGACACAGTAGATCTCAGCTACAAAAGCCTTTTCCTCATGGGAATCTGTTCAAGACTTCAGTTGCCAAAGGGGTTTAGTGTCCCTTCCCTGCCATGCCTGGGACCTCCCACTCCTACCCATGGGCCCAGGGACTCAGATCACCTCATCCCAGGGCCATCAGTCCCTACCGCAGTGAAGCTGTATGTCTGCCTGGCTCAGTCTCCTTGAACAGACCTCTGTAAGTGCCTCATCTCCTGAGAGGACCCTGGGACATGCATCATAGCTTTCTCTGCTGTGCTTTCAACCATTTCTTCTGGGCAGATCTTGGATCCAAATTGGTCTCTAGCCTGGTCAGAAACATCTCCTATGCTCCTGACTACATCTATCCCCTACCCACAATATCCAGACCAAGTGAGTCTGTACCCAGCTCTGGGATTACCATAAACCCTTTGTGAGATACTCTGATCTCTCTACACCCTGACAGGATGAAACCTAAATCTTATTCTATGGCTTGTTCCTCAAGTGCCACTTGCTGGGTGTCTGTGTTTTATGTATTTGCAATCCCAGCTGCTGAAGCTGCACCTCTGTGCAAAAATGAAGTTAAGTTTCATCAGACCACAAAACATACTGGCCAGAAGATATCTGAGCTCAGGCTTTTGCTCTGAAGTTCTTTTTTGTGGTAATGAATGAAATGGATTGACTGTCTTTTATTTATTGCCTGATATTGGAAGCTTCATTGATTTCAAGAGAAATGCTTAATAAACTAGGAAATCATGTTCTCACTTTTAAATTTTCCTTCTTGTTGTCTCTATCCAAGATAATCTTGAATTCTTTTCTATATAGAATTAACAAAATGAGGAATTAACATTCCTTGCTGTTCCTAATAAACTATCTTATTATTACATTTTCCAGGGAAGTGAGAGATGAGAACTTGTATTTCCTGAGACAGAAACTGGCGTTAACCCTAGGTCTCACCTGTTCTAGGGAAAGGAATTAGCCATTGAGTTGTTTTATGAAAACGGAGGAAGTAGATATGGCATAATCACTGGCAGTGCTTGAGTAAAAGTAAATCTGCTTTGTTTCTGTGAAACAATTAGTACCAGAACTTAGAAAGTCTGATTTTCTATGGATTTATTTTTTGCAGCTGGTTGACTCTGTTGTCCATGAAAATAAGATCTCTGATTGTGACTTTTGCTTTGACTGGGACATAAATATTAGATCATAGTAACAAATAAGGAGCAAAAATTACGTTGAAATATTTTTCCCTCAATCATAACATTTCCAGAGTTTTTAGTCTTCTGACATCAACATTTTTAAAGAAGCAAGAAAAGTTGGAAGGTGTCATTGGCAAGGCAAAGGCTAAATCTGTATTAATAACTAAAAAGGTCTGGGACTTTTCTCTGGCCTTGAGGGCAAAGAGCAGGGCAAAGCTCATATTCATGTATTCTTCACTCCCTTTTTTAACAGCATGCGTTAATCGTCTCCAGACTTCCTTGTAGCATAGTTCTTGGTCTGCAATATCACATAAAAGGTGCCTAGGTTTTGCCTGGAAAACAATTCTCTTGAGCAAAATTTTGATAGGGTGTACTGTAATAAACATAGTCATCAACCAGTGTGAAGCCCTGGCTCTGTCTCAAGGCACTGAGAAGAGACTACACATAAACAGTCTAATCTGTAGGAAATAAGGTTAAAGAAATATGTAAATTAATTAAATTTTTAAACCCAGTGGCATCTTATTTTTAGAGATAATTATGGAATCATAATGTGACAAAGCTTCTGATTTTACTGAGTAAAACACCATTGCACCTAGCAGAAATGAGATTTAAGATATCACTCCTTGCTGCATGTTTCTGTTAGAAACTGTTTACCTTTTACACTCAAAACAATATAGGAAATCTAGCTTACACGTGGACTCAAAAACTTATTATCTTAATAATACTCTTTCTTATTGGCCCACAAATTAAAGAAAAATACATAGAATCACATGTATATTACACAGTGATTCCTCAGTTTTGTTAGATCTGTATCATATGTGGTTAGACCACACTATAACCGAATCAACATTAAGCAGCAGCAAAATAAGTCACTGCAGAAAAAGTGGAAAGCTACAGAAAATTGCCCTCCTGAGCCTTCCCTTACACCTTCCAGTTTTGTAGTAATGGCACTGGATGAAAAAGTTATCAAGAAAAATCAGTACACAGGGCGAAATTTAATTGAATTTTAATTGAAATAAACTGCTATGATTCGGTATCAAATTAAAGAGGTATGAGTGACACTAACTTTGTGTGAAACTTCTCTCTAATAAATGACGGATCAAGTGAGTAGTTGTTGAATGGAAACATCTTTATGCATTCAGTGTTCCATGATGCAAAGAAAATTTGCAAATCATTAATTATAATTTATGAACATCTGCTGTCAATATTTGTGTTGTCATTTTTTACTACCTTTCCTAAACTTCCCTTGACAATTCACTAATTTTTTCCTGTGTATGGATTATGTAGTTTGGTCCAACAGTTACAAAATATTTTAGCTGTAACAAATCATGAGACAAAAACCTGACATGATAATAAACTCATATGTGACATACCTGCCCACTATTTATAAATCAGCAGTCTCAATACTGTGACTTCAAAGAACTGACTTACTGTATGCTACTACCTTGTTTTCAGCTGCCAAATAGTTTTCTACTAAAAAGTAAAACTCAATTAAGTGCTCTCAGTATTTTTTTTCAGTATATATAACATGCTTTCTTCACAGAGGCAGTAACAGTCATGAGTGGAGTAGTGAGCTGTGGTTTTGGAATCCATATTTTATACCACAGTCTCTCTATTACAGTGTGATAGATACTAAATAGTTCAAAAAGCCCTACTTAAAATCCAGTGTATTTTGTCACTCAACTTTTTTTTCAAAGTTAGACAGTCTGAGATTTGTGTGTCATACTCTTTACCTTAAAACTCTTTAATAATTTCCAGTGTTATGATAGTAATATAATGGCTACAGATTTGAATCAATATTATATTAGCAAGTAACACCACTGCAACTACACTAAAAGTCTTTGGCATTATAAACAGGAGCTGTGCAATATGCCAATATGTCTTCAGCTCTTCTCACCACTTACAGGAGAATAAAATGATATTTTTGTGAGAGAATAAATGACATTGTGTCAGGAGAGGAATACAAAAAAAGATAACTGAATTCAGGAAAAGCATTTTGACTGAAGAGTTAAAGGCTTGGTTTCATTCCAATGCAATGGCATGTAAGAAAATATTGCTTAGAAATTATTTTGTGGTAATAACAAATGAGAGTTTATCTACCTTTAAATAACTGAGGTGTGAGATTTTTTTTCTTATTTGTCCAAATAACTGAAATTTACACCTATGTGGATCACTTCCATCCCTTTATAAGCAGCTGAGCCTGAACTAAGTGTCCAGCATCTGAGTACTAATCTGAAATAAACATGGACAAATTGAAAATTAATGTTGCCTTATTTCCAAAAAAAGGGTTTAGCATCTGTGTTTCTATAACATTTCATTAATATCTGAACTTTTCATAGTAAGTATGATTCCTTTCATGGAAGACAATTACTGAGATAAAAACATGAAAAACTCATGATCATTCACTCAGATCTCTTCTAACAGAGATTAAGCGTGAAAAGTTTGATTCTAAGTAAAAATCTTGCAGCTAATAATTTAACCAGTGTTCTCAGGTGAAAATAATATACCTTTGTAGAGTGAAAATTCTGTAGAACAGTAACAACAGAAGGTGGCTCAGTGGTTGCATTTGCACAGGTGGCTTTAAAATATGCTCTGTGTCAACTATCTAAAACCTCAAACTGCTTTCATTAAAGCTGATGGCAAAATTCCCATTTAATTCAGTGAGGGCAAGAACAAAGTTCTTACTATGTCTTCAAAGTAATTAAACTGCTCTTCTTTTCTCATGTAATATACATAAGCTGTCTATAGCTAGAAAATGTCATACAATTAGTGTTTAGAAAAACACTTGCAAAAGGAGGTCTTAACTGAACATCTGATAATTTGAAAAAAATTATATTTCCTGGTTTTCTCTGAGCGTTTGTGTTTCATAAGCTAGTATTGGCTATATGAATTACATTAAAGTAGCATTCTTGCTATGGTTAACACTATGAAAATATATTTTAACTTGAAATATTTAACCAATTACATCTGGGGCTTTTAAGTCTGTGAAGAGAGGAGGCACACTATCAAGCATCATTAGAGAAAGTAGAATAAATAATTAAATGTAAATTGCAAATTTAGATTGTATAATTTTTCTCAGAACTTAGACATACTTCTTGGTTTGTCCAATCACATCCTTAAACAAAAATTTGCTAGAAAGTATAGTATATCTGTAGTTAACTTCATGGTTTTTTTCTGCTCCATAATCCACTGGAATTCAGGATAACTTAATTGCTTTTTTTGTGAATATTTTTTCCTACCATTTGATTAATCATTTATATAACTGATTTTACACAGTTTATGGGATGAGCCTTCCCAGTTTCTGTTGATACCAAGGGGACCATCTTTTTTACAAAAGATGCAAAAAGGCAACTGGATTTCAAGGCTCTGTCAGCATGCACACCTCTGCATATAAATCTTTAATTCCTTGTGTTGTCCAGAAACTCTTCAGCCAGTCATAACAGCAAATGAATTAATGGACAGGCTTGAGACAATAGAGCACCCTGAAACCACGTGGCTGACTGATAGAACCTTCGCCATGACATATTTGACTAATGGTTACAGAAGCTCTACAGATATAAACTTTGGATAGTTTGGCCACTCTGCTGGGGCTAGTTCAATTTATATGCCTAAATGTGTTGATTAACATTCTGGGTGGAGGGTCTGAAGGACTCACTTATGTCATTTCTGCTACAGACATGACTGAATAGTGCCTAGAACCTCTTCCTGCAGAAACAGTTGCATAGGACAGAGTTTTGTATGTGGATGTTTAGAAGATGTTTTGTATGTATTTTACAAGTATCATCAGTATTTATTATGAATATGATAGGTTAGTCACACAGGACACCAGGGACGTATCATCCATGAAAGGATTACAGTATGCCAAGATTCCAATAAATAAAATTTTCTTGCTTTTAACAGGCACTCAGAATTGGAATCACATAATAGCTGGCAATTAATGGCATTTAAGATGTTTCAAATCATCCTGCCTGGCCTGAATCTCACTCTGCAGAAGACATAGCTTTCCTCTAGGTGCCATGATATATCTGGTTGTGTCATGTTTTCTTCACTTGTTAAGTTGTCCCACATGGCACTGGTTTTGTTTAGGGGGGGAGAACAGAGCTCCTAATGTTTACTTTACACATATGAATTGTTCCCTAGGCTCCATTTACTGTGTTGTCTATATGCAGACATCAACATTTAAGTATATTGAATTCCACTCCTAATGTCCAGAAATTTAACCCCTCTTTTATATTCCAATAGCTCTTTCTTTGATATCCATTGACTACAGTAGAAGCTTTAGTAGAAGACATTTAGTCACCTCAACTGACCCCCATCCCTGAGGCCTGGTATTGAGTGACTCAGAATCCACATGGAAGAAATGTTTGATATCTAATGAATGATTTACTCCAGTAAGTAAGGGTGAATGAGTCTTGCTGATCACTCCTTGGCTCTCTAGTTGCCGGATCAGCTTGTGAATGGGGACCACAGCATCTCTGTTGACACGATATTGTCTACGATGCACTACTGAAGTAGCAGTTGGCAGCCGCTGGTTTGTGGTTCTCAGCAATCCCACTACAAAGGATTTATCTGAAAGGCCAAACAAAGTATGCAGCCATTCTGCATTCTCAGTCTTAATAGCTGCAGTACCAAAGGACCAGCGGTACCCTTTTGGGTCCTCGAAATCACCTCCCTTGAGGTAGTCTATGCCAAGGATGCACGGAGCATCTGGACCAGTCACTATTGGGTGTTTATGCCACTTTATTCCAGTGAGGCTCACATCAGCCTTCACAATAGTCAGTTCTTTAGATCCCCCCGTCACTCCAGAAATAGTGACGGAGTCTGTGCCTTTTTGATCCGATGGCATTAGGGTGCACTGTGCACCAGTGTCCACCAAGGCTTTATACTTTTGTGGCTCTAATGTGCCAGGCCATCGAATCCACACAATCCAATAGATTCGGTTGTCCCTCTCCTCCACCTGGCTGGAGGCAGGGCACCTCTAAGCTTGAGCACATACAGCACTAATAGAGAAAAAATGATACTGAGAGCCAGTTATTGAAAACTGAAAAGAAATATCTTCTAAAAATAATATTGCATTTTTAGCACTAAGGGCATGTTATTATTGTAAAAGCTTATTTTGGGATGTCTTTAAATAAGAATGAAGTATTTTTCTTTAAGACAACAGATTCTTATTTGAATTCTTCCCTCTTTAACTCTTTTACTTAGAATAGCCTTTTGCTGTGATTTTTCTTCCTTCAAATTTTCTGCCAAGTTTATGTTAATTAAAGACCTGAAGCTTTTTGTTGCTGCCGGTTTGATGAGGATGCAGAAAACCTTTTGCTTCTCAAACTAAATACAAGGGGAAATAGCCTTGTCAGTCTGAATAATTGTTCTTCGTATTGATCAAACATATTCTTTATGATTTTTGAGACAGAGAATGAAGTTTAATATCTATCTAATGATTATTTTTTTATGTCAATCTCAGCAATGATAATTACACTGTGATTAACATAGTGCTTGAGATCTGTGTCAATTTCTTTTTCTCAGATATTTTTGTTGAGTTATCCTTCTGGCTGAAGGGCTGGTGCAAATTACTGGTACAGATTTATCATATTTTTAAAATCTTTTACTTTATGACTAAATTCCAGAGTTTTTATACAGACATAAGTAATGCGAAAAAGAATATTCTGCCTCTGGTTGACATTTCTAAAGGTTTGGCCTTTCTTTGGACTTGTTTAATCTTCCACATCTATTATCCTGGAGTTTTATTAGTACCCATGTGTTTAATCTGAACAATTCCTAGCTGTGCTCATGCTCCATGAGCAGATTTCTCAAAGTCCTTTGAGGAACACTGAATTCACCATAACCAATTCAGTGAATACAAGCTCTTGAAAAAACGTGCATTCCCTTATCAGGCTCTGTTCAAGGATTAGGTTAGAATACGTCCACATCAGATGACTTCCTACACTGATACAGCTTAAAAGAAAATGCTCTTTGAAGCTGTGAAATTTAAATGCCTGCTAAGACTTCAAGCTTGCCAAGCTTTGGCCTGGAAAAAAAAATACCCTAAATGTTTCCAATTGCTTGTTGCATACCGTTCCAGAATTACCTGGATGAGAAAGGTATAGCATTTGGCTCCTGCTGATTGCCCATCTGTTCTAGAACCTATACAGAGCAAAACCCAGCAGGGGAGAATTGTCTGCATCAGTTTTAAATTATGCAGACATTGAGTCTATCATATTTCAAGATAATATGATTGGAGATGAAGAAAGAAATCAGGATGGATCATCTCATCTTCCTGAGGATGCTTTATTACAATGTAGAAAAGAATTAAGTCTCGGGGTATATGAAGAAAAAAATGAGGGTATATATTCAACTTGTAGTGCAGTGAGTCCTAGGTTCTCATCTCTACTTCAGCAATGCTTATGTGTGTTATAAAAGGAAGAGAAAACAGACGTAGGTACAAGAAATCATCTTATCTCATTTGAAATTACAGCTTAATTATTAGAGAACTAGGATCTTACCTGAAGTTTTTCTTTCTGCCATATTGACCTTATATCCTTTTTGCAATCTAAACAAAATGGAGCACCTCTCTTACTCTTCAATTCCAACCTGAACAGTCTATTGTTTAAGGATTACCCCCAAGAAGTCTAGAAATCTAAAACCATAGCCTTGAATCATCTTGGGCAGATGGATGAATTCAGCTTACAAATACACTCACAGATTGACAATTGTATGGCCTTGGGGATGGTTTGTCATCTTGTTTTAAGAGAAGAGAGCTGTGAGATCTCCAAAGAGGGTCAACTCATCTTCCTTCACAAGAAATATGGATTTTACACTGTGTATCACAATGAAAATTATTGCCTCATGCTTTTTATTCAAGCTTTGTAAAGGTGGGCAATTTTGACACACTTCTACACCTATTATTTCATACTGGATGAAATAGAGTTGTAAGAGGCTCTCCATTCTGAATGTTTTTCTTGAATTTACTTATTGCTGTTCTTCACCGTAGGCAGACCCTAATTCTTTAATTCTAGGTCTCAAGACAGATATATAATAGAGAAAACTGTTTTAGGCATCTAAGTCATTTCAGATACTTTCTCTAAAATGTCTTCAGGGTTTGACTAAGGACTGCAAGTACAGACAGCTTATGCTAATATGCATTTTTATGTGATCCTTTTTCTGTGTATAAATACAGAATCAGAGAATACCTTTATGAGGCTAACATTTTTTTTGCAGGAGAAATGCAACATTTATAGTTACCATCTTATTATAACATGATTTTTTCAGCTCTATAGTTGTTATTTTGAAGGAAGCAGGATTTAATGACAAAAATTCCATTCTAGCAGTTTTTGCAGCTGTCTTTCAAGACCTGTGATTTTATCCAGCACTAAGAAAATGTTCTGAGTAGTCTCTTTTTATTTGATGAAACAACAACTTGTCAGCAGTTTGAAAAGTTGTGATCCTATGTTTGCTCATTCCAGCATTCTGTGAATTGCCTTTATCTCACTTAGATTTTGAAGTTAATGCATGTGTATCCAAGATATGTAGTGATTAGTATGTGCAGTCTTCATAATCAAATTATAAATATCTTTCCAGTTTCTTTGGCTTCAAAGTATGATTTACATTTGAATTTAATTGCACTAAGCACAAGTATTTAATAGATTCTACTATAAAGTAAATAGTGCTTCACAATTACAGGTTGTAAATGTGGCTATATCAATACATAATGATAATTTTAATTGACTTAAAATGTAATGTAGTAGGAAAAGCATCCCTCTAAAAGAAGAGGTCAACAAGGATTACTTATGAGAATTCCTTCTTTTTTCAACTATTTTATGAAGTTATTGGAGATATTTAAATTTCTCTTAAATCTTTATTGTGAATTTTTTTTAAAAAATAATGAAACTTTTGGCAGACAGTATGTAAGGAGCATTGTTTTTATTCTTTCTAATGTAAATAATGTGAGAAAGGAAGAGGGGGAGTAGTTTTCCTTTCCACCTTTGATGCAAAGTAGCTGTAGACTATCTTCATCCAACTTTTACTGTTTTCTACACATTTTCCTCATTCTACTACTGCATGTATCACGAGTCTGTTGCAGTCTTCTGTTTCCACTACCACCTATGACATTGTGACAATAGACTTAAAGTCAGTAAATCTTCTGGGATCTTATCATGGGTTACCCACTGCAACACTCCATGACCTGGGGCAGTCATCTCAACTACTGCATCAACAAATTATCTCCCACTTCATGTCTTGTTAGCATGTTTTGCCAGGTAGGTAGAGGCAAATCTTATAGCTGCCCAGTGTGAAAAAGGAAGAATTAATATGACCTGAACAAGACTGGTTTACCTTAGCAGAGAGCAAAAGAGAGTTTTGAATGCACAAATGAACAAAAATACAGCCACAGCCACAAAGTTCTCTGCTGAGCCTTTCTGGCAGCTGACACCAGAAGTAATTGAGAAAACTGAGTAATCATGGAATTACTTCCCTTGAGCATTTCAAACCAAAGCTGTTGGACACTGCATTTGTGGAGAAGATTGAATTTCCAATAAGTTTCTGTTCTGACTAAACATCTGACTGGGAATGACACAAATATGAGTGTACATGTGTGTGGTTTCCCTGTAAAGCCCATGCATTTCTGCCCTCTAATTTGATCAGCAATGTTGAATAAATAATAAATTGAAGATGGTTTCTATCTAATTAGTTACCCCTTTGTGTAACAGAAGCATATTGGAACAGGTGTGGTCTCCTACTATGTATGCATGTGGTACGATGCTCGTCATGCTGGAAGCCTCTAATCACTGATGGTTTACAATTAATGAGCATGGCTCAAGTGAGAGATGGATCCAGACAAAAATCATTTATCTTTTTCCTAAAGCTGGAATTACTGGGTCTTAATCTGATTATGCCTACAATAACATATGACATTGGGTAGAGGTAGAGGGCCTAAATCTGACCACAATGTCACTCATGTTTTTATAGAGGAAATTCTAGTTTTAAAATTCTAGATATATTGTGTGTGGCAGGAAAACTGTAATTTCAATCCCCGTGTAAAATCCTTACCTGAAAAATCATGTAGGAAGGGAAATTCACTGTTGCTCAGTTAAATCCACTGTTCATTATTAACTGACTAAGATATCCTTCCAATTGTTGATTTTTTATATCAATTGGTTTAAAAAAAAATCTTTAATTCATTTAAAGTTTTATGATGAACATAATAGAAAAATAGTGTTAGAAATTAGGGGTTTTTTTTTCATGAACACTTATTTTCCTTGGGAGAGTCTGATCTCACTGATTTGAAATTGTCTCAAAAGACCAATTTTAAAGTGAATAGCTCTGGCTAGGGTGGAGGACCTGGCCTGGCCAGAGCTGAGCAGGAGGTGACACCTCAGGAAGAGAGAAGAACTACTGTGTGGAGACTGCTCCCCTTTTCTGAGGGCCAGCCTGCAATGTTGAGATGTCCCTTCAGGCACGATTACCCTGGCCAGGGTGGAGGAAGCCACCTTGATTGTACTGATGCTGATGTACCTGGGTAAGGGGGCTGGAACAGAGCAGGGAGTGGTGCCTGGAAAGAGATAAGAGCTGTGTGCTGGAAGCCCCCGCTCCAGGCAGCCTGTTGGCAATGGCTCTGATGCCAATGCCCCTGGCTTCTCTGGCAGCTGACTGACAGCTGCCCCTTTGGAACAAAAGGAACCCAGGGGTATATCTGGCTGTCCATGCTGTGGCTGTTTTGTCGTCTCTCGATCCAGCACCATCTCGCATCGGACCCTGCTCAGGATCAGCAACATCTTGAAGAAATTTGCTGGACAGCTGGGCCCCTGAGGGTGACACTCTCTCTTTCTCTCTTCTCTCTTTCACTCCTTTCTCATTCTTTCTTTCCACTTTCTTACCCTTTTTGTTCAGTTTTCTCTCTCTCTCTTATATCTTCTTTTCTTCTCTCCCTCTTTTGCCTGGATCTATCATTTTGTTTGTGCCTGTTGTCAAATAAAATCTGCATGCACCTGACCTTTCCAAGGCTGGACTTTGTTTTGTGGATCCAAAACAAAAATAAATTTTAATGTTACCTCAGACCATAACACTCCTTAAAATATTTTTAATGGCTTTTTTATTTATTGTAGAAATTGGAACTTATACATGAACATTATCTATTTATACATTATGAGCTTATGACCACATTAGTCAGAGAGAAATCTTTCAGAGGATTCAGCAAAAAAGCATTGAGTTTTTCTCTTCCTTGATTTCTGTAGACTTCTCTATCTTCTGCCAATTCTGAAAATATACACTATACTAAGAAATGTCACATCTTCAGAACAATTTTCTCTATCCAGTTTATAATCATCCAGTTTATCCAGTTTATCATCATGATGACATCATGATGACATCAGCATCTCTTTGGATTGAGGGCTCTGGTGTTAGGGTAAAGTCATTCAACTGGCAGTGTGTTCATTATTTCAGCAGCAAGGAAAGATTGTTTAAATTGAAGACAGTGAATCACTCAAGGATGTTGAGTCATGTCCACCCTTCCTCTATTCCACTTTGTAATTATAGGAGGTTTAGGAAGCCACTGTGTTCTAGATGTGAAAAGTGCCAGAGGTTTCCTCTCCATCATCTCTTGAAATATGTACTCTGAAATGCCAGGGTTTTGTTTTTTTTTTTACTGCATGACTTCCAAAGTTGTGAAGAGCAGTCTATTCCTAGTCTAGTGAAAAATCTTTTTGTGCTAATACTACAGAATTAAATAAATTAAAAAAAGAAAAAAAACAGAGTTTTTTTCTGTCTAGTGCTGATGTTAGCCAGAAAACACATGCATAGAAAGGGGAAACAGGTGTGTGAAAGGAGGAGACACAACATTCCATCCTAAATGAAAACAGAACAACAATATAAGATAGCAATATTTGTTAGATACATATTTACCTATCCATCAACGTTCCTGGAAATACAAATTACAATAATACACTTTCAGCGTAGCAAGTAAAATAAAATTATTATAGTAATAACAAAAATGTTTACAATATACCTTTCTATTATGCTCAGGGCTATAGTTATTTATGTTGTAAAAAATCTTGACTATTTTTTCTAAAACTCTTCTGACTGCTAGTAGGTTTAGATTCCTAATTCATGGTGTCAAGAGAAGAAAAAAAGCAAAACCATTCTTGGCTTCAGATTAAGTCTTTGGGATTTCAGGCAAGTGAAATGGACCAGGTGTAGAAGCAGTTATTTGCTCTAAGTTGTACAGGTAATGGCTAATGGCAGAAGTAATGGAGGGAGCTTTTCCCACAATTCTGTACGAAAGTGAGTTACACAACTCTCTATGTTGACTAATTTCAGGGTGCCTTTAAATTAGAGCAAAGTTCATATTGTTAGACTTTAATAGTATCTCTTGGGAGAGTTTGGTTTTGATTAGCAACAATATATGATTTCTACTGCCAGGGCATTCAATTTCTCCTCAAATTAATTTAAATCCTCCCTTGTAATTTAAAATTTTTGTTTGTCATTGTCAATGTAACATCAATTATTTCCAGCTCTGCCCTCAATTTGTCTGCAAGAATCAGTCTCTTGGTACTGTTTAAAATCTTATTAGGACTTTCAGGATGGAATAGTGGATCAATCTAATGATAATAATTTTTGTTATTGTTGGCTTGAGTAATCATGTAGTCTTTGTAATAGAATCAGATATTAGTGATATACTCTATAGGAATATGAATTGTATAAACTAAAACCATAAAATGTTGAATTTTTTAGGAGTCTCTAAATGAATACAGGATTTGACTCAATGTATGTGGAAGTTCTTCTTTATAGGAAGGAGTGTTAATTTTCATATCTTTGTTTTGTATCTCGTGAATATCAGAACCTCATCTATTTTCTTTTATTATTGTTTGCCTAGATTGAATTTTCTTAATGTTTTTCTTTCTTTATCAGAAGTTTTAGTGCCATAGTTCCATAACTATTTAACAAGTATTCTAACAATGACAGTGCTCACTCTCGCGTTCTCTTCATGATCCATATTAGTGATGAACACATTTCCTCCAGATGTACCACTCCCTCTGTCAGTTTTTGGTTATTTTTAAATATGGATATGACCCTTTGTGTTGACTTAATGAATTAGGAAGAGTACTATTATATGTCTGCAGCATAAAGTTTCCCTTCATTATAAAATCTCAGATATATAATCAAAAATACTATGGGCTCATTTATAGTGATACCCATACTGAATAAAAGTTCAATTATTTAATTCTTTGCTCTACTTTAAAAAAAAATTAGTTGAAAATAATGCTTTCCTTGCTCACAAGGACCCATCATCTGTCAGTAAAGGCAATTCTGTAAGCTTCTAATGTTTCAGAACACAGTCCCTATAGTAAACAAAGTTACTGGTTCTTAGTAAACAGCCTTTTAGCTCTTAGGGATCCGTATTTAATTAATTAGTTTATAAATTAATAAAGTCTTTATTCCTTTTAAAAAAATAAATATTTAGATAGAAATGAGAAGAAAGCAATAAGAGAGTAACTGAAATTCTGTGCCTCTCATGAGCTGTATATGGATTTAGCACTACTCAAAATTTCTCACAATTTTTTCAGTTTAACAAATAAAAACCCAAGAGACTCAGCCTAAGAATTCAGGATCTGTCCAAGCTGAGGACTTGAAGGGTTGTGCTCTTATGGCAGTGTTACCTGCGAAGAAGCTGCATCCAAACCTTTCTGGTGAAAGGTTCAAGATAGAATTAAATCTCATCTCAGTTTTCTCATGGATCTCTACTTCCAATATTTTTGAATGTAGTAACCACATGAGAATTAAGTGTTGTTTTATCACTTCTTTATTTTCATTGTTTGATAGAGGAATTTCTCTGCCACATGGGTGTATGTATAATCAACTCAAAGTAAAGAAGAGAAACTTCATAACAGGAATGAGTGACAATGAAAGGGGCAGCAGTCCACAGGCTCTGAGTCTGGCCACTGTGCTCTGGAATTTGGCACAACTCCAGCATAATTTACATTCTCTGCATATCTTTCCTTTGCACACAAATGCTGCTAACCCAGCAGTGTGTTTCTTTTGAATTAGTATTGAGCTGAATGTGACTACGGTTTAGGCAAACTGACAAATGTCCATCTGGAAATAAACTAAAACAAGTACTGCAATTATCATTTGAATACCTAAATGCTAGAGGACAATCAGGTATTCTTTATCTTGAGACTCACTATTTCAGAACTTTGAAGCACATTTGCATGGTGAACTACAGTCACAAAATGGACTTAAGAAAAATATTTGTGCAAGAATGAAACTATTTAGGTAAAAGTTATTTCTTCATATAGACATTCATGCACCTCAGATACAGTGAGAAGGAAAAGAGACACTAATAGTATTCAGAAAAAAACATAGTGTAAGCCATGACTGTATATAAGGTATTTAAGTGACAAGAGCAGAAATAACTTTATGGAGATATTGATGGCAAGGAAGTCTCCAATACTACATTGAGAATATTTTATGGGGGCAAAGATCCTTCACAGATATTAAAGTATCTCTGTATATATAGTGTTGCCATCACTTGTAACAGGGCATAGGACTAGGAATGAGGCATGTCAGGCTTTATCTGAAGTATTGTTGACCCACATGAGGTGTTTTTTTTTAGCTTCTTTAGAAAAAAGAAACAAACAAACAGAAAACCAAAAACAACAACAAAAAACAAACAACAAAAAAACCCACTTTCTAATGACAAGGTTACTATTGCCTGAGGAGTTTTAATTTCACTGATACTTCTATAATTTTGTAGTATAAGCATAATTTTATAAAAAGACTGGTTTTCAGCCTAGAATGAAATATTTGTAGAAGAACATAGGTGTGGTATGACAGCAAAAGTCTTGAAACTGGGAACACAGGATGCTGAGTTGAGGATCAAAATCACAAGTGGTTAGGTGACATGAACAGATGACACTGGAAACTGCAGAGACGAAATCTATTCACCAGATGAAGAAATAGAGATTGAGAGATAGCACAAAACTGGATTTAGGACTAAGTAAGAGGACAGAGAACAAGTACCCGTCATACACAAAACAAGCCATGTCTAGTAACTTGAGATACAACATAGAAGAACAGAAAAGTGAAGAAAGAGAAACAGGAAATGTGATAGAAATGTTTTACAACAGCTCTAATATATAAAAATCTCCTCTAAAAACAAGAGGAAGAAACAATTAACACCATGCTCTTCCCATCAAAGGGCTTGAGAAACTGACAGCTCATTGTAAACCCTTCTCCTCATGTCCAATCTGAAATCACAATCTTCAGATCCACCCAGAGAAAGGGTTATATACTAGGAAAAGGGAATGTAGTAACTGTAATCATTTTACTAGTTAGACTTTCCACAAAACTACTATATCCTTTGCTTTCTTTCTTTCAGTAACAGTAATATCTGCATTAAAAATAATTCTTGGATTGCACTGTTAAGGTTTCAATATCACTAACAATACATTTTAGCTTCACATATTGGATACACTTCCTTTTTTTTGCTCCAAATTATTGTTGTGGTCAACATTCTGGAGGGATCAGATGTCATCCAGAGTGATCTTGACAGATTTGAGAGAGTTTACTTCAGTGCTCCTTGAACAGGAAGATGCTAGCACTAAAACTCCTGGGTACTGTATTTGAAATACTGTTTCCAAACTACAGCTTTCAAGTGGTGAATTGACTTTACTGAGGACAGGATTTCACCTCTGCATTCTTATTTTTATTGGGGTTTTTTTGTCTCAGAATTTAGGATGTCTTCTTCAATAGTAAACCCACCTGTTTCCATGGAAACCACTGTTACAATGCATAGAACCATTTCTTGAATACTCAAGAGATAAAAGGTGTACTAACTCACCTAGAACATGCCAAGGGAGATGTGGGCTGAACCTGTAAAACAACAGGCAGGGTTTTCTTTCAATGCTTCTAAGTAGAAAAACTTAACATATATAAATATGTTAATATATGTTAACATATTAATATGTTAACATATGTTAACATGTTAATATATAACATATTTCAAAAGGTATTACTGCAACTTCTAAGCTTGGTTTGACTCTGTAGCTTCCTTGTGCATATGCACATGATTAGGAAGCAAAAGAAGGATGGCCAATTTAAGATTCAGGATCTGAAATACAACCTCTATGCACTGACAACAAGCAATGAAAAGACTGTAACCTTCAGTTTGCTGGTGATCATATACATATTCAGAGACCAATACAAGTTGAAGTCTAAGCAGCAAATGTCTTCTGGCTGCAGATCCCATACTTTCCAATATTTTCTTGTTACCGTTGTTACAAAGTTTTAACCACCTTTTCTTTTAAATAGCATGGAGAGACTGCAAAATGGTTTGATTATGAAATGTGCACAGCTGACTTAAGAATGTAACCATTGTAACCATTTCGAAGGTCTTGGCCCTTAGTGACCAACCTGTGATTATCACATAGATCTCATGAAAGTAAATATAAGTATATTTTTAAAATCATCATAAAACAGCACATCACAAACATACTGGTGACTATATTCTTGTAATAATAAGGAAAAACTTCTCTCCCATTTTATCTTAATTATATTGTGTCATTTTTTTGACTACTCGTGTCCAGGTGCTGGAAGTGTGGGCTGCCAGGCAGCTTCTGTGAGGAGATGCTGCAACTGATCCATGCTGGACACAGCTGGTTCCAGCCAGCTTCAGCCAGTTCCAGCTAACCTAATGCAGGGTTAACCCAGAAGCCAAGATGGTGGTTCCTTTGCAAAAACAGTTTTAAGAAAGGGCAAAATACCCTTTCAAGACCATTATGGAATGACCACAATGCCTCGCTTTCCTGTCATGACACAACTTTTCGCAGCCAAGTCTCCACATTTTCTCATTGACAAGGAGGAGTGAGAGAGAGGCTGATGGGATCTGGCAGTCCACCAAGGTCCATGTACCATAATTATCTTCTGCTTTCTTTTAAGATCTAAAGGATATTTCTAAATTATCCTTCACTTATGACATTTATCTGTGTGAGATAATTGCAAAACATTGAAAAAGACTTTAAGTATGTATGGTTATATGTTGTCAGTCATCTATGACTAGTTTAATTTGCAGTGTGACAAGCATGAGGTTTTGTGGGCTTTTTATGACTTCACCAAAAAAAGAAAAAACCACCCAAAAAAAAACCAACAAAAAAACCCCAACAAAAACCAGGCAAGCACACAAACAAACAAAACAGAGAGTAAAACCCCTAGGCTCCCTTGACGACTCTACTTCCAAAATCAGAAATACTGCATTTGCCTTTCTATTGGCAACTGACTTGAGTCAAATACATTGACTCTCTCTATATATATATTTCCCATTGTAGATCACAGAGCTGACTCTGAAGCAACATTATCCTTCTGTGTAAGGAAGTGGGAAAAATAAGGCAGCCATCTCCAAATATGCAAATGTTCTGGATTTTCTTACCCCTGAAATTTGTCTGGTCACTGCGAGGTGAAAGTATTTTGGCTGACCAAAAAACGCGACAGCTACCAGCTTTGCCATTGTTTATCTGGCTTCTTTCCTGTTCCTAGGTACAAGTCCTTGCATACCCATTTCTTTCACACATAAAGGGAACACACATCCCTTCCCTTAAAGAACCTGTACCCAGCCACCACAGCACTCCAGTTGTGTTAGCTGTCCCGCCCCATGTTGCTAATGAGATTGCAGCCCTGAAACCATGTGTAGACTCCTAATTTCTCCTTTTGTTCCTCATGTTGCATGCCTTAGTGCTCTTATTTCTGCGACTACACTTGGTATTGGATCTTTACTGTTCTGTTTCATTCATTATGAAGGCTGCCTTATCAACATCACCCTGTACCCTTTGCTTTTGCCAACATGGTTCACCATTTTCTCACTTGACTGAAGCTTGTAATTTCTCTTCCCTGTTATTTCTAATTTAAAGTTCAACACACCAGGTTGGTGAGCCAGTTGGCAAAGATGCTTTTGCCTCTCTTGGCCAGGTGGAATTCATCCTTACTTATCAGTTTTCAGCCCTTGAAGAGAGTCCCAGAGGTGTAAAATGCAAACTGTTTTGTTTCCAAGTGCTTTTATTGCATAAATTGTAGTACAAGGTAAAGCACGTGCAAAATGATTATCCTACATCTTTTTTACTTCCAGCTGAGAGAATGTGCAGCAACAGGTGATATGATTTTTTTCCTAATTTTTGTTCCTGTATGAGATGAGGAAGAGGCAAATTTCCCTATTTAACACTACGTAGATATATTTTTAACACTATTTAGATATATTACTTTACATATTACAGAGGGCTTAGTATCCGATAAGAAGTTTTTCTAGAAGCAGCACTGTATGCAGCTGGATGAAAAAGTTTATTGAAATGCTCTAAGATTGTTTGGGATTTTTCACACCACTTCACTGTAGGTGGTTCTACTGTACTTGATTACTCTCATTTTCCTCTTATACAGCATAACCTTTTCAACCGATCCACACACAATCACCAAGTAGTCAGAGACTCCTAACATCAGCGGAGGAGCTGATTCACTATGTCACATTGCTGAACCTACTAAATCATTGAGCTGTGCAACATAGAGATGGAATCTTCCTCAACACTTTAGATAACATGGCTTTTCAGTGACAGCCACTGTGAAGGGGCCAAGGAGCCCACTCTGACAGATGTAACAAGGCACCTCTGACATGAGGATTCAAAAGAAGACAAGACAACTGAGAAGACAAAAGACTAGGGTCAGATCTAAATCTATTTAATTTCATTAGACACAGCATTCTTCACTTTTTTCTTACCTTAAGGGCTGAGAAGTTGGTACACCTTAGCATGGCAGGCAGGACGACTACAGTTTGTCTCAGTCAGTTAATCCATTTGGGATCCTTAGATACGTGTTAAAATGAAGGTGTGCATGGTGATTGATATGATTATGAAGAAATCTTAAAGAAAATCTAAAACACCTAAAGAAAACAAGCCTTATTGTTTAAGTATATTTTTCAAAATTGAATGCCAATTCTGTTAAGGTTCTGTTAAGAACCTGTAGAGTGATAAAAAGAATATTATTTAAAGAAATAATTAGATTATTATTTTATTGACAGGATCAGTATTACTGATCAATATTACAAAAGCAGCTGGTATCTATGTCATAAGGGAAAAAAAAACCAAAGAAACAAAAAAACCCACAGTATTTTGTAGGATCACAGCCTAAAAACTCTGTGAAAGCCTACATGAACATTTGTATTCACAAACACTTTATCTTCAGTAAAAGCCATTATTTCATTTGTTCCAGAGGTTCTACTAGACTAGGATACCATAAATCCAAACACTAGGCCTTTAATTATTTCAACATGTGTTCCTGAAGATTAACACATTAGGACGAAAATAAAAAGCTGTCATTGACAAGGTCATTTGCAGTCTCTTTCACTTTTCCTTTTCTAATGGGAGAACAATATGGGAATAATAAAATTACTAGCTTAAAAAAAACATTTTCTGGGAAATCTCACATTTCACTGTAAATAATATTGAAATAAATTCAATTGTTGTCATTAATATTCAACCTATTACTCTAGATCAATATGGACACTTCACAATATTTTTAGAAAGATCATGACATTCTACACCTTTATTGTACTTATTCTTCAACAAAAATTGTAATAGTTTTTCATAATTATTATAACCTAAATACGTATGGTAAATCAGGTGGGTTTTTTTCTGATTTGAATACTTTCTCATTGTTGGAGAAAAGGAGATAGGGTCTCTTTGCTCTGTTCACTGGATATGAGAATACTCACTTATGCTTGTAACACACTGCCTAGAAGAAATACAAAACAACCATAAATTTTTCTTGATATGCAAGAAATCATACTTAATTTATATAAGCATAGAATCACAGAATTGTTTGGGTTGGAAGGGACTTTAAAGAACACTTACGTCCAACCCTCCTACATCTTACATAACATACAAACTTAATGTTCTTATTGGCCCCTTCTGTAACTTCTTGAGTTTTACCTAAAAAGCCTTCCTAACAAACATAATTTTCCACATGAATTTTTTACTGATTAGAAAGAATCAAGCAATTTTATGTGATTTCTCTAGGAGATGTGAGCTGCTCCATACCTTTGTCATTATTGTTGGTTCTCCACTAAAAACCCCATTTTAATGCTTCCTCATGAGAGTTTTCTGAAAAAAAATATTACTCTGTTCTTATAACACACTAAAAGAATTCCGTAATTATATGTACATTGACAGCTGTCATAATACTATACCTAACTTCTGATATAAAGAATATTTTTCTTTGTTTTATGTTATTTCTTTCTTCTTGAACTATGTAGGAAAATTACCTTACTTACCCATTACTCCTCTTTTAGCTTAGCAACATGAATATATGCTCATTGTCTCTGTATATATGAATTCATTGCTTGCTTACAATATACATTTCTCTATAACAAGATACAGTATAAATAATTCATAGACAATTTATTGCAAGATCGAAATATGCTGATACAAAGTGCTGAGAATCACATGCTATTCATGGAAAAGCAATATAATGCCCAGTGTTGTAATAAACTGTATATTGTAGTAGGAAAAATAGTTTATTGATTTGTTTTTCACTTGTGCCCTGTAATTTTTTGTAATTCAGGTACTATTTTTTTATTTTTATTTTTTTTAAATTTTTTTCTATCATAGCTTATGTTACCGGAGAAGGATAATATTTTTCCAACTATTATCTTTGGTATTAGCTGCACCTAAATGTGGATTAAAACTCTGTACTTAACAATGTAATAAACCACAATTCTTTCTGAATTAAGAAAGAGAAACACGGTATCTCTTCAGACATCAGCCTACCGGATGGCCTTCTCAAAAGTAATAAAAATCACCTCATCTCAAAATCACCGGCTTGAGATTGACCTCCACAAATCCCTCTGCAGGCAGGTTTTAACAGCCATTTATCTCTGACAGATCCCCGGTGTCGACTTTCCCCGAGGGCAGAGAGAAACATTTAGTAATTTCCTCAGTAATTAGCAGTCCTCTAGGCAGACTGGTTCAGCTTTGTCCCTCAGAGCCCCTTGGGCATGGGGACCTCGCCCTAGGCCTCAGCAATCTCTGACCCTGCAGGTATCTCAGCCTCTTCCAGGCAGGTGCATATCTGCTTGAGAATCAGTCCTGTGTGACCTGTCTAAGATGCAGTTCTCAATAGCAACCCTCACTTCTTGAAAGACATCCCCTGTCAATTTTGATCAATAAAGTGCGCTATTAGTGCCTATAATCAAGTAATCAAAATACTTTTTTTCTCTGAAAGGGCAGGTACGTGCATTTTGACTCACCAAGTATTCTAAGAATATAAAACCACTAATATTGCATAGCCATATTGCATAACTGAGTTTAAAGATGTCAAGGTGTTTAAAGAAATTACTACCCTACATAGATTTACATTTGAATAAAACCACTTGATTTTGGTGAAGCTGGATGATTTTCATGCAGATTTTAAAATGTATCATATTCACCATCTCTGTAATATTTTGCTAATTTACTTAAAATTATTACCCAGAAATGAAGGCAAACTAGGAATAGAGCAGTATTTTTTCTCCATTTATCTGAAAAGAAATAAAGCAGATATTGAATAGCAACTTTTTTTTTTTTCAGCAGACCTAAAAATAACACCTATAATAATGTGTATGCATTTACTTGCTAAATGGTGAAACTTAGGTCGAAGATAAATTATAGAAGAGGAAGTAATGTTAGAGAGGAAAGGAGCATTTTCTAGTTGGGCTCATAATTTGCCCTTCAAGTGAATGTACTGTAGAGGGAAAGCACTATTTATGCTCTTCTCTCTTAAGTAGAAAGTAAAAATCTGATCTAGTTATATACTTGGATTCGATTATGGAAATTGCACGGTGTGCTTCATTGCCGCTGATTGCCCTAACTCCAAATCAGGAAAAAAACCCAACAAACTAATTATTTCAGTTTTGTTTGTTTATGTCTTACAGTATATTTATTAGATTCTAAATTCTGTCATCACCAAAGTAGCACTATGGTTTTGGTTCATTTCTGTTGATTACTCATAGTCACAAGTCACAACATGTTTAGAAAGATCAAACCCTGCCTTCTTTCTAGTCCAATAAGTTGCAGGGATGTGACGTTTTTTACCAATACAGCACTTTAAATATCAACCTGCTAGGTGTGTTGGATTGGAATTCTGGTAGCTACCTCCTTTTAAAAAAATATCTGTTTATATAGAGTTTTCACATGTTACAGTTAATAGTCCATACTATAAGGACAAATCATTAGTCACGCACAAATGACGTTAATCCATCTCTCATTCTTGATTTTCTAGAAGAAACACTGGTTTCATTGCTCTCAAAGTAATTGCTGAAAATCTTCTGCAGCTGCCTTTCTTTGAAAGGATATAAGTCCAACTAATTTCTTGCTACTTGTTCCCTTCCTGGCACCAGGGCTTGCTTCTTCAGGAGTCAAACTGTGCTGGAAACACAAGTCCCTGCAACTGTCAAGAGGAATAGAATATGTAGGTCTACAAGGGAGAGGCTGTTTTACCATCCCTATACTCTATGAAAATCTTGGCTTTCTTTATTAAGGTGAACAATATTTCACTCTTTAAGAGTACATGTTTTTCAGGCTTATTCTTTTAGTCACAAACACCCACATCTTTCTTAAATGGGAACTCTTTACTGCGTTCCAGAGCTGCTCCGTGTGTTTCTTTTTCTGTGAATTTAAAAATTAATGTAAGGTAGAATTTTTCAGAGTCTAGAGCTATCCTGGAATTCTCAAGTTCATGAAGTCTAAATAGACCCACTGGAAATGCATATATTTTCAAAAGATGAGTTTCAGGGCCTACTATAGCACCTCTGCAGACTAAAGTCTTCAGCCTTATTTTGAGCAGAGAAAACTGCTACACACAGTCTAAATACTAAGTTAGAAGTGTATATAAAAAAATTAAAAGTCCAGGAATAACTTTTATTCACACCATTGCCTCCTTTGTAGAAGCTCCAGAATAAGCATTCCGTGTCATAGACTGCTGTACAACTGTACATCAGCCAGCTGCAAACTTCATTTATAAATAAAAATATGTAGTATAAAATTCAATAGAAGCACAATATTCATCAGGAAAATATCGATTGCCAGAATAAAGATTGTGTGTACCAGCTTAATGTGGCCACTATATGCAAATGTTTTATGATACAGACCTAAACTGGAGAACAGCAACCTAATATTCACAGAATTTCCCTTACATTCCCTGCAAGAATATCTGTTCCTTAATGAGCAGTCAATATTTTGTTTTCTTCTCTTTGTTTGCTTAGTTGTTTCATAGCCCATTTACTATGCACTATCCAAACCCTGCTGACTGCAGAATTCTCTTCTTGATTCAGAAAAAGGGTTTTTTGTATATGCTTGTTTCATAAACATTATTTTATCTTTGTAAAATTCTGTTCTTAAGGGACATTATCTGCTCTAGAAAGTTTAGTGTCAGTGACATCTGACAGACCTAATCAGGAAACCTTTCAGTTCCTGCAGTCCTGTTTGTTATACACATTCCAGTCTCTGACAACAAAAGCTATATGGATTCTATGGAGTGAAGGCATTATTCATGCAAAGTCAACCCTGGCACAGGTTTTGCACTTTCCTGGAACAAATGGCTCAGGAATTTCACAGTGATGGTTGACATGGACATATAAATCAGTGCAACAACAAAATACATTGGGACAAGACATGAACATGAATAGTGATTGGAACTGGGCATTATCTAACTTTTGATGGACAGTTGTGCTATACAAAGATTGCATACTAATACTGAATATATGTATACATCCATTTTTGTACTATTTTAAAGAACGAACTGAAGAAAGAAAAAAAATGTTATCATAATACATCATATATTTACTTTCATCCACATCAGGATGGAAACTAACTCTTAGGGTTCTATTGCTTGAGGTAAATGTCATAACTCAATGATAATAGTAGGTTATTGGTATTATTGTGGGACAATGAAGAAAGAAACAGGAATGTTTGAACCTATTGCTAACAGCTGAAGAGTAATAGGTTTCAGACATTTTGAGCTCTGGAAGGACAATGGCCTTAGGTGACCACACTGCCAGCTTTCTGCTCATCTGGACTTCCTGAGTGAACATATCTGCAATCTGTTCCAGTCTTAACTAATTTGGTGCAAAATCCAACTTCATGTCCCAGCATTCCTTGGCCCATCCCAGTTTCAGCAGGCCTTCTCCACCCAAACTGTCTCTACTCTGACATTATAGAAATGAAATAAAAAATGCAAAATCATTTATTTCAACTGTATTTAGACAAAAATATCAGTGAATTAATGCTTGGTGTTAAAAACTGGGAAAAAAAATTGTATTTAGCAAAATGGATTTATTTATTTATTTATTTTATTTATTAATTTCAGCTCCCAGATGGATACATATTGATCTGTGAAACTGCAAGCTTGTATTTTGTGCTTGTACATAATGTGCATGTACAACCTTGGTCAGTACACATGAGAGGTCTATATAATCCTCTGACAAGTCCTGTCCTTGCTTAATACAAGTGAATGTCATGAATTACAACCTTAGATGCTTTCTTCTAAGTTGGAATTGTGAATTAATATTTGAAAAAATTCTAAATATTAGTGCAATACACATCAAATTTTAAAACCAACTAGGCTTTCAGGATAAAGGTGGAATCTTCATTCAAAGTGTGAGTAAAATCAGTTTAGTGACAGCTAGTGATTACTGTACTTAACTATGACATATCTTAAAGCAGATATGAAACAAAGTAAGTATGCATATGTAGATGCCTAAGATCTTGGATGAATACCCTGTTTCTCTTTTTGTAAAAAGAGTCTTGGCTTTCATCCAGCCTCATTTCTGTCATTCTTCTACTACTTCTCTACATAGCTTCCTCCTTGCACCTTTGAGCTAGCAATTCCCAGCCTGTTTTCCTTTCCAGACTGACATCACAACAATACTTTCAAATATTTTGTTCTTCTGTGAAGCATACAAGCAGAATAAATTCAGATAGCCTACTATAAGGAGAAAGTGGGAAGATGGGTAAGGAGGAATTGCCATTGTTTATGTCACAGTATTAACAGAAAATATCAGTGAATAATGCTGCCTTTTGTGAACATAAGGAATTTTACAGGAATGTCATTTTGAATGCTTTCAGCCTCTGAAAGTGATGTATCACTAACGAAAGAGTCCCTGTTGTGAGAGAACTTCCTCTGAGCATGTTGCCAAAGGTCATTCTTCAGCTGTGCCTGTGGATCTGCATCCATTGATAGACTTCTTTAGTTTCAAACCCACGGAGATAACTTCGTCGTCTCTTTTAAACTGGTGTCTCAGTTTCCTCATTAAAGAAACTTGTTCCTCATTCCCTGCCAGCTGCTGCTAGCATTCAGCTAGACCTTTGCCCATGAGAAGCTGTAGAGAAGGGAAGCAAGTATAGTTGGACATAGATTTGAATGATTTTAAATTGGCACACGCTGTTATCTAGTAACTAAGTGGTCTGTTAAGGGTAATGTTGTGCTCTGTGGGACAGAAAACCATGATGAGAAAGACAAAGGAGCAGAAATTGTAGCAGCAGGAAAATAAATTGGTATTTCTCTCAAGACTCACATATCAGCTTCACTTGTTTAAAATCTTCCCATGGGTATAACAGGAGTACACACATTCACACACATAACATGAAACAAATGTTTTCTGGTTTCAAGGACAGAGAACAGATCAAAGGCAAATTGCATAAACTAATCTTTTCCTTTGCCTACAAACCTATGCTTCAACATATAAAGCCAACCAAAGTTAGTTTTTCCCTACCTATTCCTTAGCCTGTGACAATATTTCTTCATGCCATATAAGTAAAAACATGCTTGAAATGAAAAGAAAAAAAAAAAAAAAAAAAAAAAAACTAAGGAAAAAAAACTAACTTGAAGAGTGAACCAGGTAATTTAACTTTTGAAGTATGTGTGTCTGGGTAGATTACTGAACAAGCAAAAAGTACAAATAGGACAAGGACCAGAAGAAGACACGTTAGAAGACATGTCATTGCATTTACAGAGACAGAAAGGCTATTCATTTGAAAGTGACAGTGTTATAAGTTAAAGCTATCTGTTTCTTTGACATTTTGATTTGTAGTGAAGAAATGGCAGTCCTATGCTGTTTAGTCGTAAACAAAAGAGTGCAGATGTTACAGAAGAACACACGTCTTCCCTAAACTTCTCCATTCCCACTTTGTATAGAGAAGAAATCTTTTAAATATTTGCAGGTAAACTTATCAGTTCACAAATTAGGGTGAATTAAAACATGAAAGAAATGTAACTGTGCTGCCTGCCTGTTGTTCTTCCTAAGTAGTATTAATGTGAATTAATACAACCTGGTGACTTTTACAGAGTACAAATGATTTTCATTCTTTGCAGAACCAGTATTCCTAGATAGCAGGTTGCAAGGAAGGTAGCTATAGACGTTAATTATATTTAATGCCTATGAGCATAGAAAATATATTTAAAAACATGAATATAGTTAGATCTTAAGTGTTGTTATTTTTGTGTTGCTACATAAAATTAATGCAATCAGCTGATGTTGAGAATTTTATCTTCAGTATAGATTACTCTTCATTTAGCTTCCATATAAAAATGTTCTGTTGTTTTTGATGACAAGGAAATTTGTCCCATATGTTGAGAGATTTTATTAGTGATCGAGTAACAGAATAGTATCTGAATTTAAAAGTGCTTGCATCTGCTCATTAGTTTGGGGAACATCCCCCCTGGAACTGCAATTTCAAACAAAACCACTACTGGAGAAATAAAACAGTAGATGAGATGGCCCATACTATTCCATAAGGGAACTTCAAAATAAAATAAGACTACAGCTGAAGACATGATGAAGAGTGTGATGTTGTCTTTCTGTGATGCAATAAAAAAAGTGGTCCTAAGATCAGATCACTCTTAATAGTACACATCTTTCCTAAGATGATGTGGCTTTCCTTAAACTTCAAATAATGAATTTTCTATGTTTAAATATTTCTTTTTCAGTTATTGAAACTTGTTTGGAAATGTTTTCATGTTAAGATAATTTCTGCTCTTCTCAAGCCCATTTTGAAACCATTTTGCTTTGCTTTGTGTTTTTGGCTGCAGTTTTATGTTCTGAAACATAACTACAACAATCAATACTATAGTAACTTCAGTAATGTCTATGTGACATGTTTCTCTGGGATTAAACTAAGTATTGTGGTAAACTGAGCTGAGCATATAACCCATAGCAAAGTTTATTATGTTTTAGCTTATGTAGCAATTTAAATGATAACTGTCCAGTCTGATATAAGGAGCTCAGAAATTCAGTAGTGTTATCAGCATAAAAGGGTGAAAAGCCCAAGATATGCAGCACTTCCATAAGCACAAAGTTTTAAGAAGTCTGTGTCTTAGTATTTTCAGACTATGTGAGGATTAATTTAGCTCATCTGGAGGACCATGTCTGTATACTTTTTGTATGACACTGTCCTTTTTGGAGGGAAAGAACAAAGTCTTAGTCCTGTATTGTATAAATTGGAAGTTAAACTTCTCTGCTAAGTAGTAAGAAACACCTAAATTACATTTTTTAAACTGAAACTGTGGAGGCTCTTGAGGAAGAAAATCCTGATTTTTATCTTTGCTGTCCCTATGCAACTATGTACGGTTAAGTACACTCAGAGCTTTACTGAAATGTCTATTTTATGCACATAATAGATTTTAGACACAATGAAACAAGAGCTATGCAAACGTGTGTGTGCACATACAAACACTTGCATGGACCCGTAAACCTTAAAAAACCAATTTTCGTTGACATAAACCAAAAATATAAACCATGTCAAATTTATATCTCTAATATCAACCATTAGTATTGCTTATGTCCTATTTGATCATTAACAATTCAGAAAAACAGAGAGCTATAATAAAACAAAGATGAGAGTTTATTTTATTCTGAAAGCTTAGTTCAGGAAATAATGTAGTACACTGTTAAAAGATAATAACAATTAACTATTTTAAGAATCACCATTATCTAAACCAGAAAGAGTAAATATAATGAAATTAACTTGAAAATTATAAAAGAATATTGAAGGTCTTTAAACTGAATGCCTTAACAAAAAGGTAGTAGAAAAATTGCCACATGTAAAAAAAGAAGCAAATTTGTGTTTTTCTTATAATCTGAAATATTTTTCCTGTATATTTGTTCCTTGAAAAATGCAAAAAAAAAAAAAAAATTAATTAATACCTTACCAAACACCATTAGATATCATAAACACTGCAGATGTTGCTGAGGCTACAAATTGGTAGAAATCTATTGCCAATATACGAAAAACTGTGTCCATTGTGTAGGTAGTGTTGTATTTCAGCTTTAAAATATTTTGTAAACACATCTTTTACCCACAGATCCTTCTCCTCCTTCTCCTTCTCCTTCTCCTTCTCCTTCTCCTTCTCCTTCTCCTTCTCCTTCTCCTTCTCCTTCTCCTTCTCCTTCTCCTTCTCCTTCTCCTTCTCCTTCTCCTTCTCCTTCTCCTTCTCCTTCTCCTTCTCCTTCTCCTTCTCTTCCTCCTCCTCCTCCTCCTCTTCCTTCTCCTCCTGCTCTTCTATATTTGCTATTATTATCTGTATTGTTATTAATTCTTATTATTATTATAAGTAATTGTGAATTTTTATCACTTCTTAAAATGAGATCTATATATTTCCTGAAACATTAACTATATACTTAAGAGAAACATTTTTGTTTCATGTAAGCTTTAAAATGAGACCAAGCATCTTTGGTTTGTGCCTTTCTGTAAGTCATACTCTCCTTCTGCTTAACCTGCTGCTGTGCTCCTGTGAGCCAGCGGGTCATTCAAATATGTGAGCCATGCACAGAGTGGACTTCAATAGCAAGCACTGGATAGGAGCTATTTAAAAGAAGAGACTGGCTTCTGACAGTTTCTGTGACCTATTGAAGTTTATTTAGCTTTTATTTCCAGGAAATTGTTTCCAGGTGAAGCAAGAAAAATATTTTGAAAAATAGACAAGGAGCAACTGCAGGTACTGAAGTGGAAAGCAGAGCTTTCCCTTTCTGACTGTTTTTCCCTTGTTTTGTATTTATCTTGTGTCTTTATAGGAATAAAAGGAGCATAGAGGAAGGTAGCAGGTAGACATAACCTGCTTTTTCAGAGATTGTTTAAAGGGCATAGCCAGCAGCACTGAGAATGGTTTCAAAAGAAGCAGTCAGCTGGGAAAGGGCATGGGGTGAATATTATAGGTCTCTGCCATTACTTCTGTTCACCCTGGTTTTTCTTACATGAAAACGAGAAAAAGAAAAAAAAAGAAAAAAAAAAGAAAAAAAAAAAAGAAAGAAAGAAAAAAAAAATCTCCTAAAGTTTGAATGATCCCAAACAATTTCAGGCATGAGAATGAGCAATGCAAGTTACAGCTTTGGTTGATTTAGCCATTTCAGCTTGAAGAACATACTGCAAAAATACAGATTTCTTAAGTACCTTTCATGATAATACAACATACTAATGCTATTTTGATTTCTGAAGAATCTCATGCTTCAATGCCTTATCATTAGTTTTCTCTTAAGACTCTCTAAATTTTGCATCCACAAAATACTTTGACCCAAATGCTATTTTATAAGGTATTGCATTTTCAGCCTGTGGTGTATCAAGACAAGCCTGACAGTTACAGGTTTCAAGGCTTTTTCAATTGCAGCTTTTTGGGAGCTAGGATGGTTTTTCTGTTGCATTTGTGAAAACTAAGTAGTTCTACCTCTAAGGGTGTGAACAACCTTCAGACTTGTCCTGAGACCACCAGGAGGAATTGCCTCAACTTTCCCTTCTCACCTAGCCCTCACATAAGGGCTTTTAAAAACCTTAACAATGTGCTGAACACAGACTGGGAGGCACAGATGATTTTTTTTTTCCAAAGAGCTATGTGTCTTTGACAAGGTGATCAGTTAACTTGGGGGATTGCTGAGCAACCTTCTCTTTCTCAGGCATCTGTGGACTCATTTAACTTATAATTTCACAAGTAATTTTATTTTTATACATTCTATAAAACACCTAGGGCCCAATCAATTTCCCTCCCTTTAAAAGTATCTCAGTGATTTATTTGGGATTTAAATTATTTGTTTGGAATTGTAGAGAATCATAAATATAATTGCAATCTGAACAAATATTCACTTTGTCATCTTGTGTGAGCCAAGGGTGAAATTTACAAGAAATATAAATAGATAATTGATTTGTAATTCAGGGAAAAACATATCTCTCAATATTACTTTCCACGGGTTTCTACTGCACATAGATGTCTGAGCATGTCTGTATTATTTATATCAGTATAACAAAATCAATCTTGGAACTGATACAGTTAAATTGCTAGAAAACTTAGAAATAGATTTAAGTGAAGTAATTTCAAATTTATGCAGAATCAAATCAATTTTAGCAACTGTTTTTGTAAAACTAGTAAATTATCAAATTATACTTATCCATGTGTTAGTGCACCAACAGCAGGAGTTTCCTATGATAAGTATAGAATATAGTTAGTAATGTTTATTAATTATTTTATTAATATCTGAGCTACAGTTTAAGTGTCATCTTTTAACATGTGAGAGATACAAAATAGGTCCCAGTTTAGCTTCACTTTCCAATGAAGCTCACAATTTTCATTGACTTGGCTTTTTGCTTTGGATTTATAGGGTCATACACAACTGCATAAAATGAATCTCCATTGCATTTTTGATCCCACTCAGGACAAGTGCAAAAGCAGCTGAAGGCACTGGAAAAACAAGCTGCTTATATGTTGGAAATATTAAGATAAAACCAAAAGTGGTAACCTTAGGGTTTTTGTGTCACAGTAGCAGAATATTTGACCCTGGTATTTTGGGTTCTCATGGAATAAAAAGATTTTGGGTGCCTTTAGCTTACAGTATAAAAAATTTTATTAATAGAAAATTCATATAGACATTATAATATCTGAGGAATTAAAAGGAAAATATGAAAATTGGCTTTGTCTTGAATGTGTAAAGTATGAGTCCTCAACCTACAATCTGAAAGAAATCACATATTTTATTCTATTGGAAAATACAAGTAAAGCTTCTGCTTCAAGAGTAATTGAAAATATTTCTCAAAATAAAGCCTTATGTTGGTCCATATGAGCCTGCACTGTGAAAAATTATGCTTTGAGCAACTGAGGAGGAGGAAAAGAAAGTTTACTGTAAATTACATGAGAGCTAAGCAGATATACAGGAATTATAACACTTGACATTCTATTATCTGTTGAGGAAAGAAAATGATTTTGTAAATCACCACACTCCGTTACCTAGAGTGTTACCCTATCACTGTGAAAACAAACTTGCCAGTCCTGGATGGTCCAAATGTCTAGGACATTTTTAAGTAACCAAAGCAACCCTTCTTCCCTAGATTTGTAGACTGGTTAACAAAGAGAAATTTGAGAAAAGAGAACTCATATTTCCATGTCAGCTGTTTTCCTTCATTTCACCATTAGATATGCCATCTGCCAGAGATTTATTTCAATTTTCATGGAAAAAAACCCACTCCAAATATGTTAAATATTTATCAGTATATTTGTATATATGAAGTCAAAAGCAAACATGTGAAACAGTTCTCTTCATTAAACTCCAAAACCTACAGAAATTAAAGGCACACTTGAAAGCCATGATATTTTATCCCTCTGTCCTTTTGTGGACGGGTAGTGAGAGAGCAGCTGGATGGGTTTCTGGCAGCCAGCCCAGGTCAACCCACTACAGACAGGAACCACAATTTGCACAATCATTTTTCTTGTTTTAGCACAATAATGTTTAAAGATATGGAGTGACCACATTTAAAAATTTTTAATAATAGAATTCTTAGCAAAATATAAGTAAAGAGAGAAATGCAGAAGACCTTATAATTACCCTGGTAACTTGGACCACCCTCTCAATCAAAATTCTGGAAAGTAAAAATCCATTTTCTAAAAGAAATCAGAGCGTGAAGTGTTTAGTATTAATAAATTAAACATTTTAAATCCATGTTTTTTCTTTCAGTACCTTGCTTCAAAAGATACTACTCTGTCTTTTCCGGAGGCTATACTCTTTTTGTACTTATTTAATATATTTAATCTACATTGAGATCAATATTTTCCATATATATCCTTAGAGTCTTTCATTGACTTCCTCCCTGAGTAACTTTCTAAGCTAGAAGATTATTTTCTCTGGAAAGCTTTGATTTTTGATACTGCATAATCTTGTCACAGCAGCTAATTGCTGTATTAGTTGAACACAGTGAACTGCAGGCTAGACTCCTCTTTAAGATATAAATTGGAAGTAGGAAGAAATAATTTGTCAAGGCTGTATGCTAAACTATTGATTGCTGGCTTCATATATATATACTGAAATGAATAATAGAATTATAGAATTTTACAGAAACCCCATTCAGGTCTTTCACAAAGATATGTTTCAGTCATCAGAAAAGGACAACTTTTTGCTCTTTTACTCACCCTTTTTGTTCAGAATAACCTTTAATTCAATTTTGCAATTTGTGACCATTGCACCTATAACAGAGAGCCAAGTCAGAAAAAGCTTTGTAAGAGTTTCAGTGAAGAAAGAGTGGTCCAAATGTTACCATGAGCAACTGTGGAAGACATTCAGAGGACTACCCACCATATTTATTTCACCACATATGAAAAAGACAGCAGAAAATAACCATAAAGTTATAGTTAGCTGATGTTCAAATGATAAAATATTTAAATAAAAAAGTCTTCAAATAGGTAAAATATATGAGGTTACACAGAAAGATATTTTAATACTGTATCACTAAAAAGTGAATTAATTTTTGAGTTCTTCTCTTAAGATATGGTGAAGTCCATGGAAAAGAATTGTTTTGGGTAACTTTCCAAGAACTGACTGTATTGGAAATACATTATGCTATGTTTCACATCACCTTTGTGAATTCCATAAAATTCCCATAAAATTCCCAGTCACCTCTAGATATTTCACAAAAAAAGAAAAAAAAAATTCCAAAGGTATGCTGAGTAAAATCAATAGGTGAAAAATAGATTTCCACAGATGTGCACTATTTAAAGACATTTGAATGTCTTTAAATTTGAATCTGTATTTTTAAGTCTGCTGAAAAGAAGTAGAGATCTTTTGGTAGTAAAGAAGGCTCATCTGTATGGAAATATATATTTTTTCCCAGTCACATGCTAAACATACATAATTTGAAATTATCTTCTTCTAATCATGTTACCAACCAAAAATTATTCAATTAAATAATTTGGATAATAATTTCCAATACTGAATAAATTAGAGGAAAATCATAGTCTCCTCTAGAAAATTCATGCTTAGAAGAAAATAAAATTTCATCAAAGAAATTTCTAGCTATGAATTAATTGTTTAGCTCAAGGCCTAAGTTATATTTAAACTCCGTAATCAGAGCACTGAACAGTGCAGTTGGAAAAAAAAAATTATATCAATTAAATACTTAATAGTTTTATCACTGGAAAATGAAAGTATATTCAATTTCCTGAGTGCTTACAAACAAATATATTTGGTGAAGTCTAATCAAAGATTATCTAACTAATCCAAACTTTAGTCCCTCAAGATACTACTTACATTTTCTTGAATTAATCTTATTTAGGAGAGGTGGGTTTTTTCAAAACCTTTTGTCTTCCTTAATTTCAGTTCTGGCCCCTTAGTCTGAATCTTATGTATTCTGCAGAAAATAGTACCTGGTAGTGCATGAAGAGAGACCTTTGAATAGCTGAACTTTTTAAGACACATATTTTTCATATCTTTATATTTTTATGTATTTCTAAATGTTTTATAATATTAAGAAATTATCTTTTATTCCTACCTCTCAGTGTTATTTACTACACCATCATTTCTAATGAAGAGGAAATGCCAAGAGCTTTCATGCATCCTTTCATGGAATCAGAGACCCTAAGATTCACAAGATTGCTTCAATCTACAGCATGATGTGCTTTTATCTATGTGATCAAGATCTCAGTGTTTTCCAACACTGCAATTATCTAGCTTTCATACTGTGTGTTATAAAGGATGTCATTGCCTTTTACCAAGAACCTTTGTTTCGAGTGTAAAGCTGTTTGTCATAATTAGGCAAAATTTTCATATTTATCAAATTCTTTACCAAGCTCATCAGTTCTGTATGAGATCACTTGAATTTCCCCATTTATCTGTTCCTTTTGCAAATCAGAAATCTCTATCCTTATGGTAGGGGGAAAAAAGAATCTAAAATTTTGCAGTGCTTCCCTGAATACTGGAACTAATACACTATGATTTCCTACAAATCCTCATTCATGTACAGTTTTCCTACATCCTCGAAGAACTCTCATGTTATTTTTTCTCCATACAATATCTTATATCCCTTTTCCTAACAACTAGGTCTTTAACTGTTTTCTGACTGCACCAGCCCTTCATTCTGGCTTATCAACAGGTGAAACAAAAGAGACAGTTCCAGCATCTTTTCCCACCATGATGACAAAACCTTTGATTTGTCTTTACTCTGTTGCCTATATTTACAATGCTACTCTGCTTTTCAAGATCCCTATTACTCTTTAAGCTTTGTCTGTGATTCCTCATAGAGTTAATTAATTATTAGGAAAGGAACAGAAGACTGTCACAGACAATAGAGACATTTAGGTGTTATTTTTCCATTCTCGAGAAAGTAACCCACCTACTCACATTAAAAAAACAAGAAAAGAAACCTAAACAAAACCACAAGCAACAGCACAATACATGTACCATATGATAGTTTTGGCAATGAAAATTCTGTTTTGTAATTACATATTGGAAAATGAATTTCTTTAAACAGGCATCAGAGAGCCATTAAGGGTTCTGAGGGTTATCACTCAATAACACTACATGAAAGGAACAGATTTATAGACTCATTTAGTTTGGAAGATCTCCAGACCTCTAGTACAACCTTTTGCTCAAAGCTCTGAGGTCAGACCAGGTGGCCCAGAGCTGTATCCAGTCTGACACATAAAACATCCATGGATGGAGAGGGACTGCATAACCTCCCTCAACAGTCTGGTGAATTTTTGGCAGTAGGTTTCTCCTGTACTTACCCTGCTTCAGGATGTCTCTTCTCTGGGCTGCACAAGCCCAGCTCATTTTGCCTCTTTTCACAAGAAAAATGCTCTAGTACCTGAAGGTCCTCTGCTCAACTTTTTACAGTTTATTAGCATCTATCTTGTGTTGGGAAGTCCCAAGCAGAACATAGTCATCAAGATGCAGTCTGAAAAGTGCCAGAGGGGAATAATCCCCTGTTCTTCTGGCTATGCTTGGATAAAAATGTTGCTGCAGGAAAAAAAATCATGTAGGTATTGATAGGCTTTGGTGTCCCCAGACATTGGTGAAGTTGGGAAGAAAGTGCATGGCAACCTGGTAGCCTGCTTATGGGCCTACTGAGTGTGTTTTCCTTTTCTAAAAGGTCCCACAGACATAGATTGTGTTGTGCACTCCCTACCATTGTGGCTTTCATCTCCACAGAAACACAGCAATTTTAGTCTAGATGCAGAAAAATCTTAAGTGTCTCAAACAAAAATGAGTAGAGTTTGTCAGTCAAAGACAGTGGTTTAGTCTATTCCAGTTTACCAGGTGCTTTCCTTTTTTGATCCAGATGTTTCCTATGCACCTTTATTACATCCATGGTAACCCTCAGTGAAACACAGACTATTATTAGAGTGCATTGTGCAGGTTTGCCCTCTATCCATACAGCAACTCTACAGATCTACAATGTAGTTGTTGTTTTGCATGTTTTGTATTTGAAATAATGTGAGGACTATGAGTAACATTTGCATACCAGGTGGCCATAAAGTGCATGCCTCAGGGAATGTTGTGGTGGCTATTAGAAAACTTACTTGGATAGTCTTGGAGGATTGCATAAAATTGTTGGGAAAAAAACCCCTATGGTTCAGTCTTTTCCATAATATTTACTGGAAAAGGTCTCTGATGTGAGTTGTCATCCAAAATATTTCTGGAATTGTCTCTTCTATTTAGTGTGAGACTGAAATTTGCCAGTGAGGATATGTGCAGGCTTGGACTTCCTTCCTGGCTCTACTCCAACAGTAGTATTGATGTTGCTTAAAGCTCTGATTGTGTCTAAAGATTACCCTGCTGTGAGTGGCCAAGTACACAAATCTAGGTTCAACAGACTGATTTAGACTTTGTAATGATCAATCCTGTAAACCTCCACATTAGGTAGTAGATGTAGGACTGAAAATTACCTGAATTCCCAGTCTTCTTTTTTTTACAGGCTTCTATATTTTCAGTTACCTACATATGAGGGTGCTGAAACCTAGCAAAAATCTCAGATGATGTCTCTGTCACCTTGCCTTTTGCAAGAATTTATGCTAATGTTTAAGCCTGAATTTTAGCAAAAGTTTTAACAATTTTTGTGAAGTGTCGATGATACTGTAAGTTTTTCACAGTGTAGTTAGGAATGTGAAATTTCCAAGAGAGAACACAAAGGAAAATACAAGATTACCAAGACTAGCAGTTTGTTTTGAAAAAGAGTCCTGTTTCCATTTCCTGGATGCTTTAACTTTATTTTGAATAGGATGCTGGGATAAAACACACAATCCTTGTACATTCCTTTCCCAGCTGTGTGCAATGGAACAGGAATAAACCAGACGTCTTCATTGCCTTGAGTCATGGTGAAAATGGTAGCATGTTGCAGTAACATTGCACTAGGAGGAATTAAATGTCAAATAATTTTCCATCATTGACATGCAAGGTGGGTTTTGTGTTTGTTATGATTTAACCTCATCTGGTAACTGAGCGCCACACAGACACTTGTTCACTCTTTCCCCACCTGCCCCAGTGGGATAGGAAAGAGAATAAGGAAAAAAAAAGGTAGAAGTCAGAGTTGAGATAAAGACAGTTTAATAGGACAGAAAAGAAAGATGGTGATAAAAATAATAAAAATAAAATATTATATAAAACAAGTGATGCACAGTGCAATTGCTCAGGACCCACTGACTGATGCCCAGCCCCTCCTCAACCAGCGATCACTGCCCATGTTTATATGCTGAGAGTGATGCCATCTGGTATGGAATTTTCTTTTGTCCAGTTTGGGTCAGCTGTCCTTATTGTGCATCTTCCCAGCTTCTTGTGCACCTCCAGCCTCCTTGTTGGCAAGGCATGGCAAACTGAATAGTCTCTCACTTGGCACTCAGCAACAACAAAAACATCAGTATGTTATCAATATTAATCAGATACCAAATACAAAACACTGAATTATCTCAGCTGCGAGGAATACAATTAGCTCTATGGAAGCTGAAATCAGCACAGAATTTTGGCTTCTTTTTTCTTTTTTTTTTTTCTGTTTTTTTCCCTCAAAAGTATTAAAAATCATTTAGTGTATACTTTGTAATGGTTTTTTAAAATGATGAACATTTACTTTTCATAGTTGCTCAATTAAATGTTTTGTGTTCTTTATTTTTTTCTTCTTCTTTTTTCTGTATAACTAGATGATGTTGCCATGGTATTCTTTATATTTCAAACTGAAAATATGTTGTTTTACATGCAGCACTCTCAAAAATCATCATCTCTTTAGTGTTTTGCTTTCCCTATTTCCTTTTAGAGGAGGCTTTTCAAATGCCTTTAAACTTTGTTGAACAAAGTTACAAAATAAAGCCGATTATTTTTCTGCTAAGTTTAACATACATACCCTTGAGAAAATTCTCAAATATTAGATAAAAACATATAATCCATTTCATAGTATGCAGCATGTGTTTCCACACTTGTAACATGTCTGCTTCGTTGCACACAACAGAACATCTACAAGGAACTGATAGCTTTGATCTTTTCAGTCTCATATAAAACACTTATAAAACTTAACAAGGAAGCATCACTCCAAATAGTTTCCTAAGTGATGATGCCTGAAAACTAGTCTGGAGTAAACACTATAGAGTGATTTTTAAATTTTTTTTTAATGTGTTGAAGTCCAACTATAGACATAGACATATTTTTATACAGTTACTGACTTCTTAGTTCTTTGAATCCTTTAACAAGAATGAACAAGTGTTCTAAAAATGCTGCACAGAATTTGAAACAATGGATCATTTTAGGTGAAAAATAGTTTGTTGGCTATGTGTTCTTATTGGTTCAGATATTAGTTTAAAAAAAAAATTACAGTTCTGTAAAAGATATGTGAACTTTATGAAATCAAACCCATTTGTTAGCAGCTACACGATCAACAAAAAATAGCATACTTGAGGAAATGAGGAATATTTTATTAAAAACTACTACAAGTACAGTCTTTTGTGCAAAATAAAAGTTAAGACAACAGTTCAATAGAGCAGTGGCTGTGTATTTATGAAGAGAGGTCAGAGATGGCTACCTTTTACCTTTGTGTTAATTTCAGCGAGTACAACTACTTACAAGAGACTTAGCTGAACCCAAAAGTAGAAGACAGAAGATCACCTTTATCCTGGCCCAAACCAGGACACAAAGAAATAATTGATGTTTTCTAATCCTGTTGTTATAAAGCTCTTAGTTGTCTTGTGAAGATATTAACATGAAGAATGAGATTTCTATCTGATATTAGTCATGATTTATTGGTGACCAAATATCATAGGTTAACCAACACCTCATTCATTTTGTACTGTTGCTTCAAGTTATAAAAGCAAATGCCTCATTTATTATATTTGTTTTGGAAATAGAACTTTCAAGGAATGTCAAATTCACACTCACACATGTAAATTTGATTCATGCTGAAATTATATTGCAGATATAATTTACAATTACTGTAAATAAAGTGACATATTTAGAGTACCTCAGTAAAATTAAAAACAAACAAATAATCATAAAACACTAACAATCCTATTCCAATCCTATTTGTCCAAGAAAAATATCTAATATAGCTCTTGCTAAAAATATATTACTCTCTGTCTTTCTCTAAATGCTCACTTGTCTAAAAATCTTTATTTGGTCTGCATTTTCAAACAGAAAGGAATGTCATTTACAAAACATGTTTGCCAAAACCTTTCAAAATCTCTGTGTCCTCCCAGGTTTCTGTTTTGGTTTTGTTTGGTTTTTTTAATGTGACAATAATAATTTAAGGGAAGCAGAAAAGAAATAAATGAATTAAAAACCCTTTCTTCTGCTAGTATTTCCTTGTTTCATTGACTTAGAATATACTGCTTCTCTTGGTTCTTTATGAGAATAGTACTTTTCCCATTATTAGCAATTCACTTTTATTACCAAATTAATAGATCACTTTACCTGTACATATTCCTTCTAGTTAGTCACAAGTTTGAGCAAAACAGCTTTCTAAAAAGCTCTTAGTAGTCTGTCTTCCATGGTCCTCAGCATGCAATGTCACTTTTCTGATCTTCACAGTGACCTTTACAGCTTCTCCAACTACAATGCTACAAAATTGGTCCCACTTTAAAGTAAAAAAGTAAATCTTCTGCAAGGATGCTTGGTGGTCTTTTGTCCTGCTTGACTGTCCCCTGATCTTACTAAAACTTTACCACTTGCACAGCTGAAGTTCCTTTTTTATCTCATTAGTTACTTGGAGGAAATAATGAAAATCCATTCTTCTTCAGTATCCTTTCTTTATTTCTTTCCTTATCGAATTTTTAGAAGTAGAAAATGGACCCAAGTATATGCATCATATGCAGCGTTCATGTTTGTGTTTATTGATTCCTGCATAAATCTTATTGAGTATATTTTTATGATTTAAGACTATATCCTCATTGTGTGACACCTCCCAGCACTGCAATATCACAAACAGTCCCAACGATTTAGAAAAGCATTCTAATTTGCTGCCTGGAAATTAATTTATAACAGGCTAACATATGTGTTTAAAACCTATTCAAACCTGCAAGCAGAATATTAATTCACTTCTCTTTTCTTTGGTAGCTGGTAGTTCAAAATATTTGCTTCATCCTTGAGCCAGGTAAGTTTTAGTAAATGGCCAGAAAATGAAATTAAAAGAAACAAATAACTCGACCTAGCAACTGCTCCTGCTGTTTGTATTTCATGTTTTATTCATAAGAGCATGAAGAAGCACCTGTAAAATGTTTTGGTAATGTGCAAACTCTTCTATGCCTGTATGACAGTATAGTGAGTAGGAAATTAACAACTGCCAAGGAGTTGCAAAGGTGAAGAGGAAAGAGAACATTTTGTGTATGGTAGGATGACAACTGGAAGCAATGAAATGATCCAGGCTAGGTTATGGTTTTCATATTACTGAGTTGAGTGGTTAAGATTATAATTTTCTTTCTGATAGAATGATATCTGGTTACCTAAGGAACAGAGAAACAGCTTGTTTTGTTCTGGTAGTGTAATGTTTGTTTTAGAAAGATGAGTGTATTTTAAAAGAAGGATGCTGTAACATCTATGCAGGGGACTAAATGCTTATTAACTTTATACTAGAAAATTCTAAATTATAATATTGAAACAAAGGTAATTTAAGTTTTAATTCTTTCTCATGATACACATTTTGACATAAGCAATTCATAATGTATTGCACAAAAAATCTTTATATATCTTGATTTAAATAGTAAAGAAATCCCTTATTGAGTAGATGTAGATCACATAATTAAAGAGTCTGTAAAACAGAGTGCCATATTCCAGTGTGAGCGGAGCAAAATCAGCTTGAAAACCAAATTTATAGAGGGTAGAGTGGCTGGAAACATCATTGCTCCCCAGATATTACAAGGCTAGGAAATAGCAAACATATTAGGTAGTGGAATATTTTTTTTTTAAATTGCATAGTGACATAAGGTACAAATCTTTATTAAATGTGCAAATTCTTTATTAGTTCAGTAAAAAATACAGTAAGTATGGGCTGGCTAAGTGGACAGTTGTACTGAAAACCACCTGAACTGCCAGGTTCCAAGAACTGTGATCAATGGAAAGTCCATCTGGAGGCCATTCATTCATGGTGTACTTAGGGCCAAAACTGTTTAACATCTTAATTAATGGACAGCGTGCACCCACACCAAGTTCACAGATGATACAAATACAGAGTAGGGAGTGTGACTAACTCATTAAATTATCTTGCTGTCATTCAGAGAATCATAGAATCAGAATCATTGAATGTTAGATTGGAAGGGACTTCAAGAACTGTCTGGTCCAATCCTTCTAATAATATTGCATCTATGATATGTCCAGCAGCCCACCATGCTAAGACTTAAAAATAGGGGGAATCCACCACATCCTCTGGGAGACCATTTCTGGGTATAACTGTCCTCATACTGAAAAACGTTCCTATTGCGTTGAAACAGAATCTCCCCAGTAGTAACTTGTGCCCTTTGCCCCTTGTCTTTTCATATAACTCCATGTAAATAGGGAGTCTCCATCTTTGTAGCTGCCATTTAAGTGCTGAAACATTGTAACATGGTCTCCCCTAAGCCTTCTCATGGCTGAACAGACACAGTTTCCTCAGCCTCAAAGAAGTCATCATCCTACTCAGCACTTGTCAGACCACACTTCTGGAGTGTTGCATCCAGTTTTGGTCCCCATTGTACAAAAAGAATACAGACAGGCTGGAGAGGGTCCAGAGAAGAGCCACAAGGATGATCACAGGGCTAAAGCACCTGGTATATGAGGAGAGGCTAAGAAAACTGGGTTTGTTCAGCCTTAAGAAGAGAAGGATTAGGGGAGACCTTATTACAATGTTCCAGTACTTAAAGGGCAGATACAAAGAAGATGGTACTTAAGTACATATTCCTTGGAAATAGTGTGGAATAGCATCATTATTCAGAGACACCTACTTTAACCTGAAGGCTTTTTTGATATTATTGAGTTTCTTCATACTTTGTGATGAACCTTTGACTAGAAAATTGATGTGATGTTAATAATATAAAAACTTCAATATTTTTAGTTCACTTTTCATTGTCTATTCAGATCTTGATTGTTTTAATAGATTTTCTTTCCCTCTAGATTTATGGAAGGCCATCTGTAGAGGAGCAATAATCTACTCCTTTAATTCTGGAAATCAAATTACTCTGCTTTGTTCTGCATAACAATGTAATTGAGACACTGTATAATTGAAAACTGTTTGGTGTTTCAGTTAACCCTGGACTTCCAGCATGCACTCTTGAAACAGTGATTTATTTGCAAGAATCCAGAGTCAGTAGACTAGACAAACATCCTGCATATGGACACCAAGATAAATAACATGACATGATATATTTAGAAAATTGGAATTTAAGCCAGGAGAAATATAAAGAGGATGGGGATAATGCATTGTCTTGATAGGAAATTATAGAACATGTAGGGTCACTGGAGTGACAGGTTGAGAGAAAGTAAATAGATTTTCTCGTTCTCCCCCATGAATAAATCAATGTGTTGCAAGATTGGGTATTTCTTTTGGGACTGGCACTATACATTTACTGTTTGTGTACATCTGTATTGTTATTAATGTTAATTAATATAATGTATATTTTAGAAAATTCAAGGTTGAAATGGAGTTTAAGCGAAGAATTTCTCAATATGGTATAAGCATTTGATAGGACTGTTTACTATAGCGATAAAGCAGTAGGCTGGCATGTGTAGGATGCTCCAGTGAATCCATGCCCAAGTGCATGAAAGCCAAATGTCTCTCAGAACACAGTAAATTTGTACAAACATTTCAGTTATTTAAAGCAGTTAAACACCTCCTTTACCATGTGCTTATCAGGGTTGCTAAATTGGACTGGACTTATGCTTTGTGCATCTGATCACAAGTTGTAATGTTTCTTCTGCATATATTTCAAATTTTTTCTTTAATAAAGAACATTTTAAAGAGTGCCAGTTTCCCTATCTCTTTCCACCATGGAAAACATCTCCCAGCAGAATGGCAGTAAAAAAAATATTAAGACACTAATTATAGTTCCCATATCGGTTATTGTTTTTTAACTTCTATTTTAATGCTTATCTTCTCTATCTAGATGCCTTTTTCTTATCTCTAGCTGCCTGTTCAACAGCTGTTGGTAGTCTAACTGTCACTTCCTATCCACTGTTTTGATGAGAGACTTGATTTTCAATATTCACCAGTTCCATCTAAATGTTTACATAATATCTCACTACTAATTAAATTTCCCTGTCTTGGACTTTGCACTCTGACAACATTTCTTCCTTTCACTTTCCCTTGGTTGTCTATTCTGCCATTCTCTATCTTGGCTGTATGCCTGGAATACATTTTCTGCTCAGATAGAACCTACTTCCAAACTCCCCAAAACACTGTGAGACAAGATATAAATCCTCCACCTTTTTTACACTTAAAATCATCAGTATAACATGTGTTCAAGAATATCTGTATTTTCACATCTCACCCATTGACTTTGCAGCTTTGTACTTTTCATCTCTATCACTATAAAAATCCCTTAAAAATGATCTTATGTTTATAAATAAACATGCTGAACTATGTTGAAACTGTTTTTAATCCCATGTAGATTTTGCTCATTTGCAAGCTCTTTCTGGTTAGGAATATCCTTTATAGCACAATGTGGATGCATCTAATCAGTTTGAAATATATGTGAATATCAACTAACAAACTTGATTATCATGCTTGTGAGGACAGAGAGGAGTAATCCATCTTCTGTTCCATTCTTTGAGAGTACTGAAATTTCAAAAATATTTATTACCTTCTATAGACAGTAACTTTTAGTACTGCTCACAAATGATTCAGCATTTCTCAGTAGTCAGTTAAAAGGCCATTCCTCTAACTCTCCTATGCACTAGCTCATTTTCTCACTTGGATGTTAGGTGAATAACTGGATTTGCCACCCCAAAAGGGAAAAGACCCATGTTCTGCAAGCTCTCAGGAAACAATCACAGCAATGGTTCTGTATTGCCACACTGTTGTTAGTTCTCTCTGCTACTCTTCCCCTGTAGCTTTCCCTTCAGAAGCCATGTTCTGCAGATGGCTTTTAGCGGGAATTGCCTCCTATGATAGCAAATTGAGATTAAATTCTTTGTAGGGCTGAAAAGTAAAGTGCATATTATAATTAGAGTGCCATAACACACAACCTCTTCGTTAACTTTGGATGATAAAATTATTTTTACATGTACCATACGCTTTTGAATACATTTTCAGGATTTTAATATTTAAATAGCACTTCCACTGTGACACATTAATATACTTTGAATTAGAAACTCATACAAATTTTATTAACTCTTGTCTTGTCAAAAATTTATCAACAATTATCTAATCTTTGCTGCATGATAAAGAGAAAACTTACATATAAACTTTTATACTCTAATGTACTTTTACACAAACGTGTTAATTGTCACTTAAATGTCCACAGACTCACAGTAAAGCCCTGCATAGAACAGATTAGTGTAATTGTAGTTTAATTAATCTTGAGACAGAAATGTGTTTAAGTACTGGACCCTTCTCAGTGAACTGCAATGAAATATTGCAGGTTCTTGGTTTTGTTTTTTTTATTCCTTACTCGGGAGTGTATTTAACATTTGTCTGATGCATGTATTTCTAAACTCTGTGCTGTTGTTTTCCTCTTATTCAAATCACTCTGACCTGATCTAAAGTGGTACAGGAAATACACGTTTTTCCTACAAATAATTCTCACTAAAAAAAGCATGAGAAGTGAGAAAATCTCAATTTCAAGAGTACATACACTTCTGCTAGTTCTGTTATAGATATTAAGAGGAACTGTTGTCCTCTTTGCATCCATGGAATGAGAAGATACTACTGCAGGTACCTGTCAATGGTAGGACTCTTGGAGTAGGAAACATTTTGCAGTGCTGTTTCTGAGATGAAACTGGCAGTTTAGAGTTCATAGCTGGCAAGAAAAACAAGTGAGAGATACTGGTATATAAGAAGTATTTTCTCCTCCACTGAGCTTAAAATATCAATGGTGAGGTGTTAGATGATAAATCTCTAATAGTATCCTTCTCAGGTTTACTGCCTGTGCTTCAGTTTTGCTGATGGAGAAGAGAAACATGAGTCATCATTTTGATGGAAAGACTGAATGTTCTGTAGGAAATCAAGGGAGGACAAAAAAGGCACTAAATTTTTTTTATAAAGACAGTAAAATAATTCTTTAATATGGGTACCTAATATTTTTATATCATCTGACACATCTTCTAGAGCACCAGTTGTGTTGTGAGGCTCTTCCATACACAATGCATAAGGAACAATGTTCTGAAGAACAAAAATTTTTACAAATGTTATTTCACAAATAACAGCATAATATCCAGTTTATCAATGCATAAGAAAAAAGTTCATCTTATGTTTACCAGCATAGCAATGGAAATAAAATATGGAATCATATTTGGTTATATCATGTGACAAGATCTTGGTCCCTTTGAATGGTATGGAGAAGGGTCTATGCATTGGTCTCTTGGACTATAGAATTTTCTCAGACTGTCCCATTAACAGGAGCTGGCCAGGAAGACTGGGAGAAGGGGGACCAATTTTCTGTACAAAGCACCAGTTTATGTGATTGTAACTGTGCTTTGGAGTGAATAACAAGTAGCTAAGAGTTTATGGATAAGGATCAGAGACTACACCACCATGGAGTGTGTGACATTGTGGTACACTCCTGTGGCAGAGTGCTTAATCAAGAAGAGGAAGTACTGACACCTGCACGAACCCTCACTGTTTTAGGGCATGTTTCTCACAGAGGGCTTTACCATCCTGACACATGCTGGAAGGACAATGCTGAGGGAAACAAACAGTGTAGATTTCTGGAGAGTGTCAAGGATTACTTCTTGACACAAGTAAGTGATCTGTGAGCTGGCAGAGGAAGGTAACTGGACATGCTGCTTATGATTAAGGAAGGGTTGATTCTTCTTTATTTGACAGCAGGGAGCAATGTTCCCAACACTGAGGAGTTTAGGATTCTAAGAGAAATAAGCAAGATGAATGGTGGCATCACAAACATGGACTTCAGGACAGCAGATCTCTACTTATTCAGTGATATGCTTGGCAGCACCTAATTAGAAACTCCTATGAAGAGAAAAGGGGCTCAGGAGGGCTTTTTCATATTCAGGAAAAGCTCTTCAAAGCACATAAATATCCATTTTGATGTGCAGGAATTCTAGCGACCAAGGCAGAAGGCCAGTACTGATGTGTGCAAAGAATGAGTTCAGAAAGGCAAAGTTCAGCTGAAGCTGAAACTAGAAAGAGATGAGAAAGCTAAAAAAGGGTTTCTTGTCAGCAAAAGAAAGCCTAGGGAAAATGTGGACAAAGGTTTCCTAATGTTCCACAAGGCAAATGCCAAGTCCTTCATCTTGCATGGTATAATCTTAGGTAACTACTTTCTGGTGACTAACTGACTAGGGAACATCTTTACAGAAAATGAATTGATGGAGAAGGATTCAAATATGAGTCATAAATATAATACTGATGATGACCAACCTCATAGTGAGCTGTACGAGCATGAAGGTGATCAACAAGCTGAAAGATGGGATTATTTGCCCCTGCTGAACACTTCTGAGATCACTTCTAGATTATTGTGTCTAGATTTGGGTTCTTCAGTGAGAGAAAATTATTGACATATTGATATTAGTCTGAAAGACAACTGCCAAAAAGTTTAGGACATGGGGTAAAATGCATAAGGGCTATAGGAGCTGTATGTGTTCAGTCTTAAGAAAAGAGGGAGAAGAGGGTATCTTATTGCTACCTACAGTTATCTTCTGTAAGAAGAATATGAGGTTGGACTCTTGGAGATGTATGATGGGCCAGCAGATACATGTCAAAACATAAAAAATTCCAAATCAATGTTAGGAACACGTCTGGACAGCAACAGTAGTCAAACACTGGAACAGGCTACCTACCTAGAGATTCTCTAAAATGGATTGTGTAGATTGTGGATTGTGTCTGGGTGAAAAATGATTAAACAGTGTCTTCAAAGATGCTTATTAGAGTCACTGCAGTAAACATGAAGAGGAGGCACAGAGAGAAGGAAGATTTACTTCATCTTTCTCTCTCCAAAGAGATGTTACACAGATTTTTGGCAGTTAGCGTCATCAAGGGTACTTAGCACAGGTTTTATTCATTGATTACACTGAGACAATTTTTCTAGTCTTCAAATGCTTTTATAGGAATACCACTTAACCAAAATAGTATTTCTTCAGCTAACATCATAGTGCAGTAGGTTAGCTGTTATCACAGGTAGACAACTCTGAAATAACTACTGGTTAGGTTACTAGCTTATCAGAAAAGGTGGATTAATTATGAAAAACACTCTAAGTGTAGAAGTTTGTTGTCTGTAATTCTGCATTACACAGATTTGCTTTTAACAAATAGCAGGTCACTTCAACAATTTGAACTAGAAACTTATTTTGCTACATATTTCTCAGAAAATTCAAATTTATTACACAGGACAGAACATAGAGGCTGCAGGGCAGTCCTAAGTCTAGGACAACTACTATCTATGTTTCTACCTGTATTATTACTCTGGACCAACTTTGGAGTGTTTCATGTTGTGTTTTTAGAGGGAAACTCAGAAGCACCCAATGCTTCTTGAATATATTTACCTTCCATCATGTGCTTCCAGATATCATGGCTATATTAATATCATATATTTTACATATATATATTATATAGCTACTTAATATTGGTTAGAGGTATCAAGAATAAAAGAAGAAAAGCAGAAGAATGGCTACAGGTTACTAAAATTCAGAGAAGCATGTGCAGACAGTTTTTGCCCTGTTGGGAAGGTAAGACATGGACAACAGAGAAAACCAAGCAGCTTGATCCTGAGAAAGAGAAGAGAGGGTATTAACATATCCTAAGTGGAAAAAAGAAGAATGAATATAGTAGCAGATTTCAGTTTTGAAAACATATTACTCTAAAAAAAGGTTCTTGGGTTCTCTAGTGAGAATCGTAACAGAAAAATACTCTCTTAGGCTGTACTGTCTATCCATATGATAAGGACACAGGTCACTGAGAATGATCCTTAACATCTCAGGTCCTTCTATGATGGGGTGACTCACTACTGTCTGGCAATGAGAAGTAGTGAATGAATTCCATATATTCCTTTGCTTGCACATGTAACTTTTGCTTTAACTATCAAATTGTCTTTATCTCAAGCTATGATTTTTCTCACTTTAACCTTCTCATTCTCTCCTTGATCCCACTGTGAGGAATTAAGCAAGAAGCTGTCTGCCTGGGTTAACTCACTTCACAAATGCACCTCAAGTGCTATTAATTTCACTAATTTCAAGATACTTACTGTGTCATGTCCCATAGTATTTTTGGGGTAGTATAACAGCAATAGCTACTGTATGGTTCCTGAAGTTTCATCTGACTGGGAGTAACATCCCAAAGGATTATACTTGGTCAAAACCTCAAGTGTTTATTTTGTTGGCAATGTGGTGTGAGGCCACCTTGTCCTTCACTAGTTCATTAGCTGGTGCTTCTGAGATGAAAATCTGTTAATATTGAGCTTGGTTTCCTAAGCAACAGTAACCAGGTAAAAGCTTTCAAAACCTTCCTACTTGCATGATGCTTTCATGTAAAGAACATGGTTTTTTCTTTGTAAAGAAGAGGACTAAGGATGTTGGTTACTGAGTTGCAAAAGAGTTTGAGGTTTCAGGATATAGATGTTTAAAATGTTTTCTTAATTTTTGATTGTTATCAGTATGTGCTGACTACACTAATAAAAATCAAATGGTCTTACATGTGGATACAAGTTGCAATGCAAACGCTACTGAATTTGGAATGCTTTTGTTTTCCAGTCTAATGAAAAATTGCAAGCTGTATATTCGATAGTTTAGAGCTCAGAATTTGGCAATGAATTTGATTCCTGTTTTAGAAATATTTTGGTAAAGTTCTCGAGATGATGAAAAAGTGTATTCTACATTTTGTGAAAATTCTGAGGGCAAAGCAGATCAGAACCCTGAATTTTTAAATTTTTTTCTTTTTTTTTTTTAAATTGGTATCAACATCTACAATCATCTTCAGTTTGCTAAGAAAACAGTTATCACAGAAATGTCATGAGGAACTATAGGCCAGTCAGGCTCACCTCTGTGCTTGGTAAGATCATGGAGCACATCCTCCTGGAGGCACTGCTGGAGCAGAAGACTGGGTATAATCATCATGGCTTCACCAAGGACAAATCATGCCTGACAAACCTTGTGGCCTTATATGAAAAGGTCACAACATTAATATATAAGGGAAGAACAACTGACATCATTTACCTGGACCTGAGCAAAGCCTTTGACACAGTCCTGCATGGTGTCTTTCAATGGGTAAAACATGGGTTTGATGGATGGACCAGTCGGTGGATTAAGAACTGGCTTGATGGCCACACCCAAACAGTGTCTGTCAATGGGTCCATGCCAGTGACAAGTGAAGTCCCTCAAGGATAGTATTGGGATCAGTTTTGTTTAACATCTTTGTTGGCAATATGGACAGTGCATTGAGTGCACCCTCTGTTCCTTGATGACACCAAGCCTGGAGGGAAGGGATGCCATCCAGAGGGACCTTGACAGGCTGAAGAAGTGGGCACATGCCAACCTCATGAAGTTCAACAAGACCAAATGCAAGGTCCTGCATCTGGGTAGAGTGTTATTCATCCCTCTGAGTAAGCTGTCCTTAAATGACTGAAAGAAAATTTACTTTAAAATATCTCCTTCTGTGTTATACTGCCTGCACAGATCACACAACAATAATTAAAAGCTGATATACAAAGCTATTCTCTATAAGTTTTTCTTCCCCAAGTCATATTGTATTTATAAGAGAAAGAAGTGGATCAATTTTAACATAATGTAAGAAAAAAAGAAATTAGCTACCGTACAGAATTTCTAGATACTAAGTACATTGGATCAATACTGGACTTTTATCCCAGGAAATGGGGCTTTTCAGAAGAGTAATAGATTTTCCTTTTTGAAAAGGAGGAAGATCTCACAAACTGCGGAAGAATAACAGTGATGAAACACAGAATTGCCCTTTAAGCTGTAAGTCTCCATAAACAAGAACATCTGTTTGTTGTTCCCAGTCACAGAAGAAGGATTCCCATTCATATTCTGCATATCTCATAGCAGAGCAAAGTGATTTGTATCTAAATGTATGAAGTTCTGTTTCATGTTTTGCCATTGTTGGTCACAAAAGAAAATGTTCAGAATTGCACACAATGCAATTGTGCAATTTTGCAATTGTAAATGCTGGGGTTTTGACATGCTAGCAAACTTCTTTTGGAAGTTAAGGGCTGGATACATTGACAGTTGGTTAACACATTGTCAGGTATTTGACTTATAAAGGAAGTTCATCATAGTTAGAATCTAAATCTAATTCTTTTATGAAATTACAACAAAACCTCAGCTACACAGAGGAAAGAGTTGTTCGTTATTTGCACGTTAAATATTGTGGCTGTAAAAAGGGTTAAAAAGACAACCTTAGAAGGACTCCACATGTGAAAAATTAAAGGCAAGGTTTAAATCAAAGATGCTTAATTTATAATATTCAAATTAAGTTATAGTTAATTAATTATTCTTAATAAGAAAGTGAAACTTCAACAATTTTTTTTCTAAATATCGAGTTGGAGTCCATAATTTCTTCTGTGTAGGAACATGGTCTGATATGGTCATTGGATCTGAAAAGCTTCTATGGGATCTTCAAAAGTATGAGATAGTAGATTTTGAGTTCAAATAAACTTTTACTGAAAGATTGTGTTATTGTGAGCTGGTAGTCATCTGACAGATGTCTCTTTTTCTTTGGCATCCATTTAAAGTCTCATAGAAATATTTCCATTTCACTATCTGATTTCAATTTAAGGAAAGAGGGCTCTGAAAGATGGGCTTTTTGCACAGTCCTATTATACATGCTTTAACAGCTGTTGGAGTAAATTTTCCTCCATACTCTCTGTGATTTATCTTGAGTACCACTGAGATGGTGGCCCCTCCATAGAAAGTATGACATTTGATAAAATGGGACCTTGAGATGATGAGATAGGGCAAGCATGGACAGCTACAGTAGTAGTGTCTGCCATCATCTAAGTGGTTGTAACTCTTCCAAAATGTGAGAAAGGATTTTGAATAATTGCACAGAAAAATATTACATCGTTTCTATGGAAGATGTACAATTGGCTTCTGAAAATATTACCCAAAATGTGTGATTTTGAAATATCTAATATGTATACAAACCAGGGATGATAAATTAAAGTCTGGCAATGACTGAAGTCTGCTCCATGGAGGATTTAGGCATGAATATGATAATATTACTGTCAAAATTCCAGCCAGCCAATTGGAAAATGGACTTTGAAAAACAGCATTCATTCTGTTATAATTGCAGCTTTAATCCTTAACGCTTCAGGAGAATTCATACTCCATTAAATTAAGTGCTCTATAGAAGCAGACTTCAGAAGCCCAATCTGTAAGAAACATAAGCAGAAGAGGAGATTGGACTTAAATATGTGAGTTTCCAAAAGATGTCACAATAGAGAGCTGGAAAGCAAGTGCAGTTGATGAACTCTCTGCCAACCCAGTTCTGGCTGTAGAAGCCCCAAAACAGAACATCATTCAAGAATAACATGCACACCTACTGAAAATAATATAGCTCATTTCTTGTGTGATCTCTATATGCACACAGGAATTAATTGTGATGTGAATATTTTGCAAATTTTGCTCAACAGTATAATCCCTCATAATATAGACGCCTAAAGGAGAATATTTTACCATTAATAACTGTACTGAATAGATCTGAATGGAAATGCTAAGTTTCAGGATTATAGTTTTAAACCCTCCAGATTTACACAGTAAAAAAATGGCTTGCCTATTTGTCTTTCTAGATATAAAAATGAGAAAGATCATATTTATTTTCTGGTGTCTTCTTTCTGGATGCTGTTGTTCCAAATATTGTCTTATTCTGAAGAGTACAAGATCTCAGGTTCCAAAGAAAATCATCTGCTTTTGCTCAGATAGAAGCCTGTCCAATATCATGTCAAATCCTCAGCTTCTGACATCTGCTTCCACCAAGACTTTTTTATTTTGATTTTTTGAAAGTAGTTATGTCATAATGGCGTGGTATTCTAGCTAGACCTACTTAAAAACTGTAACTTTCAGCTTTGGGAGTTTAAAATCTCCACCTCCTATTCAATTCCTTCTTTTTTAAACTTCATCAGACATACTAGTGTAAAAGAGACCTAATTATAGTTCCTTGTGTTTTCATCCCAGCCAAAACCCCATTTTCACTTTGACTACATTAATCTTTTTTAAAAAATAATGGTTGGAGTTATTAAAGAAGGAAAAACAATTGTTATATGTATGAAAAGTTGTTTGATTAAGCAAACCTTGGAGAGAAGTTTAATATGACTTTGTATTATTTGTCTACAAGGTAGACATCTACATCTGAGCTACTTGTCCAAAATCACTATGGTCAGCACACAAAAAAGGCAATTTTGACATGCTGTTCTCTTATTTATGAAAGACATTTGCATTTATTCATGTTAATTACACTCTAAATGTTCCTGTTTCTCAACAGGGATAATAAAAGGAGTCTAGATAACTGGATCAGAGGTAGATATATTAATTCCAGACTTCTAAAGTTAAGCACCAGTTGACTGCTTCAGGTTCAAAAAGGTGAAAGGGAAACTAAGTGATCAAATATGTTTATTTTACCTAACTAGTGTGCAGATTTTACTACTGTTCTTGTGTCAACTGAACTATGAACTGAACCTACTGGTATCCATATTAAGGGTGTTAAAACTGGAACTTTTATAACAAGTACTTTTATTCTTGCTCTTTTGGTAAGCAGGACTCAATTGAACATTTAAAAGAAAATCTCATTTTCTAATCCAGTAGTACCTCCTTTTTATATAGTTCCACTGTTACTAATTCTTTTTCTTGGCCAGGAGAGTTAAAATGCTGGAAGAAGTTTATCAATGTTCATATTTTCCAGGGCTCAGTTTTAGGCCCTGTGCTCTTTAAATCTTTAAAATCTGCTGATAATAATAGAATAAGAGGAGCTCTGGACTCCCTCAGAGGAACAGAGACCTTATGAAGAGATCTGGATAGACTGGAAAGATGGGCAACCAACAACAATTTGAAGAATAACAAGAGCAAGTGTAGGATTCTCTAGGTGGAATTAGATAATTCCGTATATACTTACAAATTCAGAGATGACATACTTCAGAGTAGCCCCATGGAAAGACATTTAAAGGTTTGAGTTGATGGAAAGTTGAATATGAGTCAGCTGTGTGCCTGAAAGCAAAAAGGCTCAGCTTTGTCCTGGGGTGCATCAAGCACAGCATAACTTCCCAGTTGAGAGGAGTCATTGTCCCACTCTACACTAGACTGGTGTAGCCCCACCTCAAATACTGTGTGCTGGTTTGGGAGACTCTTTAAAAAAAGAAATGACAGAAAAGTATTAGAGTGTGTTCAGAAGAAGACAATTAAGATGGCAAAACATTTCAAGGACAAGATTTACAAAGATCAGCTGACGTAAACTGGTTTTTTCTTGTTGGAGAGGGCTGAGGGTTGACCTCATCACAGCCTTCAACTTCATCAAGGGGTGCAGTAGAGGGAGAGGTGCTGATTTCTCTCTCTGATGATCAAAGACAGGATATGAGGGAATGGAATGAAATGAAGCTACATCAGGGGAAGTTTAGATTGGACATTAGGAAAAAGTTCTTCATTGTTAGGGTGGTCAGTCATGGGAACAGACTCCCCAGGTAACTGCTCATGGCACCAAACCTTGGAGAGTTCAAGGACTGTCTGGACAAGTATGGTTTACACTTAGGTAGTCCTGCAAAGAGCAGAGAGTTGGACTTGATTATGCTTGTAGGTCCTTCTAGCTTGAAATATTCTTTGATTCTCTAAGCAAACTATTTTGCCTTCCAAAAGGGGTTTGTTCAGACAGAAATATTTTGTATTATTGCTTTCTGTTATCTATTCTCCTGTCAACCAGAAAAGACAAGTGTAAGGACTAAGAGTGATGATGTCTTCCAAACTAGTGCATAATCTGGCCAATAAAGGAAGCCAGGACACTGGGATATTCTGTGGAATTCCCCACTGAATGCACAGTGTCAGCCACAGGATCAAGATTCCAAGATATGGGATGCAGAGAACCTGCTCCAGCTCCCTCCAAGTCCATCACCAGAGAGTCATCAGATATCAAAACTTCATTTCCAACAGCCTAATATTGCACAAGGACGCAATTCCAGGCAGTGAACCCAAATTAGAGACTTCTGGGGGAAAAAAACCCAAACAACTGTCTGAGCCCCTCCCCAGGTTTTCACAAGCAGACCATCAGCCTCATTGTCTATTGAAAAACCCATCACAAAGTCAGTAGGACCAGATCACTGTGTAACCTTTCGGACTTAGGAGAGTTGTTGCTTTGTAGTGTGGGACACAGTATAGGAGACAGGAAAAGAGCATGATGGGACTGCTCAGGATTTATTGAGGTTTGTTTAGGGGAGGATTACTGATTACTGCAGCCTGTCCTGTCTCCTTTTGAAACACCATCTTCACCTGCTTTCCAGGAAGGAACTCTTCATTCCATATGCATGTATGAGATCTGTGGTATCAGTGACTGAAGTGAGTGCAGGAGTGTGCAAGAGTGTGTGATCACTATTGAAGATCAAGCTGAATGAGCCAGCAGGAAGGTGAAGTGGCCTGGGATCAACAAGGTGTTTGGTTGCCTGAGGGCCAGCACTGAGTATGAGAGTGCCTAAAGGTGAGAGAACAGGAAGGGTTCATCTATGAGACCAGGCATTCCACATCAGCTGTGTGTCCCTGTGTATGTGTGACAGACTGTACCAACAGCTGCAGCTGTGGCCTTTTGGAATTTCTGTATCCATATGCCAGCAGCTGGGTAAGCTGGTTGTATGAGGCTGGTAGTTTCCCCTGAATCTTGTACATTTATATAATATAAATACATATTCCAACTAGCAGGGTCCTGCTCAGCCAGGGCTGGGAGCAGGATGATGCCATTGGTTCTGTGTTTCCGTGAGTGCTCTGTGAGTCTGTTATATGTGTGGCCAGACATGTAGTGCCAATTGCATATCAGGAACAGATGCTCAGACTTGGCTACCAGAGAGACCAAGGGACTGAGTCAAGTGAGAGGAAATCCATGCCTCAGAGATGGCCACAGAAACGCCCAAGCTATGTGGGAGGAGGTCGCCAACCATATCTTATCAAGTAATCCCAACAGCAAGAACTGTCTGAAACTATATTAACATTTTCTGTGTGAATAGCTATCACTGAAAAGCCATTACTGAATGGATGATAGAATTTATGGTTGGTGAGTAAGTATAGGCACTTAGTTACACAAGGTGACTGTCAGTCAGCGGTCCAGTTTTTATTCACTGAACAGCTCTAAGGAAGTTTTTTTAAACTGTGGTTACATTTGGCCTTGTGTAAGATAGTTCCTGACCTGTCTCGTGGGAATACAATGAACTGATGTTGATAAAGAAGTTGTTAATCTTTGCAGGAAAGGTGACATCTCTGTATTGGATTAGAACAAAAGGCAATGATATTAGGTTTTACATGTTCAGGAGAGGTTAACCACAAAACACCCACAGAATTTCAATAGGTTTTTGCTGTATAACACCATTAGATTTACTTGAGTATATTTCAGAGTGATCTGGGACTGAAATGTAAGACTGACTGGGAAACTTCACTAAGTTTGGTAGTAAAAGCTAGTCATAGAAATGGTATTTGGATTTTGATAGCTTGTTTCATTATCTAAACATCAATTTAAATTCTAAAAATCAATTTGAATAGCTAAAAATACAATGCATAAAAGTCCATACTTTACAATGTCTGAATGAAAAATAATAATAATAACTAAACAAATAGAAGGAGCCACCACGGTGAAATCATGAATCATAGAAACTAGAAATGAATGAACATAGAAACACAAAACTAGAAACTAGAAATATTTCTGGATAATTTCTTGTTTCTTAGGACTTTTTTCTTCTTATAAAGAATGGATTTTCTGTTTCATGAGGTTTTTTGTATCATATAAAGGCTGCCAGAAAGAGGATGGAGTAAAATCCAGAATACTTACACAGTACAAAGGAGACAATTGGCAGGTCCTCAAGACATTGTTTAAAATGTTTTCCAGAGGATCTGAAAAACTAAATTTTCACAACCTGAAATGGACTCTTACATAGAGATATCCCCAGGCACTGCTCATAGTCAACAAATCAAATAGACCATGGCTTTTATGAAATTTTATCAACAAGCTGTAATCTGTTTTAAAAATGCACATGTTTAAGTATTTTTGCAAGCCATTTATAGTCTTGCAGCACATGACCTTCTCTTTCTCTCCTCTTTCTTTGTAAAAACTTGATTCAATTTTTCTGCTTAAAAGAACAATCTCGTAATTCATAAGTAGCTCAAATTAGGAGTTCACTAGGACTCTGGCATCTGGAATCACTATTTGTGCCATAAGAGATTCAAATTATTAATGTCATGCAAAATCAAAATTTCCAATTGCCAAAATACCTGTTTTGTGCTAGGTTGTATGGTACTTTTGCCCACCTGTCCCATGACCACATTGCCCATCTGTCAGCCTGACTTGTGGTGGTTTCCAATTAAATTTTAAGCAGAGGTGAATACACTCTTTAAGTGGATGAGGGAGGCTCAGCTTGAAAGGAAGTCAGGGAAAACTTGGCAATCCTCATTGGAAACAAATGACTGAGCAAGTGGAACCCACAGTCATCTGATCAACCAGCATGCAGGAAGGCTGGACTCAATCATGGCAGACTCTGCCTCTTTCCCGGGCAACAAACCACACCACTGTGAAGGACACCTTGGGGAGAGAAGTAGAAGCTGAATATAAATGCACAGGGATGTGAGGGTACTGCTCATGGCATGAATCATAAGAGTATTTGCCTGGGAAGATCTTGGCATACTCTTAGGGGCTCTAAAATTGTACTTTTTTTTCTACTTCCTGGCTTATCCTTGCTTCTCTATATTGGTACAACTGAGATCAACACTAAATATAGTACAATTAATCAGTTATGCCAAAGATAAATTTAGCTTAATGTGAATTTACCAGGTAACATTCTGAAGAACCCCTAAAGCTGATAGAGGTGCATGTCACAGCACAATGCAGAAACACTACCTTGTGTTTTGAAAAACTTCTGCTTTTTGGGCTCCTTCTCCAAACCATACTGTGAAGCATAAGCATGTACCATAGTTTCAGTCACATTTTTTCTTCAAGGTTGCTGGTGCCCTAACTAAATTTTTCATCATAGCCATGCCATCACAGAGCATATAGGAGTGTTTTGCACTGTGCTGAATAAGACTCATATTTGTGGAAAATAGAAGAAGTAGAAAGTACTTCTGCTGTATTACACAACATTACTTTTGATATAAACCCTTCAGGTAGACAGCTGTTTCTGTATAACCTTGCTTGTCAGAAGATGCTGTACTCCTTTCCTGCTGCAGTTTTAGGATTGCTATTTGATGAACTCATAAAAAGGCAGTTTCACTGTCTATAAGAAATACATTAGCAACCTCGTGCCATTTCAAAGTGCCCTAGTAGTCATTCATCACAATTAATATGAATCGGCACACTTTTAGCAAGATTATTACAAGTAAAAATAGACATGTAAATACAAAACTTTCCCCTCAAAATTCTCAGTAAAGAATAATCCTCTCCTCTTCCCTCCTCTCCCCTCTCCTCTCCTCTCCTCTCCTCTCCTCTCCTCTCCTCTCCTCTCCTCTCCTCTCCTCTCCTCTCCTCTCCTCTCCTCTCCTCTCCTCTCCTCTCCTCTCCTCTCCTCTCCTCTCCTCTCCTCTCCTCTCCTCTCCTCTCCTCTCCTCTCCTCTCCTCTCCTCTCCTCTCCTCTCCTCTCCTCTCCTCTCCTCTCCTCTCCTCTCCTCTCTTCCTCTCCTTGTTTTCCTGGTATACAAAAAATAACCAGCAGTATTTATTATTGAGTAGCAAATGTGGTGTTGCCCAGTGAGTTAGAATCGATGTGGTTAAATGGTTTCAGAGAAAAGCAGATGAAACCTGAGTCTTGCTTCATGACTGTTGGGGAGGGTGCCATAAACAACAGGATATTGTATAAAATCTACACTTCTTTTCCTTAAAGGACAAAGATGAGTCATAATTGGCTGTCTGAAAAAGAGACAGTGTGGGCTTATCTTCAAATTTATTACTTCACTCTCAACAAAAGAAAAACCTTCTTGCATCTATTGAGTGGGATGGTCCTGCTTTCAGATCCCTAATGCCTGTACCTGAAATATGCTTGTTGTTTAAACTACAATCCTAGGTTTCATAATACTTTTTAGAAGAGGACTATAAAATGCATTAAGAGTTCTTGATTTTGTACCAAAGGTATGCTTTGGGTTTTGTTTTTAATGCCTTTGAGTGTCCTAACTTTTGGTTCTCAAGTAAACTAAAAGAAAAAGAGCCAGGATGCTTCTCATCTTTTTTTTTCCAATTACTCAGTATCTTCTTTACTGTATCTTTCAATAACAATTTAAATTTGTGTTTTTATTTTATTGTGAGCATGAGCATGCTTTTTCTGCCAGGAAATCTAAATAAGTTATGGGTACAGAAAGTGCTCAGACATGAACAAAGCAGAGAACTAAAGCATTCACAATGCAAATCTCAGAAAAACTGTTCTTATAACACTCAAAGCTCCTAACTCTGAGTATTAGTGAGGAAAAACAAGTCTGTTTCAAGTTAATATTAAATTAGACCTCATATTTGGAGAAAATACTGGACTGCAGACCTTCAGCAATATCTAATAACATGATTTAAAACATGTTAAACTAAACTATAACATTCAAAATAAATAACTGTTAATCTGTAATCCACAATACTTTGGAAATAAACTAAGGCACTGCAAAGAATTATATCCAGTGAGATTGATATCTGTGCTCTTGTTAGGCTCAGGTAGCACCTCATACTTAACATATGTCTTAGGAAATACAGCTCACAAACACGAACCGGTCTTCAGCTACTAAAGTCTCTCATCCAACAGAATAAGATTTTCTACCACCAAATCAATGGCTTTAGAAAAGTAGAGCTGCTGATTCCTGAGGAACCTGGTGGTAGGATTTATTGTTTGATAGCACTGCTGCTATTGCTGAAGCTACGAAAGATGGTGAATTCATTAATGTACAGCATTACATTTTAATTGGTTTTGTATTAATTGCATCTGTAAACTGCAGTGCTGAGGTTGCACTTGGTCCTCCCATCTCTGTCACTGATGAAGACATTAACCAGTACTTCTCCTAATATCCTAACACAGAACATTGAGGGACACCATTTGTCACTGGTATCCATCTGGATACTGAGCCAGTCACAACTACTCTCTGGATGCAACCATGAAGCCAATTCCTCATCCACAGAACAGTCCATCCATCAAATTCATATCTCTCCAAGTTAGAGGGGAGGATGTTGTAGGAAACCATGTCAAATACCTTGCAGAAGTCCAGATGGATGACAGCCACTGCTGCTCTCTTGGGCATTGATGTAACCATTCCAGTAGTTGCACCATTCAGTTTGTGTAAACAAACTGCCAAATATTAAACAGCAAATAATCTGACAGAAAAGTTCCAAGGCCATGAGAGAGAAAAATCTCAAGCAATTTAATTGGCATTTGTTGCATAATCCTATCACTGGTATTAAAATCTGTCATGCATAGCATTTCATTTCAAATCTTACTGATCTGCAGAGAAACCACTAACCTGCTGGGGGCCTAAAGCAAGGCATAATTATGTCTAATAAAAAAATAGAGAAGTGATCTCATGGCCCACTTTAGGTAACTTTGAAAAACATTGTTTCTCTCTATTAACTACAGAGGGAATTTACAAATATTATCTAGGTAATTTACAGTTCTCTCCCAAACTGTAGAAATACCAGCCACCCCAGATCACAGGATGACAATGAAAGATTTTTCTTACCTCTCTTGGAAGCATAATGAAATAATCATTTATGAAATATTAAGAGCTTAGGAAAAGTTCATGAAAATTCATCCATAAGTAAAGAAAATTGGAGAAGGTAAAAATGTTAAAGAAGTGAAGAATTAAGAACTGTTCAGCTGTCAGAGAAGACTTTAGTGAAGTTGAGCATAAATCTCTAATGGATATGAAGGACCCTGTCAAAGAAAAAGGTGCTCCTACACACAGGGAAATACATCTGCTTCATTTTCAAAAGTAGGAGTTTGTGCATTTGTAGATAACTGTACAAGTATCTGAAATATGTTCTCTTAGGGAGTTATTTTTGACAGGTCCAGAAGCAGTTCAGAAAATGCTTAACAATTATTTTTGTATCTTGCAAATGTATCCGCATGCACTTTAAAATGTGTGAAAGTTTTTTTAGAAACACATTAATTTAAGGAAAAATAACAAAGTTAACCAGTTTGAAAAGAAGAACTAATGAAAAAACAGTGTTTAAATGAAGCTGGAAATATACAGCAAAAGGTTAGAAATCTATTATGTGGCTTTGCTTGAAAAAGGTTTTTCCAATGGCTGTTTCACGTCTCCCATCCATCTGTGTGAGAGATGAGAGATAGAGGTCTAGTATAGGATTAATCAGATCCTACTAGACACTGATTTCCAGAATATATGAATAAGCCTGTGACTTTTAGAATGCTGCCAGATCACTGCAAAGTCTGGCCCCGTGGTTTGTACAGGGAACATCAAGTTCTTTTTAAATTTTAAATCAAGATATATCTTACGTAAGCTTTTATTGGGTAATATACTGTGACCGTAATCAAAGAATCTTCCTGGGGAAAAGAGGTTTAAATCAAACGTATTTTATACCAAATAGAGAATCACTAATAGATCTCTGTTTATAAAAATATAACTTCAGTTTACACATCTTACACATCTAAGAGAAACCAATTGTAGCGTCTGCAGTAGAGATTAGGGAAAAAAACTGTTTAAAAATCCCTGTCCATCAGGACACTATAAAACATAATTACTTACTGTTATTCTTTGTAATCTGCCACAAATCTGTGCTGTTAGGAAAGATTTTTTGTAATTCAGCTATTCTGCGCTTTAAAAGCTGTAACAGAGAAAATGTATCTCTGTCAGAGTAAATCTCTTGAAGTACATTAGGAAGTAATAAATTTGAAAAAAAAAAGAGAACACATGAAGAATTCCATAAAGATGTGCTCTTGTGCTGTGTACAGATGGTCAGATGCAATTTATTTTGAAATCTATCGTATATGAGCTGGTATGATTCAGCTTGTCAAATAACATTCTTGACAGGCTCAGTCTTTCAAGAACTACTAAAGCTTATATAACAGCAATAATTGGTCAGCATAGGCCTATTTTCAGAAGCATCTGATGATAATCAACTTTGAACAAGGGAGTATTTTGATTGATCTCAGAAACCAGACTTAAGGACATATGCCTCTTTGGATATAAACTTGTTCAAAGAAAAAACAAAATGCAAATAACCCCCCTGCTCCCCCACACACAGGCAAACCCTTCAAAAAATAACAGAAACAAACAAACAAAAATCAAAAACAATCAATCAAATAAAAATTATCCCCCATAACTCTTGAAGACAAAATTTTATTATTTTCTTTAAATTGAATTAGTAAGATCTCCCCTTCCTCCCCCAGGGCACAAGATTCAGAAGAATATCTGAGACAATGTCAGTATCTTTCCGCTGTAAGATCAGAAAATGCAGAGTTTTGCTTTCATTGTATAAGCCATCCCTGAGACCCTAGAGCTGTGCTGTGATCCACTCAAAGGAAGACATGATAAAAACTTCCAAAAAAGCATAAGAGGAGCAATGGTTGCTGGGAGGACTCTGTTGTAGCAAGACGAAGCTCTCTTAGGGAACAGCACTTCAAGGTCCAACCAGGTGTTCCAGCAGAGACTCACAAGCAATGCTCTAAGCCTATGACTCTCAGAGTTGACTAGCCCAGATCAGTGCTGTTACTCCAAGAGCAGCTGGCCTCTCTGCAAAGCATGCTCAGGACTGAGCTATGCCTGTGTCTTAGGCCTCACCTTTTATTGGCCCCCTGGTTCTGCTCATGCGCAGTGGGGGCCCACCCTAATTAGGCACAGGTGGGCTTGACACAAACTCGTGCTCACTCCCTGGCAATTAGTGGCACCTGGTTGCCTCATTTCACTACACTCTGTCAGTAGAACACAGAGGAAAATGCCTCAGCACTATTGTCTGGGGCAGTGTTCAGCTGCAGTGAGCTACTACAACCTCAAACAATGGGCTACTCCTAGACCTGTAGAGAACTGTTCCCTGTATTCCTTGCTGAAGAAAAAGAGGTAATATTCAGTAGGAACAAGTAAGGTAGAATGGAGCATGGTGTATACAGCCATTACACATGTCCATGTGGAAAATCTTCAGCCCAGCAAGCCTGCCTGTTCTAGCCATGACTTTCCATTTACAGTACAATTGCCTTTTGCACAGCATAGAAATCTTCCACCTTTCCTGGGTTCATCTTTCTATGAGCAGATACTTCTGACAATACAAATGCCAACTTTCTACCCCATTTTACTAAAAAATATAAATTGTGTCTTTACAGGCATGCCTGACACAGCTTACAATAAGTGTCTTCAGTATGTTTTGGTACCTAATAAGAAAACTTCAATTCGTAATGTTTTGTTCCCATATGTCTATAGATGTGTTTTTATTTACTTATTCAAGGCACCATATATTTCTTAAATTTCAAATTACATGTATATCTTCATAGTATTTAGGTTCTTCAGATGAAAAAAGGTTGTATATATGTAGTGCAAAATACGCCAGACATTTAAATGTTAATTAAAACCAAAACAAAACAGAACTAATATTGTTTTATTTAAGAAAGCTTTTTGCTTTAAATTGAAGTTTCTGAAAAATTACTATGTTGATACTTATTTTATAATTGTTCTTTCTTTTTTGATTGCTGGAGAATATGATAAGTATCCCATGCTGATGCTTTTCTCCATTCTACCTGTTAGCGCTTTTTCATAGGCTAAATGGTTGACTGTTTACCATCTTTTAGTAACAAAATAGAGCAGGTATGTTAGTATGTTGGCTTTCATAAGGCACTGACACTCTAATAGTACTGTGGAGGTGCATTCTCATGTTTGTTTTTCAAAATATGTAACAATATTGTTTATTTAGCCTTAATTGTTCAAGTTATTTAAGCATAGCTTTAAAAATTAGGCCTGTAGGCAAATATCTCATTTAACTAAGGTTTAAGTTGGGTTTTTTTTCTGACAATAAACCCAGGGCTTCCAGGGTCAATGTTTGCAGATGTATCCATAAGCAAAGGATATTTTGCTCCCATTGCTCACATGTTATGAATTATAAGAATAAATAGGTTCAGTAATATTAATAACGGCAGAAATTGAGTTATTTCATGCACAGCCTAATCCTCAGGATGCTCTTTGTTTGATTAAAATGTCAAGAAGGCTGCTAGGAAGCAAAGACAAAGGCAAACAAATCGCTTGAGATAAATAGCCACCTACCAAAAACTCCAGGATTAGTTATAATCTATTCATTTATATTCTCTTCCTCTGACCCTCAGCTGAGTTCACTGGACTAGCTGGATAAAAGGTCAGGAGAAATTCTATAGTTAGACTGGTTGCAAATTGCACAACCTTTCAAGCAAGGAGCCAGACTGACTCAGACTTCAGGATGCAGTTGAAGAGAGCTGGAAGGGTTGTGTAGGTCTCTGAAAAAGGCTAACAAAATTTTAGATATTAATGATATCTGTGTAGATCTTTCTTTGCTCAAAAATCCTTTTTTTCTATGTTTTCATCTTCAGCTTGAAGTAAAGTAGCTGCATGGCTACTTAACCCCCCAAGAATGTAAAATCTTGCAAAGAAACATTCTCTTACAAAGAATCAGATAGAGAATAGCTGATCAATGGCTGTTTATCCTAACCCAGTGGAGGCAGAAAATTCTGCATTTTGCATCAGCCTTCCTGCAAATGGGAGTACACCAAGACAAATAAGGAAAGGTATAGACATATTAGGTCTGTAATTATGGCATACTTTGTTTTGATTTTAAAGTTATCCATGCTCAACAAAGGGAAAAATGAAATTAATTGTCCAAATGCTGGTTCAATACTGAAGCCAACAAGATGGCCCAGAAATCCCATGTTCTTTGTGATACAACCTTTCCTATAGATTTTACTGCTTATTGTGTTGATAGGCTTTACTCTGACTAAAACATCACACAGAACAAGAATGAGCATCAAGGGTAGTTGCACTGAAAGAAGTAGAGGACAGATCAAACAAACTACTGTGTTATAAATGGATGCTATAGCCATCAAGAAAAAATGTTTGTGAGAGTAAAAGCATTTGCTGAGTAAATTGTGGAAAACAAAGCAACAGAAAAAAGAACTAATATTCCTTGTGAAAGTTGAAAAAATTTCAGATTGAAGTGAGACTTCCTCTGCAGTTAATTCCTCAAGGGCTCCATAAGGTAGAAAACTTATCGTAATTTTAAAGAAATTTTAAGAAGGTTTAAATCACAGTTAATGTATTTATGGGAAGGTTAAGTAAAACACAATATTTATTTTAAGTAAAATATAAATAAAACACTGTTTTTCTGCTTTATCCATGATTGTGACTACCCAACAATTTTACCTACTGAGCCTAAATTTTGATATAAATAGATCCAAGACTGAAATAGTACATTTTGAGTAACATTTTAGGACACAGTTATCACTTCATTTCTACCTGCTCCATATAGACTGGCAGATTGAATGGGATTTGCAAATGAGATTGACAGTATCACTGATGACTTTGCTTACTTGTTCTTCAGGTACTACTTATGTTCACATTTGTGAGCTGGGCCTGCATATCTTTGTTTAGAGAAAGATATTTTTAGAAAATGGAGAAGATGGATGTATTTATATATATTTTATATTATTTTCTCTTCACTTCTTCATAAGTGTGTTAAGATAACAGTAATAGCAACAATAATAGAGCAATTTAAATTTACACTGAGACTTCTATCACTGAGACACCTCATCCAATATTGAACCTTAAACAGGAATCAATCCACCAAATGTGACCTCCCTACAGGGACTGAGATACAACTTTTCTTTTAATAATTCACATCCTTGGTATTACTGTCTTGAATATTAAAGTATGAGTTGCAGAAGAGGGTTTGTAACCTTTCATCCTATTTTAAAACTAAGCAAATTTTTCAAAACTTGTGTGCCAAAATACCAACGTCTAATCAATACAATGTTGTTGGGCAATCAGTTTCTCAGAAAGATAAAGCTTCCAGCCCTCTCACTGATGTCAGTTCTGGCACTCAAATCCTTCCAAAATACAGACCTAATTTAGTATGCAGTTAGAACACAGCACTGATGTCGCCCATGACCTCTTGAAGATATTTGAGCATGGAAATGGCAGTAGGAATCAGGTGTACTTACAATCCAGGTTCTAATTCCTAAATTATTAATGTGTTTTGAATCATTATTCTGGACTACTTGCTCTGGAGGATGAGTATCAGTTTTCTAATTTATACCTCGTTAAAAGACAACTGATATCTTTTCATCAGAAATCCTTTGCAAGAGGACTTAGGTGTCTCCATCTGCATTTGACAGTACTTAGATAAATAATAACAATGTCTTAATACATGTCTCTATTTCCATCAAGACACAAGCATCTATTACATGATCAGGTAGAAGGTGTCTGGGTGGGTTATAAAGTCAGCATTACATGGGAAGCATACTCCTTGGAACTATGAAGACAAATTGTTTAAGACACTCCAGAACTCTTTGTTGTTTTAACCCTGAGGTGTTAAAAAAATGTGATAGCAGGGTGGCATGATGACATACTGCTGAGACAGGAATTATCAGGGGAAAAAAAAATTAGTCTAGAAAGGAGGCCCATTTCTTGCAATGGGAATTTTATAGGCCTTTGTTTCAGAAAGTTTCTTAAGCTGCTTGATTGTTGGTAGCAAACCTGAGCATCCTTTTTTCCTTGAATCTCACAGTAACATGAAGGATGTAAAATGAAACACTGTTTGACAATGATATGTGTATCACTTAGCAGTGTCATAAAATAACAGAATATTTCCTATATTGCTATGGAATAAAAGGTTTAGCTTCCTGTAATTCTCAGGAGGTGACAGGGCTACTATGTCAACAAAGCACTATGCAGAGTTCACCCCAATAATACCTACAAGGTTAACTGTCTGATGCATCTTTGTCAGCTTCTCTGTTAACACCAATTGCATCTAAAAGCTCATGGAGGAACTATAGAAAACTACTGTTGCCAAACGGCTTGCACAAATCCAAGGCTTTTGATCTACTGTAAGAATTTTGCAAAGTAGTCCCTGCATCTACTATACCTGTTTTTTTTTTCCCCTCTGAAAGCATTTGGAATAGAAATCACAGTTCGTTTTAAAATGTCCTAGCACATTTTCTAATACACTATACTGTTTTTTATTGTTCCATATATAAAAGAACCCTATGTGAAGTGCTCAAGATTACTTTTATTACTGGTTCTGAAGTTCAAGAAGTTCCAAGCTCTATAACATTGGAATAAATCTGATGTTCTTACAGATACAGGAAATGTTTCCTCTCATTCAGGGACAGATCATTTAATGCTAACTGTCTAAAGCATGGTTTTCAAGCATTTTAGTAATCTTACAAAGATAACAATATTGAGATTTATTATTTAAATAATCTCTTTATAGACAAAAAACAGAATATTTTTCTTAATTTTTTTTTTGGTTGGTTGGTTGGTTGGGTTTTTTGATTTTTGTTTTGTTTTGTCATTTCATTATATTTTAGGACTCACTGCATGGTAACATTTTCAGTTTGACATGTCTCCACAGAGAATGGGTCATCCAACCAGACTCCTGCCTCTATCAAGTCACAAAGCGTATCTGTGGTGGTTCCATTCTGTGAAGAAACCTCCATGACTAATTTTATTTTTTCCAATTTATTCCCAAGATGGAGTAAGAAGCTTAGGATTCATAATTCACTTCTTTTTAGTGCTTTTTCCTCCACTTAGATATTAATATTTTGTTGGCTGCATCTTTCTTCTTAATGAACTTTCTTCTTGGAAGTAAACACCTGTGCTAGTTTTGGCTGGGATAGAGTTCATTTTCTTCATAGTATCTGGTATGGTGCTATGTTGCGGGAGGAGCCTTTCTTGATGCTCCTGAGGCTCGATGAGCTGCTGGCCTCTCCATTGCCTCGCACAAGAGTGAGCTTTCTCTCTGTGGGTGTGTCCCACCTTTATTGGCCCCCTGGTAATAGGGGGCGTGCCCTAACCAGGCACAGGTGGACTCATATCCACTCTTTGGCAATTTGAGGCACCTGGTTTATCTTGTTTCTCTACAGTGCTATGTTTTCAATTTTTGTTGGAAACATTGTTGACAACATTGTTGTTATTGTTGAGCAGTGCTTACAGAGGGTCAAGGGCTTTTCTGATTCTCACACCACCTCACCAGCGAGTGGGCTGGGACAGCTGAACCCAACAGACCAAAGGGATATTCCATAGCCTGTGATTTCATGTTCAGCACATAAAGATGAGGGAAGGAGGGAGAAGGAGGGTGTTCAGAGTGACAGCACTTGTCTTTTGAAGTAGTGTTGGTCATGTCAGAGCCCCTCTTTCCTGGAGATTGTTGAACTCCTTCCTGTTCATGGGAAGTAGTGATTGAATTCTTTGTTTTGCTTTGCTTGTGTGAGGGAATTTCACTTTACCTATTAAACTGTATTTATCTCAAACCATGTCATTTAGAGGAATGGTGTGAGCCTCATGAAGTTCAGCAAAGCCAAGGCAAGCCCTGGTATCATTAAAGGCTGAGTGGATGAAGGGATTGAGAGCAACCCTGTGGAGAAGGACTTGAGAGTATGGGTGGATGAAAAGCTGGACATGAGCCACCAATGTGCACCTGCAGCCAGAAAGCCAACTGTATCCTGGGCTGTATGAATAGAAGAGTGGCCAGAAGGACAAGAAAGGTGATTCTGCCCCTTTATTGCACTCTCATAAGACCCCATCTGAAGTACAGTGTCCAGTTCTGGAGTCATCTGCACAGGAAAGACATGGAGATGTTAGAGTAGGTCCAGAGAAGGACCACAAAAATTATCAGAGGGATGGAACTCCTCTCCTGTGGGAAGGGCTGAGAGCATTGGGTTTTTCAGGCTGGAGAAGAGAAGGAACTGAGGAGACCTTATTGAAACTTTTCAATACCTAAAGGGGCTTATAAGAAAGATGGGGACAGACCTATTTAGCAGGGAGTGTAGCAATAGGAAAGGGATAAAGTTTAACCTAAAAGAGGGTATATTTAGATTAGATATAAGAAAGACATTTATTCTGATAGGAATGATGTAACACTGGAACAGTTTCCACTGAGAGGTGGTAGATTTCCCTCCCCTGACAACATTCAAGGTCAGATTTGATGGGTCTCTCAGCCCTCTAATCAAGTTGAAAATGTCCCGGAAGTGATCTTTTTAGGAAGACCTTCAAAAGTTCCCTGTGAATTCAAACTATTATCTTATTCCATAGTTTTCTGAATAAAGAGATTCTCATCATTTTGGTCTTAAACCCATTGGTTTACTTTGTTTTCCCCTCACCAAGCAATATAGTTGTACTAAAGTCTCAGTGTTTGACTAGATATCTGTTCTTAGTCAACAATGAGGACTTCAACAAAACTCTAAAATCCAAGAGGCAATCTCACCTTTTATAAACCATGCTTTAATTTGTATCCAGAATATCATCTACATATGCACAGCATCTAAATTTCTCTAGGTTTATGTGCTATCAATCAGAGCAACGTTTTTCCCTTTTTCTCCCCCAAATAGACAAATTTATAGTGTGGATTTAATCCCCAGCCTGTTCCCAGAGGTCTGTAGTCTGATTCTTAAAGGTTCTTTTCAAATCCAACTCACATATCCTGTATTACAGAAATCTACTAGATAAGCTCTGGCATACTATATCAGTTGATTTTTAAATAGACAAAGCAACCTTCTTGTTCCTAAACTTTTAGAATAGAACTTCAGGTCCTTAATCTTCACCACATTAGTGGAATGATAATAAGGAAGGAACCTAAAACTGACAGTTGAATTTCTCCTTTCAGAACATGCCTACTGTTTCTTTTGTTTGGTTGGTTGGTCTTTATATTTTTTTTAAAGGTTGAAGTCTTGTAACTTTTCAGATGCTCTATATTAGTCTGATTTACTGGAATCCCAACTGTTGTGGAAAGAACAGTAGCTGTTTATGTAATATTACCTGAATAATAAATCAGTGGAAACTTCATTAATGATTCACCTTTCGTTCTTGCACAGCACTGGACAAATCTTAAGGGGGAAGCCAAATTGAGGTTTGTTTACTTTCCTGATACAGACCAACACTGTGGAAGCAGATCTGAAATGCTAAATCTAAGCATTATCTGAGAAATTCAAAGAGACTTATCTTTTCCTTGCAGCTCCACTGAGAGTGGAATCAGGTCAGATGCTTGAGCTGAACTGTTAGTGGGAAAAGCCAGGTCCTCTGAAATTGGTGCCTCAGCCATGGTTTGAACAAAACAGGTGAACTTCATCTCTATATATGTGTCCTTTGAAAAAAGATAGACCTGCAGGATTCGCAAGGTAGAGACAATGCACCATCTGAAGCCTACACTCTGTTATTTCTGCTCTGAATTCTGGAGCAATCTGGCTATTATTTATATTAGCCACATATATATGGGTATTACTATATGTTTCATCCACACACAATATCTTTTTACTGTTGGATTTGTAACTACATTTGCCCAAGTTCTACTTAGACTGTAGTCCACAGAAACACTCAAATCAAATATTATGTAAAAACCCCTCAAACTCCTCAGGTCCTGAGTTAATTACCTGATCATTTCTGAACTTCTATCACAGTCAGTGACAAACCTCCCCATTTACAGTAAGAGAAGCATTGCAGGAAACTGTTTCATTTAAAATCTTCTCAAACATAACATTCAGAATTCTTCAGAGCAATAAGGAAATGTTATTGGGACTTTTATATGAGCCAAGCCTAGACAGTCAAATTATTATTTATAGTACAGGTTTTAATAATTCAGAAGATGAGATCCCAACAGAGAAAAGCTATTAGAAATCAATTGTTCTGATTTATTGGACAAAGGAAAAACATAGGGTTCCTCTTTCCTCTGAGAAGGTCTTTATATGATATAGTTGTGGAATAGCTTCTGGAAATAGTTAACTTATCTGGCACTGAAAGACAGTGATATAGAACTGAGCTTCTTTTTCTTTAAAGAAAGTCTCTGTTTTCAATGAGTACGTTGCTGTATTCTGCACTGATGTTTAGTTTCAGTTTCATACGATTAAGAAAAGAAAGAGAAAGAAGAAGAAAGAATGAAATATGGATGAAAGTAAAGCTGGAGGGGAGTCAATGTTAAATTTTAAATTATCTCTGCTGGCATGATAAACAGTTTAGAAGGTAAAACAAAATTATTCTAAGGAAAACAGACACAACCTCTTTTGAAACTCTGTTGTTAAAACAAATCTCAATCAATCAAATGATTAATTCCACCTTCACAACGTGTCAGTTACAAATGGTAATAACCAGAATCAATGGTATATAATTTGTCATCTCTTTGAAGGCTCAAAGATTGTTGATAGTCAAAATACCAACAAAGCTAACAATTGTTGGGTAAAACATGATTAATATTCTGTTCCATGATAATTTTCTTTCTTTAAAGAAAAAGACAACATTTCAATCAAATTACAGTTTTGTCCTTCCAAGGGCACAGTAAATCACTATCATGTTCTGATGTTCACAGAAATCTCTCAGTAAATTTATTCACTTTTAAACATTTGAAACTTCACATGCTGTGTTTTAGTAGCCATAATAGATATTTTTTGAACATATTTTGTGATAGGCATTTTATTCGGTAATTAATGCAGTATGCTTTGCTAATTAATATGACTGCATTGGGATCACTGGACATTTGAATATGATAAACTAGGAAGACTCCAGTCATTGCTCTATAATATTAGGAACTGAAAATCCTTAATATTTATTCAGGTCTCATCCCAGCAAATGTAAGAAGTCTTTATTAGCACAAAAAAATTAAACAGTATTTGAAAGTTTGGACTGCAGAAGAAATACATTTCTCATTAACCAAATGTAATGTTGCTTTTTAATGCTGCATTAAATCTGGAATGTTGCAGTATCATTGGCAGCCCACCTGAGGTTCTTTTGTTCTTGGTATAGAAGCTGACTCATTCTTCTTCACTGTCTATAGCTGAGTTCTACCAACTCTGCCAAAAAAAAAAGGAATACCAAAGGACTCTATAATGGCAAATGTTTGCCTAAAAAAGGTATTATGTTACAAATTCAAGAAGTACCAAACAGAAAAATAAATCAATTAAACGAAACAATGCTCCATGTGCTACTGCCATGTAAGCAGTAAAGCTGACTGCTTGACCCACCAGTCTTCTCTTTTCTCAGCTCAGAAGCTCAGACTGAGCCTGCTTGGAAATCATCCCAAGCTTGTCCTTTCCCTCAGTGTGGTGCATCAATGGAATGGAATGCTTGTGCAGCTCCAGTCTGAGGCCTGAATTCTGATCTTTCAATGTGTTTTCTTTGTTCCAAAAACCCAGGTGTCTGTTCATGGCCACTACATTTTCTTTCATTGACCTGATAGCCCTGTTTGATTTACTGGTGTGATGCTCTAGGAACAAAAGCAGCACTCACTGAGGTAAAATTCTTTTCAAACTCTTAAAGGATGATACAATTTCTTGAATAAACAAAATCCCTGATCTCTATGCAAAGGCTGTGGTTGCCAACTGTGACAGAAGGAAAAAAAAAAAAATGCTACTGGTTTCAGTTTCCCCAAATAAATACTGGTTGGTGTGGTTATTTTTGAGGTTTCTTTGGTTTTGGGGTTTTTGTTGTTGTTCTTTGTTTTTTGTTTTTTATAGAAGCTTCAGGGAAAAGAACAAAGGAGCTAAAGATCGTAAGACAAGTCACACTATACTCTGGAAGACAAGCCATTATAAACAATTCTGTCTTTCTGCAGTTTTTCCAGGTCATTTTCCCTTCACTCATTATAAGTACTAACATTTACATGAAAATAGGATCTTGGTTTCTCAGGAGTTTATCTGCTCTGTATAATTATCCTCTTGAAGTCATAATCCTAGTTTCTATGTTAATTAGGTTTTCCATAAGTTTTCAGTGGCTCTGTCAAGGTGAGCACCATCTACGCTGTAATCCAATAATAGCATCCCAAAAGCATCATTTATACCAATTTTTTTCCAATACAGGAGCCTAAAATCATGTCTAAAGATATATGAGTCTATTATTATGTCCACACATAGATAGCAGTTAAGTTGATTTTTTTAATTGCTGATGTTGAGAATTCATCTGTGCCAGAGGCTTAGCATTCCTGAAAATCCCCTTACTTACTGTTTCTAAATTGAGATTTTTATTTTTATTTTTTAAATTTTGACCTACTTAAGTAGGAGGTATAACAAGGCCATTCAGTTGTGATTGAGAGCCAGAGCACAATGGTAGAAATTAATCCATTTAATACAGAAATATAAAGATCATTTCAGCCTTATTTTGAAAGTAGTGATAATCTTATCTATCATGAAATATTTTTAAAAATGAACACAGGATTTTAGCTAATTGAAGCTTCGCATCATAGCCTAGCTGGGTTTTGGTCTTTACAGTTTCTTCTAGTACACATGTACTCTATGACACTACTAACAAAGAAGAAAAATTTATGGGCCACGTAGGTATGGCAGAATGTCTGCTAGTTCAGAAGGTTAAAGTTATCACATATATACCTGTACCTTAACTTTCTATATCTAAATGAACTATTAATTGACATAAATGACAGGGAAAATAGTACGATGTCTTAAGCTGTCCTAATTTCAAATATCTGTTCCTAATGCATGTAGTATACATTCATTGCTTAGGTTAATAAATATCAGGTATTATCAGTTTCTCATTCATCTTCAGAGTTTACAGTAACCTTCACGTGATCTATACTGCAGATATCATGGAAGAGTCAGGGGATGAAGGGTGTTTGAATTTCCTAGTGTGGAACACAGACAAAAAAAGTGTAAAGAAAACCATACTGTCAGATATAATTTTGACTGCTTCTTCTATTCTCTCTTGCTTGTCATTATTTAAGCTATTCTTTGTTGAAAATGTTGTATTAAAACATACCTTCAGGGTAAAAATTTTTTTGAGGTGAGCTGCTTACATCAATAGTGGCTTAGCACCAAAATCCATTATATCACACAACCTGCCTGGCATTCATAGAAAGTATAGGGACTGGTTATGGCCTGAAGAATATCTTGGAAAAGAACATAATTAGGATAATTTGAATTTCTGCCACATGATAAGACAGATAGACTATATAAAAGGAAGAATGCCTTACTTGTGTTTAAAAATTCTAAAGCTGTTTGAACCTGATACCATTTCCATGAACAACATACATTTGTTTTATATAAATTCTCTAAAAATCATTAGCCTGATGCCTGCAAAATAAGATGAAGTCATGCTTGATAAGAACATGTAACAATTATTAAGTATGTGAAAGATATTTATGGTTAAAATATAAATAATTCTAAGTAGAAAAAGATCAGTAAGACTATTCTTTTCTTCAATAACTGTGCATTCCCAGATTTTTTCCAAATATGTTCTATGTGTTGTGGAAATAATTTCAAATTCAGATTTAAAATTCTCAAATTCATTCCAAATTCTTGTGTACAGTAAAATTTTACATGACATGACTAAAACTTTTGGTGAAAAATGTAGTACCATTTACAATATCTGTACAAAAAGGTGTGATTATTTTTTCCAAATATACTTTTCTAAATTTAATTAGGAAATCTAGAGATTTAAAAATTAACCAGAAGAAAGCTGTATTTTTGGCACAAACTAAAAGTGAATTTTTTTAATAATACATTTATAATTACTCTACTTGATTACTTCCAATATCTTCACCAAATTGTATTTTTATTTGAATATTCCTCACATCATGATGATTTGTAGTAGTTAACCCAGCTATTTAACTTACATAGCTACTGAAGGCACATTATAGGTTTGATTTTCTACAAGGTGCTGAGCAGCCTGGCATTGGTCCAATGAAGCAATTAAATATCTGCTTAAGTTAAACCATGTAAATGATTCCACTGGGAATTTTGCAGGATCAAGCCCTAAGTCAACCAATCTTTAGTAAATAGTTTTTTTCTTGATTTGTTTTATGTTTGATAATTCTTAACTTACGTCTTTCTGAAATTACACTTTTTAACTATGTACACATCCTCATTGCTCTTCTCTGGACCTGCTCCTCAATCTCCTTCTTGAATCGAGGGGCCCAGAACTGGACACAGAACTCAAGGTGTGGCCTCACCAGTGCTGAGTACAGGAGAAGAATCCCTTCCCTGGTCATTTTCTTCCTGGCTGCTCTCAGCCACTCTGTGCCCAGCCTGTAATTCTGCATGGGGTTGTTGTGGCCAAAGTGCAGGACACAGCCCGTGGCCTTGTTCAACCTCATCCTGTTGGAATCAGCCCAACTGAATGCAATATGATTCATAGTCTTTCAGCAATTTACACAAGATAGTTCTACAGCCTTCAGGTGAATCCCTGAAGTTTTCCTGTACTAATCCCTCAAAACCCATGTTTTTATATTATAAATATCAATCATGTATGTTGTGATTCAACTCTATATTTTAATTGCTATATTATGTTTGCGTAGTGTAGCAATTTATAGCAGTATATTGCTTTGTCACTCTGCTTAATCAAAATCTTATGCAATGTCATATAGCCTCAAATAATTAAAATTGGTTTTAAAATATTAAAACCTCCTCATGTGGTATATTTAAAAGAATCTCATTAGGGAGCACTGGACTCTGAAAATTGCTGAAACGATTCTTGTTTGGCACTTAAGTTTTCCTCCAGATAGCAGCTGTCTGGCATGGGATGATGTGTGGGAGCTTAAAGACAGACCTGTAGCGAAATGAGGCAACCAGGTGCCACTAATTGCCAGGGAGTGAGCATGAGCTTGTGTCAAGCCCACCTGTGCCTAATTAGGGCAGGCCCCCACTGCGCATGAGCAGGACCAGGGGGCCAATAAAAGGTAAGGCCTAAGACACAAACTCAGCTCACACTGGAACTCACAGTCTCAGCATGGTTGGATTTAAGTGCTGCTTTCAGCACTGCACTACCTTTATTGCTCCACTAGAGCTCATCACCAGCAGGGTGAGGCTTGAGTGGCGCAGCTGGCTAAGCACATAACAACACACCCCGAGCAATGCTGAGGGCCACTGGTTCGAGACTCCTCAAAGCCCACCCTAATTAGGCACAGGTGGGATTGACACAAGCTCATGCTCACTCCCTGGCAATTAGTGGCACCTGGTTGCCCCATTTCACTACACAGACCTAACATCTGAAACCCAGTGCATCTATGTTATGATCTGTTGAGTCTCCATGAATGTAAACTGGATATTTTGTACCACTACATGTCTTTGATGGGGTGCTGAGGACCAAACTCTCAGCTCTTCATCTAAGATTTCCAGGTGGCTTAACACTACATAGAAACCAGTTTTATCAGAGCCTAAGACAGCACTAGCCAGTCACAGAACTTTTGTATAAATTCATTATAATTTTGTGGTTGGCAGCAAAAGAATGAAAACATGCCCAGGATCCATCTGAGCAGTTTCTGATATTTTTCCTCCTCACAACAGACACAAACAATGAGTGTTGTCACAAAATACTGCTTTCCTAGTGTTGGATTGCCTAGACCCAAGTTACCTTATCTGAAAAGGACCATGGCCAAGAAGACTCATTCTACAGTCCCTCACACCTAGGTAGTTTTATCCATGTGTACAAGTCAGAAACAGTCATATGACATGTGACAGTGCTGAGAGAGCAGTCAGGATTTTCAGGAAGATGTTGAAGAACATTGTTAACCCATCATGCAAGCCACTTCGTAGATGCCACAGTTTCCTGGCATTTCATCCATCCATGTCTAGCCTAGGTAATATATATATCTGTATGTATACTTAAATAAAACTTGTTGGTAACAGTTCAAGCATATTGACTCATCCAGCTTTGGAGCCTGAAATAAAGTTCTCCTCTGGGTACTCCCCAAAAAGGAAGACTAGAGTGGGAACAGGGCTAGGAGGGGCCTCTTGGAGATGATAACTCTTTATCTGATCAGTAAGCATTAGAGTACCAGACATAGAGCTACCTGCTGTTGGAGCAGCTCACAATTAATTCTGGCACATGTAGCAAAGAGGGGCTTCTTAGTGGAAATACATCACTAGAGAAAGATTTATCAACTCTGTCTTGCATGGAATTCTCATACATTTAAGACAAACTATTTTTTCTTTATTGATACGGGTCTAGCTTCAGAGCTTGCTTTGACCAGCAAGTTCTCTCTGAGTGCTGAAATCTCTACTAAATGTGGTCTTCATTCTAGGCTGTGAATACTTACTTCTTGTTCACAGACTATGGAACAAAAACAGTCCAGGTTTTCTCCTAGGAAAAGAAAACATTTTTTGGTTCCTGCTGGAAAATTTATGTTCCGAGAATGCAATTTTGAATTTGGAAACCTATATCCCTTCTGAGGGCTCTGTGTCTGTTTCCATTCCTGTAAAAATCACAGCAAGAAATGGCATAGTTCTTCCATAACTTAGGCTTTCCTAGGGAAGATTTACTGATGTTATTTCATTCTATAATCTCTCTATGCTAACGTAATTCCCAGGGATCCTTTGACAGTTTTTGCTGTGAAAAGAATACGAAAGGAATAATTCCCAGGGTGAAGACATACAGAAGAGTCTGTTTCTAATAACTATTTATGTTCTGATACTCTTTTACATGATTGTCCCTGTCATTGAAATCCTGGGGAGTCCCAGCAGTCCAGGTGTACATGAGTTCTGTGATTTCATAATATCAAGTGTAAATTAACACTGTGAGCATGACATTCCAATACGCTTTTTTGCACTAGATATGTTTTAATCTTACAGATCATCTATGCTGCAGGTTGGTGCTAGTGTACTGTTGGATAAGCTGCCCTTGTGGGAACACATTTAGTATATTGAAATCCTTGAAGAATAAATTGGTCACTGAACATCTCTCATTGTCCGTCAAAGGTTTGATTTTTTAAAGGTCAGGAAGGTTAACATTTGTAGTAACCTTTGTAAACAGTACTTCAGATGAAAGATTTTGCACTGCTGCCAGACCTATAAAACCACTGCAGCTCTAACTCATACGCCATTAATCTTAAAATTGTCCTCTTAATTACCATGAAATGATGTGTATCATGATAGTATTAAAATCCAAGCTAATAGGTGTTTTTTAGTTTTTTAGGTATCAGCTCTTGAGGCTAAAATGTATTAAAGCTGTCAAACTGTTCCCTGCATTCTCTTGCAGTTTATTAGACATTTCCTTTCCCTTCCTTTCTGAAATCTTGAAACATTTTTGAAGTGCTTAGAAAGCTTTACAGTAAAAAATTGAAACATTCTCAAATTTGAAATACTTCTGTAATGGAGTATCTATTAACAGTGGCACATGTGAATAGTTCATTACATCTTGGAAGCTTAATTTCCACTTAAAAATCAGAGGTACCCTGGAGGCTTGTCTGCATATCAAATTAGATCAACAAGCTGTTAAATTTGTTCTTTTTTCTAAGGCTTTCATTGGTTCATTTCCTAATGTATTTAATTTATTTTTCAAATTTCAGGAGCAGATGTTGATACTCCCACAAACCTTTAGTTGCCAACATGAAATCCTACTGAGGGAATAACGAAGTCTTTCAGATCCAGTGCACAGGATGCATGTTTTGCACACTAATGGGAATCCACTTCACCAATTCACAGGGATGCAGAAAGTGGTGTAAAAAATTAGCCAGAAGCATTCAGAACTCTAAAATCCAATCTTTTGTCAATGAATCTTGAATAATTAACAGCTCCTGTGAATATCTAAGTGTGAATTATAGCTTTGAATTAAAATTCAGTTGTCACATACTACAGTGTTTATATTAAATTCATAGATATGTCAGAATAAGCAGAAAATTATGATCAGCCAGAATTTTCCAGTACTGAATAATATGGGAGAGCATTCACCTCTCTTTCTCATCACTTGCTGTTGGCTTATGCCTGATATTATCACACCAAAGTCTGCAGAGGAACCAACTGTAAGTTGACACAAGGTAGGGGAAGAATCATATTGCATAAGAATAAAATAAAAATAATATTTTTCTAAGAGAAAGGAAAGTTTTAGAAATTGTGACCATAACTCTTACTTCGAGCTAGAAGTTTATGATATTTGCCAGTAAGGAATATTTGCAAGTAATTGGTGTATTCTCTTTAATGAGAAATACATATAGGGGAAAATTTTATTAAGGCTTATATTTGGTTTGGGTATCTGAATTCTCATAAAGGAAATCTGCAGATAAATAACAATCTGCTCTTGAAAATGCCTGCTGTTCACAGAAATTCATAGAATCATTACACTTTGTGTGAGTCTGACCTCACTGATTTGCAACAGTCTCAAAAGAGCAATTTTAAAATGAATAGCCCTGGCTAAGGTGGAGGACCTGTCTGGCCAGAGCTGAGCAGGGGTGACACCTTGGGATATGATAAGAGCTATTGGGTGGAGGCTATTCCTCTTCTCTGAGCACCAGCCTTCAATGCTGGGACATCCCTCCAGGCACAACCAAGCCACCTTGAGTGTACCTGTGAAGTACCTGGCTAAGGGGAGGCTGGAGCAGAGCAAGGATGGCATCAGGAAGAAGATAAGAACTGGTGAATGGGTGGAGACTACTCCCCTTTCCTGAGGGCAGACCTTCAATGCTGGGATGCCCCTGGAGGCACGATGTACCTGGTTAAGTGGCTGGAACAGAGGAGGAATGGCTTCTGGAAGAAGATAATTGATGAGTGGGTGGAGGGCTACACCCTTCTGCTCTCCTCCAGGCAGCCAGGCTTCTAAGGACTCTCACTGACTGACAGCTGCCCCTTCAGAACAAAAGAACTCAGGGGTATATATAGCTGTCCATGCTCTGACTGTGTCTTCGTCTTTTGACCCACCAACATTACTGCACTGGACCCTGTCCAGGATCAGCGCCATCCTGAAGAACCACGCTGGACAGATGGAGCCCTGGTGGTGACTCTCTCTCTCTCATTCTTCCCACTTTCTTTTATTTCTCCTCTCTTCTCTTTCATTCTTTCTTACCATTTTCTTACTCATTCTTTTCTCTCTCTTTCTTATATCTTCTTTTCCTCTCTACCTCTTTTGCCTGGTTCTACAATTTTGCCTGGGTCAATTGTCAAATAAAATCTGCTTGCATTCGACCATTTTCTATGGTTGGACTTTGTTTTGTGTATCCAAAATAAAAATAAATTTTAATGTTACCTCAGAACGTAACACAATTGTAAAGGACCTCTATGACAAAGTCCAACTAACAGATTAGACATAAATGAGGAAATAATTTTGGACAAACTTTACACATACAACCCTAACTGAGTCTGAAGAAATGCTTTTCTCCCTAGGCACATAATAATCAGAAACTGAGAGTGATATAACCATAGAATTTAAAAACTGAAAAAAAAAAATCAGTCTTGTATTAAGCCATGGTATCCATTTGACACCTCAGACTGTCCATATGCACCTGAAGAAAAATGTTGAAGAAAAAAAGTATGACAACCCTTACAGATGAAATACAATCTAGTCAGTGCTCTGTGAATAATATTTGTCTTCTACTCCATTGTATCTTTTCCACGTGTTGCCTGTAGACTAGAACTATTAAATCACACGTACAGCCAACTGCAGAAATATAATTACAGGGATCTTTAACTTCATCTTTGTCCTGGTTTGGGCCAGGATAAAGGTGGTTTTCTGTTTCTGTACTTTTGCTTTTAGCTAAGTCTCTTGTAAGTAGTTGCACTTGCTAAATTAACAGTAAGTTTCTCAGGCAGTGTGTGTTCCTAGGATTGATAACACTTGATGTTTATAGTTACTGCTAGAGACTGGTATGCAGAGCCAAGGACACTGCTCAGCTCTGAGGGAAAACATTTTACCGTCCGGGGGAGGATACAGAGGTCCCACCTGAACCCTCCTTTAGGGAGGAACAGACAAGATAGATGCCAGAATTGACCAAACAGAGTATTCCATCCCATATACGTCACACTCAGTATAAATTTGAGGCATCACGTGGGCCGAGCCAGATCTTTTCCTGCTTCCCTTCCTTCACCCGGCATCCTGGAAGGATCCTGTCCGTTCATCTGCCTGTGGTCCTGATCCGTGCCAGCCCATATCTGTGTGTTCCTGCCTTCGGTTCCCGACTGCTGCCGACTCCAGGAGTCCAGCCTGGACTTTCCCAGGGCTGCCCTACAGCCTTGGTGGTGACGTGAGAGTTATTGGGGGAAAGGGGGAGGAATGTGGTTTCCATTTTCCTGTATATTTGTATATATTTAGTAATTTTACCTATTTATCATTACTGTTTCATTAAAGTTGTGTAGTTTAGTTTCCAACCCATAAGTCTCTCTCCCTTATTCTCTCTCCTTTCTCTATCAAGGAGAGAGAGAGATTAATAGAGAGCGTCTGTTATTCGGTTTAATTGCCGGGCCAGTGTTAAACCGTGACAATCTTTATTGAATGAACACGTACATGAGAATAACCATAGAGGATCAGACCAGATTTTTTTGTATTTTACCTTGAATAAATCCTACACCTAAATATTGTGAATATTTTGGAAAAGCTTTGAATTCATGATTCACCTCATCCAGCTGAGGTTCTGGAGGCTATGGTTTTATTCTATAAGGAACTGAATGGCAGTACTGAACAAAGTTATTTCCAACCTGGCACTTTTCAGCACCATATTCTAATTTCCTTTCCTCTTGGCTGCTCTGACATTAGTCTGTCATGGGATAAGTTATAAACAATATTGTGCAATTTTTGAAATATTTAAGGAAGGAAAAAAAAAGGGAAAATAAGTTTGATGCTCCTTTAGCCATGATCATGCTGTTGATTTAATTTTGTTGTGATTTAATCCTCCCAAATTCCTGTGCACCTGCAGCCTACTCGCTGGTGAGGTAGTGAGGAGCAGAAAAGCCCTTGACTCTCTGCAAGCACTGCTCAGCAATAACAGAAACATCTCTGTGTTGTCAACACTGTTTCCAGTACAAATCCAAACACCACACCAGTTACTGTGAAAAAAAATAACTCTATCTCAACCAAAGCCAGCACAGATTTCCAGCCCCAAACTAAAAATATTTCTGAAGCTCTCAGCTGAGCTCTTTCTCACTATGGGGACAGGAATGAAGATGAAAGTAATAGAAGAAGTTGAACCTATGAATACATTATTTTTGCCAAAGATTTTACAACATGAAATTACAACTTAATAATTTCAAGCTTCCTGTAGAGTGGCAGAAGGAATGTATAATTCCATACTTTAATTAAAAACTTTCGTTTTTCTTTCTTGGACAGGAACATCTAGAGGGTAAGGCAACACTAATGCTTAAAGTTAGATTGGTTGGATCGTGGCCATGGAGACTAAGACACAGCAGATGTATATGTTAAACTTTCTATGCTAAACTTTCTCCCAAGCCTTGGCTGCCAGTGGTTTAGGGATTCTGTGAATCTCTGAATCTAGATGAGCCACAGATAGATATTTCTTTTATTAGTTTGCCTAGAAGCCTATTAACATGTTTCCTTTTGATCTTCACATCTTAAATAAACTGTTTGAAAATAATAATAATAATAATAATAATAATCTTTCATTTACTTCATTTTTTATTTGTCTACTGAATGACAACAGCATTGGGTATTTTTCAGTTTGCAAGCTGTGAAAAATAGTGAACACAGATTTTTTGTACAGTTTGTTTTTTTTAGATTGCTACCCACTATTGACTGAAAAAAGGGTAATCTCTTCTTCAGCCCATCATCCTGTTCTGCCTCTTTTCTAATTCCACTCTTATCTCTTTTGAGACTGGACAACCAGTATTTTATACTGAATTGCACGCAGTACATGAATACACCACCCTTTAATACAGTAACATAATCTTATTTTCTGGTTTCTTTTCTGTTCTGTTTTTGTTTGTTTGTTGTTGATTTTTTGTTTGGTTGAGGTTTTTTCCACTGGCTACTAAATAGCACCAAAACCTCATCTTTAAGGAACTGCTCACTTCAGTCTTGCTCTTCTATGTGAGAGTAACTTGCTCGTTGTGGCACTGCATACAAATCATTAGGGTGGTTTTTTTTCTTCTCAATATACTTTTTTATTGTCTCATAACAATTTTCATTTATTCTCTTTTTGCTTAATAAGACAGTGCCATAAAGTTATTTTTCAGTTTTTCGCAGTCAGTTTTAAATTAACCATCTTCAATTTCTCCCTTTATTCACAATTATTGACCACTTCAGAGACTGCTAATGCATTTGTGAAGCATATTGTTGGCTGAAAAGAAAAAAGTTGAAACATGCACAAAATATCTTAAATACATTATCTAGATGTTACAATTTCAAATCTTTTATCATTTTCTACCTGCATATCTATTATTATGCAAGCTACACAAACTAGTCAGTATTTTCCAGTGTCAGCCCTGGAATTATTTTCTAAGAATATAAACACATTCTACCACTGAATTTCATCAGATTTAGATTTAACTTTTTTACAGTTCTTGAAAAATACTCTTTTTCTTGGTGATTTGATGCTTTTCAGCTTATGCATTTGTTATTCAATTTATTCTACTGAGAATCCAGTTTAAGAACTTTCCTCAAAAATTCGTACCACAAATAGTGCACCTGTGTGCTGTATCCATAAATAGATGCACCAAAATGTGAAAACATCTGAGATTTCTTCTATAAAGACCGTTGATACTTCATTTAGATTTATTGCAATGTGGTTTTCTTCCTGCTATTCAAAATTTGATTGTCGCTTTTCAACTTCCTGAGAATCTTATTCATGATAGCTCTGGAAAAAATATTAGATTATATATCTCCAGGAATTTTCTAAAATGTTCCTAATTTCCTAAGTAGTCCATATTAAATTTAAAATTATTTTGCTGAATAGTTATACACATAATATTTTTCTTTGAAAGAATTATTTTGGCCTCTTATACACATCTATCTATTTCTTTACCATCTTTAAAATATTTTGACAATATTCTGCTTTTATTATATTTTCAGTCTATCTGCAAGCATTTTGCCTGCATTCTTTCTTTTCCTTCCTTCCTTCCTTCCTTCCTTCCTTCCTTCCTTCCTTCCTTCCTTCCTTCCTTCCTTCCTTCCTTCCTTCCTTCCTTCCTTCCTTCCTTCCTTCCTTCCTTCCTTCCTTCCTTCCTTCCTTCCTTCCTTCCTTCCTTCCTTCCTTCCTTCCTTCCTTCCTTCCTTCCTTCCTTCCTTCCTTCCTTCCTTCCTTCCTTCCTTCCTTCCTTCCTTCCTTCCTTCCTTCCTTCCTTCCTCTGTTATTTTGTAGTTTTACTATTAAACAAATACACAAACACACACACACATATATCAGGGTTTTTTTGTTTTCCTGTGAGAACTTTGAATTTATTTCACTGTGGTCACCATTAGAATGCCATTTTTATTTTTTCAGATTCCCTATGATATTTTGAACTAAAATAGGAGCTGCTTCTCATCTGATGGATTCTTCATTTGCAGATTCAAGAATCAGTAACTTATAATTCAACAGACAATCCTTGTTGTACACTCCTTGCTTCATTTTTTTGTTCATATTAAATAGGGATAATTCAGATCTTTTTTGGCAACTTGCAGTTAGAACTGAAATATTCCCCCAGGTGACTACTTGCCATTTCTTATTATACAGTACTCATTTTGGATTGTTTCTCTTCTTTATTCTTCTGCACACTGGGAAAAACCTAGATCTAATGTGTCTATAGTGAAGAAAATAGAGACACACAAGGGATGAATTTGGCGAATTATTTATCTACATTTGAGTGTTTCCTTTTTAATTTAACTAGTTGCCATTGATTATTTCATTTAATACCATCCTCTGTTTAATCTTTTGCCCTTTCAAGGTGAAGGCCCTTTGGCTGAAAGCTTTCCCAGCTGAGTTTGAAAGAACTGCTACTGACAGCAAATGAGATCTTTCTGTGCCTCAATAGGTAAGCCCAGCACTTTCCAATACTTGGGTCATGAGTTCAATTCCCTGACAAAATAGATCCATCTTGAATAATATCCTTGAGGTAATCTCTGCTGTGTGAGTTATCATGTTTCTTGCTCTGTCCACTGAAGATTGTGGAAAAAAGTACTGTATCTTTTTTGCTATATTTGTTTAAAAATGTAATTTTCAGTATTTTCTTTTCCTCTCTGCATATTCAATTTTTAGACAGCTTGTAAAAGAGGAAGAAAAGGAGATTTCTCCAGAAAGGATAACTGAGAATTGTTTATTGAATAAAAATGTAAGATCCTAAGAGCCCAAATTTTAAATTTGTCCAATACCTGCTCTGCTTTGTGTACTCATTATGTCATGTCAAGTACTACATTTAGTAATACTTGCACTGCAGTATTCCCAAAGTAGCTGTGCTAAATGCTGTATCACATTCTTTGCATGTTTGATTTTTGTTTATTTATCTTGAAAATAAATTAAGCTCATCTATTTCTCCATAAGCAACATACATTAAAATATTTAGATTTGAATTACTCTATTAATTTGAATTTTACTGAATTAAGAAATCCATAAAGACATTTCTATGATTGACCAGAAACAGAAGTAAAATTCTTTATTTTATGGATATAGTTTTCCTGTATAGAGTTAATACTTCATCTTCTTTCAAAAATTAGAACAAGGGAATTTGATAAAAGAATACTAAAAAAGAACAGTTTTTTTAAATGAGACTATCACCTTGTGTTCTTCTAGCCCTTAAAGAGGGAATATTTTACAGGTGAAAGGTATTAAAACTGAAGCGTTTTTCTAGTTATCATCATTTGGCATTATACCAGATATTAAATGACCTTACCTTTAAGACTGCAGTAAAACAAGAAATTAAGATTACAACTAGAAGGCAAGACAAAAAGACGCACTATTTTTCCCCACAATCTTCAGTGGACAGAGCAAGAAACATGGTAACTTTTTAACTTTTAATGGCCTATAAAACAATTGTCTGACTTTTCAGGAAGTGTTTTTCCTTGTCTGCATCACTTATACCAGATCAAACTCATCTCATGGGAAAAAGTGGACCGAAAATAACTGTGTTTATCATTTATCATATGTGTTTATCATTACTTACATATTTGCCATGAGAACCCTTTACAGTCAGCCATTGAAGAGACTGATCCCCAGAGATCAGTACTGGGTCCAGGTTTGGTCAGTATCTCTCCATCAATAACCTGGATGAAGGGATGGAGTGTACCCTCAGCCAGTTTGCTGATGATGCAAAGATGGGAGGGCTGGTTGATACATCAGAAGCTGTCCTGCTATCCTATTAGATTTGGACAGGCTACCAAGTTTTGGGCTCCCAAGTCCAAGAGAGACAGGAATCTACTGGAGAGAGTACAATGGAGAACTACAAGGATTTATTAAAGGACTTAAGCATCTCTCTTATGAAGAAAGATTTGAGAGAACTGGGCTGTTCAGCCCTGAGAAAAGAAAGCTGAAAGGGGATCTTAATAATGTCTATCAATATCTGAGGGGTGTCAAGAGGATGAGGCCAATCTCTTCAGTGCTGCCCAGTAATAGGACAAGGAATAATGGATTTAAGCTAGAGCACAGAAAGTTCCTCCTCAACACAAGGAGAAACTTCTTTACTGTGAGGCTGGCAGAGCCTGGGAACAGGCTGCCCAGAGAGGTTGTGGAGTCTCCTTCTCTAGAGGCATTCAAAACCCACTGAGTGCATTCCTGTGAGGTCTCCCCTAGGTGATCCTATTTCGGCAGGGGGGTTGGGCTTGCTGATCTCTAGAGGTCCCTACATTCTATGATTCTATGAAAAGATGACTGCTATATCATTCCTGCATTAAAAAGATCTGGATAATGATGTTTGGTCTGAATTGAGCCCGTCAGTTAATAATCAGAGTCAAATTAATGAAGAGGAAAAATTAAGTAGAAGGAATCTTTACCTATGATATTCTTTGCTCATCTGAAATTCTTTGTTCTCTGAAAATTTGCACAGGCTTTTTTTCAGCCTAGAATATGTTTCTTTGGAATTGCCACTCAACTAAAAGTGTTCTCAGCCTTAAATATTGCCTTAGCATTATAAAAGTTTGCACCCAAAACAAGAATAACAGGTTCCTAGATTTTTGCAGAAAAAACATTCAGTTCAAAATACATTATTTTATTGAATTTCAAGAATGAATGGTGATGATGCAGAGTCATTAAATTGCAAATGTTTTTAGGAGATTATGAACTCTGATAGTCCCTTCACTCCTGTTGAATGGCTCTCACTTTTTTTTTTTTTTATTTTTTATTAAACCTTTTTGTACAGATTGTAATGTTTGTATTGGAATACTACCTTCACAGTAAAGTCACTCAACATGTTACTGATTGCTTTTTGCTTGAGCAAGTTAGCCTGCATTTTCCATTGTTGAAACTTATATACAATCATGTTTCCCACTCTTTGGTATCATCAGCCTACAAATGTCTGCTTATTTGGCTTCCAAATTTTTAACATTTTGGACTCTTTTCTCACAGCCAGCTTTTTTATAAATGGCTAGACATTTGCCTTGTGTACAATTATCTACACAATAAAGGCATCCAAATTCTAATAAAATTTACAAAGTGACTGTCTAAAAGTTCATTGGAACTGCTGCTTTTTTTTGCCCTGTTGTATTTTTTCTACTTTTTAAACTTTTGTGATTAGAGAAGGGATGAAAATGGCAGATATGCTCCAAAAATTAATCTTAATTTTTTTCATGACTTGGCATCTCATTTTCTAATTTTCCACTAACTGAGAGGAAGCCTTTATTTACTGTCCCATCATGGAAAGATGGGATTTATTAGGTAATTTCAGGCTTTCAGGGGAAAAAAAATTCAAAATAAAATAAAATTAAAAAAAGAAACCTCTAATACTATGAACTACTTGTGAATATTAGTAAATTTTTGGATACAATTGAAATAAAAAATGTTTCTGTGGAGACTGAGTTTGAAAGCTTTAGCCTTAGACTGCAAGGAGCTGAGAAAAACTGAAGATGCAAAGACAGTGATGGATGGAAATAACACTACTCAAAACGATTACTGGAAATAGAAAGGTAGTGAGAAATTGAAGAGATGACTGAAAATAAAAGAAATAAAAATTAAATAACCTCAGCGTAAGAACTATATAACCTCAAATTATGGCACTGAATTGCTAAATTATGTTGATGGCAAAGACAAGAAACATGAAATCTGTATTTTCAGCAAGTGTTACAAAGAAGCTAAAGAAGAATTGGTTTAAGATCTCCTTTCAACATCTCAAATGAAATTTTTGTGTGGGAGAACATGACCTCAATGAGAGAAGTCTGGCCTAAAATGATATGATGCACTTTCATTTCAGTACAAATCAAATCTATTTGAATATTTGAAACAGTTCCAAAAAATAGAAAAACTGCAGAGTTGATTTATGATTAACCTCTACTTCTGCCATTCTTCTTTGCAGAGTTATTTGCTTCTTATCTTTTTAGTAAATGTTCAAGACAATTCACAAAAGCTATAAATAATAAATATAATGCATTGCTTTCTCTATGTTTCTGTGGATAATTAATTGCTGCGTATTTATTTAATGAGTTGAAATGAATAAAATGCAAGATTTATGCCACTGTTCCCTGAAAATGAAATTTGTATCTACAGAATTATCTGCATTTGTAAAGGTTGCTTTTTAGTATTTCACCATTTTTCTAGATATTTAGGAGTGTTTAAACAGTAATTGCCATTTGGCATAGCCATCTGAAGTATTTCTCACTCTTCAGATCACTTTGTTATTTTTTTTTTCTGCAGACAATAACATTAGTTTAACATAGCCTAAACTTAAAACATATCTCTTTGATTTTTGCAGCTGGTATATTTATACAGCCATGATTTATATAAAATGTACTGGTCCTTCTTTATTTTTCTGTCCAGGTAGATCCAGTTTTGGTTCTTAATAGCCTTGCCAGTCATCTACTATGTAGGCTTTCCTTGGCATTCAGAGTTGTAAACTCACCTGTAATGTACCTTTGGTGAACACCACTGAATAATTTCTTCAGTCCATGAGATCCCTCTCTTTCCATAAACTCTCTAAATTCTTAGTCTCATGAACATGAACTACTTATCTCTGTTTTAAAGGGCTTTCACTAACCAACCATCAAGAACTGTATCTTCTTTACTTCTATCAGTTCTTGACCACAATTACACATCCTTCATTAGAAAGATCTGCAGAGGCATCTGGGCAGGCTGAGTTAATGGCCCAAAGCCACCTGTATGAGATTCAGAAGGCCAAGTGTTGTGTCCTGCACTTCAGTCACAATAATCCCATGCAATGCTACAGGCCTGAGGAAGAGTGGCTGGAAAGTTGCCCTGCAAAAAAGGACCTGGGCGTATTGATCAGCAGCTGGCTCAACATGAGCCTGAATATAAGTGGGCTTAGGTGTCCAAGAAAGCCAATAGCGTCCTGGCTTGTATCAGAAGTTGTATGGCCACCAGGACTAGGAAAGTGATTGTCCCTGTGTTCTTTGCACTGGTGAGGTCGTGATTCAAATACTGGGTTCATTTTTGGGCCCCTCACTACAAGAATTACATTGATATGCTGAAGTGAGTCCAGAGAAGGGCAATAAAGCTGGTGAAGGATCTGGAGAACAACTCTTATCAGGATCATCTGAGGGAAATGTGATTATTTTGTCTGGAGAAAAGAAGGCTGAGAGGGGATCTTACTGCTTTCTGCAACTATCTGGAAACAGGTTGTAGTGCGGTGGGTGTTGGTCTCTCCTCCCAAGTAAAAAACAATAGGACAAGAAGAAATGGCCTGAAGTCATGCCATTGTTGTGGGGACATTTAGCTTAGATATTACATATAATTTCTGTATTGAGAGGTTCTTCAACACTGGAACAGGCTTGTCAGAAAAGTGTGGAGTCATTATCCCTGAAGGTATTTAAAAAATGTGTAGATATGATTCTTCAGGCTTTCTTTTTGTGGTGGATTCAGCAGTGAACTAGATTAAGAATTGAACTTTTGGATACTGAAAGTCTTTTCTAACCAAAATTATTCTATGATTCTATGCTTTTGAGCACACACATCCAAGCTTTCCCCCACATTTCTCCTCGTATTTACAAAACACTGCTCCTCACAGCTACTAGATTAACTTTTGAAAATTCCTGAAAATTATGTCTATTTTGGTAAGACTACCACCTGTTAAACCAACCAATATTTTTCTAGTATTCTAATTCTCCATATTTATATTTTTTTTTCAAATTATAAATTAATTTGTAAGATTACATAGGCCATCTTACTGATTAGACTGTACCTAGCCAACTGATATAGTGGTTAAGGTCTAGGATTTCTCTAATACTTTTGGGTAAAATCAAACCTAAATTCACTGACTCCTAAGAAGATTAAAAATTGCAATCCTATCTTGAAAACTAAAGATGAGATTAAAAAAATATCTTCAATTAAAATCATTGTTGTATAATAAACAGTTGCTGGACAAAATAAGTTTATTCTGAACCTTCAGAAAAATCATTGGCTAATTTGTGATGCAGGATTTTATTTTAGCCACCACATTATCTCAGTGGATAATTTAAAAAATAAACTAATTAACCTTTCTAAAACACCTTTCTAATTAATCATGTCTTTTATAGTTCCATTAGCTATGGGGCCAACCAAGTCCAAGCAATCATATTTAATTTCTCACATATTGATTTATAAAGGATAGTTTATTGCCTCTTGCTCATTAGCAGTTACAAGCAGAACTCCTGCAGGAGGTTATACTTCTTTTGTAATTAAACCACACTAGGATAACAAAATGTAATGCAGATATTTAACAGTGAGTTGTGATTTGTTGGAAGGCTAGTAAAATTTTAAAACCTGAGGAAAGTGAAACACTGGTTGATCCAACTGTGTTCTTCCTTTATTCTTCCCCACTCCATAACTCAGGTGCATTAGGATACAGTCTTTTCAGAACTAGTGATGAATTTTGCTTCAAAGGAAAGCTTATTTTCTTATGCAATATGTTAAGTTTTATCTATACAATGACTGCTACTTAGTAGCTTGAACCAATTTAAGTATTTTGGGATGTTTAAAAGAACTTTAGTCTCTGTAAATTTTTGTTGAAATAAAACATCTCAAAGTGCTCAAATTAAATGAGAACAAAAGCTTCTATCTCTCTCAGTTCCCAATTTTTTTCAAACAGATTAGACAAGGAGTATTAATCATAGTCCCATGAAAATCATTTTAGAGAGATCGTGATTCAAAAAGCATTAATTTCTATTCAAATTTTATTATTAAATAATAAAAATAATTTTACTATTATTTTATTTTAAATTTTATTTATTGTGAGGCAATAAACTGTACTGTAGCATCTGTAGGACATGCTTGTAAAACTGGTTGTATCATTTAGTCAGATCACTTCAAGAAGTTTAGAATGACCTAAGCTCAAAGAGAAAAAACATTCATGAATCCTCTCAGTTTAAAGTTTATTTAGTGTTTGTAGCTCAGTTGCTTTCGAAATAAACCCACTCATTTTACAAATGCATTTAGTCTATGGTGTTATTTACCATTATATATATACACTGCAACCTGCTAAACAGTGTCTCTTTTCTGAGCAACAGTACACAAAATTCCGAAGAAAAAGCTACATCAGAGTCTGAGGACCTTGACCAAGTAATCAAACAATCATTTCAAAACTTTTAAGTCAACAAAAGCATGAAAAAGGAAAGGTAAAATGTGCAAAGGGAGATGAAAGAGGAGTGAAGCTTTGCAATCAAGTTGTTTCTTCATATTAGTTCAGTACTCTCTTCCATTTTCATCTAGGACCTTCTGATGGCTGAGTGTAAGCAGGAGAAAAAACAATAAATTCCAGTGAAGGAATGAGGAAGGTCCATTTTTGCTTTGATTTACTGTATCAATTTTGCTATAAAAGAATATTTTTACAGACTTTATTAAAAAAAAAAAAACAAAACAAAAACCCAACAACATGAAAAGAGGACACATTCTGGAGGATACAGCCTGTTCTATCCAGGTGCACCTACTCTGAATACGGGAATTTGCCTGAACGATTTACTGCAGTTCCTGCCAACCTCAGTGATTCTGTGACTGTGTGACGATTTAAAAAAAAAAAGGTCACAAATCTGGTCTGCAGGAAAATTCCATTAATTGTAGTATAGTGATTGGGTGTTAGTATTAACATTAGCCTTAACAAAGGACTGTCAGGAAGTGAGAAGTTGATGGGGATGGCTTTGGGTCTTAAATGGACCTGGCACAGTGATGCTGTTTATTAATCTATTCACAGGACACTTAACCCACTTCCACATCCTGAAGTGAAACACAGCATTCAGCAATTGTGACATCGTGTTTATTACCTCTAAATTTGACGTGAATTTCTGATCCTATAGGAAATAGCATAAAAGGGTTAAAATGACAAAAGATTCTCTATCACAGAGTCAGAGCTAAGTGATCAAGGAAACCCTTGAGTATGTCTAAACCTGAAGGTAAGATTTATATAAGTGTACATATTTAGTCAAGGTCTCTGAGATACATTACTTATTTACCCATATTATGATTACTTTCAGTGTATTGTTACTTGACCAGCAAACTGCTCAATGATTCATCCCCATATCTGGTTATTGTTGAGTGCCTGGTGTTGGGTGTTCAAATAGCAGTAAGAGGAAGTAAGTGAGGAAGCAAAGCCTGAAAAATTAGGTGTTGTCATTGAATGAAAGGGTGATAAAGTTAGATAAAAAAGAGTACTTGAAATAAAAAGTTCAGAATGTTTCCTTAGTATTTATTGAATAAAAATATGTCATCTCCTGAGGCACTAATAGTTAAAATTAAGTGATGCTCCAAGTACTGAGCTTATTACTATATACAATTGTTTAAGCTTGAAGCTTTAAATCTACTTAAAATGAAAGATCACCTGCATGAAAAATAGTTTTAGTGGTTCTCTCTGTCCTTAAAAAGAGTTGAACTGATTTTCGTAAACCATACAAATTTAGATATACTGAGTAGAGGTCATCTAACTAAAAACAGTTCTTTTCAAAAGATACATCTACATTCATGCTAATCCACTAGGGCCCCTTTTTAGTCAATAGTGAGAAAAGGAAGTACTTCTAAGGCACTATGGATTTCTCCTAAGACCGATGTTTAAAATAGGTCAGTTGAATTGTACCTTGAAATTGCTTATTTCTCTCCCTTGACTCAAATGGGAATATTAGCTCAGGTTTGTCCACTGAAGAAATCTATATTACAGGCATCTAAAGTTTGATTAAATGATTCACATAAATTGTTATCACTAAACACTAAAAAAGGTTCTTTGATAAACCTTCTTACCAGGGTCATTTTCTTCAGATACTTTGTAGCCATGTGCAAAGATTATCTGGAAGGTTAACAGATATGATTTAAAATTGTGTTAGCTAACTCACAAAAAAGAATAGCTAGGATAGAAGGAGTGCTTAATATGCTCCCCATACTCCAAAAAACCCCAACCTACTCTAAGGGTCTTTGCTGTCCAGGTAAGGTTTGACCAGGAAGAAAATGGTCATTCTCCATTGCTGTTTGAAACAGATGTTCAAATTACTGAATTGTCATTTTCTACATGATTTTCCAGATTTCTTTTTTCTTTATGATTTTATACCTTCCAGTGGTGGTGTTTTTCCTCTTCAGTCCTTGGAAATCTGATGACCCCTACTGCATCACTTGTTTTTTCCTAACTTTACCTTTCCTACCTTACACAATGTCACCATATGAAGTTGATCATTAGTCTTTCTCAAAGCTTGGACCACGGATAGTAGAAACCATAGAATGGGGTGAGACACGTGTGAGACAGGGTACAGAGCAGGCAACTTTCATCTACTATTTGTAGAAAATATGAATCATTCCCTGTATGACATTTGAAGGCAATGCACTCATCCACACACCCATAAAGATATGAAACAATGGTTTATATCAGCCATTATAACTGTTGTAATTATACCTGTATTAATAAATTTTAAGTCCCACAGAATAATTCTGCAGAAGAGTAGGAGTTTGGTAGAGTTAGAGCTACTACTTGATTTAAGGGCAGTGACAACGAAAGTGCCCATGTAAAGCATACTTGCTCCTTACACTGAACTATTTGCCAACTTTATTGTAAAAATATATATAAAAATAATTAAACTGTCTTAATTCGACTTAATTATTCAACTTATGTAATTGTGAAATTGTAATTGCTCCTTAAGCAATTCAGATACAACTGTGTGTAGTGCTAGTTTAAAATGGGAATGGCATTAACAGAATGAATTAAGGGAATTGGATATGTCAGAATTAGGTCTTTAAAGTTTACTGGTGAAAAACTTAAGACTGATTAGCAGTTTCTTAAAGTATCATAACACAGTATACAAGGGTCCTTTTGAATTTAAAGCACAGCTAAATATATTAGTATGAATTGTAAACTGTTTAAAGATATCCTCTTCATCAGAGAGTAAAACCAAATTAGTTTAAACCAGACTGGTTTCATAATTTGTGCCTAATCTCATAGCTTCATGTTTTTAGAGTTTTTAAAAAATACAGTAAAGGTCAACATGAGGAATTTGAGGACATGAGAAGCCCTCATGTCTTGGAGGGGCAACTGATAAGACATCAGGAATATGCCTTTTCTCAAGAGGATTAAAACTGCTAGAAGCTTCAATGGCAATAAAAAGTTTTCCTGTATACTCTTATGCAGTGGGTTGACCTCAGCTACCAACTAAGCACTCACCACCTTCTTGCTCACTTCCTGCTGTAGCAGGAAAGGCAAAAGTGAGGAAAACTCATAGGTCAAGATAAAGCCAGCTTAATTAATAAAGGAGGAGAAAAACCTCAAACACAAATGATACAAAGGATCACCTCCCGCTGTAGACCAATGCCCAGCCAGTCTCTGAGCAATGGCAATTTTGGAAAGACTTACCCCAGGTTGCCCCAGGTTTTACTGCTGAGCATGATGTCATACAAAACTTGTCATTACAAACCTCAGTTTTATCTTTAGGTTAAAAACTCAAACAAATTAATGTTACATCTACGGTGAATTATCATATCATTTAAAACACATACATATTTTAGGACGTGAAAAAAAGCAAGGAAGTTAATATTTATTCTTTAAGTATGCTCTGAAGCTTAACATCACTGAACCTCTTATAATAGAGACAACAGAATGACAATTGATTAGATATGATTGAATTGCTAAAAATCTGAAAGCAAAGATCATCCTATATAACGTCCAGTTATGGTCAAACCATTAAAGGAAATCTTGATGTACCACAAGGATTAGTAAAAGGACATTTACGTCAGAATTTCCTAAAAAACTCTTTTCAGTACATACAAATAGAAAAGAAAAAAAAATATATTATTTAAAATAGACTCAAGATTGCTAGTTTAAAAGATGAAATTGAAAACAGTTGAGGGAAAGCTGGTGGGTAGCTTTGCAATACAAAAAGCAAAAATAGCTTCATTATTCAGAGCTGATGTGATAGTCTTTTCTTAGTCATATTTATATCTATGAGGACAATTTTGGAGCTTCTTTGATTTTGCAGTAGGAAATGCAACTAGGTCACAAGATATAAAATTTCATTTACTTCTATTTTAAACAAGAAACTTGTGTTTGATTCAAGTACATCTTCCAGGAAGAAATCCTGTTTTGACCTGAAGACACCAAGGGATGAAAACTGCTCTTTCTCTTCCTGATAGATTCTAATGAGTTACAGTTCTGAGTGTTCTTTGAATACTTTGTTCTTTGCTGGTTCTTGTTATGCTCTTGTCTGCTAGATAAAATAAATCTTCTAATACATGGCAACTCTTTCTTGTAAAATTACTTTAGCTCAAATAAGTCAGTCTTTTTATTTTGCTTTGTTCTGTCTTTAAGATAGAATACTGTTTTCTACTACTATGGCTAGAAGGCCTTTTTAAATACATGTGAAAAATACTAAATTCTGTAATCTAAAAAAATCTTAAAAAAATTTGTTGAAGAACAGCAACAGGAGAGCCATTTACTAGTAGTGTCACAAATGCTAAATACAAATATTATACCACTTATACCTCCGTGAATTGTACTAATCCTTGTTGCAAAGGCATCATGACAGTAAGTCACATTATTCTGTTTTCAACTTCTTTCTTTAAAAATACATTCCAGACTCATGAAAGATTCAATTTTCCATTCTGTAGATGTGGCAAACACACCGGTTCCAAACTTCTGACTCCCTTTGTCCCCATGCAAAATGAATTTGTTGGCTTGGACCCAGCATACTGATAGATTCTGTATTTCTGTGTCCCCTCTCAAGTTCTTCCCCACCCTGAAACTATTCACAAGACAGGATGTGAGGTATGAAGGGTGGGGAGACAGAGAAAGAGTTGAAACTGCAATGTTTATCAATAGTTTCAGTTACAAATACAAAGCATAGCACTGTACGGGCTGCTATGAAGAAAATTAATGTCCTACCAAGAACATCCACTGCAACCAGTTACTAGCAAAATACCTACAAAATGAGCCAATGATGAGGCATTAATTTTTAAATTGGAAATCACCAGTGTGACACTTGTATTCTGCCAGTAGACTCCTCTTCCCTGTATTTTTGCTCAATTATAGAAAAGATGGCCTTGTTTCAGCCACCTTCCTTTACAGAAGTTAATGTGTTTTATAGCTGTCTTACAAGAAAGAAAAAGCTTGAAAGCTGGAAATCATTGTTCAGTGCTGAGTATGATCCACTGTTACAAAGATTTTATGTAGCATCATTTTGTGGATCAGCAGGAATAAGAGTGAGATGCACTGCACTTGTGGTGATTTTTTGACTTCAAAACAGCATTACCAAAGTCACAGGTAGTGGAATTGCTCTTAGCATGTAATTTTTTCAGCCTTATGGGTTAGAAAAAGCACAGTAAATACAGTACTTAATATTCTGATATTTTTTTACTTTTTTTTTTTTTTTTAATACAGTAAATTAAGTTGCTTGGATCTGCCTCAAATTCTGTTGCCACAGTGGAAGAGTAGTTACCTGTGGGACATAATTGGTGCTCTTCACTACCATTTGGTAAACATGAACTGAAGAGGAAACACATAATTTCACTTCTTGAAGATTTGGGAGCTTTCAGCACAAGAGAAGCAACACCTTCAGATTGCTAGCTAGACAGAAACATCTCTAAAGAAAAGGAAGTTGCAGAGGAATATATTTTTTTATATATAGTGTTGGTTGATTTCTTATAATTTGCATTTTTATTCAATGGGTTCTTAACCGTCTTTGCAGTTATTTGTGTTCTAGGTCACACCCAAAGCCAGAGATAGACACATTAAGTGGTGTTTAATTTAAATGTATAAGCTTTCTAATCACACCATTAGGAAGTAGAGGAGTAGTTAATCTTAACCTATCCATTTTAGTAGTCGGTATGTAAGGCCCCATCATGACAGCATCTGAGTGTCTCCTTATCTCTATTGTAATCATTCTCACAACATTTTAACGAGGTAGAACTGAGACAGAAAGAGCTAAAGGCCAAAGCCATAAAGAATTGTGTCTTAGATTCTTAAAGATACTTTCTTCTCTCTCTGTAGGAATTAAATGTGCATTTCTTAAATATCTAAAATGTAAATGAATGAACAGTCTGTAGCTTTTTCATGAAAATGCTGTGGAAATACGCTCATTTCTTAAGTGTAGGAAGACACTCCTGAATCCATTGTTAGACCTGGGAGTTTTGGGTTTTCTCTGGGTTGTGGTAATGTAGACTTCTGATCTATGTTCTGAGGACTGTTCCCATGCTTTATAGTAAAATGCAATTGGATACAATTGCATTTCCCTTCCACTCATTATCCTAACACTTTTTAGGAGCAAAATATTTTGATTTTATATTAGCTGAAGGTGAAATACTGTAGAAAAATTACACATTTCTCAAGTTGCTGAGAAATTATTTAGGTTCTAATAGAGGATGCTTTATCTTGAGAAATCCAGGAGACCTTTAGAGATTTTTAAATCAGTTACGGTTTATATTGTATAAAGATGGTGATTAGCATCCTAACTTGTACATTCGGAAAATAAATTAAATAATAGTGAAAATTAGCTTCTTCTTTCCTACATTTTGAAAATGTAATTAATTCAATAGGCATAGATGTTTTGAAATTCTTTCTGAGAACCCCACTCCACAAATTTCCCATGCATTATTTAGAAGTAATTAGGAGTCCATTGGGAGCAAAGTGTCTTAACAAGTATTATATACATGACACTATTTTAAAACAAAATGCTTACTTTTATGTAAGTAGAATGCTGGAAAATACAACACTATATTCATTAGTGAAATTTCAAGTAATAAAACCTTCAGAAAGTCTGTACAGGAGAAAGCATTCATAGAACTACAAGATGCTTGTGGGTTTTTTTCTACTCTATAAAAAAATATATCAAGGGGGTTAATTCTTCAGCTTTTTCTTTTGCTTGAAACCTTTTCTGGAGTCTTTTCTATATGGTACTACAGTTATTAACCAAGCATCTAGCTGGCAATTATGTCTTCATTCTGAAAGAGTTGTTTTGGACTAAAAGAGGTTTAAACTGGTAATTACCATGATCAATCTCATTACATCCACCACGTTAATGGCAAAACAGATACTGTAAATATTTCAGAAATAAATCAAAGGTAGCTATTAAGAAATAGTTGCTTAAGTCCATGTATATACCATCTCCAATTGCGCTATCTCTTTCACAGTTTGCAGAGGAATGCTGGGTTTGAGAAATTAACATAGGAGTGCTTTGAGTAGAAAGAGATCTGTCTGGCTTAGATGCCTGTCACCAAAATATCAAAAGCTTAGAACTTGTTTAACAATCTATGGGAACAGTTTAAGTGCTTCTCAAGTTATAAATTCCATATACATATGACAACAGGGAAAAATGGGAAATATGAAAGTCTACATTCACTTGCAGTTCAATCTGCCTAGACTTCCGAGAAGGATCTTATGAAAGGAAATACTGCTGTTTGCAAGACTGTTGCCTGTCTTCTGCTTTCTAGTGACATAGTGGAACCATCCAAAGGCTCTCTAAACCAGCATATCATGAGAAATCTTGGCTGAAAACCACGTTGTAATCCAGAATGCAAGAACCACATTGTCAGCAGGAACATCAGGAAAGAATTTGGTTTTATTCTAGTGAAAAGAACACCTACTAGGAAATACCTCATGTTTCCACAGAATTACTTTGGTTGGAAAAGACCTTCAATATCATTCCCACTAAAAGAATAGATCAGAAGAACAGACTAGAATCTAGAATTCTTTCATGGTATGTAAGACCATGTTCTATAGCATCTTCCATTGGTCAGTGGCAGATTGATCTGACTTCACAAAAGAGAAGAGCCAGTAAATTATACACATATTTCTGAGGTTGATGTATTCTACTAATTGTCTGACTATCTACTCTTCCCAGTCCCCTTGCAACGTTGATGTGCTGGCTGACTGAATCTTTCACTGAAAAGATTATTGCACATTATATCATATGAAAAATTTCATATATACCCAGTGAAATTTATGTGGTGAAATGCATAGGCAGAATCCTGAGTTTGTATAAATTAGAACTTAGTGAGTTTTTCTTTGATCAGATAAAAAATATCAAAACCTTGGTCAGGAAAAAAAACCCAACAAAAAAAAACCAAACAAACCAATTTAAAAAACCCACAAACAAAACAGCAACAAGTGACAAAAACCTCTATATCTTTTCAATATGCAGAGAACATCTCAGAGAGCATGATATTGCTGTATAATTTAGTCATTTTTCCCAGTACTGTTCATGTATTGAGGAGATACCAGCAGCATATTAACAAGTGGATTTGGTGTGTGGGCTGTTAGAAGAAGTTCAGAATTTCTACTTGAAAACATTCAGATGTTTTTTGGTAATTATATGAAATCCTTAGGGGATACCCACCAGGAGATTTTCAGGAGCAGTTTAGAATGTTTTAAGGCTGATTGAGTTGAAGAGTAAACTCTTCATTGCTTCTAATGAAAGCACAGATAAAACAACACAGACTCAGCAAAATCCCAACCTGAATTAATAGCATAGGCTTCTTTCTAGACAATCTTAAACTAAAAGAGAAAATAGCTTCATTGTGAAGAAGCCAAAGTGGAGGATATATTTTCCTTACCTTTTTTCCCAGTGATGAGGCCAATAGATTTCTTCTGTCACTCTCCAGCATCACAGTCTTAACTCTTTTACCTCTTTACCACCTCAACTCTCATCATTTTCACCAAGTGTGTTTATACTACACAATTTTCTCTCCACCTGAGAGACTCACTAGATCTTATAAAAAGATCTACTATTATAAAATTAAGGGTGCAGTTTAGCATTCAGCTGTCTGAAGTGTTAACATAAAAAGAGGAAGAAATAATTAGATGAAAGTCTGTTTAGTATCAGTTCTGGCATGGTGAATTAGTTTATTTTGATAGAGAATCCAGTAGACTAGTTTAGTCCTTTATGGATTTATGTAATTGCCTAACAGAATAGATGAAATATAGTCTAACTTCTGTTTTCTAAATCATGCCAACTGAATGAAACATCTTCAGACTTCTTGGCTATGACACATAAACTCTTCCTGTTTCATTCTTTGTCATTTGACACAGTCTTTCTGTGTCTGAGTGTCAGACCATTCCATCCACACAATTTCAAACTGATGTTTGAAATATCAACTGATGCTGAATAAGCCTAATGGCTTATTATTTTTCTTGTTTTCACTCTAGTTTTAACACTATTAAATGTTTTGTGTATCAAATAATCAGTCTCTTGGTAATTACTTGCAAATTATTTATGAATTATTGAACCACTGAAGTAATATTTTATGCAAAAATGCATGCATTTTATAATCACAAAAAATATAACAAGTTTGTTAACTTGTTTGGGGCCGAATTATGGCACCCAGTGTCTGTATTCTCCCTAGGACTGGTTACCAGATTGACTATAGTTAGAAGTGTTGGAAAAAACTCAGAAGTCAGGCCATTCTAACCATTTGAAAAACAAGATTATCTGTCACTCTTATTTTGTTACTCTAATTTAATCATTATTATTTTGCTTCTTTGAAAAGTATTGGCTTCCAGTACTCAATTAGCCCAGTTATTTGCTACTCACAGTGTACCCATTTGCTGCTCTTGGCACCCATGTGGTAGATAGCTGACAGAAAGTCCTGACAGAGATTTGGGGTTTATCTTGTGGAGTAAAGGGGAGAAGAAAAGATAAAATGCCACATCTGAATAATCTGTGCTGAGAAGGCTGCTGTCAACAACTTATTGAAATACATATTTTAGTGAAGGAAGTGGTTTAGTCAAAGCTTCAAGTATGGTTTGCTGGATAAACATCCCTAAATGGAAAAGGATATTTGGAACCCCCTACAAAATTACTCATCTGTATAAAATGGACAATACCATACATAGGAAGAAGGTAGAACAGTTTTAATTGCCTCTTCTCCCCACATCATGGGATGCTTCACACCACTTCCTCCATATTTACAAAGCAGACACAGTGTGTTCTGCCTGTCAGCTCCAATTCTACCTTGGATCTGTGTGAGACTCCTTATTGCTAATGGTCTGCCTTTCTTTCTGTAGCTGAGCAGTAATTCAATATGGAGTTGTCATACTGAGAGAGAATTGCATTTTGTTCCACTTAACATTGTTCTGACCCTTTAGCTCTGAAAGGGAGTAGAGAAATTTTGTTTTGGAACAAGCCAGCTTATTTACTTCTGGGAAGTGAATAATAAAACTTCTTTGAAAAGAAGGTAGAGAACTAAGATTCATCTCATTTTACTCAGAAATATTATCTTTAGTATAAAAAAAAAAAAAAAAAAAAAAAAAAAGTGGCAATACTCCAGAGATATAACCTGCAATAAATAGGTCAGTGACAGTATTGGCTGGCTTCTGATAAATCACCAGCATTGCTTAGCCTCTGAAAAGAGGGCTCTTCAATCTTTTGTTTACAAACTGAATTGATGTTAAAGATTAAAATCTCTAGATCTGTTATAAAAAGAAAAAGGACAAGAATTTGTAGAAGATAAGTATGAGGAGCAATCAGACCAGAAATACCTTTTTTCTGATTATTGTGTTATAAGTCATTACTATATTCATAGTGACTTCATATGACTTTAAAGGGTATAGTTCTCAGGGGCTTTCTTTGGGGGGGCTGGACTTGGTGATCTTTCAAAGTCCCTTCCAGCCCCTAACTCTCTGTGATTCTGTGATACACTGTCACATTATATATTTAGGCATCTCAAAAGAGCAGGCCCTTGATTTTTTGTAAAACCTACCCCTGATCTCTTAAAGTTTTCATGCACTGACTGCAATATAAACAAGAGGAAAAATTAATGCAATCCCATGTGAATTCTCTTGAGCAAGAAATGTTGTTTATCACAGGATTCCTTGGCAACAAAAATATAAATTAGAAATATATACTGAAGGAACATAAGCTATCCCTTGCTATTGTTGATTTTCTGTCAAGCCCCAGCTGATCAATAACTGTCCATGGTGTACATGAACCTGCTTCCAGTTCACTGGTGTCAGAATTCTGGGCTTCAGATACACTACAACAGCAAGGAACTCTGCATGAGCACATCAATAGACATATGATTGATAAAGCTGCCATACTAAAGCTTTTGCCCATCAAATTGAAAATGATAGTTTGCCAGCAGTTTGCCACTACTCCAGCTTATTTAACCAGTTCTTGTCTTCAGTGTAGACAACATGCTTGCATGAAAAATACTAAAGCAAAAACCAGGTGAGATGTTTTAACTCATGAACTACATGAATCAACAACAACTTTTCTGTAAGGCTGACACGCAATCATGGTGTTATTCCTGGTCTTGAAAAATGAGTTTAGGTCAAAATACAGAACCTATGTTAATCTTTAAGAAGAAGCAAACTCTAGGAAACAGAACTTGTAAAGGAGGTATGGGAACTTGTGTGTGTCTTTCAGTCTTACTACTTTCTTGCTTCGGTATTCAAATATTCAACTGTATTTTGACCCGTACCTTGTGGCTGAGTGACCATCCATGGAGTTATTTAAAAGATGTTCATATGTGGCATTTGAGGACATGATATAGTGATGGACATGGCAGAATTAGGTTAACAATTGAACTCAATTATTTTAAAGGTCTTTTCCAACCTTTTTCAATGATTCTATGATTCTAAAGATCCAGCTATCCTTATGTCTCACTGTCAGAAGGAAATGGGTAATGTGCAGATGGTTTAATACAAAGTCTATAGCAGGCTATCAGTCTTTGAATTCTATTGTCTTTACGTCTTAAAGGTTTTAGTTAAAGCATTTCTTTTAACATGGATTTCTTTAAATCTTTAAATCTTTTTTAAATCCTCTTTTTTATCCTTAATCTATTTCTAATCTCTTTGATTTTGAATCTACCTTCTCATTTTTGGGAAAAGTTAAATGTATCTTTGTTCCATCTGGAGGTTTCCCTTCTATAACAGTTACATTATGTGAACAAGATACAACCATACAGAATATTGCTGCCTTTGATGTTAAACACAATTTGAATATTGTGTGGATATAAATATAGCCAGTTATATGACCTTTCACTTCTAATGGTGTATATATATGAGTTCACTACACCTTTTTTTAAAAAAATCACAGATCCTTAGTTAGATAATCTGATTATGAGACTCCGCTAGACTGTATTTTGGTAAGTAGAACTCCTATCAAGTACAGCATTCTATAAGAATGTTACAAATTAACTTGAAATTGACTCTTCATTTTTTCAAATATCAGTCTGATAGTATCACTATCAGTTTCTTCAAAACTTTACATTACATGTACTCTGGACTTAATGTAGTTAAAGTTCTAACCTGCATTATTTCTGTTTTCCTAGTAGTCACATTTTGTCTGTCATCTATTAAAACTCAAGTTAGTATGCTCTATTTAACAAATATTGGGGGTTTTATTTCAATTTTGTATTTATAAGTTGTTTTCTGCTACATGAATTTCAAAATAGTGAGAATAAAAGTGCTTTTTTTCTGGACGTCATATTTCATAAAAATAAAACTTTTCATATTAATCACTGCACTTGGGCCTCTGGTTTCTTCATGCATTGTCAAGAGTTCTGGCAGAAAATTTCAGTATTTAAACAAGTTCCAGTCTTTTACTCCTCTTCTATATTCAGCTGTGGGGGAAAGTTGCAGTACTAGCAACTGTCTTTTTTGGTTTTAGTCCTGGTTTTTATCACACACACTTGGGTCAACTTCACCTTTTACAGAGTTTCATGTTTAACACACTAGAAAAATATATAATCTGCAATGTGAAGTTTGCCAAAATAGTTATGAAGACTATTTCTGTAGTGTGCAAAATAGCAAATGCTCATGTTCCTTTTGCAACATTTTTCTTGTGCCTTCTATATTGACAGAACACTTCTATTAGAGACTGAACAAGCTTTCTAATCCTATTGGTATGCTCGACATCAGGTTCCAGTGCTTTTACCTCATGCTATTGAAAATTCCAGGCAGGTTATCTTCTACCATTAAAGTTTTCCAGATTTAAGTTCAAGCTTATAAGTCAAATATTTATAACTAAAAGAGCAGTGTCCTTAGTCTCTCATAACTCCTTTCCTGTCATTGTCACAAGTGGCTATCCTTTCATGGTGACCTCTGATAATCTGGGTCACATAAAAGGAAACAAAAAATTTGTTAAGAATTCATTCGACTTAGAGACATTCTCTGTGCATACTGATAGTAAGTTTAGATTAAGTTTTTAAAAGTGTATAAATAGAGATCTGCAGTATATACAGTGTGGCCTTGAGAACATGTTTACAAGCATCATTTGGAAACATCCATTATCTGATGCCTAGAGGGTGGGTGCTAGTCAACTTTATCAACAGAGATATCTCTAGATATGTTATTTCTTATATCTTTCTGCCATACTAGACTAGATCTTCAGGTAGAAGATAATGAGACCTGTGAGTCAAAGTTACAATTTAATTTACTATGTCCTCAAAACTGAATCCTCAGCATAAGAAATAATAAAATGATAGATACTAGCAGCTATAAAGAAAACAAACATCCAAATCTATTCTGGAGCTTGTAAATACAACTTATACTCACCATTACTTTGATATTTAGAAAAAAGTTCTTTGGAAAATTCTATTGCTTTTATTCCTTTTTGATTTACATTCTATTGATTTTACTCTCCTGGAAACCAGAATACATATGGGAAAATGTGAACTGAACATTAGCCATGGCACATATCCAGAAGTGGGAGATGATAAGCACTTCTGCATCTGTTAGCAAAAATAGCTAATATTTTAGCTGAGGCTGAATTTTAGCTGAGGCTGAATGTTTATTTCACTCACCTATAAATAACTCAGGCAAATAAGCAATTCTGAAGTAAAACTAAAATATTCCAGAAAGCAGAATGCAAAACACTTCCATATGACCAGCTTAACTGGCTAGTTACTTGAGTCAGTCAGAAGATGATGCAAACATTGCTTGCTTAAACAGCATATTGAGCTCCAAATTCATGCTGTGTCGTATTCACAATGATCTAAGCTTGCAGAAAGAAAAGTGTCAGCAGCAATGCTACTTACAGATTTAATACCTTGGTATATTTGCATAGTTATAGGAATATCAAATATCAAATCACGCATTGCACTTGTGACAGGAATCTTAAGCATCTGTGAGATCCAGTAATAAATATAAAATAAGAAACTATTTTATGCTTCAGATGCATCATATTTGAGAAAATATTGTCAATTGTTGACAGAAATTACCTTTCATAGCAGTTGGATAGTGCTCAAAGAAAAAGGACAATGTTTCCAAAATAGGAGAATGTTTCATAGGTTTGATATTTTTTTCCTATCCTTTCATATACGCAAAGAAAATATAAAACAAACTCAGCAAAGTGTACACACTTCTCATGGATAATTTAGATGCCCCCAGGTAAGCTTCTGGAGCTGTAAATTTTAGGTCATTACTTCACAACACAAGTTCTCAAACAAATGCCTCTGAAAAGCGTTCATTTGTTAATTATATCTTCGGACAGGGAAATTGTGGTTGGCTGTCCAGCATGAAATATAAATTCAGAAGGTTTATACATCTGGTAGGACCAAAATATTTTTCTAAGGCGCTTTGACAATTCAGGCACAATAACAACTTGGCACTTCGAGTTTCAGTTTACCATAGAAACTTAAAGCTGAGCTACAGCAAAAGCCCCAGAGAGGACCTGTTTATAAAGGTCCTGGAGTACTTTTCTTTCCTTCTGAGAAGATCAGAACACAAGGATTTTAGAATATGAATCCTTTGACAAGCTTGGTCTAAAGATTTTTAGCTTTTTAAAGATGTCTCAGAATGCTAAAATCAAAGCTAAGCTAAAATCAAAGTGATGGAGAAAGTACAGAGAAGGAAAAAGGTTTGTTAGGGATCTAGAGAACAGGTCTTATGAGGAGAGGCTGAAAGAGATGTGGCTGTTCAGCCCAGAGAAGAAGAGGTTGAGGGAAGACCTTATTCCTTACAACTTCCTGAAAGGAGGCTGTAGTCAGGTGGATGCTGGCTTATTGTCCCTAGTAAGGAGTGCTAGGACAAGAGGTAGTGGGTTAAAGTTGTGCCAGGGGAGGTTCAGATTAGATATTAGGAAATATTTCTTAACCAAAAGATTGGTGGAACATTGGAAGAGGTTGTATTGGAAGAGGTGGTCGAGTTGCCATCCCTAGATGTATTTAAAAAATGGGTAGATGTGGTGCTTTGGGATATGATATAGTGTTCAAAGTGGTGTAATACTGACAGTTGAACTAAAAGATCTTGAACTCAATGATGCACCCATTATGATTCTATGATTCTATGCCTTCTGTTTCAAAACCACTGCTTTTTGTCTGCAAAACCACTGCTTTTTTTGTCCGTCTTCTGTGAAGGGCCATTTATCACCTTTATCACAGAGTCCACAAGTTTAGGAACTCCTGACTCAAGTATGAACATCAGAAAGAACAATCTGGGGAATTAAAGGCCAGTAAAATTCACCTTGATACTTGAGAAAGTGATGGAGTAAATTGTTTTGGAAACCGTTTACAAACATACAAATGATAAGAATGTGTTGAGGAGTCACTAACACGGATTTATGAAGAGAAAATCTTGCCTAACCAATCTGATAATCTTAAATGAAATTACTGGCTTGGTGGATGACAGTAGACCAAGAGATACTCTGTTTGTCAACTATCAGGGCTCTCACTGACATTTACCAAGACATAATTGACAAGCACATAAAATACAGACTAAACAAGTAAATAGGAAGGCAGATATAAAACTGGTTGAATTGCCTGGTTAAAAAAGTTATGGTCAACACCATGGAGACCATTTGTAAGCCAGCCAAAAAGTTTGTAAATGAGAGTGGGAGAAGAGGCTGATAGAACATCTTTACCATTTAGAGGGACCTCAACAATCTGGAGAAATGGCCTGAGAGGAAACTCATGAAGTCCTGCACCTGAAGAATAATAACCTTGTGCAAAAGTACAGGCTGAGGAAACTTGACTAGAAAACACCTCTGCAGAAAAGAATTGTGGATTTTGGTGGACAACAAATTAATCACAAGTCAGCAATATGCTCCTGTGGCAGATTGCTTCCTGCCTTTAGGGCTGCAATAGACAGCTCAGCCTTAGTGAGGAATATCAGAAGTGTTGTGTCCAATGCTGGGCTTCCAATTCAAGAGATGCAATGAAAAACTGAAGCAAATCCAGTGAAGGGTCATGAAGGTCTCTGAAGGACTGGAACATCTGTCACATGGAGACAGGATGAAAGAGCTGGGCTTTACATTAGAAGTTCTTGAGAGAGCTTGATAATTGTTTCCCTCTTTTTCCTTTTTCTTCCTTTTTTTTTTTTATTATTTCACCTGAGATGCCAAAGTGTGCTGCAAAAGTTCTTTTTTGGCCTCAGATTTGTGCAAATAACAATAAAAATCAAAACTCAGACACCCACTTACACAGGACAGAAATTGATATGAAGTATGTTGTGCTTTTAATTTAGATAATCTCCTGAGTGGCAACTGAGTCTCCTCAATTAATTTTCTTTAAAAGAGTGCCACAACTACAGACAATGAAGTATTTTCTTTCTTTTCAATTTAAATAGATCTTGATGTTACCTCAGAGTGGAAAACTTCTCAGGCACCAGGAAAACACTATCAAACCATTAGAAGCAGTTCTAATATGAGGGCATCTTTATTGCTAATGTTCATGATCAAAAGCTGTTGAGGCAGAGCAGGCTTTGCTTAAATATTAAGAAGTAAATTTTAGCAGTGGAAGAGGCTTGGGAGCTCAGGGAATATGAGTTATTCCCACTCTTGCCTGGGGCAAGGCAATCTAAGATAAATGCTCCAGAAAATCTATTGAGCATGAGTATGAGAATGGAGCAGAGGCTGTAGAGGCAAGATAAATGAAATATTCCTTTGAATTCATTAAAGAGTCTTGGTGGCATTTTGACTTTTAACCTTCCTGATCTCCTGTACTATGATCTGTGGGAAGCTGCTGAAAGGAGCCTTTTAAAAATTGACTTTAATAATCAATACTTAAAGTCAGATTACCACAACGTTTTTGGAAATACAGATCAGTCATAGCTATATTCAAATTTAAAGATAAGAATTTATTGCATTAATCCAGTCTAAGACTTTCTAGAAAAATAAACTTGGTGTACTCATTCAAGACTCTATACTCCATATCAACTACATTCAATACACGAATTAATATGTGACACCAATGGCATTATAAGACTAAGATAAATATGTAAGTAGAAATAACCATGGTTGTTTAAAGTTTTACATAGTCTAAATTGCAAGGTCATTTCCATAGTGATAAAACCAAAGTTAAAAAAATAAATAAATTAAGACTATTCTTTTTATGTCTATACAACTATTAAAAATACACTCAGATTTTTTTTTCTTCCATGCTAAAAGCAACAGTCTGGATATTTTTTTCAAAAAAGGGAAAAGAATATGATATTTATCTAAAATGTCAAAGTGATTTATATAATAAGATTTGTGAAAACTTTCAGGATTTATTCATTACAAGTGCCATTCTAAATATGCAGGTCTCATATAATGTTTGTGTTTCCTAAAAGATAAGTGAATCACTTGAGGAAAGCTGCTAGCACATTTTGAAGAAATCTTTCAAAACATGCATTATTGCAAAAGAGCAAAAAATTTAATATGCTGGTGATCATGAATCAAAGAGATGCAGCTCAGTTTGCAGTAAGTGTTAAATCGTCATATGTTTTCCAAGAAATAATTTTTAAAATGTACTTATGATTTAGAAAGTTTGACTTCTTTTTTTCCAGGCATAGGAATGTGACCTTTTTTCATTCTTTATCCAAAAATACATAGGCAGTCTGCACACACATATCAAGCCTCAGAAGAGTCTAATTAAATTGGAAACTTTTGCTATATATATATTAAACAGATGTTTAAATGGAGAAGAAACTTACAAATACTGAACAGTAAGTCCATAGCAAACCCAGGAAATCAGCCTTCAAACTTTGTACAAAACCCCATTTCAAGCAAATTTTTATGTTCACCTCATATTGATGAGGTATTTCTATGCAGATGTGACCAGAAAACCAGATAAACAGCCTATTTTTTAATTAAAATCAAATATTTTGTCATCATTATTTTTTTTAGAAATAATCAGTAATTATCCCTTTTTACATCCTTAAACTTAGTTCCACATTGGAAAATGTCAGTTCCATGGTCTCAAAAGACCAAGTGAGAATGATTTCTGGAGGCTTATAGGTTTCATTCACCATGTCATACAGCAGCTTTCCTCTGAGCCCACACTTAAGTAAATTGAATTTACAGTTATTAGTCTATTATTAAGAGAATTTGGAAAGGGTGTAGTCTTCCAGACATAAAACATGATTTGATATATACCTTCATAACTTGCTTTTATAATCAGCAAAACCTTTTGAACTACTACTACCTTGAGTTCAAGATCTGATTAGAAACAATGTTTTCTTGTCAAAATATCACATATTCTGCTCACTTTCAAGAGTCTAGGCTTGCTTAACTCAGTTTCTTCACATTTCTTCTTTCAGGTGAACTTGTTTTTAGATTCCCCATACTGAATATACACGAGTCTGTCTGGAGGAAAAAGAAATAGTTTTCTTAACCTTAGCAGCTGTCTTGAGAGTCTTATCTGTACCCTCCCCATCTTGATTCTTGTTTGCTTCTCTCTTGAGCTCTAGTGATTTACTAGTTTGGAGGATTAGTGGAAGAAAATTGTGGCTGAAATCATTACCTCAGTTAATCTGTGCAGCATAAGTATTGTGCACAGGTTTCAGAAGCTGAGTCAAACCAGAATTCAGGTTCATAAGTCGGAATACAGAGAATATTAAGGTGTTAAAGATCAGTGTTTTAAAGCTAAATTACATTTCCCGCAGACTTATAATTCTGGATCAAAGTTTACAAGGTAGAGGGTGCTTTGAGACAATAAGACATTCTGAGAAATTCTTAATGTGAAATGGTTACTTTTGAATATTTTGCATATTCTTCATACTGAAAGCAATATTTTGAATACCTAGCTACTACATGGTAAGACATTGTGAGAAAGAGGAAGGATCCCAACTCTTCCCGAAAGTCATCTCTGTTCTCCCTGTGCATAGAAGATCATGAATAGCAACCCCTGGAAACCAGTTTATTTGCAAATATGAAAAAGTGCCAAAAGAAATATTGTCCAACTTGCAGAGGAAACCTGGGGAAGAATACTCTTCATGCAAATTCCAAGCTAAAAAAACAAACTGAGGATACGGGAAACAAATGAGGCTTTAAAGCATCTTCCTCTCTGAATTCCAGCACATTGTGAAAGATAAACTCTTATAATGAGCACAATGCATGCTGCTCAAAGTAATAGTTCAGAACTGGTTTATGGCAGTAAAATCTGTCTTAGTGTAGGGCAACTAGGTAGTTCTCCATTCAACCACTATGTGAAAATTATTCCTCTAAGCAAGTGGCAAGATCTCCTGTTTATTTCTCCTAATACATTTTGCTTCTTTTCTACTTTGATGAGAAATTTCTTACTGAAAATAGGACATCAGAGTGTTTTAAGGCACATAGTATTTGAACACATTTGGTTAGAAGTTAGTATTTTAATGTTGCTTTAGAAGGAAAGTGAAATGAAATTCTGATTGACTCTGCTCTTTGGTGTCTCTGCCACCATGCATTTATGGAGCTGGGAGGTGTTAAAGATAGGCAGTTGGTTCTGAACGGGTTTGGTGGTTTGAGGTACTTATTTCATTAATAGTTTGTGCAGGAAATATTTCTAGATGGAGCAGAAAGAGACTCAAAATGGATAAGTAGGCTATTCAAAGAGAACATCAAAAGTTATTGTCATGCATCTTATTTAGTTGAATTATGAACCTCTTCCATTTTTGCTACGTTAATTATAAATTATGTTGATGTGACTTTACATCACAGGGAAGCATGTCAAGGACTGACAATTACATTTTATATTCTAAAAGGAAACAAAAGCAAATTTAATAGAACTAAACAGAGTATAATAAGATGATGGGTCAGATATCTCTTGATGCCTGTACATAGTTACACTTTAGGCTGGTCTACTTCTACAGTTATGCTGCCTAAGAGGAATAAAGCCTAATTTCTTTCATGTGTCATGTACTTAAAATAAATGATAAAACATTATCAGAAAGTAAAAGTTTTATTTGCACAAAAGTCATTCCAAGGAGAGGAGTCCAATATACCATCTGAGATAAAGACTGCAGTCCTGATTCTTGAACTTTTGCATGCAGCGACACCTTCTCCTTATGCAGTTCTACTGGTTAAGTTACTTTGATTTGTTCTTTTGTAAATTTTTCACTGCAGCTCTGCTCCATGAGAGAAAAAATATTACCTTGCTGGGTAGTATATAGGAATATAGTAACAATATAACTCATGTATTTGTAGCTTTACAAAGTGAAAGAATGCTAAAAAATTTAATACCAAATTTATGATGAGGCTGAAGTATTGAGGTCCTAATTTTTGAAACAACTTATATTTTTTTGTTAATAAACAAACTGGTGCCTGGAATAAGTATAAAATGTATGTCTCTGCACAGCAGAAGTGTATTTGGTCCAGTTCTGCTAACAGTGTATGGTGATTTTGGTTGACAAGCCTACATTGCTCTGCCAGTGCTCTTATGCCTAAAACACAGATGGTAGTGGAGCAGAGCAGTGCTCTTTAATAAAATGTCAGTAAGTCACTGGAGAGAAGATACCTTTGAAAATCTACAGAAAAAGGCTGTGTCTGTTTCTTACGCAGAAAAGTTGTCCCTGTATATGTCTTCAGAAGCACTTGTTTCTCCTGGTTATTTAGGAAGTTAAAGATGATCTCATTAGATGAAAAACAGGGGCATGCCTTTTCCTCTTAGTACTATAATTTTGTCGTATCAAGCCTCTTCCTTTTTCTTCTGTAGCTTATTTTTGTACTGAGGATATTTTTCCTTGGGGTGTTTTATCAGTATTAAGTGTAACTCTTCAGATAAATTTACTTTTGGCATATAGTAGAGAGCTTGTACCTGCTATTCCCATTTGTGCTATAGTTGAAGAAAATGGATGCTTCACCTTCGCTCAGTCTGTCACATTTGTACTACTGTTCATTCCTCCAGCTACGGAGTTAAAATATTTTTATAAGTAACCCTCAGTTTGATACAGATACTGGGATTTTGCTTAGCTTCCAATTATCTCCTATAAAAAACATTTGGATGAAGACAACTTGTCCAGTACAATTCAGGTTTTCTTAAGGATAACAAGTCCTTTCTAATAATTCTTAAAGTACTAGCTGACAGAAATTTATATTAATGTTATAATATTTATTATATATAATATAAAATATATTCATTTAAAATAATGTGTATATTGACATTGTTATTATAAATTATTATTACATAAGACAAAAGCCAAAACAGCATTATCAAGGCACTCAGCAACAATACCCTACATAACTGCTCATTTAATCTCTGTTTTCTAAGTCGTGCACAACACTTCAAAAAAATCAAAGCATTTTGCATAGCTTAAAACTTCATGTGGTTTACTCGGTGATATTAAAAAACATATTGCTATGCCATTCTTAGACCAATGTAGAACAGATTTTTGATATACTTGTGTTTGGAAAGTAAGTAGGAATAATCAAACTTAAAGAAAGATCTTTTGGAGTACTATAAAACATGCCTTCAAGAACTCAGTTTTCTTAAGTTGTTTTCTCTTGCAGACACAGAGAAATCTCCAGAGGATAAACATGTCCCCAGGAATTAAGGAAAAAGTTACTGAATTGTCTGAAAATAGCACATCAGATAATGTGCTGAACTCCACACAACTTGTGCAGAGACAGCTTCCTACCTTGAAGGGGGAATAAATATGCCTACAAGACAAACCTAACTCTTTTAATTTAATTTTAAAACCCTGAAGTTTCAGAGCAGAGCAAAACAAGCAGGCCTAGAGACGTTACCTGGTATCCTGACCAGTGTCGAGTCTAGAGGGTCACTGTTAGGCTACTGCAGGCAAGAGCAATTATCCTGTCAGCTCACTCTCCTGTGACTGACCCAATGGCTGGAGGTAGATGTTAAAGTTTCAGGCACAAGAAGTGATTAAACCCACCCTGCTTGTGTTAGCACATTTTTCCAGTTCAGCCAATGAGAAATTTATTCCCAAAATGTTTGCTGTATCTTTTTAGCAAGAGATTACAAAGGAATATCTCATTTAGTTTTTATGCCAAATCTGCTATTTTCTCTGTATTTACTATTTCTCCTCTTATATGTTATAGCTCTAAATTATGCATGCCTTGTTCTTAGCTTTCTTGTTGTCTGGAGATTTGACTTTTATCTCCAGTCACATTGTCAGTTCTTCTCTGAATCCCTTCTGTAGTCAGTGATCTGCTACCCTTTGGCCCCAGTTTAATTTCCAAACAGGCTTCACATATAGTCCATGTAATTTGCACTCTGTCTCTGAGATTACAAAAGCATGGGTCCAAGTTGCAGTACTCACAGCCAGAGGAAATCTTTGTGCTTTAAAAGGCTTGCCAGCCCTATTTTTGCTTCTTCTTCTTAGGAAAAAATAGGAAAGAAAAATAGCTGTAGAGTTTAATGATAGAATAAGTCCTACCTGTAGATAACGCAGCACCCAGATGGCTTTTCCAATATGACACTGCTCTGATCCACTAAGAAACCAACTGAGTCTGCTCTTTCTGATGTCAACAGTAAGATTAATTTCAGAAGCCATGTTCTAAATAAATACTGGTAAAATTATCATTTTAAATACCTCATAACCTTTCTCATTTCATTAATCTGCATGTTATTCAATCCACACTAAAAATTGGCAATTACTTTCCACTTCTCAACAAAGATTAAATGTGAGTGTTTTAGTGACATTTTAAATTATTAAACTATATTTTTTAAAAAACATACATTAGAGTGTGTATCATGCTATCAAATACAACAAATAGTAGAATTTTAATTGTCAAAATAAATGAGCAATCATATTTTAATGATGTTCATTATCCATGTTATTTAAAATGATCCTTGTTATTTAAAATGTTATCCTTGACACTTAAAATGTTTTTGTTTGCTAATACAACAAACTTCAATATTTTATGGTCTTCCAGACACTGGCTGTCATAACTTTAAGAAGATATTATAATTATTGCTATAATCAGTGTACTATTTAACAGACTACAAAATCTAGCTTATGTTACTGCTTATACTCTCATTTAAGTAAGATTCCAGGTATGTAGTAAAATTAGACAATTAAAATCTAATCTAGAAATCTTTATTCTCTCAAGAAGTTCTTACTGACATGAGTTCTTTTGATGATGCTACCTACAGTTGTCAAATTTGTCAACAATCCCTAAAGATCACCTGGGGAACAAGCAGGAGACCTTTCAAAAGGAAAGAATTTTTACAGTAGCTTTTAATATTGCACATGAAAAGGGCATAAAAGTTCCACCATTCAGAAGGCAGTTAATTAGCAAATTTCACAGAAAATCACTCTTCTTTCACAACATTGCAGTGGTATTATTTCTACCAGACTATTCAGCTAAAATAAGAAAGGGTTTCAAGTCCTTGGATATGTACATGCACTGACTTTGCCATTTGCCTATGTGCAGATACCTTTACTCTGGGAAACATGTATTTGCAGAACTTCCCTTGAAAAAAGAAGGCAGAAGCTTTCAGAACAGCTACAGTACTGAGCTTTGCCTTTCAATTTATAAGGACAAACCTATGTCTAGTCAGACTAAACTTTGCATAGTAACTTATCCCCTTCTTAGATACTGCTGCAGAAAGCATACAGAACAGTTAAAGCACAAGACAGTGGTGTTTCCTGATCAATTCCAGGGACTTTAAGTATTTCTCAAAACAGAATTTTTAAATTCATGTTGAATATAATTTGGTGGATTTCTTTTCTTGTATTTTTCTCTTGTACTTCTACTGCTTTACACAGAAGAGGTTTTTTCTTATTTAGTTTTGACATTGATCTTAGTTTCATTCATTTTCTGGTACCTTTGTTTCTTAGGAGGCACCATTCTTCAGTTCCAGCAGCTTACCATGACTTCTGCTTTGAAATACATGAGCTAGTGCCTGTCTCTGTGTAGCTCAACATAGACATTTCTCCTTTCTTAATATTTTTGTAACCTCTTCTCATATTTATCATTTACCCATGACTCTGATATGTCTAGGATACTGGGAAAAATTAGGAAAAGAACAGGAAGAAGTTGGATGTTCTGTAGGATGCAGGAATTTTATCATTTATAATGTCTATTAATATGTTTGCCTACACCATGTGTTTAACAAAAGCAAAGTGAAGAGACTGACCAACCTGGTTAGGAAAGCTTTAAAACGAGAGTAATGGGGTGAGAGAAATGGCAATGTGCAATCAAGTGAGGAAGTAATGAACCAGGTTTTCATAAAAAGGAAGCAGTATGATGAGGACATAAAATACCTCCTGATCAAAAGAACAGGGAAGAAGGAGTCCCACATCAAGTGTATGCACACAAATGAAGAGGTGCTAAGAGAAGAGCCTAAGAGCTCTCCTTATTTTCCTGGGGAAGCAGCATGATTGCTTCTTTACTGTTGCTTCTCTGAAGGGCCAGTACACTGATACACAGAGCACAGGAAGAACACAGGAGAAGCTAGAGATCTGTGTGCAGGGCAGATGTAGCTGGGATCACAGAGATATGATAGTGTAGGATATAGTAGTTGGGATATGTCGGATATGTAGTTGGGATTCCAGATGTGTGATGTTGTATAGTGTCACATATGAAATGTTTTGACACAATTATGATTTAGCAGCAATTTAAGAATTAGTAAGTGGAAAAGTGAATTTCAGCAGCACGGAATCATTAGCCAATTTAAAAATTAACAAATGATTCAGTAGAATAAGTTATGTTTAAAACATCACCTTAATTACAGATTCAAGAACTACAAGATTCAAACTAACTTAACATAGAATATCCTAAACCAAAATATGTATGTACAGAAGCACAAAACATAAGAACACACAGACAGAAACATTTGGGTCCAGTGAAATACATAGACACCTACATTCTTCAAAGCAAGTATGTAGACACACAGATAGGTACAGAAGCAAGTAGAAGAGGCCAGCCTATAGTTAAAATGTCCTTCTTTGAATATGGTGTAAATACAATCCATTGGTATTCTTCAACTTATACTTGAGGAGGATGAGCTCAGCCTGGCCTTTGGTGTACTTTATTGACAGATGGTCCCCAAGAAGGTGTACCTGAGAGATTTTTCAGTTCAGAGGAGATTCCAGCCACAGCCCTCAGCAATCCAGGTGAGGTGTGTATCCCTTACAATAGATTTTTATAGGGTCTGAAATAATACAATTTTGTCAGGTACTTTTTCATTTCAGCCCAACTCTGATGGTCAAATACTCCAATTCTTTCTGCCAATTACATAGGCCTACAGGTCTCTAAATTTTAGAGTTCTGGTATCATTCCCTTTCTGGGCCGTGACCCAAGTGCAGACATGTTAGGCTGTCAGCAGGTGAATGATTGTTCTTACTTCATTCAGTCAAGGGAAAAGTGGCCCAAGGGTGGGGGGTGTTATAGGTAGGGAGCTGCATAGCCATACAGGGAAACTGCTTTTCTGGATATGATAAAGAATTTGTGAGGAACAAAAAGGCTTGGGGTTAGCTTTGGATGCAGTGACCATGAGATGGTGGAGTTCAATATCTTGAGAAAAAGGTAAAAGGCAAGCAGTAGAATTACAGTATTCAACACTGAGGGAGCAGATTTTGACCTGTTCATGGACCTTCTTTCAGGATTCCATGGGAGATGGTCATGGAGACAAAAGAGATCACCTCCCTCTTTTAGATTTCATCACCTTGAAGCTTGAGAATGGTCCATCCCAGTGAGCAGGAAATCAGCTCAAGGTGACAGGGGGCCTTTATGGATGAATAAGACTCTCCTGAAGAAACTGTCTTGAACAGGACAAGAAAGTGACTGGGAGATGATCAACAGTACGGACTTTAGAAAGGTGAAAACCTGCCCAATGAATCTGATAGCCTTTTTTGATGAAATAACTGGCTTGGTGGATAAGGAATATTTATCTTGACTTTGACCAGGTTTTTGTCACTGTTTGATATAATATTCCCACTGACAAACTGATGAAACACTAAGTAGATGGTGAGGTAAATTGAGAACTGGATGCACTCCTGGGCTTAAAGGACTGTGATTAGAAGCATGAAGTTCAGCTGGAAGCCAGTCACTATTGGTGTCCTCTAAGGACCAGAACTGTTTAATGTCTTCAGTAATGATCAGGATAATGGGACAGATTACACCCTCAGGAAGTTTGCAAATGAAACTAAGAGGAGTGGCTGATAGACAAGATGGATGTGCTGCCACCCAGAGGGACTGCAACAGGCTGGAGAAATAGATAAACAGGAACATCACAAAGTTCAAGAAAAGGGGAAATCTATGTTAACCTTATTAATTAGAATAAATTGATAATGAATCTGTTAATCAAAATTAGTTTGTAATGATAATTAAGGCATATCCATTTTCATGTAGGCATTTGAAATTAGTAGTAAAGAGCAAAAGCTTTGATAAGATAGAAAAGATTTCATAAAACAAGCCCTTTTTCAAAACCCCCTAATATGCTAGACCAATATTACTTTAAGAAAAAGGCTGTAAGTATGCAACAAAAAATCTTCATCTCTAATTTCTGTTAATTTTACACCTTCTATTATTTGTTACCACAAATTTGCTATTCTAGTTCCCCAACTATTTATTTTATCTGTTGTATTCATACACTTACCATCTTTTCTCTAGTAATATACAGAAGCCAAAATGTTTTCTAATTTCTACTGACAGTTGGTAGCCCCCCACAGCAATCTTATGTAAACCTGAGCACTATTCTGTGCTCTTTTGTAAAACTAATCTCATTCTCCTTTCTGGGAATTTGATCTTTGTTCACTCAAGTTGACAGAAGGCCTTCAAATATTAGAAATTATGAAGTATCAATAGGCATCCACCCATTCATAGTGTATTCTACAATGCATTCATGCATTGGATTACAAAACAGCATATGTTGATGTTTCTCAGTTCTTTTTTGTGTGAAATGAGAAGATATAAAATAGATATGGTACTATAGCCACTAAAATTGTCCATAATCCTGTACATTATAAAGGGATTTAATAATGGGTGACTTTCCTAACAGTTTATTATCTCTGGATGTGATTACAGTGTAATCTAATAAAACATGAAAAATATATTGACTAACTCTATGTTGAATATACAATCATAGCATCACAGAATCATAGAATGATTATGGTTGGAAGGGACCTTAAAAGTCATCAAGATCCGACTGCCCAGTATGGGCAGGGACAGCTCCTGCTAAACAAGGTTCCTCAAGGCTTCATCCAACGTGGCCTTAAACACTTCCAGCGAGGGACCATCAACAACCTCTATAGGCAACATATTCCAGCATCTTAGTACCTTCAAGGTAAAGAATTTTTCCTAATATTTAACCTAAATTTACCTTCTTTCAATTTAAAACCATTACCTCTTTTCCTGTCACACACACACATATACATAATAAATATAATAATATATATATATATGTAATATAATTCTCATCTTGGGGGAGAAACCATCCAGGCCATCTGTGAGAAGAAAAAATATGCAGTTTTGGGAAAACTGCCTGAGAAGATTAGGACTACAGACTTATAGAAAAGACGATTAAAGAGAAAACAAAGATGCTATTTTGATTTGCCTTTTAAATATATATATATATATATAAAATAATTAAAGCCATAGATATATTATATATTTTTCAGTGCTCCCTTTTTAGCACCCAAAGAGATTAATTCCATAGTTGCTTTCAATGAAAATAACAAGGACCACTAAAGTAAATCTGACAATCCAAGTAATTTATTACAAATGTTGTCCAGCTACTTAGAATACACTTACACTTTTTGTTTCTTTCTTTTTTTTAAGTTTTATTATCTGAAACCTTGTTTCAGATCAGAGACCATGTTACTTACTGCAAGACTGAAAAGTCAACATTTTGCTATCTGATCTGTCTTCCACTACACTGTGTTTTTGATGCACTTAATTTCCATGACTAATAATTTTTCATGTTCTTCTGAAGAAATGAGTAAGCTCCTGGCTCTTGTCTTGTAACACTTAAGTGTTCCATTATGCAGATTTTGACTGTTAAGATAGCATGAAATTGCTGTAACAGCTTCAGGTATGATCAGCTAAATTATTGTGAGTTTTTTAAGTTGCAGGTTTTTGTTTCTAAAGATATTTTACAAAAAAAGGACAGAGGGTAGATAACTATAATCCCTTTCTGTCAAAACAACAAACTAGTCAACCATTATGCTGAAACCTACCTCAGCCATGCTTGTTTTCTTGAACCATTAAGGGTGGGTTTTTTTTTATTCAGTGAGCATAAAACCACTTCCCTCAGTGCCAGGGAAGGTCATGGAGCAGCTGATCTTGAGTGTCATTATGCAGCACATGCAGGACAACCTGTTTATCAGGCTCAGTCAGCATGGGTTCATGAAAAGCAGATCCTGTTTGATGAATCATAGCATCTTAGAATGGTTTGGGTTAGAAGTGACCTTAAATATCATCTAGTTCCAACCCTCCTGCATGGGCAGGGACACCTCCCACTAGATCAGGTTGCTCAAGGCCCCATCCAACCTGGCCTTGAACACTTCCAGAGTGGGGGCATCCGCAGCTTCCTTGGGCAACTTGTTTCCGTGTCTTAACACCCTCATAGTAAAAAATTTCCTCCTCATATCTAATCTGTATCTCCCCTCTTCAAGTTTTAAACTTGGCACTGCTGACGCTGCACCTCAAATCCTGTGTTCAGTTCTGGGCTCCTCACTACAAGAAAAAACATCAAGGTTCTCGAAAGAGTCCAGACAAGGGAAAGAAACGTGGTGAAGGGTCTTTTGAGGAGAATCTGAGGAAACTGGGGTTTTTACTCTGAAGAAAAGGAGGTTGAGAGAAGTTATTGCTCTCTACAACTACCTGAAAGGAGGTTGTAGAGAGGTGGGTGCTTGTGTCTTCTGCTTCTTAACAGGACAAGAGTAAATGGCCTCAATTTATGCTCTTTCCTGAAAGGGTTCTTAAACACTATAATCAGCTGCCCAGGGAGGTGGTTGAATCACCATCCCTAGAGGTGTGTAAAAGATATGTAGAAGTGCTGCTTGGACTCAATGATCATAAAGGGCTTTTACAACAGAGAGATTCTGTGATGTTGTAAAAATATAATTTTATCCTGTTTAATAGGCTAGTTACATATGACATTTCATCCCCATTACATGTTATTATTTTGTAATTATTTACATATAACAATTTGTTATTAAGGTTGAAGAAAGGCCACAAGGGATAATTCTTCAGCATGCATAATGATATTCAATGTTTTGCTAAATTTCTCTTACAGAAATGCAGTTTCTCCAAACTTGCTTTCTACTCAAAACAGAAATACCCTCTATCCTTCAACAAAAGTATTTTCATTGCTCAGAAGTAGATGGGACATTCAAAATTTTTTGCAGTCTATCTAGGCAAAAAGTTCTAGGCACATTAAGACACTTAGGAGTCCTACCACTGTAACTCTTGAGTACTTCATTACTCCTGTAAGGTAAATCTTGGTTTTTAGTGAATTTTTTCTCAGGACCATGTAATGAACACCACAAATCAAATACTTTCAAATGCATTTTGAACTTTGAAGGGTAATATTTTCTTTGGAGTAGCTGAAAAAATCTTTTCTTTATAAGAAGTCAAACACACATGCAGTGAAGACAGAAAAAGAAATGAAAGAGTTTATGATTGTTCAAAGCTGACAGTGAAAAATACCTTTAATGTAACTGCCACCAGATTTTGTTTGGTTATGCAGGAAATTAAATAAGGGATAATAATTTCAACCTCATTGAAAGAATAAGTAAACCTTACCAGACAACAATATTACTTGCACAAAACTTCAAATTAAAATATTCTGAACTGGCTTAGAAGTAGTTCAGGAAAGTGATTGTGAAGATATGTTGAAAACCCTCAAAAAAACAATGAACTTCTACAGCTTTTTATCCTCTCTGTGAGCTGAAGCCTGGATGAAGAGTCAGTTAAGGAATTTTTTGAAAATACCCACAGACACTGACTACTGAATAAATGTCTACCAGTAATCAGTGACTTGGCAGCCATTTATAAATACAAAAGATGGACATGGTAGGGAAGACCCTCTGGCTACAAAATCACCTGTCACTCACATCCTCAAAATTTAGAATGTTTAGATCTTCCAATGCATCCAACCAATGCATCTCACAACAACTGATGAACAGCTGAGAGCAAACACAGCATAAACCACTCAGAGCTCCCCTGGTGTGACAGCAAGCAGCTCCTGAATCCTCTGAAAACCCATAGGAAAATGCTGTTTATCTTTTCTGTATCAGTAATGCATATATAGAAACTCCTCTTTTTTGTGTAATGTTACACAAATGTACCAGGTTGCTAGTGTGAATTTTGCTTGTTGCATTTGTTGTACATTGTTTCAATTATTTTTTTTTTTCTGTTTAATTAGGAGCTGATTGGTTGTTGACTTATGGTATAATATTTCACACCTTGTGAATTTGACAATATTCAGACCCCAGTGTTGTATCTACTCATGCACAAGGTGTGAATTATAGCTTCATTACTCACACACTGCCTTTTCTCATTGCTTACACATTATATTGAATCCAAACAAAAAGATTAATTGGTTTTAAGTTTTGTTTCTGTCAATTAAAACTCACTTTGAATGTTTCATAGTAATAGCTTGTCATGAAAATAATAAATTATTATAGAAAAACAATTCTGAATATATTTTGAAAGTGCACAGCTGCTGGCACAAGATGTCCAAAATCAAAGATTGGATTAATTAACCATGGTCAGCTCACTGACATTACAGCTGCACAAAGAGGTTTTTGGACAAAGATTAGCACCTCTGATTGGCAGTTCAGTTCTGTCTTTGGTAACCTATCTGAATAATAGCACTATGATAGCAATGTAATAATATTGCCCTCACTGAGGAATGATGACAGGTTCTAATTCTCAGTTTTAAAAGAAGCACAGGTAACTTGGAGAAAATATTTGAAGATATCTTTGTGACTATGTTCTTATAATCTACTTGGAAAATGCTAATTTAAACTTTTAGTATGTTTTGCTTCTATGCTGGTGTTGTTTTCCAATATTTCTGCTCCAAATATGAAACTAATTGTTTACTATGCTCATTGCATGCTACTTGACACTGTAATGCATTTTTGAAAACTGGCACAACCTCTTTGATTAAAAAGGGGGGATTATCATCCATTCTGTTGAATTTGTTTTAATGAACAACTGAGAAAACTGTAAATTTCACATAGGAAAAAATTGAAATATTTTAAACATAGAGGTTTTTAAAGCTTCACATTAAGTTCAAGGTTGGAAGAAGAAATGCATACCAGATTGTGTTAAGGACTTAGTACTTTCACAATTACAAACAAACAAACAAAAAACCTCTGTGAAGTTATTCTATAATTTCCTCAAAAATGTATTTTGAGCTAAATTTAAACTTTGCAAATGTTGAAAAATCCTGTGGGCTAAAAAGGAAACATCCTAACCTATTTTGACACACTTTCTGGTTGTTAAGAAAATAAACTCCAAAAACTTTATTTTATTTTCTTTATAAACAGGCGATATTTTTGAGGAAGGGGTATTCTATGTTTTTATATAGTTTGTTTTGCTTTGCAAATTCCCTATTAAATATGGAATTAGAAGTATAATTAAAAGACTACCTTCCTCAAATTTCTCCAATTTTAAAAATCTGGCAACTTTAACACAAGAAAAAGGAGTTTTGGGGTTTTTTGCACAAATTGGGGTTCATATTCTTAGATGTTCAGACATCCATCTCCACTGTGCTAGATGGCCAATCTTGTTTTTGGAAGCAAATCATGTGCATTGGATCAATGGATTTTCTCCTGTGTTTGAGATCTCTGTTCTCCTGTGTGCAGCCGTAATTTGCGTCAGGTCCAGGACCTGTACTCTGCTGGTCTCCTTTCCCCATACCCTTAGAATGTTGAACTCCCCTACTCCATGCTGTCACTGTGTCATATCACCAAGAAATTCTTCCTTTTTCATGAGCAGAACACATGAGTATTGATGGGGCAAGGATGGGACCAGCTTCTTACATCAGTTAAAGCAATTTACATCAGAGGTGTTATGTCCAGTTTTTGATCACCTTGTACCTCTTGTTCAAACCGTGTCACCTTATCTTGCTTGCTGCAAGGACACTTCAGTGGGGAACAGTATTCTAGCAGTTTTTCCAGTGCTATATTGAGAGACAAAATCATTTTGGTATTACTCAATGTATGTATGAAGGCTGCACAAGGGCCCTTCACTGCATCATTGTGATAAAAGGTCATGCTGAGGTGATCAGCTACAGTGACTCCTAAATCCTTCTGTGAATCACTACTTTTCGAAACAAAATGTCATTATGGATTTATAATAGTCATGCATCATTCTCAGTGATAAATTACACATTTACTGAAATAATGGAGCTTCTGTTTGTCTACCATTGAAGCTAGAAGGGTTTTTCATTACCTTAAATCATGATCCGATTTTATTAGATATAAATATAAAAATCTCTAGTTTACAGTAACCAAGCCACATTCTCAGCTGTTGTAAAGCAATGTGACTTGCTTTTTACCTCAGAGGATGATCTATTCCACACACTGCAGTTTCTTAAATGAAACAGAAGGAAGACATCTATACTATATGAATTATTGTCTATACTAGGTGAAATAAATTAAGGTTTATATAATATATAATATATAGTATATAGTATATAATATAGGATAGTATACAATATACAGTATACAATGTATAATATATAATTAATACACAATACATGGCATATGATCTATAATACATAATTAATATATAATAATATATAATATATAATATATAATATATAGTAAGTAAAATTTAATACCTAATATAACAATTATGTAACACAATATAACATAATTAATATAATGTAATATCATATAATAAATATAACATAACAAAATTACATAGCATGATTAATGTAATGTAATGTAATATATAATTGATATAATAAAAAATGAACTCATAATTCTTTGGAAAATGATGAGTCATTTAGATGTGCTAGTTACATAGAAGTTAAAACATTATTCTTACAATCGAAACGCTTAATTCTATGAGAGATGACATGGATGTAAGGCCATTGTTGCTCTGAGACTTCATTCACTTGCATGAATCCCCCTTTTCTGCACTCCTACTCCTTTCTCCCCATAAATACATACACGTTTTCTCTAAGCCTTTATTTTTCCTATAGTGGACTCTTGTGATTCTCCCATTTTGAGTCAGAAGGAAGATCAAGTACATTTTCCTGAGCAGGCTGGACTACCTGAGTAGGCTAGCACATACTCAGGTATGTGCTGCTCATCATTTAATGACTGTATGAATGCAATAGGCTTTAAAACTCATTCTTAAAAGATCATTCAAGATCACACTCAGGCTGATGCACAAGAGGATGTCATCTGATCGGTTTCTTGTTTTTCTTTTTTCTGAAGACAGAGGCTGTTTGTAAAGCTTCTGCTTGCTGAACATACTTCTTTTCCTCTGCAAAACTGAGTAAGGGCTTCCTTGGTCCACCACGAAGAGAACAAAATGAAGTGAACCAGGAGGAGGTCTGTGGCATAGCTGGAGAACTGCTGTGTTCCTGAGGGAGTGAGCAGATCAGTTGAGAGGTGAAGGAAATGTTGAAGAAGAAACACATCTTGGTACAGTTCATTCTTTGTGTTTGTAGATGGAATGTGATGTTAAGTCCTGGAGCCAATACCATATGGAGAATGTAGGCAAGATTACACCTATCATAACCTGCTGTTTTATTCAAATATCTGTTTGGAGGCACAGAAAGGAAGAGCAAAGCAATCATGCCTCCTGCATGTATCTTGCCCAGTAGTCTGGCATTTTTATTGTTACTGCTGTGAAGCAGCCTAGATTTGATCCTTTATAATATTTCTAATATTCATGAGCTCACAGAAGCATGTCTGACTTTGTGCAGGTCCCCCAGCTCCTGACAAATGACATCACCTTCATTCCCTCTTCTCAGAGAATCTTCTGTTGGCCTAAATCCTGATGCTTTTCTGAGCCTGATTAGACCTTTATGGATAAATCAGAAGAAGCCAGAGTGGTAAAGTTCTGCATGTAAGCAGACTTTTCCTGAATTAATTCTGTAAAAATTTCATTAAATATCGTCCTATGCAGATCAATCTCTTTCCAATATTCAGACACATTTATATATCTGTATCATATTCAGAAATAATATCTTTAATTCATATCTTTACAATATTTTCCATGAGTTTCCCTCAATAGTATGATTCATTTCTCTCTTCTTTTCTTATTATGCCAAAAATTGACACAAATTCAGCTTTCTGTGCTGCTGGAGCTGTTCGGTAGTTGTTTCTCCATGGAGATCTATACACATTACTGGAAATGAAAAAGTTGCTCCTGCTTTTCAAGCAGGAAAACTTTTGCTCACTGACCTGCAAATGCTACAGAAAAATCTATTTTAAATTGAATGTTGATCCAAATAAGAAAAGACTGTACCACATGACATGAAAAAGAAGCACTCGTCATCCAATTATTAATTCTTTGCTAAACTCAGTCCATCTTGCCTTCTGCAATTGTGCAGTGAACACAAAAGCAACTGACTCTCATTAGCCATGGAATCAGGGTAAAATTATAGCAACAATTACAATGCTAAATCCTGACCTTTCTGCTGCAGGGCAGGACTGCTTTGTCCTTATGCTTATAATGTTAGGGATAAGAAGATGCAATAAATTACCTTGGCTTCCATTATAGACACAAGTAATGATAAAGAAATAAGGAACAGACACAAAATGTTCTGAATAAAAATGCTTGCTTCCTACTGTAAGATTCTTCAGGGCATGTTGCCTGAATGTGCTGTGGGAGCCACTTTTCTGCTCTTCCAAGCAGGAACAAAATGTATTGTTACACCTTTTGCTGATTACAGCACATACACAAGGCAAATGATAGGCACAGAGCATGAAATACATCCTGCATCAATATACTGAACTGTTTGAGGCCTCATTTCACAAGTGGAGCATTTGTTTCCGATGTCTGTTTTTATGAAAGAAGACGTGAGTTGGAGAAATGTTTTCCTCTCCCTGTCACAGCATCAATGGAACTGGACCATGCTTGATTTATTTTAAAGCAGGTATTTAAAAGTGCTTAGAGTATTTTTATCAATAATAAAATTGATATAAATAAAACTGATTTTTTGGAAATTCATTTGTAGTTCACAGCATATGTCTCAGACTCTCCCTGTTTATGAGCCATAGAAGGGTGAAATGACACTTCATGCAGATGCAGAAACCAACAGGTCTTGCTGTCCTGGTGCCCTGGATAGACAGTCCTGAGTCAATTAGTCCAAATCAGATAACTCAAATCAAGAATCAAATTGAGATGACAGAGTCCTTGTATTTCATACTATCATAAGCAGGAATGGCAGTTGAAAATACAGCAGTACAAACAGAACCTAAAGCTTAGTAAAAAAAGGAAGAAAGAATAAATCCCCACATAGCAAATTTGTTTGCTGGAGCTTATCCAGCTCTGCTAAGCTCAACTCTGTGTTCTTTCACTGAGCTGCCCTGACTATCTAACCATGGAAAAATCTTCAGTTTGGTGCATGTGACTACGCACAAAAGAAATGCTTGTTGACATACTGTCAGAAAAAGAAAAAAAAAATATATATATATTAGTTTATATATATATATATACCAGGTATGTGTAAGGAATGTATGTTTGTAATTTTCTCAGTCAGTAATGACTGCTCCAGAGAAAGTAGCAATGGGATCAGGACTTCAGGATGATGGAATGAAAGCTAAAGCTATGCCTTTTAGGGAACTTCTGCATTTAATCCTCTAATTTTATTTTCTGTTCATAGCTTTCTTCTTTCTCTTTATGGTTACATGTGTTATGTGCAATCTCAAGTTTCTAGACAAACAGATGGAGTTTTACAGATGTCTCAGAAAATGGCAGAGTGGGTCAACTTCAGGAATGTTTCTTCTAGATCCATTCAGCTTCAAAATATATGGATATGTTCTAAATTGCAAAGGCAAGCAAGTCCATTGGGAAGCTGCAATATGCTGAATATTTGTATATATATGTAGAAGTTCTGCTTCTGAAACCTGTACCTAGTGATTCATTTGAACATTTTACCTAAGTGAACATTTACCTAGTGAACATTTTACCTAAGATTACAAACCTGTCCATTTTGCAGATTTTCAATAGCAAAGACACTTGTAACATTATGCAAAGCACATTGCCTGATATATTTATTTGTGCTTTTTTTTGACTTTTTTTTTATGGTCCTGGTATTATTGCCTATGTGTAGCTAACATTAATTGAATTTTAACAGAAAAGTTACACCTAATAAATGAAACATTATTTTAGTGCTAAATTTTAGTGCTAAATCTGATGAAACCCCACCTCTAATGAATTACAGGCTAGACAGTCACATAAAACAAATCTGTATGTACTTGTGTACATTTATAGGGAAAGTTATTTATTTTCTGTATGGTTACTTTTTTTCTATGCAGTCAAACATCACCATTAGCAGGTATAAATATTGCACAAATATTTGAAAACTTGTTATAGATACTTCCACTATGATATGCCTGGGATGAAAGCTGTTTTTTATGGAATTACTTTTCAGCACTCTTTGGACAATATGCTTTGATAATAAGTTTTGAGCTGAGGCCTTCAGAAGTGATTTTCTGAATTCTTGTAAAGTGAGTAATATTTTTGTTTTTCTGGTTCACTTCATTCAGCAATGCTCTTGTGAAAAAGGAGTATCTCTAATGAGAACCTGAGAATTATTTAAAGCTTAAGGTAGAGAACAAAAGAGGTAACTAATGTGTCTGTGACTAGCATTTGCACACATGCCTTCTAAGGAAGGTGAAGAACTGACTGTGTTTAGAGAAATGGGCTAATCACAGTCCTGACATCAAGTTCAGAGAATCCCTGCGTTTAACTGCGCCTCATGAGAACACAGTGAAATGCCGTGTTGGATGTTATATTTGGAGGTTTTATGTAGGAATGCTTTAGCTAAACAGTTTGAAGACCATTTTATCTGCATGACTAGTGTGAAGGAAAAATCTATTTCTGAATGCCTCAAAAGCAAAAAAGGAGATGTGTTCTGGTTTTGATGATTTTTCTGTAACCCAGAGAGCTAGAACTGCATAAGTACAATCTGGAATTTGGGAAATCCACAGAAGTTTGGTTATTGACTTCAGTGAAGGCTCACATTTGCTTTCTATTTCTCTCCATGGTTGAACATTAAGAAATTTCTGACACATATCACAGCAAATGTTTTCAAAGTCAGCCCTTATCAACTCTTCAATAGTTATGTCTTCTTGTTTAGGAAAATGAATTTACACAATGTTTTCATTTGTCTGTCTGACAAATATGCCTGAATGCTCAATAACTTATCTTTGAAATTAACCTGTCAGAGTAATCATGACATAAATATAATGATAAAACATTACTCTCCTTTAAAAATGAATTTCTGTAACAGTCATAACTGGCCTCTGGGGCATTGCTGATTGATGAAGCAATACTTATATAGAAATTGAACTAATTTGTGTGCAGGTCTGCATGGAAAAATCTACATATTCTACTGTGTGCAGATTCATTTAGCTAACCATCAGCAGAATCTTGAAGGTTGTAGACTTTGATTCGTGTTTGATCCAGAGATATGTTAAAATGAAGTATACATTGGCCTAGAATAGAATGAAAATATATGTGTACATGTACCTTTTTTCTGCATTGTACATTATTACTTTGCAAGATTCCTCATTAAGATAAGAATTTAGTTACCTTTGAAAATATCTGGCAACTAATTATTAAACTAAAATTTAAAGTTTTCATATGCTAACAAATTAACATAGTAAAGAAACTGTAAAACACATATTGCCAAATTCAAATCCCGAATTATACTTTCTTTAATTAGATGTTAACAACCTGAAAAGTTAATCCCCTTATTCCTTGCCTGATTGACAAGCTGCAGAATTCGTAATAGTTCTTGAATACAATATCAGGTATGTGCCCTTACCTTTTTTAATTTCTTGTAACATAGTGCATATTTTACAACATATTGGAAGAAATCAAACAAGGACACAAGGTCTTAAAATAATACAGTGAAGATGAACTTTCAAAAGATAATATTTACAAAACTAGAAATGTGAATTTATGGAGTTTCAAATCGTGTAAATTAGTGATATCTTGTTAATTTATTTTCTAATTTTTGTTTTTTGTTTTGAGGCAGCTTCATTGTTATTGCTTTTACAATTGCCTTGCAATGTAGGACTGTCAGTCTAGGATTACTTAATCTATAAATTGCTTATTTGCTAGACAAGAAAGAACCGGTAAGTCATGTTTTGAGCTCAATAACTATATTAATCAACACTCCAATAATACAAAGGGAGCCTGAACTGGTTTTCTCAGTTACAGAACCCCATGCCACAAAATATGCATATCCTGCCATATTACTCTCATTATCATGTTTTTTAAAAAATGTTTTGCACTTTACACATCAGTTATCAGTTGGGTGGCAAATATTCGTAATCAAATCAAGACACCGTTGTGTGATAACACTTCTGTTCTGTAAGAATGATATCTTAGTAACATCATTACAATGCCTTGGAAGCACAGAGCCTCTGTTTCTTTTATTAATTGATCATAAGCTAATAATTATTTCCATAAAATACTTAAATATGTATACAAGTCATGACTATTTACCTTAAAAAAAACATATTGCAATATTTTCTTACATACACTTATTATATTTATATGTACAAGACCTGTATGGAATTTGAAAGAAAATCTTTTCACACAGGTAAGGTGTTCATGTAAGTGTGATATTATTCTATTTAAGCATATGTGAAACAAAATGTCAAAAGTAATGGGAATTTGTTTCTAATTCTGCTTTCCAAAAGTCATAGTGCTTCTTTAAGTGGTAGGCTTTATTTAGGAAGAAGATATAATATTTTTTGTGGTATTGCAGAGAAAATTAAAAGACCTTTTAGCAGGCTTTATTGAACTGAGTTCAATAAGGGTCATCTAATCCGTGTCTTAAAGATATCTTCATCTACTTTAATTTATCTAGGAGTTCAGCTCAGCTGCTCCTATATAATTCATAATTTAGTGGGAACACTGTGTACAGAATTACCTATTTTCTATTTTATTCTAATTCTTTTTTAAGAAGCTATTATTTTCTGAAGAGAGGAAGAAGCTTATATTAATTTCCTTATAATTGCCATCACCAGTTCTATAGACTCACAAATTACTTTCTTCCTCCTTGATTAAAAGATTTGAAATGCTCTGAAACTCTGAATTAAAGTTCTTCAAAGTTCAGACTGTATTATTTGTGTAAACTCATCTGACAACATATTTTAAGGAGGAATCTGATAATAATTTATTCAAGATGAGATGAGTTTGTTTATTTGTTTGATTTCAGTTCGGGGCATACAACAGTGGACCAATCATTTTTGTATCATACCCATTTCAAAGAATTTAGGAACAAACTAATTACAGGAAAGGGTTGTTCTTCCTAATTTCAAGAAATGTGCCACTGGGCACGTAGGCTTAACCAAATACGCTTAGTGAAAATTGTTCATATGCAGTAATGTACAATATCATGGAAGTGTTGGAAGGGACTTTAAAGATGATCTAGTTCCAGCCCTCAAGCTTATCAGACAAGATATATATTAGTTCAGCAGAATGAACTAGTACTATATGTTCTATCATTTTTCAGCTATTTCAGCTCTCTTCCCCATTTGTTTTTGTTTGGTTGTTGTTGTTTTTTTTGATTATCTGGCTTACAGATATACATGGTAACTGAATTTATATACATTTTGCAAAATGTTCCCTCAAAGTTTCTTTAACGTGATTTTGAAACTCAAGTTTAAACCTGTTGTCTGTATTCTTTTTTATTGTACTTCTCATTTTATGACCATGTTAGAAATATACTGGAGAAATCTGTGTCTGTCTTTAATCTTCAAAGTCAGCCATCACTCTCCTTTGAACAGGTAAACACAGGAAATTATTTCTTTTCCTAGCCTGGGAAATAGGGATGTGACAGTGATAGTGGTTTTATTACACAAAGTCCTCTCTTACACAGACATCTCTGTGATAAAGTCATCTGAAAAGCTGGCAAGTCATACTAGCCTTTTCTCTAGTGGATAGTTTCCCTAAATTATTGCAGGACTAGACTGTTTCCACTTCACATAGACTTTCTCTGTGCCATCAGAGCAGAGCTCTGTCAGCTGAGAAGAACAGGGCAAGGACGCTGCCTCTCCAGGACTCCCTTCTTGGTACTGTGTACAATATGGACAAAAAGCTCCATCGTCTCTCTGCCTCCCCATTTAGGGACAGTCTGAGAATGCACGTTTTTCCACAGCATGCAAAATCTCTGCAGAGACAAAGGACTTTCCTTGAGTGCAATGTGAGGATGAATGGAAGGAAGGGTTCTTGTGTTTCCTTCACTCTCCCTTCTCCTTCCATGAAATTATACAAAAGTTCAGTTTGCCCTTAACCCAGTATTATTTCCAGCAACCTTTAGATAGAATCTTTAGCTGCTTCAGAGCCATAGTAAGCAGTTTAAAGTATGCAGCTTTTTGATTGAGTAAATAATACGAACTCTTAAAATAACTCTTAAAATTGTCTCCAACATAAGATATATAATTTTGTTCAGGCTGGGGCTTGGACTATCTTACATAATGTGTTTCTAGTGACCGGTAGATGTTGACTTTGCTGAAGGTTGTCTCTTTCACACAGTTGAAGAGTATTTCTGTAGATGTATGTTCTGGGTATTGCTTGCTTGCCAGACCACACCATGAAATTTGAAACCAAAACTTGTTATAAAAGGACAATGTTGCACATCCTCATATTCCTGCCTGAGAAGCTGAAATTCCATGAATCTACATACATTTTTGCCATGCCCATTGTTTTAAGGTACTCTTCTATATAGAGTCTACAATGAGATATGGGACTTTTCCTGTATGAGCCTCTTGGCCTGTTCCTAGGCACAAAATACGATAATGTAAATTTTTTTTTATTAAAAAATGAATTTAAAAGTAGAAATATGCTAAAATTACCCAGTACTGCGTAAAACAATTTAAAAATATGCAGCATGCAGATGTTTATGCTTTAGGGCATAAGTCAAATACTAAACTGCCTGAGGTCAGGAATATATTTTCCCCCTGGGCAGTTGTGCATAACAGAATTCTGTGTACTTTTCTCAGAAGCATTGGCTGTTACTTGTTTGTCAGAAAAGCAAACTGGACCAAGTGAACTATTGGTTTAAGCCAAAATAGCACTTCTGCAAATTCTGCAGCTCTAGCAATTTTTGCCTTACATCAGAGATATGACTTTCTAAAACAAGCAGCATAATAAGAGCAGAAATACATCCTGGCATTTGCCTGCATAGCAGATTGCAGTGACCTATATTTGTCTTTTGCAACCAATTCTTGGTAGCCTTGCTAATGATCAAATTGATGTTTTAAAGGTATGGATCACTGGAAGTAATAAAACATGCTGTTTGTCATGTATTTCTGCTTTGAAATGGTTGAGAATTTGTGGCATGTAGCCACCGAAAATACATCACAATAATTTTCTGAATTTAATGACTTGCAGTTATGAAATCCCTCAAATATGCCAGCAGTAATCTTTTTAAAACTGATTGATTTTGACCCATGACTTCCTCTTTGTTTTTTCCTGTATAAAACAGCACTTCAAAATGTTCTGCATCTTGATCTTTGTGATATACCCTTTATTTTTGTTTCCAACAGCCATTGCTTTTAAAATGGCTGGCACTTATTTTGTATTTTACATGACTGCTACTTGGGCACAGCTGACACTACTGGGGTCTGTTACAGCAGTGACATCTCTTTCATTTAGCACATTTCCTGACTAAGCCAAGCTACATTGCCATGAGAAAGAGAGCTGGCCTAAAAAATGTTAAAGTAGCTGTGTATCCAGAGTAACATATTTTATCCTTTTATTCACTTACTACTGTACATCTCATGTACCACTTTCTCTTAAACTAATCTCAGAAAGAACCCCCACAGATGTGTTGCTACAGTGTCATTTTTGAATGGAAATTTAGGAGGATTTTGCAAACTGCACCAACTCTTATTTCATATATTTAGAAACACACATATACCTACCAAGACTCTCAAGCAATATGGATTTTAGCAAACTGTAATCCAGAGTTGGTCCGTTAGTAAATTCTGTCCTAATGTGTCTCAGAATCTCAAATTCCTATAGAAAAGCCTTCATTTTGTACTAGTCATCAAGTCTCTTGACAAACAGCTGAAATACAAAAGTGCAGTTCCTCACTGTGAAAAGAGACTGCAATACCCACCAGGCCTGACAGATCTGTAGCTAACACAGATCTCCCTCTGGCACAGATACTACTATGAGTACTCAGCAGTCTTTTACAGAAACAGATTAATGTATCCAGTTGCAAAAGAAAAGAAGAATGTCCAGAAGGAAAAAACATAGACCAGAATTACCCATGCTATAGAATCAGAACTATTCCTTCATGATAAAAATAGGTTTTCATTGTGTGCCCAGAGTTTCACTTATCCTTATTCTTAGCAGGGGGATTAATCTCCAACATTGATAGATGCTCTGGACTGTATCTCTTGAAAGGGTGTTCTGTAAGGAAGACACATGAACAGATAGGAAATAACAAGATGGGATGTGGTGCCTGGGTGTAGAAGTACTGTTCATCAGTTTTCCAGGGCCAATAAGAACTGTTCTTTCTGTGATTTTGTGCATATAAAAGGAACCCTTTGTATAAGAGAATTAAACGCAACTTGAGGAAAAGAGGCATTACCCTGAGAATGGACACCAGTAGTTGATTGTGAGAGTGGGAGAGTAAAGGATCACTAAACAAAAGCTGAATGTGTAGAACATCCATGCAAAATGTTTGGCCCATGCCAAATACAACTCATAGTACATTCATCATCTCTGTTAAAGAGCCTGGAAGGTTAGAAAGCATACAATATTCAGGAAAGGTTTTTTTCCACTTCTTGGTAAACGTTACTTTCATGTTTCTAAACAACTATGAGGAATAAAACTCCTCATTTTTAGCTGCATTCATTTTTTATGTCCCTGTCTGTCTTTTGTATAAAAGTTCTTTTACATTATCATGAACAGCTGGCATCCTGAAGCTTTCTATGTATTACATAACACATATAGTCCTGGACTGGAACTGTAGACTGTGTTACATTAAGAATATTCTATGACATACAATAAAACCCTGGAAGTAGAACTGTATATGGTTTCCTACACTGCCTTTTTATAAAACTATATAATTCAATATTTTATTTATTGCATCCCTTTGGAAGAGGAAGAAGTGTTTAACAGGGAAACAGAGTCTACAAATCTTGCTCTTCTGATAGCCAAATGAATGGAAACTACTCAGCAGACACTGAAGTTCCAAAAGTAGGTGGGGGATCTGCCAGCAAATTTAACTCCTGACAACTTTGCTATGAGTTATCTGTTTAAAACTGAAATCAAGCCTGATTCTGAAAATTACAAAGGTACCAAATGAAATCTGGCAAATTTTCCCAGCCTGTCCATGCAAATATTCGTGTAACCTGATGCAGTTACAAGTCAATAACACCCCAGGAAGTATGTTCATTTTTATTATATTCATTGCATCCCATATGTTCCCTTGCAGTTATTTCCACCTTTTGGAAGCCATTCACATAGCACGCACTTTAATTCTAACTGGATAAGCTTCTTGCATAAGAATCAGCCCTAGATATGTTAAACATTTGAATCTGAACTAAATGCTTGTTTAATTAAGTGCAACTCTCCTTAGATTTACACTTACTGTGAAAGTTACTACTCACTTTACTAAGTAGAAAGGGTCTGCTGAATGCTCCAGCATCAGCTGGAGCTAAGAAAATCTGTCAACCACAGGAAACTCCATACTACTCCTGCTCAGCATCCTTTCTTTTGGGACCTGAAAGGCAGCAAGGAATGAGCCTGTTAGAATATCTCTGTGTGAAATACTTCAGTGTGACCAAGCAACCTCTGTTCCTAGCCCTCACCAAAACATAGGCCTTAGTAAAAAAAAAACCAGCCCCCACCATGGCCTGAACCTTATGAGAAAGGATCAACTGGGCTGTGCTTTCAGCTTTACCTAGTGCTGGTGAGACCACAATGAAAGCACTGTGTCCAGTTCTGGGGATACCAGTACAAGAAAGACAATGACATATTTGAGACAGTCAAAGAAAGGGCTGCAAAGATGATGGAGGGGATGGAGCAACTCTCCTGTAGGGAAAGACTAATTGAGATGGGATTGTTCAATATGTAGGAGAGAAGGCTCAGGGTGATGTCATCAATGTATATAAACACCTGAAGTTAGGGTGCAGAAAGATGGAACCTTTTCTCTCGTGCCCAGTGACATGAGACCAGAGGCTATGGGCAAAAACTTACACAACAGGAGGTTCACTCTGAACACCAGGAAACATTTTTTCACTCTGAGGGTGACTGAGAACTGGCACAGGCTGCCCAGGAAGGCTGTGAAATCTGTTGGAGAAACTCAAAAGCAAAACTGCCTGGCCATGGCCCTAGGCAACTGGCTCTAGGTTGCCTTGCTTGAGCAGGAAGTTGGACCAGATGACATCCAGAGGTCCCCTCCAATCTCAGATGTTTTGTGATTCTGTGGTGTTTGTAATGAAGAATTAGTTTGGTTTGGTGATATTTTTTTTTGGGGGGGGGGGGCTGGTTTTTTTCTTCCAAAAGTTATCACACAGACCTTCCTTTAAGCTGTACCTATAGAAAAGTATTTGTTGAAAAAAAATTAAAGTATTTTAGGCTTTCCAGCATCTATCTATTAGAAACAAAAAGCTTCTCCCTATTGTACAATTGTATGATACTAATGTGTTTTTGAAACTGCGGGACCTATACATATATTTGACCTAAAATATGGAGTAAAACATTTGCCAAATACACACAAGCATATACTTAAAATTTAGGACACATGTAATTGCTTTGCCATTCAAAACAAAAGCCAAGTGAAACCAAAACACTGCTATACTGTCTTGATAAGGACACCATCCTACAGTTTCTTTTGAGAACTGTGCCTACATCTTGTCTTAATATTTCTGTATTGTTTCTGTATCATTATCTGTATTATGTATTATGTCACATACTGAAAAGCTGTGACTGAGAAATTCTCTTCATTCTCTGTTTGCCTTTTTTAAATGTATACATTTCACTTCATCTATGCACTTGACTTCATTACATAGTTGACTGCATATATGAACCACAAAAATTTTAATACTGCAGAAAACTGGAGCAAGAGAGGAATACCATTGCTAAATTGAGACAAAAATTCTTCAGCATAGCATATAACACCCATGATTTATCACCTTCATGGATTGCCAGAAGATTTTTAAGGTGGTGACAAAAAGATGAGGTCTGACTGCCCAAGAGAACCTGTCACACTTTTCTCATGTCTCAAGAATGACACTCGGTTTCCTTTGCTCTTGGAAAATGCACACATGAAGACTCAAAAACACACAGCCAAATAATTCTCTGTGTGTGAGAAAGAGGAACTTAATAAAAAAGGATCACAAAAGGCAAAGGATGCTCTTCATTTCAACAATCTGAAAGTTTTTTCACTGCTCTATTTAACAGAAGTATTATTATCATTCTGCAATTGGACCATAATAGAGAAATTTAAAAATAAATATAAAAAGCTATATTTTTGAAAGAATATCATGAAACACTGAGGGGGATTGTTTGAAAGATTTAATTCACCGTATATTTATGGCCTTGTATTATGCTTTCACCTTAAGCAGCAAGACGTCACCTTCAAAATTTTCAGGTGAATATTAGCTGAAACAAGTCGGAAATGAGGACATCTCCACAAAGAAATGCCATTATGTTCTTCACTGGCTCTCTAGCTAGGTCATGCACGTAATTTAGACTTATTGGATCCCTCTTTACATCTCTTGGGTGCTTCATTTTAAGTAAGATGGAGAATTATGTACTTGGTAACTGCTGAAGGTCAAAGATAAATATTCAGAGAAGCAGAACACTGTGCAAATATCTAACCGCGCAATGTAGATTTTAAAATACATTTTCTGTCTCTCAGCTACATGAAAGTATTTAAGACAGAAAAGAAAAACAGTTGACACTGACAATCCACTCATTTAGCTTGAGCTACTGCACCGAAAGAGGTACTTCTCCAATAAAAGCAAACACAAGTATCTGAACATCTAGTAAAGAGACTTCAGAAGTACTAAATAACCTTGGATTCTTTTTTACCTTTGTAAGACATTAGTAAGCAATCCAAACACATACCAAAGCAACGGCACTGACACGTTTCTACTTAAAAATTGATCCATTTCTTTAACTGCACAATGAGAAAGTGAAGTCTGTGGATATATGGCATAAACCCCTCATCACCTAGTTGAAAGATTTCTGATTGACATGGAACTGATCCAGTTTCAAAATGGTACATTCATTTCTACATTTCAGAACCAGGATTACTAAACCACTAAAGTACTCCTGCATACGAGAAGTTTCCATAACAGTGTGCAACATTAAGCATTTCATATGAATGCTTATGCTATGTGTATGTTATGAATTTCAGGTAAAATTTCTTCACTGAAAGGGTTATCAGGCATTGGAACAGACTGCCCAGGGAAGTGCTTGAGTCACCATCCCTGGAAGTATTTAAAAGCTGTGTAGATGTGCTGCTCAGGGACATGGTTCAGTAGTGGATTTGGCAATGTTCGACTCAATGATCTTAAATGTCTTTTCCAGCCTAAATGATTTTTTTAATCTATTAAGCTGATGAGAACTTTTTGAAAATTCAGTGAAAATATAAAATATTCTCTCTTTAATATATACAACAAATTAATTAATATTTTTATTGACTTTATGGAGCACACCTACTTTATAAACCAAATCCAAATTTTCCTAAAGAGAAAACTTCAGGCACAGTCATGATTTCTTAAATAAAAGATGAGATATATTGACTACAAATTATGAAAGATATGGAATACAGTCTTACACATGGTAACACAAGATACTACTCCTTAATCACAGAATTTAGTGGGTTTTCTCCAGGTGGAGGGATATTTTCCCCTCAAAATCCCTGTTATATGACCCTGTTTATTTTGAAAACAAGTAACATCAGAAGCTTCTATAGAACCAAATCTCTTTGCTGAAATATGAATTTGCCAAAATTTCATAGGCAATTTTGTCCGTCTCTAAGAAATTAGTAGGTAGGCAAGCACATGTTTGTGATCACAGAAGGCCAAGAACTAAGTTTTTCTAAAAGGTCACTCAGAAATATATGGCCCCTTCTAGCTCCCATCACAAATCAGACTAGCGCCATTTTCTGCTTAGGTTTTCAATGCTTTTAACTGGTCTGCATTTTCCTATAGCCCATAAAAAGATTGCCATATGCAGTGGTAAGATGCTCTCTTGTATAAGACCCTATAGACCGGGAAGTGGTGGTATTGTTTCTGCATTATACAAATGTTTTTCTGTCTTTTGCAGAACTTTATACCCTGTCAAAGGAGGGACCAGTGAAAAGGAGATGGAGAAGTTGAGCATTCTATGCTCTACACTAGCAATGAACTGGCAAGCAGAAAACAAAAGGAAACAAAACAAAACAAAAAAGATCAATCCTGCAAGAAACAGAGCTTTGGCTGGAGTTGTTGTGTGCTTTTGTTATTTTCAGCTACAAGTGGAAGTACTCAACAGAGGGGACAAATGTGGGTCTTTACAGAACTCTAAAAATAGGAAAGTTTTGCTGCAAAACAAACAAAAAACAACCAACCAAAAAAACCAAACAAAAAACTCAATATACAATAACCAAGAAAAAGGCCATCATCATAAATAGGAAAATAGCACACAGAATTGAAAAGGACATGGTATTTTCAGAACAATAATGCCATTAGAAGTTATGCCAATAAATACCATTAAGCTGATAGGAACAGAATTAAAAATAATCAGGGCTCACAACAGTGTTTTTTTCATGTACATAATACAAGAGGTGTGTCCCACTGGAAGTTCCCAAATTACTAATAAACTCCAGCTGACTCTGTCTACAAGATTCAAAATCCAGGGGCACTAATGAATTTAGATTAACATTGAAAATACTCTTTCTTTTGTTTACCCTGATAAAAGACACAGTTCTCCTGTCACATTACCTTTGAATCTGATGCCTTTAATAGGTCAGTTCCTTCTTTTCACTGCTGGCACTGGAAGAAAGGCTGAAGCTCAGTAACTACAGAGCAGAGAATGCAGACATATTTCACACATAGCCATGTGTTGCCATGCAATATCTTTTCCATGAAAGTTTTCAGCATATATCTCTCAACTTTAGAACATATAATGTGTCAGAGATTTGAGATGTGGAGAAAATCCTCACAATCTGAATTTTAAAAGAGAGATGGGCTGCAGCATAGAATCCAACTGTGGGTCTCAATAGTGTCTTGAACATTCATTATATGCCGTGAAAGTGGTAAGGCAAATACCGAGGCATCTGACATAAGTTTTCTGTGTCTCTCATCTTTTTCGCTTAAGGCAGCCTCACGACTGTGAATAGAATAACATTTGGATAAAAAGCTTATTGAAGACTGTGATCAGCCTGGTTTTCTGGAATGGAAGGAAAAAAGGCTCTCATGAATAGATCTTTTTTCTAAGAAGGACTCAGGTTATTTTCCCATTCCACTGAGCTAGCGATTGTCACAAAATGAGTCAACTTGATCCAGGCAGTCGGGTTTCATTGGCCCAGTAAATGACATACTTTAACCTCCTTTGATTAGAAGGGACACATAGCAAGATGTCATTTGAGTGAATTTCAGACAAAAATATGTCCTTTCAATATTTTTAAAGAGATGTGTTAACAAGCTAATGTTATAGTTCCTTTGCTTTATTTTGTATCTGTGCAGCAAATAGGTGTAGAATAAAACTGTTGCCTTCATTTGAAAAAGGAAATTAAATCTTTTAATTTACAGAACTTTTCAGTCTGATTCTCTTACCAATATTAGCCTGTGATAATTCCCAGTTAAACCTCCCACAGGGTGCAAATACACCCATGATTTAAGCAGACGGTTTGTGTCTTTCTACAGAGAGTATTTGAGTTGGAATACTCTTGTAATTGCTGAATATTTTGAGTATCTTGCATTTCTAATTCTAGCCAGTTTGGAAAAGCATAAGAACAAAATATTCTAGTGGAGCCCACTAATTATATTTACTTACCACTATCTGTGTATATTCTTGCAGATTCAGAGGAGAGGAGATGGATAACCATACCTTAGACCAGAATCTTAGTGCTTTAAAATCAACTATTTACATATTCCTATATTCAAGGGTGTATATTGTCTAAGTGATGCAAATGTATTTCATGGTAATTATATACTAGTACTCACTGAAATGCTTTGCTTTCTAAAGTTATGATTCTTTTTCTGGGAATTACAGGAATAGTGAAAGGTAATGCTTTTGTGACAGAAAAAAGAGTTAGGGTATTGTGACATTTGCAGATATTTTTTTCTTTATTTCATAAATTTCTTTATTTCAGAAAATTATATCTATAGGAGCTTTTAAAATTCTTTTCTCTCTTCATGTGGATTTAAGTCTTTTCATCTATCCCTTTGCCAAAGGGATTTTGGTATATATTAACAAATGTATGGTTTATAACTGATTTATCTCAGTTTTCTGATGAATTACACATGCTAAAAATCAATGCAATTTTAAAGTTAGTATCACTCATGAGTTTTCACTCACCTCTGCATTTTACTGAAATACATGTTTAATTTCAAAATATAATCTGAATCCATGAATCCCTTAGTTAACCCAAATGGCTACTCTTTGTTCTTTTTGTAGTTGTAGGAGAAAATAGGGGCATTTATGTTTTTTGATGCACCAAATCTATTTTAAATGTAAGCTTCAGTAAGAAATGTATCATCTCCAAACTCCACTGACTTCATCATCTCGGCTGACTCGTTCAGATATAGATGTCTATACTACTTTCAGTGCTTGTTGCAAAAAACTAAGTGTCTCTGGAATATTAATCATAGATTAAGTCTAAGGGCCTTATTTTTTTCAATACTATTGAACTGTAAGATTCTGTAAACACTGACCTGAAGTCTCAAAAAACATTTTCAGCTCTTTTACACAGCACATTAGTATTTTTAAACTGTATTTCACCAGTTTTAAGATCAGAATGATTTTCTCTGACTTTACAGCAAAAGTTTCATTCATCTTATCTTTTACGTAACAAAATATCTTTCCCAATACTCACCAGCTAAAAAAAAAATGGAGATGATGAGTATTCCAGGTATTGTCCCAGCCCTTGATCTGAACATGTTTTGTTCATTGTACTTTGTATCCTTTTCAGGGCACAGTTGCAGTTTCTTATCATGTTTCCTTTCTTTCTTTACACTACATTTCCCTGTAATTCCAGTTTTGTTATTCCTTCAGGTATCTATAGTGCTCCTCACACTTTCTTCTGCATATGAGACACATATAATGACTCAAGAACATACATAAAATCGGGTCTTAAATACTCTTATTCCATAAAGCTCAAGAAAAGCTAGAAAACCCACCCACTTCATTAACACAACAGACTGAATCAAAGAATTATGAAGTAATAGGAAACATTTTTCTGTAAGATATGACAAATTTAGTCTATTTTTCTTCCTCAAATTTTCAAAATCTCCCTGGATCTCAAACATTCTCATAGTGGTTCCTTAATTCAAATTTGATTTTGAAAACTAATTCATCTTTTTACTTTAGAAAATAATGTATTTTAGTTTAGCTTAATACATTTAGTAATTACACAAGAAAGGGTCTATAGGTAACTGTAGCAAGCTTATCCTGCTATGGATGCTATCACCAGGTGTAAGAGTGATAATGACATTATGGCATATTATAACATGAAAATAAAAAGAGTCTTAATCAAGCAACCAGAGAGGATAGCCCAGAAAGTAGTTTCTATTGGTATCCTGTTACTTGGATCTCACTACATGCGTTATTATTTTACCCCTTTCCTATCATCATCTCCCCTTTCTGCATCTCTGTCTTTTTGATTTTACACCCTTCAGATCAGATATTAATTGAAGTTAACTTTAATATCTTGTGTTAACTTTGTTTTTTTAAGGAGATTGGTACATTTTAAGCACAGTTGTATTAGAGGTATATGCTAACTGCTAATAAAAATGAAAAAGAAATTAATGAATATGAATGTCTCATCACGAATGTTTTATAACACAAAGAGTAAACAGAAATAAAATTAATAGAGCTTGAAAATAACAGCTTCAACAAGCAGATGGCTTAAACCACTGAAACAGACTTGCTATATTATGAAAATGCAGGAATAGCAGTGTACAATTACTAAATATTATTAAAATATTAGTTTAAAATACACTACAATTAATATATTGATACTGGTATTAATTTATTCATCAAGATAGCAGTGACAACAGTAATAATTCAAATTGCCTTTCATCAAACCAGCAAACATGCTTTTCAAATCCATACACTGTAGAATACAGGCAACTACAAACTCATGATTTCATATCATAGAATGTAGATACAGGTATTTTCTTATGCATTTATGTCCATATTCTTTAATATCCAATATTATCTAATGTATTTCATATGAGGGGTTAATGAACAGCAATGTACTGTCCATCATGAGCTATACTATCACAATACTTAACCAATGATAATGCAAATATTTTGTTAAAACTTTCAGAATGTCTGGTAGAATTTGATGTTATCTGGGATTCATGTCATGCTTTTTGTACCCTATGACTGGTACACCTTTGTCAAATTTATTGAAGGTCAAATAAAATAAGTTTCTTACATGTTGAGTAAAGGAATGACATTATCTAAATTTATTGCAAAAATGGAGAAATTGCAATAGTTAATATTGATTAGTCTTATGATCATCTTTTATTGCACATTTTGGAAAGTGTTAAGTTACTTGTAATCATATTAAAATCATGTTGCCAGTTATTTGCAATCATAATAAACCCACGTTTTCTTCTTTCTTACTACAGAGACCTTTTTTTGTCATAGAGACCATAATTCATTGTAGAGTACTACACCTCCAATGAAATAAAATTAAAATAACATATTTTGCTCCAGCACATTTCTGTGATATGTGCCTCACTTTCAGCAGTCAGGTAAACATGCTGAATGGGAACCTTTATTATCAGAGTCTGGTAAAACTCACAGGTGTTATTTAAAAAAATTCTACTCTAGAAAAAGCACAAGCAAAAAGCAATACATATTATTGGATCCTGTCAGATACAGATATGTCTACTGCAGGCTACAGGAAATCAATTGCAGTGAATTCCTGCCATACTTGGCCATTGAAGCTCATAATACGTTTTAACCCAAGTGGTAAGAACTTTGTACCACTCTTAAGGGACGTTTGAGAACACTGTCACATGTAGAAAAACAGTATAATATTAAACATTCTACATCAACCATGCTTTTTGATAAATACGTTGCATAAGGAAAATACAAATTTGGCAACTTGGGGCACTGTCCTAGAGGCTGAGCAGTAAATGAATGCTGCATGAACATACAAACATGACACAAGAGCACAGGTGTAGCAGCAGTGAAACTTGATCTTCAAGACTGAAGGACTTTAAACTATGTCACCTTTCTCTATTTTTTATATTTATCATAATTATTTTACACTTTCAACATTTTTCTTCTCCTACTTTCTCTCTCTAATACAGTTGAATCGTGGCTCTGGATTGTGTATAAATTCAGAAACTAAATGGTCTACTATTATAAGTATAATTGTTATTTAACTATTAGCAACCTGAAAAAAATAATCAAATGTTCTGTAATTCAATTCCATAATTTTATATTTCTGTATAAAATGGACCCTCAGTTGAGAACAGAAACAGAAGGATGTTGACTGGAAATATAACTTAAAATTATAGTAGATTCAGATTAAATTGCTTCTGAGATACCAGACAGGTTGACCATTTGTTGCATTTGCTTTTCCAGTCAGGCAACCTAGACATGAGAGCATTTAAATAATTGCAATCTACCAACAAATATTTTACAGCAATGGAATGAAACAATATATAGGTGTTTTTCAAGTAACGGCAGGTTTTCTTCATTAATTAAATATAACTAGCTCAGCCTGAGGTTCTTACTTTATGCCACTCTGAGGGATACTAAGGACTTCAGAATTATTCATCTGAAGCCTTCCCTTTATTTTATGAGTAATTTTATTGGAAACTTGTCTGTGCCCTGTGGGCTCGTAACATTCCCAAGGCACAAATGGGACTTAGTTATCACTGTGAAAATAGTATAAATGGTAGGAGACCAAATATTTTCCAGGTCCTGGTGAGCTTCATATGATGATCAAACACACATACATGCAGGAGACCCTCAGAGCTTTAAGAAGTTCTGTCTTCAATTGAGTTGTAGATTATGTCAATGACAAGAATAAATCAACTGAATTAACCACAGGAACAAGGGGATTGAGAAACAAACTCGACAAGGAAAATTTTTGTGTAAAACATGTCAATAGAAGGAGAAATGAGGTCCTCATCACACATCAGTGTGAGAAAAGAGAGTTGAATAGCTCAAAGTTGAAAAGAAATATTTTGTGCACTATAATACATAGAAATGTTGACTCATATAATCAGTTCATCTGCTTGGGAATGGAAATGAGTCAGATGAGAGGTTATGGATGAGGATTAAAAAGAAGACAAATATGAGTTGTAGGTGGAAACCTACATTGCAGTAGGTGTCTGCTACAGACCATTTGACCAGGATGAACAAGGGGCTAAGGCTCTTCACAGACAGATAAGAGAGATCTCATGTTGTCTTGGTTTGGACCAGGATAAAGGTGATTTTCTGTCTTGTACTTTTGCTTTTAGCTAAGTCTCTTGTAAGTAGTTGCACTTGCTGAAATTAACAGCAAGTTTCTCAGACAGTGTGTGCTTCTAGGGTTGATAACACTTGATGTTTATAGTTACTGCTAGAGACTGGTATGCAGAGCCAAGGACACTGCTCAGCTCTGAGGAAAACATTTTACCGTCCAGGAGGATACAGAGGTCCCACCTGAGCCCTCCTTTGGGGAGGAACAGACAAGATAGATGCCAGAATTGACCAAACAGAGTATTCCATCCCATATACGTCACACTCAGTATAAATCTGAGGCATCACGAGGGCCAAGCATTGGTTTCCAGACTTCTGGACTTCCTGATTTCCCTTCTTCCCTTCCTTCACCCGGCATCCTGGAAGGATCCCGTCCGTTCGTCTGCCTGTGGTCCTGATCCGTGCCAGCCCATATCTGTGTGTTCCTGCCTCCGGTTCCCGACTGCTGCCGACTCCAGGAGTCCAGCCTGGACTTTCCCAGGGCTGCCCTGCAGCCTCGGTGGTGACGTGAGAGTTATTGGGGGAAAGGAGGGAGGAATGTGGTTTCCATTTTCCTGTATATTTGTATATATTTAGTAATTTTTCCTATTTATCTTTAATGTTCATTAAAGTTGTGTAGTTTAGTTTCCAACCCATAAGTCTCTCTCCCTTATTCTCTCTCCTTTCTTTATCAAGGAGGAGAGAAACATTAATAGAGAGCATCTGTTATTCGGTTTAATTGCCGGGCCAGTGTTAAACCGTGACACATGTTTACAAGCCTTGGTCCTTGTGTGCATCTGGAGCTTCACTAGCATCTTCTGGAAGGACAATATAGCAGGACTAAAGAAACCTGGGAAATGCCTGGAATGCATCGATGACAAATTCTGCGTAATAGACGAGTCGACAAGGAGAAGTGCTCTTCTGGATTTCATGCTTACTAATAAGGATGGGCTCAGCAGGGATGTGAAAGTCAAAGGTATACTTGGGTGCAGTGACCATGAGATGGTGGTTAGGAACCTGAAGGCAGGAAGAAATGTAAAGAAAAAGATTACAACCTTTGACTTCAAGAGAATATACTTTGACATCTTCAGAGATCTGCTGGACAGAGTATTTTGAGATTAGACACTGTATAGAAGATGGGCCTAGAAAGCTGGTTAATATTAAAGGGTGACTTCCTCCAAGCTCAAGAGCAGTCCCTCTCAGTGAGTCAGACAAAAATGTCAGGAAGCCTGCATGGATCTGGCCACAAAAATGCAGACCTGCCTCAAAAAATGCAGATACAAAAAGAAAGCAGTGAAAGGATGGAAACCAAGATGTGTAACCTAGGAGAAACACACAGATAGGTAATCCAGTCCCATGGATTTTTGTATGCTCATCTTGCTAAAGTGGTTCTTAACTTGATCTTCCTGTAATATGTATGATACTTCAATCACGCAGATTGTCACCAGTAGCACAATACCAGAATCTGAGGGTATACTTTCAGAGTAGAAATGTCATGTCTTTTAGAAGTCGTAAGGAAAAACAAAATAAAGAGAGCAAAGCAGTCCACAGATTGTGTTTATTCTGTATAATTATACTCAGAAATGTGAGACTCATCACAACAGTTAAAGAAGCTGTAAAGAATCTAAATCCAAGAATTAATTTCTCCTGTAAAAGAATTAAAATAAATTCAACTAGTACAGTTTGTGAGCTCATTGCACATCATCCTTATTTTGGCATTCATCTCTTTAATTACATTATGCAAAACGAAGGCTATCATAGAGGTGACAGATCTCTGATCCTTCACACTGTGCTCTACTTGCATAAATCACAGTATACTTTAAAATGTTTAGAGACAAAAAAATCTGTCAGACAGTGATCATTTGCTTTGACATAAAGGAGAAAAAATGAAATTATCACTTTTATTTTGGCCTTTATTCTGTTATCATAACCACAATGTGCTAATTAAAGAATGTTCTGAGTAGAGTAGGCAGTGTGTAGAGACACTCAGTTCTTCAATATATACATATTGGTCTAACGATAATGGTCAAGAATATCACTTGGAGAAAAACCTTAGATGAAAACCTTTTGCAAATATGGCAAAAGACTAAGAATAAGACTGAGAAATTAACCTCTCTAAAACTAATGGAATTTGAACCCAAACTCTTATTTTCCACTGCTGTCCACTTGAATTGTCTTCATTATTGTTTTTGTAAAGAAACTTCACTAGCATTCTCAAGGTTCAATCCCTTTAGGGCTTAATATATATAAGCAGATTATTTTTCCAGGAATTAATTAGAGAGAAATTATTTCCAAAAATATTGGGGTTTTTTTTTTAAGGCAGAGGTGGCTAAAGGAAAAAAAAATCCTACAGAAATTGCAGGGTTTTTGAAATCAAAAATGTTTTGTAGGAATCTCTCATGTTGATCACAATATCAGTGTCAAAAGGATGGGCTTTTTACTGTCTCATTCATGTCAATACAGTAAAAGCCTTTCATTTCACTTTACTATTGTCAAAATATTTTGTTTCACATTCATTTTCTATCTGAACACACCTTTTCCTTCTTCAGAATCAAATATTTTATATTTCTGAACAGTTCTCTTTTTGTTGAAATTTCGTTCCATAAAAGACTTAGGTCTGAGCTTTTTATTCCAGTTTGCAACAAAAGATGATAAAAAAACAGAAGTCTGAATTTCTCATTTGCTCTACTTACTATCAGTTCATGCTCAATAAAATATTTGGCAAAATATATATCTCAAATTTTACTCAGCCAGAAAGGAGAGATGTAACCTTGCCTTCATTCTCACTTCACCCTTCCCTATATTCAAGTTCCACCACTGTGTAGATTTCTAGATGTACCAGAAAGCTTTAGTATTTAGCAGTTACAACCTTTAGGATCTGTCTAGCTGTCTAAGGTTTCAGTAACTTACCTATGCCCGTGAGGTCTCTAAATTGTTGTCACTTTCCCAGTGAACTACACTTAAATACAACTTGCTGGAGGGGGACTAATCCTATTCCTTGGCCATTATAAGCAGAGCTTTTGATAACGTTCCAGGAAACCTTGCCACTGACAGATTGCTGATAGTTCTGGGAATAAAGTTCAGCTCCAGTACATTGAGCTTCCCAATACCTTAATCAAATTCCAGGTAGCACCTTTTTTAGATAGAATTACTTATGTAACAACATGGAAACAGCAAAATACAAGTAAAGTAACATGGTTTTGTAAGTGCTTCAAAATTCAGAGACGTAATACAGAGAATGCCATCGATCTGTGTCCATATCGGTAGCTTTTCTTCTCTTCTAAATGCAAAAATGTATCTGAAAACAAAGGCATTAGAGACTCATCCATCAGTCACAGAAATATTCAAGGAAATAAATTAGGTTTTCCACGTGGATTATATCAGCATTGTCTGATCATCTGCACACCTCAAAAGCTTATGTAGTGTATCCTGACCAGCTTTCAAAGTAAACAAAATTCTTTTTCACCATTTAATTATTCAGGCACTAAAGCACAACAGGGTACTAGGCACTGGTGCCCTCTTTACCTCCCCTCTCCCCATTTACATACAATGGTATCCACTGTATACAGTCCATATTCTTACATACTGGAAACCAATGAAATCCACATCAGCTTGAAAGATGCAAAAGAGTGACAGTTTCATCATAGGGCTCTAGTATATTGGTTGAGCAGCCAAATACTGAGATATTGCATAGAATACGGATACTAACCTCTTACAATTTATGATGCCAGCTCAGTTAGGAGTGCCTTAAGGATGGACATGAATTCATCTCTTGGTTGGAAGATACAGAGGGATACTCATGTTTTGGTTCCACCAAGGCTTCAGGATCATATCTGCTCAACATCCTCAAATGCCATCAGGCACTGAGGAAATTTTATTCACTGGTTAATAGCTAAATTGGATTTTGGTGCTGAACATGGAAATTCTCATCTAAGCCTTATCAAGATTAAGTATCTTGTCAAAGGCAATCTGCTATGCATTAATATAAAGAAAAGATTTGAACCAGTATCTATCAGATTTGAAGAAAGCGTCTTCACTGCTAGGTCAGACATCCTAACAGCATTTACATGCTGCATAGTTCTACTATGGCAAAATGCCTCCTGCCACCTGGAATTTATTTTCAGAGACGGATTCTGAAAAAAACAGATATCTGCATAGTCAGAGCAACATTCTCACAGATGGAGAGAAAGGATGCACTGTACAATTCCCTGATGCAGTACGATATGGAGCAAAGAAGACTATTAAGGGAATTATCACACAGAAGACCAGCAAACCAAACAGCATAAATATCTTGCAGAGTGACCTCAAAAAAACCTAAATGTGTCCCACCCACAGGGCTAAACTCAGAAGAGGTTTCAAGTATGGCAAAATGTGGTAGGAACTTTTTTCCTCAGAAAATATACCTCTCCTTGGAAGAGATTCTTAATATTTTTTAAATATTAAGCTTAATATTTTTATCTTCCTGTTCAGGGAGCAGGAAAGTTGGCGAGGCAGGCAGACTCACACACAAGGCAAACAGGAAGAGCTGTGCCAGGTAGCCCAGTGCTTATGGCTTGTGTTCTTTTAAATCATTTTTAAAAGATATTGTTTTTGTTTTTCAATGCTGTCCATCTAACAATATGGTGACCATCATTTGACATTTGCATAGCATATGAATTTGAAAAATCTCTATGTTTTGCTATTTTTATTACATGCAACTTCTTTAAAGTTTATGTCTAAAGTTTAGTGAGTACAACTATATCGATGCATCCACAGAAATTATTCACTGTGGTCAAGGCTGGGGGCAGGACCATTAACTGAAATCATGCTAGTAGTTTTGCCAAACCAAAACCCCCAAGTAATTCAGTCACAGGGCAATGGACAGCAAAAACCAGATTCTGATCCCAAGACACAGTTCTGGTCAATGGAAAGTGTTGAATGGTATATTTGTTCTGAAAAGGCCATTTGTGAAACATTACAGTGGAGTTTTTCATCAGGAACCTTCTTTTTTCTACTAAGTGTCCCAAATCCTACCTACTTAATCATATTGCATTGGTTCATAATTAGTATATTTCTTTTCCAGTTGTAGTAGTTCCATGAGGTTTTTTGTTTGTTCCCTTTGGTGATATAAGCAAAGGCAAAAAATCTGTTGGGAAATTCTGGGGATAAAAGAAAAAGGTGAGCATCTCCTCTGGCAATACTTCACACAAGTCTCCACTGTTTGCCAAATTGTATGTCTAGGTGGAGCTTTGTGGAATTCTGCCTTTATATATTTTTATTGAGTCTTGAATTCAATATAGTAAAAGTTTAATGAAAATAGTTTATTTTATAAAGTGATGCTTTTATGCCTATTCAGGTGTTCTGTGTAGCCAGAGGAACTCTTAATAGATGTGCTAAGGTATTTTTTTAAATGATGTTGGGAGACATTCATTAATGGATAATTAAATTTAGGGACTATAGTAATTTTAATTATATTTATTTTGGTAATAAGAGAGACTGGGAGTTGCATACATTTTTTGAGAGCTTGACAGGCTTTATCTAAGAGCATTTTATAATTAAGATCATATATTAACTTCTTGCTTGAGGTAATAAATATTTCTAGGCTATTTAACAGGGAAAGCAGATTGTTACCTAGCGGAAAGTAGGTAGACCATATTCTGGAGGAATAATTTTGTACAGAACAAGCCTCTACCCTCTCACCCATCACTTAAACCTAAGGTTTAAAAGAGAAAGAATCTTTATTTAGCCTTTTGGGTTAGGGGAACAGAGAACTAGAGAATTTTTTTTCCATGTATTATTTTGAAGTAATAGTACCAATAGGACCTAGTACTAATATGAAGCAACTAAGGTGCAAAGAAGAGGGTATTCTACTGTCTGTGATATTTTTGTTGAGTTTTTCAAATACAAAAAAATCCTTCAAAGTTTGAAAGTGGGAATTTGGTTGATTACAGCTGGCCTTTTGGTCCTCTCGACATATTATTGTGTGAATTTGTGAGGCTGGGAGGCAGGTAATACACACACCCAGTGTTCTGGCACTTGCTTCTATCTGTTGTGAAAGTAGACAGATGCTGACACATGCATACAATATGAATGTTAAAATTTTAACAACCCTATTTCAAACAGCAGCAGTGGTGAAGTGTCATCTTAACATTTTTAGTAGCTGTCCCTAAATGATATTTCTGTGCTTTCCTTTCTGGTTGAGTGCTTTTGCCCTGCTCAAACACAGCCCTCTGTAATACGTACCACTGAGAGATGAGATGGTGATATAAACACTAATATGCATACTCTTGAATAAAGAAGTGCTCTAGGTGTACAAATATTCCTTTCTAGCACATATTTGAGTCTAATTAAATATCAGTCATGTTGTAAAACACTCTTAGGATCATTCTGACTTTAAGTGTTATCAAGACTTTTTAAAGCTCTCAAAGTGCCACTAAGCATTTAAGCACCATTCTTTTTTTCTCGTTTTCTATTGAGGTCTCTTGGTTATTCAATTCTTAGGAAACAATATTGCATTGGGTATTCCTGCCTTAAAGACATTTTGCAGCTGTTGAGGTTGAACTGGCAAATTCTGTAAAGAAAAAAGTAGTAGAGAAGTGAACAAGCACTAAAACTGTTAGAGCCTTGATAAGCATGTTGAGAAGAAATTGATCACTGATAGTTCACAAAAATCTCACAAATATTCATATTTTAGTGTTGTGAAGTAAAGCTTTTTGCTAAGACTAATGGACCATTGTAAAGCCTATGGAATGAATCTTATACCTGGCTGGTAGCGCGCACACACATTAATTCTTCATCGTTACTTTCATGGAAGATTAATAACCCAAGGATAAAAGTGTTGCTTTAATACTGATTTGCACTTGACATTCACTTAATAAAAACACAATTCACTGAATGTTTGTACAATACAACAAATATTTGAAACTAACTTTCAGATGTATAGTTCCCTGGTGACTTTACCAACGGGAACAATGCCTGAGAGAATTCAGGCACATGATATTACCTATCAGGAATGTAACAATGCTTTCAAGTGAGAAAAATGTTTTAATATGTGTCTATATGCCAAAGAATTTAAGAAGTGGATTGCATTGATAACAAAGAAAAAAGTCTTCCATGGTTATTTTAAAAATTGTTAAGTAGGAGGAATTTTTAAAGCATACATGTCTTTAATGCTAGTTTTTGGCGCTATCAAACAACTGATTTTACAAAAAAATGAAAAGTGTTACAAAGGCATTATATTTCATTTTCAGTTTTTGCTTTTACACTGTTGCTCTCTTTAATGCCCACTTACATTTCTTTTTTTTTTTTTTTCAATTTAGCTAGTAAAAACACAGAATAATATTTCCCAGCAAAAGCCACGGTGTTTGTGAGAGCAGAATGGCAGTCTTCTAAAAGAACTATAAATCATCCATGTTAATCTTGTAGAACAAATAATATTTTACAGGATATTAATATGATAGAAGCAATAAAAGTATAATTTTCCTAATTACTTTACATCTTTTGCATTGTGAATTATACTGTCTGTAAAACCTGAGAAATGTCTTCTGTAGAAGAATAATGTTGTATGACATCACTACGATCAGTGCTTTTTCCTTATTTAACATTCTATTTCCCATCAGGCTACAACATTGCTTATACTTGTTATTTGCTTCTTACAATATACTTTGCTTTATGGGGTTTAACAGAACCTGGAAGAATAAAGTAAATCAATCCCCAGTACAACTATGTGATATTGTACACACTTTATACCTTTACTCTGTGGTTCTGTTTAAACAAAAGGAGACTGAAAATCCTTGTTTTCCCCCTAACTCTGTTAAGGTAAATAACTCCTACTGGAAACGTAGAATGTAAAATCAGTAGTATAGGCCAAATAAAGAAGATGTTTTTAGGTAATGTCTTGCATGTGTTTTTTGGTGTGTGTGGTTTTTTTTTTTTTAAAGCTATTAATAGCAATATTAATAAAATTGATTGCTTCTTATTAAAGTATTGGCACATGTTCATCTCAGTTTTTTCACCCTTATGTGAGGACTGTAAGTAAAAAAATGTAATTTTATTTTTTTTTAACATTCAGTGATATAATTTGAAGAAAAATATGTGTTTCATATATATACATATATATCATATATATATGGTATTTCATTATGATATTACATGCTTTATATACCATGGCCATGTTGAAGCCAGATGGATAGAATATGGAGTCAAACACTGCAAAATCTTTCTAATCCTTCTCCAATAAGAAGGCAATTCAGTTTAACACCACTATACATTTCATTCAACATAAATCCGCAGCATTCAGCACATACAGCAAAACTGAACTCAAACTCAGGTAAAGAGAACCATTTGTGTGGATGAGGATTTTATCAAGATGTATTGCTGGAGAGACCCTATTTGCTTTATCATGACAATTATTAGTACATGTCCAATGTTGAACTCATGGTTGGTGTTACACAGCTGGGATTGCTATACTTTTAGTGCCTCTTCAGTGATTTGACTGATACACTGTGCATCTGTAGGCACAAAAGAAAGGTAAAGCTCCTCCATGGGCAATTTAGATTAGATAGTAAGGAGGAAACTCTTTACTATGAAGGTGGTAAAACTTTGGAACAGGTTGCCCAGGGAAGTTTTGGTTGCCCCCTCTCTGTAAGTATTCAAGGCAAAGCTGGATGGGGCTTTGAGCAACCTGATTTAGTCATAGGTGTCCCTGCCATTGGCAGAAGTGTTGGATTAAGATTATCAGATTATCTTTAAAGTCCCTTCCAAACCTAGCCATTCTGTGAATTTGCTTTTCATGATGTAGTACCTATGTTACTTCACATTGTTCAAACCTTCTCAAAAAAATCATCTTGACTTCTAAAAACTGGTTCGCCTTACTATTTCTAGGCCCTTTTCATACTGAATTATATTTTTAGCCATAAAGTCATTAATTCTTAAATCAGCCTAGACAGATGTAAGTACTGTTGCAATACTTGACTTGACTTGACTTTGCAGTTAAAGAAACTGAGCTTAAGGCACAGCTTAAGGTTAACAGCCTGAATGGCAGAGATGCTACAAAGCAAATATTACATTTGTTCCTGAAACCAATGGAAAGCCTAAATGTAACCTCTAAAAGGCCATAAGTGAATTGCCTAAGGCTACAGAAGCAATCAGTATTTCATTATTTAGGGTGGGGTTAGAGTACCTTTACTCACAGGAAGATAAAATCTTATTTTTTATGAATAATGCATGGCTCACAATCAGTATGTCTGTCAGGAAATCTTAAAGCATAGAACAAAGGGTGCCAGTGTAACTCTTCACATTCTATACGGGACAAAACAGAAAATAAAGAGAAGACCTGTCATATGTCTTGTCTTATCTTGCCTACTTGATCAAGAGTGGACTACAGGTTCCTTGAACCTTTTGGCTGCTGCAAAGTACTGACACCCTTACAGAAACTGTCACAGTAAGCAGTAGAGTTAAGACATTCAGCAGGTTTACACAGTGACTTCATAATACATATTTCCATTCCTTTCTCACAGTATTTGGAAGGGCTTAATAATTACATGAAATCTTTATTAAATGTATCCTCTTTAATCTATCATGTTACTTTAAACCTTTCCCTAATGCAGTCATCTCCTATTAGTAACCAATCACCTTCATTAATTCAATAGAAAAAGTGTTTTCTTGTATTGGCAGTGTTTTTATTGAATTAGTGGAGATGATTAATGGTACTGTAATTCAATGGAAGCAGCTACTCAAATGTTGTTTAAACATCCTAGCCTTGCAAGGGAACTTACCTGTGTTTGTTACTGCTTGATAACAAAACAGCCCCAAATTCAACATTTCTTGCAGTCACCTATAATGGAAAAGTGGTAATCATTATTTTATATTTTTTAACCTACTTTATAACATACACAGAAGAAAAGTGTAACAAAAGGAAAAAAGGTCCACCCATTAAAATACTTCTTTTTGTCTCTGAGGAGTTTCAGAGATTTTCAGTATCTGCTCAAAGATAGAGGCAATATCTTGGATAAGAGCAGCAGAGCAGTGAAGCAGTTTAATGCAGCTACATAACCATTTGTTCCATTTTCAAGGGAGGTGTGATGAAAAGCCTGTAGGCACATATTTGTTTAGTAGTTCTGCTTGGGGAGATGGAGAATTTTCCCTTGAATTTGTCATTTGCTAGGTCACTCAAGCATAGCTATTTTTGTGTATCAAGGAACAGGCTTTCCAATGAAATCTGAGATTTTTTTTCCCTCAAACATGCTACAAATATTTCAGTAAATGCAGGACCTATATTTCCTGTGGTTATTATACAGAATATAAAAATTAATTGGTAGAAATCTATTACAGCTCATCTGAACTCTGACACTAGGCAATATTACTTAAATTTTGCTCACATCCTACCACAAAATATAAGTCTGCATAAAACATCAGAGATTAACTTATTTCTTTAAAATAAATTAATATATTTGAAACCACTTAGAAATGAGTAAATATGGTTAGAAATAAAATACAAAAATTAATTAGAAAAAAATTAGTTAAAAAAATTAGTAAAAAAAATTAGTTAGAAATAAAATAAAAAAACAAAACAAAAAAGGGAAAACAAAACCAAACAGAATGTGTAGGTAAAAAAGAATCACTGTCTTTTTTATTTTTCGTTGTTACTCTCAGCTTCTGTACTGTCGTAAAAGGAACTGTTTCTGCTCTACTTAACCTCACCTTCCAATGGTTTTAATAACAACACTGATGATTGTGGCTTCAAACCTTACCTATATTAGCACTAGGGTTAGTGAAAAGTAGAATTTGTTTCAGATCTTTCAGATACATTTTTGCCACAGAAAATGTTTGAGCATGTGTCTACATTTTACTCCATTTTTCACCAAAACCTTTTTATCTCTCCTTTGTAAATTTTTCAATGGCATATGATCACTCAATATTTTCTTTCAAAACCAGTAGACACAAATTTGATTATAAGAGCAGTGAAAATGAACACCATGTCGAGAAAAAAACTGGCACTTGCTTTCTTGCCATTCCCAGTTACAATCCTGAGTCTTTTTGCTGCTGTCTGATTCCCAGCTCTTTGACTAAGAGCTAAACTTGTCAGATTTGTTTGAATCAAGCCTGTATGACACTATTCTTGTCCCCTGGATCTTTAAGAAGTTTCTGAAAAGCATCCATTCTCTCTGCACTTTTTATGATAAGCAATGCAGGTTTTCAGTCAGACACCTGTCTGGAAATCTGAACTGTCAGATAGTTTGGTAATTCTATCTAGTGATGGGTAAGGCACAACTAATTAGAATAGGACAGTATTAAAGTACAAGGCACTTGGCACTTGCCTAAAAGTTGCTGTGACCTGAGGGCTTCTTTTATGCAAAGTATGTAAACATACAGACCTGTGTAAGAGATGAAAATTATGATCCCCCCTGTAATTCAGAAGGAAAGAGTCAGTGACCTATTGAGTTGCTTGGATCCCCACAAGTCTATGGGACCAGATGGGATCCATCCAAGGGTGATGAGAGAGCTGGCAGAAGAGCTTGCCAAGCCTCTCTCTATCATCTACCAACAGTCCTGGCTCACTGGGGACATCCCAGATGATTGGAAGTTGGCAAATGTCACGCCAATCCACAAAAAGGACCGGAAGCAAAACCCAGAAAACTACAGGCCCATCAGCCTGACCTCAGTGCCTGGCAGGGTTAGGGAGCAGATCATCCTCAGTGCAATCACACAGCACCTGCAGGATGGACAAGGGATTAGACCCAGTTAGCACGGGTTTAGGAAGGGCAGGTCCTGTCTGACCAACCTGATCTCCTTTTATGATCAGGTGACCTGTATAGTGTATGAGGGGAAGGCTGTGGATGTGGTCTACCTGGACTTCAGCAAAGCCTTTGACACTGTCTCCCACAGCATCCTCCTGAAGAAGCTGTCAGCCCACAGCTTGGACAGGGACACTCTGCGCTGGGTTAAGAACTGGCTGGAGGGCCAGGCCCAGAGAGTGGTGCTGAATGGTGCTGCATTCAGTTGGCAGTCAGTCACTAGTGGTGTCCCCCAGGGATCAGTGTTGGGCCCAGTTTTGTTTAATATCTTTATTGATGATTTAGATGAGGGGAGTGAGTCCATCATCAGCATGTTTGCAGATGACACTAAGCTTGGGGGGAGTGTGGATCAGCTGGAAGGCAGGAGGGCTCTACAGAGGGACTTGGACAGACTGGAAAGATGGGCTGATTCCAACAGGTTGAGGTTCAACATGGCCAAGTGCTGGGTCCTGCACTTTGGCCACAACAGCCCCATGCAGTGCTACAGGCTGGAGACAGAGTGGTTGGAGAGCAGCCAGACAGAGAGGGACCTTGTAATTTGGATTGACAGGAAGCTGAACATGAGCCAACAGTGTGCCCAGGTAGCCAAAAAGGCCAATGGCATCCTGGCCTATATCAGGAATAGCGTGGCCAGTAGGTCCAAGGAAGTGATTCTGCCCCTGTACTCAGCCCTGGTGAGGCCACACCTTGAGTACTGTGTCCAGTTCTGGTCCCCTCAGTTTAGGAAGGATATCGAGGTCTTGGAGCGGGTCCAAAGGAGGGGAACTAAGCTGGTGAAGGGACTTAAGCACAGACCCTATGAGGTGAGGCTGAGGGAGCTGAGGCTGTTCAGCCTGGAAAAGAGGAGGCTCCGAAGAGACCTCATCACTCTCTACAACTACCGGAAAGGAGGTTGTAGCCTAGTGGGAGTTGGTCTCTTTTCCCAGGCAACTCTCAGCAAGACAAGAGGACATGGTCTTCAGTTGTGCCAGGGGAGGTTTAAGTTGGATATTAGAAAGAATTTCTTTACGGAGAGGGTGATCAGGCATTGGAATGGGCTGCCCAGGGAAGTAGTGGACTCTCCATCCCTGGAGATATTTAAAAAGAGACTGGATGTGGCACTCAGTGCCATGGTCTAGTAACTGCAACGGTAGTGGATCAAGGGTTGGATTTGATGATCTCTGAGGTCCCTTCCAACCCAGTCGATTCTATGATTCTATGATCTTTCTGATCTGATAATTTTAACAGCCTGTTAAAAACTTTAACAGTTTTAACAGTAGATGATGTATGCATTGTCTGGAAATAGGTCCAAAACTTCACTTCTTTCCCTGCTTCCCAAGCTCTGACCCTGGTGATGCACAGCAACTAACTAGTAATATGACTATAGGACACAATTTTGTCCCTATGTTGTATTTAACTTTATATGGATTTCTCTAATTCAGGTACTAATCAGCTGGAAGTCACTAGAGTCAGGGGAGAGTGAAGACAGAGCTGGCTATTCCCAGCGGTTTACTGCCTAGTTTTGAATTTAGGCAACAGAGCAGAAAAAGTTATTACATCTGGAATCAGAGTCAGTAAATCATAGTTGCAGAGCATCCACATAGCCTTTGCCATCTGCAAAGTCTGAAGAGTCCAGTCGGTGAAGACTCCTTAAAAGTTTAAGAGCTTCATGCCTCACAACAATGTCTATTTCTACATTTAAGCAGAGGGAAATCTGAGGGACAAAAATATTGCCTGAGTTAAATTAGATCCTGGGAAGTAATCCAAATGAGAAAGAAATGGGAAATTGGAAAGAATAATAAACAATAAAAATAACATGACTGTACTCTAAAAGAAATTAGAAATGCCATTGCCAGGGCAATTGTTGATATTCTGTGCCTGGCAAGATCATGGAGCAGATCCACCTGAAGGCTCTGCTAAGGCAGGCAGATAACAATAGGGTGATTGGTGACAGCCAACATGGCTTCTCTAAGGGCCAGTCTTACCTGACTAATTTGGTGACCATTTATGATGGGGTCACAGCCTTGGTGGACAAAGGCAGAGCAACAATGGATTCGATGGATGGGCCACTCATTGGATAAGGAACTGGATGGATGGTTGCACCCAAAGAATTGTGATCAATGGCTCTATGTCCAAATGGACATGTGTGATGAATGGTGTTCCTCAAGGGCTGGTACTTGGCCCAGTGTTGTTTAACATCTTTATTGGCAACATGGACAGTGGGATCAAATGCACCCTTAGCAAGTTTGCTGACACCACCAAAATGTGTGGTGAAGTCAACATGCTGGAGAGAAGGGATTCCATCCAGAGGAACCTTGAAAGGATTGAGAAGTGGACTTGTGCAAACTGCATTAAGTTCAACAAGGATAAGTGCAAGGTTCTGCACCTGGGTCGAAGCAATCCCATGCACGAGTACAGGTTGGGAGGAGAAAGAATTACAGACAGCCTTGAGGAAAAGGACTTGGGGTTGTTGGTGGACCAGAAGCTCAACATGAGCCATCAGTGTGGTCTTGCAGCCCAGAAATCCAACCGGGTCCTGTTGGGCTGCATCAAAAGCAGCACAGACATCCAGTGCAGGGAAGTGATTCTCCCCTTCTACTCTGCTCTTTTGAGACTTCACCTGGAAAACTGTGTCCAGTTGTGGAGTCCCCAGCATAAGAAGGACATAGAGCTCCTGGAATGTGTCCAGAAGAGAGCCAGTAAAATGATCAGAGGGCTGGAGCACTTCCCCTATGAAGACAGGCTAAAGAAGTTAGGATTGTTCAGCCTGGAGAAAAGGAGGCTTTGAGGTGACCTTATAGCAACCTTCCAGTATCTTAATAGGGACTACAAAAAAAAAATGGGGTAGGGTTTTTTACACAGGTATGTAATGAGAGGACAAGGCTAAATAATTTAAAACTTGAAGAGGGAAGAACAGGCTGCCTGAGGAAGCTGTGACTGCCCCTTCCCTGGAAGTGTTCAAGGCCAGGCTGGATGGGGCCTTGAGCAACCTGGCCTAGTGGAAGGTGTTCCACCATGCAGGGGGGTTGAAACTGGGTGATCTTTAAGGTCCCTTCCAACCCTGGCTACTCTATGATTCCAATGTACAAAGAACTTTTTTAACAAGGATATACATAATTGCATGCATAATCCTTCACACCGCAAGATGAAAAGTGGAGTAACTTAATGGCTGTGTTTTTTGTACTCTAAAAATACATTTTCTTGACACTGACCTGTGATTTTCATAGTTCATCCTAAATCACATTAGTCTTTTCTGAAATACCAGATGGCATTAATTACGCTGTTGTAAAACTTTGACAGAACCTCTACAGCTCTTATGAAAAAAAGCCTTTTATGATGTGTAATTTCACTGCTTTAAGCAAGTATGTAAAAAATTCAGCAAATGGATAAGACTTTAAGATTCCAGGATTTTATTAAATGCTTTTTATGCTTTTTTACTTTTGGGGGATACTGCATCTTTTCAAAAGCTTTTCACCATTTACTTTTGACCTTTGCACTGTTCTGCACATCTAGTATTATGTAAACAAACGGCTTCTCAAAGGGAAAGGCAATCGGTCTTATGCTACTTTTTTCAAAAATCCTATATTTGAAATCTATTTTGAAATCCTATTTTTGAGTCTTCATAATGTGACACAGATATGTATAAGAAATAATGAAGCATAGTATTCTTCTACTGTATGACTCTGTTGGTAGATCTACCTTGGGAACTCATTAGTATGTGACTCTTGCAGACAGTGAATGTACACCTCAGAATGTTATAACTCTGAAAAACTAAGTAAAAGTAAGAGTTGAATATTGTTCTCTTTTTTTTTTATCATTCTTGTCAGTGGCAATAACTAAATTCAAATTGGTCCTTGCTGATCCACAGACAATAGGATTAAAAAACCTTCTAAAAATAGCTTAGTATGAGATGCATACACATAAAGAACCTAATATGATATGACTTACACCCACTCACTGAGAATTCTCATAGCACTTACCAGACAAAATTACATGAACAAAAAGAATAAGATACTATATCCTTAGAAGAAATTACCATACGTGCTCAGACTAACACATGACTATAATATGTTTCTCCTTTCCAGTTATTCCCCCAAGCCTAAGACTGGGGAGAAACATAAATCATGAACCTGCACAATAGAATAGAATAGAGTGATCCAGGTCAGAAGAGACTTCTGGAGGTTTCTAGTTCATCCTTCCCTCCTCTCTTCCCTCAAACTCAAAGCGGGGACAACTTTGATCACATCTGGGGTTCATTTGCCTAGTCAAGGTTTGAGTATCTCCAAGAATGCAGAATCTCTCTTTGTAACCTACTCCTGTGTTTTACCACCTGATGGTGATTTTTTTTTTTCTTAATATTTAATAAGGATTATGTAATTTGTGGCTATGGCTTTTGGTCCTTTCTTTGTGCATCTGAAAGTTGCTCCACCTCCTCTGTAGCCTTCCCTTCATCCTTTTCCAGGCTAACCTGAAGCAGTTGACTACAGCTTCCATGTTGTGTGTTCCACCTCCATGACCAACTTGGTTCTATCTGGAGGATTCACTTAAGTATGGCCAGTTTTTCTTGCACTGAAGAGTTGAGAACTAGAATACTGTCTGGCAACTATCTATTTCAGAAAAAGTGTTCTGAAACTGAAGATTTCACTTCAGTAACTGAATTCAGTCCCTTTCATAACATCACTTACTGTTGCTATAAAAAAAAAAAAACATGATGGATTTCATATGTAAAGAATCTTAGCCCTTTTTCCATCCACGATAGCGTAGATAGCAGACTGTCTTGCACAGGGCTTTACAGATGCATTTCAAGTAGGATCCTAAAACAGGAGTCAGATCTACTACCATGCTTTCTGTCCTCTCCTGTGTGAAAAAGGGTGCAGACAAAGAAAGAAATTCTTGTTATCTGGTTTTGATGTAAAACTTAGCTCGCTATATTGGTAGTTTATGTTCTGTATACAGTCAGACAAAAAACTTAAAGTACTTTTTTTTCCACAAAAAGCTTAAAGTACTTTGTTCCCTCTAGCTATGTCTTTGCTTAGGATCTCTGGATAGGCATTTGATTTATATGCTCTTCCATAGATGGTGGTACCCAATAAGACTCTTGATAGAGGGTTGAGTCTTTTGCCAAATATTTACCAAAAATACAGTTACAGTAATCTCAAAACTGTAAATATTCTAGCGGGAGAAAAAAAGGCAAACATATACAAAAGCCAGATATTCACAAAGCCAGCCTCATATTACTATATCATCTGAACGTACCAGTGCTGGAACTGTCAATGTTTTACATTGTTTTGGTTGCTTTCCATTTAGTTCCTTCTCTAATTATTTTTCAGCTTTGGTCTTAAAAGCTAACTAAGACAGAGAAGTGAAGGAAAAACCCCACATCAATAAACTCTAGTCTCAAACTCTTTTTTTCAAGAAACAATAGTCTCCTCACACCTCACTGCTTTTACAGCCCTTATTAAGAGAACTGAGAATTGAGTCTGTGTGATTTATAATTGGAAATCATAAACTATAACATTCACCTGCTGCTCTTATGCACAAATGAAATAATACAAGGCAGTTTCATCATCCAACATAATAATTGCCTTGAACCAGCTCTAGTATGCAGTGTTCAGATCCCTAAGGTCCACTAACAAGTTGCTGCAACTACATCCAGTTGTAGAGGGAAAAAAACAGAAAAAAAAAAAAAAAGGTAGAATTTTTCACATCACACTTATTTTGATTAATTACCAGGGGGAAAGAAATCTGCCTTGGTTTTTGTACTGCCCTACAGATATTCCTGTAAAGTGAAGATAACCCCACTGACATTAAAGTCTTACAGAAGTCCATAAATGATACTACAGAAAAAACAACTGCAGAATAACAAGACTCTTTACCTAAAATCAGGGCCAAAATTAATGTGAGTGATCTCATAGTGATCAACCCATCTAGAGTGTAAATTGCTCTATTGACTTTTGGTATTTCAGCATACAGAAAAGTTTTTTTGTTTCAACCTACAAAACTCTGAAAAATTATCCAAATTACTTAGGTTTTTTATCCATACTTAGTTTTTGCCCAAGGGGAGAAAGCACCCAATTCAGTGGAATACTTGGTCATATATGTGATTTGAAACATAAAACCAAATTCCATTCTGGATGATGTTATTATTATCTTTTAATAATCCCCATTTAAAAAACAAAACAAAACAAAACAAAACAAAACAAAAAACAAAGCCAAAAAGCCTAACAAAACCACAAAACAACCAGCCAACAAAAATAAAACAGAAAAAACAAAAAAACAACCAAACAAACAAAAAAACCCCAAATAAGCCAAAACCAATACCAAACCACAACTTTAGCTCCTGTCACTTGAAAGGCTAAAATTATTATGAAATTTCACTCACTATGGTGCATTCCTGTGACTTACCATTCCTCAGGAGGGCTTGTGACTAAGAATGTCACAGGATCCTCCATGCATAAAATAGGGGTACATAGAAAAAGAAAATATGTAGACTTCTCTAAGCTTTTCTTTTACCTTCCAGCAATGCTACTAAAATATAAGGAATTAAAATGATCATTTTTCAAACCCCTTATTATTCGTGGACTAAAACAGGAAATAGTGGAGAAGGATAATAAAATCCTTGTGTGTATGCTTAAAAAAAAGAGAGGAAACTGTAATGGTACCAGCAAATGAATGCCTGAATTGCCTCTCTTAAGATGCATGTGAGATGATGTGATGCAGCATGATTCTTGTCTGCCATTAGCAAAGCTCTTAAATATGTAGTTCTCTCTAGGTAGGTGGGAATTTTTATGGAATTATGTTTGACCACTCACATTAAATATCTGAGTGATTTGTTGGCCTGAAAACTGAGAGCAATAGATGCACTTTTCTCACAGCTGTGTGGCGGGTAAATATTGATTAACATACTGGCTCATCCCAGTTCCACAAAGAAAATTGCCATTCATTTCTCCAAGAAGAAAATATTGTCCATGGTCTTATATTCTATCATTTGGGAAGAAAATAATTTTCTGCTCAAAGATTTATGCCATGAAAGATGGAATAAATACATTCCCTGCATATCAAATAACCATTTCTGAATTTAGTGTAATTTGTAAAAGGTCATAAAAAAAATGAAAGCAGAAACGACAGACATAGAAGTGACTAATGTAATTTGGGAAAGAAATCTAAGGAAAACTACTTTTGATCACTGTGCTTTTAATTTATTTATAATATGGCAGGAGGACCATGTGAATAGGTGAACTCATAGAAAGCACATTAAGCTGGCCAAGTATTGTGTGAATTCAAGTTTTTTGTTTGTAGGTCTATGAACTAGCTTCTGCAAAAAAAGTTCAATGTTCATGTAAAATTACTAATGGCATTTTTTACATATTTCTTTTTCTAAATATAGGGAAGAGCTGTCATTTCTGATATGACTCTGTAGTAAGATTGGATAAATGTTGACCTTTTTAACCAACTGGTACACCTAAGACAAATATGAAAGTAAACATAGTGATGAAATGCTTTCCCTTTGTTGGAAGAAAATGTTAATGGCTGCTTTTGTTATCCGTGTCTCTGAACTCAGTCTTGACTACTGACTTGTTTTTGTAAAGCAAAACATTGTTCTTGACCTTTCAAACCATTGTAGCAAACACACTCTATAACCATACGTGGGTCAGTGACATTACAATAGAAAATTGGTGACTGTCATTGACAAAGTTATTTTCTTTTACATTTAACCCATTGGTAGTTAAATGAAACTAGTCTGTGACCCAAGGTTTTCATTTTTAAAGGCAAGTTAATGACTAGACCTAGGTCTCTGAAAAATTATTTTTACATGCAGCCGTTTAAGAGAGGAAAAAAATTAAAACAACACTAAGAGCAATGATAAGTATTTGTTTCCAAAAGAAAAGCACAACAGTCTCCAATGGCTGTTACGCTGATGAACCTGGCTCCTGCAGCTGCTGAGTGACAGCTGAACAAAAGGAACTCAGGGGTATATCTGGCTGTCCATGCTGTGGCTGTTTGGTCGCCTCTTGACCCACCGCCATCTCGCATCGGACCCTGCCCAGGATCAGCAACATCTTGAAGAAACTCGTTGGACAGCTGGGCCCCTGGTGGTGACTCTCTCTCTCATAGTATCTTACCCTTTTCTCTCCCATTTCTCTCACTTCTCTCTCTCTCTCTCTCTCCCTTATATCTTCTTTTCCTCTCTCCCTCTTTTGCCTTCCTCTATCATTTTGTTTGTGTCAATTGTCAAATAAAAGCTTATGTTTGCACCCAACCTTTGATGGTTGGACTTTGTCTCCCGGATCCAAAACAAAATAAACTTTAATGTTACACTGGACTGTGAGAGGGTATTAGGGAGCAGAATGATTGTCAGGATAGCAAACCAGAAGATACCTTAATAATAAAATATATAAATAATCAAACATCTGGATAACTGTTACACAAGGATAATTGTTTGTGTATTACTTATCACTAGGTCTTAAAAAGTTCTAGAACAATGTAATATGTATAGGCAATATGCTAAGGCAATCACTATAGTTTTGTAAGGATCCTAAAGTTAAGAATTCACATATAGGCGTTTGATATTTTTTCCCCTTCAGTGTCTATTGCCAGGTATCCAATTTCCTCCTTCTCAGGAGGAATCCATTGAGCAGACATCCCCACTGAAGGGAGAAGGTCCATCACACCTTCTAGGGAAACTGTATTGGATTCTCACTGATCAAAAATAGGACCAGATTTTTATAGGACAAAGTGACTGGCTGCCATCATTTAACTATTTATCCATACCTCCAACACTTTCTATTGGACAGCTACAGGGAAACAAAGAAAAAGTTAAGGAAGGCTTTTCCTCATTGTACAAATTCTTATGTTTATCTGTCTGGTTTTTTTTTGGTCTTTGTTCAGCCTAGCTGCAGCCAAATTTTCAACACAGGAGAGCAGCTGGTGCCAAAAATACCAATCTTACCTTTGGTTAGTACTTCCAAGATTTTTACCAGTTAAGAGCCTGCTCTATCTTTTGCAGCACATAGAGAGTTCTTTGCGGAAACTTTCCAGCTTCAAGCTAAGGGCAGTGAAGCTGAGACACAGAGTGTGAATATGAGAGACAAAGAGCAATTGGGTCATAAAGGGAAACTGAGTCAGGCCCACTGAGGCAGGGTGTCCTGATACAAGGTCCCCCAGTTAAGACATTCATTTTTTATTCCATTCATCTCCTGAAAATATGTGTGTTTTGGAAGAGGGAAAACTTCCCAGTGTCTCCTGTCTAGGACACAAAACAACAGAGACAATCTCTGCATGCTGAGGGCTACACATGTATTCCAAAGTACCTCTTGCTAAGAATTTTTAGTACTGTTTTCCAGTCCCACCTTTCTATGAAGAGCATCACAAGCACAGTTTCTGCTTCTCCAGAATCAACCAAACATCCTTCCTTTGTAACTCAAGAGAAGAAAAATTGCTTTGCAAATCTCAGAAGCTGAGATTTAGTCTAAGTTAGAGGACCAAAGATCTGAATATTAGTACTTTTTCCTTCTGTATATATATTTTTTTTAATTGAATGTGGAGTAAATATGAATTATGTCACAAAATTAGGAGATAAAGTAACATTATATGTAAAAAAATATCAAAGCTTCACACTGCAAGTTGTCACTTCTCAGGACCTGGATGAGAAACACTAGAATCTTTTAAAAGGGACCCCATCTGCTGACATGGTGCTTGTTCCCACTCTTATTAAAATCACCTGCAGACCTACAGACACAACCCACAGGTTTTTTTCACTGCCCCTTCAAATCTGAAAATAGCTAAATAAAGCTAAAGTCATTCTTGGGGTTGTTTCACCAACTTCAGCAGAGTTGCTCCAAAAATACTTTTGGCCCATCATCCCTTAACTGCAGATTGTGATAACAGTCTCTGTTGTTTCTAATATCAACACAACCATAGAAGAGTAAATTTAAGACAGGGAATTGTGAACTGTAGTAATTTCTCTTTGTTATTATCCTTGGCAAATAGCAAGGATACTAAAGATATTTGCCAGTCTAGTTAGTTATCATTTGGTGATTAGGAGCAAATAACATCACTAATAAAAAGCCCCACCACACACACTGCTAAATTATATTTTCATTCTGTCTATTTTTTTACTGTAATTGTTTTTCACTTTTCTTTTTTTGGAAACAATGTTCTTTTATCACAAGTTTTAAAGGTACAAAACAAACAAACCAAAACCAAGCCCACATCAAACTGTGAATGTTGTAATGGCAAAGACATCTTTCTCTTTTTTCACTTTAAACATATGGGTTCTAATTTAAAGTACAGCTAGTCTTTCTACCTTGCTTCTTGGTCTTTATTTTCCTATTTAGATAGAGGAAACTCAGTGGGATAAATAGATTTCTGGAATAGCATGGATTCCATTATTTTCCACCTGAAATAGAAGACATACATAGAATTTAGATAATTACTGGGGGTTATGTGGTTCTTCTGAAGAAATTTAAATTCACTCAGCTAGCTACCTTGGTTATCTAGCATTTATGAAAATGTAAAAGAAACAGGTTTTGTGAGAGTGCTTTTCTAGCAATTCATATTTTGGCCTCTTGTTGCCCCTCATAAAGATGATTGCTTTTCTTCTCCTTTAAAAGTTTCATGTTTGTAGGTTTGTTATGAATCTGAAGTTTTCTTGGCAGTACAACCAGTTACATTCCTACTCAGCTGGCCATTACTGCTGAATTAATTTACTGGTCTGAATCTGCTACTGTCCTTAAAGAAAATGCCATAGTCTCATTATATCCTTCCATTATATTAAACATACTGCTATCATTCAGGTTATGTCTGGCTTTAATGACATTTAGTGACATTTCCTGTTACTGTTACCATTAGTTATCTACTCATGGTCACAGTCTGCTTCTTTAGATCTCTAGGGTAGTGTTAATAAAGCTGTACAGGGACAACGGCTCTATTAGCACTTCTGCATAAGTTTTATGTGAACTGTACTGAAGGTCTGAAGAATTTTTTCGCTGTCCTCTGTATATTTTTTGGATTTATTTATGCAGCATCCCCCAGTATTATTTTCTTTGGAGCCACTGGGTAAAGTTATTTCTGCCTTGCAAACTGAATTTAACTGTCTTTCAATGCAAGTGTAATATGCCTGAGAGAATATATTTCTGCTGCTTGGTACTTATTTTTTAAAAATAGATCTATTCTAAAGTACTTTTAAAAAACCTAAAAAACAACAAAACAAAAAAAAACCACCGAAAAACCAACAGACTTCTGGAAACAGCAATGACTGTTAAATTCAAAAGTGACTGGCTCCTAGATCCTGTCACACAGTCATTTTTGTCACTAAGTCATATTTACTTACACACACAAACACGCAAACTTCTCCAATGCGTTTGATTTGTTCAAAATTGTAAAGAGGGATGCTTTTTGAAGAGACTTGAAAACCTAATAAGTAAGCTCTGAAAAACAACTTCAGCTTTGTTGTTTGGGTTTTTTTTCAAACTCACTTGAAAGTAAATGAAACAACCAAAATAAAGATGAAGGTTAGACTAGAAAATCTTGGAATTTATTAAGCATCTGTTTCTCTAGACTGCACATGAAAAACAAATGATCTGTATTGGACTATCTGTAGTTTAAGACTGTCAGTGCTTTGTATCCCTGGCATTCTTTAGCTGCCAATAGTAGAAGGCACAATGGGCTCTGTGGATAGAGCAGTGGATTTGGTCTCAAGATCCTCTGCTCCTATTCCTGGCCTTGTTAATGAAGTACTGTGTCATACAGAGTAAATTACTCCACCCCTCTTTGTCCCAGTGTCATGAGAATCGCTACATAAAGCATTTTGAGGTCTTAAGATCTTTGAGTTATAAGCTATTATCATTTATTATTTATTCTCAGCTCTTCTTTAAGAGTTTTTTAAAGGCCTTCTGTGCCAAGTAATGCTCATTTCTCTGAGGTAAGCAACTCACAGTTGTCTGAAGAATCAGGCTGTGAGCACAAATAGAGGCAGTTCTTTTTCATCTTCTTTCTACAGAGTTTCTGCACAGGTTAGCTTCCTATATAAAAATTATGAGTTGATCAGGCACCAAAGTGTTTGAATTTCCAACAGGGAAACACAATCTTCTCATTTATTTCTATGCATTTCTAGCACATCACTATTCAAGGTTGATCTTGATGTGCTTGGCTAAGCTGAAGTCTGTTTGAAGTTCACTCACTCCAACTGCACCAATATGGTAATGCACTGCCTGGTGCAGATGGGAACCCATCTTCCACCAGCAGCTGACCCTGGAAATGCTGTAATGCTGAAGATCTCTGCTCAGAAATGTGCTGCAAACAGTATTTGAAGAAAAAAATATTTACAAAAAAATACTTTTACTTTTTGTTTCCAGTGTTATTCCATACTGAATTTTTAGATTTTCTTTGTTTGCCAGCCCCAGCTGTTGTTTTTATTAACTTTCCTAAAAAGCTGGCAATAATACCATGAGGCTCTTTCAGAAATTTTTCTTTGACTTTTAACACCCACACAGCTGTAGCAAATATGATGGTTCTAGTTATGTGACAGTTAGCAACAGAAACAGTATAGAACTTGGAAGCATACCAAGAAAAATTTTCACCTCCATTCTGGTCCCTTCTCTGACTCAGATGGATTTTAAGTGGTACCTGCACTCAAGAATATGCCTCTAAACATCCTCGTGCAAGAACTCAAATTAATTTTGTTTTGCTTCATCACCCATATTGCCATTCTAGCATATATAAAGCCTTCTAAGCAGGGAATATTACCTTGGGCTTGGCATGATGCTGACCGTGGCTGCAGGTTTGCCCTGGTTTGGAAGGACTGCTTGTAGTGCAGTCAACATGAGTTTATATCTGCCTGCAAATGAGCTGTGAATGCTCCCACACCGGCTCCAAAATTCTCCTGCAGATGGTTACAGGCAACCTATCTGGTAAAGATCCTGATGAAAGCAGTTGCCAAGGGTGAAACTGGGGCACAGTAGATCAGCTTGCTACTTCCAGCAACACTGAGAAATTTTATAATGTGCTGTTGCTCACAGGCTGGCAGGTAGAGCAGCTTCAAATCAGGAGGGTAGAAGAGAAGCTTAACACAGAAATCATTCTGGCACAACTCCTACAACTATTAGAATTCACACCTCATAGAATCAGAATGGTTTGGGTTGGAAGCTTACCTAGTTCCAACTCCTCTTCATGGTCAGGGATACCTCCCACTAGACCAGGTTGCTCAAAGCTCCGTCCAACCTGACCTTGAACACTTCCTGGGATGGGGCATCCACAACCTCCCTGGGAAACCTGTTCCAATTTCTTCCTAAGGTCTAACCTAAATCTACCTTCTTCCAGTTTAAAACCATTTCCCCTTGTCCTACCCTTACATGCTTTTGTAAAAAGTCCCTCTCCTGGTTTGTTGTAGGCCCCTTTCAGGTACTGAAAGGCCACTGTAAGGTCTCCCTGGTGCCGTCTCTTCTCCAGACTGAACAACCCCACTCTCTCAGCCTGTCCTCACAGGAGAGTTGTTTCAGCCCTCTGATCATCTTCATGGCCCTCCTCAGGACTCACTTCAACAGCTCCATGTCTTTCTTGTGCTGGGGGCTCCAGAATTGGACACAGGACTCCAAGTGGGTTATCACAGAGGTGGAGTAGAGGGGGAGAATCACCTGCCTTGACCTGCTGGTACTGTTTCTTTTGATGCAGCCCAGGATATAGTTGGCTTTCTGGGCTGCAAGCATGCATTGCTGGCTCATGTTAAGTTTCTTATCCACCAGTACCCCCATGTCCATTTCCTCAGGGCCTCAGGGCTCAATGCATTTTTCAACTTGTAATTATCCTTGGGATTGGCCTGATCCAGGTGCAGGACCTTGCACTTGCCCATACTGAACTTCATGATGTTGGCATGGGCCCAATGCTCAAACCTGTCAAAGTCCCTCTGGATGGCATCTGATCCCTCCAATATGACAACACCACAAGCTTAGTGTCACCAGCAAAGGGTGAGGGTGCACTTGATCTCACTGTCCATTAACCAACAAAGATGTTAAACATCACCAATCCCAGTGCCCACACTCAAGGGTTTCATTGGTCTCCATTTGGACATCAACTCTTTGCACGAGTCCAGGTAGATGACTTCAGTTGCTCTCCCCTTGTCCATTTGTACTGTGACCTCATCATAAAAGGCCAGCAAATTTGTAAGGCACAATTCGCCCTTAGTGAAGCCATGTTGGTTGTCTCCAACTACCTCCACATTTTCCATGTGCCTTAGCATAGTTTCCAGGAGGATATTCTTCATGATATTATAAATTTTTGCAACTTTCTTCAACTTTGCAACTTCTTCTGCCAGTACCTGAGGAGCCATGGATGGATCTTGTCACATCCCAGGGACTTGTGCACCTTCAGGTTCATTAGATGCTCTTGAACCTACTCTTCTCCTGAAATGGGTGGATCTTCCTTCTCCCAGTCCCTGCCTTTGCCTTCTGCAACTTGGGTGGTTTGGTCAAAGCCCTTGATGGTGAAGACTGAAGCAAAAAAGTCATTGAGTACTGCAGCTTTCTCTATACCCCACATGAGCAGATCTTCTGTTTCCTTCTGGATAGGGCCTACATTTTCCTTAGTCTTACTTTTATCACTGATGTACAAGTAGAAGATTTTCTTGTTAGCCTTGCTTTCCCCAGCCAGATTTAATTCTATCTGGGCTTTATCTTTCCTAACCTGATCACTGACTTCTAAGACAACTTCTTTGTACTCCTCCGAGGCTGCCCATCATTGCTTCTACCCTCTGTATACTTTCTTTTCACATACAAGAGTGTCCAGGATCAATTTGTTCATCCATACAGGCTTCCTGGCATTCTTGTCTACCTTCCTCTTTATGGAGATGCATTACTCCTAAGCTTGGAGGTGATGATCCTTGAATACTGACCCCACAAGGATGAGGGTTTATGAATGTGAAGTTGCTCCTGTCTTTATAAACAGGGCCTCATTCACTCAGTCTTTCTGGTCTGTAGCAGACCCCCACTGTATCACCTGTCCCTGCCCTTCCTTTAACCCTGGACCCACAAGCTCTTGGCCAGCTTCTCATCTATCCCCAGATAGAGGTCCATGGATTTCAGCTGGTCACTGATGCAGAGGGCAAGAGACCCTCCCCTTCTCCCCTGCTTATCGTCATCTTTCTTGGTTGGGAAAAGCACTACTAGACGTGACAGGTCTCGTAGTAGTGTAGTTTATAGGCACACTGCAGTCTGGATTTCTTTGCTGCAATTATTACCTCTAGTGTCAGCTACCACTTAATTCCAGTCACGCTGTCGGGCTGTGCTATAATCCACCATTAAGGCATTTAAAGTTCCAAACATTTTTTTTATCCTGGTCTCCTAGAAAGTTAAAAAAACAGCAGAAAAAAGTCAAATGTACTACTGCTCTTTCATAATAGCTACAGCTCTAACATTTCCTGAAGGTTTGTTCTGTTAATTTATGAGACAATATTACAAAAAGGGTAGAAAAGGAGACAATGAATGGGAAAAGGCTTGCAAGAGAGAATAATGACTTTAAAAGTAGTATGTGGATCAGGTATACAAAAGATGTAACCAGAAAAATGGATTGCTTGTTCAGTTAAAGAGACAGCATAAAATAGAAAATGTGATATATTTCAGTAAGGATTCAATATCACTGACAAAGTGACACTGAATGAGGCCACATACTGGAAGTTCCTATTCATTCTGAAGTGGTATCACTTCTTTAAAGGTTTTCTGGACAGTAGTCCCATTAAAAAGAGAAAAAAAAGAAAAAAAATCAACAAAACAAGATAAGACTGAGTCCTACAATACTAAATCCTTCCCTGGCCCTATGAAAAGTGGTTACTAAAGCAGGGAAGGTGTGCTCATGAACATAAATATTATGATGAAATTTACATAAAAGGAATTTAATTTTTTAAAAATCCCATAAAAATGCAAAAGAAGAGCATTTACATGTTGGAGTAACTGTATCTAAGCCTCTCCTTATGACATAAAATTGTACCTGTGGACAGCAGATACCTGATCAGCTGCTTCTGCTTTCTTTCTGTTGTTTCATACTGACAAAGAGAGAACAAAGTAGGTTACAATTTTCAATGTAAGTTATAGCTTCTTGGTCCCAGTGTGAGGTTCTGACTCATCATCAACATTTTGTTTCCTGCAATTTCTGCTGTTCATGTGTGTAATTAATAAACATGATGTTGAGGCATTTAGTTGCTATAGAAACCACTATTTCTTTAGCTTCTCCTGAGCATTCTAAGAAAATCTGCAGTAAGTTTGACCCAAATTTTTCACCTTTTTACAGTCTTGAATGAAATAATTTTTGACTCCTGGGACAAATGTATGACTTTCTGTCTATGAGCAAAGTTCTATAAATCTACATAATAATTTGTCCCCATAGGCTGTAACTAAATATAGTCTCAAAACTGCATAAATTATATCACCCAGAGGAATGTTATCAAGTTTTTTTTCATTACATGAAAACAATCAATGTTAGTAAATTAAATGTGGTTTGACCAAACTTTCTGGTAATTTGAAAATTTAGTACAATACAGATAATCAGTTGTTTGAATAAATCTGGTGAGGACAAATGATATGGAAAAGCCACGGCTGGACACAACATATTCCCTGAAATGGAGAATACAAATATCCCAACAACAACAAAGGGACTTTGTTTTTACAGCATCCTCCAATGCTGTGAATTTTATAAAAAATTGAGCAATAACAAGTTTTGGAAGCAGTTCTTGGCATCTTCAAAATATATGGGGTAAACAAATGCATATGTCAAAGTTTGTAGAGAATGCAAACATCAAGCAAAATAATGGGGAGGTAGGCAGAGGAACTGATGGGCCTGAGATAGACATGGAAAGGCAGTTTAATGTAAAAACCATCAGCATGGACTGAAACACAAATATATGTCATTGCAAATTAATGTCTCAACCTATAGGCTAGAGCGCCTTGCTCCAACCCAGTCAGTCTTTAGCCACACTGAAATAACCTTAATTTGAGGGAACGAGAGCGTGTCTGAGGCCACTCTATGACTGACAGAGCCTAAATTAGTGCCTTGTAAGCTCTACATTAGAGTACAAAAACACTGAACTACAGAGGAACGTGAAAAAGCTGAAGGCTTCCTTAATTGTGGATGTCTCCTGAAACGAAGTGTAACACTGAACTTTTCTGCAGCACCTGACCTCACAGAAGAAACCTGTTTGATAATATCTCTTATGAAAGATCGGTGACAGAACCATAATTTCTGGATCTCGGTGAGACTTATACGTGAGATAATCACAGAGCTGTTTAGTATGATAGTAGGAAGAAATCAGAATCCATGCCTCTACAGAGTAGTAGCAGCTGAGGAATGGGTTGTACAGTGATACCTGCTTCAGCCTGCATCCTGCTTTGGGCACTTTTGAGACTCTTATCTTAGTCAGGATTTTAGAGCAGAATCCATGCCTCTATCCATATTTTGAAAGTAGAAAGTTTTACATTTAGTCAAAAATAAATACTGGTGTTAGTACCTACAGAACAACAATCTGTGTTTGAACAACCCCACCATATTATGGGCACTATTTAGAAGTGGTCAAGGTTCTTTAAGTAAAATGACTGATGGACAAGTGTCCTGCTGGATGTTGTTAATACATGTTAATAAAAAGAAGTCATAGCAATAAAAAGGAAAATGCCATCCTTACAAAAGTCTTATCCTTTTCTCATTCCTGTCTTTTCTCTAAAACGAAATCTTGACAGAGAACAGCATCTGAATATTGCTCTTAATAGCTCTCAAAAATATCATTATTAGGAAATGTAATGAAGTCCCTCCCCTGTGTCCAATTCATTTTTATTTGTTTATTCTAGGGACACAGAAGAGGCTGAAATTTTTGCCCCTGTGAACTTTATGGAATAATGGATCATTTCCACTAATTGCTTTCTTTTTTTGTTTGTTTAAAAAGGAGGACAATTTAGTAGTAAAGGCCCAGGGATGTCATTATAGCTATTGCCAATCATAATTGCATATCTCCATATAATTTAAAACTATTAATGAATAAAATATAAGAGCAATCTCTCCACACAAGTAAAAAAATATTTTTATGAGATGGTAGGGGGTTTTTCATCTCTTCAGAGAACAGATAATGTCTTCTGATTAAAATATCCAATTTGTTTCTTCAGAGTATTTGTTAACAAAGGGTGAGGAAAAAGGAAAGACAGTGGAAAAGTTCAAGTCATGATCAAAGTTATATGAGAAGTGTCAATATTTTTAAAGACTCCACATTAATGCCAGAATATAGAATTCTAGAACTCTTTTTTTTTTTTAAAATTATTTTACTAATGATGTGACCTGCTACTATGAATACCCCCATTTGTTTCAGATGCTTTCATGACTGTCTTGCATATACCTTTATAGCACTGCAAAAACAAAGTACATTGTGTGCACTTGTGCTCAATTGTACAATGACACTAAAAAGCTTCCTAGTATTATTTTTTATTAACAGCAGGAAAAAACACAAGTGTGGTGTTCATATTTTGTAAAGGACAGCTAGGGTATTTATATCAGACACGTACATTATAGAATCACAGAATCACAGAATCAGCTGGGTTGGAAAAGACCTCTGAGATCATCAAGTCCAACCTTTGATCCACTTCTGCCATGATTACCAGACCATGGCACTGAGTGCCACATCCAGTCTTAAAAACCTTGAGGAATGGAGAATCCACCACCTACCTGGGCAGGCCATTCCAACACCTGATTGCCCTCTCTGTAAAGAATTTTTTCCTAATATCTAACCTAAACCTCCTCTGGCAGAGCTTAAGTCCATGCCCTCTTGTATTACTGATAGTTGCTTGGGAGAAGAGACTGACCCCCACCTGGCTCCAGCCTCCTTTCAGGGAGTTGTAGAGAGTGATGAGGTCTCCCTTCAGCCTCCTCTTCTCCAGACGAAACAACCCCAGGTCCCTCAGCTGTTCCTAATAGTTATTATTATGACAAATATTTACCGATACAATGAAAATGGCACAACTTGGTGTAAGTCTCATGTGTCTTTAAGATGACTGAAGAGTGCTTTCCATCTTTGCTTTGGAGAGATCATTCACTTTTTCAGATCTATTTACTTTTTCCACTTTCTTAAGACATTTATGTATTACATATTAATGCTTTTGACATATTAACTGTAAACTGATAAAATTTTATTAATTGAACATAGCAGAAGAAGTAGTCAGCAGAAACTTCATTGTATAGCCTCAAAGATTTACTATCTGGGAATATGTAAATGTAAATTTTGACACTGGCAATGATTGTATTCCTTCAGTCAAGGTTCGCTACATGGCTTATTTCTTCATATATCTAAAATAGATAAAAGCTATTCTATAGGTAACCCATGTACTTCACTGCTAGCATAATTATACTGACAGGAGAAACACTGAAATCCTCCCAATGTTCTCCTGCATTGACACAATCCAATGACACAATTCCAGAGAAAATCTTCAGAGGGACCCGCAAGTGTGTGTTGACTGCTCTATGATGCCAGAGTTCTTCAAGTCAACTGGAAAATATCTGGAAATGAGAACCCACACAAAATTATAGGTTACTTGCTATTGAGCAACACGAAAAATTCTTTGAAAAGATTTGAATAGCTATTGAAGGAAAAGGTGTAAATCCCTAACTCTTTAAGGATTCAGAGATAAGTACTTTAAATTAGGCAATTCTAAGACACAACTGCCTTCCCAGAATTTCACACACACTAACTACACTCCGACTGCTATAAACTCCATTTTGCTCTCCCTACTTATGTGGAGCTACAGATTCCAAGAGGGATCAGCTTCAAGGCTCAGGGCTACCGTGCCAAAGCTATTTTGTACAACCCCCAAATTTTAAACACAATGAAAAGAAAGCTGGCCAGGAAAAGCTCCCAAAAATTGTGTTTAGGAGAAAGTCTATGATCATTGAAAGTTAATGGGAAAATAGTAAACAAGACCAGATGTAGATAGGAATGTAATTACACAAAATTTTTGAAATTAAGCTGGAATAATTTAAATCCCTCTACAAGCAAGGGAAGTAGGGGAGTTATTTAAATTAGGACATGTAAACCTGAGCAGAAGGGAAATACTGGGATGGCTACTCACTAAAATAAACCACACTTTCACCCAGCAAAGCAAATTATCTGAATCCAAACCTGATACTTATCAGATATAAACCAGACATTGCATTACTGATATTATATCCAGCAATTTTGGTTTTAGTAAGAAGAACATACAGTTGTGACACCTCTCTTCATAAATATAAAGTTCTTTCTAAGAAAATATTCCTTTTTAGTACTATAACAATGGGACATGCTCCATTTCACATGTTCACATAATCTAGAAAAATAAATAATGTAGAACCAAGTCAGTAATTGACTGGAAAAAAAAAAAAAAAAGAAAAGGCAAAGAAAAATCATAAAAATTCCAGCATGATACCAAATGAAAGTGTTTGGGGTCAGGTCTCTCCCAGTATGGGAGCTTAAGTCATTGATCTGTTTTACTCTGTGGGGCACTTTGGTGTTTTCTCTGGCTGGACTTAATGAAGGAGTCGAACTGTGTGATGAGCTGCAACCCATAAACAGAAAGCAAATATATTTTTCTTTTTCTTTTTTTGGTTTTTTGTTGGTGGTGGTGTCTGTCAGATGCAGATTTCCCTTACGTTCTGGAGTAATTAATAAAATTAATATACAGGATTTAAAAAGACTAGTTAGAGTTGTGGAAGTTATTGGGACAACTTAGATTCACTAAAAGAATAAATGTATATTTTAAAAAATAATAATTCTTGGTATGAAAAAAGTGCCTCTTCAGAAGAAAAACCCATAACCACTGGCATTTCAGTCCTGCTTATATTATTAAAAATTTAGTGAGCAGAAGATGTGTCACATTACAGATTTCACAGAATTGTTAGATTACTTTCTTCTGTCTCTGTCAAGCCAATGGAAGTTATCCAAAACTGGATACTACTGTTCAATTCAGCACTTCTGTCATCCTTCTAGCAAGGAATAAACCCTTTCTTTTATTTCAGATGTAAATGGAAAGGAGTATCTATTGACTGGGAATAGCTTGAGTTTTAGAGATAGCATCATAATAAGTGAAGGAATGAATAAACAGTACACTGAAGTAATCACACTAAAAGTTATTTAGCCAAGACCAATTTTTACAATTACTGGAATTTATTATTATTATTTTTATATTGGCTTCCAGATTCTGTGTTTACTGGTGCACAATTAAATTCTTTCCATGCCTGTTCTTTGCTGCAGATGTTTTCCTTACAAAAGTGTTAATGGAGTTCAGGAAAACTCAAAAAAACAGCCTTTTAAGTTTCAAGGTCACTTTTCCTGTGGGGAATAATGGGAATGGCTCAAAGCCCTTTGGACACTACAAACAATTTTGCTAGTATTCTTGGTTCTATACCAAAACTGAATGTTTCTTTTCTACACCCATAACTTTCCCAATAACAAATTATTTTCATCTATGTCTTTTCATTAACCACAGAGAGAAATTAAAACATAAAGCGGTTGGTTATTGAATATGTCTATGGCTACACAGATCACTTCTGGAAATAGAGCTACCTTAAGGCAAGTATTTATTGTGCAATATCAAAATGAACATGACTAGTGGATTAGATTTCCTTCTTGTTCATTGATTATTCAGCATATTGTCCCTGTAAGCTGTGCCCTTATCAGAAATTACATTTGATTGCAGACGTCAGGTTTCAATACATAAATAGACAAGTGAGCTAGATGGAGAAACAAAAAGGTCTAAAACTATCTTTTTGAAGGTCTTGGACTTGCAAACAATTCCCATATGCAGTATAAAATGGAATATTTGGTTAATGTTTCCTCAGATCTGCTCTAAGGACTTCCAGTACTTGAAAGGGGCTACAGCAAAGCTGGGGAGACTATTTATTAAGGGCAGAAACTGAACCTACTTCTCAACAGAAACTGAACCTACCAAAAGAATCTAAAAATAACCTCCAAAATTTCAGAAAAAATTAGGAGAGAGACCTGTTGTTTTAGCTAGTACCAAGGTGACTTTTAAGTCCAGTAGAAGGATGTTCTATCTGCCTAATTCAAGCCTTTAAACTTCTTTTTTTTTTTTTTTTTTTTTTTTTTTTTTTTTTTTTTTTTTTTTTTTTTTTGTGAATACCTGAAGAGTATCTAATTATATAAACATATATATTTAGGGAACTGAGATAACATTCTTTGCCAGATTGCTTTACTGGACACTTAGAATTTGAGTTTTAGCTGGATAACTATGTTAGACTGCCTCATATAATGGTTTTAGGCTTTTTTTTCCTTAGGTTTAAGTGAGTTAAAATTAAGAAACAATCCTGCAGCAAGATTTGCAATGCATCCATCTAAGAAGCTGGTTGTTTACATGAAACATTTAAACAATAGAATATAATAGAGAATAACTACTTAATCTTACAGGAAAAGTCAAGAGATCCAACTATTAACTTCTTTTTGACAGAAAACTGCATTTTATCTTTTTTCCTCAAGAGCACAGAATAAAAAGTGCATATGGAAGAGGATATATTGTTAACATAGATATTTAGACAGAGTGCTGATAGTGAAAACCTTCTAGAGTGGTTCCTCTGATATCCTGTCATTCTGCCACCTGAGAATGACAGAATGATAGTATGCTGTAATAGGCAAAGAAATTTCACTTTGAAAACATCAGTAGCCCTTATGCATCTGTTAATTAAAGCAATCTGCCAGTGTTCCACTCAGGCATGCAATGAATCAGTGCTAAGCTAATGTGACACATATTCAATGCTACAGTAATAGAATTGGAAGTAACACCTTTTTTTATCAGGTGGCACCGATCTACACTTCCTTGTCTGATGTGGGGGTTTGATAGTCACACTATCACCTTCTGCTCTAGGTACAATATACTGAAGATTTTCAATCTTCTTCAGTGAAGGCATAAACCAGCACATGGATTACATGTTTCTCCTGGACCATTTAAGCACTACTTGTGCCTTGGATTTGGCTAACAGTATTTTTGCTCTATACTGTTACAGAACTGGAGAGAATTAGCCCTGGCAATAGATGTGGAGCAAAAAGATGCCTTTGAAAATCTTCAGTCACAATGGAGTGTTTCATACAAATTTAAATTTCAGCTTTAAAATAGGGCTCAATATTCTGATATTTTTTTATTCTCAACAGAGGTGGTATCAAAAAAATACTACTAATGACAAGAATATAACTTAGGGACCTAACTTAGGTTTCTTTAGTCCGTATTGTTAATAATCAGAAAGCACTGAAACAAGAACAATAAGGTCTCCCCCTAGTCTCCTTTTCTTCAGACTAAACAACCCCAGTTCCCACAGACACTCCTCAAAAGACCTGTGCTCTAGGCCCTTCACAAGCTCCATTGCCCTCATCTGGATTCAGTACAGCACCTCAATGTCTTTTCTGTATTGAGGTGTCCAGGACTGAATGCAGTACTCAAAGTACAGCCTCACCAGGGCTGGCTACAGGGGGACAATCACTTCTCTACTTCTGCTGACTGCACTGTTTCTGATACAAACTGGGATGCCATTGGCCTCCTTGGCTGCATTTCTGGCTCATATTTAGTTGTTTGCCAACATCCCTATCAGGAGAGGCTGAGGGAGCTGGGGCTGTTCAGCCTGGAGAAGGAGAGGCTCAGAGGAGACCTCATCACTCTCTGCAGCTCGCTGAAAGGAGGTTGTAGCCAGGTGGGGGTTGGTCTCTTTTCCCAGGCAACTCTCAGCAAGACAAGAGGGCACGGTCTCAAGTTTTGCTGGGGGAGGTATAGGTTGGTCATTAGAAAGAATTTCTTTACCGAGAGGGTGATCAGACATTGGAATGGGCTGCCCTGGGAAGTAGTGGATTCTCCGTCCCTGGAGATATTTAAAAAGAGACTGGATGTGGCACTCAGTGCCATGGTCTAGTAACTGCAGCGGTAGTGGATCAAGGGTTGGACTTGATGATCTCTGAGGTCCCTTCCAACCTAGCCAATTCTATGATTCTATGACTCCCAAATCTTTCTCTTATGGACAGCTTTTCAGCCACTCTTTCCCAAACCTGTATTGGTTTCATGGGGTTGTTGTGACTGAAGTGCAGGACCAAAGGCACTGGGACTTGTTGAACTTCATACAACTGGCCTTGGCCCATTGATCCAGCTTGTCCAGGTCCCTCTCTAGAGCCTTCTCACCCTCAAGCAGATCAACACTCCTTCCCAACTTATTGTCCTCTGCAAATTTACTGAGGGTGCCCTCAATCCCTTCATCCATATCATTGATAAAGATATTAAACCAAAGTGGTCTTGATACTGAGCTCTGGGGAACAACACTTGTAACTGGCCACCAGCTGGATTTAATTCCATTTACCACAATTCTTTTATCCCAGCCATCCAGCCAGTTTTTTCCCAGTCTGACAGTTCTTAAACAGGACAGTGACATGGGAAACAGTATAAAAGGTCCCCTCAGCCTCTGTCCCCAGCCTGGAGCTCCTCATGGGGTTGTTGTGGCCAAAGTGCAGGACCCGGCACTTGGCCGTGTTGAACCTCATCCCATTGGAATCAGCCCAACTCTCCATTCTGTCCAAGTCCCTCTGTAGAGCCCTCCTGCCTTCCAGCTGATCCACACTCCATCCCCCCCCAGTTTAGTGTCATCTATGAATTTGCTAACTATGGACTCAATCCCCTCATCTAAATCATCAGTGAAGATATTAAACAGAACTGGGCCCAGCACTGATTCCTGGGGGACACCACTAGTGACCGGCTGCCAACTGGATGCAGCACTGTTCACCACCATTCCCTGGTGGCCTCCAGCCAGTTCCTAACCCAGCACAGAGTGCTCCTGTCTGAGCCATGGGCTGACAGCTTTTCCAGGAAGATGGTATGGGAGACGGTGTCAAAGGCTTTGCTGAAGTCCAGGCAGACTCCATCCACAGCCTTCCCCTCGTCCACCAGGCAGGTCACCTGCTCATAAGAGGAGATCAGGTTGGTCCTGGACCTTTAAGATTTCCTTCTTGAAGAATATTAATCCTTTCTGGACTCCTTTACCCTTCAGGACTTCCTTCCAAACAACCCTATCACCAGTCTCAGAAACAGGCCAAAGTCTGCCCACCGGATGTCCAAGGTGGCAGTTCTGTTGACCATCGTCCTTAACATCACCATGGATGCATGGCTGGTGAGTTGATTGCCTGCCTTGCTGTCATCCTAGGCTTCCAGCTCTTCTTCCATTGCGGAACTTTTCTTTGCTTCTGCCTGGCATGCTAGGAGGTTTCCAGCATGCTTATGATGATGCGCACAGAGGTTTCACAAACTGAACTCTGAAAAAGTGAAGAATTTCCACCAGCAGGTAGAAAACACTTCATGTACAAGAAATCAGTGTCATCAGGGTGCTGTTACAGGGCAAAGACATTGTCTTAGTCTGCAAATGCTAATGCAAAGAGCATTAATACAGATGGACAAGCAGTTGTATCTGATTTCATTACCCAACCTGCAAAAAGATGAGATCCAACTTCAGTGTTAATTTTACTTTGTGGACAGTCAAATGTCAAAGGGAAAAAAAAATTTCTGCTTTTGAAGTTTTTTACCTATAGCCATTTCATATTGTTATTCTTTTGACCTTTCTTTTAAATCTAATGAGGCTAAAATCTTTCAACTGCACAGTGTAGCTTACAAAGTATTCAGCTGACAATTTCTGTAAGGCATCCTAATGTTCACTGAAATGTCTAGGAAGTCCTAGGAGACACTCAGTCTTTGTTTGTAGACACCTCTTGCCTGAAAATGAAGATCTAAGATGAAACTGTGCCATGTCTGTGCAGCACCTGGCATCTCTTGAAAAAGTCAATTAGTAGATAACACTTAGTTCAGCAGTATAGGATTGATGGAGAAAAACAGACTCCACCAGATTATTCTTTATGAACACTGGAGGGGAGGGTTGTGATACTACTTTGCTTCTGCTCAAAACCTATGACAATCAAATTTTTGGAGTCTGCAAAAGAAAGAAAAAAAAAGTGTCTCGTAAAGAATTTAATATTTCATTGCAATGTCTTACAGAAAAATAAATAAATAAATAACAAGGACAGATATCCTGCTGCTCTAGTTCTATAGTCTAAAATTGATTGTTTTCCTTTAATGTCTTATCTGATATCTGGACCTATTGCAAAGCATAAATCTGAAGCAGCATGTTTTTAAACTAGTCAGCATGTCTGGTGTGCTCTGAAACAAACACCTTTCATTTTGAGCCACTCAGCTCAGTCCATGAGTCTTAGGTTGCTGCTTTTAAGGGAATGGTGGATGGTGTATTTTCCTTGAGATGAAGTGATAAAAAAATTTCTGTGAGTAATTCTTATTCAAGATGTAGCAAGAAATCTTTAGAAAAATAACACTCTTAAAAATTAAAATTAATACTCTGAAGAGATTTATAAACTTCAAACATCATTTGGTTTCACACTTCAATTATTCTTACATATGGAATAAATGTTCTATAGTTATCATAGATCATTGTACCTATGTAGTAAAGGATATCACTGTTTTGCACAAAAATAGAATATGGTTTTTACTCAAGGTGGATTTATAAAAATAGAATAAAGCCTGACAGTAGAAGTTAAAAAAAAGAATTCAGTTCCCAGCATATCTTTGCAAAATGACATCACAGGCTGAAATCTTGGAAGCTCAGAGACAATGAATCAAAAACAGTATTTTGTGTCTAATACTGAGGGATAAACCAGAAAATAATGCTTACAAGAATGAAATCTTACAATGAAATACAAAAATATCCATGTGTTTCATTCAATTTGAAAGAAGAACCAGATAACTCAAATGTAAAGTTGACACTTAAATGACTCAATGGTGCTGGTCATAGTAACCTTACAGTAAAACTGTATTTATCATAGTGGATATTGAAATTCTTCTTTGGGATGTAAAACCAATGTCCAATGACTTGTTCTGGAGACTCAAGGGAACATGTTGTGTGTAAAATAAACATTTTTGGCATCTCACATGCCTTCTCCTGTCTAGAATTCTATTTTGTGTTAGGTTAGCCGCAGAGACGCAGTAAAACTTTGATAAAGAAAAAGATCACAGAGCAGTTTATTTTGAGTTCTCCACGTACAACTTTTGTCTACCTTTTTGTGAAAATTTGAGCTATTAACTCTACTGGAATTATGAATGGTTTACATTTATTAATTAACGAATTAATAATTAATTGTTAATGGTTTACATTATAAATGGTTTGCATTAAAACATAAGTCTTTAAAAAGGACATATATTTACACTAAGTCAATTTTTCAGATGGAAAACATGATGTAAAGTCAGATAAGCTACCTCACCAAGGCAAGAAAGGAGCATACAAAGTATTGAGTCTATGATGTTGTGGTTGAATTATTTTCCTAACTATCACGTATCGTAGAATCATCTTAGTTGGAAGGCAATAGTGTCTGAAAATACTAACAGAAATCATGCTGAAATCCTAACCATAACCACATTGGGATCTACTGAGAGAAGTCAGGTCCAGGACTGCTGGAACCAGTTACTTCATTCCCCATCACGATACTGTGACTCATGGCTTTCAGTCAGTCTGCTTGAGAGCTGACTCATTGTAAAAGAATCAGGGAGCAACAAATCTCTAAAAAATACAGATCCTTTCAAATCCAGGGATATTCCCATCTATTTCTTTACTGTCTATATGGATATAGTTCTATCTAAAGACTTTGACTTCATGCACATACTATACCAACACTCTTGGAAACTCATAAAAATGATACATGCAAAATCACTGCCTGAAAACAAGACTACACCCTTTTGGCTCTAATTTAGTCCATTAACGAACCTCATTTTTGGCTTCTCTTTTTCCTCATTATTCCTGCTGTCTGGTTGCAATGTTGCCATAGTAAGTTGGTTATGCTTATCTTGTTTACCTTTTTTCTTTTGGAAAGAATATTCTTTTTCCTAACTCAAATACTGAAGATTAAAAAAGAAATAATTCCTTGATATGTATCCACCTTCTACAGATCAATATCAGCACCAGCATTTCAGATTTCTCTTTCCTAATGAGTTCAAACCATTATAGTATCTGACCCAAGCAATTAACTTATGGTGAGAGGTAAAAGCTGTACTTCTGTATATAATTTCAGTAGAATCTTTCTGTCTTTCTGAAAAAAGCTCTTTAAAAAAAGTATGAGTAAGATAACATTTTTAAGGCAGCACCTCTAGCAACACTGACCTAAATAGTTCATGCCAACACACAAAATGTCAGTTCTTTGGGAACGAAAAATAAAAGCCCAAAACCAGTATTTTTGTCTTGTGAGCTAAAAATATTTAACTTCTACAGAAAAAGTTGCCAAAATGTGCAGCTTATTTTTTAGTACAAAAGCATGCAGTAAAAGTAATAACATATGAGATATGTAATGCATCATATTAGTATGCAAGTGTTATCAGAAGTATTGAGTAGAATATTTTCAGAACAGAATGACTTATTGGTATAATACAAGTTTCATTATCTTCTTTTCTATCAACTCTTGACTTTTCATCCACTAATATTTCCTTTACTATTATCATACTAAATAATGTTTATTTTTGCAGTAACACATAACAAAGAGAAAGATCTCAGAGTACTAACCACCTGCAGAGGTAAAGAGATTAAGTGACACATTTTACTTTCTAGTCTATATTTAAGAAACAATTTATTTGAGAAGGCAGTGAGATGCTTTTTATTTCTATTGCAATGAAATGTCATGCAAAGCTGTATTGCTGTATAAGTACATCCTCATGATTAAGAGTATTATGCCTACATAAAGCCATAGGAAGAAAAGATATAAAGCAAGAAGTTCATTATTAATGTGTTGAGAGAAGGGTGCTTTCATGCTTGTATCATCAATTCCATAATTGTCAGGTGAGTAATTTCACCAGCAAATATTGAAGGCCATTTTCTTTTTCCTCTTCTTTTTTACTTCAATTAAAAATGTTATCTTTATTGGGTTCTTTTAATTTTCTTAGTCAGACCAATTGACCTCATTACACACTTGCTGAATCAGGCTACTGAGTAAATGACATCATGCAGGACAAAACTTAACAATGGCAATATCCCATCAAAGAGTTTATACTTGCATTTAAAGTCATTGGAAACATAAATCTGAATCATTAACTCTAAGTCAGCAGACTTAAATCCACTCTGAATTCCTTCTTTAATTACCTGGATAAATGTATTTGGGTCTTTTCAATATATGAACATTCATTTACAAATCAAAGAGATTTTTTTCTTAGTCCTCAGGAAATCCAGCCTTTTGAAGTTTGCAGCCCTAAAATCTAGAGTAAAAATTTTCTCCTGGACTTTATGTCTTGTACTCGTACTTTTTTTCTGGGTAAAAAATTGTCTGGATGGCTGGGATAAAAGAATCGTGGTAAATGGAATTAAATCCAGCTGGTGGCCAGTCACAAGTGTTGTTCCCCAGAGCTCAGTATTGGGACCACTTTGGTTTAATAACTTTATTAATTATATGGATAAGGGGATTAAGGGCACCCTCAGTAAGTTTGCAGATGACAATAAGTTGGGAAGGAGTGTTGATCTGCTTGAGGGTATGAAAGCTCTAGAGGGAGACCTGGACAAGCTGGATCAATGGGCCAAGGCCAGTTGTATGAAGTTCAACAAGTCCCAGTGCCTTTGGTCCTGCACTTCGGTCACAACAACCCCATGAAACCAATACAGGTTTGGGAAAGAGTGGCTGGAAATCTGCCCATCAGAGAAAGATTTGGGAATGTTGGCAGACAACTAAATATGCGCCAGAAATGCAGCCAAGGAGGCCAATGGCATCCCAGCTTGTGTCAGAAACAGTGCAGTCAGCAGAAATAGGGAAGTGATTGTTCCCCTGTAGCCAGCACTTGTCAGGCTGCACTCTGAGTACTGCATTCAGTCCTGGACACCTCAATACAGAAAAGACATTGAGGTGCTGTACTGAATCCAGACGAGGGCAATGGAGCTTGTGAAGGGTCTAGAGCAAAGGTCTTTTGAGGAAAGGGAACTAGGGTTGTTTAGTCTGAAGAAAAGGAGGCTGGGGGGAGACCTTATCGCTCTCTACAGTTACCTGCAAGGAGGCTGTAGAGGGCTGGGGATTGGTCTGTTGTCCTTAGTAACAAGCTACAGGAGAGGAGGAAATTACCTGAAGTTGCAGTAGGGGAGTTTTTTATTGGATATTAGAAGAAACATCTTCACTGAAAGGGTTATGAAGCATTGGAAGAAGCTGTCCAGGGAAGTTAAGGAATTATCATTACTGTTAAAGAGTTTTAGTGATGGACTTGGCAGTGATAGATAAATGGTTCGACTTGATGATCTTAAAAGTCAGAATTCTGTGATTCTAGTTAATTGTAATAATATGTTACTGACACTACAGAAAATATTGGGTGAACCTTAATTTCCTTAATCCTATCCATCCAGACTTAAACCTAGTCTTAAAGTCTATTCTAAACTTATTGTGGCTACGAATTTAAGATGGTTATTCAGACCTACTATTTTGCAGAATCCAAGGGTAAAAGGATTATGGGAAACCTAGTGAAAAGCAATCAATGAATTAAAACAGTTCCATCTTTCTACTTTTTTGGTTAAAAGGCAGTGCAAACACTGCCCAGTGTTTACCATTCAGTTAGATTGTTAACATTGCTGTACTACAGCTCACAGCATATATAGCTCTATTGATTGTCAAAAATTCTGAATACCTATGAAAACACAGTTTTAGCTTCCATTGTTTTAAAAGTATTTTTAGTTATCAATATAAAACGTAGTATCAGCAGAGCTTCAGGATGTGAATTTAAAGTAGCATTATTTGAAGCTGTGAAGACTTTGCTCCAGAGCAAGTTATACAGATTAAAAGATTGCCATCTTACTGTGAATCAATTATCTTACAAGTTAGAAAGGGACATGGTGAGTCTGAACACGATGTTTTTTGCTTTTGTAATGTAGCCTGTTGTGTATGTGTATGTGAGCTCGTGTATGTGAGCTATGTGAACAGAGGTGATGATGACAATTATTTAGGACCAGTTACTGCTTGGTTTTCACAATGTAAAAAAAGCACGAATCACAAAGTTGATAATCACATGACTGTGATATCACAGGGTAGATTCTTATGTCTCCCGGTTGGAATAAAACTAACATTTATAGCAGGAGATGGTGGACCATACTCATGGTTCACTTGTCACTGACAAAGGAATGAACATGTTAACTTGTGCAAGACAGTCTTTCAGAATATTTAGGAAATTTTAATGAAATCTAACTAATAACACTTCCCACAGTTTGTTGAAAAGTAAATAAAGAGTGCTTCTCTGTAGAGGGTTCTATTTTTTTAACTAGTAGAAAGATATTTTCAATTCATAGAAGCTGTTAACTAAAGTTTCTACATTTGACAGTATGCTATAAATGTTCCAGTCATCTAATCAAAGCTGAGGAATATAAATTTCAGCCATTGTTGTGGTTTTGGTTTTTTTTTTTATTATTATTCTTAGGAGGATTTTGTCCACTCTTCTAAAAAATTTGCAAGCAGTATTATAAGTTGTACATTTCCCATCCCACCACCAGATGTTATTTCCTATTCATGTAAACACAGATGAACAGTAATGACCTAGACACTACTACCTTATGACATCAAACAAAACAAAGCAGCACATTTGACACTGACAGCCATTGGATTTTTTTGGAAGATATCCTGGTTTGCCTGGAGACAGTACTGAAGAAGAATAAACACTTCTGCAACCAAGATCATGAAAAGGAAGTGTCTAGGCAACCGAAATAAGACTGGGATGCTATTTTCAAATTCTCTGTTGATGTGTTGTACATATTTGGACTGTTACCTCATCCTTATTTTTTTCTCATACCTTTCATTAATTTCATCTTTTTATATTGTGAACTCTTTACAGCAGACATAATTCCTATGGAGTGTGCTAAAAGAGGCTTCTTGAGGACTATTAGTTATAACTGGAATTGAACTGACACCTGAGGCAGAAATAAATAGCAAGTAAAGGACTCTGGGCTGCATCTGCAGGAGCATTATTAGCAGAGATAGACATGATCATTCCATTCTATTCAGAACTTTTCAGGCCATACCTTGAGTATCACATGCAGTTCTGGTCCAAACAGTTGAAAGACTGTGCAGAGGGTCTAAAGGAGGACCACAAGAATAATCTGAGGGCTGGAGGGCCTCTCCTGTGAGAAAAGACTAAAGTTAAAGCTCTTCTCCCTCTAGGAGAGAAAGCTCAAGGAAGATGTCGTCACAGCATTACTGAAGAGAGTATTACTGAGAAGAGGAAGGGCAGTGGGTACAAGCTGCAGTGAGAAGGATTTCATCTTGATAGAAGACAGAATTTTTCTTCAGTGAAAACACTGAAATCGGACAGGGTGCTAGATAATCTTATCTAGGCTTTCTTTTGCCATATGGTCTTCTGAGTTCTCTTTCAACTTGAGCTATTTTATGATTATATGATTCTAAGAATCAAGAAGAACCTGTCTGCTTTTCTCTCTCCTTCCTCCATGTTAATTTGCCACATTTGGCTTGCAGTTGTTCATTTCTTATCCTCCACAGCACATTATGGAAGGGCTAATAAGGCCTTTTCTAGTGACAGCAAATAACAGCATCTACATACTTAATCAAGTAGTAGGGGGTAACAGATTACAATTTAATTTAGAATGTACACATCTCATGGTATACAAATAGGGTAAAAGGTGCACTCTGGTCAAAAACAATTTATTGCTGTCATAACAGGTATTTTCAGTTTTGTTTGCTGGATTCTTTTGATTTCTGTAAGTGATGTTAATAATGTTTTATTAAAAATATAAATTAAAACATATCATTTCCTCATAGTCTCACTATTTAATATAGATTTTTCTTTTTGTTTTCAATGTGCTCTTTTTTTAACAAACTTTTTTGAAAACAAATTTGAGTTATGATTGAGCACACAAAGTGGCCCAAAAGAAATTATCTGGGTCAGAGAAAAACTTCTGGACTAGATCTTGACCTTTTCCTAGCTGCTATGTGTAGGTTTCTTTAATGGAAAGGGCAGCTGATAATGTGAATTCATTAAAAATCTTAATTAAAAGTAAATCACAGATTCATTTCACAAACCTGAGTTGCTAGTCAAAAGTTCACAAGCTTCACTGCCTAAATAGACCATCAGATACCTTCATTTCAGCCCATTACAATCCAGTGGGCAGATGATACCATACTGGGTAGGAAGATTTATTGCTGGTCAGTGACTGAGGAACATTGTTTAGCAATATTAATCACAATAATATGATGTTTTATTTATACATAGAGTTCAGCTATTACCTCTTTCAATATGACATCAACTTATCTTCCACCAAAAGGCACTTTCTCCAGCTTAGAGAAAGGAAAGGACAGATAATTTCAAAGTTTTCCAAGGTTTTTGACACCTGAATCCTATACATATAATTTTAGTTTTCATAAGAAAACACAATATACTGTCTATCAACAGTAATGTTGGCATCCAGCAAGAAGTGAAGTTAGCAATATTTAAGGATCTGCAGCTTTTTGTATAACCAGTACTTCAGACTAGATTGTCCTTCAGAATACATTGTCAAACAATTGAGATATACTTTTTCTGTAAGGGAAATATTTGAAGCCTAACTTGGATATTGTTGCAGGAGAGTGGTAGTGCTTTTGTCACTGGCTTACCTCAAAGATTCATGTTGATCTAAATAATTAAGAATTGTTAGATGGAATAGTACCTTTATTCCTGAATAGGTCTCCTACTTTGTTGGTAGCTAATCACTATCAGCATGCTGAGATCGGGAGGAAATTTTTAGTGAATATGAAAAAACCTTCAATGATTTTAGGGAAGTCACTTTAAAACATGGCTATCTACCACATCTCTAGTGACTGACAGCAAATATAAGTAAGTGATTTGGTCGACTTACTAAATATTATTAGTATTAATCAGATTGGTTTTTGTGAAGTTATTCTTTTTCATTTGAAGCATTTTAGAAACTGATTACACTGGCCAAACAATTCTGTTTTATAAGTGAGGTTAAAACTCCAGATTTAAAGCCTAGGAGAGGTTTCTAAGCTAGCTGGAATTATATATTTACCACAAGTGCTGGTTTATTTCCAATAGCTAGAGTGGTAGTCCAGACAACAAAACAATTTCATACGCCAAATTTTTCAGGGAAAAAATTTGGCAGGAGGACTCCCAGCAAGAACTGTTTAACTTCTCTTTGCAGATTTTTTCATACATATATTTGGACTTGTTTCAGATTTTGCCCATCAAACTAGGTCTGCCTTACTGCTTCTTGTCAGATGTTGAGTACTTTAATACAAGCCATTTCTTCTGTAATGCTACAAAAGTGACTTGACAAATTGTCAAGTCTTGTAAAGATTTGGAGGAGATCAAAAATGAGAGTGGTCTTAAGATCAGGAAACTCTGGTGCAATGAATGACAATAGGTAAATAATAACTTTCATAAACTATACGTTCTACTCGCGAGTTGGTCTAGAATTTGAGTCCCTATGGTTAGTTTATTTAAACCAAAGAATATATATATAGTTATATATATATATATAGTATAGCATGTAGTATATAGTCTGGTTTTTACTGCTGAAATAATAGTCATTTTGATTGACCTGACAGCACTCATGCTTACACAGCATATCCTAGTTTCCAAAATGTATCCTGCTCAGTGCAAATGTTGGTCTTTTAACAGCAATCATAGTATGTGAGGCTGTCTGAATTTTATTAGATTGCCACTAACAAGAATATGTCGTTCGCCAGCTCTGCTAAGTGTTTTAGGAAGCAAAATAATCAAATTCCATGCTTCAAATTTAGTTGAAAAATGAACATCATTGGATACTATGGTCTGAATTATTGCACTGTTATTTTTACCTGCATGAGTTAAAAGGTTTTGGTGCCCACATTTTTACTGATAACTGTCTAAGCTCTTTAAAAATAATTTACCAGAACTTATTTTACAAGCATCTGTTTCTTCCAGGATTTACTTTCCTACTAGAGATATTTCTGATTTTTTTTTCAGTTTTTGTTTTGCGAATTACGATATCCATGGATTGCTATGGATACTAAAAGTCAGATCAGTTTATTAACCTCCAAAGTACTTAAGAAGCCCTGCAAGTATCAAATCATGAAGGGGGAAACAGAAGAAAAATTAAAACATATACAGAGCAGCTGCTAGTCTTTCTGTCCATACAATATTTAACTAGGTCAACAAAGAAGTGGAAATTATTTGCATATTCAATTAGATGTTCAAAGGCTGGGGAGCTAGTAAGATCATTCTTGCATTGAATGGTCGTAGCTAGAGCTGTTGGCAGTTTCTTGTCTTTCAAGCAGCCACAATAGGATATTAAAATCTTTGATGATAGCATATCAAAGTAAAATGTTCAAGAACAACAACAAAAAAATCTAATTTTCTGTTTCAGATTATGTATATATATATGTATTCATTTAGGTGGGAGTCCTCATTTGTAGAGGTCATCTCCTAATCTCTGATATTCACAACACTATTTCTACTTGTGACTTAATATGCAAAATCTCCATAAATTTAATTTTGGATTATGTTCAGTAATGCATTGTGTCTAAATAACACACAAATAGTCAGATGTTTACCCAGGCTTTAGGTACATTTCTTAATAATTTTTTTTTTCAATTTCATTCAATTATCTACATAGAATCTTTAAACATGAACAAAGATATCTACGTAGATATTAGGAAGAAATTCTCTAGTGTGAGGGTGGTGAGACACTGAAACAGGTTTCCCAGGGAGGTCATGGATGCCCCAATCCAGGAAGTGTTAAAAGCTAGGTTGGATGGGGTTTTGAGCAACCTGATCTAGTGGAAGATGGACCGGCTCATGTAGAGGGGCCAGAACTAGGTGACCTTTAATGTCCCTTCCAACCCAAACCTTTCTATGATTCTGTGATTCTATGGTATATGAATATTGTAGGCACTTATTAATGAATATAATTTCTATCATCCTAAGCTTTCATTCAGACTGGGACTGGGACACTGAGAAAAAAGTATTTTGTTGCCTTCATGACACTACAAAATAATCTCTACACATGTAGAAATATCAGGTCTCTTGCAGATTATGTTCTGCATAGTCTGCCAGGTCTTATTTATCTGCAAAAGATGATAGAAAGGAGACATGGGATGATGTACTGGCCACAGCTGAAAACAGAGATCTGATTTTTCTTCTCTGTGCATATAGTTTCTAGCCCCGGTAAAATATTGTCTTAGGATACCATTCAGACTTAGCAGGAAGATATGTTCACTAAATAGGAACAGAGATTTAGTGAAGTAATAAAAATGTAATGAGTAGCATTCCACGGGTGATAGCACATTCTGCAATCCTTAATTCCCAGCAGCTTGATTTCTATATTGCAAAAAGCATTAATATTCTGTAGGTCAAAACTGGAGCTGCATGATCCAAAGTGTCTTCATTAGACAAAAGTCTTCAGCCTGACTCCCAGAGTCAAATATTTTTTAGCATGAGTGAGGGTCACCTAGGAAGCCAACAAAAATAGTATGCACCTTCATATATTTGTATTCAAGGTGTGAAGGTTCCTGTGCTATTACAAAATGCAAACAATTTTAAAAATCCATAGCAGAAGATAAACTGGAGAATCAGGAAAAGAACGATTAGTAGAAATGGAACCACTAGGTATATTGGAGATATAGTGGAGATGGCTGCAGTGGGAAAGAAAAACTTTCTTCAAGTTATCGTCAAAAATCATTAAGTTTCTAGTGTAAGGGAAGTTTCTTGTGAGCGTTGTATGCTGAGGACAATTGTAGGCAGTGAGCTGAAGAGGTGAACTTGTTACAGACTTAAAGCCAGTATTATGAATCTGAAATATTCAGATTCTTATTAAGAGCAGCTTGTCTCTAGGTATAATAGTGTAAGGGTCCATGGACAGCTATTGAAATGGAAGATGTCAGTGGGAAGACTAGTGTACATATGTCAAGTAGCAGATTAGACAGAAACAGAGAAAAGCCTTAGAGAAAGCTGAAAGGAAATGATTGTGAGCACCAGCATTAAATCAGCAAAGGAAAAAAAACTCAGATATTATATTGGCCAAGCATAGAAACAGAGAGAGTGATAAAAAGTTAGATTTGCAGCAACAGCAACAAAAACAAAAGAAAATAAAACAAAACAAAACAAAACAAAACAAAAACAAACCTGGAGGAAATCTACACTCTGAAAGACAAGAAGAACAGACATTTACACCCAGCTACTGAACTCAGGAGTTCAAGTAAAACAGAAACAGGCTGTCGTGCAGTCCAGTGTGGGATTCCTCAAGGGAACAAGAACAGTCCTTATGTGGAGTAAACAAACACTCTGCATGCTTCAGGGACTGGCATGTATGCACCATAAAAACCTGGAAGGAAAGGAAGAAGAAAAGTAAGGAAAGGCAAAGGCAGAGGGAGGGAGGATCATTTGGGACTATTTCCAGGTCTGGAGTGTTTCACTGTGCACTGAGCTGCAGACTGCAAAGTCTAACATAAAGGTCCACTTGCAATTGCTATACGAAAACAAACAAACAAATAAATAAAAGGGGGGGAAAAAAAAAAGAGCCTCAGGAGATTTAGACCCATTCATTCATGCTAATGATAAATTAACAGTTAAAGAAACATGTATCATGTTAGAAACAAGAAGTCCAAAAGAAAAGACAAGGAAAAACAAAATTATATTTTTCTTTTTCCTTTTTACAAAGACAGAATTAACATCTTCCATTTAGTCAGATAAAATCAAGCAATGAGTATAATAATTAATTAATATTTTTGCCGTTTTTCAGCAATCACCCTGTTCAAAGTTGAACTATCTGCAATGGATGTAAGCCTTCAAAAACTTTCTTTACATATTATGAGACTCTATGAACACTAGTAGTTGGCATCAGGTCAGAGTTCAAAAATAAGTGATTTCTATGCTTTTATAGTATTGTCAATTGTATAGTCAGATATTTTGTTTCTGTATATTGAAGAATTGTCTAGTCTGCAATGATGACTTAAAATTAACTGTTTAATAGTCCAATTGTGCAAAAGTTTCTTAAACCTTTACTACATTTTTCAGAAACTAACAACCAGAATATGTTTTCTTGCAACCCTGGGTTTACCCCTACTGCCTCACCAGATGCCAACTTCATGTTCTTATACTTTGGATTAAATGAGATTTCCAATGCCTACTGACATTTTAATTTTTTATAATAAAAATGAAATAACTAAATAAATAATGCATTCCTGTTCCATGCTTGTCATGCTTAATTTATTTAAATTCTGAAATTTAAACTAATTTTCTGGGTTTTCATATCCATCTGTCAGTTTGTCCATCCATTTTTCCACATTTCACTGCTAAGATATTTGTTCTACTAGCACAAATTACAGAGAAAATGGATGTAAGTTTGGTCTGATATGTGCCTAATTTTAGCTGATTTAGCTTTCTTAACCTTTGTGCTTACATTTTGTAGTATGGCTACAAACTGCTCTCTGGGATCCCCACTTTCACCATAATTTTGTACAATGGCATCATGCAAGCATAGTTACATATTTATAGGAGAAGATTCAGTTCTATTTGAAAATATAATTTTGCCTTCTTTAACTTGTTTCTCTTACTTTTTTCATATTGTGAATGATTCAAGGTTTAAAATGATAACACCTTTTATGGGTTTAAAAAGTCTCAATGAAGAACATTTAGCAATAGTTAGAAATATATGCAAAATGTCCAACATAGCTGCAGATAATTATTCCTATTGAAACTGACTCTCATCACTCACTCGTTTTGTACTCAGAGCTTCTCTCTAGACTTGAGATTATTAATTAGTAAATATTTTCCAGAAAAATATATCTGTCAACCACACAAATGCCAAATCTGGGATGGCTAAATATGAAGAGAGGGATAATCAACTGTAAAATTTGCCTCTCTTCTTCTTTTTCACTTTGTTTGTAATTTTATACCTCATCTCCCATTGATTCATTTGCTATAGGTTATTGGCTTCACCCTTTTCCACATCTCCTTTTCTAAGAAATCTTTATTCCAAACACCAAATATACAAAAAAAGTGACCTAATGGTACAGAGTTCACTACTCAGCAGTGCCCAAGAAAGAGAAAAGAAGAATAAGGAGGGGAAAAAACCCTACATAAATGCCATAAGGAAGCTGGTAAGCAGACATCACTCAGGGTAGAACCAGATCAGGTAAGTTAAAAAGCTGATCAGCAACATTTGTATTGTGCCAGTCAACAATCATATCAGTAATGTTAATAAGAAGCTGAGCTTTGTCATTATTGTTATTAGAGCTACACATCTGGAAGCCAGAGGACAACATATCATAACACAACGAAAGGCAACCCCAGGCTGTTGCTTGGGTCCATTACCTGAGGAAAGCTAGCAATAGTTTGTAATATGGAAAGGTGTTTCCTTTTCCTCCCCCTTGCTCCACACTAGGCTGTGCCATCCATTAATTGCAGGTCCCTATGGCAGGACTGCATTCACTGTCAGCAAAGGGAGACACGAGTGTCTCTGCCTGCTTGCTCTGAGAGAGGATAAGTAATTGTTTACTGCTTCACACACAGCTCCCTAAGTCACACATGCACTGACAGAGGTCTTGTTCCTCATTACCACTCTGTCCATCTGTATGTTCTTACAGTAACAGTCTGGTCTTTAAGTAGCAGCTAAAGAAGTAATTTAACAATCAGTCATACTGCAAGTGTAATTTTGGGAAGTGATGCATTTCAAGACACTTTTGAATGACACTTTTTTATTTGTGAAACAGAATTAGGCTCTGAGTTACTACTGACACAGTGAATCCTTTCCTATTACTTCTTCCTGCTATATAGGGTTTTTATTATTGTTTTGTATGGACCACATGGGACCAAATTCTAAAATTTATGGCTGCCATATTTATAGTACACGTCAGTGAACAAGCATCAAGAAACATCAGTTTTATAGGGGAATTAAATGAGGTTGTTACAGCAAAATTTATTGTTTAATCCATGAAAGCTCCATAGACTTCAAAGGTTAGACCACCAAGTAATAAAAATAGAACATCACAATCATAATCTCAATAAGCAGTATATGGCCATAAAATAAAAATGTACAGAAAGTGACAGAAATATACAGATATGCCTAATATAATTTCCAGTTCTAGTAACTTTGTCTATGAATCTGGAATGTGATCACTGAATTATAGGCTGTCAGTAGATTTTAAGATTTCCTTCCTTCTTTCCTTCCCTCCTTTATCCTATTCTATTCTATTTCCAGAGACCTAATTTGAAAATGCACTCAATCTATATTGTCTTTCCAAAACAGAAGAAGCAGATCCTGTAGACCATGGAAACAAGAGTTGCTCTGGCCAAGCATGCAGAAAATAAAGCCTCACAGCTTTCCAGCAGAATTTATTATGCTACAAAATAGCCTGAGCATTGCTTTCTAGCCACCGTAAAACCAGGGCTCTTTAACAGTATGTAAATAGATGTAAAACAGTGACCAGGCCACAAGGGCAACTGTCAGCAAGGGATCACAATGTTAAATTAAATACTGGAATATAAATTCATGTCCTGGCTTCTTGAAAACAGTCATCTGATGAGCCAGCAACCTCCAGAGCTCTCTGATGTTGACTACTTCCTTAATAATATTTAATGTTTTAAGTAGCTAAATCATAAATAAAGATAACAGTGTCCTGCAGGGACATGCCTGCACTCCAGATGCCTGTAGCTGCATTTACATTATATATGGTTGATTTATCCTAAGGACTGAGGACACTTTACGGTTTTTATTTAAGGTCCAAGCACAGATATTGTGGAACAGTTTGTGCACCCAATGGAGTATGGCAGTATTCTAGCAGGCATAGCAAGTCTTGTCATCTTGAGGGTACCATGCTCTTAAAGGCACCTGTGAGGATACAAGGCACGGTCCTTGCCATCACCATTGGAAGTACCTGAAGCCTGGCCCCATGCCTACCAGGCAGTATCCTCACTCAAGTTATGTCTGTCAACCTAGAAACCCTATGACAGGTGTAGAACAGACCCTGACCACAAAACACGTTGTAGTGTCCCTAAATGAATCATTGTCTCAGAAAAACCACCCTGATAAAATGGACATGGCTCCCAGGTGGAGGCCTCATTCCATAAACCACCTGGACTCTGTTCTCTCATTTGGGTAACCACCCTGATAAACAGGGCCATGTTCTTGCAAGAGCAGCCTCTTCTTTAGTGGCTACCCTGAGAAGGTGAACACTGGCCTTGCAAGGGGAGCTCTGTTTGATGGCCACCTGACAGGCAGGACACTGTCCTTACTCAGTAAGGGACAGGGACAGGCAAGCTGCACCCTGCAGAGGCAGAGGGACATCTTGTGTGTGCCCCAGGTAAAGCCACTGGAGAGGGTGCATGTGCAGAAATAAGGGTTGTTATCCACTCATCCCATCTGGAGAGGCCCACGTGAACACCTGGCTTTGCAAGATACGCCAAGCTCCCTCCCCAAAAAATATTTTGAGGTCAGATGTCATAAAAGAGGCACACTTGAAATTCTGGATGCATGCCCACCATCGAAGTACTACAGTTTCCTACCAAGATCATTGGTGGATCCCAGGTTGGTGATGCTTTTTTTCTCTCCCCTTTTCTTTATTTCTCTCTGTTTCTAACCTTATCTTGGCACATAAGGGTAACACAGTTTCTAACTTTGTTAAGTTTTACAACCTGTTGTTTTGTTAAGTTTTGTTAATTGTAACTTGTTTTTTTGACAATTTCCTTAAATTTTGCTAAATTCTGCTATTTGTAATCCACTGCTCTGAAAGTAACATCATTTCTAGTTCTAATAGTTGTAATCTGACATGCTTTATAATCTTACTCACTTTTAAGTAAAATTGTGTTTTGTACAAACCTCCAGGGTAATGGTTCTACTCCTGAGTACCATGCAGAGAATTCCCCAACTTAATCTCAATGAATGGGTTGTTAAAAGAGATTAACTAACAGAGGAGAATCTGTGAAGGAGAGAGCAAGGGGGTCCAGTCCCAGTCCAAATCTCCCTGAGTCATCCCCCACTGTAGGTTACTCTGCCCATGCCTACTCTACAGGACGTGATATTTGGTTTGGGCCCCCACATCTGGGTAGCTGTGCTCACTTTGTGAGATGTGACAGTGCCCACCCCCTTGGGGGTCATGACACACCTGCCTCACCAGCCAAGGATCTCCTGATGAGGAGACAGCTTTCACAATTTTTTGCATATAGAATTAGCAGGCTACAGGAAAGGAATCCCAGTGTGAGATCTGTATAAGAAGACTCCTCCAGGGTGCCAGGGTAGATTCAACACCTGGGCATACTGATACACCTGCCAAAAGCACATCTTGGAAAGGATTTCAGTGTAGTTGTTCTATTGACAGTAACCTGAAATTAATGAAAACATATATTCATATAATTGGTTTTGAATGTTCATATAGTCAGGTGACATAATAGCGTGGGAAGTAGAAAACAGTGAAAATTGCTACTTCTATGACTTTGGCCAATTACCTGTTGCACACCTAATGTGATCTTAACATGAACACACTGCTTTTCAGCCCTTCTTCTTTTCAACCTGCCAAAATGTTACATAACTAAGTCCAAGTTTTCTCATTAACCAAGTACTTCCACCAAAAGTATATGCAGATGTTACACCAATAAGCATGTTCATGACACACAGTGAGGACCTGAACTGCTGAAGGCTGACTACTCTCTCTCAGCGATGCACCCGAAAGCTGCCCAGTACTCAGGGTCATCAAGCCTAGGAGCATTGTACAAAAACTGCAGCTGTGTTGTGTTCATCTCAAAGTATTCATGAATCATAAAGAGAGATTCAGATATTTCTTGTGGAGGTATTCAACACACACAGCTTTCATGTTCCAAAAAAACATCAAAATTTGTATCATGTCTCAGACTGCATATTACTGAACATGTTTTTTGTGCTGGATAAATATTGATGTTTACACTGACAGAGCTGAATATCTTTCTAGCACAGATAGAGGACTGAAATTATTCACAACATCCTGCATTCTGCAAAATGCATGAAGGCTATCATGAAAAATAATTTAATACAATAAAATATCAGGTGTCTGAAGTCCAAGGAGTACTAGTGATCTCAGTATTACAAACATAAAACATCTAAGTCATTGCTAAGACTGTATCTTCTATCTGCAAAGAAAAACTGTATTTCCTTTCTATTGCATTGCTATCATGACTGACACCCCTATAACCTATGAGATAATATAGTAACTAACTAGAAAATCCCTATTTTTAATAAAATTTCTTACATAACTACTGTCTGAGAAGAGTATGAGTACATTTCTGTTGAAGTAATTTAAATGCTGTAACTGGGGGCAAATTTAGAAACATGATTTAATTTTTAACTTATATGAAAAACAACTATTTGCCTCTTTCACCCTCCCCCAGAATTGCACATGAGGGAAAATTCCTCTGCTATCAGCTCAAGAACTGCTGCAGGAGCAACTACAGCCTTAGGGCATGGCTCATGGCTGAGGAGCTACAGAGAAGTTTTCATTTTCATATCTCTTTAGCTGTATTTGTTCACAGCACCTACCAGCACCTGGTATCACCTTATCGGCACTGAAATCCTTACAATGGGCTGCTGGAAAAATAAGCAGAATTCTAACTTAAACCAGCATAAGTGTGCTTATCTAGAACTTTCTATTTCAAGATTTATTCCAGTATGTTAGCTGCTGTTGGGTTATGCTTTTAGTTTATTCAGAGATTCTGAGTTAGATGCTACTTGTGGTTGGAAACCCTGCAAAAATTGACTTGTATTTCCTTCATGCATCTGTTGTTTCAAAACATGAAAAGGCAATCTGTCATACACCCTAGTAACAATTAGTTGTGCAAAAAATTATCTTTTTTAAGAAAAACATAAAAAGCAACTTAATTTGCAATTTGAAAAATGAAAAACTTTGTAATTTTATCTTAAATTTCATAAAGTAAATTGTAAAAAAAAAAAAATAAAGTATAGAATGTATTAATACAATCTACTGATAAATTGTGTGCTTTTGAGTTTAATCTGTCAAATTAAATAGACCAAGGGGCAAAAATTCATTGTTTTTCAACTTTAGCCTCAGTTTCCTCAATGCAAATAAGGAGACATTTAATCATTACCTTGAAGTGACAAATAATCTTCACAACTGGCATCAGGATAAAAATCAGAAAAATTTTATTCTAATATAATCATGTCTTCTCATGCTGGTCTCTAACTAGTGACAGAGATAAACTTAGAAGGAAAAGATAGATGGGTAGTAGAAAATCAAATTACAGAAAACCTAAGGAAGAAAGTAACCTAAAACCAGCAGAAACAGAGAGGCTAGAATAGACTCCTCAAGAGTATCAACACAGCTGGTTGAAAATTGCATCGTGACTACTTTAAATGCACAGACACACAAACTCTTTGATTTTAAATTATATCCTGTACCAAAAGCATTCACTGTTTTAATGTCCTAGACATTGAAGGGTTTTGTTAAAAAGGAAAGTGTAATGCAGTTCTACATATTATTGGAAGTTATTTTGCTAAATCCTCCAATCTATGTCAAGATTTTGCTATCTTTTTACTAATCAAAACTTAGACGTTTTTTTTTCTAGAAATAAACTTTCCTGTTCATATATTTGTCCAAAGGATTTTATTGAGATGTATTTTACTGTGCCCAGCATTTTATTTTAGCAGAACACAGGCATGAAGCATTACAGAACAAATATTGGGCAAGAAACAAACAGCAAACAATATAATGCAGGGTGTTGTTCTCTCCTGGCTTGTGACAGACTAAGATTCATGATGTGAATGTCTCTGATGATAAAGGCTTGCTATTTTGCTCGAATAAACTGTCTGAGTTTGCTGACTTAAATTATTTAAAACTACTATTTCCCCCAAGAGGTAAATACTAATCTCAACAGGATATCTCCTTCACCTGACCTCTTCCCTCCTCCATCCCTCAAGTTATACTTGCAGGACCTCTCTAAAAAGAAAAGGGAAATATATTATTTAATTTAATAAATTGATTATTTAGATTTCATTAGTTTGTGATCTTTGCAACTCATAGGCATAGTATGAAGGTTTTGAGACAATGAAGTAGAGGAAAAAATGTATAAAATGGTTTATTGGCACTCACTAATTCAAAAGCAGACTCAAATTTAAGAAATTGAAACGTCACTGTAAAACTGCAGTCCCTGAGGCAGATTCACTCATGCCTTACCTTCAGGATGATCCAGGTTCACAGAGTGGCTACCACATAGCCACATCTTTTCCATTAACATTACCCTGTTACCTTGGAGTGCAGAGGGCACTCCAAGACTTGGTATATCCACTTCCCACATAGTTCACCACTTGAGAATAAGCTTGTTTTGCCAAAAGCATGGACAGGGTGTTCAACTCAAACTCTTCCCTTTTTGGTTTCAAGCTGTTTGAAATTAAGAGGCATCCCTGCCCACTGAAGAGTAGTTGGACTAGATGATTTCTAAGGTCCCTTCCAACCTAAGGTGTTCTATGATTCTATGATCCTATGAAATAAATCTAAAGCAACACAACTCTGCTCTCAGAAATATGAAGCCATCCTAAAAGTAGAGACTGTCCCTAACCTTTCACTGTCTACCCAAAACCTGACTTTATTTTACAGAGTCATAGCTTATAAGAAAAGGGAAAAGGAGAATCCATGACCAGGTAAGCCTGAGAAGGAAGTCCACATGAGGTTTCAGTCACTACACAAAGAAATATTGGCTGAAAAGTGTGAATCCCCTCTTAACACCCATGCCTGTACTGGTGTAAAAAGGTATTTGGTGAAAAAAAAAGTCTGATGTGATGTTGTAGAAGTGCTGGATCAATGAGCACAGTGTTTATATCTATCTTAGCCTCACCTGTAAACCATTCTTTGTAAAGAGTATGTTACACACTCTGGAAAGGATACAGCCTGCCCTTTCATGAGGAGAACCCTTTTTTACTCAGGGCACCCCTTACTTACTCCCTTACTTTATGTTATTTTGAGAGTTAAGTATACAAGTCCTTTTACAGTTGAAGCTTTTGAGCTCAAACACGGTGTCTTTGAATTCAGGCAGATCCTTTCTAAGGGCTCTCTCCCACAAATAATTGACACCTGCAGCGCAATTTTAATCCTTTTTTATGGAAATGCTACCCCTTTTAAAAAAATTGTCACAGAAAAAAAGTTACTCATATCAGGAGAAAACTTAAAACCCTTACAAGATGATGTCTTTTATACCAGAAGGACACACCCAGTTTAACTCTTTAATACAGTTATATCAACAGATAGATCATGAAACAAGATTAAAATAGCCCTATCTTTTGTCAAGATTATATCCAAGAAATGTTACAGAAGAACATATCTATTTTCTGCTCCACTCTTCATTTCAGCAGTATTATTTTTCTTAGCTACATAAAAATATTAGCTAGAAACACTACTTCCTTTTCATGATTGAAGTTAGCAATATCATGTATCTGTACGGAGTGGTGTACTAAATCAATTATTTTCTGTCTCATCACTTAAAAATGATTGTTTCAGATAAGCAGCACTTAGGGAGAGTTTAAAAAGCAGAAATTGTTCATTGAGTTTAGATGTAAGCTCATCTCTCAGATACACAAATTGCCATCTCACATCAACAACCAAAATATCTCAACTAACAGCAGCAGGTGATCTTTTCTTTTGTGTCCTGACCTCTCAGAGTATGTAGACATCAGCCCAATTATTCTATCACGCAGCAGAAGGGAACAGGGAAAGGATACTAAGGGTTGGCATAGGATATTAACCCATACTAAAGGTTGGCATCGGATGCTAACCCATACTAAGGGTCAGCATACAAAGAACATCCTCAAATGGTTCTGAAACTATTTCAGTCTCCTAAATGGGAAACAGAGAATTGCAATATAGTATGAGAATCTAATCATCATCTAAACAAAGTCTTAAACCAGCAAAGAGAAATTCCTGTCTAATCCAACACAAGTGACCATTGCTGTTTCCCACTTTCTTGACAATTAATTCTCCCTACTGTCTGGACATTTCTGTGATTGCACCTCATTCCTCCATAAGTTGCTACCTGCCTTTTATTGAGATGACTATTTCTGGACATCTGATCTGGCGTCAAAAAGAAAGGGAACAGAACCTAGTAGGACTGGCTACTGATAAACAAGATCCATGTGAGAAAAACGAGCAACAGAGCTGGCCAAAAGAAACAAAGTATTTGCATACAGCATGGTGAATGAGAGCAGTGATACATCCAGTTGTGCCAGTTGCTGAAAGGTCTCTGCCTTAACTACAGTGATATGAGCTGGAGGATCAAATCTGGCACTGTTACTGGGAGTATCTCAGCCAGCATACATTGTAATCAACATTTGTAATGTTTAGTTATATTGACAAGGCATGCACAGAAGAAGCAAATACACAAGCAGACACATAGCACTGAAATGGAAAATCTGTAATTAAAGCAGAAAACATTAGAAACAGCTTATGGACTGATCAGGTTGGTGCAAGACTCAGAAACATACCACCTCAGCTAAGAGTTGGAAATCACAGGTGGAAAGGTGAGATAAAGAAAGAAAAATTATTAGTGTATTTTGTTTCATGCTAAACAGTGTTTGTTCAGGATTAATCATTCAGTCATATTTGGTCTGAATAGTATGTCCTCCATTTTGTATTTCCAGACTGGCAGTTCCATGGCAGGGAATTTAACCTGTCTTATGAAAAGCCATCTGAGGTCAACAGTTTCTCTTCGCTGATAATCCCAAGAGTGTTTTGTTTGTTTGCTTTGCGTAGTGTGTTTTCCTCAAATAAGTGCTGGAAAGGGCAGCCTGCCTATGAAAATGTCTGTGGGACTGGGACATTACGGGGGAGTGATAGGGGAAAAGATGATTTAGATGAGTCTACAGAAGGAATGAAAGATGCTCAGTGAACTGTGACTGCCTTGGAGGCATCTACTTGATCACTTGCCCACATATCAGTTGTTACAACTGATGCACTTTAAAAGTTCATCCTCTTTCTAGAGATATATTGTGCAAAAGGCTATGAGCTAAGTTGTCCAAAGTAACAAATGCCAGCTCACAATCTCACTGCTAGTTCAGTCTGTTACATAAAATTCTCTATCAGACTGGCAAAAGATTGAGATGAAAAAAACATCCATATGCAAAATAGACAGCTCAGCTTCAAACGACTGCAATAATCTGACTTGCAGGCTCCTTGTCACAATACCATCCAGTACTGGAAACACCTGAAATACCTCTGGAAAAAACACTTACAGTAATATTTCCAAAGATAATATGATTTACTGGTGTTTATAGAATAGAATGTTATTCTCTAGACACCTATGGTAACTATTCTCCAAAGGGGTGTTGGTGTGGCAATTTCATTTCTGCTTTTTCCAGACCACCGCTTCCTATGATTTTAGGGTTGGGTGTAACTGTGTATTTCCGCTTTGCTGTCTATATCCTATCAGGCAACCAGAGTGGAATAGGCAGGAAAATGAAATATGTTATAAGAAGTAGTTAATTTCTATGTAACAGCACCTGTTGGAACTGAGTTTCCTTTATTAGTTCTTCCTTCCTGATTTTTTTTTCCTTCACCTTATTTCTCTACTTTCCTATCATTCTAATCCTGTATTCTGGCTAGCAAAATTATGGTTCAGCTTGAGTAGAAAAATCTACTTTTTGTAACATTATCAAGAACTACATTGCCTTAAGCATTCTGATCCTGCCACACATTTGACAGATCTCAGAGTAGCTGATGAGATCGTCCACAAGGTCCCTCTATTATATGCTCATGAAAGAAATCCCAGTGACTAGTCACAGTTATCAGTAGAAATTACCAATCCAAGAGGGACAACCAAATTAGCAAGCTTGCTGCCATAGTACTACACACAATACCATCTCATTCCTTAAGGCTTGGATTCACAGGCTTCCAATTCAGGCAGGATGCCTGGTTCCTGCTTGGACAGTTTCCTGGAACCTCTCTCCTATTCTTTATAGTTTGCCCAGATGGTAAATGGTCACATTGCCCATCTCCTCAGGCTGATTGGCTCTGGATTTTCCAGTTGCTCTGACTTCCTTGATACTTAATTTCCTGGGCTTCCACAGAGACCACCTGCTTGGAGATCCAGTATCCCAGTTGTCATCCTCATGAGGAGATATGAGAGGAAATAGGGCAGACATTTAGCTGGGGGACCCAGCTAAGAAGGAGACAGGTGACTGTCCCGTGAATAGAAGGCAAAGTTTTTCATCCCTTGCCCACTATTAAATTTGGTGTTGGATATGCAAATTTTCTGATGAGCTTGATATTTTGTTCATTGACCTGGTAGCAGTGCATTTGTAATCACGTCTTCCCCAGAGACAGGCTTATATGCAAAGGATAAAGAAATCAATGCAAAAAACTGTCATTCACTCATGGAAAGAGAAAACATGTTAGATAGGTTTGGTTGAGGTTGCACAGCAATGCATTATGGCACTCCTTTCTTTTTATATCCTGAAATTAGCACTATTCGTTATCTTTTTACCTACATTTCAATTGACTTATATCTAACAATAAAAGACATTTTGCAATAACTAAATCAAAGTGAACTTCCTTCTCCTCTGAATATTGTACTTGCAATTTTTAAAATTTTACCTCACATTTTGTCACCTATTTTAACAGAATAGTCAAGGGAGTAAATTATTATCTTCTGTATGGCCCTATATTGATAAGATATGGTCATCTGACAGAAAGATTTCACACATATTTGTCAATAAACAGATAATAGAGTCACTCCAAGCTTGGGATTCTGCTTTGGTTTGAGCCTAAGTTTGATCCTTCTGGAACATTTTTTAGTTTTGTTCCTCTTTTCCCCTCCAAGGCTTGCCAGCTCACCTCATTATTGCATGAACATACTCTCTCAGGCTTCTCATCACAAGTTACTGTTGATCAGAAAATTTTATTTTTGCTGTTTTAGTTTACTCTTCCAGTCCCAGCCTGCCATGCTCTCATATCTTACATGCCTTCCTATCGTTATACTCACATCAACTTTTTCTTCAGGCTCTTTGGTCAGTCATTTCAACTTTGTCCCTATATCCTCTTTTACATTCCAAATTTCTCTGCTTCCCTCAAGATGAAATTTTTCTTTTCTGGTTCCAATCTCTAATTTTTCTCAGCCTTCTTCCCTAATTCCTTACCTCAGTCCATTTCTCAAGAAATTTCTCTTCTAGGTATTTTCTTTTCTCCACGTTTTGACTCTTCATCAAATTCACCCTCCACACATCTTCGTGTTCATATCTCCTTTCATTAGTCCCTTCTCCCATATTCTAAGCAGTCCTAGTCTTCCCAGGATCCAGCACTAACCTCATTATCCAGCAGATATCTGTCTCTGGGCACCTCATTCCAATCCAGACTTTCCCACCAATTTCATTTCCATTCATTCTGCCTTTTCTAGCTTCCAGTTCTTCAGATAGGCAAGGCACAAAACTCATCAAGATATAAGAAAATACTACAGCTTTCCCTGGCCAGTCATTCCCCATATTCTTTTGGTCTTCTGACTCAAGATGTAGCTCTTAAAACCTCAGCATGCTGTGTTCTCCTACCAGTTCCTGAAAACAGGGGCATGTATTTGCAAATGATTTTGACTGCATATCAGAGGAGCCATGTGCAGACTTAGAATTCTTAGATTGTGCCCAGTAAATGTTTTGCTATAAACAATCAAAACTACAGTATTCTTAACTAAACCTGGCCTGCACTGTAGATCTCAAGGAAACCTTCAAAACAGGGCTACTTAGTGTCATGGTAGATATTGTCTGAAACAATTGTCTGCATTATATTGTCAGTCAGTTGTATTTTCTAAAAATCTGTCCTGGAGATTGGTGTATAGTTATTAGGATGGAAGGCAGCACAGAGGAATCAGAGAGATAAGGCAGAATATAACCTAGGTTTAATGTTTACACAGTTCAGTCTTTTTCTCATCTGAAAAAAATGAAGTAAACTATGGTGCAAGCAGCCTTACAACAAACACAAAACTATATTCTACATCCAATATTTCTTGCAGAAGCAGTTAAACTCTGATGTAAAGAAATGGCATTTTTTCCCATCCAATTTCTATGCAATTAAGGTTCTGTCACACTTCCCAGGAGAAAGCACCAATATTTTCACATGGTTAACGGCTCACTGCTTTTTGTAGTGAGAATCACAGAAGGTTATATTAGGTGTATAAAGGTGGATTTACACTTATCTGGATTGTATCGAATTTTCTTGTATGCTACTTGTAGTAGCATTTGCATTCAAATCTTCTGCTTAGAAGTGCCAAATTAATTAAAAAACAGACTGAAAAATCCCAATGGCACTTGCAAAACCTGACAAAAGTTGAATTTGGTTTGTTTGTGTTTATCAAGTCAGGTGCCTTATGGTTCCACTGCTGTTTGTTCTAATACTTGTCATATGCATTGGAGCTGTCTACCTGATTTCAAAACATTTCTTCCAGAGTTCAAAAAGACTGCGTGTATGACAGTGCTGTTTGCAAAGGAATCTATCTGTATGCATATATATATATAAAAAATGAATTTATAAAAGATTTTCTTAGTGTGTCTTGAGTGATGTTATTGAAAAATGACATCAAACCACTTAAAAAAAAAATGGTACTGCTTATTTATCTGAACCTTGCACTTTTCCAGTGTCACAAACACAAACTAATCTCTGAATGGAGACCTTCTAACTGTGAGATGTTTGTCGCAATGTTGTCTACAGGCCTATATATTTGCTTCTTTCCTAAAGATCAAACACCCCCAACTACATGTACATGATTCAAGAAAATTTTCAAGTCCAGTGATAAGTTCAGTAAGAAGGTTGAACAAAATCTAAATTTTGTAGCCTAAACACAATTGAATGTATACTTTCATTTTCAATTCACCAACTAAACCATAAGCTTTCTCAAAATGACCACTGATGCGAAATTAAATCCTACAATTGGAAAAATAGACTGCAGATTTGGGTCCATTGTCTGATCTGTCATTTCCAAATATACTACCAATTTATTACCTTTGAGAAGGAAAGTTTTATTAATAAATGCTTTCTGGTAATTTTCAAATTTAAATATTTTTATGGAAGTTTTGTGCTGGGTTGTTTAGATCTCAGGACAAAAATTACATTCTAAACACTGCCATATTTAATTATGATTGTGGATTGAAATGTTTACTTTGCTTTATCTCCATATGCCTTGCCTTATATTTCCAAAGGCACATAGTCAAAATAATCTAAACATTGCAAATATTGAGGTAACTAATGGTAAGTCTTATCTGAAATAACAGACAATGTTCAAATATTATGATGTTTTGTGTTATGAAAGAAATTAAGCCAAAAGATGAGCAGATATACTGTTCCCTTTACCTCCCTCTATCTCTGTGTCAGATTAGGCAGTGTCAGTAAAAGGCAGTCTCTTCATGATCATTAAGGTCAGACAAAAGCAGTAATCCAACATTATTACTGCTGAAGTTCTTCCTATGAATTATTACATAATATCAGCCTCAGCTTTTTAAACTTAAACTCAGCAGTTTTGCACAAGGTAAGCAGAACAAGTCAGTGCAGAAGTGAAAAGACTGGCAGGAGTCAGGCTATTGACAGAAGTCTTTTTCAGTCAGGGTCAGCTTTTGCTAAAAAAGATCCTACTCTCTAGACATAATATCCCTTCCTGAAGAGGATCATACCAACTTTGAATCACGTAACTTCAATATTTGTTTATTTTTTCTCACCAGGCCTTTTTCATACTCAGACCTTTGTCATCCCATAAAGCTTTATTTGCTGCAGATTTTTAAAATGTTTTCAAAAGCAATCACCATGTTCAACACAGCATGTTAGGTTCTCTTATGTGATGCATCAGTAATGTACAAAACAGGGAAAAAAGTAAGGAAGCTTGTAAGAGACTAAAAAGCCATGGTATGCATGCCTGGCTTGGCATGTAGTAACCAGCTAACTTGGGAGGTCTGAAGAGAGCTCAGTCATCCAGGAATTTGATGTCCTTAGTCCTTACCTGCTGTCACAGTCCTGGAGGAGTCAATAACAGGAATACCTGACATCAGAGTTATCAGCAGCAAACATCAGTGTTCAACTCTTCAAAAATAATTTCAGTAATAAATGAAGGAGGAATGAAGGCACTAATACACAGATTCCTGTCTAATCCAAAGATTCCACAGGAGGTAGTTAGATGCTCTCACTGTCATCATGCTATTGTGGATGTCTTGGGCTTTAGTTTCCCTCTGATGCTTCCTTTTTATTTTAGATACTTTTCAAAACTCTAATTCAAATTCAGTGGCTACATCTAGAAACACAAATGTTGAAAAAAAAACCAAGGCATAGCATTCTCAGATTTTAAAGCTTTTAATGTGCAACAGAAAAAATCTATTAAACAGCCACCCCTTTGGCAGACATTAGAAGCCACAGATTTGTAGCTTCAGGATACTGTGCTAATTGTACTTTTCCTCTTTTCCCTTTTTGAGATAATTAGAATTCTTTGTGCCATTCAGCTGGGAATAGCCATCTTTCAGTGGAATCACTCACCTCTCACTGACATCATCCAAGTGCAGAAAGCATGACGGAGGCAAGGTTTTTCCAGTCTTTTTCAGCAAAAAGCAGGTTCAGCTTGAATGAACATTTTGTAGGTGTCTCATTACTGGTATTAGAAGATTCTTCTGCAATCTTTCGTTCTACTATAGTAATTCAGATATAATTATAAAACACAGAATGTCATCTTAAATGAGGAATCTACTAGTGAATATATGAACAAAAAAAGAAAGATGTTGACCCCAAGACCAAGAGCAAAATAGGAATAAATTATTTATAGCTTCTGTTGAAGCCACATTGCCTGTGATCCGAATCTGTTCCAGGGCAAAGTTCCTTCAAAATTGTAATGAGTAAGAGACCTGAGGCCAGAGGGAGCACAGTGGGTCAGGAAGAAGAGCAGAGCTTTGTCATGGTGCAGTGGTACTACAGCAGTATCTAACCCCTTGTTTCAAACACAGTGCTGTTATGATGTCAGCATATTCCCCATTACTACTTTAAACCTGGTCATAGCAGGGGATTACTTCTTCTTGGCAAGACTTCCTGATTTCACAGGTTCCTGATTCATTTATCACTTTTTTATAATGACTCATCGCTTGGCACAGATTTTTTTTTTTCCCTGTAAACTTAATCCATTTACAGGCATTGATGGTGAAATGCTTAGTGATATTATTACTCAAAGGGAAGTTGACAGAAAGAAGTCAGTTGGATTATAAAAGTCAATTAAACTTCTGTTGCTGGGAGGACAGGAACCAGCAGAGAATTGAATTGTTTTACTTAAAATTAATAGGAATTTTTTACATAAAATGAAAAGATAATATATGTCATGGAGATTTAGGTATACTAGCTACTCTTTGTCCCCTCCAACTACATTGCCTATGCTTATGTCCTCAGTATCATGTGACATGCACAAATTTGTATTGCAGCTTTAATCAAAACTGTATATATATTTATTTTATACCTGGTTCAGCAATACCTGTGAAGAGATCCCAGACCAGCTGAAAATTTTTACATTCATAGAATCACACACTTGCTTCCCACTGGGAGTCAGTGGAGCACCAGCAGCCATTCTCTCCTGGGGCAAATTCTCAGTTGATGTCTTGCTGCTGAATTACAACACTTTAACAACAGATTGTGATACGAAGTGGATGTCTGCATATTTATCCTGGTAACATTCATTTTTGTTTTTTGTTTGGGTTTTTTGTCCGGTTTTTTTCATTTTCCCATTTCCTTTTATTTTACATCTGAGAGATATTTTGGAACTAGTTTCACTAAAGCTATAGTTTCAGATTTTTTTATTGTATCTTCCATACAAATATCTCCATTTTCTTGGAACTGCTATTGCAACCTTGGTTTTATGAATAGGATTTTTAAAGCCACTTTTTAGATACACACGTACAGTGCCCAGCACATACCCTCATTCCATTAAACATGCACACTATACATTTTTTCCACTGTAAATCAATATGATAAAGAAGCAATTATATTTTCTCCCATTTTCATTGTAAAACTAAATTGAGAGTTAATGATCCAAATCAATACAGACTGATTAAAATAATCTTTAAGTGGACATAATAATAATACTGTAGTAGGAAAACAATACAGTAGCTCCTAGATTCTGAACTCCCTATCATTGGCTGTGTACTTGCACTCATCAGGAAATTTCCATACAAAATGTTAACTCCCTTACAAAAGAAATTTTGACAGTAAAGGTTTCTCATGTCTATAAGTAAATCAATCAAAAGCAGAGCAAGAACAAGAATTCTGTATTCACTTTCTGAATAGCCAATATTTCTGCGATTATGATGTTCATCTGCAACATGTTAAAATCCTTGCTTCATCAGTTCAGACAGATGAGCCTCCTCCTCCCAACTACTCAGGTACAGTTCCTTGCTTTTAAAAGTTCTAGTTTTGATCCTAGCATTTAATATGAATGTTCTGAGAAAAGGAGGAAGGAAAATCTAAATTTTTTTTTACATTATGTTATGTGACATGGATAGCTAGACATGTAGAAAACAAAATGTCTCATGGGTAGACTTACCACCAAAGTAGATTCCATTTGGAAGAATGGTATAGCATCAAGTCTGCTTTCAATATCCAGTGCTATTACATTAAGTAATTCCCATCTCAACCAGACCTGCAAGGCCAGACTTCATCTTGAGTTACACCAGTGCAGGCAAACTGAATGCAGATATATTACATTAATATCATTAAGTAAAAGTCTGACATATGTAATAAAAATCTATACATAAAAACTCCACTGCACTGTGCAAACACCTGATTTAATGAGCTTTATCTGATGCCATTTAAATGGCATAAAACAGTAAATTCCATGTCACATCAATTTATTTTTTTACCAGTTTTAGTTATCATTATATTAATCCTCAAAAACATGCAACAAATAAATAAACTCCAAGATATTGTTTTTTCCCAGTGTAGTGCAAGGGAGCTGATTATCTTGTCTCCTTTCACAGGGACAGGTCTGTGTAGGTAATGCCCTAGAAAAGGTTTCAAAATGCAATACTTAATGCCTTGTAAATATCACCATCACCATCACAAAGGCATCATAGAATGGTTGGAAGGGATCTTAAAGAAGTATCTACAAGAATTCTTCAATTTTGTTTCATTTTGCCAAATACCATCATAACAGAAATATTACTAAAATATAATTTTCTAAGCACTTTATTAGAGGGATTATGGCACAGAGTATAGATCTAAAAACCCATCCTCATCCATCTTGATAATCACATAAACAGAAGCTTACTAAATAGACTATTTTTTCACACATTGCTACACTCATCTGAGCGAGAAAGATTTGTGCCTTTTTTTTTCCTTGATAAGTATGATTCCTAAATACCAAACTGGGTATATGTAACCTTTGTATATAAAACACTTTGCTCTTTCATGATCTCATTTCTGACTTTTGCAAAATATTGATTTTTTTGTCATAATGCAATGATGAGCCACTGCTCTACATTGCTGGTTGTACCAGAAAATGCTCTGGTGTTTGTGCAATGGCTTCTTTGTCCTGGCCTGAAAATTTATGTATGGCTGCCCAATTAAATCAACTCTATTCCTTCATCTCTCCCTTCCTTTACTGTAGACCCAAAGAACAGGATCGTACATTCTTATTTGAAGTGGTAACTACCACAGTAAAGTCAGTACTATTCTGTAACTCTGCTCTTTCATGCTTCTGGACATTTATAACTTGGACCTCTGCATATTCTGAGGATCATGTGCAGGCTTCACGGGACTGAACATTTAATAGCTGCCAGAATAGATATAATAAGATAGAAGATCCAGAGTAGAAGAAAATTAGATTCTTTGGAGTTATTTTGAAATTTCAGTTCTGGGTTTATAGTAGTAGGAGGCGTAGAATTTCAAAAGCAGAGTTTCAGAGTATTTTATGGAGTTCCTTGCTTGACTACTGAAAGCTGTAATCATCACAATAAAATCCTTTGAAGAGATGCCAGCATAGCATATCTTATGCCAGTGTAGTGAGATATGTTCTACAACTAAACTCTATTAGAACTGGGCAGATTAATACAGTCCTACCTATTAGCATTTTAGGTAATCATGGCAAGACGGTATGTATCTGGTAATTTTTTCTATGCATATTTAATAACCATATTTTATGATGGAGTGCAATATTTTATTTATTGGCTTTTGATTCTAGAAGATTATATGGGAAGACACTGAGTGATTCCTCAAGCAGAAAGAAACTAACTAATAAAATGCAGCTGATGCTCTCTAGCTAAGCACATCACAAACAATGATTCCTTCCTAGAGTTCTCTTCACTTCAGGATGATTTAAAATAACTCATGGAAGTATCAGATGAAGTTCAAAACAGAAGGTGCTGAATGAATTGTAGGTTTCTCAAAAGTAAGATGCAGGTGGCAGGATCTCTTTTTCTTCTGTCTGTCTCACAGGGAAGAACACAATTTCAGTACTTAATCTAATTGTAACACTTCCTTTGCATGTGATGGATTTGTGTAAGTTATTTAGACAGAAGCTGAAACCCTTCAGACACAAAGAATCCTTGCATTTCAGTAGAAGAGGACAGAGTGGATATGCATAATTAGATAGGAAAATCAAGATTAATGAGTATGACAAAATTCCTCCTTATCCATAAGGATTCTGTTTGCTACCTATGTTTCAGACAGATAGAAACTTACCATCACCAGCCATCAAAAGATATTGCTGTTACTTGAAATATGCATGCTTTACATGACTTAATGAGGTAGGAGAGATGGCTACAGAGGAAGAATGTACTGATTGAACTTTCTATAGTGTCTGAAATGTCTGAGCGTTTCCAGAATAGTTATAAAATCATGTGCAGAAAGAAGCACAGTGTACATCAGTAAGGGTTCTCTGGACTTAGCTCAAAGACTTGGAATTTGGGTGTGTTAAAATATGCACTGTTTGAATGTATGTGGTTTGCCAGAATAGTTGCCCTTACCACTTTTGTTTTCAAAATTTACAGCTGGAAGATTTGGCTGATGTGTTTTTTACTTTTTTCTAGGGCACTGACAAAGAGACAGTGCCAATGTCAGTGGGCCGAGATAAACAGATTAACTCAGTATTAACAGTATTAGCTCACAAGGAAGATAATTTCATTTGATTCAGAATATTTTCCATTAGCCATAGATTTTGAAATGTGTAACTTAGCCTGTGTTTACTTAGTTCATATCATATTGATTTTGTATAGTATTAACTTTGAACATGAATAATAGAGCTACAAAGCTATATCTCCGTCAGGAGATTCTTTCACCAATGCAAGATTTTTTGTCAGCATAGGATTTAAGTTCAATTCTTCAATAAATTATAATTAAACAAAGCTAATTGATATTAATGCTATATTGCATCATTTATTTGTATTTAGATAAGGGAATCCTGTAAAACGAAACAAAAGGTTCCTGTGTCCAGAAGTGATGTCACTTGCACTGACCTGTCAATATTTTTAAACCTTGAAGTTTTTCTATATCCATATTGATACAATATTTTTCCAATGTACTCCAGCTGTTCTTTCATTTTAGGAATATTTAAAAAGTGAAAGCAGTGACTCAAGGGACTCCTTAGCAAACTTGAAAAACTTCTGAATTTATTTTTTTTCCCTGTTGGAAACATATTTTGCAGCAAGATATGAACAATACCAGCAAAAGGAAGAGTTGGAAAGTTTATATATATATAAAGATACTTCCTTAGTTAAAGAGTTAAAAAAAACCCAGGAAAAAAAATGAAAAAAAAAACCCAAGCAAACAAACAAAAAGATAAAAAAAAAGGATTAGAGAAGGAGAAAAACTCTCTTCGTATAAATAACAGTTTTCCAAAGAAATTCCAGGCAACAGCTGTCTAGTTAACTAATGGCCTGAAGCTCTGCTCTCTCTTCCAGAGAGCATCCCAGGTAGCCAGAAGCAGTTTTCTGCTGCTGATCTGTTGCAGTTCAGGTGCCCAACATACAGAGTAAATAGCCTTGTGTTAAAGATACCAAAGGCAAATGGATCCCTTGAGCAGTTCTGGGCAGCTCCAGCTGAGCTCTTCTGACAGAACCTGTGCTTTAACTCACAGTTCAAATGTGACTCACTGCTGAGTCTAAGGAGCTCACTTACTCCATGTTATATTCTTCACACCTGTGGCTTTAGTGTAAGCATAGTGATAGCCACCATTTATATATTTAAACCTATTTCCAGGTAAATGAGTAAATCTCAGTAGGCAGAACTATATGTAAGCATAACCATAATGTATGGAAGTCAGCTAGAGGTAATATTTATGCCTTAGAGGGAGAGCAGGATTCAACTCTTTAAACTTTTAAAACACTTTTTTTGTCTGATTTTCTTTCAGCTGGAGAAAAATCTACATTTCGAATTCCTTAATTCTCTGATATCAGAAATTTACTGGCTGTGGGCATGTTTATAAACAATGATCAGCCCCTTATGCTTTTGCCTGAGCTATGGACATACATATTTTTGCATGTCAACTATTTATCTTGAAAGTTTTATTCTACAGTAATATAAAGTAAAATTTACTGTGTTTCAGACAAGAACTATAAGAGAAAGTTCATGTATTATCACCTTAATTTTTCTAAATACATAAAGCTTCTAAACCCTCTAACAGTTAGTGAAGTGGAAGAGGGGAGATTTCCCAGCTCACTTCATGCTTATTATTTTTACTAACTTTTTTTCCAAGCTTTCCAGATACACTTGCAAAAGCTAAATACTTACCTTGAACATATGTGTTCCATAAAACATTTTGGTAAGTTTGTCTTAAGACGTAATGTTCCCATAACAGTTTTATGCAATAAGCTTCAGTGCATTTTTATTCAGTTCTCATATGCTCCCCTCCTGTCAGTCTTGTTATTTAGATTTTTTTTTATTAAAATAAATATATAAATAAGCATTTAAATTATAGGAACATCTTAGGTGACTACAGCTAGTTATAAAATGCACATCAGGATCTTAACCTGAAAATCAACCCAAACCAAAATATTAATAACAAAGCTTCAATCAGCTGAATAGTCACAGTATAAACACTGACAGCTTCTCATCGTTTTTTTCTCAGATACTGAAAAAGTGGCATCATAAAGGAAACCTTATTTTAATTATATTATCAAGGTAGACTTCATTTACACAAGATAACCACAGAATCTTTTCAGACACAGTGTTAATGACAGTACTTGTCCAGAGAAGAACAATTTTAGCATCTACTGTGAAGAGAATGCTATAATGCATATTCACATGTCATTCTCGCAGCTCCCATCTCCTCACTGTCTATGGTGTCTCTTGCTCTCATTCAAACACACTGCTCCAGAAAATATAACTAACACATGCAGAAAAAAAAAAATTCTACACAATGTGATGCGTTGGATCTATTATCTAGTCTATATTGAACTATGTTCTTGGCCAGAGCTTTGACTCTCTCCTCAATAAAATACAGTACCAGTGGCTGAAGTTTCCTAACAACAGCACAGAAAATTTTAAAATATGTCTGTATTTTATACATGGAAGAGCTTATTTTTGTTGAGGTTTTTGTTTGGGTTTTTTTGGTTTGTTTGACTGGGGTTCTTCGTTTTGTGTTTTTTTAGAGACAGAAAATGTTATATTGGGCCTCAGAATTTGTGACATCTGCTACTAATACAGCATATGTTGTACTGGACTTAGTTGAGAAGATATTATATTAGCATTATAATATTTACTGATTAATAGCAATACATGATGTTTACTTTCTTGTCCTTGCTCATCCTTACAGGAATTCCATCAGAGATTTCTACTGTGATTGTACTGTTACACAAGAAAGTCACTGCACTTACTGGGCCAAACTTCACTTATGTGCCATCTCCTGAAGTGTCATGTTATATGAGATCATTATTACATGGTAACTATTATATTTGGTCTATACAAACCTTGCAAAAGTGCTTATTAATAAGACAACATGGATGATACCACATGTCAGGTTTAACAGAACCTTGCTATCCACCAAAGTAGTTTCTGGAACGACGTGTTGACAAAACCCCAATAGATATTGTATTTGCTCACAACACTCAGCTACAAGAAGGAAAGTATTTAAGAAATTAATTATGGACAGCTTAAGAATAAAAATAGGAAAATCAAATGTCTCCACATTATGCAAGCTTATGTGACAGAGCTGGCACAAATAGCAACATTTTTCCCTTCTTCTCAGATAGAGCCATCCACGTCCCCCACATGTAAGACCCAGACCTTATTCTCAGGAAGGAAGCTATGACAATTTGGATAGTATGTGATGGAGAAGACCATTCAGCCAGCAAATGGACCATCATTCCCTCTAAGCCAACACATTTTCCTAATTCCATGCTTTATTCTTTGTCCCTCTCTCAGTTATACAGTTCTCCACCATTCCCTTATGATTTCTTCTCAAAAAAAGTCAGGAGTCATCAGAAAGGGAGTCAGAAATAAGATCTTTATGTCACAGAAGCATCCTGTCTTAATTTAGAAGAACATCTGGCAGTGCCTGTTAAGACACCCATCAAAGCTAAGTTTTATGTTTGGTTTTTTTTTTCCAGTAACAGTACAAATTTTTTTTTCAGAAATAGTACAAAACAGTACAAAAAAAAATACAGAAATAGAAAGGCTGCTGGCACATCACACACCACCTAGATTAGTAGCCATGGCAAGTTGGGGCTAATACAGATTGAGCGTGTCTGAGGAAGTATGAAGAAATCCTGTTGCTTTACTCAACTGCTTGTTGCATCCAAACAGCCTATACAGTTGAGACTGGAACCACCTTTGTTGCTGTCCTGAGACATCATATCTGCCTGAGGATCCAGTGATTTTGTCCTACAGTTGAGCAAAAGTGTAAGCCAACAAGCAATCATTCTGGACAACACGGAAATCTGTTCTTGAGCATGAACACAAAAGTGAGCTTACAAGACAGCAGAAGATACCTGATGAAGGACATTTCTTAAGGGGCTTGTGTTGCAGTTTTTTATTTCATCTATTCTTAATGGGAATGGTAGCAAAACAAGTTCAGCTGTGAAAATTATAAGACTTTGCATCTCTTTTTTTATTTTTCCTCCCAAATACTAGAAATATGTCAAAAGACAAGTCAATATAAATTAAAGAATGGGTGAGTTTGATATAATTTTTCAATCAGAAAACTGTGTAACTTCCTAATGTTTTGATACGGCAACCTTCATTTTTATACAGAAGCAAAATAATTTGTTAAGGTATGTACAAGTCTGAAATTCAGAAAGACACTGAAAATTGAAAATACTGAACAGAAAAACAAAAAGATGAAAAAAGATAATTTCTTACTGTGACTTATTGTGTGAAATGTACAACATAGTCTCTACAAATGGGTCAGTAGTTTGTTGGGGATCCTCAATGGATATATATGAATGCAGCGCTTCTAAAAGACAACATTTATCCCTATCTTCTCACTAAAATTTCTTAATCAAATTCATTTGATGAATTTTTATTGAATGTAAAAAGAATGCCCTCTGTCATTCTCGGTATTCCTAGCTTCTATCTATATAGCTGAGTATTTTTTTCATGTTTTCTGTTTCCATTATACCTGGTAATCTGATTTTTAAAAATACAGCATGTTTTAATTAGAGTACTGTGTGCATTTATGCAAGGGAAGATATCATCTGCATTACAGTAGAACCTTGTTAATTTGCATTAATGATAGGGAGAGCTGTGATGAATTAAAGAACTTTGCAAATTAGCATCAAAGTGAACAAATAATGAAAACCAGAGGGTAGTTAATCCACAAATGTTTCATTAATTCACTTTAACAGTTGTAGATTGGCTATAATTATCTGTGATTTTGTTCTTCTTTAGTTAAGTGCTAGCAAAACATCTGATGTATGCTATGATGCTAAAAATAATTTTTGCCCTAATAAGTTTACAATCAAGAGGAAACCTACAGAAAAAAATGTGACCATGTTGGGAAACTTAAAAGTGAGCATATCCCGTCATTCTTCATTTTCATCCATATATCTTTGGTGGGGTGTTACAGCCGTGAGTGTGATTGTGTTCATACAGATACTGGAACAGAAAAATGAGGTCTTTTTATTAAAACTACTTACAGTTGTCTATATTTAGTCTTTAAAGGAGAGACTGGGTGAAGCTAAAGGGAGTTTTGGGCTGCTCATACAATGCAGAGATTCCATGCAGACTAGTGAGGTTTTGATGCATGATGCCATCAAAGTGAAACATATCAAAGATAATTTCCCCCACTAGCTTAAACTGCAGGGAAGTTTAGATAGGGTTGGAACAGGATTTGCTAGTGTATTAATTCACCTTTCAGTACTTCTGCAAATTAGGTCTAAGATCTTAGATTGTAGCATTTTGTGTTTTGACTACTGAAGGTGATATCTCATGCTGCCTTTTAAGCACAAAAATTGCAGAGACAAAAGTTTGTTTTGTTTTTATCAGAATTTAAAAATTAGGGCAATAACACTATAATAAATTCCCTCTTCTACTTCTTCAGCTAAAGTGACATCAGACATTCAGTCAGGAGCTTGCTTGTATCTGCTCCAGGTACGTTTTTTAGTTGTCTTCATAATATGTCTAAAGGGGAAGTGACTGATGTTTTTTTCAGTTTTGTGAAAATTCTGACCCAGATATTGTGCTGAGTCACAGCAGGTCACAGTAGTACAGATGGTGCTGACCACGATGGTATACAACTAACATTATAAACAACCCTACCTAGCTTTCATCTTGCCAAGTGATCAGGCTACCACCATCCTGCAACTGCCAACTGTTTCATTAAACCTTCTTCTGCCTGATTTTAGATTATCAGGGCATGGTCTAATTGAAAGAGGCATGAAGGATCTGAGGAAGGAACCGATGTATCTTTAGATGCGCACCTGTTCTGCTAAATGATCTAGCTCTGGATTCATTCCCAGACTTAATTTCCTGGTAATCTACCTTGCATGCATGTTAGATAAGACCCAGGCTCTCCTGAATTAGCTCTGACCTTCTAAAAATAAATCATCATGGAATAATTCAAAGTATAGTTCCCCTGGGAGTCCTTCTCTCATCCTTAGGATGGACAAGACCATTGGTAATATTCTCAGGAAAGAGTTCTCACACAATTACTCCACAGCTATGAAGTAGTGGTAACCTCTGTAATTGATATGGTGTTCTTGTGTGCATTGTTTCAGAAAATATAGGCAGATGTGCACCATAAAAGCATTCAAGTGCTTCATGTCTGCATTATCTCAATGCTGCAACTATTTCAGCCAACCCTGTCACATTTCAATAAACTACAGTGCTCACTGAAGTACAAACTTTCACTACAGTGTTGTTAGGTACTTCACTGGTTGACACTATACTGATTACTATGCAAATCCACCCTGATAACATCTTAGACCTAAATATGACTGATTTCATCTGGATTTGGGCTTTTTTGTCTTAGATTGGAAGCCAGATGACCTGTGACAGCAGGACATAGTTAGCACAAAATGGAGGGAATGCAGGATGCTAAAGAGAAGCAGAGGAACCACTGGTTGTATGAAAAGAGGAAGAGGAAAGGAAGAAGTGATCAACTGTGAGGAAAAGTGGAATGATATGGCTGACTAAAATGCAAGTGGCAAGTAGAATTTGTAACTATGGAAGCTCAGCCTACAGAGTTTGTTCTTCCTTGTATGATGCATCTTGCTGAAAGTTTATGGATATTCACATAAACTCTCTTTCCTTTTCCCAGCTGCAGAAAGGACAGATTGGTCTACAGTAATGAACTGTGTATTCTATAGATGCACCTACAAAGCTGTGCAGAGTTGATCACCAAGTGTTAAAGGTAGTGACATGAGTATATATATTCACAGCCATAGGTTCTTTCAGGTGACCATCATTATATGATTGCTATTTGTGCTTCTGAATAGCCAGATAAAACATAGGAAGTGAATTTTTAAATTTTTTTTTTTCTATCTACTCAGAGTTACTAAATAGGTGTGATAATACACCTGGATGCTGGTGATCCAGATATAAGCTGTAGCTGTCTGCCTGCTAGAAAGACCTGTCAAAGTGTGAATCAAAGCTAGGTAGCTGTCTGATGAGATTGTATTTGACTGAGAATGCTGATGTCAGTTCAGACATACATCTTCAATACAGCCTAAGGCACTAGGGTGGTTTCAGGCCTGAAGCAGCAACATTTAACCAAGAATTTTATCTTTTATATGGGAAGTATGGGAGCTGAGTGATAATGGAGTAGCACTAGAGCTGCCTTATTTAGTATAAGAATCTTGGCATGCAACTATCTGGTTTGAGGTAATACCTCAACCGCATCGGCACCACCAACAGGACACATCTTAGTAAATAAAATGAGCGGATACATCAGCCTATCTAAATAGATACCACATGACCAGCATCTTAACCAGTGCTATGGCTGAGTGGGGCTGGACTACACTAGCAGTCACAATCATGGAAATTAGAGACAAGTGTGATCTTTGGGAAAAAAAACCAGATGGTGGGAGTGAAAAGGGTGGTGGTCCTTCATCAGAGAGTTTCTGTCAATGACAAACAGTAAAAGAAATTTGGCAGGGTAGAAACAGTTATGAAGAAGTCAAAAAATCTTTTGGCAGTTAAAAATTTCTACTATATGTCAACTTGTGTATGCCCAAATTTTAGAATACCAAAAAATCATATCTGAATGCTATGACTTGCATACATCTCTATTATCTGCAGACCTAAGACCTCGTTTTTTTTCATTTCTGTTTTCTGAAACATATTGGAGGAAAAGGGAGAATTTCCTATGCTAAAAAAAGAAGATTTTCAAACAAAAATTCAATTATTTTTATCTAATCTTTTTAAAAAAAATTTAAAATAGTAGACAATCTCTCACTATATGAAAGTATTCTGGAAAATATTGACCTCTCTTGCCTTGAAAATTTACTTTTGTTTATGGATTTTCTTTTTATTTGCAAATGTATTTTATAAAGTGTTCCATCATCTTCCTCTTTCCACTCTTTTATCCTTCATGAGCTTAATACAAACTTTAAGTTTTGTTAGAAAAAGAATCGGTGTTAAAGTGTCAAGGATCCCATACCTGTAACTCACAAATTAAGGCAAAGACATGAAAGGGTCCTTCTTTTCTTCGAGTTATGGTTGTTACTTGTGTATACACTGTAAGGCTTCTCAGTTGACATCAATCAGCAGTATGCTATTGGTGTAAGTGAAGCTGCACTAATTCACACCCAGGGAGAATCAGGTTCACAATGTATTAAGTATACTAGATTGGGAATGAATGTGTTATTAGATTTGAATTCCAAACGAGTGCAGCGTCAATTTTTTTCTTTTTTATCTGACAATTGGAAAGTTGAAGACATTGTCTGCAAAAAAAGAATAATGTTACACTTATTTTGAGCAGTTGACAGACATGGCTGGAAGTCTGATATGATTAATACCTAAATAATAGGGCTTCAGTAAGTTAATCCCAATAGATTCCCAACCTAGAGAGAGTGCCAAGATACTGCTAACAGACATTTATTAGATAACAAATTCCATTTTTAGCTGTTTTATCAAGGAGCTTTTCTAATGCATTAAAACCAAAAGAATTAAGGAGGTCTCTTACACATAACTACAGAGGAACTGGCTGCAAGTTGCAACTGGTTCCATTTCTGACCAGAAATATTCTGAGATATTAGATTTAGTCCATATCCATAGAGTAAGTCTAGCAGTTATTCTATCACCTGATGTCACCTCCCCAAGGAGGGGAATTGGGAAGAAGGAGGCCCTATGGGTTGAAATGAAAAGAGATTTACTAAAATAACAAATGTCATACAAATACCAACATAACATGTACAAGCTTATACTCTGCCTTGAGAGTAGCAAAAGGAGCAGTAAGCCAAAAGAAAGCAGCCCTTGGGGCTACTAATGGCCTGTCCTCCATGGCTGTGTCCCAGGATGGCTAACTACAAATTTATCTTCATATTCATTTCCTTACCAACACCTTGAGACATTTTCCTTGAGATAGGTATTCAGATATGCACTTTTTTGTCTTTCTTTTCTAGGGCACTCATAGAGGGGCTGCCACACACCCAGCAGGGAACAGCAAAAGATTGAGTTCAAATGCAAAGAAGCTCAATTGCAATACAGGGCCAAAAAGCATCACAAATTCCTTTTTGTGTTACCTTTCATGCCCACAGCAAGAACATTGAGATCTGTTTCCTTGCCCTCAATAGACTTAAGAACAAAGTGGTTTTATACTGTAAGAAATTCAAAACTTGTAGAAAGAGTCTGGCTATGGGTTTCTCCTTTCTGCATCAGGAAGTAGAGCGCAGCCCAACCTACACAATGGAATCCTTCCAGGATTCAGAAGGTAATTTTTATAAACTATAATTTTGTTTTAAAAAATGGATCAATGTACCTAGTCATTGTGAACTTGCACATTCAACTTCTTATTTTGAGAGGATCTGTTCTGCTTTGTGTGTCTTTTTGAACAATAATTTACTCTGAAGGCTATCTCCAAAGCATGCTACTGGCTGCTGTTCATTATCTACTAGTGCATGTGGATATCACCTCCAAAGTTGCCTTAACCTGACAAAACTGATCAGATATGAGAAAGTGGTGATTTAAAGTGATACTTTAAAAGTATAAAAATAGCTTACTCACATCTTGATTGCAGCTTGAAATATTCCACCTCTTTTTTCCCTGAGTTTCACTTAAGCCTTGGATTTCAGCTGATAAATCAATGCTAGCATACATTCCCCTAGCAGTGCTTTTAATGGGCACTCTCTTTGAAAGTTAAATATTCTAGTAAATTGCTGAAACACAGTCTTGAAAGGTTAAACACAGATTTGAAATCCTACTTGTGTTAGGCAACGTTGTCATAAGCTTTCAACATAACTGCAAAAAGGCCAAAGCCTCGAAACTAGAAATGTGTTATAATAACCATTCTCATTGCTATAGTCAAGTTAATCGTTACGGTGATCTAATTCCAACCATTGTGTTCAAGGAGACTTTCATTTCCTGTGTGAATTATTTTTCAAGTCTTGTGGGCCATCAGACATCTCATTTTCAAAGTTTCAGAAATAGTCTTAGTTGCAAAACAGATGAAAAAACAGCAGACTGTTAACGAGCAGACCCTTTCCCTCTACTCATTGTGAGCAGCAAGTCTTCTTCTCATGATCCAATGACTTCTCCTATAAGTTAAATCAAATGATTATGAGCTAAATATTTAATGCATATAGACTATCTGTGAAAATCTTTGTTTTAATCTTACCCCTGTTACCAGCTGCAAGTATAGATCTTATTTAAACATACACTGTGAATGTTAAAGGATGTGAATATTTGTAGAACCTCTCCCACTGCTCACACATTACCTCTTTTCTAAAAATGTCACTTACCCCAAACCCTTTGGTGTTCATTGACAGCAACTGCTAGTAAAGAGATTCACCCAAAGGGCATGGACAGTCCACACAGCTGCTGACAATAACACCAAGCAATGCTTCACTGCTCCAAGAAACATTTGCCAGCCTAATATTCAGTTCTCAGATATCCACACTTCCACGCCTTCTTCCTTCTCTCATGACAAACAGTGAGCTCCTGACATCTGCTACTGAATCCTTTCCAGAAGTGTAGGGCTCCTTAGGGAGATTTACTGTCACGGGTCAGACAGAAATCTGGGAGTCAGGATTTCCTCACATCTAATTTTGACATTAATTTATATTTTACTTATGGTCATCTGTCAGTATCTCAGTTTTTCACAACTTACTGGTAAATAGCTGTGGCCTTGAAAACACATAAATGGGAGAGGATAACACATATAAGGAAGCTGGCCTTAAAACCTAACCAGAAAAGGCTCAAGGTATCCCCTGCAGTGAGACTACCACTCACCAGGTCACAGGGGCACTACTTGAAAGACTACAGCTGCTCTAAAAATTATAAGTACCACTTATAATACATTGCTATTAGGCTAAAAACACACAGTAATAAATAGTGAAACAAGTGCTGTTTGTTTATTTATCAGGAATAGGGGAGCATTTGGTTTTCACTCATGAGAGTACTAATAATCATATCGACTCTGAAAATTCTAGTTAAACAGAAGATATATTTAGAAATTATGTATGTAATTTCTGCATTGTATATTTCAAACCCAGAGAGAAGGACTGCTAAATGAGGCAGTGAGCACCAACACTGGGATATTGTACAGTTAGACAGTTCAGAGATTACCTCAAACCTTGTTACATTGACTTGATATATTGAGTTACTCACTTGCAAGATTAAACAAAAGGTACAAGAGGGGAAGTACAGCTATCATCAGTTGATCACTTACATACGTGAAATAGAGAACACCTCAGCAACAGCAATGGTCAAAACCCCATAGGTGAGTGAAAAACACTTTAGGCTGATACCTATACGCTCTGGAATAGCTTTGTTTTACTATTTCCAAGAAGAACTATTCAGTGGAAAAAAATATTTTATGTAGTTGTCCAGGGTAGCAATTTACCTTATTGCTCCTGTTCAGCAATGTATAAATTAAAGATCACTGAGCTGCTTTGTGAAGAAGAAATAGCATTCTTTATGAAGTATGACCACATAATTAAAAAAATAACAACAACAAAAAAAAATTGACCACATAATTAAAATAGATTATCATACCTTGCATCAATCCAAAAGAAATTCTGGGGAAAAAAATTAAAACGTCAACTCTAACAAAAATAAGTATTTACTTCTGTGAGTTATTGCCTCTCAAATCTGAATATTTTACAAAGTAGCAGACCCCAACAAAGGTAGCAAATTGCTTCAGTTTTCTGTCCTCCATATTCTTTTATGTTGTTCTCTTTATTTGTTGTCATTCTAATTCAAGGAGAAACAGATAAAAAAATAATGTATTATCCTCTGCCCCAGTGACTGGCAGTTTCAGTATCAGGTATTCTAAGGCTTCATGTTTCATTCTACAAACAAACAGATTCAATGATGTGTCCTTACCTTCAGATCCAGTTCAGGCTTCTTGTATCCACCTGTATTTGAAACCACTGAAAACATATATTTGTTGTGTGTACATACATACTTCTCTTAAACAAAAATGGGACCTTTACCACAACATGCCCAGTGTATTTCTCAGTCTCATGCTTTTCTTTCTCTCTTCATAGAGGTTTCCCTCTGTATAGAATAGGATTGGTACTGAAGGGGAATTTTCAAACCCAGCCAAAAGGAGGCCAAAAACCCTTTTCTGTGAACCCATATGTCGAACTACTCCTGAATTTCATCCTACTTTGATGCAACTGGCTCATTAAAAAAAAAAAATTGCTTATATTCTATAAAGTATTTTATATTTTGCAGTGTTCATATCTCTTTGAATTGTACAAGATTATATGAAGAACAGGATTTTTATCACCTACTGCTACCTGGCAGATTTACTGGCCTGATTGTCAAGATTTCCTGGTAGTAATTTATCACCAGTGATTATTCTTTAGAGTCAACGTGGCATCCACACATGGAAAAGAGTGAAAACAATTTTCTTTTACTAAAATGCACATAAAGTTAAATACAGTCCTTCAAATCCACATAGGTAAGGAAAACTCTCTTCTTCCCTTGCAATGTGTATTTATTGGTTTGACACAATAAACCCATATCCTGATCTGGCTTATCCTGTACATTAATCATTATAAATTGCCTGTGCCATCAAAAAAAGCCAAACAACAACTTCTTTGGAGTATCACCAGGATTAGCACTGAAACGATGTAATTTCCTCTCAATATTTTAATTAATAGCCAGTAAGAATTAATTCTTCATTTATCTAAGTGAAGTACATGAAAACAGGTTTAAAGCACAGGAAAGTTTTAATCAGAAAAGATGATTAAACACAGCACTGAAAGTAAGAGTGTAAGGCACGAGAGACCTAGTTAGCTGTGGTGTGCAATGCACTATTAAGAGGATGGGTTTTTTGGGTGACAGTTATTTTACAAATTATCACATCTGTTAAATTCCAGTATAAAATTACAAGGCACAGCATCTTTGTAAAGGAGATAGAGAGTCTCAATGACTGCTGTTTATCTCCAATTTCCCATTTATGTAATTCCATATGCGCATTATGGGATACAACAGGACGAGAGCAACAATGAATGAAAGGCTGTAGCTAATTTAAAAAGAAGGGAAAAACCCATAAGCTTGAATGTAATAAAGAGGTAGAATAAGTTTAAAACCAAATCCAGACATAAGGGGGAAGAGAAATCACGGAAACAGGACAAGAAAGATGTAGTCTTTTTAGTCTGACACCTGTAGTCTACTTTGAAGTGTTTAAGATAATACTTTTCATTATGTTCACAAATGTGATTAAATAATGAAGCATCAGTAATATGAAGCACCCTGCTGCCTTGATCTGCTATTACATCTCTGCAAGAAAGAAAAGTGACACAGGCTGACAAATCTGTGGTGTGAAAATTAATGAGATTTCTCTATGCTGGTCTTCAGTAGCCCCCCTTCTACCAGTGGCTGATTTATGTTCGGTTTAAGCACTTTAGGATTTTAGTCTAAGCAACCCCAGTGTAATTTCTGTATACAGGAGTCTTACATTTGGTACAACTGCAAAAGAGATGTTTTAAATTCATGGAATCATAGAATATGGACTGGCAATTTATATCCCCTCCCTTCTTTCAACTTTTTCCATGTTGCCATTCTTTCTTCCTCATCCAATATTAACGCAAAAGTTATATTTTAATAAATCTATTAACACCAAAACCTTAATTTCTGCTGACCTTCCTAGTGTAAGATAAGGTAGGAAAAAGGTAGGAAAAAACCATTAGTCCTGGTTCCTAAATACATAAAGTTTGGTCTACTTCAGCAGTCAACTAGATAAGAGAATCTAGTGATAATTCAATATTTTCTTTATTAGTTTTGACTGGGTTTAACAGACAAACTCAGTTTGAGTAAATTTAGTGTAATTCAATAAAGACTGTACAGAGAAATATATTTTACTAGAAGTTAGATGTGGTAATCTGTAAATTCAAGTTTTACTGGAAGCTAGAAGATGCACAAAGTGTTTCCAATTAATTGTTTAAGCAGGAAATATAGACTTCCAGTAATCAAGATACTTTTAATGCAGCTTTCATTAGAAGACATTTCTTAGATGCAAGATTAAAAAAAAATACAACATACCACCTCCTGAAGTGAGGTGGTAAATTGTTCAATGTTGAAGTAAAGTATCTTAACTTCCAGTATTTTTTACCTCTCTCACATAAGCAGAGACACGCTCCTACTTAAATAGACTATTTGTTCACAAAGATGAACATTTCCATCAAATAGCCTCATAGAAGGATTTCTTTACACCAAATCCTGAACCAAGTCTACTGGCATGAAGGAGACACAGTGAAATTCCCTGCTTTGCATGAGATCTAATGATCAGGAGGACAGAAAAGTGATCAGACCAGCACAGGTTAAATGCTAATCCCTACTTCCTACAGAGATCATAAGTGTCAGTGTTTGTATGCATGCCCATGGATAAGCATATAAATTTAGTCTGTTTTTAAATCAACATTTTTCATAAATTTTCTTTTTTTCAAGAAATCAGTGAAGGTTGGATACGTACCTGCATGCGTATTTCAATATTTAATAAAGAATTGACTTTCAAGTATTTTCACTGTGTACTGTGTTCTTGATTAAGTAAACTAGTGCAGCATTTTATCAATTTCTAGTAATATCCAAATTGCTTGTTCCATATTACTTCAATAAATGGTGTGAGAGACACAATTAAGACTCTGCTTGTCGTGGTTTGAACCTGGCTTATGATAAAGAACCATGGGGCTGCTCACTCCCCTTCACCATTACGGGATGGTGAGTAGGAAATTCACCCAGAACACCATGGGTCAGGACAATGTCTGGCAATGACATTTTCATTCACTAGTTACACTCATGGGCAAAACAGTGCAGATTCAACTTGGAGAAGAATCAATTTAATCTATCACCATATCAAAACAGGACAAAGAGAAAATGTAAACCAGAGCTTAAAGATTTTTTTCGCACCCCTCCCTTCTTCCTGAGCCCAAAGTACTTTGTTCTCGGGATTTCTACCTCCCCTCCCCCAGTGGCACAGAGGACAGGGAGGGGGTTTTACAGTCCAGACATCACAGGTGGTTCTCTGCTGCTCCTTTCTTCTCAGAGAAAGATTCCTCACAGTCTTCCCCTACTCCATCATGGAGTCCCTCCCATGGGAGAAAATCCTTCAGGAATACCTCCAAGGTGAGTTCCTCACGCCACGCACAGCTCTTCAGGTGAAAACTGCTCCAGCCCACAGAGCCACAGACTACTTCAGGAACAGTCCCCTCCATGGCTGTAGGTCCACAGCTGCTCCACCAGGATTCCACATGGGAGGCAGGTTCACAACAGCTGCTTCCCTGTGGTCCTTCAGGGTCTGCTCCACTGTGCTCCTTCATAAGTGCAGGGAAGAGGCTGCTGTCTCACCACAGGTGGTAGAGAAAAAAATATCTTCAGGCACCCTCTCCTTCCTCACTGGCCTTGGTCTCTGCGCTGGTATTGCTCTCCTCTGGTGTTTTTCCTCTCCTGGTGTTCTCTCTCTCCACACGTTGCTTTCTTTCACTTCCCCTGTCTCTTCTGCCCTGCTCTTAACTATGGTGTATCTCACCTTCTTAATATGTTAATCACAGAGGCAAAATCTGTTTGCTCACTGATGGCCTGAGGTGGGGCCAGGCAACTTGGAGCAGAGAAAATTATTCCAGATACTTACCTGAGTCATCCTTGAGGGAGGGGACCCCTTCCCTGCTACCAAAACCAGCAGTGCATCAAGCCAGAACACTACTAAACACAAGAATTGGAGGGAAAAAAAAAAAAAATTTTGTCTCTCTTGTGTTTCTTATCGTTCTATTAAAATGTTTAATTATCCAGAAAAAGAATAATTGGTGTTCTGTTTGTGAATCCAAAGCCATTAAAAGTTTGTCATTACCATTTCTGATGGGACAAAAATATAAATATCATCTGTATTTTTCTTATGTTGTATAATCTCCACATTTTAGTATGAAGAGAAATATTTTATGATGGTAGAAGTTTAAAATGTTTCAAAAACATGTTTTGTCTTTCTGCACAGTAGTTATGTGATCTAGATTAGTAGCAGAATAATAAATAAATCCAACTCTCTTTTCAATATAAGAGTTTTCAATTGTGTAAAACTAATTTTAATTGTATCTGTAGCTCAACACTACTTCTTCAAGACTAAGATTCATTGAAATCTTCATGCATAATCTGTAATAACTGCAACTAGTGCATTTCGAATGATCTGCAATTGTACTGTACTGTGAGAGGGAAAAAAGAAAGCTTCCAAAGGGAAGAAACTGAAGCTAGGTGAATTCAGACCTGAAATTAAGTGAAATGTATCTAACAGTGATATCAGTTAATCATCTGAACAATTTACAAGGCATCTGGGAAGTATGACTTGCACTCTTTCTACCTCTCCCTCTGTGCCCACTCCCTCAATGCCCTGGTTTTGCTGGACTTAATGAAAAGTATGAGTTTGACACAGGAATTAGTGGAAAAACTCTCAAAAACCTGTCTGGAATATACCCTTTCTAAAATACATAATTGCAATGCACTCCTATATTCTGAAAATGTATGAAATTGTCAGCTGGAAATGTGATTAGAATATAAACACTTTCAGCTTATTAGAAGACAAATAATTTATGAAAAAGAATCAAAAGAAACAAAATATTTTCTTTAATGATATAATAAAAGCATAGAATAAAAATTCTCCAACAGCATTAAAAATTCACCAATAGTTTTTTTTTAATTAAACCTGGACATTTGCCACATGGATGTACACAAGTAAGCTAGGTGGTTCCCTTTTAGTCAGGGAAATCAAACAGACCTCTATAAATGGCCTCTCCTGCTATCTGATATTTTAATTTTCTACAACCTACTTTCTTTACTGCTAAAATTTACGTCACAATAAGTGCTTTAAATTTTATTTTTCCAGTTCAGCAATGCAAACACACCATTTTTCAGTAAGTGAATCTTTACATAGAGTTGTAAGAAACTCGGTGTAAAAAAATGCTTAGGACAAAGATGCCATATTTAGCATGAGATAAGCCTGTCTCTGGTCATGAGTAAGTAAGACAAGCAAAAGAAGTTAAAAAGCCATAGAAAACAGGCTAAGAGGTTCGTATTCCTTGCAATGCATAAGCAATTGCCTATGGCTAGTGATAGGTTTCAGCAGTCTGGAGATCTAATTGACTTCAGTTTGTGATCATTGCTTATATTTTAAAAAAATACTAAAAAAGATCATGTTGACAATGAGTAAGGGGGTTGCCAAGTTACTGCCTGCAACTTAAAATGACATTGATGTCACCCCTCACTTGTAAAATTAGGTAATCCTGTATCAGCAACTCCAAAATAGTGACCAAGGAGGGCATGGAAGCTGATATATGTTACAGGCAGATGTTTGATACAGCAGTTGTATAATAATGTGAAAAAATTCCAAGTGTAAAACTAGGGATTGCAGGACTAAAGGAGGTAAAGGTTATTTTTCATCATATTGGATAAATGATGAGCATTTTATAATAGAGCTTAATCCTATAAAGAACATTTCATAGTCCTTAAAAGCTTCATTCATTCTCATTTTGTCTTCAAAGACAATACATTTTGTCTTTTGGAACACTTCTGGTTGACATCTGCCTGGCTTTTGATCTTGAGAGTTTTCTTAGGGGGTATTTCAACTTACGTATTTCATACAATGTATTGCAGGTTGGAAATTAATATGCTGTTCTTCTCTATGTCATTCCCAAAGATCAGAAATTATTTTCATCTACCTTTGAAGGTATAACATATTATTTTAATAATTTCTTAATTCCATCTTTCATTGAACACCCTGATGTTCTTTGAGAACTATGAGACTATGCTGGAGTCCAGTCTCCTTTAGAAGAGGAAAATTGTATCTGAGTTGTAAATTCTCAAACTAATAACTCTCTTCTCATTTCTGAAAAGGAGTATAATACTCCCTTTGAGTTTCTTTAATGTTTTTTTTCCTTTATTTTCTTACAAATGAAAAATGCAAACCTTTTCAGAAATAGCTTTGTCAGAAATAATGTTCTGAAGATCAAAACCTCCTTAAACCACTGTGGTTATACACACACACAAAAAAAAAATCATCTGTCATCTTAAAATATCTACATACAGAAACTTGAAAATGAAAACTGCAAAAAGGTGGGTTTTTTAACATTACTACATTGTGATTCATTTCTGTTTCACTTGTGTCTCTCATTTGTTTCATAAACATTTAATGTCCTTCCCTTTAAAACTATGATATTGACAACAAATATCAGTTGCATACTCCTGGTCTAGCTTTCTTCACCCCCCAATCCTACCTGCCCATAAAACCACATTAATTTAGAAGGTCATTTCTGAGAACCAAGATCTAAGAGGTAAATCTTTTGAGTAATTTCTTTGGAAGCTTGACTATAATTCAAATTACTCAAAAATTTTCATAGATTCCACATACTATTTTTTTCCAAGATTCTACTACTCCAAAACAAAATTATATGGGAAAAGGAATAATTATTCCCTTTTGCTGAGCATCTCTTCCTCATACAAATCAGTGGCAAACTCACATTGACTGCAGTTCAGAGGACTAGATGCCCATGGAGTGGAATTAAGTTATGGAGTCCTTTATTACACAAAGACCATTTGGAGTATAATTGAAAAGCATCAGTCCTCAGTTGCTTCTTATTGCAAAGAAAAGATCAATGTGCCCATGTAAGCACCGAGTCTTAATTTAGAAAGGTACAGACCCTCGATATCCTTCCTGAACTGGGGGGCCCAGAACTGGACACAGTACTCCAGGTGTGGCCTCACGAGGGCTGAGTACAGGGGCAGAATCACTTCCTTGGACCTGCTGGCAATGCTGTTCCGGATACAGGCCAGGATGCCATTGGCTTTCTTGGCCACCTGGGCACACTGCTGGCTCATGTTCAGCTTCTTGTCGATCCAGACTCCCAGGTCCTTTTCTGCCTGGCTGCTCTCCAGCCACTCTGTCCCCAGCCTGTAGCGCTGCATGGGGTTGTTGTGGCCAAAGTGCAGGACCCGGCACTTGGCCGTGTTAAACCTCATCCCGTTGGAATCAGCCCAACTCTCCAGTCTGTCCAGGTCCCTCTGCAGAGCCCTCCTGCCTTCTAGTTGATCAACACTCCCCCCCAGCTTAGTGACTTTCAACAAGACAAGAGGGCATGGACTTAAGTTGTGCCAGGGGAAGTTTAGGTTAGATATTAGAAAGAATTTCTTTACGGAAAGAGTGATCCGTCATTGGAATGGGCTGCCCACTGAAGTGGTGGATTCTCCGTCCCTGGAGATATTTAAAAAAAGATTGGATGTGGCACTCAGTGCCATAGTCTAGCAACCGCAACGGTGGTTCAAGGGTTGGACTCGATGATCTCTGAGGTCCCTTCCAACCCAGCCAATTCTATGATTCTATGATTCTATGATTCTATTAAGTTCTTTTATGGTTCCAGAAATCGTCACTCAGAACTGACACACTGCTCATTTTGTGAACAAACAGCTTAAGGCTGCAGACCTCTGGACAGCAGCCTATGAAAAATCTGTTAAAATACAATGAATACGAAAAAACCAAAAAAACCCAGAACCATTTTCCTGATTACAAGTTTATATGAATTTTTGTTTAACACATAGAAGAAAATACAGCTTCTTTCCTTGTTTGTAGGTGCTATTTTTTTGAGTTACATAAATGTACCATGCACAAGTCTAAACTGGAAATTTTTAGAACTGCTAAATACTCAACAAAAGCAAATAATTACAGGTATTAATTCTGGTACATTTAAAAAATCAATATACATAAAAATGTATGCAGTAATATTGTCAGGACTATTTAATCTCATAAAAATATTATGGAATATATGTATTGATTTTTATAAGGCTTTTCTGGTGGATCCTACTGTCTAATCTTGCTTTCAGTTTACAGTTACAGACATATAATTATACCTGACACTACTCCCATTTGTTGTTTTATTTCAGGTGAACCAAACAAAATCTCAACAAGAATAAATTATAGAAATTAACAAACCTTTGTTTCTCATTCTGTTACAAATTGCTCAACACTTGGTAGCTGTCAAAAGACAAGACAAATTCAGATAGTGTTGCATAATCACAGAAAACAAACCAGAATTATTCATTAGTGCCAGCTATTAGTATAGGTGTCAGTTCTAGGATGTAATTCTGTTGGCTCAGATTTTGCCACAAAGAAAATAATAAAAACAAATAACAGTTCAAAGAAAATACAGTAAGTTCTCCCATCCAAAAATGTCCAAGTGATACAACTTTAGAAATGCCAGTTTGTCTGCATGGATTAAAGAGGAACCCATATGTTGAGTCACGACTAAGCACACACACCCCAGAAAAGATAATTCTACCCCTTGAAAACTGCACATTTTCTGGCTTCCTGTCTTAGAAGGGGTATGGAAAAGCTATAGCGTTACCAAGAACAGAGATACAAAATATTTGTGTATAAAAAAGACTGAATAAATTGAGTCTCCTTACTGGAAATGAGACAAATGACACTGGACAACACTGTCTCATGTGAGGGTAAGAAAGAATGGGGTATGTTTCTCATGCCACAGAAACCTGGCCATAACCAGCAAAATTATTTAACAGGCTGAACTCAGACAAAAGATTGTCACAAAATGTTTTGTTGAATTGAAAAAGGGATTAGTTTGCTATATGGGGAAAAGTCCAGCAGCAGCTATTAAAAACAAGTCTTGTACCTAACCTGCAGCTCAGAAGTCCTTAATCCTCATGATTGTCAGAAACCAATAGGATATAAAAGGAAAATTACTTTATAATATTTTCCATTTTCTCCTAATCTTTCTATAAGATTTTTCTGGTTACTAATGCTACAGACTAGCTATTGGGCTTGACAGACCTTGGGTCTGACCTGGCACAGCTGCTTCTATGCTCTCAGACAGCAGAAGTGCATTGCTTTTCCAAACAGAGGAAAATAGAAGGAAGTCTACTGGCATCAAACATAAAATATTTATGGAAATAAAAAGTAAGGATTGTATCATTCATGTTAAATGATTTTTTTTCCATTTAAACTACAACTTTGTCACTATAATGCTGTAACTTTGGTTTCCAACTTTGGATTTTTAAACTTATTTTCAGTATCATTCCTACAGCAGAACATTTCATGTTATTTGCAGTTCAGATTTATTCGACTTAACTGCACTCCCATTTTATTCCCCAAATATGATGCAAATCAGTGTAGGAAGTTCAGTGTTGAGAAGTAGAATCTTACTTCTGAAATTCTAAGTATCTCAGGAATTTACATACAGTAGAAAATTACCCTCTTCAGTTTTCACTTTGATTCCCTTGTGTAGAGACTTGATTCATTCTACCCATGTTGCCTGAAATTCCACATGCTGAGCAAATACAAAATATTCAAGAGATCATGGTATATGTCCAAAGGGACAGTTCCACTTTTAGTTCTACCAGACTTTGGTTTTGTCAATTGATAAATACCAAGAAAAAAATTACTGCTGGCCTTTGGGGCTGTAGGGGAAAGGGAGGATTTGAGTATGTTTCCTTTGGATATTGGATCAGGGTTTTTTTAAAGAAATGGACTGTCTTCAGAGGTTAGAAAAGCAGCAGCAGTTTTTAAAATCAAACTGCTTGCTTTCTTCAAGCCTTTTTCCTTAGAGGAAGCAATGGGAGAGGGTGGGAGACAGGAGTGGGAAGACAAAGAAAAGAAAAAAAAGACAAAAACTACACTGGTTTTTCATTTCACTTTTTAGTGACATAATCCACAGGCAAACACTTAGAGAATACTCCTTTCCTCACAGAAAAACAGCATTTATATCTGAATCAGCTCAGAAGTTGTAGTGACTCCCTGCTGATTTTTTTTAGTAGAGAAGGGAACTGAAATTATTCTTCATGAATAAAAATCATAATAGAAGAATAAAAGAAAAACAAGTAGGTGTTTTGCAGGACCTTGCATTTGTGATGGTTCATCCTTTGTAGTGTATCCTAAAGCTCAAGTGGCACCAATTTTCATCATGGATCAGCAGATACTATTCCCAAATTGTATACACTCAAGTCTGTCAGCTATTTCTGAGCCTACCCAGTTGCCTTAGGAATCCAAAAGTGATCTTATCCTTCTGATTTGAAGCTATCCTAGATCATTTGGAATATTTCATTGGGCATCAGGTCCCTGTGTGAAGCAAAAAGCTGGAGTCTATTTGTCCAAAGGTAAAGTAGTGCCTGGAAGAGGCTCAAAGTACACAGAGCAGCTCTGTCTGGGCAGCTATCCATCCCCATTTTGCATGCAGTTAGAAGTGCACATGCAATCGTAAGCATCTCTTCAATGTTTTTATTTTTACCTTTCAACTACTATTTTATTTTATTTCTGTATTTGCACTTCTTTCAGATAGATAATTCTAAATTTTAGTACTAGAATTGGTTTTGCATGTATCATACTGGGGAAATATAAACCTGTTACAGGTGCTCTGTCCAGGTTCATTCAGATGCTGTACCTCTGCTAACAGTCTATTACCAGCAGGCATTTTCCTTCATCTTGTGCCAAGTCTGCACATTAGATGAAACACTATTCATGGCATTTGTTTTACTATTAGATTGTGTTTTGTATTCGTGTCAAAGGGACACCTGAGAATAAGAGGCTTTACCAGGAATTTTCAGAAAACAGCTATTGTCTTCATTTCATATTTGTGCCCGAATACAAACCAGATATAAAAACCCAAACAAAATATAGCCAAGAAGGCACACAGCATGATGCCTGTAAAGCTACACTGAACAAAGTCTTAGAAAAACCGCATAGTGTACCCTGGGGAACATTTCAGTGCTAGCAGAGGAAAGGCCTAGAAAATTTATTAGATTTTATCCAGCCCTAGCATCAATGACTCAGAAGGGCTTATTGCTCTTTAAAACGTATTGCCTGGCTAAGGAACTAGTCCTGGCAGTGCATATACTGTGGTGCCACCAAGCCAGTTCTTGGTGATGGTCTGTAACTGCGAAAGCGTAGCCCAGGGCTGTGAGTGCTCCCATGGACCACCCTTGGCAAAATAGCCTGGGTAACAACAGTTGTTAATGTATTAACATTGCATATTAAGATGTAGAGGAATATTGGAATGGGACACCCAAAATGTTCTGTATGTTATTTGCCCAAAATTGATAATGGTAAGAGGAAGATGATGATAATCATCAAAAGGATTAAGCCATTACCGGGGAGCTACCAAGAGACTCTGAAACAACGAAAAGGTCACCTTGAGAAACAATGTAAGAATAACATGAAGATCTCTAACGGGGCAGAGACCCCGGGGGGCACGGGATGGGGCAGGGCGCGGTACTGCCTGCTGTGCGCAAACCGGGTCCGGCCGCGCTGCCACCCGGCGCGTCCCGCGGGAAGGGGCAGGGACAGGGCAGGCGCGAGGGTGGGGACGAGGGCTGAGGCAGGGGCAGGGACCTCGGCACAGGCAGGAACGAGGGCAGGGACGGGAAGGCGCCTCGCCGGGGACCCTCCGCGCTGCGCCCGGGACCGCCGGAGCTGCCTCAGCCTGGGAGAGGCTGGGTCGGCCCTGGCGTCCGATCTCCGGGCTGCGTAGGCCGAGGGGTGGGAGAGCGGGGCGAAGGGTGGGGAGCGGGGCGAGGGGCAGCCGCAGGGCCGGGGAGGGCGCAGGGGGGAACGTGTGGTGACTGTGTGTGCCTCTGTGCTCGTACACGTACTGGAACTGGTCGGTGTCAGTTACAAAAGCATGTTCCAAAATTCATACTTGTTTATTAACATTTTTAATTCATATTTTGGGTCTGGTTCGCTAAAGTTACATTATGGATCCTGCATCTGTAGTTCACTGCCAATTGTCGTTTATAAATCAATAAAGCACTTTGATCTTCATTTGTTTAAAATTCCATAAATGGAGTATTTTTTCCCTGCAGCAAGAACCATAAGCAGACGTGTGTGATGCTGCCCTGAAATGCTGGGCCTGTGTTGATCATTGGCTTAGGTGAATTCAGTTCAACACGCCTGACTTTGGCTGGGTTTGGCTGTCCAGTCACCCTGAAATTACTGCAGGAAGCTGGAAGTTTCCTTCAGCAAAACGTGACAAATGCATTATGTTCTTCTATGGATAATACTAGAATTAAGCACTTTCAGAGAGCAAAATCCATCAGCAGCTTGGTGTCTAGTTTCATGTTCAGTCTTTGTTTACTTGGCCCAATTAAGAAGACAGCCTGGCCTCAGTAAATGCCATGTTCTGAACTATCACCCTTCTGATAGCTATGTTAAATCTTTTTTTCTAATATGAACGTTCATTTGGCAGTAATTTTCATTTAGTACTGGTTAATGCTTTAGTTAATCTCCTTGCTGGCTATACAGAACATTCATTTAAATATACATCATTTCTACTGCATCTTCGCCATGGTTGTGTTCTTATTGCAGTTTAATGTTATAGGCTGTTAACCAAATTAGCTAATGCCAAAATAATGCTAGTATCAAGTCCAAAAGTTCTGACTAAAACTATTGCTGTATCTTATGCTTATTCCCCAATTAACCAGAGCCTCTTCTGCTTAAAAATCAGCACCGTGAACTATACATTAATAGTGTACTTATTCTGAGCAAACTACTGAAGCCTTATTTTTTTTTCTGCCTACATTTCTGCAAAGCTAAATACTCAGTAGGGTCAGTAGAACTCATCCTTTCCCCTGTTCTCTCATCCTAGTGATGAAGCTACCATTGGCTTCTCACCAAAACAACCTTTTTTTCAGTATAAAGTTGTAGGCAATCAGTATCTAACTAAGCCTGCATTACATTATTTAAATTAAAAATTGCAATAATCTAACTAGCAAGAGTTTATTTAGCATCTAACAGTGTAACAATGTACCTGTAGACGCAGTCCAGACCTCTGCTATAGGACATGTGTGTGCTGGCCTACTCGCCACAATAAGCTGCTTTTCTGGTTTGTTTCAATTAACTTTTTTTTTTTCATATTCAGTTCTATACTTTAAAATTTCTTTCAATATCTAACCTACTTTTTCTGCAAAAAATGTGTATTGCTCCCTTCCAGTATCCATTTTATAACATCTCTTTCACATGGAAGAGTTAATATCACTCCTCAGTTTTCATTTTTAAGGAAGAATAAACCAGTTCTTTAAACTTATCTTGAAATTTCTTCATACTTCTTCATACTCTTAGGTTCTTTCCAATTTATCTTCATAGAAGTGTGTTTCTCAAAAAATATACATGAGTCCTCATCAAACCAGAACAATGTATATCTTGAATACCCAACTCTTACTTAGACATCTTAGAATGTTCATTTTCATTTTGCAAGACTGTTACATTTTTTGGGTCAGACTGCAAAATCCAGAGTTATTTTTGCAATATTGTTGCTTAGTCAGTTTGTCTCAGTTTTCTAATTCAGCTTCTCTTCATACATAATATTTCACCAATTTGTTCTGAATCTATTTGTGTCTTTCAAATCATCCCTTCAGTTTGTTAATACTACTTTGTATTCTCTTCCTTCTCCCCAAAACAGCTATTCTAGGCTTTTATCAGTAAAAATTCATTATATTCTTCACTCTTATCACCTGATCCATTGATGAAAACACCAAATAAATTCAGAACTAGAATTTAAGGTTTCACCTGAATTGTCTTTGGGTTGGGGAGTAAATAAGCAGCATTTTCTGGAGAAGCAGAGTTTTCCACCAAAATACGTGTTTGATAATTCACACAGAACATACTTGTCCAAGTAGTTAATGAAAATGACACCTGGAACTTGTTGCAAAGTTTGCTACAAGTCAAGTGATATCACATATAATATTTCATGAGTCAGGCCACTTTGTCTATGAAAACAATGTACTTAATGCCCTTTCTGCCCATTATTCATGCAGTACTCCATTGGTCTGTAGTCATTTCTTCTGCTATAACTTGTCCAAGATGCATAGAGCACCTCAGAATTAACTGGGGTACCAAGGGAAGCTGGAGAATTAAAAGGATGATCTAGAGCACACCTTCATATATAGTGTGTTCCAGGGTGATCTGAAATAAAGGCACACCAGTCATCTTGGATTCTCTACTAACCAGTCTTAATCACTAAGCCAAGACACTCACTTTTACAGACTCTTTCTGGACCAATTAGTACTTTGAGTCTGCTTTGAATCTGGACAGGCTTCAAAGAAGGGATGACTAACAAAGCAGTCTAATCCTGAAGTGGTGAGAGAATGGTACGTGCTTGGAGGTCAGCATCACAGGTTTTAATCACTCCAAGCAGAGGCAGAACTTAAATTCATGGCTCTTTTTTTCCTGGCTTGTGTGTTAATTGCTAAGGTAGTTGTAAAAGTGCTCTGGCAGCTCCTCGGGCTGTGTTTAGAAGGAAGGCAGCAGTAGCTACCTGATCTGTGAACTGAACCTTTTGGGTAATAGAGGTAGATGAACTAAAAAACCCTGGACTGTGGCTGATGCTGAGCTACTCAGCACCACTAAGATTGGCACATTTCTGTAAAAACCTGAAGGCAGACTGTTAGGAGTCTATGGAACTATTGTTAAAAAAAATATGCGTAGCACTTTGGGGAATGCTGCTTTTGGAAGGTAGCTGAGATGAATTTTTTTTTTTTTAATACAGTAATGAGTTTTGCTTACTTATGTTTAAGAGCTCCTTTAGCCACTAAAACCCTTTACTGAGCCTAGCCTGAGGTTATGGAGGCTAACATATAAAGCAAAAATATAAATTATCTTAAGGAGTCTTTCATTGAACTGAATGGAAGGGCAGTTATTTACTACATATGAAGCTTCTGCCCTTGAGCCTAGTCCCTCAAGATCAAGAGGAGACTCCCAGAAATGAATGGTGAGTTTGTACCATCCATTAACACCTCTTAAAATCACTGAGAGAACTCTTAAGCAGTGGCAGACTCAAGGCATGATCTAAGCTTGTACTATTTCTCTTGAAATATTTTTATTCATAAATCATCTTAAGATTTGATTCATGCTGAAAAGCTGGATAGTTATTTAATGCATGAAGTTCATAATCATCTGCATCTACCCTGCTTCACCAGTTACATTAATCAGGGGATAACTGTTGTGCAGCAGCTCAAATGACTTAGCAAATTGTATAAATAGGAATTTACTTTTTTTTTCTTTTAAATATGGGATAGCAATTAATGTTTAGTATCTGAACAGGGCTATACAGCTGGTAACACTGCCCTAAACACTTCAACAACCACTTTTAGTGTGCTTTTTCTTAATTTTTCCATATTTCTGGAAAACTCCTTATATTTGTAGAATGCTGATCTGCCAAATCACAACCTAACTAGCTGGGAATAGCTAAATAGAACTAAACCTAAATAGAGGGAATTGTCATCATCAAAGACACAAATTTTAATGATATAGAAGATGAAAGAAACTACAGCACCCCTGAAGTATAAGTATGTGGACTGCATAAACATTTTATATATTAAAGTTATCCTTGTGGCTTCTCACTGCATTGCACCTGGCACACTGATATATTCTTGTAGCCAGAAAAGAAGGCACAGAAGCTGGGAAGGCAGAAATCAACCTGTGGAGCCATGGCAGCAGATAGGTGATACTGTTAATAACTTGAAGATACGCATAATCAGCTTTCATTAAATATTCTACAATGTACAAGTTTACCAGGTCTTTTAAAACAAAAAATCTGATTAGTGTTGATCCACATCATTAAAACAGCAGTGCCTAGTGGTAAATCTTGCCCTTTAATTGTAGTTATATTATGGTGCTACTGTATTTAGACACCCATCACAGCAAAAGATGCAATGGGTGGAACTTTTCAAATGCCTTGAACTCACACTAAGTAGACAAGCTTCCTAATTGCTGGTTTAATCTTGCTGGTCTTCATTTATGTGCAATGCCAGGAGGGTCTGGAAATTCTGTTTCCCATCTCTTCCAGGTTTTTACGGGGTAAACTTTGTAGCCATGGGTAGAATTCTACTAACTTAAAACAGCTGACAGGGAAGATCTGGTTTTCAAATAATACCCTCCATAAAATATTTAGCAGAACCAGAGTACAGTTTTCTGTGCAGTTACATGGTGATTAAACTTGTTCAAATAATCTGTTAAAACACTGCAGAATAACTATAGGCTCTGTTTGTCTCTATTCACTTTCCCAATCAGGTAGTGAGGGCTGAGGAATGACTCAGATTATCTTGTTACAGAACCAATTTGTTGTACTAGAATTAAACACCAGGATCAAGAGCCCAGCTCCCATAGGTGCACTACAACACACAAACTAGGCATTTAACATTTCAGTATTTCTCTGGAACTTAGTCATTGAAGACACCCAACAATAATTAAACATTGGTCTTAGTCACAGAATTTGCTTTTACAATTAAAGAAGTGAAAATTACACTAAGTAGTGTGACTCTCCCCTTATTAATTGTTCTCTAGAAGTCCTTTTATTTTTTTCCCCACTGTCTGCAAAGTAGCTTGAGGAGTTCATTTAGATGTGATCACATGAACTGAGGTTCATCAGAAGGTAACTGAAATGAAGCATACATTAAATGTTACCTTCTACTTGACCTGAGAGCCTTGTTCTTTGGGCAAGGCCTTTTATTTTTTTTAGAGATGAGGACACCCAACAATTTGTATCCTCATGATTAGCATGCTTTGCCTTGTCTTGGGCAACAGCTGTAACCATGTCTTTGGCAGGTATGTCTTTTCTCCTTCTGTTGAAGCTACACAGTTAGATAGTCAGGAGAACAAGGACTGTAGATGTTAAGGGAATCATGATTGAGCATACTGATGGGGCACTCAAGAATGAAGAACAAGAAACATGAATTCAACCTACTGATTGCATACTCATCTGGGAGTAATTTTAGGTTTTGGTCCTTCCTTTCATGATTATTGATATTTTAGTACTATTTAAATAAATAAACAAACAAAACAAATCAAAAAACCAAACCAAAACAAAGAAACAACCAAACAAAAAAGCCCTGCTTTTGAACAGTCCAGGAAGCAACACATAGCCAACGGCCAAGTGCCGGGTCCTGCACTTTGGCCACAACAACCCCATGCAGCGCTACAGGCTGGGGACAGAGTGGCTGGAGAGCAGCCAGGCTGAAAAGGACCTGGGAGTCTGGATCGACAAGAAGCTGAACATGAGCCAGCAGTGTGCCCAGGTGGCCAAGAAAGCCAATGGCATCCTGGCCTGTATCCGGAACAGCATTGCCAGCAGGTCCAAGGAAGTGATTCTGCCCCTGTACTCAGCCCTCGTGAGGCCACACCTTGAGTACTGTGTCCAGTTCTGGGCCCCCCAGTTCAGGAAGGATATCGAGGTCCTGGAGCAGGTCCAAAGGAGAGCAACCAGGCTGGTGAAGGGACTCGAGCATAGACCCTACGAGGAGAGGCTGAGAGAACTGGGGTTGTTCAGCCTAAAGAAGAGGCGGCTCAGGGGAGACCTCATCGCTCTCTACAACTACCTGAAAGGAGGGTGTAGCCAGGTGGGGGTTGGGCTCTTTTACCAAACGACTTTCAACAAGACAAGAGGGCATGGACTTAAGTTGTGCCAGGGGAAGTTTAGGTTAGATATTAGAAAGAATTTCTTTACGGAAAGAGTGATCCGTCATTGGAATGGGCTGCCCACTGAAGTGGTGGATTCTCCGTCCCTGGAGATATTTAAAAAGAGACTGGATGTGGCACTCAGTGCCATGGTCTAGCAACCGCAACGGTGGTTCAAGGGTTGGACTCGATGATCTCTGAGGTCCCTTCCAACCCAGCCAATTCTATGATTCTATGATTCTATGATCTGTAACTCGCATAGGTCTCAACTCACTTCCACAGAGCTTGTAGCTCAGCTAAATGAGTTTCCCTGTTCACAGCAGTGATCTTCACTTTAATTATGATAAAGTTTTACAGTAATCATACTATTGCCACTTGTGATTTTTTACAAGTTCACCATATTTTTTCAAGGCATTGAATTTTTACTGTTTTCTCAAAATACACTGAGATTCGTTTAACATAGCCAATTATGAAGTTAGTCCCAGTAAACATGAGTCCAAGCTGGATCTGTTATGTTGCTACTTTCTGAACTTTCCATTGAGCACTAAAAAAAATATGCAACTATTATGCATTAAATGTAATATTAAATAATATATATTAATATAATACAAATTCTTTTAATTTATGTAATGGTAAGTATATAATTAATATACTATTAATTAATTAATATTATATTATTATAAGATCAATAACTATTATACATTGTACATCCAGTAGTACAACAAAAGCTGTTCAAGGAAAAGACAAATGGAGTCAAAGTAGCTTCTAGAAGTACAACACAAATAAAGAACGCCAGCAACAAGCATTCCTCTGAGAGTCTGAGAAGTGTCTTGAAGAAAACAATGTTCCAGCTCAACTTCCTATTAAAAAATGTCTATTGCAATTTGAGAGCTGCTCAGCTACTTAACAGCATGAGAAATTGCAAGTAGGATTCCAGTACATTAGACCACTTGAGTAGGTGCTTATTTCTATTTCTAGATATCAACAGACTAATGAAAAAAAATTAAATTAAATTTAATCTCTGCTTAAGAGTTTTTATGCATTAAAAGATGAACACTTTAAGTAAAGCCTGACTCTTCAGGAGTGCTTACACAAAGTACTGTCTTAGCTGTCTTATGGAAAGACCAAGAATGAAACGTTCCTCCTGTATCTGCTTTAATTTACTATAAACCATGAGGATTTTACCCATTGTTATTTTACTACATTAATAAATGACAACTGGCATCAAGTACAGAGTGTTCTTCTAGTATGAGTTTATAGTAATAGACAATGACTATAAAAGCTGCTAGGAAATGGCAAAGCCTTCTAACAGCAAAAAAAAGAAGAAAAATATTTATTGGGTTTTCATACCCATTGCTCTTGCCATTTTAATAAAGGTTTAAATATAGAGGTGTTATTTTTCTGAAAAATTCCCTTGGATTTCTTTGATATATATACTTTTTCTCCAAATTATTTTAAATGCCTATTTTAGTGTTTGGTACCCCAAATTTCTTAAAGTGGAATGTTTTAATAAAAGAAACAATTTTACTCTGAATCAGTAGATGGAAATTGCAGAGCATTTGATTATAATGTATCTATATAAGAGAAAATAAAAGGTAATACAAAATATTTATTTTTTGTTTTCACTGTTGTAGCTGCCACATTTTTCATCTCTCTGTCACCGTTCAACAAGCTGTCTCAAAAAATTCTAATAGTCTTTGGCAGTGAGCCATTTTCATACATGCCTAAGTGAAGATCTTGGCCTAATCATTTGCTATGCCATACATATGCATTTTAAGTAAAGTGCACGTAACTGGGACTGTTATTAACTGCAGAAAAAAAATGCAAATGGATTATATAATGTGTTTCTGTAATGCGTGTATTTTGAGCCAATAAAATGACCTTTGAAAATTACTGAGATGTGTGAAAATGCCATTTACTGTAATAGGGATCAGCAAAAGAAGGTGAACTGTAGGTGAGGCTAAATAGTTCTTAAATTTTCAAAATTAAGGCAACATTCACACACTGTGCTGTGAATATTGATCACCCGGAGGAAATACATGCAGTACACGTGCATCATGCAACAGCATTAACGTTTGTTTCCTACACAGTTGAAGCAGCATGGTTTTCCATTTTAACACTTTCTTATTAATACTATGTTAATTTCTGATCAGAAACAGAGGTAAATACATGATATTAGAAGAGATATTTGAAATTATAACTAATGAAAAGCACCTGAATACAAGCAGAGCTTGTGAGAAGAAAAAACACCTGGAAAGTAAAAAGTCAGTGATTTGAAAATCTTATAATTTAAAGAAAAATCAAAAAGACAATGAAGTATTTGGAGACTCTGAGGCCATTTTGTGATGGATGTTCATCTAAACTGCAGAATTAAAACTCAGCTTTCACCTGAAGTATAGGTTCAGTATGTTGGTCAAACTTTCCACTTATTTTTAGAACATGATGAATTTTCTGAGTTGAGGTTTTTTACAAGTTGTTTTTATTTGCGTCATTCATGAAATTTATTACCCAAGTAAATTTTGTTTCCAGAATTAATTACAGGAATAAAGATATTCTCCTAGTCTTGTTTAGTGCTACTGATGAAATCCTTCGAAGTATTGAAATTACTACTGGTTTTTTCTCTAAAAATTTTTAACAGTATAGCCCACTAGAATGACAAAGCCGATGGCTCAAATGAACCTTAAATAGTATCAACGTGAAAAATTCATCCAGTGATGACCAGAGGTTAACAGATGGTTGGAAACTAAGATACACAAGAGGCAGGATAAAAATGAAGTCTGTAAAGCACAGAAATACCACGATTTGAGGACCAGAGGTAACAGTGAATCATGGATGTTGAAGTTTAAACTAAATAGGAAATAAATTACTCATGTACCTAAGCCACTAGAAACTATTAGGAGTAGCAACCACAGGTCAATAAAAAGAGCACCAACCAATAACCCCAAACAGTGACTCTTGTTAACTTAGTCAGCAATTTTCTTTTTATGGAATGGACATGGACAAATTAGCCTGATGTGTTCTGGAGCTGATCTTCACACCATAGTACTAATACTGACGTAAAGCTGCAATGTTGCAAAAGCTAGAAACCTAAACCTGTGCAGTGGTTAAAGCAGTATACTAGAAAAAAGGAAGAAGGACAGCTCAGTGAGACCTTACATTTTCATTTCCACTCCTAAAATTGTCTCTCTTTCTTTTACAGTAATATTCTTCCATAAATATCCACATTTATGGTAGGACACAGGTTGAACCACCACTGCCTTTTTCATTCTGTTCAGGCAAGACCTGGGCTTCCACCTGTCTAATTGCTCTAATAGGAGGGATGTGGACTCTTCTCTTTGTCACCCCTCAAAAGACCCTGTAATTTTGGTGTGGCTGCTGGGGTGAAAAAACCTCAAGATGGGGAGGACCCTGAACATAGGTTTTTGGGATACTTTAGACATCACTGTGTGTTAGAAAAAGATACTACTTTTCTCCATTAAGCATCTAACCTTTTACAGTATATTGAGCTAGCAGAATTATCTGTGCATTCTAGGGAAATAATATTCTAATTTCAGGTGATAGAATAGATTTTAAAAACTGAGTTTTGTCTGCAGAAATAAGAGGGGTTTATTTCTCCAATTATGAAATGTTATAGTTGCACTGTGCATTAGAAAGGGAAATTTTCTTTCCAATGAGCCTGACAGGATTCTTCTGTTTGCAAACTCCCTGATCTATCTGCAATACTCATTATAATTTTTTCTTAGTATTGAAAATACATTTAAAAATTCTTTGGATACACAAGCTGGAGAAGGGTAACTATTTATCAACCAATGTATTATAAATTGTTTCATTTATGCTATAACACAGAACATTTGCAACCTAACAATTATTATGCCTTGTTGTAAAGTGTAAATATAATTTCTCATGGGTTTAAAATATCACTGTCATCCCTAGTAAATGCAAAATTAGAAATAATAACATTAGGAAAAGTTTCCTATTCTTTCAGGGCACCAAATCAAATTTTCTATATCAAAGCAGTTACATCAGTTGTTGGCTTGCACCTGCTCTTCATCTGTATGCAGACTAACTGACAATGCAGCTTGTACTTGCTTTGTAAAGCCTACTTTTGGGACAAATATGTAGTGATTTGGAAAATACACAGTATTACAGATACATACATTCTATAGGCAAGTACAGCTGGTTCACTGGGGAAATCTCCTGGTTGATGGGGTCTTGCTTTTCTGAACTACCTTGACTGTGATCCAATAAATCTCTTACTAACCTCCCACAAATTCTGCAAACTTCAATTTCATACAAGGTGTTTGAGAATGAGCTAAGCTTTCATGGGTTGTTTTTTCTTTGTCTTTGGGTTTTGTTTTATGCTTTTTTTTTTTTAATTTTTACCCTCTTATTAAGAATTTTATTCATGTTACAGAATGATCTGCATTCTTGTTCAATTTATGTCAAAGAGATTGTGTCGTATGATCAAATATTGATCATCACAATTGATGATGACAGGTAGGACAAAAATTAAAAACAATGTTAATACAGGTACTGAATTCCATGTTTGTTTTTTGTAAACTAGTCTTGTATACTAAAACACTGAAGAAAGGCATTGAATCAACACTAGTATAAAAGAAGCTTTATATTACAATAAAAGCATTGCGAGCTCATAGAAACTTACATGCAAATAGGTTTTTCATTGTATGCCATACAAACAGTAAAAGCACGTTACTAAATGATGAACAAAGTAAGTTGACTTAGTTACAAAATAAATGTATACAGCTGATTAGAATCATTATCCATGAAATCATCTAAAAGTAAAAGATGAAAGAGAAATATGTAAGATTTTGCTTCAAATGAAAAATTAAATCAGCTCCCCAGAATGCTCTTTCAAGCACACTGAAGACGTTTACTCTGAAATATATGGCACTGAAGTGAAAGTTTTTTCTCTTTCCATAAAAGAGAAACTTAAGGGGGCATAACAACTTCTCACTCTTATTGAATACTACACAACGTGCAATATGATGGTTGGATTACAAAGTATTCTGATAAAATGTGAAAACATTCATAAACAAAACATTCTCCATGGTTTGTTTACAAAGAAAGGTCAATGAAAATTATTCTTTTTCCATTTTTAATAAGAAGAAGCTGTATGCTTTTTAATGGACAGCCCAGCTCTACAAAAAATAAATGCTATCATAGTGTCCTTGTTAAAGACAAAGAAAAAGCAAAATTGCTTGAGAACATGACAGAATAGATTTCCTGCTGAAAGGCAATGTCCATTTGTTTTTTTCTAGCATTTTTTTCACTTCTATGTTAATGTTTTTGTTGCAATGTAGTAAAGAGCATTCTTCATCTGCTATACTAGCTCCTTCTCATTATTCAGAAGCATAATTTGTTTACATCCTTCAGAAATATTACCCTGAGAGCCTGTAGCTACCATCTTTCTGTAAATTAAAATGCTTCAACTTTGTGCTCACCAGGAGGAATAAAAATTTATAACTGGGCCTTGAACTGTGATTACCACAAGTGTACTCTTAGAGATTAATAATCCATATTTTTAAAAGTCCATATCTGAGCACCTGAGTAAGTAAATGGTGGAAGTTGGGGGCCAAAGTTATAAAGGCATCTCAGATCTTAAACCAGAGGAGTGGTAACTTTTCAGAAATATAAAGAGTGTGTTACTAACTTGAATATTAGAATATAACATTTGAAATTTAAAAGTGGCTGACATTGGATAAACAAAATTGTATTCTTTTTTCCCTCTAGTTTGATAAGGCATGTAGAACAGGAGTTTCTGGGGATTTCAGAGTCAATAAGCAGAATAACTCATAAGTCAGTCTATTTTCCTTTGTTAACAAAAAATGATTCCCCAATTAAAGACATGCACTTTATTATTTAGTTGGTGCAAATCCATATTTCAATTTAATTTTAAAAGTAAAAGTTAAATATTTTAATCATGTTATATGCAGCTGTGATTTTGCACATTTAAAATCAAAAAGCAAAAGGAAAAATGACTTTGTTACTTCCTAATTGAGTGCCTCAGTATTCAACAGTTTCTCCCAGATTTTGCCCTGAAAAAGTATCCAAATAGCATGTTTTCAGTCAGCTCAGTTTGGGAATCCTCACCAAAATTGTGTTATTAATTGTTAACCTGAGAATACCTGCATTGTAATTTAGCTATTAGCAATCAATGCCTGTGAGCAAAATAAATAAATAAATCAAGTGCAGACTCTGGTTACTCTCAAACATACTGGATTACTGCCCTTCATTCTCATTAGGTGCCATGAGTAATCATCTGGCCAGTAGTTCACAGAGCAAGACAGAGCATATGAGTAAGTTTGTACTTGGTGTCTGGGCATCAGGATTTTTCCCTACTGCCTTAGAAATGCAACTTGAAAGACTCGTTTAGCTGTCTGGGGAAAGGGTCTCTTCCACAGACACTGGATTCTTCACAGAAGCATTTCTTTAGTTACTGGAGACAGGACTGTACTTGTACATACTGGGCTTTACTGAAGGAATTCAACTTTCCATATAGAAATTTTCTTATGGAATAAAAAAATCTGATAATATCTCTTTATTGTGCTATATAGTCGTGGTGTCACACAAAAATTAGACTTAATGTGAATGTTGACACCGTTCTCAAGGCAAGGCCTCTCTATATGCCATTGCTGGCAGATGGTCCATGCTTAAGAAGAGAGTGGAACTCCACAGCTTTCCTGGGCAAACGATTCCTGTGCTTTAATCTGCTGATCATTAGAATTCTTCTTCTCTCTAAGTCATTCTTGCTGCAAGACACTGTTTGTGTTGTTCAAAGGGAGTGTAGACATTTTCTCATTTTGACATTATTTAAGATACCTGAAGGCAGCTACCATTTTCCTTATATAACTTTGATGCTGTGTAAAAAAATACTACCATTTCTTTCACTCTTTTCTCTTAGATCATTTTTCTTCTTTAATCCTTATAATTCTCTTTGTTTTCTGCTATAATCTCTCCAACTGGTACACATTTTTCCTCTAGAGCAACATACAAATATTGGCATTAAATCTTTGCCTCGTTTTCCCTTGTAACTTCCAGTTCTCTCCTTTGAAACCTGTTGTGAGCCTGTGGTTCTCCTACTGGTTTCACATTGCAGATTATTTCTACCTAAGTGCTGTACCTTGCATTTCATCCAATTTTTAGACCATTTTTCAATTTGTCAAGATCATTTTGAGCTTTATTCCTAACTCCATCCTTGTGATGTTTCTCAGTTTCATGACATCTGAAAATTTAATAAGCATACTTTCCATTTCTATTCAATTTCAGTTCAATTTGTTAATAAAAACATTGAACAGAACTAGACCTATGACAGAACCCTGTATGTTCCCAGCTGACTGTTTCTTCTTTTTTGATGGTGAAATATTCCCAAGGACTGTGTATGGGTACAGTTAGCATAGCTGTCTAACACCCACCTGGTAGTTTTCATCTGGACTATGATTCCAGAGTTTTCTTATGAGAATTTAGAAGGAAACAATTTCAAATGCCTTATGAAAGTCAATATATGAAATCTACTGCTTTTCCCCTTTACACAGTTCTTGCAGTTCCCTCATGGAAGGAAATTAAGCAAGATTTACATTTACTCTTGGCAAATCAGTGTTGCTTGTTATTTTTCTCCTTGTTAGCTTCTAGGTGCTATGAAATAGGTTTGATTTTTAGGTCAGAATTTATTCCAGGAATTGAAATTAAGCTAGAAGTTCTATAATTTGGTGCTTTCTCTTTTTTATTTATGAGTAGTCACAGTTGTTATTCTTTGGGTCTTCTGATGTTCTATTTATGTTCCACCATTTCTCAGATGTAACTCTCAGATGCAAAGGCATCTGTGTTTTGGTCCATTGCATTTGTTATCTATGACTACACCTTATCTTTTATACTACTAATCACACCCAGTGCAGAGTTTAACATTTTTGTGGTAACCATAAAAATTTACTAACAGTAACCAGAAGCTTCCATTCCATTCTATGGTTTGCTTTTTGTCAGGGGTACCCTGATTGATTAACACATGCTTAGATTATGCCAGCCAAGCTGCTTAAGTGATTACTCTCTTTTATTCCTGGCAAAGCAAGCTAGCATAGCTCATTTTCATCTCCAGTTGAAACTCTTTAAGACAACCTGGCTCACTTTGACTAAAATGAGTTAGAATGCACTGACATCACCATGCGAAGGAGAAAGTGATTAACAGCTGGGAATAGGATAGGGGTCATTACCTCTGCAAGCAAAACAGCTGGAGAAGGCATGTGTTCTGGATTCAGTTTTCTTGTAGTTAAAATAATGTTAAAATATAACATTTCAAGAGATATTGGCATTGAACACTGATATTTTTGCACAATCTTATTTCCCAGTACATCTTGTAGTCAGCTAATATGCCCTGTTCTTCCTTTTCCCCTGCTGCATGTGTCTAATCAGCTATTGAAAGTGGGGGAAATTTCAGTTTTTTCTTCTACTGGAAACTGGTTTTTTTTCTCATCCGTCATCATCTCCGGTCCGCAAGATTATCACCTGCTTTCTGTATGACATTCTTACATCTACTGCACTGAATTATTTCTCTGAATGTGATGCCTAATGCAAATGTCACTGGCCCATATTTATGGCTTTATATGAACGTTAAGAAAAACACTACATACAGTTTGACACAAGTCAAGTCCTCAAGGATTTTCATCAGAATGGAAGACCCATAGTTTCCTTCAGCACAGCACAGTCTGAATTAGTACTCTCCACAATCTCCCCTTTAGCTGTTAATTTACTCCTGTGATATTTTGTTTAGAAACCATATCTTCTCCAGCTTTACTCATAAAGCTTAAGGATGTGTCTTTTAGGACTGATGCAACATTTTTCTGATGTGCATGTGATACCCTATGTGATTAGCTCTAAAAGACTGGGGACCACAAAATGAGAGAGATGTGTTTCTCTGACAAAGGAAAAGTGCTGTAGAAGTTATTTTTTCATTACTCCACCAACATCCTCATTTATTGTTAGATCCTATTACTCCTGGCATTAATTGCAGAGCTTTCACAGAACTTCAGTGGGAGAAGAGTCAGGATATCAAACAAGCCAGATCTGCAAACTGAAACTCTACATAGGAACAGAACTAGCACAATTCATTGGGCAAAAACTGAAGACTCTGTAAAAACTTCAACGTCAATAAAGATAAAAATTTGAACCAGGAACAGCTTCTCAAGGAAAGTCATGGAGCACTTGAAATCTCAACTGGATAAGTAATTAGGAAAAAAATTTTTTTTTAAAAGAGTTGCAGACTCTAATATAGGTTGGAAGGTCCCTTTATTATAATGTCCAATTTATTCGACTAATCCTAGAAATTTATACTCCATGGTGACAGGCATAGAAATTCAGATATTATTTAATCCTTCTCTTTGTCTCATTGTAAATAGAAGTCTTTATAGGGAATTGTATTTTAGCAAATGGCTTTCAGTGAAAAACAGCATTCTTTGCCAGTTCTTATTGCAGTGATGGTTTTTACCCTCCAATAGCATCAACAACCATGAACAAAATAGTGTATGGAAGGACATAAAAGACCCTTTACATGTTGAGTGACCTTTATATTTGAGGGATAGCCCTTCACAGCCCTATGTTAAAAGGATGCAAGCACAACTTTTCAGTGAAAGCTGACACAGTCACTCTAAACAAGAAATATTGAAAAATCACAGACATAAATTCACCTGAGACAGAAATATAAGCCAAACAGTATCTTACTTGATGTGAAGCCAGAAAATAAGATTGAGGCTTATATAGTAAATACTCTGAGGATAGAAAACTATAAACAAACAATGATTGTATCCCTGTTAGTCAGAAAGCATCACTAGATTTCTGGGTTGGGATATGTATTTTACTTAGCTAGACCTTTCCTTATAAAGTAAGTTAGCAAGTTATCTTTCCATTAGATACCTAACAGATGGCACATTCGTTGCGGTGCTTTCTTACATTCATACACCACTGTCAAATATAATAAAAATAATTTATATCATGAACAAAAGCCAAGCTTCAAGAATTCAAGCTAAGCCAATTTTTTTGCTGCTTTTTTTTTTTTTTTTTTTTTTTTTTTTTTTTTTTTTTTCTGGCACACAATCTGAGTATTTTTATTAAGTCTGCCTCCTGCTTTTAAACTGGATGGTATTCAGGCTAATGCTCAGTTAGGAGATATGTTTTCTTTAATAATGAATTGTACAAACAGCATTGTTAACACAACTAGAGGTTAGCACAACAAGAGCTATTGTTTCTGGCTATTTTTCTCCTTGGCACAAGGATTTTCTTATCATAAAGTTAATTGTTAGCAATGGGTTCCCTCAGAAATGTTTTGCCAAGAAATTAACTGCATGTACCATTAATGAAGTCAGTGTTTCTGCATCACTGTTCATAGAAAATATTCATGTAAATAAAGCAATAAACCCAGGAGATTCTAACAAAATAAATGTGTTTAAGTACTTTTCTCCTGAAAGACAAAGCTATAAAAATATTGTTGCACTTCACAAATTTTTCTGAATTTTTCTATTTCCCCACTAGCTTTATCTTACTTCTCTTTATATCTCAATCATTAGAAGTACATTTTTCATGATGAATACCTGGCTCAGACTGAAGTAAAGCTTCAAATGAAATAGTTCGCCCTCGTCCTGAGGTGAGGAAAAATTGTTTTTGCACATTAACTTTCTGGTCATTAAGCTTATTTATTCTCATTGAGAAACTAACAGAGGTATAAAATCAAGTGATGAAGATCAGATTTTCACCATTCACAAGAAAAACAATTCTTGGTTAACAAAGTCATGAGCCGTTCAAGAAGTGGCAGTTCATACATACCATGCAGGAACCTGTTAAAACTTTAATAATAAAGTTTAGCATATAGCACGCAGTGAGCAGGTCCCAGATCCTGACAGTGGCAGACATGTGGCCATGTTGTGCAGAACAGGACTTTCCCTAATAAAATTCTGCAGTAAGTCAAAAAAGCTGGATAAAGACATCTTCTGTCTTCCTCTCTTACTCTCAGAAATTCCAGAGATCTCATTCCTGACAGTTCTGTTGTTTGCAGTAGTAAGGCTACCCCTTCGTAGGGTTAAAGCCACTGAATGCCACCTTGAACATAACAGTCTGTACTAACCAGTCACTGCCATATTTACTCTGTAACACAAAACAAATCTTTTCAGTATTCAGCACCTAGTAATGACATTTTGCCTGTAGTAGAATGAGTCAGGACAGTACTGGTGTTTTAAATATATATATATATATATATATATATATATGTATGAATATCATAATCTGAATTCGTGCAAACTGTAATTCTGAGATCTTTTTCAAAATCTTCAAGGATGCACTTGACATTGGCTGGAACTATGATCTGAACAATCAAGCTATAATAAAGTCTAGTCTCTTAAGTGAATGTTGCTCTTCACTCCTCTGTGCCCCAGTTCCTTGTAAGTGAAGCAGAGCCGATGTTGCCTATCTCAGCTCAGGTTATAAGTTCTTCATTAGTGTTTTGAAAAATACCAAGTTCTGTGATGTCAATAGCAAAAAAACAAGAAGGAGTAAATTTTTTATCCCAGAGGTAGTATTTGAGTGGGTCAGGGCCCACTCGCAGAGAAATTCAGATAGCAGTACTGTGTATTCATGGATTCTTTTCTTAAAGAATATCAAGATACATAGAATAAAAGCTGCACAAGCAGCTGAAAATGTTAGGCACAGCACATTAAAATCCTTTTCAGTCAAATTCCTTTGTGAAGAAAGCAAGAAGCTGACAGGAGATGTATATTTGCATCTCGTCTCAGCATGGTGCTGGTGTTCAGCCAGAGCAGGCACTGAGAGCCAGGCATTCAGAGGCACTCCTTTAGGGCATACAGAGCCTGTAGAAGCAGGAAACTGAACCACAAAAATCCTCTTCCATTCTTATGATAGCAATCTAGACATAAGTACTTTTATCCACAGTAAGAAAGAGCAGTAAGAAACTCTTAACAGGAGCAGAAACTTTGCATGAGATTTTGGATACGAGGAGCCTGGACTAATCAGTTTCTTCACACACAGAACAGCTACAAAAGACTGAGTTTTGCAGAAACCTTTACAGAGACAGAGTATATTCTTCTCTTGAACAGCTGCAGTGCAGTTTTATGATAAGCAATAAAATCAAACCCATGATGGCTAGTAAATTACTTTGAAAAATTTCTATTTGATATTTCTCTTACTCTGAAACTGCTGCCTAACAATAGCCAGTGCTGCAAACTCCTACACAATTATTTCAATTATGTGATTTCAAGGAATATATTTTGTTTTGTATCTGTAGAGATTCACAGTAAAAATTTCACTTTAGCATTCCAATTTTCTTTATGTGGCCTATAGGGAAGTAATTACAAAAAGCAGTCGCCACAGAAGTACTGCAAACTTCTCTTAGAGAAATATGTGTATTCCATTGTATACACCTGAACTTATCATTATTATGTATTATTAGCTTCATGCTGAAAATAAGCCTGGTGCCTTGCCATTTATAATCTGGTCTTGCTGAGCTTCAAATGAACACCAGACATCTGCAAGCTATCAGGAAAGAATTGTTGTTCTTCTCCTAGAAAATACCCTAGTGTATTTACCATGGAAAGCAATCAATTTACAATTGTAACAGGAAATTGGGTAAACCTCAGAGAGATCCTGTCTCTCTGTCTTGCCATATCAGTACTTAGCTTTCTATTTATGTGATTAAAATAAAATCCAACAAGCAACAGTTTTTGATTGTAGTAGGATTTCTTGCCTTCTAAAATTGAGTTCTGTCAGAATACACAATAAGACACAGGCAAAATTTTAAAGTAATTTTTATTCTCATCAGAAAGTATCCAGAGCATCACCATTCATCACAAGAGCAGTGTTAAATATATTATCTTCTCTAGAAGCACCCTGAGAGAAGAGAAGACAAGTGAAAAGCAGGGTAAATGGCACCATGCTTTATAGATGTCCATCTCCTTCCATTTGTTAACAGCAATTGTAGCAGTCCCAAGTTCATCAGTACGAAATAAGGAACAGCACAAAGAGAATTCTTGATTACAGAAAAACTGGCTTCCACAGAATTTAGACGCTTCAGTGCTGTAGTATTTATACTACAGTATTTAGTATGTATTTATATCATCAATCTTGGAAAAATTTAGAAATATAGTTGAGTTTTGCAAATGCATCTTTTTTTGCCTTCTAAGTGCATGCATATTTGCACACAGGCAGACACATAGTTCTCATTGCAATAAAAGCTACCTAGACTCTTAATATATTTTTAATTGGAAAACAGTTGAATATAAATAATCCAGAGATTTCTTATTACACCTCAACTCCCTCCTCAAGTTGAATTTTAAATTATGAATATAATAACTTGATTTTTCCCACCGTAACTGAGAACAGACATCTGATGGCACTTGTTAGTCCTGTGGAAGTCACTGGATCTTAGTAACTGAACAGCCTCTCCATTCAGACTGTGTCTAATCATCAACATGAAAATACCAAGGGGGTTGAATCCCTCCTTCAGGGAAGTACCTGATAAGAAGCCCCACCCCAATCTTTCCCTCTTGTCCCTGCCACTGAGAACTCCCACATAAATTAACTGTATTTTCAATGTGCTATATGATCAGCATTCACCATGAAAATGGGGTGTGTCTGAATCAGTCCTTCACTGCAAACAGAGTCCTAACAGCAAGATGATCTGGAGCCTGAGCAAGATCACTAATGAGTCTCTCATGAGAGATGACTAAACTAGGGTTGCATTTATAAATCTATGTGGTCAGAGTTCAGACCACATTCCAGGAGTGTTGTTGCACTAATCACTGGTGTCAGAAATCAGGCTCTGAAGATTCAGGAATATTCTCTCCTCAGCTACTGAGCCATAGGCTTCATCCCACATTGGAGGCTTCATCCCACATTGGAGGCAAAATCCTGACCCCAGGTGGGCAGTGGTTAATGAGGTACCTTGAGGTGATGTCTTCAATGCCTAAGAAATTCAAAATAGCACCAAATGGAGCCATGTATCTCCCAGCACCAGAGGCCATCCTGAGCACATGAAGCTTGTTTTCCAGTGCTTTCCCATGGAAGAAGGATATAGAACACAGACATTTTTTTAATCTTTGCAGTTGAGTTTGTGGACAGAATACCATGCTCTGAAACTGATAAATCCACATAGCAGAGTACATCATTCAGAAGAAACTGCAGCAATGTAGCTCTATTCATAAAGCAGAGCATCTGGATGAAACAGCCTTACTTTCTACATCAAACCTCCCCCACTGATCTGCCTTTATTCTGCATTCTGTGCAGAAGCAGCAACAGACTGTGCAAATGAAGTCCACAGAGAAATACTAATACCTTTGCAGTAACTGTATCTCCTTTAATAATTTTTGTCAAATGGAGTATGTACCAGATGCTGGATTGTCAGATCTGGTCCCTCATAAGAGTAAATGTGGTTTCCGTTCTACAAAATACTTAATTTATAACAATATTTAATTCACTAGGAGAACAAAAATCTACACCTCGGAAATTATAAGCATCTTCTATCACTCTTGTCTTCAGGTATAAGAAAACATTCAACAGCAACAATAAAATTCATCAATGCAAGTGATGTACATTTCTTAGTGGCTGATGCAAAGCTGCACTCCCTGCTCTCCCTACCTAATACCCAGACTCTTCAGAAAAATGTGTCCTCACAGAGCTCATCTGATGCTGCCCCAGTACAGAGTGCATTTCTTTTACCTTGCCCTCTTTAACAAATACATCACAAGATGTACATTTTAAAAAGTAATGAAGGAAGAAAGGCTAAAACTCTGGAAAAGTCAGAGTCCTTACTTTATACTGCTGCATCTGTTCTGTTTCTCTGGAAGGGGAGAGGACAACAAACTGTATGTGGCTGATGCATAGTCACAGTAACAAATACCTCTCAGGAAGGTGTTCAGGCACACTGAGATTAAAACAAGTTTACAAACCTACATAGGATGGGATGCTATGGGGTAGGATGGGATAGGATAGGTTTGCATGTCTTTGCCTTGCAAATTTTTTATGCTGCCATCTCCATTCTAAAGAAACATCATTCTTTTTGAGAGCAATAGAATACAACACTGAATGATTAAACACATCATTTAATCACAATTCCATTAGGCACTGCTTTCAAGTAATTCACTGATTTTTCATGTAAAGGTGCTTTTAAACATGTACCTTTTAACTGAAAATATTCTGTACCTTGAATTTCCATGAAAGTTTATAATAAACACAGGTAAGACAACAACGAATCTTCAGGCCACTGACTGCCATCTGTGACTCTTGCACTGAAAAAACATTATTCAGTCTGAAAGAACCAAAAGGTGTCCCATAGGAATTTGGTAAAGTATATGTGTTTATATATCCTCACCTAAATTAACCCTGCTTGTTGTAATCTGTGAGAAGCTATTCTGATGAGTTATGGATTTATCTGTCATTTTGCATCACACTTTTTGTATTTTGCTTTAAATCTCAGAAGAGTGTCCTTTTTATGCTCTCAGAATTAATCATTTGCCCTTTGCTGTCTGAGTCGAGCTGAGCCCACCTGAGCACAAGCTCTGAACCCCCACACTTGGCATGCAGCTCTGGACACCATCCAGCTCACGTCGTCTTAATGTGCTTCTTGGGCACACTTGGGCACACTTTGGAGCACTGCTGGTTCTGCTCATTGTCCATCTTGAAAGAGAACAATTGTGTTATTGCTTTAACTGAAATAGTGAGGTTCATTTTTTATTTTATGTTCTCAGGCATAATGTCTTAGCAAACCAAGCTTCAAAGAAGTTAGGAAGTAATTTGAAAGATTATATGAAAAAGAAGATATCATTAAATATTTCCTGAAGCCTTTTTTAACAATGGAGTTTCTCTAATATTTTATATTTATATGTATACACACACATAAGCACACTTCTTTTTAAATTGAAATTGATTTTAAGATGTTCCTTCACTGCTCTAGTGTATATATTTCTTACCACATTTCCTACATTATATTTCACTTAGAAAGGACACATTTTGCCACAAAAAAACCAAACCAAACCAAACAAACAAAAAAAAAAACCCCAACAACAACACATTGAGGAAAATTTTCTCTGTATGTCTTCCTTTTAGATATTTTTTTAACACCATGACTGTGAATACTTTTAAAAAGCTCATGTTAGCCATAGCATACTCAAAGCTGTTGGCAAACTCTTTTGAGAGTAACATCCACATGTTGTGACTGTTAGAGATTCTCAGCCTCTGTATTTAAAGAGTGACAGAATTTGTTCTCTCGTCCCATTCAAGGAGATGAAAGAAAGTTGATAGTAGGTAGTAATAGATGGAAATATACTTAGGGAGCAAAGTAGTTTAGATTAGATTAGATTAGATTAGATTAGATTAGATTAGATTAGATTAGATTCCATTACACTCCATTAGATTACATGATAAAGCACTGAAGAAAATGAGAGGGATCTAGATGGAAAAGAGTAATATAGGAAAGGAGGTAGGGAAGGGGGAAGGGAAAGAACACTGTGAAAGGGAAGTAAGGAAAGAGGAGAAACTCAGAAATATATACTGAGGAGAAATTCTTAAACAGAAAATTTCAGTACAAAGACAGCTAGTAATAAGAAAAAAAATTAAATTAGTGCAATAGAAAAATCTGATTACTGAACAGAAACAGAGAAAAAGAGGTGGCCACTAGAGCTTTAGTGTAGAGCAGTGTTTGTGGGTGTTGTTTTTGAAACTGCAGTGAGTTTGCTTTATAAATTTCTCAAAATTCCAAGCCCATTCTACTCTGGCTGCATACAGCACACAGGAGAAGTGTGAATGCTTTCTCACATTACACAAAAGGAATGGCACCCCAGTCCAGGCCTGACTAGACATTCCTCTAGGATAGCACATACCACCTTCATTTCCTCTTCAGAAGGGTGACAGGTAAGAGTTTCTGCCTTAAGAGTTCTTTCTCTGCCTGTGAACAGACCTGCCAGACATCTGGGCATAAAGTAAAGAACTCACTGTCCTTTTCTAAGCTAGGCAAGAGCTGTTAACACCAGACTGACTACTTATCTTATTTCTGGCTTCAGGAGGAACCTATCTAAGTGTCAGAATCTCTAAGCTGTTGAGAGTAATATTGATTGAATCTTTAAAATCAAAAGTCTTTAAATCACTCAAAATGCAAGAGAGGTTTAGGGACTTCTCAGGTAAAAAAACAGAGCTCTGAACTGCTGTGAAGACAATTCTAAGCACAACCTGTTCAAAAAGGCTCAGAATCAGAATGTACAAAAAGTAAAGTTTGATGGTTGTTTAAATCTTCTATATTGTTTTGGTATGAAACAATGTTGGGATAAACCATGTTAATCACTAAGAATCTACCCACTGAATACTGATGCTATTCATTAAATCTATTCATACATCACTTGCATAATAAAACTTCATTAATTATAGAATTGAATCACAAAAATAATTGCCAAATAATATGTAAACTGGATAATGGCAAATATAAGCAAATAGTATCAATTAATTCCTTTAATAATTTATCATAACTATATTTTCTGGAATAAAACACCATCAGACAAGTATTAGCAGTTTACATGCATTAAATTATTAGCTCTTTAGATTAACTCTCTCTAGGGCCTTTATACAGTTTTATTACACAATGAGAGACGAAAGGCAACAAACCATTCCACTTTGAACTCATCATATGCAGAATACTGATGTGATGAAATCCTACCAGTATAAAATATTGGTGTTTAATATGCATGGACATATGTGTATATGTGTTCATTCATGATTCCTAAGAATACTAAAAACCTGATGAAAACTGCCTTGAAAATTTAATATCGGAGAAGGAATAACTTTTTCTACATTCAGAAATGTCAAAATAATTTTCATTATCTGCAATAGTTAAAGAGCTAATTCAAACATTTCAATGAACTAATACCAGTGCTTTTAGATTTTTTTTGTTTAAAAAAAATCACAACTAGCTGAAATTATAATGTAGAAATGTTGTTAGAGCAGTAACCACTTTTCTCATTCAATACGGATGCCAAATTGCCTGAGGGCTTTTTTCGGCTAAAACCAACAAACTTCTATAACAAAAAATATCCATTAAAATCTCCAGATTTCCATCTAAGTCTAAACACTTGCATAGAACTGGTGAGAAGTGAGAGGTTACAGCATTTTATTCATAGCTATCATCAGAGTACACAGGTTAATACTTGTTCACATGCCTCTCTCTGTTCTTCCCATTATTTTAGTACTGTTTATGGTACAATTGCTTCTACATGGTCCCAATGTATTCTGTAACAACCTTTTGAAAGGATGTCTCCTAAATGCAGCTAAGGATTTTCCAGCAGTAAGAGCTAAGGTGAAGTGCTTTATGAAGCATTTTGCAATTTATGGCTATATGGGTCAGATGTAAGCAGCCTTTCATGTTAAGCAAACCCTCAATTTCACAGGATTTCTTTTTTTCCCAAAGACTCACACAATATAGCTAATGGCATTGAGCTCAGTATATCTACCTGAAAAGGATTAGGGTGATAATCCCACTTACTGAACTCTGAAGGCAATATTCTTGGTGTTCTCTATATCACAAATTCTATATCCTCATTCTACAATCCTGATCATACTATAAAAATATCATTGTGTATGCTGAGAACTTTTCAACACTCTTTCTTCCATGTTTTTTTACAACATGGAAGTGCAAATGTTACTTGATACGAATATGCATAGGATAAAATTGTTAATTTTCATAGCTCTCATAATTAAGCCATTGTTTCCAGTGACAGCACAACGAGTTGCCATTATCACAGATAGACCTGGTATCATTTTTTTTGGTTTTGCAGTCAAAAGAAGGTTGGAAAAGGAACATACCAGTAGGAAGGTGATACTAGAACTTGCATCATCTTTGATATAGGGAAGAGCTTCAGTACCAGCAAATGCAGTAGGGCACACCAGATCTGGTCAGCTGGGAAAGATTAATTAAATTAAATTAAATAATTTTAATTAAATTCAATGTGATACTCATTGGGGAGCAGAGATCTAGCTGGTGAAAAACTGAAACTATGAGCCAGAGCAGGGAATATTTCTGGACAATGTGCTTTGTCAGGAGCTGGTAAATGATGAGAAAATAGTTTTAGGCAGATGAAAACACTGTAACAGTGAAATTAGTGGCAGAACTATGTGAACAAATAGGGTTCCTGTCTAAGAAAATAGAGCTCCCAAGGGGACAAAAGCACTTTTTAATCAAGAAAACTTTTGCCTAGAAGATTGCTGCCTTTATTTATTCCATGAAGAGAAAGGAAGGGACAGGTGAATAACTGACCACAGGGCATCCAGTTACACTGCCCTGGAATAGCTTCACACATGAATGGTCTTATTCTTCAATTAATAGCAGGTAGTGACACTTTGCAGCTTTAACCTCTCAGGCAGTAGGTATCTAAAGTGCCTCCTAGGCTGAATTTAGGAGCAATGTAGGACAGTCCTGCCTAACATGCTAAGGTACCTGAGATGGCCACGGACAGAGGGCTTCAAGGAAAGGTCCTGCTAAGGATAAATCTCAACCAAGACAATAGCCAAAAGGCCTAACTAGAGCCCTTTGAGATTCAAAACGTACATGCCCCTGAGCTTAACTATGCTGATCTTCTGGTATATGTTCCCTCTAATGTCCTTCTCGGTCAGTGAGTCTGGTATTTAGACCAGTGACAGGTATTCCCATATGCAATCTGTTAAAACATAGTCTATATGGTAATCTGAGATGCTGTGGCTTATGTTTTCAGTCTCTAGGTATAGGGTGTGCTGGTTCTTGAGGTGAACATGCTAAATACCTGGCCAAGAGAATAAGCGATATGTGTAAGCACAAAAAAGGGTTTCACAGAGAAGTCTTTCTGAATGCCCAAGTCTGCCACCTAAGATAATTTCACACATACCTATCGATGTCTCTGTAGTATCTAACTGATATAGGTCTCCTAACACGCAATGTCCTGGCAAATGTGCACTCATTGTATTCTGTTCAATGTGAATTGACATGAGGGTATAATTCAGCCATTTGAACTTAGTGTGGATCTGGTAGATAACTCTTAGATGTTAGAGTGCTGTGCATCACATACCCTGAGAGTCTTTGTCTCTGTGTGTCATATTTCACAGGGTGCTAAGAAGACACACCAATTATTTTTAGGAGTAGGTCAGATACTTCAGTGAGAAGCACCATGGAAATACTAATGAGGAGATTAATTATTCTACATGGATAGCAAAATTAGATGTGTTCAGTAAAGATTGCATGTGCTCACTCACTTACCAGCAGTGAGAATACCAAATATCGATTAGTTGCTCATTAAATCTGCACCATTCATTCTGACAAATGCTTCTCTGAACCGAATCAACCCTGTCCCTGCCATTTTTCATGCCATCATGCTGCAGGCACTTAATTGAGGTGTCTCCACTTTCCACTTTTTCCAAGGTCAGTGGAATGAAAGAGGCCACCTCAGGGACTGTTCAGCTCCTGCAATGGCAGAATCATATATGAAAGTTACCTGCCTCCTGACAGGTTATCAGCACAATGTTGAATAGCTACACTTGAATTTTAGGTATTTCATTAGGTTTCTAATTTACATAGGCTACATCAGGATATATGGCACCATACAATTAAGAACCATCATAAAACAAAGGGACATTGAGACACAGTTTAGATTACATTATCAATCTCAATTCAGACATTTCTTAATTTTATATTCTTCATTGCACTTCCTAGATAATGTTATTTTAATACTGGAGATTTTTTGTCAGTGTGTCAGCTTTTCATTAAAGTTTTGTTTTGTTGCCACCTTAGTGAGACAATCGAAGATCAAGCTGAGCAACATGCCTTTCTACCTAGCCACTGAGTCCAGCAGTCTCTCAAGCCTGGTAACATTTGCTGTAAAGCACTTTTCATTTCTGTATCCCACCAGCTACATACTCTCTTCACCTTATATCAGTAAGACTTTCATTTTGTTAGTGTTCATGTTTCCCTTTCAAATTCATGCATGTGGGCTTTTTTTAATACCAGATATCAGAGACCAAAAGGCTTTAATTTTCATTCTAGTTTGAATCTTCCCATACTGCTTTTTTTCCTGCCTTCTTTCAATACTCTGCCTGCTACAGTAAGTGTGTTGAATGGATCTCAAAGCTGTTCTTAATTAGAGATAACTGGGCAATGTAATAAGAGATACTAATATCCCTCTTTCCTTTTTAAAATTTTTCATTACTTTAAAAACATCACTTAATCAGAGAGACATAAAACTAAAATTTTGATATTTTGAGACCTCTTGACATTATTAATGCATGCTAAACCAAGGAATGTAGAAGACTTCACCAAACTATTGCAGAAGTTGTTTTTAGGTAGCTTCTGTTTGTACCCTCATTGACAGCAGGGTGAGGCTTGAGTGGCGCAGCCAGCTAAGCATGTAACGACACATCCAAGCAATGCTCTGGGGCCACGGGTTCGAGACTCCTCAAAGCCTCACCCTGCTGGCAATGAGCTCTAGTGGAGCAATAAAGGGAGTGCAGTGCTGAAAGCAGCACTTAAAGCCAAGCATGCCAAGATTGTGAGTTCCAGTGTGAGCTGAGCCTGTGTCTTAGGTCTTACCTTTTATTGGCCCCCTGGTCCTGCTCATACGCAGTGGGGGCCCGCCCTAACCAGGCACAGGTGGGCTTAACACAAGCTCATGCCCACTACCTGGCAATTAGTGGCACCTGGTTGCCTCATTTCACTACAGTACCACTCCCTTTCTATCCAGTATCTGTAACAAAAGTTGTGGGTAGACACAATCCTAAATCAGGAACTCCAGTTGGCTGCCTGAAGTTCAGCATGAATGCACCAAAAGGAAGAGTCTGCAGAGTTTATGCTCTTCTCATTGAAATTCCATAATCTTCATTATTCTCAACTCAAAACCAGCAGGGGGGCTTTTGTATTGCTGTTTGACAGATCACAAAGAAAATTCCTGGAATTATATAGCAAATACTTTGATGTTATTACATGGGACTTAATTCTACAGATGGATCTAACCACTTACCTAAGCAAATCAGATATGACACAGGAAAGAAACCGTCTTGGAGGCAATATGAAAGTTGCTCCTTTCTGCTAGTGGTGATGTCCAAGAAAATTAAGTTTACATAGAAATTAGCAGTGTCTTCTTTAAAAGACAAGATATTAAAATGAAAATAGACATTTTGGAAAGGAGAAAAAAATTGTAGGAAACTGTTTTGAGGTTATGCTGTTTCATGTCCACTTTTAGTTTCTTTGTACCTTTCAGTGAAGCATTTGATACAGCTCTTCTAGATTAGACAATACTGATCCACAAGGAATGTGCCAGTGATCCATCATGATAATTCCTCTGACTTACAAACTTATAAACTCATCGATGTACTACTGATACTCAATTATTCTTAAGTTACAACTGAGTAAATGCTTCAAGAATAGTACATAAGTAATTCTTCCATAAAAAAATGGCAATACTAGGTTCTGAGCAATATCCAAAATTAAGCTCAACACTCAAAAGTTATGTTTTCACAGAAAAATCAGAGATGCTGGAGTCCAATGGCTACAGGAATTTCAAGTAAAGGGTTCACATTGCTAAGGAATGATGAGAATGAACTCTGGGTATGGTAACTTTCATTGCTGATGAGATAGAGATCTTGGTATATTTATTTACTTTTCAGAATCCTACTGAAATTCTGAGTCTCTCATTAAACATACTACATGTTTTTGCATTTCTTTTAAAACATGAGACATAAATTTCTGAGGTAGAAGAGCAAGAATTGATGCCAGCAAAAATAACAAGCTGTTATATTGTGGATATATGGGATTTGCTGTCTCAATCTCTCAGCTAAACTGCAAAGTGATAATGTTCCTCTTTTTCATCCTTCACTCATTTCTCAATTTATCATCCTGCTTTGTAAATTAGAGTGATAGAAAAAAAATAATTTTAAAAAATCTTGCTATTCAGTGACAAAGAGACTGAAAAAACCCCTCATTTTTACTTCTTTGTACATTATAATATACAAATAAAGCAAGTAGAGATCATTATACTGGAAGTAATTGATAGCACCTAAGAAATGATTGATCTCTCTTGGGGATTTCTCTGTTTGGCTTGAAGAAATATCTTTATGAGCTTAAATGCAGAACTTCATAACTAATTTTTGGTTTGTGAACTATTTTTTAAATTGCTGTCATCAAGCTAAGCTTCTTTTAGTCTGCCATCTTTCCACAAAGCACAGCTATTTCACAAAGTATTTAACAATTTCACTAAGTCATGTTTTTCCCCTTGTACTCAGAAGCTTCCTTTCATTTATTTATTTTTTTATTTTTTAAGAGAGGAATGTCTTACTTTTGCCTCCTGTATAATGAGGGGGAGCAGAAGAGAACTTTTGCTTTAGCTAAGAATTTCTGTGTTGAATCAGTGTGCTGGAAAACATCCTTTGGGAACTGGTTCAGAGTTATGATTTATGAAACAAATGCAGGGGCTAGGTTGTGTTTATGGGACATAGAGGTCACAGCTCAACATCTTGGAAATGCGTGACCTCTGAAGGTTTTGCAGATTACAAGAACTCAAAAGCCTCTTAAGGAAAAGCAATGTTGCTCATCAAACATGAAAAATTAATTTTGCCAATTTATGTATAAACACTGACATTGGGTAAACAAAATTCTGGGTAATTTTCAGTTGTAATTTATCACTAGAATTTCTCCTGCATCTTAGAAATCTCCTTGCATCATTCTCATTAGTATTCATGAAGACCACAGGGTTTGAGTTTCCCCAGACTGTGTTCCACTAGGAGTGCCTCTGAGTGCTTATCCCACCAAATAAAATTTTACAGAGACCAGTTCTGAAAAGAAGAATTGTAAAAGAAATAATTTTTCCGCAAAATTTCTGTTTGGGTTTATGCAGCATTTAATACATATTATATGTCATAGTCATGATAAGTCAGGAAATACTCTATTTGGCATGTGAATCAGTAAGTGGTTCTTAAATGTATATTCACTGCCTTTCTCAAGTGGTGTTGGCTTTCCTGCACCAGAGAAGCAGAATCCACATAAGACTCAGTGACTGTGACCAAATCTCCTGCAGAGTGTCTGTGTATCAGACTTTCTTTACAATGTGCCTCTGAAATATGCATGCATTAAAAATAGACATGGTAGGAAGTACTGAGCTCCACTTCTCACCAGCACTCAGAAGCACACATAGTCCCCATCCCAGCACCTGCAACAATTTTACAAGATCCTGATAGTAAACCTAAATTATTAAGTCATCAAAGCTACTCTTTTCTTCTTTGTTTTATTTGCTTCATATCAGCAACTTTTCCTTGGCAATTTTTATTTGCAACAGAGCCACTTTGAGCTGTAGCCACTGACATCAAAGTACCTCAGTGAATCATCTCTGGTTCAACTCAGTGATCAAAATCTGAAGATCCTGCTGAAGATCTTCCAGTGCCTGAACAGAAGCAAATTCTGAAACTGTTGAGAGTTCACAAGAGTAATCAGACCAATTGCCTGTACTTTGTTATCATGAGCAGTGTGGTGTTCAAGTGGCAGTGCTAACCACTGCAGTGACAGAAAGGTGTAGAAAGAGCCATAACCACTAAACCCTAAAATAAGAGCCCACAATAAGTGTGACAGATCTTGAGATGCTTACTGCACTGGTTACTGATGTGGCTTAGGTACACCACTTTCAATTAGCCATCTAAGGTTTAAATGGTTGACATTTGATACCACATATTCAGGCTATCGCTTGCAGCAAACTTTCTCATTTTTCAAGTTTTCTAATGTTTACAAGTCTAGTTGTCTTCTTCTTTAGAGTTGTATAACTAATCGCCAGGTATTTTTAATATATAAGTATTATTAATTATGTATATACATTACTATTTCTTTTCTGTATTTATACCTATTTATGTACGTGGAACAAACCTGTTCCCTGTTCCTGTTCCCTAGTCCTGTTTTGTTCTCAACCTATTCATTCTTATTTATTAAACAAAGAAAACAGACTATTAGCAATTAATACAGTGATGTTTATATAGCTGGTAAAAATGGTTCTCTGAATAGAAAAAGCATTGCATGTGCTAGCTTTAAATATACCTGAAAAAACATAGTTTAACCTCACTACTCCTTTCAGAGTTTGAGATAACAATTTCCATTGCCTACTAACCGGATATCTTCTTCATCCATTATAACAATTATTGTTTCATTAGTTATTATAAATCCCCATGCATCCATACATGTGCATACATAAAGATAACTACATCTGTATGAAGAAAACCAATTTTAATCGCTTACTTTGTAGACTTAAATATGTAGTTTTTATAGCTTTTCCTAGAGAAGAAAAACTATGCTTTTTATAGTACCTAAACCATCTGTGTAATCAAGTTAATGTTAATTCATGACAAAAGGCGTTCCCTCCTAACAAGAGACTGGATCTGGTTGCAGATGCCTGTACTGCAGCAATCATGTGCAGAGTTCATGAGGCAGCAATTGCCTGCTGGAGGCAACAGTCCCTTTGTTAATGTGATGGATCTAATGAAGACAATAGTAACCTTTAAAATTTTTCATTTTTCCTATGATGGGCATAACCTCCTGACACATATTAGACAATACCTTGAATATGGCAAAAGCTATCATTATCTGACAAGAGAATGTTTTGTGGGTCACTACTGGAACTAACTGATGGCAAATTGTCAGTCGTTTCTTTAAAGCTCCTTTATGCAATGCTTCAGTATTGTGCTATAAACCACCTTTACTATGTGTATCCTCAATTCATCTATGCTCCTAATATAACAATACCATTCACTGTGTATGACATTCCTCTAAATGATTAATTTTAACAATTTAAAGCACTCCATGTCAGTCATGTGTCCCAAATTAAAGTTAAAAGAAACATGGACAAAATCTCAGGTTATAAGATTACATTATACCAAGAACGATGAAATATTCGTATTGTTTTGCTTTTATTCTGCCCATCTTTCAGTCTTAGGAAGTTAATCTTTTGAAGCTTGTCCCCTTGGCATTCATTCACCGAATCATGGGCTGGTTATGTTAGAAGCTCTGGCTCACTGCTTCCTCTACAGATACAGAACATATCACCTCTGGGATATGTACAGATTCTATTAGTGCAAAGCCTCAGGCCTGACAATATCTTGCTGCAAAGATTGTCTCTTGTGAGTGAATAGTTAACCATACAGATTTAATTAACAGCAGCAGTAGAGTATTCACTGTTATAGAACTCTGTGGTAAATTACTAATCAGAACTCCAGACACACTGGGGGGAATAGAAAGCTGAGGAAATGATGAGATCAGTTTTATACAATATGGAATAAGCATGAGCAACGCTGAGCATCGTTTATATGAAATAAATGCTGTGATGACCTGGGCGTAAAATGCTGAGCAGACTAACACTTAAATCTTCTCCAACAGTTCCACCAGTTAAATATTCAAGAGGACTGGGAAGAGGAGAGAGCAGAAATCGGAGTTTTTTACATTAGTTGTTATTGTGAACTTAAATGGGGAAAATAATTGCTATTTTATTGTAGTCAGCTATCAATGACTAGCCTTTGCTGAGCTAAAATGTTGGCAGCTGACAGTAAAAATATGCATAACACAGTAGTAAGCAGCAGTGCTCTGGAGCTGAGATTAATTAAAATTTCTTAAATCACCAGTTTGGGATGGGCACCTCAGTCCTTTTATAGACCTGCTGTTTTGGCAGCTTCTGAAAAGGGCCCACCTGCCTCGTGCAATCAAGGTCACTGAAACACTCCAAAAATGCATTTTCTCTTTCAGAGTGCCACTGGGACTATATTATGCTGTTAAACTCTGAGGATGGGATACCACAGGTGGAGCTCCAGTGGGAGACAACATGTACAGGAACTCATAAAAGTTTCTATGAAATTCCATCTGTCATGAGCAAATGCAAGTAATATAAACCACAAGTTTGCACCTTTTTTGCCTTTAGTGCTTACCCAAAAGCATTACACTGTTGTGAAAAAAAAAAATCCAAAAAAATAGTCTAATGGAGCAAGAATGTTAAAGTTTTGGATCTGTGATGACTTTTATGGAAGTGAAGGAAAGGCTACCTCCACCACATTATCAGAGCATAAATTTATGATGTATGTTTTCCAAAACACGTAGGGAATCATGGGAGCTTTGAATACCATGGAAGACAGAAGTATGGATGGAAAGTACCCACTCCTTCTCTCTTTCTCTCCCAGATCATACTTTAAAAATTGTTTCAGCTTTAAAATACTTCAGGTCAGTTCTCTACAAATTATTATTCAAACTTATACATAAAATCATCTCCCTGTTAGAAATTTGGAAATTTTTTATGCTACAGGCATTCAGTATCCATGAAATTAGATAAGATTAAAGAAGAAAGAAATTAGAGAAGAAAGAAATTCACAGCCCACATGTTGTACTCTGCAAGCTAAATTGATCCATTGGCAATTCAAACTTCAGGTTATACATTCAAAATGGGTAAACACATTACCTGTGAGAACACATTTTAAATTAGTAAAGGAACATAAAGTTTAAGCTTTTGATATTAAACTTCAGTATGAGTGCACCATCAATATGGAAAAAAACCCAGTTTCTTTTGTTTCTGAATGTAATCACAGATTTACAAATTGTCATGTTTTTGCAATGTAGTAAGTCAATCTAACAAGTACTCTCATTGCTAATGCCTGGTAGAATATATTCATGTAGTCAACAAGGTGAACTAATCTTTTTTTCCCTAACTCAAATTGACAGAGTTAGAAGACTGGTCTCTTGACTCAGATCAGTCTCTTATTTCAGATCACTATCCAACTAATCCTCAGTAATTTCATCACTTGCAATTATGTGATCTTACTGTAAGAACTACTGCTTCTATCTGCCTGTCAGTCCCTCTGTCTGTCAGACTTCAGGAAGAGAATACAGAATGGGATCTACTCAAAAAGCATTATTCACAGCCAGAAACCTTGGACAGCTCTTCAACTGATGCAGAAATCTAATTAACCAATGGGATCTTTATAAAAAGAAGTTTAAAACTATTATTTTGAAAAGGATTTTCAAATTTAGAAGAAGCTAAGGGACACTAGACTTTCAGAAATTGCAAATTACCAGCAAGTCTATGTCCCTGTTACTTGTAGCTAACACTAGATTCACTTAAAATAATTAGAAGTGTATTTGAATGATAGACTGAAGAGCAACTTTGGGGTAGATGAAGAAATGTCATAGAGGAAATAAAAAGACTGCGTAGACAGTTAAACAGCTAGACTTTTGTATGATTTACTTCATACACTATATAAATAATGCTATAAAAGCAAAATATGCAGATGGAACTGAAGCTGGCAGGTCACTGAACATTTCAAATTCTCACATTGCCATTTCAGCACAAAGCACTAAAAATTTTTGTGCTGAACCACTACAAGAATTACCAGTGCTTTTTGATACTGAACACATTTCTCTTGTTTTTTGTAGCTGAAATGAACACTTACAGATCATTAAGCAAACAAACGAAAAAAAAACAATAGGATGCTTTCTTCATTACATCTGAAAATATAATTTTTAAGGCAAGTTATGCATCATTTGCTCAGAAACCTTTACTTATGACTGATCATTTTGTTCCAATTATATTAGACAAATTAAAACCAGGTGAAATAAACAGCACACAGGAAAAGTGTGTAGGCATTATTTGTAGAATTCAGGGAAGTCACAGAAAGGAAATAGGAAATGATTATAGGAGTACCACACAGGCACGTGAAAACGGAGCTGTGGGAACAGCAGTACTTGATACGCACTTAGCTGGGTGTGCACCGATTCCACTGTTCCAGAAAATGATGCAATGTGTTTGTTCTGCTATTGTTCACCACTGGTGGATACATACAATTCAAAAGTTTCTAGAAGGAATTTGTAGTTTGGGGGGGAAAGGAGGGGGTTCAGATATACAGTAAGGGCTGAAAAACGTTGGCTCCATTTTTTAATAGTTGTGCTTTATTTCTCAACCAGGTTTCCACCTTTTGCTATCACCTATATTATTGCTCATGTCTACAACAGCTCTGCTGGGGTTCCTCTTCTTATTTCCTCTTTATACTAACCAACTCTTTCAGATTTCTGACCCACTTAGTCTTTTGGGTGTTTGGTTTTTTTTAACCAGGAGAGTAGGAAGATACCATGTGGATTCCTCAGTAATTAGAATTTTATATCCTCATCTAACCCAAGAAGAAATACCACAGGATGTGCTATATGTATGTGCAGAATTAATAGTTATTGATATGAATAGCCCCATTGACTCCATTGAAGATGAAGGACCATCAATATCAGTAAAGATTGTAAGGTCAGAACCTGACTTGGTTAGAATCTTCAGTTTTAACAAAACCTCCACATGCATCAAACACTCCACTACTCTGAGGAAAAATAATGCAAATCTGTTGTTTATTATTGCATATCAATAACACAGAATGTCAGCCGCATATCTTATTTTCACTTTATTTTTGCAGATTCAAAGCAAGAAGTAAGGTTCAAATCAAATAATTTACTCTGATTTCTTTCATTTGTTTCCTGCTTAATGATATTTCATGTTTAGGTGAATCACCATAACCTTTGGTTAGTAATAAGTTAACTTTCATTTCCTCTTTGTTCATTAGGAATCAGTAGTTGTTCACCAAAGAACCAAGAAAAAAAAGCCATAATATATTTTGTGTGGTTCACAAGTCACATAGGTGCTTTCAGGGACTAATGATTTTAAAGTAAAATTAGGTGGGGGATAGACTCCCTCAAGATTTATGTGTGAATGGTGCAACATAGTACAAAGATGAAAGCACTCAAATTTGAAATGAAGCACAGCAGGTAGAGAGATTCAGCATGAATTTCAAATAGATATTCCTCATGCTGCTATGCTAATTAAATCACATTTATTTTTTTTCTTTTTTAGGTGTATTTGGATTATTATAAGACCCAGTTTAACCTCAATAGAGAGAGTTAGGAAGAGAGATCATACTATTTTTTTCCAAGAGTTTTCATGATGGCACAATAAAGCCATCTGAAATTTAGCTTTGGAATGAACCTGAGGATGCTGTTGCTCAGTTGGAGATCAAGGACCTCAGAGGTGATGCATTTCTGTCTTACAGTCTAAGCTATAGGCATTTGCAATTCCAGTGTCTCCTGGATTCTGTTTATGTGACAATGTTTTCAGTGGCATCACAAAAGGATGCTCATGTAAGTTCTCCTGATACAAAAGGAGCACAGAGAGAATTAATACAGCAGTGATAGACTATGGATAGATATACAACTAATGAAGAAAAGGCATGAGAAAACACAAACTGAATCCAGGTAGTCTCCAGCAGGTCTGAGATGCTTTTGTAAAACATGGTTGTGCAGAACAAATTAAAGCTAAACTGACAGATAAGGTAGAAGTAACAAGTATAATTATTTACCTTACTCAGCAGAAGAGAAGGTGACATAGTATGAGAGATGGCCAGCTGTAATTCTTAGGTTGTGTGATAAAAGCTCCCCCAAAAGAGAACAGCAGCAGATGGGGGAGCCCAAATAATGCCTTGCCAGGGCTTATCCCAGGACCATCAATTAAAGGTGGGGATAAAAGTGGTTTGAGGGCAAAGAAGTGTGGTAAAATAAAGGGGGGAGAAAGAGTAGTTTCATGTAAATAGTTTGCTGGTTTGGCCATGCTCTGCACATGATCAACACAGTCTGTCCTGACTTCTTATTAAAGTTCTTTCTACTCTTTTCTTGGTTCTCATGTGTCTATGTGTGTATGAGGATGTGGGTGCAGCATAGCACAGACTGGAGGGTCTGTGGTGCCAGAGACTGCAGAAATTCCAGTCCGTGTATTCAGAGATGCCAGAAAGTAAAGTAGGTCCTCAGGTCACAGAGACCTATGTCTGCAGTGCCAGCCACTGGAGAAAGTGTAGGCTTGCAAATGAGTGTGTGAGCATCAGCAGAGATGAATCCAGGTGAGGCAGAGAGCAGTCAAAGTGATCTGGGAGATAGGGAGGGAGTGGGTCTCTAAGAGTGAGACCACGGGAGATGGAATGGGGTGGCAGGTGTTTTACTGGGAACTCTGTGTGTGAGTACATCTCTGTGTGTGTCAGAAGCTAGACAAGGCTGTGGCCTCAGGTTTGTGTGTCCAGCTGCCCTCAAATGGGCAGACTGGGCATATGAGCACAGCTGTGAGGGCATCCACACTGTATATCTGCACATGTACACATGTAGGAGACCTCCATCCTTCTGAGCCAGTGAGGGAAGCAGGATGAGGCCATTGCAGTCTGTGCTGAGTGCCCTGTGTGTCTCTGTGTTGATCTGTGCAGTTCATTGTATGTGTGCATTTATATGTAGTACAGGCATATTTGTGTATGTACCTGGTGTGCCTAGGAATGCATGTTCAGCCTCACTACAAGTTGGATATGGGAATATGGACCTGTGGTAGCTTTGCATCTATCAAGCTCCCAGATTTGTACCCATTCCCCTAACAATGAATTCAGCAAATATTTTTTCTGTTTTATCTAGGGGAGTGAGTGCAAGTCTGGAAATAACTAAATATCACTTGAAAAAATTCAATAAAGACAGAAGACAGTAAGGAACAAAAATACATCTAATATATATTCATAAAATACAGTGATACAGACACTGTTCTTAGAAATTCTGTATTGATGAGTTCTATAACAGATTTTGGTGCCTTGATAATCCCTTTTGTCTTCTCTAGATGGATGGGTCATAGTGAGGTGATAACTATAATCTCCTTTCATTTCAGGTGGTTTAACTGCTTGAAGAAGTTCTACTAGAGATTTGCCCCTCTAGCTTCTGGTTATGTTTTTTACCACATTGTTCACAAACAGCTCCTCCTCTTTTCTCTCCATTCTTTCCCCCGCAATATTATGTTTGCTAGGCCTTTTGCTTTAGTTCCATTGCCTAACCTCTCCAACTTCTCTCTTTGCAATGCTACTACTAGAGGCTCATGGGATCCAATTACTACAGATGCTGCTTCTCTCTATTAGAACTGTTAGTTCTATGCACTGTATATGGTATCCATTGAATTCTGCAAAGACATTAATTCAAAGGCTTCAATTCTTCGTTCTGTTACTGTGGTTTGAATTTCACCCATTTCACACTGTTCATGATCTTGAGAACACAAGGTTCCATTCTTTTCTTTTGGATCTACTAAGGTTGTTCTTAGTTTTCCAAGGTTGTATTTTGGACTGTGATGCTAGCATGAGGGCAATTCTTTGGATTTCTGTTTCAGGTTTCCTATCGTTCATGGTAGTACTACTGAGATACTTGAATAAGTCCCCTCATTCAACTTTTTATCTTTTGATGTCTATTTCTTGTTCAGTGTCAGTAATCCTCATTGTCATTACACTGCTCTTTTTTTGTCTTGATCTCCATATCACACAAACTTGCAGTGCTGCCCACCTTTGTCATTGCATTTGCAAATCCTGGTCCCGTTCCTCCTATAAAATCTACATCATCCTTCAAAGGAATTACCTATAATTCTACCTCTAACTGATCGTACTTCTTCAAAGTTTTCAGGGTCCTTTGTCACAACATGTTCAAGGAAACAATTGAAGGGATGTGGCAATAGGAGATATCACTTTCCTACAGTAGCTGTTATGTGGAACTACTTGCTCAGTGTGTTGCCTTCAAGGACTTTACTCCCTGCATTGTAATAAGGGATTTCAAGGGTTGTCACTATTCTTTTGCTAATGTTGAGTGTTTTCATCACAGTTTGTACTATTCCTTGCCATATGTGATCAAATACTTTTCTGATGCCTGTGAAGTTGCAGTAGAGTTCCATTTCATATTGTCATTATTCTCTGCTTGATATCTCAAGTTGAGCATCCAATCGACTGTACTTAGTGTCATCCTAAAATCTTCTTATTCCTCCTCAGGTAACAACTTTCTCAGCTCAAGTATATATAAGATCATACAGCCAAGGTCCCTTTTCAGCAAGTAATGCCCAGATCATTGGCATATGCCAAGCTTGTGAATTAATAATGGCAGTATCTCCCTTGCTTTTTTGTAAATGTTTAGCTTTCTAGGTTGGGGATTTTCCAAAGATGTAATTTCTTGCTCCTCTTTAAACAACTCTAAGTATGAAGAATTAGTCTGTGACTCTTTTTCAGTCATTAATGTGTAGATGTTAAATCAACTTTTACTCTGAGTAACACAAATCTTCACAGTCCCACAACCTGGCTGCAATTGCTTCTGCTTCTGTTCTTGAAAATGTTCACTTTTTCATGAAACAGAAACAAACTTCCTCATTGACAAGATGATGGTAAAAATTTTTGTCTTCCTCCTCCCTATATTGTTGCCTGTTTTGCTGTATGATTTTAATATTTGGATGATTGGTACTACTCTGTTTTATCCCTGTCCTGGTAATCTTCTTTGTGGTTCTCACTTTGCAAGAATTTTCCTAATTAGCCATCATACTGCTGCTGATTTTATCACATTGCATGAATTGTTCTCATTCCATTTCCTAGGCTGGTTGATTAATATTTTGGTAGAATTTAGTGTATTGTTTTTTCTCCAATAGCATGCTTGACATTCTCATTTTGGCCAAGACCCATAAGAAATGAAGATATCCCTCAGGGTTCTGGCCATGCGGTTGCTAACCACAATTATTACCATGACATTGTAATTTGTCCAGGCTCTCTTGCTTTTCAAGAGAAGATGGAATAACCATATTGTCATAAATAGATGACTGCCTGTCAAGTCTTCAGATTACTATTTTTTCATCCAATCATACCAATCCCTTTGTCAGCAATGTAAAATAAGGTGGAGTTGAGATCAAAAGTAGTATGTTGCCCTTGCAGAGGTATTTTCCTTAAAACTTCTCTGGAAACATCTTGTAGAGTTTTCAAGACTCGAGTCCTATACTTCAGCATGAAGATTACTAGACATTTTCGTAAAAGTAACAACATTTAGTTGCTTCTACCCATTTCAAGATTCCATTTGATGTATCAACAACTTTCCTCTTAATACGAAAAAAAATTTTTATAGTGAGAACAATCATTCATTGGAATGATATCCCTAGGGATGTGGTAGAGTAACCATCACCTGAAGTTTTCAAGATATGATAGAACAGGGTGGATAATCTCATCTCCCCATTTGCCATGAAAGGTGGAACGAGATGATCTTTTGAGGTTCCTTCCAACCTGGGGTTTTCTATTATTTTACAATTCTAGTATAAATAAAACCCAAGAAAGAAAAATGTTTTTGTTGGAGGACAGTCAGCTACTTCAGAATTCTGATAATCTAATCTTATTTAGAAAGAAATAACATTTCCTAAATTAAAAGTGATCCATGATGTGAGAACTCACTTGGTTTATGTGCCTACAGGATTATGTATGTGAACTTAATGACCTTCATATTAAGTTTTTATGGGATCCAAATAAGAGGTATTGCCTTTAATTGCAGCTTTTCAGCAACAAAGTTCAAGAGTTTATTTTAACTCAACCAGGGATTACAAGTTACCTTATGCACCTCCAGCTCAATAAGAGGCAAATGATCAAGAGGAAAAGTTAGTGGGACAGCAGCACGTCAGTTATGTTGTACATGAGCAATAAGTTTTGTAGGTTTTGTTTTTGGTTTTTCAGTTGTTGCTTTTTTTTTTAAGTAAATATGAATGCATTGTGGTTCCATTAATTTCATTGTAAGTATTTTAAAGGAGATGGAAAACTTTTATCCTATGAAGAGTTTTTATCTTCTGAAGTGCTTTGAACTCATTTCTACTGCATGGTTAAATGAAATAGTTTTCCTCTCTTTTCTTATTTGCACAAATTAAAAATAGTTTAGAGGTTAATACACCCCTAAGAATAGGTAATAATTTTGGACCAATTGTTACACTTGTGAGAACAGTTTTATCCTCTTCCAGGCTTAAATTTAAATACTTAACTTTTTTAATTTCCCAATTGTGTAAGATTAAGGTGTAATGTGAGAACTTTTTCTTCTCTGTGAATGTGATGGTAGCCTTTTAACCCTATTACTATGATATCATTATTATGATATTGCACCTGCACAGAAAAGCAAAATGGCAACACTTACATTAAAAAAAAGGAAAAAGGAAAAAGAAAAAAAAAGACCAAAAACCCCAGTAGTTAAGTTGTAATGTTTGGTTTCTTTGCTAGAACTGGATTTAGTTGGAAACGCAATGCAATAAACTACAATAACAAAATAACTATGGTGCTATGACAATAACTGCTGAAAAAAATATTTGTTGCCAATGAGATTAGCCAGAATGAATTATGCAAGATCAGTGTGGAAAGAAAATAGTATGTACAGGAATAATAAAATTTAAAAGGCACAAATCAAAGAGTATTTTTGGACCCTCAAATCTGCCAAGTCTGGACAGCATGTACCCTCTTTATATCAAGCTCTGAATAAATAGAAATTTGGTTTTAAGTTGTAAAATTTTTAACTGTGCTTAAGTACATCTACGACTTTCTGTAATAATTTAATGAGACCAATAAGAACAGACTAGCAAAAGTAAACAAAGCTAATTGGGATTTCATAGTCTTAATTTGATCTGAGATCTGAGAAACACAAATTGTAGTGGATAAAATAGATTTAAGTTGTAGAATTTTGATACTAATGGAGTGTCATAATATAGACACATTAATTCATTTCTTTTATTGTTAGCTGTAATCCAATCCAAAACTAAGCAACTGACACAATAATTAGTAATACAAGTTCCTGTTATTTTGTACAGGCCAATCAAAATTTTTACTTATTCAGTTAAAAAGTTAGTAAGGGCAGGGCGTGATGTATAATTGGTTAGTGTGAGTTGGGCAGAGAGTCTCTAAAGATGTTTTCAACCAAGCTTCATTCAGAATGCTCTTTCAGTAAAATAAACAGGTCTGAATTTATTGGAATTTTCTATTAGCTGTCCAGTAAAACCTTGTAGCTTTTGGGGTTTTATACAACTGAGATTTATGGCATCTATTCTCACTGTGTAGAGTCCCAGGATAATGTTAACAGATGGCTAGTTTTGCCAATAAATCCCTCAGGGAGCAGAGAGAAATATCTGTTACAGATGAGTTGTTCAGAACTAAATTCACATCCCAAATGGAAGTTGGTACTTACACTTAAGAGAGGTAGCTCTAAAAACATAAAGATATTTCTTTCCCAATTCCTAATAAAGGCAAACTACAGTAAAATCAAAACACATGGCTCTGGATAACTCACAGATAATGCAAAGTGTTGGGGGCTTATTTCCCTGAAAGGTTTCTGGAGTAATCTGTAAGGGACAAAACACATGTTCCTCAGGAACTTTGCTACTTCAAACAAAGAGGCTGGAAGGTCATCAGTAGGACAGGTAACAGGTTTCCAGGACCACCAGGAACAATGTCAGGAGTGTTTGATTTCCTGAGAGAATCTCATTAGCACATGAAACTAGTAAGATAGAAGGGGAGGAGAGGGGAGGAGAGGGGAGGGGAGGGGAGGAGAGGGGAGGAGAGGGGAGGAGAGGAGAGGAGAGATAGAGAAAGTGATAAAAAGAGAAGAGAAAGAGAAAGAGGAAAAGAGGAAGAGGTAATTTTAGCACATATTGTCTACTGTGATGTGCAGGCTTTGGGCTGTGACAGAGGTAGCTACCAATTTTCTTCATGGTAGCAAGTATGGGGCTATGTTTTGAATTTGTGCTAAGGCACATGGAGGATGGGAGCTTGTAAGAAGGATACAAACTTTTTAGCAGGGTTTATTGTGATAGGAAAGGGGTAATGCCTTTAAACTGAGAATGCAGCTTCCAACTAAGCAAGAAATAAGGAAGAAATAGTATAAGGAAGAATTTTTTTATGGTGAGAGTGATAAAACACTGGACCAAGTTGCACAGAGAGCTGGTAGATGCCCCACCCCAGGAAACATTTGCAGTCAGGTTAGGTAGTGCTTTGAGCAACCTGACCTAATTGAATGTGTCCCTGCTCATTGTAAGGGGGGTGGGTGAGAATCCCTTTGAACTCCAAACTATTCTACAAGTCTATGATTCTGCACTACTAGCCTGGTTTCAGGGGGTTGTTCACTGATCCTCCCTTCCAGTGGAACTGCCAGTGTTGGTGAATGTAGCTGTTTTATTTTTGCTGTGCTCAAGCAAAATTTTTGGCATAGTGTGTGCAACCCAACACTGTTTTGAATTTCTTTAATAGCAAAGTAAAGATTCAGAGTGCCAAGGGACTTTATCCATTTCAAGTGGCAGAAACAACTGAGAATATTCTTAGAATTTGTAAAGAAAAATTAAAGCATTGCAAATCAGAACAGCAACCTAAAAACTCTCTTTAAATTCTCCCTGTGGAAGAGACTGTCTTTTTTCCACTGAGTATGTAAGAAGCCTAGAAGATTAGCCTGTTGCCTCAGGCACCTAAGTTAGTTGCCTAAAGTTAAGTGGTGTGGAGGTTGTTCTTCCCCCATTCCCACAATATTTATAATTAATCAACTGAAAATCACTTCATGAGCTATTCACAGTAGGAAGAGATCAATTCACAAGGGAAGGTATCTGCAATCAGTAATCTAGACCGCTCTAGCTAAATTTGTAGAAGAAATTCTACACAATGAATTATTCCTCTTTCTTTCCAACTAGTCTAACTTCCTTAAAGCTTTGAAGTCATTTGCAGGCATCAATACTTCTAATTAGCTGAACAACTTTCCACAGTTTCTGTTAAAATCTTAAATCCACGTAGTTAAATAGTTCCATCATCTGCAGTAACATTTTTCCATTATAAAGATTGTGAAACTGTAGCTATTTCTGTACTGTTGTATGTTAGTTCCAGTTCACCGGCATGTCTTGAACACTCCAGATGTAATACCACCTACAGATTTAGAAAAAAAAAATAAAAATACTGGACTGTAATAAAAGCAAATTGAATCAGAATATCTTGGGAGAAGATATATATATATTATATATAATTATATTTGTACACTCATGCAATTCTGAGTGTTCCTGCAAGTCAACATTAATCCTAATGTGATGAGGTGCAAAACTTATAACCATTATGTAATCTTGCAAATTATTAGCAAACATTCAGTTACATGTAGTGCTCTCTGGCTTATGCTGTCTTTAGAAAAATCATTAAGAAATATAAAGAGACAGTTCAGACCTTAGAAGTAACTCTTTCTAGCACTTCCTTTATGACTTTGTGTCTTGAAATAATGCAGTAACATGCTGGTTGGCTGCAAATTATTCCTGATTTTGTTTCTTGCTTTGTTTTAATTTTCAGAATTGCCAATATCAAATAACATTTTACAAAATTTTATGCTTACCTCATAGGGATTTTTAAACGGAGTACATAATAGGCTCACAGAATTCCAACTGCAATCTTTCTACTAATAAATTAGATGTCCAACTCACATGATGCTAAGACATTTTATTCCAACTATCTTAATTATTTCTTAAATGCAGAGTCCAAATCTTTCAAATCTCTTAGAAAACAAGATATGTTCTTGGCTCATGACCTAAGAATTTAAGTCCCAGTTTACTGAAGAGAAACAACTCCATTAACTTTGGCAGGCTTTGGGTCACACCTACAGCAATTTAAAATGAACGTGTTATAAAAAAACATTCAAATGGGTTTTTGAACTCCTGACTGACCCTTAAGGCCTTTTTTTGCTGCAGTTTATGAACTTCTGAAAGGGTAAACTTTCAAAGCAATCCATAGGAAATGCACACAAAAACCCCTTTATTTATGATCAAACTGTACATGATTATTTTTGATGCATAACTCCTAAACTTCATCCCAAAGTGTCTTGACTGTATTGCATCTTCAAAGTGCAGAGAAACAGAATTAAACTCATAAAGCTATTTGAAAGTTAGGCTTTTGTAATAAAAACATATAAATCCCTCCTGGGTTAAGTGTTATACAGCAGAAAACTTAGAAAATAATCAAAGAGTTTGGTACTGATTTTCATAATCTTTATCCAACAATGTAGTTGCACTCAAATTTTTCAAGAAAACACTATTGGGCTAATCAACACCAAAAGAGCTTCTGAAGAATTGAGCTCATTTAGTAGAAAATCTGCAGGAAAGAGACTAATCTGTTTGAAATAGATTCCTAGTGACAAAATAAGAAAGAAAAGCCTTATAATTTTCAAGGTACAATAGAAAAGAACCCTAGTTTAGTTGTCTAGTTACCAGACTTCTGATTGTATGTGAAAAACAGGTTTTTCAATGTGAATAATACAGGTAATGTGGGCTTTTAAGTACACTTTCTTTGCAATTTGTACTTCATTTGAATGACTATAAAGATCAGGTCCTATGTATCATTCATATGCTGCTCAAAACAGAAATATTTCAGGAGTATTAAAAGCTCTGCCAGATTAAACTACAGGATCTGATAGTACAGTAATTTTTTAGACTGCAATAAATGCTTGTGAAAGTCATGTTACTTTACTTTTTTTCACCACTTTGCTCTGGCACTGGTTTTGATAAAAAACGCGGATGCTGACAGGAGTTACGTGTAACAGTGATCAAGTTTCTAGTTCATGCTAAGAAAATAGGTCTCTTCTTTCAACAACAATGACAGATCAAGAGTGGAAGAAATTTTCAGGAAATGGGATTCATCTTATCCCTCTATAAAGAAAAGGTAGTGTTTATGTGATCTTGAAGACTGAGGTTTTTTCAGAATTCTAAACAATTCACGTTTGGCTGCAATCCAATATTCAGTAACCTTTCACCAAAGTTTTACAAATCCACCTGTACTTTAGAAGAATGTAATAGAATTAAAAACTTATATATTATTATGAGTCCAAATGGAGAATATATTCTTCTACCTCTGGCTCCTATTTTATAATTCTTTACTGAAGAAATAATTGTCAGATTCAGTCATCAAGAGGAATTGTCAAAAACAGCATTAAAAGTATGGAAGCATTTTGCCTTCTGATCTGTTTGGATTATAGCTTCATGCTCTGAAAAAACAGGTCAGTGAAATGCATTAGAGAAACTGAATACACACTGGCACCTTGTCTCTAATGTTTTATTTTTACTACATTTTACTACAGGTGCTCTGTAGAAGATTACGTCTGACAGATATAGAAAAACATTCAACAGTAATTATTTGCTAGAATACCTGTGCTGGTAAATAGGAGATAAATATGTGCAGATGGATGTTTTTGATTGAGACCAGAAGAGGAAGAACAAATATTTTCTTTAGAAATACTTTCACTGGCTACCCTTATGTTACCATGAACTTCAACTAAAAAAACCAAACAAACTGAAATTGCTTGAAAAAATACTTAATTTTCCTTTCAGTTTAATTATTCTTTTTTAAATTTTGTTTGTTTGATTTTGTTTTGTTTTGTTTTTTGACTGTCATATATATTGTAAACTCCCAGATGTAACAGTATGATTCTAACATGGAAATCGTTGACCAGTGAGACCAGCATATGACAGAAAACACTGAAAACTTTAAACCACCTATGATTTTCTTTAAAGTCAAGGTAAGGAGGGCAAACACTTGTGCTCAGGCAAAAAATTACAGTGAATTGTTACAGTAACTTCACCAAAAAGTGAAGGTAAAGATGGATATATAAAATACTCTTAGAAGTGTGATCTCTCTGAGCAACTGACTGATAGAACCTGGATTTGTGTGAAGTTTTCCCAGTGGAGCTTATGGAGAGGAAGAAATGGAGACTGGTCTTGAACTTGGAAAACAGAACAAAGTTCAGACAGGAATGTCAAGATAAATGGAAGAGAGAAGGCAGCATAAAAAACTGACGACCTGCATTTATCGAACAACAGAAGCTGAATGGCAGATCAATAAACCCAAAAAAGAATGACTATGAGAACATGGCAGGAGGATTAACTAGCTAGCTTAGGAACAGCTATGCTGCACTGGGCAGCAATGAAGAGAAACATGTTGAAAAAAAAGACAGGATAACAGAAGAGAGAAGCCACGGGTCCCATAAGAGCAGAGATAATGTAGATAGCTATGAGAAATTGCCCAAGTATAAGCAAAGACATCACACAGAAGAGAAGACAGGAGAAATAACTCAGACTGGACATCTAAAATGAGACACAGCTTTTTGTGATTGGGGAGTCCTTGGTAAGGACTACTAAACTTGTTGCTAAAGCAGATCCAGAGGAAGTCAGTGTAGACTCTGCCAAGAGCAAGCATACACATTGTGACCCCAAGAATGGGAATGGAAAGGATTTTCAAAGAAAGTGAGCAAAAATTTTAGAGGCATTAATTATTTTTCTTGAGGACGTGACCCAGATTTCAAATGAAGCACATCAAGGGCATTACTTCAAGCTGGAGTAGCCAGTGAGAGACATGGCAAACTCAGAGGATTTCCAGCAGAATTGTCCAACTGATGGAGAAGGACTGCCATGCTCCTCTAGGACTGCTTCTTAGTGGCAAATTATAACATCCTTATCAGATATTTAAAAATAAATATATTATTTTTCATTTGTATTTTGTACCATATAAGTACACTCTATAGTGTACAAACATATACTACAAACTACAAACATATACTTTGATAAGATGCTATGTTGTTGCCACATGGTATTCTATTGGACATTATTAATGGTAATGGGAAAGAAAATAATTAAAGAACAGTAAAAAAATGATAAATATAGATTCAAAAGGAAGTTTCAAATATCTGTAAGAGAAGATGGAGCTCCAAGTAGACACTGAAGCATTAGCCAACACCTATTTAATGTTTTCATTAATAACCTTGGAAAGGAAAATGCAAAGGAATTTCATTCATTGATGCAAAACTGGCAGCTTTGTGAACATGGTAAAGATTGAATTCTTGTAATGAAAGGACTCCATGACATTAAGGAATGGAACAGCAGAAATATGAATGAAATTTAACAGTAGAAAATAAAGGTCATTCATGCAGGGACTAGTAATGAGAATTTCTTCTGTAATCCAGATGCTCCTCAGTTGGAGACAATAAAGAAGAAAAAGCAGCTGGATATATAAATCAGTCATAGAATGTCTGTGAGCCACCCATGTTATGCAACCATGAAAAAGTGAATGTCATTCCAGATGATATAACAGAAGGTTACAGACCATTCCTCAGAGAGCCATGGTGTCATTCCTATGGTCTTAATATTAATACACCAGAAAGTGGTAGATTAAAGAGCAGATAAAGCCATTTCCTAAATTAAATAACCAATGGACTCATATTCTGAAAAATGACTAAGTGCTGGCAGTTTAGCAAAAGCAATATAGAAATGTTCATCACTATCATTATACACTAAAACCAGACATCCAATTCAGGCTGGTTTCCATTATTCTGGCATAATGCAATTGCACAAAATAATACAGGTTCAGCCCCAACACAACTTACAATTGTAGGTTTGATCATGCATATACTTACACCACTAATAATTGCATATTTACATACTTTTATCTTAATGTTTCACATCCAAATTATTGGTTTAATAACTATGCACTTAGTAATCCAAGAAGGTTATTTAGAATAGGAATGTGAGCTGACAATAGTATATTCAGATCAATATTGTGAGTGAAGTATATGATGATATAAATGACCTAATAAGAAGGAGGAGCAAATACAATTATTCTACCCACAGATTTATTATTCTGTTTATTCAACTTGTTAATCTCCTATGAAGTGCAATCATTAGGAAATAACCTGGACTTCTAAAAATTGCTACTTCCACTTGGTACTCTTGATAGTCAAGCAACATAAACATGCAAGAGTCTGTTTTGTGGTAGAATAGTTCCCTCCTATATGTGAACTACTGATGAAGTAGTGAAGTTAATTGCCAAAAGGCTGCTTAGCATAATTTGCAAGCCAGGCAGCTGGCACAGAAAGCACATAGTTATAAGTAGACATTTAGAGAAAGCAAAATTTTTCCAAGGGTAGTATCAGTTTTCTGAGTAGTGAAGTGTGAAGACCCAGATCTTCTCACAGTTATGTTGCGGTCAAGAACTAGAATTGGTTTCCTTAGGATTTTTCTTAGCAGCGTAAGTTTTATTTTTTTTTTCACCTGAACTAAGAGTTTTATTTATAATTCTTCAAAGAATATTCCTTGTGGCTTTAATCTATTCTAGAACTTTTCCTAAAAAGAAAGCATGAAGAGAAGAAAGCAATCGGTAGGAAATTGGTATGAATTAGTTATTTCATTTTAAATATATCTTTCAGAAGGTTTAATGATAAATTATATGAATATTTATCATAAGAAAACTGCAGAAGAGGTGGACAGACAATTTATTAACACAGCATAAAAGAAATGTTTTTTCACTACTTATACTCAAATATAGAGACAAAACAAGAAATAAACAACAGATTACTTGTGTAGTTTATTTGGATTATCTTGTCACAAGGAAAATACTTTCTCTGTAAGTTAGGCTGTTATAATTTAATTGGTTTGCATAACCAAGCCTCAAGCTACAAAATTTAAACTTCAAGGCATAAAAACTTCTGAGATTTCCAACAGTATAAAGACACTGCTAAATGTCTCCTCATTATTTAAAGACAATACAGGCACAGCTGTCTTGTGGACAGAGAATAAAATGGTATTCAGCAGTCTAACAAAGGTAATTGGTTGGTTTTAGGTTTGTGTTTGTTGTCTGTTTTTTTTTTCTCTTGACATATTGCAAACTATACTAAGCAAACAGTTAAATTAAATGGTTTAAAATTTGCACAGGTAGTACCATAGTTATTCGCAAAACTGCATGAGTTACTAATCACAACAGAAATTATTCTTGTTAACATTTGCTCCCAAACAAATTAAGTATTTATCAGTTATGTCTAAACTGAGAGGTGAACAAAAGGTTTCAGAGCAAGTCAAAATATGCCAGTACCTGAAAGGCAGACTCTTTTATCTTGTAAAGGTAGCTGTGATTCTTGTATTAAGTTTGAAAAAACACACATTATCCTAAAGAAAATCTGAGCTTTCTCTAGCTACTTAGGGTCCACGCTACCATGCTTACAGACTACATTCAATGAGATGAGCTTGCACTAGGGTGCTGAACTGACTCTGACTTATTGACCCACTTACTATTAGAGACAAAACCCAATGTTTAGTAAATAAAACAACTCCTGCTCAGAGAGGACACTGTATGAAACATGAGAAAGCTGCTGAAGATGATGATAACAGAGGCTGGCCAGTTGTGAGCACCATAAAGGATGTGAGAAAGAAGACGGTGAAGTCCAAGTTGATGCCAGTGATGTTGGTGTCAGTATTGCCGGGCTCTAAGGAATTGTTTGTTGATAAAACTAACCTGAAAAAAAGCATTCTTAGAAATATAGACACATATATGTGTCTATATAGAATATACAGGATATGTTTATTTGCTTTGTTCTGGATTGGAGGAGCTAGCCTGCACCAAAATTGTGGAATCTCAAGGAAAACTGTTGTTGAACTCCAACATCCCTCTTGTAAATATTAATTAAAAAGATTTACCCAGCCATGTTTTTAAGGGGATAGCAAAAGTTTTACCCTTGACATGACCTCAGTCCTTTTTTTACTTACTTACACCTGGCTGTTAAAAGTTTCAGGTTTTTTTTTTCAAAGAAATCAGAATTCCAGAACAAAAACTTTCAAGCACTCACCAGTAAGTAAAAATTGTCATTATTTCAATACTATACAATTTCAATACTATACAATGTTAGTACAAATACAACCCCATATATCTTGTGCACAATAAGAATTTTTGAATAATAAGAAACAATATTGTGAACAATCAGAAACCCCTTATTCTTTTTCCTTCCCCTATAGGGGCATGGAGAGGGGTTAATAGAGAACACCTGCAGGACTGGGAGGATCATTCCGAGTCAGATCACAACTCTCTCTGTTGCAGTGTTCCAGCTGTGACAGTGCTCACTGCTTCAGATTCTTTGGAAGACAAAAAAACACCTTAGAGGTGAAATCTTTGGATTCAGAACAAATATCCTATGATGATTCTGAATAGCTACAAGATAGCTCTGATTATGATACCCCTGACATAAAAAAAAAAAAAATTAAAAAAGTAAACCACTGTAGGAAAGGCTTTTCTCTGCACACAGATGCTTGTTGATTTTCTTTATGGAAACCTATTGATCAATGCATATATCAAACACTGACAGCCTTTAAAATCATTGGAAGAATTTCCTGGATTACATGGTGAAAGTTCATGGCAACTGGTGTAAAAATTATGGCAGATCTGGAAGTTTGATAGCAGCTGTATTTCAGAACTTAGTCAATACCAGAAACACAATATTTTGTTGTAATAAAAATTATGCAAAGCCAATTTTTAAAAAATAACTTAATAAATTTAGTCCTCAGAATTATTAAACACTTGGCCTGTAAGGACCTCGAGAATATGATATCAGTACTAAATCTATTATTATTTGCCAAGGCCTGCTAGAACACAAAAGAATGAGTGTAAGATGGAATACAAGAAAAGCCAGCTGTAAGAAAAAAATATTTTAGTATAAGAAGCGTCAAACCCTGCAGAGGGCTCTGAAAGGCTCTGGAGTCTCCATAGTTAGGCATATGAAAAACTTATCTGGAAATGGTCCTGAGAAACCTTATCTTATTGGAGCAGGAGGTTGGATTAAATGACCTCTGGAGTTCATTTCCAACCTATGGTTTGATTTTCTTCTTTGATGTGAAACCTCATAGGTTTAACTGGAAGGGAAAGCCACAGTGGTGCAATACCTGATCATCAGTAAAACTCTTGTCACATCACTGACCATTTCGGAAGCTGCAGTTTTGTATAAACTACTGAAAGATAGAGTTGGTGGAAATATTATATTAGAAGATAGTCATCCAAAGGCAAAAATAAGAGAAGAACACATTACATCAAGATATTTCAGTGCCCATCATAAGCTGAGTGGTTTGCAGTACTTTCTCTAAGACTACCAAACAAGTATTCTGACCCTCCATTATCCATGCTACGTAATAGAGCTGAACACAAGAACCTTGCAGCTCTGAATGGTTCTTACCCATGAAGCAATCACGGAGCAAGCCTCTGTTGGTTCTTGTCAGCTTTACTGTGAGGAGATTGTTAAAACACATAGTATAGAAAATACATACCAAGTGCTATTTGAGAAGCCAAAGTATGCTTCCATAAAGAATTATGAGACACCATCTTTCTTGTCACTGCTTTCAAATCTATTACATGGGCATTGCTCTTGAAGTAGCAACGTACAAACTACATTCTCAAAAAGATTTATCTGGGTCTGCTTACGCAAGGTCTTGCATCGTTGTTGTAGTATTTCTGCTATAATACTGCACAGGTGTTTGCTACATAAATATTCTGATAAGTCTTTTCCTCATTTTAAGGCATAAGGGAAGTGACAGAGGCACATCTGAATATGATCTGTCCCTAAGTTTTGAAATGGCTCCTGGAGAATGTCAGTGTCTAACAGACTAAAACAATTTTTGAGAAGTTCTAATTTCTTCTGGTAGCCAGGACTCACTCCTCGTAGTACCAGAATCAGTTTCCTATTCCCTCTCTGCCTAAGCTGTGTCAGCTATTTCTCAAACAGACATGAAAATCAGGTTTCACATATGCCTGTCACACCCAACAGTGGCCCTGTCATGCTTTTGTGATTTGCATCCCATGACATTTTCTACTGTAGCTTTTAGTAAGAAGGAGCTAGCAGCCACTCATGTTCAGCAAGAGCCATGTTAAGATGCAGGACCACAATTCAAAAGTAACTACATTTCTCAAATTTTTAATAGTGATTGCAATACCTCCTACATAAAACCACTTTTTATGCAGGCTCTTATCACCAGAAGATTTTTGAGATGCCATACAATACCAGGAAAAATAGCTACTGTCAATAAACCTTCACTTTTGTTCCTAATAGTGACAGAAGTGTGCAATAATAATTTGACAACAAGTGGCCAACCTCTCCTACCATAGGCTCGGCTGCTCCCCATTGTTACTGCCACATCAACAGGCAGGCAGTTTCTGGTGGTGTCCCAGGCAGTTTTTTTTCTAGCCTGGGCCTCTGAAAACCAGGATATTTTTCAAGAACTGAATATGTGGGTTCAACCACATCCCACTCAAGAAACCTCTCATGATAGATGCTGGTTTATCTGTACATTCCCAGTCACATTCAGTCACATTGAGGTGTTTAGCATTGAACAACCAGTATCCCAGCACACATTGTGGGGAGGCTCAGGGACTGCAGGAGTGGCAGAAGGAAGCCATGGCCAGGCTGGAGCCTGCAGCGTCTCCTGAGTCTGAGGCTGAGCAACTGTGTTGAGGGGCAGGGAGCAAACAGGGCTTGCTGCAGGCAGAGGCACTTTCCTGGAGACAGGGAGGCTCTTGAGTTTGTTGCCGCTTGCAAGATCAGAGGGAAGAATATGGTGGGAAAGAGGAGACTTGTAAAAAAAATATTATTAATTCTACTTTAGCTGCTTCAGTTATTCTCAAATTAACTATAAACATATGCTACTAATTTTATTTAAACAAAATTAGGCTTTCTGAGTTAAAAGGCCTTTTGATATTTTGGGAGATTTGGAGGAACAAGAAGCTGTAGAAAGACATACTTCAGAATTCTGCCTGATTCATGGTCCTGTCACAATCACAGATAAATTGAACTGATGAGCTGGGAAATACTGTTGCTTCCAAGAAAAAAGTGTATAATTAAAAGTACCATCATCAATTAACTTTGCTACCTTCTCTATACTCTGAACAGAATTTAGTGTCAGAGAAAACCAAAGCAGTGCAAGAACTCCTTACAGGCAGGTTGTAAAACGCTGACCTCATTGAAATCATTAACTTGAGGTTTAGGATTTTTTTAAAGGTTATTTTGGTCCAATTTTCCAAATTACTCTAATAAATAATTTAGAGAGGAGAAGCTTTTCCTTAAAACACTTTAGAAAGTTTCACACTTCACTATTCTTGAAGGCCAAATTACTTCCATCCTCTTTCACTAATTCCTATGTGACATCTGCTCATCTCCTTCTGTTTCAGGAAGTCATTTCAACTTTCTCTCTGTCCTTTTCCTCATTAGGGATTCAGGGCATCCCTTCAACCCCTTCTAGGGACTCTCCGTCAAGGCTCCCTTTCCCTACTAACACCCTCAAGAGCCTTATCCTTCCTTTTCTTCACTGTCCTTTTTTTTTCCTCATCTACTTTGCTAAGAACTTTCTATGTAAAGGTTTGGCTGTAGTAAAAAGATGACAGCAGCAGGAATTCCAAGTGTCATCCTCTCTTTTCTTAATTTTGAATTTTTATCTCTTTTATATTTTTACCTAAATACACACTGAAGCTTTAAAATTCACTTTGATTCTGAAATTGTCTCAGTGAGGTGGTCAGGAAAAAGAATTAAAAAAAGAAAGTAATTTTAATCATATTGCCAGAGATCCCTCAACAATATATTTTGTTGGCTTGAACACGTATGAGCATTTACCAGAGGAAATCAAAATACTATTTTTCATCCTCTACTGAATTTAAAAGATATTAAATTTCTTTCTTCAAAAATTTTCTATAAAAATCTGTTGGTTTTTTTTCTTGCTTCTGTTTCTTCTGGGGGAAAAGAAACAAATTTAAGCAGCGCTCAAAGGCGTGAGGTATTACAAAAATGGCATAGATTTCCTCTTCACAGAATCATAGAATGGTTTGGTTTGAAATGAACATTAGAGATCATCTAGTTCCAAGCCCCCTGCATGGGCAGGGACACCTCCCACTAGACCAGGTTGCACAAAGCCCCATCCAACATGGCCTGGAACACCTCCAGGGAACATCCATGTCTTCCCTGGGCAACCTTCACCAGTGTTTCACCAGTGTCTCTTGCCAGTTCACTATTCATAATTCCTTGCCTACAAAGTATCCTTCTAAATGTGTCCAATGTAACTCTTGAGAAACACCAGAGCAAATTAATTTCAAAGGTTTGAGGGCATAAAGTATTTCTTTACACTGTCTTTAGACCAACCTGATTCTGAACATCTATGGAGCTTCCAATTGTCTAACACAAGTTAATACATTTTAGGACAACTGTTACCAAGGGAAATGAATCTCTGCAGCCTGTACCTCCAGATCCTACTGTACCTCCTGTTGCAGGGATTGCAGACGTTCATTCAGGATCCTTTCTAATGTTCTTGTGCTCCTGCTTCACTGTGGAAACTCTTCACAATTTCATGAGAGTGCTTTTGACACCACTGATACTGCAGCCTGGAGTCCTACAAGGCAGCTGCCACAGATCATGTGTAATTAAGGAGAGATAATGCATGGAAATGACTTAATTCTGTGGGCACCGCTTATATGAGGACCAGCAACTTATAAAATATATATGACTGAAATAAATTGCTGTTACGTGATAAGTATGAACTATCCAAACAGAAATGTTGCTTTTGGATATGTGATATGATTTTTTACACATGGAAATATATTTAAATGACTGTCTGAAATGTGAGAAGTTTTATTATCTGCTTTTCCTTTATAGTACATTTTCACAGTTCTAATTTTTCTTGGTGTTAATTTTAACTTGCCTTGGTTTACATACACTTTAACTTTCTCTTTAAGAAGCAGTTTGAACATTTTAACAAACTTCTTTGTTAATTTATAATGGCATTGCATAATTGAGTAAATTATGAAGAATTTATTCACTTTCCTGGCAGAATTTCATCCAATCAATGTAATTAGCATCTAATATTTTGCAAGTGAAGCTGACCTCCTTTAACCTGGCCATTTGCTGATCATGCAGTACTGTTACTTTCAACTTTGCCTAATTTCTAATTTCTACATGTTGTCTTGTTATCCTGTGTTCCTTTTCTCTACAGAGCTCTGAAATTATTTGATCAGGCTGCTGCTCAGTGACCCATGATTTAAATAGTTTCTTTCAAAATAAATTATTTTTTTAACTGAAAAAAAGGCTCAGCCTTCTACCAATAGCTGGTTCTTCCTCTGATGCTGAATTGATGCTCTCATTTTCTTTCACTTTGCAGTGGACTGATTTGATCCAGAAGTTAATTGCATTGACATTAACCTGTTTTAACAAGCCTAAAGTATCAATAAATCATTTCTTTAGTGGCTGCACTTTTTCTGCTGCTTTATTGATATAGTGCACCTGAGATGAAAAACAGGCTGAAAGAAATGTTTCTTCCTAACATAGCTTGCATTCCCAATAAAATATTTTGAAGAAAAGAAGGTAATAATACTATACAGGAAAACAAAAATACTTTAACCAAGTTACTTTGGCTTTGCTCTTCTTACCCCTTTTAAAAAATTCAGTTTTAGTAAGACATTGTGCTTAGGGGATCCAGTTTTAATTTATTACATAGTCTGACTGAAAACAACTCCAGCTACAGATGCATAGTAAAACCTCTTTAAATAGCCTAAAAATTCCTCTGAAGATAATGTTTCTTTCTTTTTTTTTTTTTTTTTTTTTTTTAACTTTTTTGCCTATCTCCTCCTCTCAGCCCCAGATTTGGGTCTTTATAGGTACCTTATGGACACACAGCAAGTTCTCTCACACAGACTCAACTTATTTTACTGGCAGCTCTATCTGTGCTACAAGTGCTATCTAGGTACTCTGTATTGAGTGACACTATTGAGAATAAATTATCTACTGCAATGCAATCTCCATTTGAACCCAAACTTCTTTGCAGTATGTCAGCATTGCTTTCCATCAGTAAATCAGCAGTACCTGTAAATAAAATTTACTGTGGAATTTTAATTACTTCTTTGTCACAAAAATCATGGCAGAGTGAGACAATAAGCTGATGTAAGAAAGTTTTTTTGATGTCAAGCAAAGTTTTTACACTTGTTCATAATCTGTAAATTTTCTCACTCGTAATTCTTGAAATAAAATAAGTATAGGTGAGAAGAAAACAAACCTAACCAAAACTAAATTATCTACATGTTACATATTATGCATGCATGTGTATGTGGCATTAATTATTTGGCGAGAAAAACCAGCTTTAGCAGACATGGAGGTGTCTGCATATCTGAAGGAAACTAAACTTTTGAGGAGTTAAAAAAAAAAAGGAAAAAAAAAAGAAAAGAGAGATGCAAATGGGAAGTCAAATTATTTCACTTATGAAAATATAAGCTATACCCTGAACTTAGATTTTCAAAGAGACAAAGCAATGAATTTCCACTTATTTCTGTTTCCATTGTAAAAATGAATGCTATTTTGTATGTAGTACAAGGAGAAAAGAAAATAAGTTTTGTGTCTCTAGCCCAAAACAGCATATGACAAAATCAAACTGTCTATTTTGTGAATACACGACCACATGAGTTTGTGAATGTGTATTTCCAGGTAAAAGAAAAGAAAAACAGTAGAGGCACAGATTAGTGAACATACAACTTGTCCACTGGGTAAACATGTTGAATTTTCAAATACAAATCAAAACCTGTTCATTTCCCTGCTCCTTATTTGGCTTGTGACTGAATCATTCTTTCAAGATGGTTTGCTACTGAGAAAAAAACTGTAAAGACGTGGCAACCAGAGATCATCTCTTACCTTAGACAAGAGTGGAGAAAGATAATTTGCACCTCAGATTCTAACAATCCATATGGTTACTGGCTTTTAATATGTAATGAATAGTTCAAGTCTGGCAGCAGGAATGGGGAATTATATAAACTCTAACAAAGTACAATTTTTCCAACATGGAAGCAGAAGCATGTAATACCTTTACTCAAAGGTCATTTTTGATGCAACTAGCATAGTGATTCAAAAAGATCACCATAAACTGCTTGAATTTAGGATATGATAACATTTAAAGGAAATATTAATCCATTTTATAAGCACAACAGACAAAAAGTTCAAATTATAAGAATCACTTGTCAAAACTAATAAAGCAGGGGCTTATATAATATTAGTTTTTGTACTACATTTAACATTTACAATTTTACATGGTGACTTAACAAAGCAGTAACATTATTTGTGCTGTGTACTACTTGTGCAAAGGGAAACCATAAACATTCAGTCATTTAATACCAGGCTAAGAGAAATAGCATGAGTAAGGACAAAACATTCAGCAAGTATCAAGCATAGGCTTCTCCATTGGCTTCACTGGGAAGAGATTTGTTAGTATAGGATCACTATATACTCAAGGAGAAGTGTTAGAAGCAATTTTTTGGTAAACATTTCAGGGTCATGAAAATGTGATGACAGTGTTATTTTCAGACAAGGTCCTACCATCACACACAGCCAAGTTTCCAAGATTATTTTACCCTTGTGAGGAAACAGCACATCAGCATTGCATTTAATAGTTAGACAGAGATTGTTCCCAAGGGATGAAAAGGCTGCTGCTCAGATGTGCAGATGGATGGAAATAAACAGAAGTGAGGGTGTAAAAAACAGTCTGCACCACCGTTTGGATTAGCTCAGAGTATAAGGCTTTATTCAGATTAAAGTGGTATTTTAAAATCCTTTTACTGCTCTGCAGTTTTACTGCTACCATGAAGTTTAAATTATGTTTTCATTCAAGATTGTCCAATTACTATATTCATAACTGGTGATAGGCCTGGCCTCCAGGAGGTTTCTAAGTCTAGCCAGAAATACCAGGTAAGCATCACTACAGTGCCAATCATGGAGATCTGCAGCTTGGTGAAAGAGCAGGGTGTTTTCTTACCTTTTTTACCAAGCCTTCAAGTCATGAGATGCTCTGCCCAAGGTTACCTACTTCAAAAGTGAACCAAAGAGCTACTAGTTCTGCAAGAATTTCATGAACATATGCTTGTGAATTTTGTAAGGTAACAACAAATTGGCATCGATAGAGTTTAGCATTTAAAAGAATAGTAATGGCAGAGATGGCCCTTACAGGTATTCACATTTCAAGAGATGGACTGGATCATCGTGTGTAAAGATTTTTAAAATAGGAGTAGCATAACCAGCATACCATATAGGTGTAAACCCAGACTATATGTTGAACACCAGCACCTCATCATGGATTACTCTTCTATGGGAATTTTGAGTTCCAATACTTCAGATATGTAGGACAAACAGGCAATAAGGCTATGTTGCCAACAGATAGGAGAATTTCCCCAAAAGCTCCTGCAATCAGAAGGATTTTCTACCCCAGAATTACAGATTTTAGATATGACAATATCATCTCTCTGACCTAAAAAGAAAATAAATAGCTCTCTTTTACTCATACAAGCAAAGCAAAGCAAGAATTGAGGCAGTGCACTGCCTTCCTTTACACCAAAAAGCCAAATTTTAAATGTGCTAGATATTTAAAACATTTGCACACATAAGTTGTCTGACTGACTCCTGACCAAGAGCAGTGGGGTTTAGCACAGTCATAGGAACCCTCATCTTGACGTTTACCTGTTGTGAGTAAGGAGGATAAAGAAAAAGAACTCAACAAAACTGTAATCTAATTTGACTGCTGCAGCATTTAGTTAGAAGTTACTTTACTGGTAAAGTGCTCTTGCATATGAATAACATCTGAAATTATTTTTGTAGAATATAAGCAAGTATTTGGCTTTGCAATAATATTATTTGGACCATCTTTAATGTTTTATGATGGAATTCATCTGACAGAATGCTGGATATCTGCAGTACAGACACATTATCTGCATCAGTTGCTCCAAGATTTTTGGGCGATATGAACTCTCATTCTATTGATGATGCAAGGGATGTATATAGGCAGCTTCAATGTAGATTACTACATTTTGTTAGAGGTTTATTCATAGACTGTGATAAGCTAATTGACAATAACTGCAATAAAGCCTTCTTTTTAAAATGACATTCACTTCTCAGAAACACTTTGCAGATAGCAAAAAAAATCACATTATCAGTTCTGCACCCCCATCTAAAATGAATCATTTTGAAGATAGAAAAGCACACTCATCTTGAGCTAAGAAGTGTACAAAAAGGCAGATGTGATAGAAGAGTATAGCTGATTTAGTCAGACAAAATTTGCCCCACCAAAGCAAACATTTAAATGCCTGATAACCACCATGAGTACCCTCTCTGAGACCTTTCCCTCAGCTACCATATGGATGGTAGATCAATACAACTACGATGTAATTGTGTGCTTTAAAACTAGCACTTCTAATTTATTTTTTCACTCAGCAGCTTATCATTAGCATTTTCTCTCTCAAGACATGTGAAAGTTAAGGTATGTTAGTGTATTATGTGAGTATCCAGGAAATATGTCTTTTACATGTACAAAAAATAATCAGAAATCCAGTACATCATCATAACAAGAAATTAGTGAGACCAATTTTGTTAGTGACCTTCAGCACCACTGAATATGCCTTTCATAGATATACCTCTAAGTAAGAACATAGATAGAATTTTTAACTAAGCTGGGATTGTAATGAGCTTCAGTTATTCAAAAAGTGTATTCATTCATGCTCTAATCCTAGGTTTAAGTTCCTCTAAATTATTCACATGTTTTTACTTAGGAAAGATAATCCCAAGCAAATGGTTGAATCTCTTGTTTTATTTGAACTTTAAAGAATGTATTTTTATATAAAGATGTACCCTTGCAAGACAAGGGATATTTGCAAGGTCAAATAGCCATTCTTTTGCAGAGATTGACTGGAGACAATTTATCATACATTCACTCACTGGTGTATCTGTCTTTGCAAAAGATTTGGCCCATCCTGCTGTCCCTAACATCTACAACTATGCTGAAACCTCTTTGAAACACAGGAGCTAAATACAGCTGCTTGAGAGAGTCTCCAGATTACCTGAAACATGGTAACTGGGGGGTTTAATTTCTATATCCAATAAGGTGTAAGGGTAGGGTTCATCTCTCCAAATCTAGGCATCTGAAAGCAAGGTGTCTAACTTAAAAATGTAATCTTGGTCTTTCTCTAATAAACAGGGAGAGCTAGACACATCTGGAGAATGATTCACCATACCCTGAGATAACTGTTTAATCTAGATAAGGTTAATCAACTTTAAAAATGCTTCTGTCTCCAATGATTTTGGAGAGAGCAAATAGAGGCATTTTAGATTGTGTGTCTGAATGGCACATGGGAAAAGAAACGGGAAGGAATTCCACTCTGAGGGTCCTCATCCTTGGCTCTGCCTCTCCTTAAATGGACAACTAGTGTCAAAATCTCTTGTTTATCACTACATGAGGTGTTTCTAATTGCAGTGAAAAGTGCATTATTGTAAATGAAGTAATATTCACAACAAAGTCAGCAACATTTCAGTCATACCTTATCTATTTCTATGTACAGGTGTTGCTCTTTACATATTAACCATATCTTTAAAAACTAAATTTATAGGCGAAAGGCAATTCCTTACAAAAATCCAAAAACCAACAAAAAACCCCCCCAAAAAACCAAAAAAACCCCAAAAAATCAACAAAAAACCAAAGCAAACCTAACCAAAGCAAAAAAACCCAAAAACAGCTAAGCACCAAATTTGAATCCCACACCAGAGACACACAAAAAAAAAACAACAAAAAAACCACCAAAAACCAGAACAAAAAACTAGAAAAATAATGGAAAAAAAAATAAAATGAGGAATAAAGTGAGGTCCTTAGCAAAATGCTTTTTAACTACCAATTTTCAGGCTATTTCAAGTTTCATCCTGTGTTTGTGTATATTTGCTTTGTTAGCTACCAAGTGACTACTCACATATACAAATCCTCACTGACAAATTCTGTATTAAGCTCGTAACTACAAAAGCATGTGCTTCAAAGTTAAGTAAGATTAATGTTATCCCTTCAAACATGACAGAAGTGCCATTTTCATCCCTTTCCAAGGGCTCTGCCACTTAGAATGTGCAGCATTTCCTTTGAAACAGTTGTGCTATTAAAGCACCACCGTAAGTATTACTGCCATGGATATTTCAAGTTCACAAATGTTCCACATTCATTTATTCTTCCTATGATAGAAAGAAGCAATGCAGCAGAAATAAGAGTACTTATGGAAGGGTACAAGAATATTAAGTGCAAGCTGAAATTAAATTGTCTATTATGATTCAATATACTTATTCAGTCTGTTTTTTACAGAAGGTATAGGTTAAGAAAGTCAGGAGAATTTGAGAAAAGCAAATATAATCTTTTGCTAAAAAATTGCATTGCACAGAACAATTTATAAAATGGTTAAACTACTTTTGAGCAATTTGGAAAAGTCTGAAAATGGCTAGTAGGCAGAAATGTTAATAATTGAATAAATCCCATTCTTACTGACATGGAAATAGAAACAGTTAAATAATAGTAAAAACTGGCTAGTTCTCTGTCAAAAATCTGTCATTCTCCCTAGGTTTTGTCTGTAAAGATTGTCTCCAGTGCTCTTGTGCTTTCTACATGTGGTCAGTTAGCTCACAATCCTTTCTGATATTACTAGAACAAGCAACAATTACAGATCCAAGCTGCATGGATTCTATAGCATTTTGTATCATTTGAGATCACATGGAAATATTCCCATTGGTATGATGCCTGCAGGTATAGTAGCCACAAATAAATGCAGAGTTAAATGAAAGGTCATCCAATCTCTGCAAAAGTGCAGTGTTGGACAGCTTTCTAACTGGAGTTGTGTGGGGAAAAACAATACTTAGAAGACAGATGGCACTCACTTTAAGAACAAGTGAGTATATATGTGTTACATAGCACTTTATATGATGCAATTACCTGAAATAGATTCCCTGGCATGGCAAATCCACTCCACCCTTTGGTGTACTCAGAGTATGCATCATTTTGTATGCTGCCAAAATGAAAGGTTTACAGTTGCCTGTTTTCCGTATGCTGGCATTTTCCTAGTTACAGAGATTCCTAGGTTAAGAAAGGAGCTATATCCACGTGTATTTGGTATTTAAGGCATTATGTGTATGATTAATGATTTGCTCTTTGGATTTTAGCTTCCTTCCTTTGGCTTAGATTCTCACCAAAGAAATACGAACATTCGGCTAGTGACTTCCTTGGAGGTACACTGATTTTTACATCAGCAGAGATGTAAATCTGTGGTATTGTTGCCTCTCACAAAAGCCTAAAGAGTTTTTTAAAAAGAAACCATTTGGAGCTGAACTGCATTTGCCATTACTCACTGTGCATTCAAGTAAATGTTCCATTATCGTCTGGAAGGGTTGCTATTGGTCACCTATTGCTTGGCAGGCAATGTAATGGGAAATTACTTCTGCCATTGTCTGCCTGTGCTTCTGATGGTTTATTCACATTCAATAGCTCTGATGATCATTTCCCCACATATTTACCTCAGCCACTGTGTTGACTTTCCTTTTTCTTTGGGGTATGCGTGTATCAGTTTCTTGTTAACTCAAGGCTGGAAGATGCAGTGCCACTTTTTGTTTACTCGGCTTTTCCACTTGTACCAGCTGCTATGAGACAGAGAAGAAATTCTGCTTAAAAGTTCTCCAATTATGTTTCATTATTTTGCAGCATTTTCAACAGCTGTATACTTGATTGCATGCACTACAGAGCAGAAGTCTTTTCTCTCTTTTGGCAAGTGTGCAGCTGCAAATCTTGTGGCTTTAGAATGGTAGCCTAGAACACATTAATCATCCTTCTGAAAATTCCTATCAGCAATAAGAATAGCTGGAAAATAGCTGAGAATGAGCTATTCGACACTTACATGATCGATTACATCAGTACTTTGAATATGAGGAGCATATATTGGTAAGGGTTGGAAGGGACCTCTAGAGATCAAAACAAATAGAAACCACCTCATATTATAAATCAATGACTTAGTAACTAGTGATTGCTGAATGTTTATCATTACAACTATTTTAAATTAAATAATTAAAACTATAAATTTTACACAAACCAATCTCAAAGCAGACCTCCTTTTGAAGGAAATAAAAATATATGCTCATAGAAAAGGTTTTCTTCATTTATAGGACATGAAGTGATATTTGAAAAAGATTTATATTTGCTCTGATTGATTTTTTTGCAGTTCATTTCAGTATAGGCACATATCCATGAAAACATTGCAATAGATTTCAGTTCAGGTAAATAAAATTATATATTTCAAGTATTAAAGGAACATTTTAGTCTTAAGAAATGCATGAAACCTCAAAAACTCTGAAAGACAAAGTATTACTCTTTAGTTTTAAAATTTATTCCATCAGCACTGTGGAACCTACACAGTATTTTCCTGTTACCTGAAGAGATGGGTTAAGGCAGTGTTAGAGGTGACCCATGAGTTTTACTTGACTCAGACTTTTTCTTCTCTGTCAGAGCAGGACATAAAAATCCCTGCTTATCAGAGCACTGCAAACATCGTGGGTCAGCTGGCAGCCTGAGCAGATTATCAACATATTGGCTGCATATGCCCCACTATAAACATTGCACAGCTTTTAAATCACATAGAGAAACTGTATATAAAGATTCTTTAGTAATTGCTTATAGTGATGGATGCTGGCATGGAGCCAGAGACCTGGAGCACCTGCTGAAATTCAAGGATTTCTTTACTCACGTATTCTGAGAGGTGAGAATGCTCACTGGGTGGAAGTTTGCATCTGCAACACTGAGTGAGCTGGGAGCATGATTATCCAAAACAGAGTCCTTTAATGACACCATCTCATGCACCTTACTTTCTATGCCTGGTCATTGTTCAAAGCAGCTCCCTCTGTTGAATTCTGTATATTTACCTCCAACAGTATATATCTTAGCTATAGCTAAGCTCTTAGCTATCCTCTGCATGTATCTTTATGTAGTATCCATGGCCGGAAGAAAGAGCAAAGAACCTTATGGCCACGAGTTCTGTGTTCTGTGACTTGCCTGGTTGTTGTAAGCTGTGGCAGCCCTAAGGATACAGCAGCTGCATTATTGGTTTAGTGTAGAGAAACAAGATAAACCAGGTGCCTTGAGTTGCCAAAGAGTGGGTGTGAGTCCACCTGTGCCTGGTTAGGGCAGGCCCCCTATTACCAGGGGGCCAATAAAGGTGGGACACACACCCACAGAAAGCAGTCCAGCTCAGGTCACTCTTGTGCAAGGCAATGGAGAAGCCAGCAGCTCATTGAGCCTCAGGAGCAAGAAAGACTCTTCCTGCTACAGTTTAGTGGTTAACAGAGAAGATACTACAGGGATTTTAGCTGATTTTGTAACATTCATTGTATCTAGTATCACAAGGAAAAATGTCTAAGCAAAAGCTCCCCCCCAAAAAAAAGTTTTAATTTGTTGCAGTGTCTCCATGCAGGTAAGTCTCAGACTCCTACCTTAAATCAGGGGACACTCACTGAAAAGAAAGATGGAAAAAAATTGTGACAAATTATGCTATGAAGAAAGCTTAATCAGTAAAATCTGAGATCAGGAGAACAGCATAAAAATGCACAGTCTGAAGACCTGATGAAATTATTAACAATTCTCTGTGGGGAATACGAGAGTTCAGAATGGTGATGGACAAATTGTGAATAAGATTGCAGTACTCCAAGAATACATCTTACAAAGCCTGTCAACTTGTGGATGTTAAAGAACCAAAATTTAACCAAAATAGTCCAAAAACTAGCTGAATCAAAAAAATGTAAAAATAGGGAGAAAATTAAGGGGCCCTTGTGAAACCCCTCTTGAGACAAAAAAGCATACAAATTTTAAAAATAAAGAATGTTTATGTTTGAGAGGATACAGAAAGAGAAGGAAAAGGACAAGATTTGTAGGAATAACTAGAAAGAAAGGATGGTAAGCCTCAATTAACTACCTTTGGCTGGGTGTCATAGCTCTTTACTGTCTTCCTACTTCGCAAAAGGAATTGGACCTAAAATTACTTTGCTGACAACTGCTTCTCTTGTATTCCAAAAACCAAAATATCACTTAAGAATGAAAATGCTAGTTGGTCTAGTGACAGTAGAACCACAGAAAAATGAAATTTATATATTCAGTAATTTACAGATGCCAAGAAAAACACAAAACATAAGATAACAGAGTGGGGAAAAACAAAAGCAAAAAAAAAAAAACAAAACCAAAACAAACAAACAAGCAAAAAAAAAACCCAAAAAACAAAGAAAAACCTGCTCCAAGGAAAGCATAATAACATCTTTGTATTAAGACAAATAGTTTGTACACATTTATTATCCCCAAACCACTTTATCAGTGATTAATGATCACTTTTGTAAAGAGGGAGTTATGAAGACCAATACATATAGGCAAGCAGTAGAAATGTGTTTTTATAGAGGGAAACTAAGTCAATAACTTTGTCTGCCCCCCAACAACTCCCTTTTGAATCCACTTCCCATCATGAGAGCCATACATTCCCTGGCATCTCAGCCTGCCTCTGGGACTGCATCCTTCCCTTGCTCACACACAGGTTTACTAATTTCCAACTTGGTGTTCAACATCTTCCTATCCTCCCATTATTGTACAAAGATGTCTTAATATTACTGAGTACCAAATGTCCTTGACAATGCAAGCTCTCTCCAGCTTATTGCCCTTTCTTCTCATTGCTTACTAAATGTGCTGTTCACTACAGGCCAGGTTTCCTTTTGTTCTAGTCTGTCTTAAGCACTTTCCAAACTATCTTCTGGACTCAATCCTGGCCAAGGTCTGTGCCTGTATCTTGTTAAACTTGGGATTGCTTGTTGGGATGTGGCCTGGTCTTGACAAACTTGAAAGTCAAATCATTATTATTCAAATATTACAGCACACAGTGAATAAAGTCGATGGCCAAAATAAAATGGTGCAGAAAAGTAAACTGGCTCTTTTCATTAGTAAAATACAACATAAGTAATTTTATTCTGTGAATAGCTACCTAGCAAAGAAACTGGACTACCTACTGTGACCCAGCTGATGCTCCTAAGAATCCTTCATAGGGAGAGAAACATTAAACACCAGTTACTCAAAAATAATTTTCATGGGAGTGCAAAGCATTCTGACTACTAAACAATAATCACTCAAACTTGTTAAAAACATGTAGGTTTTGCATCAAATCTCTTCGAACTCAGCAGATAAGAGACAATCATCTTTGAGAATAAAAGTAATCTCCAGCCAAACTGTTACATTCTGTAGTATGTAATAGCATGTAAAAGGAATAATGCATCATATATAATAAACTTCATATACACACTAATACATTTTAATCATGTGGGGATTGACTTAATGTAATGTACTAGTAGAGTATTGCTAGCACGAAGAAAAACATAAATCTTGTGACTTCCCAGTGACACTGAGTTTTCATCAAAGATATTATTTTTGCAAGTTAATTTTCTGGAGAAATAAACCATATCATGATGTTTAATTCCCTTGTGTTTAATTCCCATATGAATGTATTCATATACTTGTTAGCTGGTCCAGTTGCAAATTTAAACATACTCTTTTAATTTTGTGGCACATATAATTTTGGAGGCAGTTATAGCATAGTATTACAATGCAGTAATTACATTCCAAAGGGAACCTTTAGCTGTTGGTAACAGTGTTAATCAATAATAAAATGTGAGGATGAGTAACAAAATAAACCAAATTAGCTTCATAGCTAGTTACTAATATCGATGACTCAATTACAGGTGAAAAGTGAAAGCATTTTGAAAATGTTTTTGAATATGCTTTCAGCACTTAATTTTTAACATGTTATGCATATAAAAAATCCCTTTAGAGAAGAATGTATGAATGAGTTGTTGTAGCTGGAAGAGAATTTTGATTATCATGCTTCATTTTTTTCTACTCTAAAGAACTTAAACACACTCGAGGATCAGCATATGCAAGGCTTGCAGTAAGGATGAGTTTCATCAGAAGCAACTAATAATTTGAAAAATCAGACTCCACTTTTTGACCCAAGCTACATTTCATGTTCTGACAGTGATAATATAAAGTTATGAAAGCACAGTTCCAAGTAGTTATACTATCACAACCTGTGATGGTCAAAAAGCGCAGTGTATCAAAGTCTTCTGATATCACTTTACTCCTTTTACATCTTTCATAGTGCAGACATTTTTGAACAAGCGACTTAGTCACTAAAAAAATATGCAGCAGTGTGAGACAACTGCCAAGACTTCATTGTCATAAATATCATTCTTCAAAGAGTTTTGTAACACATTTTCACTCAGGAAAAAAAAAAAAAAAAAAAAAAAAGTCAGAACATACTGATAAAAAAGCAAAACAAAAAATCCCCATAGACACAAGCCCAGATCTTATTAACTAATATTTGCACAGTATAGTAAGAGGCATTCTGGTTTATGTTTCTGAAGATGCCTTAATGGAATACACTGGTGAAGAAGAAATACATGAAAACAAACTTGCATTGTATTAAATTTCAGGGAAAAGAGGGTACCTTGTTCATCTAAAAACACAGTGCTTGAATAAAGCTTTTTCTGAGATTAAAATTCTTCAAATTTTAGAATGGGAAACTGCATATGTGAGATATCATAGCAAAAATATGAGGTATCTAAAATCAATTGCTGTCATGTTCCTGTGGGTTACCTACTTAGCAAGATCAGACAGCTAATTCAGATGTCAGGGCATATGCCTCAGCATCTGATGTGACCCATGTACTACATTGGAATATAGGAAAAGATAATTTTATAAATGAAAAAGGATTCATGCTGGAGGTACAGAAATAATATGTTTTCTTACTTTCAAAGCAAAGGAAATAGTAAATAATCTAGAAGCTCACCATTTAAACTCATTTAAACATGTCTTGCCCTGAACATTTCAACATGTCTTGCCCTGAATATTTCCCCTTATGCTCAGGAGTACAGTCTCCTAACCTCCTAACCTTGGTAACATGATATTGCAATTTTTTTTTTGAGGAGACAATCTCTCATAATAACCTTAGACAGGCGGCCAACAGGTCAGGGTCTCACCATCCCTCATCCAGGGAGCAAGGCAGAGTCATGGTGGCATCATCCCCCACATCCCCAGGGAAAGGGAGTCACTGGCAGACAAACCTCTCAGAGGGGAAGATGGACTCAGGGTCCTTATACAAACATCTAAGAGAAGGTTTTGGTCCTTTCAGGACAGCAGCATCTGGTCAGCACTGCTGGTAGAGAAGAACAAGATGAAGCTGCTCTGCTCCAGATGGAGTGGGGGCCAGTGCAGAGGTCAGATTCCTCTGCAGCAGTACATCTGCTGCTGCTGTACATCTGCATGACTCACATGTGACTCTTCAAGAGGATTTGCTTTATGTCTCTGGGCTTTTTCCCAGTCCTTGCAATGGCTTTTGTGTTTTTTATAATTACAGAATTGATACATAGAAATTTCTGTGGGGGTAGGTCATTTATATGGAGTTTCATTAAGGATATACACAACCCTGTTTATAAGTTAGAAGACTTAATACAGTTGTTCTTCACCACTAATGGCTTCTTAATACCTTGGAGTCTTCAGGGATTAAGAGAAAATTTGCTGTCCCATGGAACAGAGGCAGCAGTAGAATTTGAGTTACCACAAATATATGCAGAAGTTTTAAGTAGATTGGATGATGCTAAATTATGGATATATTTGTTATGAGCATTGAATACTTAGTACCGGTTAGCACCTTCAGTAAAACAAGCCAAATAACAGAAAAGATTAATAATTTGCACAGATTAATACTCTACATGTAAAACTTCTACCTGATAATCCTATGCACTGAAGACAGGACACATTCCAGATATATTATGTGCTTCATTTATGAGGAAAATAAGAAAATGACAGAGAAGAAACATCAAGATGCTTTTAAAACGTCAAGACCTATGCAATGCATATAGAACTATCACATGGCAAAGGAGTGCTTACAGCAGTAACCCCCTAGTGAGAGATTGGACCCTTACTCTTCAGAGTTGGACTACATCATACGGCCCTGTAAATGTGAAAATCTAGAAATGCTGACATCTTATGCAAGGTAAATTTGAGGGTTTTTTTGTCTTACCACTAATTAATGGCTAAACTGAGTCCAACTGATGTAGGAAAATTACTTTTTACTTTCCATTGCACAACTGAATTTAGGAGACAACAAGAAGGGTCTGCACATGGCCTAGGGCCTGCATGAGAGAGAGATAAGGACTGGGGAGCAAAGTGGTTTGGGGTCTGCTCCAGTTGTTCAGTCTGATGTCTCCACCACTCTTACTAAGTGAAACAGACCTATAAAATGAGGGGTTGCATGGGTGGGCTTTGGGAGTCTCATCAACATCAACCCTCTCCCATGGGCTGGCTCAGAGCTTGGATCCAGGACTGGTGATTTTCTGTGATCTATCTATCTTAACTTTTCTTCTCCTACTCTCTTGTTTTCTCTTTCTCATTTCCTTTCCTAAGATCACTATGTAACCACAATTTTCCCAGGCAGGGCCATTTTTATCATCTTTGTATTGTGGCTTTGGTGATCTAAATAATCAGTTTGTGTTATTGCACAGCCTGAATATATATAATGTATCAGCTTTTGTGCTTTTATTCATTTTATAGTTCTAATTAAATCATGTTAAGATGCAGACCTTGAGTGTCGTTTCACCTTAATGTGATCCAGGGATATGAGGAGGGTCAAACTGGGACATCATCCTTTGGTTACTCATAAAGCTTAACCTTTCCCTCAGAGGGAATCTCAGGATTGGGAAGTAGAATCTCTTTTACCTTTCATCTGCATCTGGTCATGCAATGTAACACATAAATTATTGCAACATTACTTACCAATCCCTATATTTTAATTGGAAAATTATTAGCAGTTGAAAAATATTTTAATTTGGATATAATTTGATTGTGCTTTTGAAATGTTTGGGGGGGGGGGGGGGGGTTGTTGAACATAGTTTAGCTGCCACTGTAAGACTCTAAGGAACTATAATTTGTGGCTTTTAGAAAGTTCACATGCAAAAAGTGCATTTGGTTCTGCTTGGAATGTAATTGTCAAATTTGGTCCTGGATGACATTTTCACATATTTGCTCCAGGTTAAATGTACCATTGCCACATTAAAATTGGAACACATTTCAAAGCAAAATACTCTTTCTGTCTATGAAAATCATCCTCTGTGTTTGAAGAAGACACCAAGCCACCTGGAAAACTTTAAAAAAAAAAAAAATTATAGATACACTCTGTGTGCGGTGCAAATTTCTGCAATTTTGCAATACCAGTTGTAATGCTGCTTTCTACATAACTGCTGCAACACTCTATGGTCATAAATTTAACATTTTTGAGATGGCTGTACTGGTAGTCTCTTGTCTTAATCTGGGACATTTGAATCTTCTTTTTGAGCATAAAATCAAAAGAATAAAGCCAGCCATTCACAAGGAAAAAAGAATACTAAGAGAAGATAAAAGCAATTCCATAAGATGTTCCTCAATTACGATTTCCCTTGTAGGGTGAGGTCCTGATACTTACATAAAGAAGAAATGCAGGACATGATTCAAGGCTCACTCAAGTATTAAACAGGATTATGTTTTGTGTGATGAACAACAGACTTGTTCACTTGTTTGCTGGAAATAGTATAAACCTAGTTCCTTTTGTAAAAGGAAGATACATTTATATGAATGTAAAATTTTGAGAACTGAATTTACTGTTTGATAAACCCTGTAATCTCAAGGAATAAACAACCTAAAGCAAAATTCATTCATGGCTTGGCTTCACAAATGAAGATTTCAGAAGGGTTCTCTCTCCCCATGCTTGCTGCAAGCCCACTGATGGCTGATGAGGCCAATGTGGGACAGGCAGTGTGGTTGCAAAAGGCACAGCAGAAAGTGTCCTGTGAGGGGACAGCCAAGGCATGGTGCTTTCTGCACTGTCTTTTCTCCTCAAGACTGATTGTTCGTGTGTTTTCAAAGGAAGAAGCAGTGTTATGGATGGTGTCTCCATGTCTCCCAGCTGGAGGCCAGAGTGGATCACTGATGGCAGTCAGTGTGGCCAAAGCTGAGGGACTGTTTCAGGGAGTCCTTGTATCTCCTCTTTGGGGCTCCTCTGTTGTGGCAACTGGTGGCAAGTTCACCATAGAGCACAATCTTGGGGAGGTGGTGATTCTCCATCCTCAGTAGCATGGCCTCAATACTGGTGATCCATGACTGTTCAAGGACAGCAACACTGGTCACTTAGCCCATTGGATGTTTAGGATTGTAAGGAGGCAGCACTAATGGAAGTATTCAAGGTGGTGGTGGTAGATGACCCATGATTCAGACCCATCAGAAATTATAAAGCAAATTATTAGAGGACATTTATAACTTTATGTGAATTTACATTATCAGTAAAATCAGAAGTACTGCACAGTTTATGTACAACATAGAAAAGAAAATGTTATTTATTTTGTCCTCCTGACCACAAAATACATCTGACTTTGAAATAATCTCCCAAAGAAGTTGTTAAAATTTCATGCATTCAGGTAAAAAAACCAAATACATTGAGGGCACAGTCAAAAGATAATATGAATCATCTGCTACATCTATTCTGTCTTAACTACCCAAAGAAAGACCCAAAACAGGCAGAGGATTGATATGGATAATGCAAGATGCAATGCAGACAAATACTCAGTGTTATATCCAGTGAAAGATACTGAGCTTGACAAGACTTTTAGGAATATGCCCCCCCCAAAAAAAAAGTTCAACATACTGTCAAGTGCTTGGAAGGGTTGTAGAGTGGGAAAAAATAAGAGAGAAAATTGATTTGCTAAGGAAGGTGATTTTTATGACTTAGCACCTGCAGTTGTTCTGTCAAAGAGTTAAGACAGCTCATTGTTTTCCTATTTTAAACAGGGGAGTGTGTAGGGGATGGAAATAAGGTAGTGCTATGGTCCACTCTAATAAAATTTCTTAAATAAGCAGGGCAATAACTCAAGAACTGGGGTAGAAAATCTCATTTTTTCTGGCCATTGTGCTTCCTACTAGAGAGGGAGATGTGTTAGGTCCTTCAGAATATGATTCATCTCCTCCTGAAATGGTGCAGTCTGAGCCCCAGGGTTGGAGATTGAAGTCAGGCAGCTCAGGACTTACACCAGAGCAGTTCAAGGCATCTGCAGAAGGAAAAAAGTTTTGTGAGTAGGATATATCAAACTTTAAAAGTATTGTAGACAATAAGTGTTTTAGTTCTGAAGATCTCCAAAACTCTGAAGTACATCCTGTTTCTTTCCCACACATATTCCAACAACATAAAGGTGACAAATAGCAGTAGTTTCAGCCCATGCAGTGCTCTCTTCAATTTCTGACATGGTTACAAAACCTTGTTCATGGTTATCTCCTTTAGCCATAATGATTAAAATCGTGCCATTGGAGAGTGAAAAGGTGGAAATGGAAAGATGGAAATGGCAAATTCTCTGGGATGTGGGAAATTCCCTGGAATGGGAAACTTGTTAGTGAACCTCTTAGAAATCATTTTATGGTAAGATTTTGAAGGATTAAATGTTTCAGAGCATACTGGGTTCAATCCTATAGACGGTAAACTGGCTGGGCAACTGGGCAACAGATGAAGACTGACTGACTGCTCTGGTTTTGCAGGCTGGGTCAGGTTAAACCACTTCAGAAAAAGTGATGGGAGAGGAAATTGTGCTCTCACAGCAAACACCAATGTATGCCCAGCCTGAAGATGTGTCTGCAGGGACAGATGAAGCATGTAGGGATGGAGCTGGCTGCCTGCAGCTCAAGCAGGGAGGGGAAAATTCCTGCAAGCAGCAGAGAGTCCATCTCTGCAGGGAGCACATCCTCAGCACAGCTGGAAAGGTTTCTCCCAGAGAACCATAAATATGTTTGGAAGCCCTTAATTGCTGGATTGTCAATACTGGAGGAAGCAGACTTTCCTGTTAAAAAAAAAAGAGGTTAGAGAGACAGCTTTTTTCCTGAATTCATTTTATCTCATTCAGATGATCTGATTTTCTAATAATTTAAAGCATTTTTCTTCTCTAGCTCAGATATTCCTGTGTAAGTAAAGACTAGTTTGCAAGACTGGAAGTCATTACATCTTCTTTTGATAAGATAGTAAGATTCATCTGCCCTAACTAAATGGTGTTCAGGCAAATTAGTCTTTTTCACTCACTGGAAACAAGCAAGCACTTCCATCTCATTATAAATCTCAAGGATGTATAAAATTAATTGTCCTACAGAGCAAGTCTCAGAAGATGAGTATACACTTGGTTGCTAACTCCTAGTGTCTAAAATTGGGTACTATGACTCCTTCCATTTCATACTTCTATTCTAAAGTAATATTCAATATATGCATATGTTATAGCTATGTTTTTTGAGGACTCTGCGTGGTTATGTCCCTCAGAAAAAAATTTTGGACTAGTGACATCTTTTAAAGGAGAACCAAGAGTATTGCCTATTTAGTTGCACTCAGTTTTTGAGGATGATTTTTTAATTTGTCATACAAGCTGCCATCTTTTAATAGTAATAATTAATAACACTGGATTTTGTGAAAATTTAATATCCTAGAAACCAAACAAGTTCATTCAGCAAGGCTATAACTGCAAGACTCAAATGCAATAGACTTTGGATTCAAATTAATTTAAGTTAAAATATTCTAATGTTACAAGCAAGAATTTCTTGTATTAACTAATGGCAAGGACAAGGCTTATTCAGCCTAAATGAAGTAAATCAAAATTGTTATCAAGCAATCTGATTCATTCTTTGAAAGAACAGTAAGATTTAAAAAGCTCCATCATAATTGTAGGAGTTCTAACAAAACTTCTCTGATCAGTCAGACATGCAAATATGCAATAATGTTTGTATTTAAAGCAAAGCTAATTTTTTTGCCTTATTAAATTTACATGATCTGAAATAAAGTACACGTACAACAACGACTGCATTTACTGTGTGCATAAATCCCTGGCAAAATCTGACAACCATAAAAATCTATGAGCTGCAGCCATTTATTTCTTAAATTATTTCTCCTACCAAAGGCACACATGAGGCACTTTGCCAGAGCTATCAGTAAAATGTCACTGTTCCTCTGCAATCAGGTATGTGAATTCAACCACAAGGATAAGGAGAGAAAATCCACGAGATGAGCAATGATAGGATTTTAGCTTGCCACCAAGCTGTGTGGTGTGATTAACACACTAGAGTAAAGGAAGCCCATCCAAAGGACCCTGACAGGCTTGAAAGATGTGCCCATGCCAACCTCACAAAGTGTAATCAGGCCAAGTGCAAGGCCCTTGCCTTAGGTTAGGTATTAGGAAGAAATTCTTCATTATGATGGTGGTGAGACACTGGAACAGATTGCCCAGAGAAACCATGGAAATGTTCAACAATGGGTTGAACAGGACCTAAAGAAACCTGGTCTAGTGGGACAAAATATAGAACAGCTGTTCTAGCATCTAAGGTATTAGCAAGTGTAAAAGGGGAAACAACAAGAACAAAAACTAGGGTTTTGGTAGTGATGCCAGTAAAGCAAATAGGTACTTTACAATTTGCTATCTTCAAGACATCCACATGGCTATGGTCATTTTCATTCCTTTCTTCTCCAAAGTACCAATAAACTTGTAAATAAATCTGAGATTCACTAAAAATCCATGTTTACAGCAAGTTTGAATGAAATGGGATAGAATGTGTAAATGAACTTCCACAAAAATGCAGGAAGAAACATCAGTGTGTGAATGAATTGTCATCTTACTTTTCAAATGCACTCATGCACAAGCCAGGAATATAGAAATTCCTGTTCACTTCCTGATGAAATGCAAGAAATATATTTACATGCATGTGTGCTCTGAGCCTCATTTAAAAGGTAACCCAACACAAATAGAAGGCTTTTGTATAGAAGCAGTTTTTCTTTTTTTTTTTTTTTATTTATCTAAATGAACAGCTCTCCTTCTAGCCTCAGAGCATTTCTTCTGTATTGAAAACATGGCTTCTTTTGAGAAAATAATAACAGAAGATTGTCTAACAAGGAAGAGTAAAAAACTTGTTAGAGTTCAGTATATTTAAATAGATACATTTGATTTATCTGCTCCCTCAGCATTTGTTTTCTTAGGGGGTAAATGTGTCAGCTGGTAAATATCACAGTAGATTACAGAGCTCAACTATGAAAGTTACTTGATATTAATGAAAGAGCCTCTGAAGAGGTAAGAAATAGTTTTAAGAAATAGTTTCCCATGAAGCAGCATCAACAAAGCTGGACTACAAAACAAACATAAAAGCACTAATATGAATTTTAAGAATAAAGGAGAGGTTTTCAGTGCTAGAAAAGTGACTTCAGAGTAGAAAAAAAAAAATTTAATTAATTATCTGAAATCTCAAAACATAAATCCTTATATTGCATATTAAGCCACTGTTCCCATTAGAAAATTATCCCCTGGACTAAGGTAAGAAGAAAGTTCACTGCAGAGGTAGGAAATACAACAGTGGCAAATGCTGCTAGCACATTTGAGAAGAGAAGGGAAAACCTCTCATTCAGTGAAGCCTCAAAAGGATTTGAAGCTGTCATTTTGCCAGATAAGACCAGTGATGTATGCCTCTAAAGTAATGGGAAAAATACAGAAGTAGTCATGGAAGAAGGACTGCTATGAACATCTTGTAAATACAAATATATACAGAGTCATCTCAATTATCCAAATCACTAGCTAGCCAAACTCTCAGTTATTACAAATAAAATATGTTCCCTGAAGGAAGAAGAGCCAATTGAAAACAAGAAGAGGACCTCCCTTAGTTTAAAAGCATGATATTGTGCAGATGCCTCAGAGGTGGGCTTTGGTATTTTTATTTCCCCTGAGTCATGAAGAATTTTGATTTTGCACCGCAAAAAGCAAGACATTTTGTAAAAATACATGCCAGTAATTATAAATACAAGATATGAACTGTTCCTAGGAAGCTCTGTGTACCTGATGTTACCTGAACTTGCAGTTGTAATGGTCGAGTTGATCACCAGATCTCCTCAAAGACTACATCTGATGTTGTCAGAAGATATCCAAGTCTGCAAACGTCTAGCTATACAGAACTTAGGAAAATATTTTTTTTCTAATGCTTAGTGCAAATTTGAAACCCACTACGGGTTTTTATGTAATGAAGTAGTTGATTATATGAGGTCACAATCACTAAACATAATGTGCTGCAAAATGCTGAAAATAAATCTCAAACCACAAAAAATAGTAAAATATTTAAAGGAAGAGCAACATAAAAGCACTGAGTTACCATAAGAACTGAAGCTGTTTTATTTCATATAAATGCTTTAGCATTGCGAACACAAGGGGGACTCTATAGGCTCACATATGGAAGAAGATCCTATTGAACCCAAGTCTGAGAGACTTCATAAATACAAGAAAAAAAAAAAAGACAGAGATATTAAAATTATGTAGGTTCCCTAAGCCACATTGATCCTAGATTGACTAAGTTTATTTGAGAACAGCAAGAAGGAATTTGCTCACAGGCTAAACTTCATTTCAAAAGTGAAAGGCTGCATAATACAGTACATCAGGTAGCACTCTGTTAATGCATTTTAAATGTCAGCTTACATGCAGTGGCAGTGCAGAATGAATAAATATCAGAAAGCACTCCATCATTTTAACATCTGATTCTGAGCAATGATGATCCTTTCCAAAGGGGCAGCCTCCTTTTCTGGCCATTGGATGTAATGGAAGCTCCTGATTCATCCTTGTCCTTCCTAATCCCCTCTTCCTCAAATACAGCCCAGAGACTGCTCTACTCTACCCACATGTTTCACAAGGTTTGAAACAACTAGCTGTTTTACAAAACTCTGACCATTTCAGCTGATTTACTTTCCCATTTTTATTAGCTTTTCTCCTAAAGGCCACATTTCCAGCTAGACATCCAATATGCTGTAGCCTTGTATGGAGTTACTTTTGATGACCGTAAAACAGTGACCAAAACTCAGACTATATTTTCTGTTTAAGGCTATAAGAAATCCACATCTGGTCTGCTTTAAACCCATTGCTAATCAGCATGTCTCAACAAATTAATTAATTAAATCCTTAAAGTCCATGTTTTTTTGAACATCAGCTTTTTTCTTCACAAATCAAAAAAGAATTAATGGAAAGGAATATGTCACAGTTCAAGTAACACAGGAAACAAAAAGAAAAAGACAGCAGCAGCCTTGAAAGTCATCCATCACAGTTTCTGAAGTGTCATAAGCTCTTTGAGCCCTTTTTACCTCCTGTGTCAGTTTGCAGGCAGTGGCTCAGAGACCATTAGGGCTGATAGAAAAATAGCTAGCAATCTGTCTTGTTTCTAACCAAAGAAAACAGAAAAGATAGAAGAATAAAGGTGACAGAAAGACTAGAGGTAGACATCTAGTTAAGTAAGCATCAGTAACAGATTTTCTTAAATTCTCAAGTGTTTAGATCTTTTTTTTAAAAAAAACCACAAGAACAAACAAATCATATTGCACTGGAAAAAGCTAAAAAACGTGGATTCCTTTCCAGTATTCCTGTTAGAGCACCCAGAAATATTCTGAAAGTCAAAACTTACTGAAGGTATTTGGGACAGAAAGAAAATATCTTAACCACATTTTGTATAGTACATAATGTAGTAGTCCAGATACCCATTTTGAAATAGTTCTGAAATTTGAGTTTAAAGCTTTGTTGTAACAAACACTTCCAGAATTACTGGCTGACAGGCAATTCACATGATGGACAGGCACTCCAAAAGAACAAAAGGAGGTAGTACTTGCTAAAACTGATCTCTGGCAGACAAAACTTACTAAACTGTGATACCTTTAGTAGAGTGTATAATTAAAGAAAAAAAAAATTGGACTTGCTACTTACTTTGACAGTAGAAATGTAAATAGATGAAAATTAACTGCAATTAAGCATGCAACACCAGTATTCTAAATTAAAAATACATACTCATAGACTAATAGTAAAATGTCCATAAAAAGGAAGCAAAGACGGAGACAAAAGGATTAAGAATTACAGACAGGTTTTTGTGATAAGTAAGATTTCTAAATATGAACTGAGTGCTTTCTGGTGGATGAACAAGGAGAGGAGTAATCCTCTCAATCTGTTTATACTGTTTCGGGCAACAATTCTGACCTTCTAGCCTTGTTCTCTGTTTGGAAACGTCAAAGCAATTTCTTAGCAGCATGAGATTTATTTAATTAATTATTTAATCCTTGCCTAACAAGATACTACAGTCAAAAAGAAACCTTCATCAAAGGATTACACAAGATCTGACACCCTTTGGTAAATTTCCTGGACTCTTCCGAAAGAGGTAAAAAGGTTAAATTGCTTGCAAATAAAGATGGGGCAAAGAAAGCCCTGAGTACTATGTTTGAGTAGTTTGAACTTAGTTATCCACATGAAATAATTTTTTTCAGTTTTTACTGCTTTTTACTTTCAAAAAATACTTTCATTTTCATTCAAAATAGTTTAAAATAATTTTTAATTCAGCTTACATTATTAATGATCTTTCAAATTAATGCAAAAAATATACAGTTTATAAAACTGAGAGTTTGCTTTACAGGGTATTTTAGAATATATCTATGATTTATTATAGGCATGTTTGCAGTCTCCTCTGTCTTTCTGAGCTTGAATGAACAAAAACCAAAGCAAATATTCCCTAAGCTTCTGCATTTCATCTACTGTAAAAATACAGTAACTTAATCATTTCACCTGACTTTCAGTTAAAACTGTAATTGAGCTCAAACCATACTGAACTTTTTAATAAAACTGATTATGACTTTTAACTCAAAGATATTTCAAGGGACATAAAATAGGATTTAATGCTGACCTACTGTTTCATTGCTTTACCTCAGATCAAGAAAATAATGTGGTTTATTGGGAAAAGTGTGAAATAACTAAAGCTGAATGATTTCTAAGTGAAGTTTCTAAAAATTACCATGGTTTAGATTGCTAAAAACAAGAATATCTGATTATATTGAGGTATGGATGTTAATACAAATACCTGAAATTATCTCAGTGTGAAAGATTGAAAGCAATGAGCCTGAAAAATCTTGGGTTACCTTCTTTTGTGCAAGTAAGAGGCAGTACTGAGCTACCTAAATAATTCTGCAGGTTCATTATGCGAAGAAATGTTTGTGTTCTTTACCTCTTTTCATACTTATGCTCAAAAGATAGTCATAGAAACCTTTATGACAACTGAGGCACTCTAAAACCTCAGGGGCTAGTAAGTAGGAGGATAACAGACTTGGTCTCCATGAGAATTGGTACCTTGGTCTACCCCTGGATCCTCCTCAAGCATGTCTTGGCAGGTGGGAAGTATCCGGATAGATGGATCAGACTGAAGTGGGCATCAGCAAGAGAGCAGAAGAACATTTATCCTGGTTTTGCAGGATCCTAAGCATCCTAAGCAAATGCAGCAAATACCCCTAAGTTTCATGGGAAGCTACAAAAGAAGGAGGAAAGACAATGATGACACATAACAGACAGAAAAAATAAGCAATGAAAAGGCTTTTTTTTCAGTTTTGTGCTGAAACATAAAATTCATTGCAAAGCTAGATACATTCTTTTAAATTTGTCACTCACTGCCTTCTTCATATAATAAACATTTATTTCTAGAAACAACTTTCTTTTCCTCTTTTTTGTCTTATTTCTTACTACAGTTATAAGAAATAGTTTAGGTGCCATTAAAACCAAAAATTTTTATAAGGCTAGATTTAAGAAGGATGAGAATGCACACAATAAATATTTCATTCTATCAAATACCAATTATGTATTTTAAAGATATCCTCTAATTAAGTCCTTGCTTGGTAATCTCTCGTGATTCTTACTGTGTAAATAAGACAAATGATTTAATAAAACCTGTAATTACAGCATTTCAAATGCCTAGAATTCACTGCTTCATCTAATTATGCAGTTATGGGGTTAAGAAGCACATTCTCGACTTGATGTCTCCTATTCTGTCACAACCTAGAGAGGAATTAGTTTACAGATATGTGACCTTATACATTCCATATAATTGTGTGCAACAATCTCAATAAAATTTAACTCATTTTCATTTATGCTCTGATGTGCCTAAAATAATAATATGAAATGGATAATAATTATATGAAATACATCACTATCTGAACATCAGATACCTTTTTTCTGCAGCTTGTCAAAAATGAACATTTTCCTAAGTTTTCACCATGTTCGTGGCCTTTTCATCATGTTCATGGCCTTTTCTGCAGTTATGAATCTCAGATGATTATATAAATATTAAGTTTAGTTTTCTGAGCCTCGTCTTGTGACTTTAGGTAAAGATCTCTAGATTCAGTAGTACTAATGTAAAGAGTTCTGTAATTTCTGAAGGCATTTTTCTGTATAGTCCAAAATACAGAATGGATACAGAATGGATAATATTAATAAGACCTACAGACATACAGAAACCCTTTTAGTCAAAAGATGAACAGGGCAAAAACTGCATGTTGCTCTCTAATAATTTTCATAAAATTCTGAACCAGAGCTAGGTGAGAGGGCACATGGGAACAAGGAAAGCATCTGAACTCCTGCTTTTCTTCAGGACAAATGTTTCTATTTCCACCAGATTAAGAGCCCAGATTTCTCTGATGCTAAAAAAAGGGCAGCCAAGGTAATGTTTTTTGTACAGCCACCCTTTGCAGAGATTGTAGAGATGCTTATAATACTTACCCAAGAACTAAAAATCCTGGAATATTTTTCAACCTGAAGAAAACAATATCAGATTATGATAATGAACCACAGAAAAAAACAAACAAAAAACAAAAAACAAAGCAAAACAAAAAACCAACCAACCAAAAAAACCCAACCAAACAAAAAACAAACAAACAAAAAAAAACCACACAAAAAAAGCAGAAAGACATTTTCCTTCACTCCTAAACACAACCCTCACAGTTTCTACACGATTTGGAGCTTCATGGAGGCAAGGATGCAAAAGTGTTGAATCAGAAGAACAGTATGTGAGAGACAAGCCTGTAATATTTGTTTATATGTAGACCTACAGGGTAGGTCTTTTTTCTCTTTTACAGCATTCACACTGCCATGACCTTCCTGAGCACTTAAAGAACATCATACAAGCTGCAGATAAGAATAAATGCAAATCTATAAAATGTAGAGCAGTTTATCTACTCTATGATGCTTCATAACAATAGTGCAAAGATGCATATATGTCTTGAAAGATTCACAAGGGGCCTGTGTTTAACAGGAAAATGTTTAACAGAAATAGCACTGCAGTACAAAAACATTTGAGGTAATAAGATCATTATTAGGATTGTTATCATTTCTATATAACAGACACCATAATGCTTTTTTCACTCTGCAATATTGCCCATCAGTACTTTTTCACCTCAACGTGTTTACTTTGCATATTCAAAAGCCTGGCCCCACTCCTACTCACTTTAGGTCAATGGGAGTTTAATGACTGTTTTGAATAATAGGTTCAAGCCCATAATGGCTGTCAGACTAGCAAAAATGTTTCATGCCTTTAAGTGAAATGGATGCCCTTCTAATTTGCCCACATGAAAAATGAAGCTGCTGCTCTGATATACATACCATACATGCTCACAGTTTGAATTACCCTACAATTTTGCTGTATGTGGTATCCATCATTTGTCACATTACACTATTTTAAGTAGACAACTTCGCAATCAATAGCATTAAACATCTTTCTTGGACAAAGTACATTACACAATAAATCTCAGTCAATCTGAGAGAAGGGATGCTTTACCCTCACTCACTGAGATACCTCTGGCCAAACTTTTAAAACCAAAGCCAAAAGTTAGGCAGAGTATTACAAAATTCAGATCACTTTATTTTCAGGAGGGCTTAGCAATCACAGCCTTCAGTGAGCCCAGTGAACAGTGTGATCTGCATACTTAACACCTAACAGTCCTGAAAAGCAGTTGACCAAATGTAGACTTAAGCCCCTAGCCCTAGGCACTCAAATTGAATCATTTAGCTCTTTTTGCTGTTGTGGCATAATTCAAGTGCTTAGCATATATTGACACATACTGTATTAGCCTACTTTTCACCTGTCATAAACTTCAACAAATGGCTCCATATATCATGTGTTTAATAATCCATACTGTATTACCCTTTCATTAATAGTTAACTACATGTGTTGAACAATAAATTAGATGAGTGATAAGGTATCTTACAGGCAACATGACAGATAAAAATAGTAAGTGATGTGTCAGCAATATTTAATTTATTACATGTGGCTATCAAAAATTTTGGGGAAGTTTCTGAAGATGTAACTTTATCTTTGGATTTTTTTACCCTTAGAACTGCTATTCCTACTATGATACTGTCATATAAGGTACATGCTTACATCATGATTCCAGTTTAACTGAGTTTGCCTTGTTTGTTTCTCTCTCCATAGTGCCCAGAACCCAATGAGTCTAAGCACTCAACACCAGTAAATGCAAAAAAGAATAATATGACCACTCTCAGTTCAGAATCCTCACTCTGCAAGCCTGCAGAAAGAAAATTTTTGAAGTTGGTACCAGGAAAGTAATCATTCCTTCAGAGATATGACACTTGCTGAAGCTCAAGAAAACTTCAAAGTCTGGGCTGAAATTTCCCTGGTTAGTCAGAAGTTTCTATGAGCATTGGAAAGTTTCTCTAAACGCACATATAAAAGAAAAGAGAAGATATCAAAGAGTGAAAATTACTTCTTTTTCAGTTTCCAAAGCTGCAAAAGTATGTAAGTCTATCACAAGGTCAGTTTAGGGTATTCCATAACATCTGGAGAAAACCAGTGAATGAATGGGGGTGATGTGAGTAGAGGACAACAATTTTTTGCATATTTCTTTTACAGAAAAATATGATGGACCTTTGAGAGGCAAATATAAAATTGGAAATGAAGTAAATATTCCTGCTGTACTTGCCTATTTCAAATTCCCCTTCAATTAAAACTTTTTGTTTCAGTATTGAAATCTACAATAATAATAACATTATTTTCTTCTGTCCCAATACACAAGACTGCAAAATCCACCATCATTCCACAACAGAGGTATTATTCAGGACTGGGATTATTCAAAGTGAAAGTCTAAAATTAGTATAGAAGATTACTCCTCTGGTGTCACACTTTTGACTAAAATATCCCTCTGGCTTTCTGAGTTGTGCTGATTTTTTTATTCAAGTCATAAAACTCTTCTCCTGTGGTTCTTGTATATTTTGAGAATTAGACAGAGATCATCTGTAAAGTCCAAACGCAGCCTAATACTATTCACACTGCAGGTTCTGACTGAGTACCTGGGTCTCAAAGGCTTTCTGCCCCAGACTTTTTTAATGGATTAAGAAATAGCTAATATCTCATAGATGAGTGGAAAAAAATATGTCCATAAAAACTCCCTTTTCCAGTTATCACTGCTCAGTCATGTGAACATCTAACAAAAAACAAAAGTAATGTGTGATTTCAAGTTTCAAGGAGCTGTGATGTATTTAACCAGTTCAAACTCATTACTATTGCACAGTACCAGATACGGGACATGCACACCCTCCTTCTAGCCTGCCCTCACCTGCCCTGGGGCAGGTACCAGTTACAAGAACCACAGAGCCACAAGAAAACTCCTCTATTTGCTGTGAGCGGTATACTGATATCTAACGCTCAAAACCTTCAAGAAGTGAAGGGTGAGCGATAGTCCCTTAGGCCTGCTCTCATACCACTTTTCTCTTGTTTCTGAGTACCTGCAAAAAACCATGGACCAGTGAGAGAGCAGTGCTGCTCAGCTAAAAATCCATAGAGAAATATGTTCTGAAATGCAGATACCAATTATGAACTTGGTATGCACACTGAGTGCTGGTTTGAAGCAGTGATATGAAAGCTGCCAAATTCCAACTAGTTCAGACTCTTCTCAGCTCAGTTTGACATTGACCTATCCACAGACAGTGAAAAACTTCCAAGATGTACAGGCCCCCAAAAAAGCTCATGTCCTTTGTGTGTGTCACAGACAGGTTGGCATGCAAGAACTCCCCAAAGACTGAAGGGTGTCAGATGCAATACACTTACCTTTGCCTTTTCTCTAGCTGACACAGTTAGCACATCAGTGAACCACCAGAGAAGAATGAGGGATGTATCAGAAAGGGATGGATCAAGGAAAGGTTTTTATAACTGTGAAAATAAAATCAATTTACAGGCTACTCAGAAAAATTTTCATCTAGATTCTTTTCCTAAAGAAACAGGCAGGTGGGTAATTCTGTATGTGAACACATATTCTTGTTGATATTACAGATATAGAACTTTTACAGTATTTCATATGCATTAATGAGAAAATCTGTGATAAGCCCTTATCTGTCTGAGTAAAGGTTTGTTCCTTTTTTCCTACTGAGATGGTTAATTTCTTGCAGCCTTTCTTATTTACATTTTAAATAATGAAACAGTCACAAGTACCAGGCGCTTTTCCGTTGTTCCTCTGTGCAAAAAGAATATTAATAGTGTTATTAATAAAACTGGGAAGACTGCAATAAAATGTCTGTGTTTAAAACAAAGGAGCATCTTGAAGAACTCAACAGATTTCCTACTTTGTGCAGGCTTGATAACACAAATATGATTAAAATGTTCTCTGTCAGTAGATTAGAAATGCCAATTTATGTAACAGAAATACCTAAACTGTAGGCACATTTGTTCAAAGAGATTGCAGTCCCAGTCAGTTATCAAATACTTCCTTCATTGCTTGGTCTTCAAATCCCTTCTAACACAAGTTGCTGCAAATTGTATAGACTAAATATCACTGTAGTCTTCACCAGTGGAGCTAGAAAATGTAGGTTCTATGGACAATATAGGTGCAGAAGAAAAGACAATCTCAGCGCTATGCCAGAAGCTGTGCTGTTAAGATAGCAGCTTGATTTGTTAAGAGATGCAGATCGTATTGATCCCAAATCATCTTTGAAAAGATGCTCACATGATCTAGTAAGAATTTATGACAGACATAATATACATGCCACACAGTAAACTGCATGTACATTGCAGGACTGAGGACTTGTATAAACAACTGGAACAGTGCTAATGTATTTTTACACCTTCATTTGAGGTGAGGAGTTTCAAAGTTTTTAAATACTGCAGTTTTCCTTCTGGAAAATAACTAAAGGGACATATTAAATTCATCCTTCAGAGTCTACACATAACATTTTATATCTTTCCACAATTCTAGAGGACACTTTAGCTCAGGACATCAAAAGTAATTTTTTTCACCTTTTATGTGCTCTGTGTTTTGCCTGGTCAGGAAACCAAAAAGCAAAACCAAACAAAACAAGGCAACAACAACAACAAAACCAAAACCCCACCTTATTTTAAAAGTCTGAATGGCAGAAGAAAAGGTTCAGAAAGTGTTTCTGATTTTAGCTTCAGCTGTACACTTTCCCTGAGTCCTTGTATACACTGAGGAGGGACAATGCTTCATCCAGGACAAGGGTATCTATCCCCACTTACTATTAACTGGTACATAGGAAATTCTATAGAAGTGGCAAAACAGGAATCAAGCCCAGAAAACTCGTAAGAGTGGGTGCAGTTCAGCAGTAAAATAGCAAAGGAAGAATAAGAGGTGGAGGGAAAAGAGGGAGTGATGCTCCTTTCCTTCCTGAAGGAGAATGCCTGTTTTGTAGGACAGATATGCATCTTTCTGACTCACCTTGGTATATAGAAATTGCCATTCAAGATGCTGATTTTTCTTGCCCACTGCTTTTCTTTCTTTCCACCTCATTCTTTATTTTTAGGACTTGTAAAACACAGCCACTAAGATGGGTTACTCTGACTATGAGCCTTCTTCAGACAAAAATTACTGGAGTCATATTTATACCGTGCTATCTTCTCAGTAATAGTTTTTAAGACTTGTGGTAGAAAGTGTATCACAGATTTAGATCAATTACTGTAAATATATAATCTATCAAGTTCTCTGCTTGTATCATCTATACTTACATGAAGCCCACAGTCGAACCACAGAGTAAAAAAGAGATGATGTGACCCCTGATCTATTACTGCATTCTATTCATGCTCTTAGAGCTGCTCCACGAATTATAACTTCAAAGACACGTTCTATCTTTTCTCTTTTCCTCCTCTGAACCACAGCACAGCAGGGCATAAATCCCTCATGTATTCTAGTCCTAGGGCTCAGAGAGCAGAGAGAGATCAGGGCTGAGAAAAGCAGATCAAGACTCAGAAATGCACAAGTGAGAACACATTGCTGGCCCCTCTCATCGCTCCTCTGCAGAGCAGGCTCTGGGTTCAATTCATTTGCTGAATTTCTTCTTGGATTGTTACACAGGTTCACAATACAGTCTGGAAAAAACAATTTAGGAATTTGGACCTTTGCAGTACCAATATTCAAATAATGGTAAGGACTAACAAGGATAAACTCATTTGAAGGTGCATATGAGCTTCTGTAAATCATGCGGTCTGGTTCTACCTTGTGCTGTGTGCTGACAATACTGCTAAGTTTTGCTGAAGATCAGCCACAATACAGACCCCACCAGGACAATTCTTGCCAATAGCTAAGTAAGATGATGGCTAATTCATTGAAGAATAGCTTAGTGCCCAAACCATTAAGTTAGTATCACTTTCTTTACTGTCTTTCTCATTCCACTGCAGCAGAACAGGCAGAGGATATCTCAGAACCAAGTAAGGAAGCCATTGGCTCAGGATATCCCAGTGCCCCACAGGGATGAATAAAGCCTAAAACTCAGCTTTTCCTCCTTATGAACAAGTGCTGAGCCCCAATTCTAGTGACTCTGCCCTAACAAGCACTATTCATAGAAAACTGAATAGATTTAGCAGGAGAAAATGAAAAACATCAGCAAATACAGGACATCAAGCAATTTCAGAGTCTCTTAACATTCAGGAGGCTGCAATTCAAGCCCTCATATCAAATATAGTGTGGACACAGACCCAAAGCCACCTATATTCCAAGTAATTGCTACTCTGCAGACCAGCCCCATGAAAATTGCTTCCAAAAGAGCTTGGTTAGCAAATCAGATCTAAAAACCAGGAACCAGAGCATCCTAATCCATCTGGTCTTAGAGTACAGCAGGCCATTTCCTCCAGAGAACAAGGTGAAGCTGTCAGCATCTTTTTCTCAGTTCCTCATGAGACAGTTCAAATGAATAAATAATCATTTGTGGAAGGTTTGAGGCTTTGGATCACATAGTCAACAAATCCCAGAAGGAGGAAACTAGTTCTTTCAATGACCGTCACGTTGCCCAGTTGTCTTAAAATGTCATGAAATGGAACTCACAAAAATAAAGGTAAGCTACCAGCTTCTAAACATGGGTTGTGAAGTCTGTGAGATAAGCTGTAAATGCCTGAGTGACCTACATTTTCAGCCAAGGTTGTCAGTCAGGCTGGGTTAAAATACATGTAAAGACTGTACATTACTTCCAGAAATGCCTGAGACTACACTGCATATCTTAACAGCTCATCTGATTTAAGGACTAGAGAAATAGCCTTCACCCTTAAACCACTGCAAACAGTGCAATTTAATGAAATATTAACACTGTGCAAGCCATCTACAAACTACATGTTCAAACTGCTATGATGTTCAGTGAATTACATCTGTAAGTGACAGACAGCATAGACATATGGAATTACAGTGAGATAAAGGGAAACCCTGAGAATATTCTTACTGTGTAGAATAATGAAAAACAGTTTTAGGGCTGTTATTTGTGGTTCAGTGAAAAGACTGGGATGGTGAGTCCTTGTCACTAAATCCGTAGACTTCACCACATTGAACACAAATATTCACAGCCAGAGGAATCATTAAAATCAACAACATAAAGAAATGTCTTCAAAGTGCAAGAAAGTCTCTTGGATTCTTACAGAGTGCCTAATGACTTAATGTGAAGCACAGTAAGGCACAGGAATTTCTTTCATCTCACCTCATCGAAGAAGTTCTTCTGTGCAACTGGGTTCAGCATCCACAAACACAAATACTTTTTTCAGAAATGTTTTATGTCTGTAAAAGTGTGTACATAGCAACTCTATAAAATGTATAGGTGTGTGTCTATGCACAGGAACACAAGCTGGAAGAAGAGAGCCTGTTTTCCTTCAGCTTGCTGAAAATACAGGACTGACTGGACACAGGTGCATTTCTTAGTGCAAAACCTTCTGTGCAGTCTGAGTTAAATAGCTCTTAATGTGCCACCATGTTTCAAAGCTCTGAAAGCATTGATAACTTCGCTAACTTGTGTTAATTGAAGGTGTTCACAATCTCACAAGCACTCAAAAATGAAGCAATAGGTGCCAAAGAAAGTCCATTAAATAACACAAGAATCTGTAGGTACTCAGGGTTAATATTGTACCTTGTCAAAGAAGAAAATATGCCAGACCTAATACAATGTGACTGAGAAAGAGCTTTGTAATAATAGTAAGATTTAAAAAAAAATATTTGTACATAATAAAATCAGATGGATTCTTAGGATCACCTAATTTGACTTTTTGTATACCAAACACCATCAAACCTGATTCAGTCATCAAGCCCACAACTTCCCAGTCAGCAGGAGTGTAGTTTTGAGAGACTTTAGGCTAGATTTAAAAATAAAAATGTCTGGAAGAAAATTCTTGATAATTAATGTTATTTTAACTTTTTCCTGTCTCTGATTAGCTATGACATACTACCATGCTTTTATTTAACAGATCAAAGGAACTTTTTCTTCTGAATTCTCTTCCTTGTTTAAGTACTTCTCGACCTTGTCAAAGATAAAACCAAATTTCTCTAACCTCTTCTTGAGAGCAGTCTTGCTAGGACTGATACTTCTCTTACAGCTTTTTTCTAATTGTGTCCAAGATCTCAACTTTCCTTTGAAATATTTCAGTGCTTTGTGGGTTTTCTTAATGCCAAAGAATCAGATATAACACCTTCCTATGTCTCTACTTGATGTTTCCTTACTGTCAAATCAAAAGACTACAAGCACTTTTAACAGCTGGAGCATCCTGAAAATTCATTAGGAGGAGATGAAGCACCATTTTTCTAGAAGAGTGTCCAGGAAGACACAAGTAGGAGGAGCTGGCAGTGTGTTTCTCTTTCTGATACAGTGTGCTAATCTCTTTTTTCCCATTTCGTAGTCTCCTTTTTCAAACACTATAATCTCTCCAAAAGATTTGGAAATGTGTCCAAAGTTTATGCAATCTGGAAAATAGCAGCAGCTTTTCTAATGTAAGGATGTAACTCAGTGTCATGACCAAGACAGGCTTGTTTTACTCCCTGATGTTCATATGCTTTCTGCCTCTGGGTTACTCTCAATGTTCCCTTTTTCACATTTACATGCAACTGCATCAGATTTGACACTTCTGCTGGCAGTTTTCTTTCCCTTCTACTGATGTGTTGTTTCATCCAAAGAACAGTCTGTTTTTCTGAAATACCTCTTGCACTGAGATCCTTTCTAATGAGCCCCAGTAACTTCCTGAGAGATATGTTCTCTCTTTTTTGCTTTTCTGGTTTTGTTCTTTTCTGCAATTCTGAGTATATCCTTTTAACTTGCCATTTCTTTTGCTCAGTGTTACTCTCTCAGTACTTAAGGTATTCTTTGCTTTCTCTTTAAACACTTAAGTTTTCAAATTAACTTTGATCTCTGTATGATGGTTGTCCTGGATAGCAGTGCTTTTTATCTCTGTTGCATGTCGGCATCTTTTTCTCCATTAATCTTCCAAACCTATAAATTATTGCAGATCATATTTCTATTTTCTCCTCACTGCTTCTAGCCACAGAGATTTCACACTGACTTTAGACTTCTTTAAATTGTCCAACACTTTTATCATTCTCAGCTTTTTAAGGAAAGCTGTTGATATTTTAGAGTTATATTTCAACCTCAGAGAAACACTGGTGTTTTCAGTAGGAATCTGTAGACATCTTTCAGGGATAAGTTGGGCCTTCAGTCCACAAACAAAGTTGAAATATGTTCCAGTGCACTAAGTATGTTCTCTTCATGGTTATATTATATCCATATATAAACTAAACTATGTTTCGTTTCTTTTCTGGTACGTGGGGAGCCACATCTTCTTGCAAGCTAGACCTTTGGTACTGCAGAAAAGCCATTATGTTAAAAGATAAAAATTCAGGCGAAATCCTTTGGGAATATCTAGAAATAGAAATAAAAACCAAACCAAACACATTAAGCTATACATCATAATTTTTTTATTGCTTGGCATTTTAAGGGTCTGGCTGAATTCTGTACTTGTGGAAACACAAAAAAATTGAGTTATTCTGTGTTCCATTGGAAGGCAGAGATACCTGAAAATATCATTCTCATGACCAAAGCCCTCCAGTGATTAAAAGTGGAGAAAATAGGCACACAACACTGTTATAGTGTCTGAGGGCAAGTCCCCTATGCTGCTAGCAGGTATTAAGCATTGACCTGGGCATAGCTTCAAACCTCTACGAGATAAATGTTCACATGTGTTTGATTTGCTTGTTCTGAGCTGCTTGTTCTGCTCTTCTGTGAGTCTGCTCATCTCACTGATTGGAATTTGCACCAAAAGGACAATTTTAAAGTGAATAGCCCTGGCTAGGGTGAAATGTACCTGGCCTGGCCAGAGCTGAGCCGGGGTAACGCCTGGAAAGAGATAAGAACTAAGAACTAATGGCTGGGGGGAGACTGCTCCCCTTTTCTGAGGGCCAGCCTGCAATGCTGGGACGTCCCTCCAGGCACAATTACCCTGGCCAGGGTGGAGGAAGCCACCTTGATTGTACTGATGCTGGTGTGCCTGGGTAAGAGGGATGGAACGTAGCGGGAGTGGTGCCTGGAAAGAGATAAGAGCTGTGTTATGTGTGAAGACAACAGCCTTTGGAGGGAAGCCCCCCCTCCAGGCGAGCCTGTGTGCAATGGCTCTGATGTTAATGACCCTGGCTCCTGCAGCAGTTGACGGACAGCTGCCCCTTTGGAACACAGGAACTTTGGGGGTATAAAAGATGGCTACTCGGGCCACCTTGCTTTGTCATTTCTTGACCCACCGCCATCTCGCATCGGACCCTGCCCAGGATCAGCAACATCTTGAAGAAACTCGCTGGACAGCTGGGCCCCTGGTGGTGACTCTCTTTGTCTCTGTCTCTGTCTCTCTCTCTCTCTCATTCTTTCTTCCCACTTTCTTACCCTTTTTCTCTCCCACTTCTCTCTCTCTCTTATCTTCTTTTCCTCTCTCCCTCTTTTGCCTGGCTCTATCATTTTGCTTGTGTCAAATGTCAAATAAAAGCTGATACTTGCACCCAACCCTTTGACAGTTAGACTTTGTCTTGCAATCCAAAAAAAAAAAAATTTAATGTTACCCCAAGCTGTAACATCTTAAAAAAAAAAAAAAAAAAAAAAAAAAAAGAGGAGGTTACATGGCACTTTAGGAAAAGAGGAGATAGCTTTATCTTTTTTCATAGGAGCAATGCATGTGTCCAGATGGAAAACAGACAGAGCAATCTGTCCTCAGCCCTTGGTAAGTGTCCTCATCAGTTCCTGCAGTTCAATGCGAAATTTGCTGCACCACAGTTTCTAAGTTGGCTGAATGTAAGCCTGAATGCAAAGACTCACAGCAGGCAGAGTACTTGTTTATGAGTGCTTTATTGCTAGTCAATTTGAGATTGTACTACTTAGAAAGCATTCTAAGCTTGTATTTAGTGCAACCAAGCTTTGGTGACTTAAAGACTTTTATCTGGGAGCTCACTAGAGAGAAACATTGAAGTGAATTCCCTTCAAAGTTCTGGTCCATTCAAGGTCCCTGCTGGAAAATCTCTCCCTTCATCAGGCTGCATGTTTTGTTAGTGTGTGACAGCCTGTAAAGGAAGAGCTCCTTGCCCAACAAGCTGGAAAAGCTGAGTCAGAGAGAACTTAGGGTCCTGATTCCCTATGCATCAAAGCATTAAGGCATGATTAATGTAGCACACAGGTTTGCAGCTCACTGACTGCACAAGCATAGGCACAGGCACATGCCCCCCATTCAATGGCCTGAGGTCTCAGATTCTCCTGATCTCCCTAAAAAGCATTTCTGTTATATGATGGCATCCAGCACTTGAGAGTCAGGACAGTGTCTTGTAACTTCTCTACCTGATGACTTCTCCAGGGATAGAACAGATTTACCAAAAAAATTTTTCACAGTTATCCAGTTTCAGACATGGCCTTAGTATCAACTTATGTTTTCCTTGATTAGAAAAACATTGTTTTAAGCTAATTGTGACCATAAAACAAAGAGAAGGCATTATAATGTGAGGGTGGATTCACATGCAAACATAGTTTGAAAATGAAAGTGCTAAATTATGCTTTATTGCATTAGCTAACTATGTACAATGCAGTTTTTATAACAGTGATATATTGAATTAATACAAATTTTCACAGGCTTGAATGAATTCTGTGCTGAATCAGGAAGGCTCTTTTTACTGTTTTCTAAAAGTAACTGAGCTGTTGGTCTCTTTGTCAAGAAGGCAATTAATACCCCTCTGGCTGTTTCCCACAATTAAGGGATGTACCACATATAAACAAGTTCTCCTCATTGATGTAAGGATAATTTAGCTGCATATTATCTATATATTCTGAGACAGCTTGAATACAGATTGCTTGTGACAAAGGCCTCATTCAAAGAAATACCTCTAATCAAGTTTGTACTAGCCATCATCCAAAATCTTTAAATCCACTTAGTTTTTTGGGGGTAATGTAAATACTGTTTAACGAATGCCATGGTTCAAGATCATTTCTCTTCACAGTGGACTTTGGAGCTTAGGATATCAATTTCTCTCAATGACAGAGTGAGCATTCTTAGAACAGGCTCAGTCTTCATGATGTCAGATAAAAGTTAGTTCAATTCAATTACGATTTGGGATTCAGGAGAGACTGAAATGAATGCTAGCCATAACTACATCCTTTAAATTATCAGATTATGTTTGTTTTGTTGACATCTTTGATAAATCAGATCAGATATTTACATTTTTCCATTCAGAATGGAAACTGATGAATATTTAAGACCTGTGTTTGCACCTTACTAAAATTCTATATTAGACAAATAAAGCATTATCACCCATTCCATGTACCAAACCTTAATTTATAGTTATTACATGAAGAGATATTCTATGGGGAAAATAATAGTGTCTTGGCTATAGTCCTGGTTCTAAAGTAACATTTCCTAAAAGTAAAATTGATAGCATTTAATTTTAAGAACAAAAGACAGATTAATCATTGTTTGAATAAGACATGAGCTGCTTTGAAATTCTTACCATGTGTGCTCGGCCCTTGTAAATCAGACCTTGATTTTTGACATGTTTATTACTCCCTCCAACCCAGCCAAAGGCCTAAGAGAGTTGCCTTGTTTTCCTCAATGTCTTGTTTACTTTTGAACAGAAAACAGAAACAAATAATTTAAAAGATTTTTCTTTTGTTTTGCCTGCTTGGGACAATATTTCTATTAATAAAGGAGGAAATAAGCCTCAAAAAATACCACTTTGATATTACGTTCATCAAAAAGTATTTTCCTCTGTGGCTCACTTGTGATTTTTTTTCATATAGACTTTGAAATCAGTTTAAGGAAAAAAACATTTATCTATGGTCAGCTGGTATGCAACAACTTATATTCACATTGTTCAGACCGTAGTACTGTTCTGCTGGCATAGATCATGTATATCAATGATGTACACCATGTGGCACATACAGAGTGGCACAGGATGTGTTAGCCCTTCATGACTAAAAGAACTCCTGATAATGACCAATCTCTCTCTTCTCATCTGCTTAACACATGACATCATCCTGCTCAGATTTCTTTTGTGAGACCAGTCTCTAATGCAAGTATTTGGAGAACACGTGCTATATCTTGCTAGAGAGTATTGCATGTTGGCTTCTTTTCCAGCACCTGATATTCAGAAAGCCTTGGCATGACACTCTTCAGAAAAAGGTTCAACTAAATTGGAAAGGTCTTATCAGCATACAACAAAAGTCCAGGGAGCTGTCTCTGACAGTGGGCACAACCAGATAGGAACAGAGAATGTGAGAAATTAAAAGCTAGCAGCACTTCCCAAAAATGCTTTCCTCACCTCCAGCAAAGGGGGCTTGATTAGACAAAGGTGACTGAACATAATAACTTCCAATGGATTTTTTTTTTCTGTCTGGTTGCTTTTGAAATCCATTAACATTCACTAGATGCTGTAGCAAAGTATTTCACAGACTGATTACCAGCTGTCCGAAGAATGCCTGTTTTTTATTTACCTGAGGACTAACATTTGCCAACTTCATTTCATTCCCCCAAGACTGTGATCAGTAACTATGTACCTTCTCAGTGTCACTATCACACAGGCTCCTAAATAGTCTTCCTCACTTGTCTCTTTTCCATCTAGGTCCACTTAGCTTATTGTCATACACAAGCTGTTATTTCCTGGATGAATCAACACTACTTCACCAGCAGGAAATGGAGGACATCTTTGCTGGGAATGTTTCCCAGCATCTCATGATTTTGTCCATGGTTTCAGCCCTGAGCACATCCCCTTTCCTTTTTCCTGAGGCCTGTAGTAGTAGTTTCCATGTGAAGGGGTATGCCAGGAAACACAAGTGGGAGGGCAATCACCTGCTCTCCAGGACCGTCAGGAGAGCAGGATGGGATCACTGAGCATCACTCAGGATCCAGGGGTTGCAGTAATGATGCATCTCACTCACAGTCACTGGGGAGATGACCTGGGACAGAAGGGTTGCTGCTAAGCAGAATGTGGTAGTCCTAGTTCTATGCCCCTTGCACATGGATAGCAAGATGTAGCAAAGGAGGTGGCTCTGGAGCTTGTCTCAGCCTCATGGTTCTCTGCTCTTGTATGTTCTCCTTCAGGGAGGTGTCGTGGGCTCCCACTCTCATCTTACTGAGGTATTGCTGCTGGAGGACTTTCTCAGTAAGGACAAGTGAGATACGGTGCTCTGACTGCAAGGTGCACCCTGTGGAAGGAGTTTTTCTTTCTTACATGACTACTTTTTCTTAGCAATGTATCTACTTATATTGTTCAAGCAGAAACACATCAAACTAAGAAGTCTGTGGTGTGGACATTCAGCAGTCGAGCCCTGCCCTTCGAGCACAGAAGGAAAAACAAAATGACAGTGAGAATGAGCCAACCTTGTTTCAAAATGCTACAGAAAAAGAAAATCAGATAGACTGGCAGTTATGTGACCTTTAAGCCAACACTTTGCTTGAGGCAAGAAGATCTCTCTCCTAAGACCAAAAAGGCACTGACTTCTGTAGTGCCCTCACAAGCTCTCTGGCTCTTTGACTTTTCCTGGAGAAATAGCAGCCCATTAGTGGTCACAGAGCATATCTTTGTAGTTCCATTTGCACCTTAATTATTCTCACCTCCTATCCCTCTGTCTTTTTGCATCCTCAAGTTTTCAGAATCAGGATAGGCAGAACAATGATAAACACTCATAACTACACACCCAAGGTTATGGTCACACAACAAAAAACAAATCTATGAGATTGATTAAAATCCTGTAAGATTTTATTTGATAACTTTACTAGTGTGATTACACTCATTAAAAGAGTAATGATTTATCTTTGTGTTTAGATAAGAAGAATTTTCTCTACACTTCCCAAGATGTAAATGTCAAAATGACTTTTCAGAGAAGGAACCCTCTGTTAGAAGTGGTCAAGCAGAAATGTTTCATTGGCTGCATCAGAGCCAGTTACTTCTGTTGAAGAGACATATGCGTGTAAAACAGAAATCAAGAGGCTGAGTGGCTCCGACAGCCTTTTTGCACTGAAGTTGCTAGTTTAAAACAAGTTCCAGTCAAGAATAATTGAACTCAGTTTGAATTAGATTGTTGCTCCTTGGCTCCGTGAAACGAGGTAGATGATCAGTCCATTTCCCATTACCCTAACTGCCTGCTTTACTAAAACCACTTGCACAATTCAAACTAATTGGTGCCCTCAATAGCAGTATCAACAGAGGATACAATTAAATAGTAATGGATTATGAACTGTATCCTTCCCCGAAAGATGTGATACCTTTAGACACTGGCAGCAAGCAAACTAACCTGGCTGGTGCTTTGAGTGAGGCTTCATTTACACTGCTGGGCTGCCAGTCAAGATCCAATCACAAGCAGAAATGTAAGCTTATGCACAAATGAACATTAATGAGGATATATTCATTCAGCTAGAATATAGGCAGGCCTAGAGCAGTGGAAAATGCATACTACTTTATTTGAATCGAAGGGATCAAAGTGATATGAGCCTTAGAGCTATCAAAAGGCCATCAGACACAAATCTCATGAGGGACACCTAAACTCCCTTTCCTCCAGGGACTCATGCAAAATCAGTGCAGCAATAAAAAGCAAATGACATTGATTCATAAAGAAGCATATTTAAAGCAGGCTGAAGAAATGCCACTAAAGTTCTGCTGCTGGTAAGGGCAACCTCTGACGAAGAACCAGGCTGCTTTCACCAGTCAGTGGGAGCCATTCAGCAGATGTCTGGTGCACTTCTAGCAGAAGTTCTTTTTCTAAGATCTTATTGTTACCATTGCTGAAATTTTTTTTTTCTAAAAACAAATTGCACCTTAACCTAGACTACTGGTTCCAGAGTTTCCCAAGCCTGCTGTTTTCTTGTTCTCCTCTTTTCACTGCTCTCCCAGACTTCTGCTGCTGTCTTCCCACATCTCAGCTCTCTTTGGCAGCACACAACTTTGTCATACCACGCTCCATCCATTTACTGCATTCTTCCAAAACAGGTTCTCCTTAATAGTTTCAGGATTCCTGCCACTACCTTCTCACTACCATTTCCCTTGAGATAAAACCACCACTGCCCGACCCTACCACTGCTCACTCAGCTGGTGGCATAAGTGCTTTCAGTGTTCAGGATGTACAAACAACATTTCAGTCACTAGCTCTCTACATTTGATTCAGACAACTACAGTTTCTTCAGACAACTGTCTCATACATAAAGACAACCCAGCACAAACACACTGTGGCATGTAGAGACTGGAGAGGGAAGGTGACTGAGCCCTGGGGGGAGGTTGTGCTCTGCTCCCTGTGGGTAGAAGCACTCTGAGGAGCAGAGAGCAAGATGAATGCAGATGGCCAAAGAACAGTGTGTATGAATGCCATTGAATGTGTCATTCAAGGGCTGGATCTTAAGCAATTGTTGTGTAGAAATGCTATTATTGGCTTTTACAGATGTATGACCACCTGTGTTTCTCTGTTATTCTCTATAATATGGCAGTTTGTACCTTGAATTTCTACAGGGTGGGGTTTTTTTTCAGAACTGTAAAATGATTAACAGACACAAAAGAAAAAAACCCCAAACCTTCATACCACAGCTGTGAGGAAGAGAAATAAAACTTTTCTGCTCAAATAGCTATTTTTGCCCTTTTGGAGTTCAGATTATCAACTCCAGAGCCAGGACTGAATGCTAGGCATCCTTGCCTGCACTCTAACAAGTATTAAACAATTGCTTTAGCCATATTTGGTGTCTCAAAGGGGTTGATGCACTTACACAGAAGAGCAGAACAATTTACTATATTCTTCTGCCTAGAAGTATGACAGTTCAAAGCATACTATTTTGTGCTGCTTCAGATTTTCCTGTATTCATCCAATAGAGAATGGCTACCCAGTAGCAAATTCTGTTCAGTAACATAAAATATCTGCAACACAGCTGGATTGATACCTGGTGATGTCTCAACATTCAAAAGCCATGAAGTAGTTCAAAGTAAATTGTAGAAAAGGTGAAGAACATCTTTTGAATGCAGATAATGACTATACAAGACAACATTTGCTCTCAGAGCATTGGATTAAGATGCATCTGATGCACAGCACTCTCTAGGATGCACACGAAGACCAGATTTCTTAGAAGTGGTTACAATGCACACATGCCTCTGATGTGACTCTTTCGGACAAATTTTAAGAAAACTCATTTAGCAAACTGAGCTGCTTTGAAAATTCAGCCCTTGATATGGATGATAAATTGATTTTAAACCCCTACTTTTTTATAAAAAGGAAAGATTGAGAGAAGAAGCCAAAAGTCAACTGCAAATTCCCTTAATAAATAAATAAATATTCTGCAGTTATGAAGAAGTACTGCATTAAGGACCTGCAGACTTTCCCTCACATCCACTCCCTGATTATACTAGGATAGAAAGATTGCTATACTAGTGAGTTTTCTAAAGCATAACTCTGCTCCTAATCATCACACATTTAAAAATTTTTGCACAGAAAAAAAAATCACAAATCCCCCACATGAATTAAAAGTGAATGAGTCTTCAACCGAATGCTCATGCCTATGATTTACTTTTCAGCTGACAGTTTCTTTCATCTGTCCTGTTGTGAATGTAGGTGGTATCCTCTCAGTGGATTATTTAGGTGTTAGCAAAGAGATAATGGCTTCAGCAATGCAAGTATGAGTCAGTTGTGGCAATGTTCCTACTCCTTGGAATTCTTCATGAGGAATGATTGATGATTTATTTCTCATGGGTCATCAGAAAGAGTCTGCAAGAAATAACAACTTTCTTATGGTTCTCCATTTCCTGCATCAGAGCAGAAAAAAAGATAGGATTACAGACCCACTGTTCACGGTTTTCTTTAATTACTTTATAGAATTAAAATCTTGCCTCTACCAAAGATATCAAACTATTTTCCCCAATCGCAGCAGTGTGACTTCAGTCTAAATAGCTCAAAATAGGTATGAATATTATGTTTACTAATATTTTCATTTTTTAAATACTTCTGGAAGGACAAGCACATTATACTAGCAATGTAAAAATGTATTTTTAGAAGAATCCTAAGTTCTTGTTTGCATATCACAATAAAATATGAACAAAAAGACAGTGTTATCTAAAACTAAGACTTAGAGGATTGATTAAGGCAAATACATTTCATTGAATTTCATCTTTATTTAGGATCTCTCTAGGAGATCACACTTGACTTTGCAACTATATTTGAAGTCTTTATGAACTTCTTAGCCAAAGACCAAAATCTACATGAAGCTTTCCCCAGCATTCTGGTATTTTTGTTTAGTGAATTATGTACAGCATTATACAAGTCTATCCCTCACTTACATTCCCTGTTTAAAAAAAATGCACCAAAGACTAATTGTCTTTTAAAGAAATAAGGAGACAGTGTAGCAAAAAAATCTAATCAACTGTTTGAATTTAAAGAGCATGAATTAGAAGATAGAATCATGTGTCTTTAGAATACATGGAAATAAAAAGATTAAACACCCTGAACAAATAGCACCAGCTGCTTCACAGATAAATATAGAAACTTGGAAATATAAAGGATAAACTACTTCAACCTAAAATAAAAAGAAAGAAAACAGTAAGAGGCAATGAAATGTTGTCTTAGTCTTGAAAACCTTATGTTTCCCATTTATTTTGTACTGAATCCATTTACTTTTCTTTCACACTCTTCCCCCAGTGCACTCAGTGCATACTAAACCAGATAACATGAACTCTATCATAATACATTTAAACTTGGTGCTGCCTGAACTTGTGCTTTTTGGAGACAGGGGTTATATTAAATTTTGGAAAATTCTTTCTCCTTTCCCTCTACTCCCATTAGCATCTATAATGTCATTTGTGAGTTGGCTTTTCCACCACTTTATTGACCAGTCTCATGGTAAAAGGAAGCAAGCTGAAAGATAATTAGATTTTGAGTCTGGGTGAGTAATTTTAAGAGCTTTGCAAGTCTGACTGCAGGATATATTTTATGTCAAATTCAGCTTTGTTTGGTATAAAAGGCTGCATATTATAAGACAGGATGGCTCAGCTTTACAGGGTTATGGAAAGGCAAGAGGGTGACATATTCAAGGTTTAATTATATCAGCCTTAATTTGAGATCCATCATCATAAATAAGTGTAAGTCAACATGTTTAAGGTTCACAACACTGATTTTTCAATAAGCAAACAATACATTGTTTAAAAGATGTCAGTTAACTGAAACTGATAGTAACAAACCCGTGTAGCACCAGGAAACATGCACTTCAAAAAACCAACCAACCAAAACAAAACAAAAAGACAAAAAAAAAAAAAGAACAAACACACACACACACACACAAAAAAGCCCAACTAAATTACAAAAATACCCATAATAATTTTTACTAAAAACCCAAATTTTTTCTATAAAATTTCACTTAATAAAGATCATAATATGTCCTTAGAAAAATGTTGCCATGAAACCCAAGAGTTAGCATATCTTCTTTGCACTTGCTGCAAATAGAAAGAGCAGAAAATCAACAATTTTGCCAAGAAAATGTTTACCCAGAAGATCAGTGCTTTTCTGAGAAGCTTGGTGTTGTGTGCAAAGACTTACTCTTCATCTAAATTTGACCATGACAAACAGCTTCCATATTCCCAGGTAGCAAATCATTTTAAGATAGTCACCTCTTAGCTGTCCCTCTGAGTTGGAAAACCTTGTATACCCATCCATTTTGCAGTTACAAATGTAACTGCAAATGATGTAAATTCTTTGACAGTGCTGCGATAATTCTGAAACTGTGAGAACTTGGAGAAAAAGAAAAAAACAAAAAAACTTTCTCCCCACAGCTTATTCGTTTCCTTCACCTGCAGGGGACTGTGAGTTCTGTTTTGTCTTGGGTTAGTGCCGTGGTGTCTTGGAACAGGGAGGTCACTGCAGTGGCTCCTCTGAGAAGCTTCTGGAAGCTTCCCTGACTCCAGTTCTGGACCCACCTCTGTCCAAGGCCAAGCAGATATGGGGAGATGGATGCACCTCTGTAACATATTCAAGAAAGGGAAAACAAAACTGAAAAAAAGCCAGACCTGCAGAGCAGAGGAGAAGGGAAGCTGAAAGCAACACCAGAGCAGAGACGGTCGGTGATGGCAGCTGCCCCCCTGCAGCCTATGGAGGGTTGCAGTGGAGCAGACCCTGCAAGACCGCAGAGGAGCTGCAGCCTGTGCAGGATCATGGAGAGAGGCAGATGTGGATCTGCAGCCATGGAGGACCCCGTGCCAGAGGAGGTGACTGTTCCCAAAGCAAACTGTGACTCTGTGGGCAGCTTAGGCTGGAGCAGTCTGTACCTGAGGGACTGCACCTCCTGAGAGAGACTGACTCCTGTTGGAGGGGTTCACAAAGGATTTACTTGCATGAGAGGGACCCCACGTTGGAGCTGCAGAAGGGTCCTCCCCCTAAGGAGGAAATAGAGGCAGAAACACCATGTGGTGAACTGACCCTAAAGCCCACCTCCTTGTCCATCTGTGCCACTGAAGAGGGAACAGGAATGAAGCAACAAACCCACGTAGCTACATTTTTCTAAGGACATATGTTGGGCCCAGGAAAAAGGGAGGAGTGGGGGGAAGGTTTTAAGATCTGGCCGTTTTTCCTCTTTCTCCTAGTAGATTAAATTAATTTTTATTTCCCAAGCTGTGTTTGCATGTTTTGCCCTTTACAGCAACTGGGGAGTGAAAACCTCCCTATCCTTGTCTCAATTAATGAGCCTTTAGGTGGATTTCCTCCTCCCTGTCCCATCGTGGGGGTGAGGGGTGAGTGGGCAGAGGCCTGGTTGGTACCAGCTGTGCCTAAACCACAACACATGTACAAGCTGCAAAAGAAAATTCCCCTTAATGTGTTTTAATTTTCCTGCTTGAATTAATCTATACCACCTCGATTATTTTTTCACATTCCTCAAAGGTTTATTTTTTCCTATACTTATTAACTGCTATGAAGTTTTCAGTCTTTCCTCAGTACTTTATCAAAACATAAATCCTGTTTAGACCCTCTAAACCTTTTATATCATTCTCATCTTCCAGAGTGTCTCAGGTCTTCTACTAACAAAAAAATATGATTCACTTCTTTAAACTTTAGCTATGCAAAGGTCAGCTGTCTAAGTTGGTCACCTTTTAGTCACTGTGCTTGTAGGAAGAGGAATATTCAAAGAATGATTTGTCTGCTCTTCAAACAGGGAGCTCATTTTGATGTGTTAATCTTTTACACATGAAATGTTAAGCAACTACTACTCACAAATCCTGTATTTGACCACATCCAGATCTTCACTGCTTTTTGCACTCTATATTTGTAATTCTGGTCAAAAAATGGGTCTAAAAGCCCACTGTAGGAAAAGCTAGTTGCCAAAATGTTTACTTCATTTTCTTGGAGTATTTTTAGGATTGGCTTCTTTTGTATAAATAGCTCAGCTTTCATTGCTTTGTTTTGCTCCAATATCAGGTTACAGATTCATGTCTAATTTGCTGTCCTCTCTCTTCCTTGAGGTCTATTGTAGCTTTACTGCTCTTTCCATCCCACTTAATATATGTTTTCCAGTTTATTTTCTCCTGCATGCTTTAATTCTCATTTCTGCCAGCTGCAACTCTTTACTGTATTGGAGACCTGAAGCCTTTTCCCTTTTTTCCCTTATGTCCCTTCAGAATATAGTTTGTGCCCTTGAGAACACTCTAAAAGGACTACATATCTTGATCCTCTGTCTGAACTAGTTTTTCTCCTAATCAATAAATTATATAGGTTGACAAAATGCTCAAATATTATTGTAGGAAGGTGAAATTTTTGATAGAAATTATGATCAGAACCACTTTTGCTGGAATTCACCACATCTATCACATGTGGGCAAGCAGGCCAGAGAAAAGCATTTCTGACCAGTGGTAATTCCCATTTATTTTTCAGCAGCAGGATGTTTTATTTGCTGTAATATGCTAAAATTTCTAGTGACAGCTGGAATGTGGGTTACAACAGCCTTTGCACTGTAAAGTTCATTTTTGCAACAGGGAATACGAAAATTGTTTTCTCCCACTCTGAAAAAGAAAGTTTTAAAGCAGAACAGTGAAGAAAATCGGTTCTGAGAAACTCATGGGGTGGGGGCTACATGGGGAAGGGGCAGGCAGCTGAGTTTTTTTTACAGCTTTCATACTTCCTCTCACCGTAGTGAAAAGTATTAGTTAAGACTGTAGATAAGTTGATAGTCTTTGCCTGCCACTGAGTCCTTTGACAAATCTGAAGATGTTAGATTTATTTCCTGTTGCATTTACAACTTCATGGCATTTCATGGGTGAATATTATGAAAACCATCAGGAATACTGTGAACCATAGTTTCTCATTGTGGTATCACCACACTTTTGCAACACACAACAATAAGATGTGGAAACTGGTGTAATTATTGGCGGTGTATCTGGTTAGCTGCACACCTCGATGAACAGACAGGGGGTGGTATTTGACACATTTGTCTGTGCTATTTCACAGAAATTATTTTTTTTTTTACCTCTCACTTAGTACTTGTTAGGCTTTTTTTTTTTTAAATCTCCTGTCTATTTCAAATATAACATTTGAACTGCAACAAATATCTCTCTAGCTCTTTCAGATCTTTCATATCATCTCTGCTGATGCAAATCACAAGAACCCCAGTTGTATAGTCCAGCTGTGAGATCTTAGTTTATCCAGGAGGATTTTTTGTTTGTTTTTCAGATTTGAGGCTCAAAGCACTGCTAAAGACAGATGTCATAGACAAGTACCATGTGATTTTCTCCTTTCAAATTTGTCAATAAACTTCATGATTAAGCTAGCCTCCATGGGATCCTTGTTCAAGGCTTCCTAGAAGCCAAGTCTTACCACTGAGAAATACTGATTACATTGTGTTCTCTTTTCTCCCTTTGTGCCTCAGAATCAAAGGCAAAGCTCTTACTTCATATGTCATTCCCTTACCTATATAATCCTACATTGAGGTGGGGACTACTAATGTGAAAAAAGATGACAGTGATCATGAAGCAGGAAGTCCATATGAAAATGGTTACAGAACCATAAAATCAAGGACTTTATATGGCTTGTTAATTTTGTCTATTATTCATAACTTATTTTCTTAAAAATTTATTTTAAACACTCAAAATAAACAAGGACAAAGAATGGGAGAAATTAGCCAACTTTGAAAGGTGCCTAACAACATCTCTACCATGCATCTGAAAGGTGCCTAAAAACATCTGTGCCATGTACTTAGGGTTAAAAAAAAAAAAAAAAAAGGTTAAAAGTATCTTTCCAGTGTCCTATAAGAAATCCAACCCTGAACCGTGTCCTAAAAGCAGGGCTACTACCACAGGTCCTTACACTTCAATTGCTAAATAAAACTCAGAGACAACCCTAAGAGCATCTCATACTTACACTGCAAGCTTGATGCTAATTTAAATTCAGGAAAGAACTTCCTCCTGAGTTCATACCTGGCAACTGGCTTTACACTGTGTGATCAGGGCACATCAACCATACATCCAAAGGATGTGATACTGTTAAAGATACAATGTCACCCCACCTGTGTCTACTTGCTTACCTTCAGGGTTTCAGAGAATAGCAAATATGGACCCCAGAAGCCAAATTACAATCAATGACAGATTTTTAACCAGTGTTGACTGGAAAGTCAGCAACATGGCAAAGATTGTATAATTTTCTGGCAGTAGCGTGTCTAAGGGACCTCTCTGGGGATACTGACACACCATGTAGCTGTCACTGCAAACTTATGCCCCGGGGACAAAATCATTTCCCAGGATCCTATGACAAATCTCTCTCCCTGAAATCTCCTCCTTAATTATGTGATCCCTTTGCCAATCATATCACATTACTTTTGAAGCAGTTTAAATTACTCAATAACCCCCCCTTTGTCAGTCAGATCCAGATACATACTACTTGGATGGGTAAGGAGCCTTCTTCCAATTTCCCCTGTAAATTTATTCATAGCCAATTTATAATAATTTGATCTTGTGCCAATACCATCCTTTAACTTAAATAATAATTCTTCTTCCTTGATATTTACCTCCATAGTATGCCATTCATTCATTTAATTCATTCAATTTAAAATAAACTTAATAAATGTGAAAATGCTGTAGCTATAAAATGAAAATGCACTGTGATGACCTTTACTAGAGTTTGGCACTAACTTGATTTTATTAAGTATCAGAAATGTTATAACACATATTAAAGTGTAGTGACATTCCCACATTATGCAAATTTATCCGGACTCATTTAAATTCTTTTTGTCTTTCCTCCACTACCTTTTTCTATATATTTTAGTTTTACGGATGAAGAAGTTTTAATATTAAGCCCAGATTTTTAGAGAAGCTTTTACATATTTGTGTCTGCGAATAAAAGATAGGAAAAGATATGTTGAGACAGTTGGGTGGCTTATGTAACTGATAAGTAACTATGTAACTATTTCTGTACTCTCTCAGGTAAGTAATTATCATTCTTGCCTACACAAATCAGTTACTTCAAGGTGAGCACATTTGGCACCCACTGAAATGAGGAATGGAAATCTGGACCATACAATTAATAAGTCCTCCCAGATTTGTCAATGCTATTAATATATTCAGAAGACTAAATACTCAGCAGCAGAGGGGTGACTTTCTGGTTTTTTTTTCCTGTGGTTAGTGCACCTGCACTGAAAAATTTTGTATCACCTATACAGCGAGTTCAATGCATCACATGTCTGACCTGTGCTTTTTGAAACACCAGTACTGTCAAGTTTGCCTACAGGAATAAAAATAATAAAACAGCTTAGTGAACAGATATGTTTCTCTGTCTTCAAAGATAAAAAAACATGGATTTTATGAGAAAGATTAAGATTTTCTTAGAAGTATGGTGTCCTTCAGGCCATTATTTGGTCTTGAGTAAGAATAGAAATATGTTTTGCCAAGATGGCCACATTACAGCCTTTGATTGTATATTTCTCCTCATAGTGAGAGCAGAATGATGTGTATATTAAGATAACAAAACTCATTCATCAAAATACATTATTTCTAGCACTCTTTTGACTGCTGGTAAGAGTTCTGCTCTTCTCCATAAGCAGGTTTTCAACTTTCTTTATAGGCACATTTCTCCAGGCTACAGGTGTGAGAACAAATATGACACTGCAGTACCCAGTAGTGTTGCTGGTCACATGCACCTGGGGCTCTACAGAGTTAGCTTCATTGTGTCTCTCAGGTACTTTGTCTTCAATCCTATGTAGAACTATAGCTTGACAATAAACCACACACATAAATGGACTTTGCCACCTTTTATTGGCAGAGAAATTCATGGGGGAAAAAAGAAAAAAAAAAAAAAGTGTGTTTTGAAATGGAAGAGTTTCATGCAACAACCCCATGCAGCGCTACAGGCTGGGGACAGAGTGGTTGGAGAGCAGCCAGGCAGAAAGGGACCTGGGAGTCTGGATTGACAGGAAGCTGAACATGAGCCAGCAGTGTGCCCAGGTGGCCAAGAAAGCCAATGGCATCCTGGCATGTATCAGGAACAGCGTCGCCAGCAGATCCAAGGAAGTGATTCTGCCCCTGTACTCAGCGCTGGTGAGGCCACACCTTGAGCTCTGTGTCCAGTTCTGGGCCCCTCAGTTTAGGAAGAATATCGAGGTCCTGGAGCAGGTCCAAAGGAGGGCAACCAGGCTGGTGAAAGGACTCGAGCACAGACTCTATGAGGAGAGGCTGAGGGAACTCCGGCTGTTCAGCCTGAAGAAGAGGCGGCTCAGGGGAGACCTCATCACTCTCTACAACTCCCTGAAAGGAGGTTGTAGCCAGGTGGGGGTTGGTCTCTTTTGCCAAACGACTTTCAACAAGAGGGCATGGTCTTAAGTTGTGCCAGGGGAAGTTTAGGTTAGATATTAGAAAGAATTTCTTTACCGAGAGGGTGATCAGGCATTGGAATGGGCTGCCCAGGGAAGTAGTGGATTCTCCGTCCCTGGAGATATTTAAAAAAAGACTGGATGTGGCACTTAGTGCCATAGTTTAGCAACCGCAACGGTGGTTCAGGGGTTGGACTCGATGACCTCTGAGGTCCCTTCCAACCCAGCCAATTCTGTGATTCTGTGAACAAAAGATTAACCCTCTAACCTGTTTGATCCTCTAGCAAACAAATTATCATTCACTCTGAGTGATGAAATGGCCAATGGCATAACACGCTAATGGTGATACAGGAAATTGCTCTGTTATCATCTGAGTTTACTGCTCATATATCCTACTGTATGTCTTTGATGATAAAGAAGCACTGCATGTCAAATTTCAATTTCACAAATATAAATAGGTGATTTTAACTATCAGATTTTGTTTGTAAATGTGACTATTTATTTATAAACAAATATCTATTTATTTATTTATTTATTTAGATGGGAAAGTACAATGGGACTTGATAAAAATTACTCAACTAACTTCCACAAAACCCTGGGGAATGAAGACTGTCACATCTTTTAATTCCCACAACAGCAATTCCAAAATTTAGGAATGCTACATAGTGGCTTAACAAAACCTGGCTTTGACCTCAGCTGCAGTCAGCTCAGGGTCCAGAGATCTATGTAATGTTGCTGCATGTAGATATTCATCCATCCACGTTCCATAACACTCAAAGCACTGTGTAGTATGTTAAAAATTATCTATATGGACTTCCCCTCATTACTAAAGCCATGATGCATTCAAGATTTTCAAGATTTCTTGTGAAACAATTTACTTGCAGCTTCACCATCCTTCAGGGATTTTACCATCATTTGTCTGCATTTACAGCTTTATCATTTCTGCCTATAAAAATATTGTACTTAGTTGTCCAGAGAAATATTTAATGGATGAGTATAGTTCCTTATCCCAGGGAATGCTAAAGTGTTTAATAAACTCTTAGAGTTCTGTGTAACATGATGGATCAGCTTTATTTGGACACAAAATGGCACAGTGTCTTCCCATGTTTTCCTTCAAGCATGGTAATCCTCAGATTTTTCTACAATCATTATGTCCTTTCTGAAATTCCTTCTCCTCTCCTAACTTTTCAGAGTTAGGTTCTTGTTTGATAGATTGGAAATTGGGGTTATTTGTCAGCCCATGACACCAGACTTGGAGGAACCCTGGCATCACTCTAAGAGTTACTCTCCATTAATATCTCAGGGCACATTCCAAATAAGCATTTGTGTAATTGCTCCAGGAGACCATATTATTTATTACTTTTCAAACAAAATGTCAGTTATAATGATCCAGAATATTATCAAACTGTCATGTTTGAAGGATGTTGTGAAAATAAATATTTTCCTAATACTAACCCTTGATATTTGAGTGAAGTAATATCATCATTTTCTTTGAAATCTCCACAGTATTTATTCTGTTTTGTTATGATTCAGATTAAATACATTACATATAAACTAAACACTTAAGTATATATCTGAAGAGGCTAATATTGCTTTTTGTTTTATCTCGCACACAAAATACCTGTTGCTGTAGCTTGGTAATTCCTTTCTTCAGATGTTGCTCTCACATGAGAAGAATCCTTAAAACCTTATCAAACTCTGAAAATGTGCATTAGAAATACGCTTACTGGTTTTGAGAGAGAAAGAAAAGAGGCATCATAAAACAAACTGTCTACACTCTGGAAACATTTTCAGAGCAAAGTAAGACACTCAGGACAAAAAAAAATATCCTTATTGCAGATCCTTTCCTTGCCATCAAATCCCTTGGTGGGGATTTGGACCTAAATCCAACCAAATAAAAGTGCTATCCTCTACCTATGTTAATTTTCTGTTTGCTTTCTTTTGTTTTGCTAGGTCAAGGATGTTTTTGTTAAAGATAGCTATTCTGTTTACTTACACCCTTTAACATACTGTTCCAGGTACCCAGAAGGACACCTACTTTGGTAGGTACTGGCTTCCTCTTTATAACAAATTCTTTAGCTTTCACATCTGTATAGAAAAACTGAAATAACGTTTGAGTTGAAGATTTACAGTTTGGTCTTTAAATGTTAGATTTTCACTGAACAAATCTCCCTCTGACATGGGCAATCAATGCAACTGCTTCCATACCAGTTCATAAATTCAGTTTCCTTCTAGACACCCTCAGTGGCATGAATTCTCTTGCCAGAGCATACAAATTAATTCAGTTCTGGCTTTTACATTCTAATTAAATGCTCGAGCGGGGATATGCTGTATTCTCATCAGGTTGCTTTTCATAACTAATGTTATCTTGCTTCAGATACTTGAGAGCATTTTGGCCAACAAAATGTGAGATGGATAGTGCTTGGTGCTCAGTCTTGAGCTGTCCAACTTTTCTTACAACAAAATGGAAAATCCAAACAAGAAAACTATGTTTCATTCACCCTGTGTCCACCCCCTCGATTATAATGTGTGCTGTTAATGCCTTTCCTGCTGTTGTAAACTGAAATTTTGGCCCTTGAATAATGACTAGGAGCAGCTTCATCTCTGCTTCCAAGCATGCCAAAACTAGCCCTAGAAATATATCACCTCTTCCTTTGCACATCTGCATTCGTACCTAAAAGACAATGTCTAATACTGAAAACTGAATACTGAGCAACATATGCTCTGCTAGTAATATATTTTTTAAAAACAAAACAAAAATAAACAAACAAACAGACAAAAAACCAAAACAAACAAACAAAAGATGTAAGACTAAACCTGGCCATAGTGGACTGTTGTCAACATCTTTTTGTCATTAGAAGCTTTATCTGTTTATCACATTCATTCTATATTCTTACATATTTTAATTGCAGGCTTCTTTATGGCATAGGCAAGGTTACAAGTATTTCTGCTTTGGCTTGCTCAGTGGTGGTTTAACATGCTGCTGAACCTCAACTATTGTTCTGACCTTTTTATGGAGGGGGAACCAAACAGTGCAGAAATGTTGCTTTTGAGAGAAAGACTGAAAGGTCTGCCTGTACATTTATTTTGAAATTTATTTTATTTTAAAGTATAATAATAAATTCATGCACCAGTATGGGGCTAACTGAATAGAAAGAAGCCTTGCAGAAAAGTACCTGGTGCCCTCATGGACAGCAGGTTGAACATGGACCAGTGATGTGCCCTTGTGATGGCACATGGACCAGTGATGAGCAAGCCAGCAGGCTCCTGGACTGCATTAGGTAGAGCACTGCCACCAGGCTGAGGAAGGTGATCCTTCTCCCCAGCACTGCTGAGACACAGCTGTGTACTGTGTCCAGAGCTGAGCTCCACAGCAGGAGAATGACATGGATGCACTGAGCACATTCAGCAAAGGGAGATGATGGTAATTAAAGGGATTGGACTATCTCCCATACAAGACAAGGCTGAGAGCTGGGACTGTTCAGCCTGCAGAAGAGAAGGCTCAAGGGGTTTTATCAATGTATATAAACAGCTAATGGGGAGTGTCAGGCTCCTCTTAGTGGTGCCCAGTGACATGATCAGAGAAAATAGACACAAGTGGAAATACAGAAAATTCCATGTAAACACAGAAAAGAGTTTTTTTATTGTCAAGATGGTCAAACTATGTACCAAATACCCAAAGTACATATTGACCAGGGACTTGCAAATAGGCCCAGAGGTAAGAATATATTGGTCTACTGTGAAATAAAGGATCTAATGTATAAGAAAGGACAAATTCCAGTCTTGATACATCACTGTAAATCTGTGTTACCGATATAATTTCTTCAAATGTCTAGATATGTAAAAAAGAATAGAATTTTACCCTGATATTTACTCCTGTGTTTTCATCTTAAACTTTGTGTTCTACTCTTCCTCTCTGCTTCAGCTACATAAGTTATGGGTTTGGGGATGAGGAGGAGCATTATTAGATCTTTTTTTTCTTGAAAGGGGGCTTGAGCATAATGAAGCTATAAGGAAAACTTAACCAGGAGATAAAACAATGTTGCCTTTCTTTAATAAACTTGTTTTATGCACTCCCACTATAGATGTAATTACAGTACATCAGTACACATTACCTCGTTTTCTATGGGAAGTCTGGTGACAGATTAAAAGAAAGATCACACAATAAATATTCTACTGCTACTGAGCGAACTTATTGCTCAGTTCAGTTCCTTGGTCTTCGTGAACAAAAATGGCTACTTATTTTCTCCTTCCTAATAATATAATTTATTATTAATCCCTCCATAATTTGCCCCATTCGATCTAGTTTTACAAATGCATAACTTCAATAGCACATTATTCATTATGTAAATAGCTGCTTTTGTTGTGCCTCGTAGTAGAACATAAAATGACATGGCTTTACCTCAGGGATTTTAATTCTCATTACTTCTACACTTCATCAGTTTTTACACTCTGGATGCTATCATGGTCTGAAGCCCTGTCAGTGATAACAGGAATGAGAGATAACAGTACCAGAGGCTGGATGAGCTGCAGCACGATCATATCTCCAATGAAATTAAGTATCTTGAAACTTTCCTTAGTCTTTTTGTAAGGTTTCAACAAGCAGGGTATCCTTTTCATATATCTGTGTTGTCGTGCACTGAGACATCATGGTGATTTCTTCATATGTCTATATTAAGACAACATTTTTGCACTGTAAAGGTCTATTAACTAAACTTCATAATAATCTTTTCCTAAGCATCATTAACGTAATTAACAGACTGTTAGCCAAGGCATTAGACCTTTAAAATCACATAATAAATTGTAAGTCCACAGCTGGTAGGAGACCCTTTCAAGAGAAACACTGCTAAGAAATACAACAGCCAGAAGTGTGAAAATCTGTTTGTTCAGTGGTGGAGAACTTTCAGCAATCATTAGAGAAGAAATGTCTGACTTAAATTACTCTCAAAAACGTGCTTAAATAAATATCATGCTAAGGAGCTGCCCTTCCACCAGCTGAGCTTCATCAAATGTGTTAATTATTGCTTTAAACATTATTTCTTTAACAGACATAATTTTTCTACAATAAATATATATTGGGTCATTAACTACCTTTCTGCAAAAATTGATATTATGGTGAATTATTCAAAGAAACTGAAAAGCAGAGAACAAAAACCTTGCTGGACGTTTGGAAGCCTGTAAAGCAAAAGCTATGATGTCCATCCATCTTAAGATTTCTTCTCCTGAGTAAATAATTCACTAGTAGATACTATCCTACATTTTTCTTTAATATTGTTAAGGTGGCTGCAACAGCTAACAGCTATAATTTTCAAGTCAATTTTTCCATGCAATATAAAAGTTGACAAATTTTAATTTCCTTTTCCCACTTCCCATTTCAAAACACCACCACACTACCATAACATAACATTAAAGGAGCATAGCTCAAGACTCTTTTTCACATACACTGGTGCCTTTTCTTATTTGTCTGGGGAAAGAACTGCTGTTAGACCAAATTAACTCACATGGTGTGACATACTTCACTCAGCCTTGCCCACAAGAGCTACAACAACAAAAGTTGCTGTGCCCTACTTAGGAAATCAGCACAGAAACAAGCAGCATAATGGCACCATTACAGGAACATTAATAAACTCTCAACCGTTTAGAACAACTTAGAAAAGTCTAGGGGCTACAAGGCTGCCAAAATGATTGCCACTATGTTGTCACAATGTGCTAAAGCACGACATGCAATCAATATAGCTTTGTAAATTTGAGATTAAGAACTGCACTATCCATTCTGAGCTTTCCAGTAGACTCAGATCCTAGCACTTCTGCAAGATATGAGTCAAAGAAACTATATGTATCAAAAAATACATAATTTGCCTTGAACCATCCTTTAGTTACCCACTCATTAAAACAATCAATTCCTGTGTCAATCCAAAAGTGAGTTGTTTTACATGAAAACTTTTTTTGCTCCTCTCCTGGGCAGTCAAGTTTCTCTGTTGTATGCCTTTCAGTTTTGTGCAGCCTGGTTAAGCAGTAAGGAAGTAAGCCAAAATTACTAGATTTGCTAGAGCTTGTTGGTTTTTTTTGCTGTCATTCACTGTATAAGGAATCAAAGAATGAATGCACAGAACAGCAACATAATGAGGAAGGAAAAATAGAAACAGTAGCCAGGTGTAGCCAGGTGGGGGTTGGGCTCTTTTACCAAACGACTTTCAACAAGACAAGAGGGCATGGACTTAAGTTGTGCCAGGGGAAGTTTAGGTTAGATATTAGAAAGAATTTCTTTACGGAAAGAGTGATCCGGCATTGGAATGGGCTGCCCACTGAAGTGGTGGATTCTCCGTCCCTGGAGATATTTAAAAAAAGACTGGATGTGGCACTCAGTGCCATGGTCTAGCAACCGCAACGGTGGTTCAAGGGTTGGACTCGATGATCTCTGAGGTCCCTTCCAACCCAGCCAATTCTATGATTCTATGATTCTATGAAAATGCTACTTGTATTGCTGAATTTTCTTAAGCAGTCACACTCATGGTAACTGAACACCATTGTTTTGCTAAAAGCTTGAAAAGGAACAACTTCTGCCTCTAATCTTAGCCCAGTCCACCCTAACCCATGTTCTGCACTTCCACTATTGCTGCCATGAGCTACTTTGGCATCCATTTTTCCTCCAGAGGCTTTCAGCTATTGCTCAGTAAAGAGCAAAGCTTTAGCTTCAAATCTTCTGGTCCCTCCTCAGGACCTACTTCAGTAACTATTATGGACTGCAGGTGTGACAGCATCTAGCACAGCTGAACAAAATTCTCATCAGAGCCACAAACACCATTACAACAGCAAAACCAACACATCCATCAACTAAGAACTACAACCCATGAAGAAACTACAGCCAAGACAATACTATAATTTACCTCAGACTTACTCTCTGGAGCAAAACAAAGAAAAAAGACAAAGTAGTTACAGATTAACAGAAAACACTATACTCCTAGCCATCACATTTCAAATGGAGTCAGAGCACAAGGTTCCCAACAGGCTGCAAAGCAAGAAGCATTTCCATTACTAGGACTGTGGATTTGCTACCACCTTTAAGGAAAATAATGCCATCCCTAGCTGAACATGCTCCCTGATAGCTGCAAAGCCTTATAAACCTGCATCTTTGTAATTTAAGCTTCCACTCTCTCCTTGCTCTTGAAATGCAGTGAGAGATTTTAATACTTAAAGGGATTCAAGGAAGCATAATTCTCTTTCCCTGTTTCCATGTTTCTCAATCTTAAAATCTCAAGCATTTGTTATACTTTCAGAAATCTTTCTTCAGGATAGGAATAGAGGATGTGCAGGAATAAAATGCATAAGAAGAGATGATTATTATGCTCAAACAATCTGACACAGGACACTGAAATCACAAGGGGCTGAACCTACTCTGAAGTTTACTCACATAAACACTACTCAGTTCACCACAAGGTACTATAATGAGGTGATCTCAAGCACATCTTCTGAGACACAAGGCTATGGAACAGAAAAGCCTTATGAAGAAGGTAAAACTTAGAAGGAAACTTATGTTTTGTTGGTTTTTTTTTTTAATTTCTACTTCCTGATACACAATTGTAAATATTAGAATTAATGTACACTTTATTCTACCCCTATGGAAAAAAGCCAAACAGATTATTTAGCCTAGATTTTTAGTACAACATAATGAACATATAGTTTTCTAATATCTGCCTTGTAAATAACTACAAAAGCACTAATTTTTCAGATTTTCACTGCAAATATTATTGTGTCACTTCAGTTCACCCATCCTCCCTGCAAGACCAATTATTTGATCTAAGGGGACAAGAACATGAGCATAAAGTATAGTACACAGAGGAAATCAGTAAGTAAACCAAATTTATCATCACTGTATTGTGAGTAAATAGTTTGTCGATGCATGCTAGAGAATGAAAGAAATATATCAGCTAGTCTGTTAAAACATATTGCACAGGTAAATGCAACATATGTTTAAAAACTGAACCCTTACTGAGGGTAAAATATGATTTGCCGTAACCAGTCAGTAAATCTGTCTGTTGAAACCACATTAAAATATTCTTACACATCTTGACCCATAGTGATTTGTCAAAGTGGTATATAAATCATTATTTCTTGATCATGATACTGTGGCTAGACCTTCCATTTCACTGATGTTATCATCAGTAGCTGAGATTGGGGTCAGCTCCAGAGCAGAAGACTCTCACTGAAAACAATTCCCAACTGAACTGTGTAATGCACAAAGACAGTGAGAGGCTTTAACGATCAAAAGCAACACCCTGAGCTGCACTTTGAAGAAGCAGCAGGTCATACAGGGTCTGATATATGAAGAGTAGATGCTGACTGTGCCAAAGAACATAATTTCCAGGCAGGCCAATCCATTGAGATGACAGCAGCCGTCACTCTGCTTCCTGAGGACTGGGCTAACATGGAGCAGGCTAACTCACTCACCCCAGGGATTGCACAGTTCCCCAGCAGCAGCTGTGTTCTGAGAGAAGTGATGCTACCTTTGCTCCAAGAGGCAATCACAGGCACTTTCTCTAGTGAGAGAGTCAACCCTCTCCTTTTCCCCCATGCAGGTCCAAGAGCAGAGCCTGGCAGCAACACTGATTTGCGACCACAGCTTAAATATGCATTGCTCCAGCATCACTGTGGGCCACACCAAACTCACTGAAAAGTTCTGGAAGAAAGGCTTTTCACGCAGTTACATGAAATACAGCTTTAACATAACAAAAATAATAATCAACCAATCAACCAAAAAAAAAATATTAACTCGATATCCTTTATGGTTATTCAGTTCAAATATTGGAAGGCAAAACTAGAATACAATTTTCAAATGCTTTCACATAGTGTGACTTGGGGAACCCGACTCAGGTTTTTGAACATTTGGGTGTGCACATGGCAGAAAATAGGGCAGTGGCTTAGAAATTGCCACAGGGAAATTTGCGCTGATATTACTGAAACAGAAAAATCATTTGTGCAGAGCCAGCGCTGGGACACTGCTAGAAGAAGCCGGGGGCTCTGACAGACCACTAAGTGTGGCTGAGGGCATTATCACCCCATCTGTCCACCTCCCTTTGCACTTCAAAGCCAGCATTCCTGTAGCCGAGGCATCAGAGGCAAATGTAGCTGCTGCCTTGCAGAGACCGCGCTATCAGCTCAGCAGTGCTGCAAGCTGCAAAGCCACCCGACTATTGCAGCACCAGAGCAGATCACGACAGCTTCTGTCACCCTGCTCCAGGGTAGCAGCTCCCAGCAGCATGGAGCAGAGGAGAGCTGAGGGTGGTAACACCTTGAATCATGGCTGCTCAGTCTGGCAGAGCCCATCTGGAGGAATGAGAGATAGATTACACAAGACTGTGGCTTTCTTAGAGGGATATGTAAAGTCACTCTTTCCTGGGAAAAATTATGTAATTAAGTCAGTTACCGGGTTTGGTATTTGTGCACAGTATCTCTAGAAACACAGTCAATTAAAATTAAATAACAGAAAAATCTCAGCTAGAGCACTGCCTGGATAAGTACAGTTATATTGTCTGAACAATTTATGTTTATGAGCAATTCATGAAACAGATTTTTTTTTGTTGATTCTGCACTTTTTACTGATAGTTACAGAACATTTTGGGGGGGAGGAGCTGCCACTTTAATTGAAACAAATTTTCCACTCCAAACAAACAGGAGGTAAAAATAACCCTGTATCTTATCAAATTTTTAAGGGTAAAAGAGTGTTTAAAAATTAATCAAATGTTTCTTATCTATTCTGAGGTTTCTTTTGGTATTATAAACATGATTTATAATAACTTATAGTATACATGCTTTGAAGTCCCTACCAACTGCCAGAATGACTGAAAGAGACCCTTGCTTAAAACACAACTTTGACTGTCAGTGCACATTATTAAACTTTAGTTTAAACTCTGGTCTGCGAACTATAGAGCCTGGCACATGCTTTCCATTTTTTTTACATGGTTTTTGCATAAACCTGTGCAAGCCACATCACCTCTCACTTTATCTGTGAGGACAGGGAGCCATGGAAAGTCAGTATAGTCCTTGGTTCCCTACTTAGAGAAAATAATATGGAAAGAGGGCACATCTTCCTATGTGGTTACATCCATAGCAGTAAACTAAGCAAGGTCAAGACATAGACAAAGAGCTGGTCTGCAACTCAGTTAAGCTGCAGCATTCAGTGAAGGTGTTAATGCAGTCCCAAACACTGGGTTTGGTTTTGCTGTCTCAAACACTTCTCAAGAGGAGCAAGGGAAGAGACTTTTCTTCACTGGCAGCCTGGGTGTGGCAACCCCATTTCATGGGAGATGGGGAGCAGGATTCATTGTGGCTGGACACACACCATGCAGCCCCAACTGGCCTCAGGACTGAAGTCCTGCTCCTGCCTGGTTTATTTACTAGTATAGATGTAGCCTGTAAAAAAGATGTGATAAAGGGACAGAGCTTCTGGTTGCAGACAATATAAAACTAGATTAATGGTAAGAGTCAAGCACATACTGTCATTTGTCAATTTGACCAGCAATTAGATCCACACAGACGGTTTCTTGGCTGAAGTCTTCAGGATATAAGCAGTGTTTTTCAAGTACAGCTATAGCCTTTGAAGGATCTGATTCTGTTCACACATGTTTTTCAAGTGCTTTCCTGTAAGTCTAGACTCAGGGTCGATGACCTGAAACTCAACAGCATGACCTCCATCTCTCTAACAATATATCTGGTGGTGCAAGGACCACTCCTACTTGCAAAATGGTGGGTTAGGCAGGCCAGACTATCAAGGGGGTCCTCCAGAGCTGCAATCCAGGTACTTTGGACTGAGAAATACATAGGCTGGGAGCCCCTTTCCTTTGCAAACACCAGAACAACGTGCTGTTGGAAGAACTTTCGGTAAAAGATATGGTTGTGTAACAAAGAACTCCCCAAAGAGAAGAAGAACAAAACTGGTTTAAAAAAATTCTGATGGAAAATTCTGTCCTACTTAAATCAAAGCATTTTTGCATGAATGTTTCCATCTGTAGATTTTACAAAAATAGTTTGCTCATTCCTTTTCGATATAGCTGGAACATTTCATTTTGAGAAATCTAGAGCATTCTCTTTCAGTAGTGATACTGTGTTTTATTGCAGCCTCTCAGAACTGACAGGCTGGGAGTTGCCTGAAGACAGCAACTGACTGTCCATTCCTCTGCTTTTTAGGTACAATCATCTTAAATACACTATCACTGGCAGAGCTTTGTCTAATCTAGCCTCACAAAGCTTTTTTTTGTTAGTTTTATCCTGCTTATCAGTCAAAAGGCTATTCCTACTATCTAACATAAATTTACTTCATCATTTTGGAAATATTATAGAAAAATGTAATCCGTGACTCCTCTCCACATGAGTATGTATAGCATAATATGACATATAATATCAAAATATTTGTTCCTTGTTGAAACAAAGCACCTATATGTTATATTTTTTAAAATATTATTTTTTTATTCCCTAAACAATTTTTAGAATGTTTTTCACAAGAGGCAACACACTCAGATGCTTATTTCAGTTTGATACTAATGGCTAATCAGAATTTCCTGCACAATGGCCATCCTTGCTTCTAGCTCTGTGTCGTGCCTTTGCAATTAAATGTGGAGGAGCATCTCTGTGAATCTCTGCAAATTACAACAGGGTCCATAGCATGCTTCTTTAGCTTTGTCTTAGTTGAAGACAGCCTTGGGTGAGATTTCAAGTACAGCACAGGCTGAGCAAGGATATGAAACCAGGAGAAAAAACAAGAAGAAAATGTTATAGAAAATTATTGACCTATTATTAAATCACAAAGATCTTATTACCGTACTAAAGTAGGGGCAGTGAGAACAGCAGGAAAGACTCTGCAAATAGACCTGAATATTGGTATGGAAAAACTTGCTGCTCATGTGTGTGTAATACTGGACATAGCTGCCTTTTCCTTTTTAAGTAACCCACGGGGAGTGCTACATTTCACAAATTAATGAAAATAAAGAGTTAATTTAAGTGACACAATAAATTCCAGGCATTGATTTTTATGTTAGGAGTCATCTTTATGCAAACTGTAATGTATCATGCTAAATGTCACTCATTTAGTAATACTATTATAGTGCTATTCCTTAGTAATGGACAGGAAAAAAGTTGTCCAGGGCATTCATCAACACTGTTGCGATGTCATTTTTTTGTCGACTATGAAACCTGGCTGTAAGAGAACTTAGATATTGTTTGAAAGAAAAACTGGGAGACAGCTGCTGCCAGAGCTGGTTCACTTGTGTGTGCTCCATTCTTTTGCTTTTCTGTGTGCTCAGACAAAATTCACCTTTAACAATCGATAAAGGCAAATGGGGAACTTTGGGGCCAGAATGCTGCTAAAGGCTTAGGTAAGCAGCACCTCCAAACAATGCTGGGTGTGTCACCACTCAGTCCCGGAGGTGCCTTATGAAACAGTGCACAAAGGGTTTGTTAATCAGGTTTGCAATGAGAGGGCCCTGAGCTTTCCAGAGGAGCTATGTCCCTTTCCAGCTCAGCTTGGCAGGGACTAAGCAGACTCTGAGGGAAGGCTGCCATCTACTGAACCACAGCTTCTCTCTGGGCTGCCCACCCCGACAGAGCTTGCCCAGCCTGGGAGACTCATGCGGGTCCATTTGCAGCTTTCCCAGACTTCGTCTTTTCCCCTCTCCAGCCTTCCTCAAATACAATGCAAGTAGTAGAAGTGTATAGAAATACTGTCAAGGTTCAGAAACAGGAATCAAATCCCTCTTGTAGTTCCTGGTTTATAAAATATTTTCCTATTTATGTAGAAAGAAAAACAACAAATAAGCATACCTGTAGAAGTAGGATTGTTCTGGGGGTGTTTAACTCGAAGATGTAAACATCCACATCTCTCAGCAGTGCTGCAAAAGAATCATCCTTCTTCATAAAGAATAAGAAATTGATCTATTCTCTTCTAAGAGTAGTAAGCATTATGTCTGCTAAGCAACAGCCCTATTCATCAGAACAGTAACCTGCTGCTACATTATCTGGGCCGCAAGGGTACTACAGTATTTTTTCATTTCATTATAATAAATTAGCTCCTTGGATATTAACATGCTTCATGTTTAAGAGAGATAGTAACCAGTTCCTAAAGAATCAGAGCCAGTGCTTTACATAAACCCAGTGTTTGTATAATTACTTCAGTGCCCAAGTGTTTAAATGAAACTTCCTCCTTCAGGTATGGCCCATCAACACAGAATGGAATCAATAAGACTCATTTGATGCAATTTGCCCACCATCGTCTGCATTCCAGGCAGTGCCTGCATTCATCTGTGCAGTACTAGTTTATCATACGTCTCTGAAGTATTTTCCTGTCGAACTTTCTCACTCCATGCTCATACAGATGAATGAACAGTGTCAAAACAATTTCAATCTGTTTTATCTTTGCATGAATTTCAGAGCTGGGGTGGGAGGTTGGAGTGATTATCTAGGTCTGTGAGGGCCATGGAACAAGGACAGCATCCTTTCTAATTTATTTTACTTTACATGCTACTCAGCCTTCAGTCAGATCATCCTAAATAAGAGAAAATGGCAATTTACTGCATCATCCCAGCAGCCTTTTATGGTCCTTTGCCCAGATAAAGCAGTTGCCTCCTCAGAGTCTTTGTGCCACCTGAAAGATATAATAAAAAACCAACCAAAACCAAAACAAAAAACCCAAACATATTCCCTTTTACCTCACTACCCCAAACAACAGTGAGGAACTGGAAAATGCATTTGCAACTTGGGTATCAACTTGTTATTGTTCTGCTACTCATTCCTTTTTTCTGCAATTGCAAAATATGCAGGAGATCAGAGATCTTAAATCATCTTTTAATCTGAAAGGAATGGGCATAATGCAGTAAAAGACACAAACCAAAGTTCCTTAGCAGTCTGTTTAACTCACAGAGATCAGAGTGAAGGAGACATCTGTTCCCGAGTGACTGTTTAAGAATTAACCTTTAAAGGGGGCATTTGCTTGATTGAAAAGGAATGAGAATTCAGTACTTACAAAAATGTGGTCCATACTTGTTCCTATTCTCCTGGCGAGGCATCTTTTCCTTAAGGAGGCTTCCTTGGACTTACAGATGATTAGCTATCATTCAGTAATATCAATATGCTCAAACACACATTTGCTAACAAGAGTTGTTTGAATTTTAACAGCCTGTGGCCACATCAAGAAACAAGCAGCATCAGGTTTCCAAGAATTTCTGGACACGGAGCACGATAGAGCTGTATAACTACATAAATATACATGTATAGCAATATGTAAAATGTGCAATTGAGTATTCTAAATGATGCTTGTAACTGAAGCTGATGGATTCACTTCATATACAGTTTGATTGTCAAGACTTGTATCAATAAGATGGAGTGAGGCAGACAAGGAGGTAGCTGCTCCTGTCTAGAATAAGAAAACAAGTACAGAAGAATTGTTCCAGCACCAGGAAGACACTGCCAAGAGGGTTTCTTTTCATTGCATTTATGTGTGCATAACAGCTACAGAAAGACTTTTTGTTTGCTTTTTCCAGCTGTAGAATGCAATGCAATACTTTTGCTCACACTGTTGTGTTCATGTCTACTACACAGGATGAAGACTTCTTGGAAAGGACCTCCAAATTCATCTGGAAGAGTATCTTGCCTTCATACCTTGAGTAAGCATCTGCATTGTGCAGTAAAAGTTATGGTAATCTGATTATTTTTTTCTGTTAAATTTCAAATGTCTTATTTTGGGCTGCTTTTCACCCCTTTCATTTTTATTTTCTACTATGAAAATGGTATTTATTTTTCTTGAACTCCTCCAGAAACCCAGACATGCAAGAATAACAATTTTGATCAGAATGCACTCAATTGAACACTTGTGAAATTTATTTAAAAAAAAAAAAAAAAAAAAAAGACCCTTGCCTTGCAAAGAGATGTGTAAAAATATCCTTGCGTTTGTGGCAAAACCAAGAACCTCATTCGGAGAGAGATTCATTAAATCTTCTGATTTTTTTTTTTTCAGAGAACTGGATCTTTTTGAACTAGGAAACAAAAGTCAACAAATTTATTTGCAGGACACTGACTTCCTTGCAATTTTGTATGGAAGAAGGTAGCCAAGACGAGCTTGTGATATTATCTATCCTTGGTCTATAACAGAGCTGTTTTCTAGGCAAAAATCTTTAGCCCATAAAAGATGTGCTTGACTGATAGATTTAGTGGGTAAAAGGAAGACCCTCTAGTTCCCATACTGGAGCTGTAAAGCCCAGAAATTCTCACAAAGCAAACAGCTATGGGCAAGACAGGAAAAGAAACATACTTCCTTATGCAGAACTTGTTCCAGTGACAAAAATCTAAAAGCAAATGAAAATGAAACAAGGAAAGGTCATCTTCTGGGATGCCAAATGCCTTTTCCTCCACCCAGTTCCCCGGGAGATAAGGGTATTTAGCAGCTCATATGTTTCTTGTTTTTTCCTAGTTCATGTGTGGAACATTTAAGAAAAGAAAACAACTTTTGCATGCTAGTGGTATCAGCCCAGGTCCTTTCCTGAGAATGAGATTCACTTTGAAAAACCAATTACAAAACACCTACTGTTCAACAGTCCCTATGCACAGTGGGGTGGATGGAGAATAGAGCATCAGCTTTAATTTTAAATACATGTGATTTTTGTTTCTTGTATCATATTTTCCTGGCTGTTTATATAGGTTTCATTTCATTTTTCTTGTGCTAGTGCCTTGCCTTTTAATTTCTTTAATTCTTGTTAGGGTACATGAGAGTTACTGCAGCCCCATCATAATGTCAAACACTGGCAAATAAATAAGTATTTATGGACTTCAAAAAATAAAATTATGCAAATGTAGTTCAATAAATTGTGAAAAGATATATTATTCTTCACACTGCATTGTGTGCATCTTGTTTTAAAAAATGCTTTTCAGCTGATATTATGAGCTTGATAGAGCGTAACACTTCCACTGGAACCATTACAGTTTAATTACGTGATACCATATGTATTCCAAGTGTTTCAAAAATGAGTAAAATTTGCAATGGAAATGCATATCAAAACAGCTATGTGACCTGTGCAATAGCCAGTTTTTACAGCTATATGCTAATCCTGTCCAGAAAACATTTTACTGTTCTAAAAATACTCAAAAAACTGAGACATCATTTGTTCACACTACATGGAAAGAAAAGGACCCAGCACATGCAGGGCCAAATGTCATCTGCCCACAGCTCTCATTACTCTGAAAGGGCCAGGTCACACATCGTCTGTATTGCATTGAGTCCCATAAGAAAATCATTCATTTTATACAGAGGACAAGGAATTTAAGATTCTACATCAGGAATGTAGATTTTAAAAATAGGGGCAATTTAGAAAGAAATGTATACTGATTTTAAAACAGCTGGTCTTTAAGGTAGAAGTACATAACAGTGATTTTACCTCATGCCCAGATGGAATGAATTTGGGAAACATTCTGAATAGATCATACATTTTAAATTTGAGAAACTAATAAAATCAAGATCATAAAAGGGTTGTTTGGGGTTTTTTTTCTAGAAATCTATGCACATTGACAATGCTTTACAAAAGACATGGCTACCAAAATTTTTTAAACCAAGGCATGTTCCTGATTTCAAACTTGAAGTGTGTTTGCTTTCAGAAGACATCTGGACACTCAGTTTTATCAGGTTCAGCAAAGAAGCTGAGAACAGGCAACCTAACCTATTACTCTGGAAAATGTATGCCATTATACATCTCCTCTAAAAAATTAATTTTCTATAAAAAAAAAGATCTCAGCTAATCAAAGTCATACAGGAGATCTGTGCAGTGTGACTCATGCCTTCCCCTGCATTGTGTTGGCAGAAAACAGGGCCGGTGGAGGCAATGCCTTTCCTCTCTCAGTGCAATCCACTCATCTGGCAGCTGCAGTGGACTCTGGCCATTCCAAATTCTGGCAGGGGAACAGGCAGGGTGAGCCAGGACCTCAGGACAGGACAGCAGAAGTACTGCAGAAAGAAGGCATTATGATGTCTTACAGGGACCAGATCCTGCTACCTAAATCTTTTCTGTTTTCACCCATTAGACATTTCTCCTGGCAAAATCTGAATACTTCATGCAGCCCTGTCTTTTTTGACACAGCTTCTAATTAGATCTGTATCTATAATAGATTAGAAAAAGACCTTCATAATCATATTATGGATGCTGTTATAATCATGGTGGTCAATTATACACTTATATATAAAATACCTAATGTTCCAAGAAGTAGCATTTTTCAATATTAAATTAAGGTGGCTAAAAATCAAATATACTTCCTGAAAGTTCCCTCTATATTTGAGAAGAATAATGCTATATTTATATCAAAGGCAATACCTGTATTAAATCTTTCACTCAAACTAGGGGCTGAGAGAACTGATAAAATTCTTCTCACTGTTATTTAGTTGACTGGCTTTAACCACAGTTAAATTTTGCAGCAGTCTTTCTGCCTCACCTTTCTTGTATTCGTTATTATTATATCTGTCAATCTTGAACAGGAAGAAGCACAGAGGATTTTAAAAGTTAATGTTTCTCTGATCATTCTGAACCTCAATATGGTGGGGGAACTGGGGAAGGCATTTAAGAGAGAAAAAATTACATTTTTGACTGTTTGAAGATGAGTTACCTGCTAAATCTCACCATGGCAGGTTACTGGTCTTTAGCGGTTTTCACCCTCACTGCACCAAAGACGTTTTCCATCTACCCGTCTCTAGGAGAAAATGTGTCCCCATGGCACAAGCACTCATTTTAAGGTCAGCATTCTATGGAGAAGAGTTTAGCCAGAGGTGCAGGACTATGCATGAACGGTACCTCAAGAAGCACGTTTTGTTCTTACCAGCTGGGTTCAGGAGCAATGACTGACAAAGAGGGCAAATAGAAAGTTTAGGTTTATGGTATGAAGTATACTGGGATTTTTTGGCTCTCATGTGCATATTTGCAGTGGAATTTATAGCAGAGGTAAGGCCTGTTTCCAGGGAAATACCTATCAATTTAAAAGGTTTGGATAAGCTTTTACAATCATAAATCGCAAAAGGTACAAAAGTGGGTGCGTGATTTTTCACTGATTCTTTTTCTGGACTATTGGACTTCCTGGAATGCATCAGTTTGACCAGATGATTGAGTCTGTACACTTCTAGAAATAACACGGGAAAGCATTTTGTATTTTTCCCATGCCAGTGATTGTAGAAGAAAATATTAACTTTTTTCCTCAAAAAAAATTATATGCAGAATAGGATTCATCTCACCTGATTTTGGCATGAAATTTAGGCATTAATATAAGTTATATATTCGCCCTGCAACCAAAAGAAAGACTAGAGTACCTTCAAACAGACTGAGTCTCATCCTAAAATAATTGGCAAAGATGACTAGTGCATAGTGAGGTGATTTTCCCTATTAGGATCACAAGTGGGACGTAGGAGGATTTATATTCTGGTTTAATGTTTTCATAAGGTACAAATCTTCACCATAAAAACTATTAAGAGAGGCCAGCTGGAAACATTCCCACTTAATATTTTAATATGGATTTCCCCAAGAGGAAATGTTTCATCACCACTGAAGAAATTTGAAAAATGCTTGTTTGGAAAGAGATGTTAGGAGGAAAAAAGTAATTTTGTGATGCATCCCAATAATAGTGTTGTTAATATTGCATACACACACACAGAAGCAGAGAAACACAAAGGTAGGAGGAGGAGGTCAAATTACACCCTGCTCCACCTCATACCAGATCCATCCCAAGCATCAGTCCATCAAAGGCCTATCTCTACACGCACAAAGGATCACAGGGGCTCAAGGAAGGTGGAAAAGCACCAAGAAAAAGCCCGGCTCCTCCAGATCAAGGTGATCTGGGGAGGAACACACATAGAAAGATAGAAGACTAAAGGGATAAAAGGGATCTGCCATGTAAGAATGGGTGGGGTGCTGGTCATCATGCTTATCTGGATGTGTCCTATGCAATCCATCCTGCCTTCTTGCTCAGCATCTTTATAACTCTTGTCCTGAGTGAGGCACTCTCTGGGGTGTGTGCGTTGGTGTACCTATAGGTGTGTGTCCCTGGGAGTGAGAGGGAAGAAGGAAGGGGAGAACGATGACCCAGATCGGCTCCTGCATGTATGACAAAGACAAATGACAAGAAGGAAGGACATGTATGTGAGTGTGTCTGTCTGTGTATCTGTGTGTCTGTGTGTCTGTGTATCTGTGTATCTCTGTGTCCATGTGCCAGAGGCTCTGCACCAATAGCTGGAGTGAGGCTACAGCCTTGGGGGCTCATATGTACAAGTGCCACAGGCTGTGGAGTCTGGGACCCAGGGGCTGCTACCAGGTGTCTGAGCCCAGCTGCTGGCAAGATACCCATTGAACACACATATGTATTTCCACTAGCAGAATTTTGTCCTGCTCAGCCAAAACAAAAGAGGGGAATGAGGAAATAGAATTATTTTTCAGTTTTACTCAAACAAGGTATTTCAACTAACTAAAACAAACCATGGAATTTGGCTGTAAAGAATATCTTCACACTATTTTAAATGTGGGGGTTTTTTTTCTCCTGTTTTGAAGACCAGTATTCCCTATGATACTAAAGATCTACGTCTATTTATTGCCTTTAGAAAAACTTACTGGTACGGATTCTAAAAGTATTCACATCAAGAGTAGAAAAAGTCTGAATGCTTTTCTGAAACTACAGGTTTGGGGAGTAATTCAGAAATCACATAGGGGAAATTTTATGGCCTCAGTAACGCAGCAGGACAGGTTAAATGATTGTGATGTTCCCTTCTGGCCTTAAAATTTATTAACTTCCTCCCATTTTTCGTCTTGATAGGTTTAGTGATACTTTCCAACTACACAGCTCTCTGTGGATATTATATGGTAGCTGCATATAATTACTTCCATCTTAGAGCACAAAAAACTGAGATTCAGAGAAGTTAAGTGACACAATCATCATGCAAGAGTGCACTGGAATCCACATTAGACCTTAGATTTACTGACTGGCCATTCTACATGGAGTCCACCAACCTCCCAGTCTCTGACAAGTTCAATTGTGTTCCTTTTTTCCTGTTCAATAAAATAAGGGCAATAACACCTTCTTATTCCTACTTACTTATACTGCTGTCAAAGGTGATTTCAGATCATGGGAAAGTCCTTCAGGTACCTCTTAACAAACTACCCTGGGCAATGTTTGCTCTATAGCTGCAATAACATACAGCTTGTTGTAAAATTAACCTTAGCATTTAAAAAACATATTTGCATCCTCTGATCTCATACCTGGTGTGAAACTTGTACCAAGTACCGGTACCGAGGTGGCCAGTTTAAAGCTAGCAGAGGCATTTGGAGTAGATTTGAGCACACCACTACAGTGTGCAGGTATCTAAAGTGCAGCTGTGATGATGCCTTGCAGTCTTTCTTATTTCATGTGTACCTCACATCTGTGCTAGGAAGCTCATGGATTCTTCAGTAGGTGCAATCATAGCTTGCATATGCCCTAATCTTATTTTTGATTGTCATTCAGGGTAAAAGTATTTACATTTTAAATGATGCATACTCATATAACATTTTAAAATTCTGATAAACACTCTTCCAAAAAAATAGTAGAGAGCAAAAACTCCTTAGAATTTGCAGTTTGAGATATAAAGCAAATTGGATTTTAATACTTAATTAATTCATTAAAAATTGAAGAACACTTTTTACAGCACATTTAAAAAATATATTTCTTTTGTAAACTCTCAGGAGTGACTTCAGAAAACATGGAATGGGAACCTCTTGCAGCAGCTCAGGTTTGTCCTCTCCAGATGAATTCCAGGGCTGATTACAATGAGCTGTTTTCCACATCAGTTCTGATTTTTTCTCCATTTCACTCAGTATCGACAGAAGTTTTAAGAAGAGGTGACAGGATAATATACAGAGAGTTGGTAACAGTATACAGCAGCATGAACAGTTCTTTCATCAGCTCTCCCAGAGCAGCCTGTGACCAAGGACTGGGTGAAGATGCAGAAATCAAAAGTACTGAGAAAATACATTAAAGAACTTACCTCCTTCACAGCAATAACAAATACAAAGGGCATTTGCCTCTAGAAAATGCATTCATCACACACACAACCTTGGGCTCTGTGGCAAGTAACACAAGTTTAGATGTCTTTCCATCCTCCAGATAGGAGATAAACCTGGGCTGTTCTTCAGTCTGCTTGGGTCCAGGCATCTTAAATCTTGCTAAGTTCCAGGCAGCAAATCTAGCTACCAACCTTCCTTACCACATAGTTCTTACCACATAGTTGTCAGGACCATCTCCATATTTGCTGTGCATGCTCAGAAATCCCTTTTGAGGGGAAATGGGCGTCTGTAGCCCAACTGAGAAGTCGTGTAGGTGAACAGGCACTTGGCTTCTGTCTAAATCCCCAGGGAACTCAAATGGTTAGAGGCGGTCAGAGATGTGCCTAACTTTACAACTTATCATTATGACCAATTCCTGACCAATAATTGAAACATAACGATATTTCCTATACCCTTCCTCAGGTGTCCTCTTCTCTGTATTAAAAAATGCTAGCTTTTATAGAAATAATTCTCTACCTCTAGCCATTTTTTCTGAGGGGGTTGGCAATTACTTTTTTTACATGCATCAAGTTATATACTGTGCTAATGATAACCTCAGATCTTTTTTAGTACATGCTTGTACATTTTCTAAGGCAGAATAAGGAACATAGAGCAATTTCAATAATCACAGCAAATACAAAAACAAGTAACTTACCCCTTCATTTATTTCCTCTTAGTTTGATTTCTCTCTTTTTTTCTTTTTTCTTTTTCTTCTTTTTCTTTTTCCCTAATTTGTGCTCTTGCATTTCTTTCTAGCCCAGGATCATTAACTGCCATTGAGGTATACTGACCTGTAAGGGCTATATTTATTTCAGTTCTCAGATACAAAACTCATGACAGAAAATGAAAGAAACTGTCTTATTCCTCTCAGAAAATACTAAGTACAAAATACACCTGCTTGACTGAAGTTTCTCTACGAAAAATATGTTCACACACATCCTACTGCATTAATCTAGTTACTGGTCTCACAAACAATGGACAGAAAAAGAATGAGATTTGCTATTATTCAAGTATATGATGTCCTTAAATTATGGAGATAGGAAATTCAGATAGAAGAAAGAGAAAAAGCAGACTGAAGGAGGAAGAAAAAGGATTATGTTTTGTTATTACAGTGTTTAAAGATTTTACATACATATTTCCTTCCAATGAAGCAAGCTTTGACTTTGCAAATTCATGATTCTGTGAAGGATTTCACATAGACAGAGAATTAAGATGAAAGAACTTTGCATTTAACCTGAGGGTTTCTTACCTCTAACACCATATGAAATGATGAAAAATTGGACCAAAGATAGAAGTTGCTCTAAGGACACTGGGAGGGGAAGGGTACAAAGGATTTTGGTGAGTCCTAGTTGCTTGGCAAAACTAACAGCACACTCATCTGACAAAATCAGATCATGTATCTTAGCATAGAAACTTCAGGGGTTTTTTGTGGCCAGGATTTTTGGCAGTGTCTCCTCCTTTGCCCACAGAGGGGAAAATAAATCAGTATTAACATATTTGTTGAATGAGGCACATAATTCTGTCTTTCACTATACTCCATTTCTCATAAGACACATAAGCTACTCTCAGAGCTCCCAACTGAATGCAGCTCTGAGCTTGTGGAAAGGATTACAGAATTTTATTTGAATAAAACCTAGTTGTTGCATTTTCTGCCTGGTGTGATTACTGAACTCACAATATGTTCCCTTTTTTGTGTGTGGAGTAGACTTATATCACTGTATATGGATTTCTCTGCCACTGGCAGAGGAGACTATCATCTGGAGCATCTCCTAAGGCCACATACTCGAATACACCTGTTATTACATGCTGTAGTCTTCCTCTAGTGCCATAAAACACAAGGCCTACATTTGCACATGTGCATAAACCAGTGATGGATGACTCATATTCTAAATTACTGTTGTGGAAGCCAAGCCCCAGGCACCAATCCATTTTCACGCAATCATACCAAAATGAGATTATATCCTTGAGCCAAACTGGTATAAAAAGACCCTTAAAACCCCTAATAATTCTGAATTAATCAATGGTTATTGCTCTTTTAAATGGAGTTTAAAATCTGTGCAGTGGCTTTGATTTTTGCTTTTTTGTTAAATCAAGCAGTTTTGCCAGCATGGAAAATCTGCCACGTTTCACGAACACTTCAGGTGCACAAGTACAGCTTAAAAATCTGGCAATGTAGTTTTAACACAGGGACTGGAACTAATTTTTCTTTTGCTATAATATCTGAGGAAGCTGAAGGCCATTCACATTTTTGTGTGTCACCATAATCATTTCAACTGAACTAATAATCCTTCTGCTAGCCTTTTTTTCAAGGCTATGTAGAACCCTTGAATGTGATACAAGCCCAGCAGAATTCAGGTGAAGATGGTTCTGAGATAAGATTCATGGAAGAATCATTTATTTCAGAAACTGTCGTTTGGTAGGGTGGATTTAACAGGATTTTGCACAGGAAGATATTTCTACAGAAACCTCTATCTTTCTCTTGTCATGCCTTTTAATTAAGTCGGAAGCCTTGCATGGCTGTAATCAATGCACACAAAATAAGTAGGCAGCTGCAAACACAACTGTGAGAAAGAAAGGATGTCATGAGTTTCTAAACAAAGACGTGACAAATTTACTGGAGAGAGAAGAAAATAGAAAAGCAGAAAAAAAGATTACAACCCAACAGGATTCTCTGATTTTGCATTCTTTTTCTCTTCCACTTTCATTCCACTGGAACATGGGATAGATGCCAGAGATACATCAAACTGTCCAAGTATAATACAAGTAGTCAGGGAACAGATGTTCACAACAGTTTCTGGTCAGTGCAGGGATTTTATTACCTGCTCACAAGCTTCTACCCACTGTGAAAATTGTATTTCTTGAAGATCCAGTATATCAGATTATATCAAATTACATGTATTCTATAAGGTTAAATGACCCTAATCAACTAGCAATGTAATACAATATCTCCTCCTTTTATCTTACCTCCCTTTCTCCAAGACAAGGTAGAAGTTACTTACACTGGCCAATACTTTATTATTGCCTTCAAAAGCTCAAATACTTTAAGAATTTGACTTTGAATGTTAGAGATTTCCTACAGTGTGAACAGGTGGGAGAATGCTGGAAACCACAGGTGAGCAACAGTTCTCCTTCCCTTCTCCCTTGTACATGCAGCAAAGGTCACTACTCTAATCCACCTCTTAAACTTTCAAAGGAAGAGGACAGTGTGCCAGCTCCAGAAATTTGGCAAAACTTTTTTCTTTTCACACTTTTTTTGACAAAAAAGAAAGAAAATGGTCATTTCTCTAAGATGATAATTAAGGTTTGTTGGTTCTTTTCATTTAAGAAGAAAGGTAACTGAACACCTTGGTGGGTTTTTAACATATCAGGATTTACATACAGAACTCAGTATACTGATATGAGTGGGACTGGTAATGGAAAAAAGACATTACTGAAACCTCGAAAATGGTGACTGGAAAAATGCCAGTCAGTGAGTCAAATATATGACTTCAGCAGCATAAAACCTTTACTGTGCATCAGAGATAAGCTTACACAGCAACAACTGTAGCTGATGTATACGCACTTTACAGAGGTCAGCACCAGTGGAATAGCTGTATCTGAGTGGACCTTTGTATTTGAAGTTTTTCCCAGCTTCCCTGGAGCTCACACCAAGAATGTGCTATCACAGCAGCTCTGCCAGCAGAATTCAAGAAGCACAATTTTAAACTGAATGAAGTTTGTGTAAACATTCTGCAGTGGAGTTATAACCCCAGCCTTCGTTGCAGGTGGGAGAATTCAAGTCTCCATCATCGTAATATACTTGGTGTGTTTGTGTGTATATTTGAGTCGGCTTCAACACTTTCTTTCAAAAGGTAAACATTTCTGGATGAGGTCAGGCAGAACTTCTGGAGGAAGACAAAAGATTGCACATTTTCTTGGCAAGCTTTTTTGCATATTTGGAGAGAAAAGGCACAGTGAAAGACACATGAAAGAATCACAGCAGAGAGAAACCTCAGAGGAAATGGAAAGGAATTTCCTAAGACCAAATGGGTCTCAGCAGTCTTTGATAAGCTATCATTACAGTGCTAATTGCAGTAAAGCTTGGAAGCAAGAACATATTGTCTAGAACACAGTGAGCAGGGTAAGAGTTGAATGTAAAACTACTATATTTCTTGGCTCTACTATTTTCTGGTCTTTATTACCTATTTCCATACAGCATTATTTTAAAAATGAAGTTTCATTCAAATTAAGCAAAATGTTACTGATTTTTAAAATTTCTTGGTCTCTTTGGACAGCTGACTTGGAGACAATCTGAGTATATTGATCCAACAGCTATGGCCTGTTTGTGAGTAAATATGTATGCAAAGCTATCCCAGTATTTTCAAGCTAAAAAACCCTGCATATTAGTAAACTTTGCAATTTTTATATATCTATCACTATAGCAGAGAGAACAGTTGTGAACTTGTACCTTAAATGTTTATCAAATTGTATATGAGTGGAAGATCCCTTTTGCAAGTCCACTATTTTGAGCAGGACAATACAACGCTGTCTTATGTCATAAAGGTCCATGTGGCACAGATGTTAATTCATGTCTAAGAGACCTCTTAAAATTACCCTGAAACAAGTGTTCTAGTCGGCTCTCCAAGCACTGTTGTATCACACTAGACCTCTGTGGAGAAACAAAATAAGCATGATATAAAAAGCCTTTCTCTATTTTTCCACTGTCATAAAAGCAATGATGAGAAACTGTTCTTTCTTTGCTTGAACCAAAGTTCCTGGAGTGACTGGAAAGGCAAAATAAGGAATATTTCTTGTTGTTGTTTTGTAAAAAATAAAACCAAAAAATATTCAATTATGTTGGCTTGGTAGCTAAGAATTTTAAAAGTTCAAAAGGAAAAAAAAGAAAAAGAAAAAAAAAAAGAGTGCTAGAAGGATCCTACTTTCCCTGCTTAAAATGCACTAACAATCAGATGTTGTGTAAACGGTTCCACACCATCTGGCAACTAGGAGGAGAAAAGGAAGACATCATTTGCAGGTACTGTACTTCTCACATTCTGAAAAACATATCACAGTGTGCTAATTGGCACAACATGAAGTACAATATACAAAGAATTTAAAGTGCGGGATGTCCTCTCTCATTCATATTTATGCTACACAGTTCAGAAATACCCTTACATTGTGTGCAATTACTATTGTGTGTATTGCCTGGCTATAAAGATTGCATGTGATATATGAGAGAGAGAGTAGGTTATACAGAAATTACATACTTCCCAGAACACAGTCTTGCACGGCTGGAGGTGTACCATGTATGATAATCACAACTTGCTCTGCCTCCATGCTGATACAGGGAGCCTCATACATCACCTTCCAGAGTGCTCCAGTACTCTCATAGACTGCAGACTATCCTGGAACCATTTTCACTGAATCCCTACAGATCTTCTCAGACATCAGAAAGAAACAGCTCCTTCCTCCCTTGATCAAAAGCCAGGTCTGATGAGAATCAGTAGATCAGTCAGGATGTGGAGTTCTCTCTCTGAGGCAAAGCTACATCCACCCTCCTGCTGTAGTGATGCTGAATGTAGCCCCAGTATACCTCCACCTGTATTGTGGTCTGTTCAGTTACAGAGAGAATTGTTTCTCTAAGTGCCTTGCATGGTTATGGTGGTCCCTGGAAGCACTGAAGCCAGGAAGGAAGCAACATCAGTCTTTATGGTAGCTCATGGAGCATCTCATGTTTGCAGCTCCGTGGGCTGCCGTTTTTGAAGCCAGCAAGAATGGTAGCACAGCCCTCCATTTCTTTGCAAATACATGCCTATTCTTACGTAGTTCCACTGAAAGGAATTTAGAGATGGCAAGTAAGGGGCATTGCTCATGATCTGGAAATGGTGACAAGCAGGACCTTTCCGGGACTTGGTCCTGTCATAATCTTAGAAACTAAATAATAGCTTATTATTCCTCACAACCTCCTTAGGCAGCTCTCACATTTTTGTAAAATTTCTATCAGTCTCTATCAGTTGTAGTTAATTTGGGGAGAAACTGCTGAAGATATCTGTCTTCTTGGTTGACTTCCAATAGACCTCCATTTCCCTGAGGAAGGCATCATTAAAACTTACACAGCCAGACAAGTTAGCATGTGTCAGCCAGTCTGGGATAGCTTTCCATACATATCTTCTCAGCCTCCACCAAGGCAATTAGTTATTTTAACCTTTTTTCTCTGAAAGTTTAAATTATGGAAATGTCTTTCTCTATCAGTTGGAGAAATGCATGCGGTAGCGTCTTCCCCAGCAGATTCTTACACCTTCTGTCATCACAGTTTTTCTCTCATCTTTCTCTCCTACACCACATCCAAATTTCATGCCTACTCCTTCTCTTTCCTCATCCGCTACCCATCCTACATGGCTGTGCCCCCTCCTTCAGCTGAGTAGGGTTTTCCTTCATTGGGTGGGCATGCTACCAGGCATATTCAGCCACAGAGGGAAGCTGGCATCTTACAAGGTCCTGCCTCTGCCTTCTGTACATCTTCATTATACGGAGAAATAAATTATCCTGTTAGTTACAGTACTACATTTTAAGTTGACAAGCAAATCTTATTATAAAAGTGTAATGATACAATAAGATATTTTATTCATGCATTTAGCCCTCTCTCTCTGACACTTAATTATATCTACTGCTGCATGGTGATCTGAAACATTAATTTGGCAAATCAACTAAAATCGTCCATAACAGACTGATTTCCTACCCTGCTCTTAAGGTTCTACTTTACTGTACTCTAAAATTACTTTAAACATGTGGCCAGTGAACCTTTGAAAAGCAAAAGGCCTGGTGGGAATAAAATAAAAAAATAAAATAAAATAAAAAAAGACTGTAAAGTGTGTATTTAATTTAGAACTGTGCAGAGAATCAAGACTGAATTTGTGCATAGGATGCAAAAATAAGTTTTTCAAACACAGAAATGGTATCTTCCTTGATGCCATGAGCAACACAGTAATGATATATCTGCTCCGTCACAGTACACACATAGCCAGAGTTCTATGTTATGGCAACTGAGGCTGCTATTTGACTTTTTACAGAGCTTTGGCCCAGGGAACTTTACTGCACATGTAGAGGTGCACACAACGATGCACATGCCTATGCTGGGAAGGGAAGCTGTGGTGAGAGCCCAAGGACCTTCAGGATTCAGGATAGGACATCGAGATTTTGCCTTTCAGGTAACCAGCATTCAACCCACGCTTAGGCTCCCTACAATTCCCCATCACTTTAGTGTGGACAGTAAATATTTCTTGTGTCTTGAGAGGAAAAAAAACCCAGAGGTATTCTCCCATCTATCTGGCTGTGACCCCCTAATATTGTAGGAGAAGAGGGAGTGAACAGTGACTGCACAGAGAGCCAGGGCGAGACATTCTGCAAGTAATTCAGACCTGGTTTCCACCTGGGCAGTAGCAGACCCATATGATGCTTCCCAAGAACTCTAAGAGGTCAGCTCCAGCCCTGAAGGTATGCCAACCTACACAGCTTGATATTTTTATTGGAGCATTACCATAACGGTAGCTCATCAGACAGCAATATCAAGCCCTTACATCTTCCAGTAGCATCAGGTAAAACATGCAAAGCCCTATTTCACAGCTCTTTTCCCACCTGACTCACAGATGAAACATCCCAATCTGCATTCTGAAAGACCCCAGAAGTGCTTGCAGAGGTAGAAGGAATGCAGAGACAAGCCTGCATGGAGGTAGAGCCCAGAGAAAATCTGGAAGTATTAATTTCAAAAAATATCTGAAATTAAGCAAAAGGAATTATAGTCCCCAAGCTACCTATAAATTGTGTTGATTACACTGAGACAACATCCAAGCAAATAACCTTCTCCTGTGCTGAATACAAGCCTAACCCTGGTAGTGTACACTATCAATAAGCAGCCTGCAGACAATGGAAAAGGGATATTTTCATTTCCATAATGTGAACAAAATAAAGGCCACAACTGCATCTTATAAACAGGAAAGACATCCACCCTCTTTAGCATATACAGCTGACAATTTTTCCTGCCTCGTGTAAAGGAAAGTGGAAGAAAAAAGGCTGAGTCTTTCTCTGTGGTAGTAAATAAGACTAAGAATGTACCAGTAGAGTTACTGCTCAAAATGTATAAGAAATCTTTGGGGGTTTTGTCACCCAGTTTTTGATGAACATCATCTGGAGCTGGATTACTAACTCTCCTGCATCCCTTCAAATATCTTTCTGAAAACTATACTCACTTCATCACCTCTGTAAAATTTTGTCTTCTGCTTGCATATCACATATCCCATCAAACTTGGAACTTGCCACTTTAAACAGAAGACTCACTACCAGTAAACCTGTCTTTTCTAGCCTCACTCCAGCATGACTCTATTCATCAGTAATAAACTCTGATTATAAATCTTTTTTAGTGCTGCACTTCTCTGTGTGTTAGAAATTCACATACAGATTTTGTATAAGCAAGTCCAACTTCCTCTGGAGGTTTAGGAGGCAAAGTCTGCAATGACAGGACATAGTAAGTTATATACAACTATAAAAACATTCAAGTGACAAAATATACCTACTTGTTATTCAAGGAGAGTATCAAGACAGCAATTCATGCTACGCTTTACAGAATAACTAAACCTCTATAGCTGGGACAAAACATCTGAAAAAATTCCCATCTCACTAGGACAACAAAGAAAGTGACTATGTTTTAATTGGAAGTCAGTCCATGAGTTGTCTACTCAGAGTTCAACATTTTCCCAAAATCTACCTCCAATTGTGACCAGCTCTGTGGAAAATTTTTAAATTAGCTCATTAACTTTGTTAAAGGTCTGCTCCTTAAAGACAGCATGATAGCAGGACATAAAGACTTTCATTAGACCTCTATTATCTATTTTTCAGATTTCACCACTTCTTTTTTTTCCTTCTATCACTCATACCTTTACAAATTTAAGCTATTTCCTGTCCTGTAAGGCAACATTTCCCCCCAACTGCAGGAAAAGATATTATAGAGAAAAAATCAGTCCAAACTCATGACTTGCCCCACCGGGGCTAATTGCTTAATCAAAAACTTGGCTGCAAGTTTACCATCTGAAGATATGTACTCTAAGCCCCCGTCATTTCCTTCAGCATGCAATGCACAGACAGAATGCCTAAAAGTAGTTCTGCAACACTATGGATAGCTTAGGTTCCATTTAAGGGGCTGGATCAAAAGCTTTCTGAAAATCAGCCACCCACTGACTGGGAATATATGCAAATTAGTCTTAAAATATAGGAATAAAGAATTGCTTCTTAATATAAACCTCTTCCACTGATTGTCCAATCGGTGGTGATTTTTTTTCTCCTTTACTATTGCTATAAGAGGTATCTTCCATTAAGGAGTAAAGGACTCCTGAAATTAATATTTCCACTTGAGAAAAAATAACTAGTTCAGTTCCTGATAGTCAAACTATCAACATAGACAATTATTAAGGACCAGTTAGTTGCAGTGCAGTTCTGGAAGGAGTCTGTAAAAACAGATACATAAATAGATCTCAAATTTGAGAGAAACAGAAAAATTTCATTCAGTAATCATTATTCTGCTTTTAGAGAACTGTATAAAATAAGCTTGTTCTGTAATATAACTGGTTTGAAACACATTTGTATGAAGCATTTTTGTTTAGTAACCAAGAAACATCATGAATCCTTCCTGATCACAGAATTTCTTAATGCAATCTCATCTCTTAGATTGGTCTCATCTCTTTGATATACCTTAGGGATATAAAAATGTAAGTCACAGTGAAGAGAACTGAATACAAAGCATGTTTCAGGCCTCAATGCACAGAGAAATAGACTTTTTTATTAGTAGACAGCTTTTTGTTTGTATTGCAAATTATATTATTATAACACCTAGAATTTTCCCTTTACCTTAACCCCATTTTGCACTATTAAGAACGCATTGTGTTAAATATTTGAGAAATCAATAGCTAGAAGCCCCCATGAGCTACATTTCCACTGTAGCAAACTGCAAATATTATAAGGAATGGGAAAGAAAGCTGGGAAAAAAATCCCTGTTATTATTTTATGCTATGTACACTAAAGAATTTGTCATTTGTAGGGAAGACATGAGGGAAGAGCAATGGATAAATGACCTAACTTCAGGAACTTATCCTAAGTAGGGTTGATGACATGGAAAAAAGATCATCATTGTCTGCAGAAGTACTTAGACAAGTAGATGCTTTTATGAAGACTAGGGGATATACACAAAAGAAAGAATAAAGGAGAAGTTATGAGACTCCTTCAAGGACAAGACCCTGTTATGTATCTTGACTGGGGTTTTATGGCTACTGAAATTACAAGCTGCTTTATAAAAAGAACAAATATTTAAACTACCCTCTGAATTTCTGGGGTTTGTAGGTAGGGAAAGAAATGGAAATGCTTCCTAAGAAATTAATGGCATGGAATCTGTTTGCTTTTGTAAACAGTTCAAAGAGATGTGAACTCCATCGCTCGTATCACACTAATCGACAGAACCCCATTGGGCAACACCAGCTTTAATAAATACAGTGTTCTGGGTGAAGCTAGCACAGATTTGTATTATTCACACGTCTGCTATGTAAAACTGCCTCATGTGGTGTAAATCATCACATTTAATAAGAACTCTAACAACCCCTGCTCCCCCCTTAGCCTTGAAAATTCTCTCTATAGGAAAAATTAGAAGTTCTCTCAAAATGCATTAGTATAGAATGAAGTCAATGTCTGTGTCTAATGCCTTGCACTACTCAATTTGGTTTGGGTTTATTTTTGTTTTTTCCTATGTAAGTAGTTATTTTATTTAACAAACTTGACCATCACATAGCAATCTCTGTCTGAGGTTGAACCCATACTTATTCAACCACAGATCTTCAGACTTTCCTATTCTTTACATGTGTCTTAAGATGTTTCATCAGAGCAAGCAGAATTTGCAAGATGGATTTAAGTGTTCAGTGAAAAATAGGGAGCAGTAAAATGGAAGACTGATGCATGTTAAAAAAGACTGGAGCAACTACTGGTTTATATTTTGGTTTAATACTTAAATCTTTTCTGTACTTTTCTGTACTGAAAGATGTTAAATCTTTTCCCTTCATCATGATTTGTGAACATTTCAGTTATCAGTTGAACAGATATTTTTCATAATTACAGAGGAAACAGAACTGTCCATATGTTGTGGTCATGCTGCAGTCTTCTGAGATGCAATTTATTTTTTTTATATTCAGGATACCCTTCTGTGTGACAGCAGAAAGAAGCAAGGGCTTGGGGCTCTGTCCTGAGCTGTAATGGGGCCCTGGGGCCCTGGGCAGGGCTTCCAGGTAGGGTCCTAGTCAGGGGTACTTGGATCCCTGACAGTAATAATTTCAACTGCTTTTCTCCCCTCAGGAGTAGCACATTATCTGCCACAGGAATGCATGTGAAATTTGCTCTGTGTACTTGAGTCATCTTTCATCCTAAAGAACATTGTTTCCTGGTCACTCCCTGGGAAAATTAAAATTCATGAAGCTATCTAAGGCATTCTGTTAATGGGTTTAGTCTTTTTCTTTTCCTTTCTCATTTCTTTCCTCTTGCTTTCCTCCCAACACACACCTCCCAGAGACAGAGTATTTTGATGAGCTTGGTAGAAGTTGAAATATTAAATTCACTTTGATCTATTCAAAGAAACAGGAAAGATTAAAACCACTTATACTTCAAGGTTAATTGCTCAACTGCTTAACCTGCAATTGCAAAAGTGAAGAGGAGACAATGCTGTGAGAGCCAAAATGGTGCAGGGAGCCAGAGGGATCCATTTCAGCTTCCAGCCAACCACTTTAGTTCTGGTTTCAGTGATGGCTGCAGTGGCGACGAGAGGAGGGAAAGAGCACACCAGAAGTTGCTGAAGCAATGTGACAAACCTATTTAGAAACAATCAGTTAGTCCTTGGCTGGCAGAATTAGCAAGAATCAATCATGCAATCAGTTCATTGCAAAAAGAAAATGAGAATAACAAGACATGAGCTAAATAATAGCTAAGGTGGAGAGGAAGGGGGTCAACAGGCTGATGAGAAGCAGCTGCTGGAGGACAGGAGTCACTGAGGCAGAATTTTAGCAAGGTTTTAAGCATAGGGACCATCAGAAGTGGGGCTGAGCCATTAAAACACCAATGCTCAGGTGTGGGAATACCTCTGGTCCATGCTCATTCCAGCAGAGAACAGCAAGGGGTTGATCATAGCTCTCTGGATGCAAGAAGAAATCTGGTTAACCCTTGGGTGGATAGACTTAGCATATTTTAACTACTGTGTCACATATACCCCACTGCCTTGCAGAGGAACATAAGTCAATAGAACTCATAACTTTTAAAGGCAGAAGGACTTTCATACCCATATTTTGATGACTTGACATGAAAATTTATTTTTACCTGCCCAATACAACATAATTACATTATCTTATGTCAATGTTTAACCCATTTATTTCACCCACAATAATTTCATCTGGCTTAAGAGACAGTAACCATAAAATCCTTTAAAGTATAGAGTCAAAGAATAACTTGCCCCCTTTACTAGTATGAAAAGAAAATTAAGAGACCATATACCCTCATGGCAAAAATACAGACTTCAACTTCTGTTTACTTGAATTAAAATGCTTAATTGTTTTAATAACAACCTCACTGGCAAATTTCTAATTTGGATCTGTTATCTTCCTCATTAGAATTCCAGACAGCCCATGACAGACATGGGCTACTTATTATACAGGAGTTCATTATCAAAATCTACCACAGACTGATGATCAATAAATGTTTTTCATTTCCTTGGAACCCTAACCCCCATGCTTTTTTATTTATTATCCCTCCACTCTCTTTTCTTTATCTAATCAGCCTGTGTTAAATCAGCTACTGACCATTCAAGAGTAAATGACTTCTTCAGCCTCATGACCATTAAAGTACAGATCATTCAGACCAAATATGTTATTTTTCCTCTAAAGATCCAGCACTCTTTTCATTATTAAATACCTATGTGTCAAGAGTGCAATGATACCAAATGATGACCAGACGTTTTTTTCAGATAGATACAGAAAACATGTTTCAAATACAAAGTTTACCCTGATTATCCAGGAAGTCAGAGTATGTATATGCACATGGGCATCCTCCTTCTCCTCGCTAACCCTGGAGAGGAAGTATTGCTTGTGCTGATTTTCTGCTGGGAGAGAGCAGGACCCAAGAAGCAACCAGTCAAGTTAGAACACACTAACTAGATGGCCAAGGTTCAGTTGCATGCAGCTGGTCTCTCTGGGTGCCTCTCTGATTAACAAGATTGTGTTAGAAAACAACACATGGCATCTGAAGTTCCTGCTCATTTGCAATCAGTGAAACTGAATTACTCAAACCTCCTCCAGGGCTCTGGTAGAAAACAAGGGAAAAACATGGGTAATGTTTAAGCACCATCTTTTGTACAGGAAACTTGTCAAAGTTCATATAAATAAATTGTAAAAAGAGGTATCTCTGGGCTCTCTTTTCAGTGGAAAAGAGGGAAAATCATTCTGGAGGTTGAAAGGAAGACCGCAGAGCATCCTGTGCTGCTAAACAGAGCAAACACTACATGCATCAACTATTTGGGCTGAATGTACCAGAGGGAACTGAGATGACTGAAAAATTCTACCAGCTCTGACAAAGTTCATTTATATGATAACCTAGTTACATCCTTGGAGTCTTAGTACTAATACTTGGAGATAAAATAAGAGATACCTACCTCTCCCTACATGCTAGAGAGGGAAAAACATGCTTTCTGACCTACAATTTTGATACCAGCTATTTTTATTTACCTAAAATGTAATACAGTGTACAGTACATCATTAGTAAGAGCTTTTTTATTTTGATCTTATAACTGAGGAGAGTGAAATGACTCAACTGATTTAACTGATAATGGTCCATACACCTCTCAAAGCACACTGTGGTAAAAATCATAAATTGACTTTGGTCGTTTTGGAAGGAAGATTTCAAGGGGCTCTAAGATGAACTTTGAAGTTTCCCACTGGCACACAGGATGGCTGGTTTTCTGGGACCCTGCTGTGCTGAGTGAACCATCTTTGACTTGTGGAAGCTGATGGCTCTGCTGGCTGGAGACTATGGCACAGGAGAGCCTTCTCTTGATGGCTGACACAGAGCCTGATTACTTTCAACTCATGAGTGAAGTTCCAAAGTGGATGGGATGGTGATACCAGAGCACTGGTACCAACTGGTACCATCAGGTACAAGTGGACTTGCAACAGGAACAGCATAGCATTATGTCTACTGCCCTGATGGAGTTTTACTCCTCTGCTTGAAAACAATTCATGTGTTTTGCTCAAAAAAAGGCACTGACTTATCCCATTTGCAAGCATTCTTTTATCACTGGAGGAAAGAAAAAGCTGTAAAGACTACAGAGTACCTGAAAAATGTTTGCCAGTGGTACTATATCTGTTCATGGTATTTATTTATGAAAAGTTCCTTAACAAGTGGCACCTTGGTGACTCTCTCATCCCATAGGCAGGAATTTTAAGGAAATAAAACTACTATCTAACTAAAAGCTATCTGAAACTTTCTATCTAATGCTGTCTTTGTAAGGTGACCTTTCTAAAGTGACGGTCTCAGTCCCTGCCTTGACAACAAGATTTACCAGAACTGACCCTGTAACCCTGTCCTGTGTATTTTCCTGTTGCAGATCACAGAAATAACTTTCCTACCCATATTTCTGCAAGAAAACTGTTCCTGTTCATCTTATATCCTGGACCACAAATCCAGACATAGTGGGTGAGAGCCTCAAATTATTTGACATTCTTCAGAAAAATATAGAAGTGCTACATACGAGCACAAAAAACGAGAGATGAAAGATCCTGCTTCAGAGAAGCTGCATAAAAAGAAAAAAAGGATTCTTATGTAATTTGCAAATAATCTACACAAAAGTTATAGCCAAGATTTTGGTAAAAATTGACCAGCATTAAATATACCTGCACAAAAAACCCCATAGGTAATTTATACTAGCTTAAGTAAAAACTGTAAACTATATAATCTAAAGCCTGAGGGCTCAAACTGATCAATGTTGAAAGCCAAGGAGGGTTTATATCCCCTTATATAATACTGCATTCCTGTCTAGGTATTTTGTGAGATTTTTCTGCCCTCTTTGACAAGCTAGTAGACGTGATGAATCATTGTTTGCTTTCTGATTTGGCAATCCCCATGTTCTTATAAAGAAAATACCCTATGACAAGGTCAAGAATATGAACACAATTATAAAAGAATCTTGACAGATCAGATAAAACCTCTGAGGTATAAAGGAAAGAAAAGTAAATAAGGAGTTTGAGAATGGACATCACTGTGTTTACGAGGAATACAACCAGAATTAGGCATCTCCAGTCCTGGAAAGATACAGCCATCAGATATTTCTCAAAAGAGTAAAAAGTAGGGGAGAAGTAGGTGTCATTACTTAGTAGCAATCTAAGCGCTGAATGGTAATGTGTACGATGTTTTCTTTTGTTGTTTTTTGTGTTTTTTTTTTTTTAATAAGACAGGTCAAAATTTAAATGGGGGAAAAAAAAAAAAAAAAAAAAAAAAAAAAAAGAAAAGGAAAGAAGGAAATAAGAAACCCGATTCTGAGCTGGTGTAAATTAAAACAAATCAACATCAATGTCAGCCCACCTAAAGGTTTGGATAAACCTCAGTCAGCATTCAAAATTGTATTTGAGCTAAAGGCACAGGGTTCATCAGGAGAAGAAGGACTGGGATTAGCAGATTTAGAATGGAGAAAAATAATCAGAAACAGCATATCAGGTTTCAGGTAAGTGATTAATTCTTGAATGAAAAGCATTTTTCAAGTGAAAAGAAGAGAAAATAAGATCTGAGGAACATCAAGTTTGGAACAAAAGTGGAAAAGTTCAGTAAAAATTAAGTGCATTTGATACAGACTATAGAAAATATAAAAATATTTTGTCGAACAGTGAGATTTCCGTGTACAGCAACAAGATGTAGAAGAGAGAGAAGAGCTGAGGTGAAGAGATGGCATTGCAGTCCAGGTGCTGGGATGGGGCTGTGATGAATAATATCTGTTTAATTTTCTCATTTGCAGTTGGGTTTTTTTATGTTCCTTTGAAAAATCAGTGATTGAGCAGCAAGTAGGAAGACTTCTTGTTGTCTTCACTTGACCACTGGGCTTTGGCAAAAGAGGAATATTTTGCAGACAGAGCAGTTGCTTCTTTTCTGTCAGTAACTGAACTTGCTCAGCAGGAAAAAGGTGCAGGAGAGCAGAGCTGGTCAGCTGGGAAGGGACAGACTTGGCAGGCAGAAAGCTGCTAAAGCACAGAAACAGGCAGAGAGGAGCAGAAAACAAACAAGTAGTCAGCCCAGAGCTAAAGAAAAGATAATTTTCCAAGATACCTGGTGAGATAGTGGAAGTTGATCCACATTAGAAAGCTACTGAAATTTGCTAGTTTGAGAACAGGGCTGGAGAAAAAATCCTGCCCAGTCTCCAGTACAGGAGATAAAAGGTTTGCTGTCTTTTATTCTTGGCTCTTTATGAGTTCCTCACTTTTAAAGTAACACTCAATGTTCTAATCTGCTCTAATAAAAAGTATTGTTAGAAGTTCAGTGTAATCTGACATTTTTTGCAGCAGCTACTTTAAGAAAAAAAAGGCAGAGAATGACTTCTTTCTTGCAGATTCTAGTAACTGCTGTCACAGGTTGAGAACATTTTAGTTCAGTTTCTAGTCCCTGCACAGACTTTTTAGGTGACCTCATGGAGAGGCCTTTTCATTTCTGCTTTAGCCCCAAGTTTTTGATACGTAGTCAGTGTATGGCAATAATCCCTTGCTTAGTTCTGTATATATGTGTATATATCCAGACAACTACTAAGAAACTACACTTGCATGTGCCTTAAGATAGGGAAAGACAGTGAAAAAAAAATCTCTAATCCCTCTGAGAGCTACAGCCAGCATGGGTGTTCTGGTTTATGGACCTGTTGCACTGGCAAACATCTAACCACAAGGCTGGAGGTTTTTCCTGTGAGAATGGCTCTCCCTCAAACACTGAGGGTACATGAATGAACCTTCATGTGCTTGTATTATTATAGATGAAGTTATGAAACCTAAACATCATTTACAGGAGCATTGCAAAGCACTGCACTTTCTCAGAATGAGGTTGTGTTCCCAGCAGTGATACCTCCTGTTTAGCTCATGACAGGCACCAAGGAGAAGAGGATGCTGACACATCACAGTAAGATTTAGCCAACTGTGGAAGTGAAACACCTGGAGGTTGTTTTGAATGTTGAAACATGGTGGCTGCACTTCCTAACCTGTATCTTTGTAGCAGAGATCAACGTGTTCAGTAGAAAAGGAGTTTAAGGAGGTACAGCTGCTAATTTTTCATGAGATCCTCATGTAATGCCATTGCTTGGATGTTTTCAGTTCGTGAAACATGTTTTGGGATAGATGCTGTTTAGAAAAGAATTCTGATAATTAGTCTGAAGAAATGCATCAGATTAGGATGTTAAGAAAAGTGGCATATTAAATTACATGTACATTGCATTAGCAGCCACTGCCTTCCTATTACCAGGCAGTGCCATATCTACTTTGTGATTTTTTTTATTTGAGCAGTTATAAACACAGGAATACAATTTTTAAAAGGTACACCTGTATTGTACCAATAAAACAGGCAATTTTGTGCGTAACAGGCCATACAAATGCACTCTCATGCTTTTGAGGATTTTCTGAGCACAAACATTATTATGGACCTGACTGAGGCTGAAGTAAAAAGTAGTGCAGCCTTAAGTCATGGTTATCTATTTATAGTAATAATCTTTTTGTCTTGAATGCTGTATCCAACCTGTGACATGAATTCAAGGTAAAATTAAAGAAATATGTTTCTTTGAATGGATCCTGGGTCAATGCAGACTTGGCTGACTGAAAGCTAGTCTGAATCTTCTACTGCCCTCTGAATTTCCAGAGAAACATCATTCTTTGAACCCAAGACCTGTGCAATGGGTGGAATAAAGAGGCTATAATAAATTGTTTTATTCTATTAACAGCTACACAAATCTATCACAAAACTGTAGCAAGAGCCTTACTTTTTTATTATGTAAGATACTGACTTTAAAAATAGAGGAAAAACTTTGTTCATGACTTGTCCTTCTGCTATAAAAATGTGCACTATTGCTGGAACTCCAAGATACATTATTCTTAATGACCCATTTCAGGCCACAAGTTCACAAGAGCTTTAAGTTGGCATTTGCCACCAAGAAAAACATCCTACTGGTTTCCTCCACTTTTCCTGCCTGCTGTTATGCTTCTCCATCCCAAAATAAAGCTACAAAAAGCAGAGTGGCAGAAAGGAGCTGGAACAAGCTACATCTGAATTGGAAGTGAGAGAGGGGACAAAAGGCTCCCTGAGCTATTGCATAAGAAATGCAGGCACAAGGGTGTGAAGGCAATGAACTGGCAGTGTCAGATAGAAACTGTGGGGAAAGTGTGCACTTCAAGGTTGCTGCTTTGAATGCCAGTACCAGCTCATGGCATCGTGGTATGCAATTATACTGTTCTCTCCAAGAGACATTCAGCACCCTCCTCCTTCCCTTCACCCCAGAGAAATCTTCAAACACTTAGAGGAGAAGGCTGGACACAGCACTAGTGATGTAGATATGTGCTTCAAGCAGTTCTTAAATAATTTACGGATACTCTCAAAACTACAGAAGAACTGCAATATAGATCCTCCAGTTTTCTTTTGCACACCAAAAACAAGCCCCTTTGCTTTCGACCTGTCCAAGCAAAGTATCAGTTGTTTGCTGTTGGATTCATATTAAGTCTGTCCTAGGATTCATGTCTTCTATCTTTTCTGCTCTCCAGCAAGAGTAATTGGGAAATTACAATACAACTTTGGTCTAGTCTAAGAGTTGTGTGCATTGTGAAAATGCCTTTGTTGCATTCAGTGCTTTCATAACAAAAGTATTTCTACATCCTGATTTACAATCTGTTCAGAAAAGGTATCACATGAACATTCTGTGGGCAATATTCATCACTTTGTCTCCCATCCCAGCACATCAAAGAACAGCTGTGCTAAGGAATTTTATATTTAAGGAGGTGAAGCAGGATTGTTGATTACCATTTTGATAAATGTTTTACTTTACATTATTTTTAATGGACATGAGTTTAGAAAAGAGTGCCTCACTCTTTTGTGAGATGGAATAGAACAGGAGGAAATGCTTATCAAAAGCCGATGGGTATGTTTTGGAGTGAGCATTTCTTTCATTTCTTTACGAGGGAAGGGGAGAAAATGTTCAGTGAAACAGAAAACCTGCATGTTGATTTCATTATATCAGGTCAGTAATCCAGTTAGATGGACTAGGACAGTTAATGCCACCAAATCTTCCAGCTACATGTGTGAAGAAGGAGATTACTCACCCTTCCAGGCCTTTTAAAAATGACAGCAGGCATCATGGTGCCTTTTAAGGACAGATAAAAAGGGTAGATATCCTTGATGGTCACATATAGTTAGATAACTTCTTGCCTGGAAACACATTCCAGTGGTTTAAGCACTATAAAGAGTCAATTAGAAAGCTGTCTTTGTTCCAAAATGTAAGTATTCTCTTGTTTTCATCTTTTCTCTTCTTTAAGGCAACAGTTCTACATTTTGTTGATTAGCCATAAATAGACATTAAACTGATGAAATCCCTTAATGCTTCCCTCAGTAAAAGTAAACAATAGTAGGAAGGGGGGATTGAAAGAGTACAGCTAACTCAGCAGCAGTATAAAGGAGCAGGTATCCTTCTGACTATCTCATCTTGATTGACTGAGTAGCAGAAAGATGTGGGATAAGGGAAAGATCACTTTAAAGTACCCAAGAGGTAAAAGTGAGGAAAATAAAATAGCAGTGGAAAGCTGTTAAGGGATCTGGCTGCGGGCAGCACGCTTGTGTTTGCATAAGGACTGTCCTTCAGACAGCATCGTCAGCGTACTCAGCCCTTTATAGAACATCAGAGACTCTGAGGCTCAATTTAAAATAAAACCTGATCAAACACTGTATGTAATCTATGCCTACCCTGAAGTGAAGGGAGGTACTCCTGAGAAATGAGCTATATGCTTCTGAATTACAAACACCTCAGTCCAGATCACAAAGAGACAAGGTTCTAAGTCTCAGCCCCATTTTTAGGAACTTGGCTTCCTGTCTGAAGAGATGCCTTAGGAAAGGATCACAAAATAAAGCTGCCGAAGGGGAAGCCACTTTATCTAGCCAAAAAGAGACAGAACAGGTTTTTCCTTTGCTCTCCCTTTTTTCCCTTGTCTCCTTCCTTTCCACCTCCTTCCATCTGGAGGAGTCTGCCTGAGCTATTCACTGCCCAGGGGTAAATCTTTCTTCCCTGAAAGCAGCAGGCTTCATCCAGTCCTTTCATGCAGTTGCTTAGTGTTTAACTCACCTAGGATGCAAGGCTGTTTCATTGCCTTCATCTCTGCATATTTTGAAACACTGCAATTTCAGAACTACCTTCCTGGAGGAGACTAAACTGCTGGCCAGGCTGAGGACAGTCTGTCCCACATGTTGAAGATGGGTCACGGTGCAGCCAAAGCACAAAAAAACTCACAGCAGTGAACCTGGGTTACTTCCTTCACCACAAGGGAACTTGTCAGGGAGAGGATGTCCTGCATTTCAGATCCCACTGTGAGCGTTTCACAACCCAGTTAGCATTTTACTAAGATGCTACATAATATATCAACAGTCCTCAGAAAAGCACTGAAACTCAGGATTTTCCTTTCCCCTCTTTTAAGTGAGAATCCCAGTTTCTGATCCAGCCACTAGACTGAGACCAGTGCCTAATGCCCCAAACATCCACTTGGAGACAGATGGTACAGCAGCCACTTTTGAAACCTGAAAGCACTCAGGTATAACACAGATGCCAAAATGCTTGATATTGTCAAATAGAAGTAATCTGTGAGCATGCACAGAGGTGGTTTCATGTGCCTACAGGATATAGAGTTATGTAGCAGCAGAGCAAAATACTTTGGGATTTAGGCATCAAACTGTACTTATGTCCTTTGGAGGGATATCGAATTTGATCTTCAAATCCATGAGTAGGATTATTGCTTGATACTTTGTCACTGCCCCATCTGGAGCCTGCCATTATGGCTCCCTCTGGGAGCTCCCATTTTTAACATGTGGAATCTGCCACTATAAAAGAACTAAGCTCCTTTAATTTGCAGGATTAGAAATCAGTCACACAGGACAGCAGTTTGTGAGGAATGAGTAGATGTAGTGCAGCTTCTAAGGTAACAGCAAAGCCTATAAACTAGTTGCAATACAGGGAAATCAATTAGTAGTTATTAGCTTATTATCTGGCTTATTAGGCACTCCAGACTCGAGCCCTGGATGAATTTGGGTATTCTCTCACTCAGTATTGCCATTTTGTGCCCCAGACATGGACTTTCCCTTCTGCACATAGAAGGAAATGGATATCCTGGACTGGAACAGCTGCAGCACCACTGCGAGTGATGGGGACAGAGTGAGGACAGAGCAGCAGCAAAATGGAGATGCTGAAGTGAAACCTGTCTCTGCAATCTTTCATGCATGGAGGTACAATTGCCAAAGGAAGCCCCAGTGTCTGAAAACTTTTCTTAGGGTTAGGTACCTACATCAGTCTTGCTATGCAGAAAATTGTTTCACCTGTGGGGTTTTGTTTGTGTGTTTGCTTGAATTTAAGCATCACATCTGAGCCTTTCATTTTTCAGCCTATGTTTGTTGGCTTTTATCCTCCTTCCATACCCTAATGTGCGGGGCCTGGTTCCACCCCTTTGTGGCCTTCTTGTAGGCACCTGGGGCAGATGTTCTGTCTGTCAGAAGCTTTCCCTGTTCCATTCAGGACATCCCCAGTTCCTTCTGCCTCTCCACACAGAGCGAGTACTCCAGTTCTCCACTGTCACAGTGGCCCTCAGCTGAACTCTGTCTTAGTTGTCAGGCTCACCCTGGGGCTGAAGACCCTAAAATGCCTCCCCTGTTTTCTACAATATCCCCACTGGAAGATACAACTATTGGGGAAATGGAAAGCACTTCTTCAGCACCCTCTCAAGTTTCCTAAGCATCCTAAACATTTTCCTAATCATCTCAGTTTTCCTAAAAGGTCTTCCAGGTACTGGATGCAGTAGGATGGGTAGGTGTGTGTTTTGCAGTTACACTTGGCCCATGCAGCTAGGGATGGAGGGTTAATTGAGCCACTGTGACTTATTTTAATGTCCCCATCATTTGGAAATAGGGAAAGATGAGTGAGTTTCTTCCTGCTGCAGTTCTTTGTTTTAGCTTGAACAGCTGCATCATTCAGTTGAGCTTTATCATTTCTCATCCAGTATAATTTTGAAAGTCACAGCTTCTCCAGCTGTTTTGCATGGCTCCAAGCCTTAAGCTTCCTTGTTAAGATGAATTTCATTTTCCAACTATTGATCTTACCTCCTAAATTTTTCATTCCCTCTTTGAAGTTGCAGCCAAATAGAAATGTTCCTGCCACTGTGATTTTCTCACATGAAAATTAAGCTTAGTGAATACTGGTATGTAAAGGCAATGAAATCAGATCAGCATCTGAGAAAAATGAAACCCTTTACCAAGTAACTTTTATGAAATTATTCTGTTTTCCTGTTAAAATGAAGGACCATAATCTGTATTCCTATCCAGATGATAAAGATATTGTGATTCCATATAACTTCTTAATGATTTTGTTTACTCTCATAGATTCACTTTCATCAGATTAATGATTGTTTTGCGTTATAGAGAAGATGATTCAGTAATAATCCTTTTGGGTCAAAAAGAAAAACTCACTGGATAGAATTGCTAATATTTAGGTGAAATATTGCATAGGACAGAATTATATATTAATGCCACATACATATATACGAAATGCCTAAAATTCAGTTGAGAGAATTGTTTGTACATTTACTATGATATGAACATGAGGAAAGTATTTAGAATCAGGTGATAATCATTAGTTAGCTATTAGATTAAGAGCTAGGAAATGTTGACTCATGGACCCGCAGGACTTTAAATTAAATTTTCTCCTGTTTTTAATCAGTGTAACCCTAATTATAAATTCACAAACAAGTTTACTGACCAAACTACTGCATGCAAATTGTTTCTGTGCTTAGCACCTCAGTTGCAGGGAGAGTGTTCTTCATAGAACTGAAGGGATGAGCAGACTAAAAAAAAAAAAATAACCCTATAAATTATTTTTTCATTCTATTTTATAGTAGTTTGGACAAATCTTTCTTCTTGCAAAAAAAAAAACATTGTCAGCCAGACTTTCTACACATCTAGTCAAGGTTCTGCAGCCCCATCCAGTACCACTGGCCCATTCTTAGACGGATGTTTCAGTGTCCCATAGTGGGAAGCTCTAGAAATCCCAGCAACCCTCCCACATAGTAGCTCAGGCCAACAGCAGCCTGAGGGTGTTGAAAGGAGCCTGACAACATCAGAGAACGGGCACAGTGGTGTCTGAGGAGTATCTGGCTGCAGGCTACTCAGAGCAGCCATAGAGCCTGGTCCCTGGCTGTGGGCAGATGCCCTCTGCAGAGTCACTTTGCGTTTCCTGAGCTTGGGAAGCAGGAGCAGTGGCTGCCAGCACAGCAGGATGCCAGAGGGGTGACACAGGAGCTCGTTCCCCCTTGTGGCTGTCCCACAGGCCAGCAGCACGGCAAGGAGGAGGAAAGCTCTGCCCTGCAGCAGCACAGTGAGAGCAACTGGGGCTGAGCAGCTCAGGGACTGGGAAGAGAAATAAATCAGGTTCTAGTCCCCGAAGTCAGGTTGATGCAGGGGTCATATGGACGACACCGAATAAAATTTCTCCATGTTCTCCCCGCTAGCAGGACTTTGTGGCAGGAATACTGGCTACTCTGTAGCACACCTTGGATTTCAGTTTTGAGCCATTAGTTTGATGTGGAAGGCAATTAGATTTCTCGGGAATGGAAAAGAGAATAAAACAAACAAACAAACAAACAAACAGGTATGCACCATCTCCATAAACTCCTAAGCATGTTAATCACTGTAAATGTTAATACAGCTGTTAATCCTCCATTTAATGCCTGTCTCAAAAACCTGTCTGACTTTTATCTGTAAGCTATGATACAACAATGCTCTGGATATCCTTTGATCTTAGACACAATGGGACTTTGAAAGGCACCAGACCATCCATCTGAGCCTTGGAAATTTCCCCTCTGATCACAGTGTTTCTATATGAACAACTCCACTTTTATCTTGCACTTACAAACAAAGGTCCTAACTTCTTAGGTTGCCTCTTCACATCTGTGACCTACTTCCTGCCAAAACTTTGTTCTCTTCAGAATGGTAACTAGGAAAATTTCATAATTTTCCTTCATTTCTTTTTTTTCTTATTTCCAATTTGATGCCACTGTGGTGACATTCTGAACTTGGGACTCTGCTCTTAGCACTCCCTTCTTCCCTCCAGCTTGGTTCATATCACCCCTCCCAACCTTCCAGCATTCCTTCTTCTTTATGCTATTTAGTTTATGACCTCAATGAATGTGTGTTCTGTTTAAGAAAAAAAGATCACATTTTCTTTTGATCCACTTCCAGTGCTCATTGTACTGCCTCTTATTTAATTCTTTCTACAAAAGTCATTGTTAAGCCCCTTTTTTTTTTCCAAAGTATATTCCTTTTTTGATTCAAAAATCACTACTTCAGTGCCTGTTCTCGAGAACTTTTTTATCAGACCTGGTATCTTTTAAGTGCCACTGCATTTTTAAATCTCCCTTACCCTTAGAATGTTCCCCGAAGAGGTATGTTTTCTTTTTCTTACATCTCTTTTCCTCACTGCTCATTTCAACTGCATTCCCATGTTACAAACTGTACAGTTGCTGTAATTCATCATATTTTTGGACAAAGCACACATTTTACTTCCTGAACATTAATACGTTGACATTTTTTTTCTGTCTTCCATTCAAATCCATAAATGTCATTATTGCTCACTCTGCAGAAATGAGTGATCCTTCAAGTAGTTCCATTCACTCTCCACTAATATTTGGATGCAGTTTATGTTTTTCTGCTTTTGAAAAAAATACCCATGTTGTGATTTCCCTCATATTTGCAAGGTATTTATTCTCAGTACTGAAGATTCAGCAGCTTTATGACCATAACTTATTTTTGTACCATTATGCCAAGCCATTTAGAGCTCAGCTTTTCAGGATTCCAAACATAATGCTGCATCAGAGCATTCACACATCAACTCACTGTTCAGCACATGTGCAGTCCACTCCAGCTGCAAGTACCTGGTCACATATTTAAATTTAAGCATGGAATTAAGTTCTCAGGTAGACCAGGGTTCATGAGCTCAGTCACAGAGCTCAGCCTTTTGTTTTTCTCTGTTTCCAGAGGTACTGCTCAGTGCAGAGCCACATCCATGTGGCATAGAGCTCTCCAGAGTGAAATCTGAAGTGCAACATTTTATGTGGTACCTGTGTTTTGGGACTGTGTGCCCTGAAGTGCTGACATTTCACTTCAGTAAAATTGAATGTAATAATGGCAAAAACATTCACATATCAATCAGCACATTAGGTAGTAGCTGTCTATAGATGTATCATGCCACCTTACCGTTCTTATGTTGAATAATTCTCCATGCTATTCAACCACCAATCTAGATACTCCCCAAATTAAGCCAGACTTCCTACACTATTTTTGCAATAATTTTCAGATACATCACAGATTGGATTTAAGTGCAGTCATCTTTTCCTTATAACATAGGAGGAAATACAGTCTGAAATATAATTTTGGAAATTAACAGAGTCCAAGTAATTATAAAACCTGATATTGGAATATATTATAGTTACGAAAAGCATAGAGTGAAATGGGAATAAACTGAAAACTGGAAGGGGAGAGGATATTAAAAGGACATGGAAATGTACAGTGCAAGGATCAAATTTACTAATATGAGTAATTTACTAATATGAGAACAAACTCAAAAGTGATATTGCTACATGCACTAAATGGCTAAGAGAAACACATGAGGAAATAAAAATAATTGTTTATCTCCTAAAAAGCTGTTTCATTTTCTATTTACAAAAGCAGATGATTAGTATCCTCTGAATATGAACTTTTTACATACAAACCTGATAAGGAGTGATTGAGGTTCAGTAAGTTATCCCTAAACCTCTGCACATTTATCTTATCTAATTGCATTTGCTACCTAGACTATTTCTGTAAATTTCATGAGGACTTTATGTTTTTACTCTGGGTTGAGATATTAATTTAAGCTTTCACAGGTATGCTCCCTTACTGAAAATGTAAAATTAAAAAGAGAACCACACAAATTCTACGCCCACTTATAGTGTCTATCCTTTAAGTAATCCACTATGCTGCAAACAGTAACTACCAAAAGTTAAATCTAATCTCCAGAAATATGTGCCCAGTTTTACAGCACTTCCAAAACATGAAATCAATTGAAGATTTAATAAAACATTTAAATAAAGATAATATCCTGGAAACTGACTGCTTAAAAGCAGGCTTTGGCTAGTATTATTTTTAATCCTTTATAAATTTTTAAAAAGAATTAACAATGAGACGTGTATTGCTGATTTAAAGAATTAGGATGCAGATAGACTAAAGGGCTGTATTACTAACCACTGGTTTTTGAAATACCCAAGTTAAAAAGTAACCCCTACAGCCATACGCAGTTATCCCTGAGCCTGAAAAGACTCAAGTTTACACTTGTAAAATGTCCCAAGGTCCTGGTGTTTTTTTACATCAGGAGTTTAAGTGTCCAACTGTATCATCTGACCCCAGGAAAATAAGGAGTGACTTCAGTATTGTGAGAATCTGCTTTGGTAGGGTTAGTGCAAAGCATCAGAAAGTGTCTGTGAGCTTCTTTAAAGGTTTCTTTAAATTATATGGAGAGCTTGGGCACAGAGCTCACAGCTGACTTAGGAGTGATAAGGGCCTGCAAGCCCCTTTTGTGGACTTTTGGATATGCTCCAAATGCACGTGGCTTCAGTAAGGCTGGGAAGTTCAAAGCTAAACCGATGCTGAGAAATCCATAGGCCCAGGACCTGCAACATTCTTTTGGAAAGAGCTGTGGATGTTCAATCAAATATCAGCAGTGGTCCAGCCCACCCAGCCGGCTGCAGAGTTTGTGAGGCAAGCTGAAGCAGCTTATTAAGAAATGCTTCAAGCAAAACTAAACAGAGAAAATCATTGTAAGGAGAAAAGGGTAATATTTCAAATGCAACCTAAAATGATTATTCTGCAAATAAGTGCTGCCTTCAAACTCCATAAAAATACCTGTTTGCATAAAGGCAGATGCCAAAAGGAGCACTGCATCTCATAAAGCACTGGGAGAGGCACCTCCAGAATGGCAGGAGCACCCTACAGCCTGCAAGGAAACCACTTCCCTGCTCCATTCCCCAGACACCATCCTTCCTTGGCAGCTTTAGGCAACAGCTCAGACTCACTGGAACTAGTTTTGGAGAGGTGAGTGCTCATCCTGCCCTCAGGGGCTTTCCCTCACCCTCTGCCCCAATGTGCTGCCAGGGCTTGCAGCAGAGCTGCCAACCTGGGGCTGGTGGGGCAGCCATGGCCACAGCCCCCTCAGCACAGGGGGGTGTGGGCACAGGAACCCCTCCTCACCTCCCTCCACAGTTACAGGTGCTTTCCTCAGCCCACAATTTCATTAACAAAAATGGGAGCTTAATTATTCACAATAGAGAGCAGTTTAGGGAGTACTGTGGCAGGTTTCTTCAAACACAATACTTAGCTGAAATACTGATGGAAAGGTTGAGCAGCCTCTGACAGTTCCTTCTTCCCTTGCACGCACTTGCATTCATGGAGTCACAGAATTATGGGCTAGGAACGGGACCTGTAGAGATCATCTAGTTCAACTCTCCCACTAAAGCAGGAACACTTAGAGTACATTACACAGGACTGCATCCAGGCAGGTTGTGAATATCTCCAGAGAAGGGAACTCCACAATCTCCTTGGGCAGCCTATTCCAGTGCCTTGTCATCCTTATGGTAAAAAAGTTTTTTCTTATGTTTATATGGAACTTCCTATGTTCCAGCTTGTGCCCGTTGCCCCTCATCCTGCCACTGGGTACCGAGAAGAGCCTGGCTCCATTTCCTTGTGCCCACTCTTTTGATACTTGTAAACATTACCAAGATCTCCCCTCAGCCTCCCCTTCTCCAGGCTAAAAAGCCCGGGATGTGTCAGCCTTTCCTTATAAGAGAGATGTTCCAATTGCCCAGTCATCTTTGTTGCCCTCCATTGGACCCTCTCCAGTAGGTCCCTGTCTCTCTTGAGCTGAGGAACTCAGAAGTGGATGCAGTTTTCCAGCTGTGGCAGAATAGAGGGGGAGAATGACCACCTTCAGCCTATTGGTCACACACTTCTTTATGCAGCCTAGGATTCCATTGGCCTTCCTGACAGCAAGGGCACACTTGGGTAATTTTTATTTTGAAATAATAATTAAGCAAGGGCTCATGGATAACTTACTATCTATCAGGACTCCTAGATCCTTCTATTCAGCACTGCTTTCCAGCAGGTTCATCCCTATTGGTGTTTGAGGACAGCAGGGTTCAGTTCAGGCTGCAGCAGGGCTTGAAAAAAGCCAGGGGTCCTCTGGAGGGAACATGGTTTGGGTTCTGCAATGTCTGTGAACACTGTTATCTTCAGCTTCTCCATGCTGCCTCCTCTGGAAATGCAGGAGTGGAAGAAGCAATGGTCCATCCCTGGAATGCAAGTGATGCTACTGTGGGCTGCAGGGCTGGAGCCCTCCAGAGCTTGGCTCCATCACCCATTCTGGTCTTGGCCAAAGGCAGGGGCTCAGCCTTGGGAGCCCTCCCTCTGGGGCTGGGGTACTTCTCCCCTGCTATCACAAAGATGATCACCCTTTCTTCTCCTGAGTACTGCCCACTATAGGAAGAATTTTATCACATCCATACCATTCTTTTACAAGACTGTATTGATGTTATATTTCCTCTCATTGCATGGTTTCATTTGTGAAACTGACAGGAATAGAGGCAGTTCATTAGGAGTCCCTAAACCATTAAGGGACACACTTTAGTGGTGAACTTGGCAATGTGCTAGGTTAACAGCTGGACTTGAGCTTAAAAGTCTTTTCCAACCAGAATGATTCTATGATTCTATGCATTCTGTAGCAGGGGTAAGGCTGCCACCACTCCCTGTTCCCAGGGCCATTCCAAAAGGTCCACACTGCCAACTGAGGACTCATGGGACTCCAGGGGGCATTCCCACCAGATCTCCTGTCCCTCCAGTAGCCAACTTTCAGACCCTCTGGCCTCTCCAGTGACCACCCCAGACTGAAGAGGGATGTTTCCCTGACTGAGCTACTAGGGCTAACCCTCCTGCCTTCTCTTCTACTCCCATGTTCTTTCATGCATGTGTGGAGATTCCCATAATTTAAAAACTTTACTTTGTGTCTGCATTTTGGGATGAAATAAGCATTTTGATTGTGGTAACCAAAATATTGGTGGTATTTAAATTTTACTGGGATTTGTGTGATCAGTAAAAATATGTACCTTTTAGGTAGGTCTTCACATTTCCACACTATAGTCACAACTTGTTTCAGATGGGCTGATATTTACCAGAAAGGATTAAGGTAAAGGCCATGCTGTTTCTACAGCTGTTGCCTTATGTCTCTGTTTGCTGCAATGCCTGACCAGGCATCCCCACATTAGAAAGGGCTTCTCTTTTAGAGCAGTTGAAAATCTTGGCAATGGGATATATAAAGACAGCGTGCACCCAGTTTTGTATTTGAGACATTTCTATCCAGTTCCTCTATTTCCAATTAGCAGGTCACTTACAAAGAATAGAACAATAATTATTAATGGAAGACAATATGCCTTTTGTTGTTTTTGTTGTTTGGTTTTTTTTTTTACATCATCCCCACTGAGCTCCAATCAGTGGAGTTACACCAGAGATGAACTGTACAGCAAGCAAGTTTTTTACAGTCTACTTTGTACTCATCAAAATGCATAAGCAAAATGTTAACCCAATTATTTCAGAAGTTGCATCCAAGTGTTTAGTGGTTGCTCTAGCTCATTACTGCAAGGCCAGAACCAACTCTCAGGATCTTGTCTTTATTGCCAGTCTGAAAGTATACGTAATTCTACAAGACAGAGGGAAAAGAATTTTGTTCATGTGGTCAGAGTAAAGATTTTGCGCCATCAGATGTTATCATGCTTGCATAACACTACTTTTCTTAGATAATAATACCTGCAAATTGTATCAGTAAAAGCATTACCATGATTACTGGGGGAATTTTTTTTGGAGTTTAGAATCTACTCTGAAATTCAAAACTACCTACTAGAGCACTCAAATTACTGAGCTCAATACAACTTAACATAGCTCCAGCAAAGCCAGCAAAAAAATTCCTGCCAAAGAAGAAAAAGCATCTGTCCCTTAGATATTACACACCTTGTTTTCTTTCTCATATATAGTTGTAAATACTGTTTGCTTCCAATTATATTTTATTAAGCTTATATACTAAATTCAACTTTTTAATTATTGAAATAGAAATAGGAAAAGCAATTTGGGACACAGAATGATTAATTCTGCCAACAGAGGTGAAAGATAATTATTAACAGAGTAAAGTATTACTTGTAAAAGACACCAGGAGAGAAAGAGCTTTTCAGAAACACAAGTGGCAATTACACACTCACCTCTCCAGGAATCTCCATGGCCACTGAATGCTATCAATGCCTGTGTGAAAAATCCCCTCATTAAGGTATTTCAGCATCTCATTTAGCACTAAGATAGGTTATAACCTATTTTGCAAAATAAAACACTAGAACAACACTGGCAGTCCTGCATATGCAACAGCTGACATCCACTCATTTTTAAAAGGGTAACAACTATAAAACCCACCACTGGTGTTGCCAGGGGAGCAGAGGAGGAAGCTCTGTAGACTGTTGTGTGCAAAAGAGGATAACTGTACTTACTGAGTGTGAACTTGGAGTCATGTCCTACACTACTGCCTTTGGTGGAAGGAGATGGTATTGGTGCTGGGAAATTGCAGTAAAAACCACTCTTCTATAGACTCAAACTTGAGCTATATAGACTCAAACTTGAGCTACTACTCAGTGGGAAACCATGTGTGGTTCAGAGGTGCAGGGATTTATTAGGTTACAAGAATGAGTTGAGGCTAAGTAATGGAAAACATGCAGAAGCACATTCTGCAGTTATGAATCATTTTCCATCACAACTATTATTTTATTAGTTACAATACTAATTGAGTTTCTTAGCAGTTACTTCAGTTCATCTCATTATTAGCAGAAAATAAATTGTAAACTAGAGCTTGTGGTGATCTTGTGGAGGTAGGCTCATAAGAAAGGAATATAAGTGCCCATTTCTGCAGCTTTCATGGAGCTGCAGAGAGAATTTACTGGGGTTTCACTGGAGCTCTTCAGCTTCTGAAGTTGACAGATAAATATGTGCATGCCACAGGAAAATTGGTAAGGGTGGGAAGACATGTGATGTATAGGAACCAGTGATACTGCTCATACTGCCATGAGCTTTTTGGACCCTTCTTAGGTGCAAGCTAGCAGACCCCAGGCAGAAGCAATGCCATAGCCCACTCAGCTGCCTTTGGAGACTTAAAGTTGGTTGTGTCCTCTGCCTCAGGGCTTATGAGCAGAGCTCCAGGCAAACCAGACATCACCCCACAAAGATGGTTCAGAACTAGATCTTTGTTGGAATAACAGATCAGCATCAGTTTTTCTTTTTCATGTAGAACAGAAGAGTATCTGTGCATAAATTCTGAGGGAAAAATACCTCTGAATGGTGTTCTTTTCCACATGAAAAGCAGCTTCACAAATACACCTCGTTCCACGCCACACAGAAAACTGATCAGCTTGCAAATCAATCAGTTCACAAAGAACAACAAACCAATTGCATCAAAGTTCTGTAATAATGACCTGGAACCTTTTTCTTTCTGCTGTAAAATATTTTGTATGCTTTTGTATGTATTTTTTTACTGTATGTCTAATTCTCAAAGGCTGTGGAGAAGCAATGTTTATAATTGCCTTTAGACCAAGAAAGTGGGAGGAAACATGAAACATTAACACTGGAATATCCCTCACTATCTGGAAGAACTTCATGTGCAGTGAGCTGTCATGTCTGTCACATCTGATCTCCAGCCTCAAGTCTGCCTGCCCACAGGTCTGTCCATGGTGGACACAAGCTTGGTCTATGCAGGTGAGGAGAAAAAGGGAATATACAGGAACAGGCTGCCTAGGGAAGTGGTCTACTCACCATCTCTGGAGGTATTTAAGAGCTGAGTATGGACATGGTTTAGTGATAGGCTTGGCAGTGCTAGATTAATGGTTAGACTTGATGATCTTTTCCAACCAAAATGATTCTATGACTCTATAAATTTCAGTAGCACCAAGTGGTGATGGAATCAAAGAAGATGTTAGAGATGTGAGGTGTCATTAGTACCATCAAGTGGGGTAAACCTCAAAATTGCTAGGGAGAGGCTGGGCACTAACAATTTTGCAAGCATCAGGAGAGCAATAGACTGCCAATAATTTAGTTCAGGAACATGACAGCCTCTGTAGGTGAACCAAACAGTCATAATCCATGAACAAAATGTATTCAGAAGAGGAGGAGAAAGCCCATGTGTTTGCCTGAAAGCCTTTGGTTTTTCACCTGTATTTTTCTTCCTGTAGAGCCATATTTTCTGTGTTTTGTCCTATGTTCTTACACCTCCAATTCAAAGCAGATCTTACCTCTTTCTCTCTGCAAAAGTTCACCTAGCATCCATTTACATGAAGCCAGAACTGCTTCGGGCCAAAAGTGAATCTTCTAGATAAATATTAGAAGCTGAGACATTAAGCATTCTCTTTGATAGTATGCTTTAGGAGACAATCCCACTGTTGCAGACCTGTCCTCTCTTTCCTGTATGAACTTCTTCAGCTTTAGTTCAAAGCAGAGGTTGCTCACCATCTTCTGGTGCCACTTGAGAGAGCTCATGGGTACCAAACATATTTTTCCTGGGAGATACTTTCAGACTGTGAGCAACTCATCTCTCTCTTTTTTTTTTATAAAGCTAATGATAACAATCTCTTTAAACTTGATATTATTAAGCCTGCTCTCCAGCCTTTAATCATATCTGAAGTTCTTTTCAGCAATCATTTCAATTTTTCAGGTTTTGCTGTTTGTTCAGCATTTGCCCTAGGGCTATCCATATGTATTTGATTAATTTACAGGAAGAAACCCTCTTTTCATCTTCCCTTCTACTAGGTTAAGGAAGCTGAGCTCTTATTTTCTAGAGCAGCCTTTCCACTCTTCCATCCCACTAGATTTTCCTGCACACATCACACACAGAGATCTCCTTTCTTGAACAGGAGTGACTAGAAATACACACATACATTGTATTCATCAGCTTTTCCCCATGACAATGATTTTGCTCATGGTTGCTTCAGAAGTCTCTGATTTTTTTATTTTTTTCAGGAGCTGATAATGCTAAGCGTTGTGCCTCTGAACCACATATTTTCCTCCCTAGCTTGAACCTTATAGTGTTGCCTCTCTTTGGTTGTAAATAAGTTCTGGAGTATTCAAGGAATGTTTTTTTCAGCTATTCCCTTGTTGTCCATATCTGCTACCTGGTATCCAGTGATAACCAGCAATCCAAGTGTGCTGCCTGTGCCAGCCAGCCATGCTGGCACATCAGACCAGTGTGATTGAAAATGAATGGGACAAAACAGAGTTCTGCTGGGGCTTCAGAAAATCTGTTTCAACTGGCATTTTTAGTGAAACAGAAACATCTTTACCTCCAAAAGACTACTTGATAGTCATATTTTTTCTCTCTCTTTGAAACCATACAGTAAATTCTTGCTGTCTAGCTCTTGGTATTCAGTGAAAGATATCATTTACTCGAAGTCTGAAAAACTCGAGTCAGCTCAGAAGTCTAAAGATTTGTGCTTCATTCTCCTCACAGACATGAAGAAACCTCTTTCTCAGGGATCAATAATGGCACCCAATGGAAAAAAAGACTGAAAAATACACAGGAACTTTATTCCTTACAGTGGCTTTTTACAGCCCTCTGAATTGAAAGTGGTCAACTTGTTATTCAGGGAATTAGTTTTGAGGAATGTGGCTGTTAGAGACTCATTTTTAAATGTGTGTCATCAGTAGTGGCACACTCAAGCACACATGGTGCAAAGCTGAGATCATTTAGTAAGACTTCCCAGAATGAACACATTAAAGAATCAATCTGGCTTCTGGCCTCCCTTCATTTACCTGACTGGTAGCTACTTATGCAAACAATAAGAGCATCTGTCATCAGAATGATTGGTGAGTTCAACTGTCTTTCACTGGATGAAAATTGAGAGTCCTGCCAATGAAATGAGAGGGACAAGAAGGTCTTGTATTACCATTCCAGCTGGTTGCCCTCTTTCAACAAAGTCGAAAAAATATAATTAATACAATAAATCTATTTTTCCAGTGATCACCTCTCTAAGTATTAAAAGTAAACTAATCTGTTCTAAAGGACTGTCAGAAGAAAAAAATCTTATTAAAGAAATAAGAATATGAGATCTTATATGACTCAAAGTCTCAGGCTCCTGTTGTGAATTGATGCCAAAGAGCCATGCTCAGCACAGGTTCACTCCTGAACCTGTATTTTCAAATATGCTATAGTAGACTTTGAAAGAGCCCCTGCTGTGTAACATCTAGACTCAGTGCTAGACCAGCCACTGAGATCAATAGACACTCAGACCCCTGCAATACTGAGAGGCCATTACAGCAATTCTCAAATCAAGGGGGGTGTTTAATAAGGTGTTAATGTAACTCTGTTGAGACAAAGACAATGTGCCTGTCCTGCATAACATGCTCGTGACAGAGCTTTGCAGAAGTATTTTCAATTTCTGTGTGTTTTTGAGAAAAGTAAGGATACCTCTAATAACTGATAATGGCCATCTTTGTGCATTGCCTTCTAAATAACAACCTTCCCCTCCCAGCCCTCACCTGCTTCCACTGCAGCTGACATGGCAATAAACCAGAACCCAGTGTTGTGCTAACGATCTGTGAGCATCAGCCACTCAAAAAGGCAGGGGCAGCTTGCAGCTGTTACTTCATCCTTTCTATCTCAAGAAATCACACAGGTAAAAAGATAAAGCACTTGGGCTCCATATCCCCCTTCCAATCAATATCCGAAGATGTGGAATTGCACACCATCCACCAGGTGGGAGATGATTTGCTTCTTTTTCACTCATTCATCTTGCTTTCCACCTTTCTTTTCTTCCTGTTCCTAGTCACTTTTATCTATTCCATGCAATTTGCCAGCTTTCATTTGAGATGTTTTAAATATCCTAAGCCAGGAAGTTTTTAACTTTTTAGGGTTTAGTCTTCTCCCAAGCACATTTAATTGGATCACAGGGTGGTCTGGTGAATGCTGGATCTGACACAAAGTAAGCAGTGAATTGCTAGGAACCACAGAAGACATGGTGGTGGAAACCATCACATTTAACTTCTCATTGGTTCATGACACTGCATGAAGCCATATACTGGGTACCTAAACTCAGGTTTGATGTCCTCAAGCTGTTTTCAGTGGGATATGGTGCTGCAGTCAGTAGTCTTTCAAGGTAATATTGAATTGTTGTAAAATTCTTTGTGTCTTTATTTCAAGAATCTGGAATTATGTACTGCCTGGCAACAATTAGAGACACTACTGAAAAACAAGGGGGTTTTTTTTGCCTGGCTGCTAATATTAAATACTATCATATTCTTAAAGCTTGGCATAAAATATTTCTTTAAGACTGTTTTTAATAAAACATATCCATCTGCAATTATAAATCAAATAGCTTTATAATTAAAAGACATACTTGGCCTTTTTTATCCTGTGAAGATTTGCATGAAATTGGAGCCTTGCTGTGGGTTTTTTTTACATAACTGAACCTTTTCACAAATGACTTCTTCGTTCCTCTTAATTAAAATGTATAACAGGTTTTTATTTAAAGAGCACACATTCATCAAAACAAGTAACAGCCCAACTTGTCACTGAATTGTTGCATCTATGTTTCCTTAACACCTACTTAGAGATCTGGGAAGTAATGCAGAGGTTTAGGTTACATTTCATTCTTCTTCACTGGTGTCACTACAGACTCTCTGTACCCCAACTATTCTCCCCTAGGACAGCAGGAACAGAAATTCCTTTGGAGCACTAATGCCATTTGCAGATCACTGATACCATCTTTTACTAAACTATTTCATTACCTGCTTTTTACCATTAAAAGTGTTCAAAACTACATCAGTGCATCCCTTCTCTTCCCCAGAGCTCCAAGAATCATCTGTCAAAGGCATTTTACTCCAACAAAAGGCAACATGTTAGTTTAAGTTATCTTTATCTCTTCTATCATAGCACTACTTAATTCCGAGGCAAATTCATTTTTATTCTGTCATGGTCTCCAACTTTCTCATATTATGTCTGCATCACAGCATTGTAAAGTAAGTCTATGACTTTTTGTGGCTGCAGAAAAAATCTTGTGTTTTCTAGGCTGCAGTAATTGGATGATCCTAGTGGGACACCCTCATTGTCACTGCAGAATTTGAAGTGGCAGGTGTTTAGCTGTGATGCAGATTCATCCTCTCATGCCTGCACTGCCTAACAGCATGAAGGCAAATCCAAAGCTTTCAAAAGCCTGTAAAACTCTGATAATCCTGCTGAGATTTACTGCAACTGTTCAAGAAAGAGATATGAGCAAATCCTGAGATTAGATTAAAAAGACACTTTTTTTTTTTTTTTAAGATAAGCAAGTCCACTCTGAAGGAAGAAAGTCTGTAATTCACCTTAAGTACTATCCAAGGAGAAACTAATTCCTTTCAGGTGCAAGGTCAAGTTTTATGTGGAGCCATCTTGCTCTGTAATCAGTTTGGCTATGAATAAACATACATGCTCTGAGGAACCATGGAGTGAAGATAAAATATGGTCACAAACACATCCTGTCAGGCTCTCCTGGAAATCTGTAGGTCGGCTGCCATTGATTTTGATGGAATTTGGATGTCATTCTGTCATTCAGCACTGGTGGTTTTTTATTCATGATACTTTAGTTCTTTCAGTGCCAGAATGAATGCAGCCCACATTATCTTCAGAAGAAACATGGTACTTCCGAAAATTAAACTGGAAAATCTTTTAGAAAGAAGATGTGCTAGCTCCAAATAAGTCCTTCACTCCTGGTGATGAACACTAGTTCAAGGTTTAGCTTAAAAGGGAAAAGGGGGTTCAGCACAGCTGGAAAAGGCAGGCAGAGCCTTTGTGAAGCTGGAGGTTGCTACTTTTGTCCTTCCATGAGTGGCACTTTAAGGCACTCACTGATAATAGCCATCACTAACCTGCAGATCCACTTTCCTAAAGTGGAGGGAATAAAAATATACAATTCTGGTTTCCAGTGGTCAGTGTGTTAACAAAAGAGTTCAGTATTTCAGTGATTTCTATAACTACCAATATAATAGCACAAAGAGCTCTTTCTCACACACATTAGCTATAAAACTGAATTAATTTCACAGTGCTGAGATCCACGGGCTAAGTTCTTCCTGGTGCATGAAAAACAGGGTCATAAAAATTTTAAATCATACTTCTGAATGCTATAGCAATGGAAAAGAAGAAAAGAGAAAATATCATTTTCCATTACCTGAGGTGTTTGAATTTCAACTTCTAACTGGACCAGAAGTTACAGGGAAGTTGTAGAGCCTTTGAGGCAAGGCTAGAAGCATCTATTTAAAGCAGATCAAATAAGACAGTCATGCCAATCAAATCTGACCATAACATCCTTGGACCTTAAATCAGTGGCTGAGCATAACTATGTCCCTCTGTAGAGTCTTTTTCTGTTACAAAAAGTTTGTTTCAGAAAACATTTGGAAAATTCAGAAAAAATTCATCATGGAAAAAAGTCAATATCAATCACTCACTCCACTGAGCAGAAGTAAGGACCCCACGTATCCTCATCAGACTGGTTCCTGCTGGAATATTTTATCCTCAGTCTCCAACAGGATGGACTCTTCAGGGCTGCACCCCAGCCACCTGTCCAGATGCACCATTTGATGTATGTGATTTTGGGAGGAAGGCATGATAGAGATCCTGTTGCTGAGCAGCCTGAGATCCAGGACAGTCTGTCAGCTCAGTGAAATGCCATTTCCTAGTAGAACCAAAACCCCTTGTTCCTTCACCCTCCTTGCTTTCCTGCTGCATGTCAGACAGTTTTCCTGACTAGAGCTCACCACTGAAGGACCCTTCTTTCTTTAGGACCACTTTACTGCTGGGAATTAATACAGTGGTTCCGGTCTACCACCCAAAAATGATGGAGTACTGCAGCTTTGTCAATTACTCTGAAACTACTCTTAGCAAAGGGTAGGAAAAGCCAATAGCAAACCTGTACATCAAATTCAAAGCAGAGCAGCTCTGATGTCTGTAGGAACAGTTGGGCAGAAATGAAGGGAAACGAAGCATGTCTTACACGTGGCTGCTCTGTCAGCACAGTGCAGCTAAGAAGTTGCCAGCCACTCTCAGACCTTCTGTTGAGGACACTTTCGTCCAATTTTATGTCCTCCGTTTGTACTCTTAGAAGAGGTCGGAAATTTAGGGAGTCCTGGTTTCTTTCACAATCCAGCTTCACCTTTCAGTGTAGCTCACATTCAGAACACTCTTTGATTTATTGTTTAGTACCTGAAGCAGAACTATCTCTACCTTTCTTACACAAAATCATTGTCTATTACAGTCACTTCGCAAAGGTAAAGTCTTGTGTAAATTTCATCTGAACATTTCTATGGCCATGACTAGAAGCACCCATGGCTGGCTAAGCCTTAATAAAACGTTGACTTATCAGCAGGACTTTTCCAGTGATGTTATTATGCAAAGGGAGGAATAAACTTTTTCACATGTAAACTTCAAGCTCTACATATGTGTTAATCATACTTAAAAGGTTCTCACAACCAGACTGATACACCCACTTTAATACAAAGTTTCGATAGATAGGGCAGTAGCCACCTCTGAGCTGCCAGTGAATTTGGGCATATCATATTCTCTCCTACAATCCTGACTAAAGTTTGACTTTGAAGACAACCAAGTGAAGCTTTTGTAGGCTCTGACTTGGAAGCCACATGCTTTCACATCACTGGAATGAAACTGCAACATTTCATCAGCTCATTTTCTGCCTCTGCACTTGAGGTTTTTGTCACAATTCTGTATACAGTTTTTCAAAATATTAAAAAGTTATTGCAAGATGGCAGTTAAATTTCCTGGACTTTGAAAGCAGACACTCAAATTTGGATTTTCTAGGAAGCATTTTCCAAAACTTGCATGGGAGAAGTGATGCAGCTGATTCAGGACATGGAAGACAGACAGCAAATCTGTAGCCAAGCTGTCTGAAGCAGCTGGAGAAGAAAAACTTTCAGTCATCTGCAATGGGAAAGTATAGTGCTCGGTTTCCAAAGGTACAGTGAAGCCTGCATTGTTTGCTACTGAAAAATGCTTTCAGTCTGTTTACATGAAATAATGCACTTGAATTCATGAAATTTAGAAGAGCTGAAGGGTTACTTTTTAAATAGCATTTTCTGTTGCCTGAAAGTTTTTACTGCAAAGTATAAGACATAGAAGTAAATGTAGTCTGTCTCCAGAGCCTGAAAGCTAAAGTGGCAGTGCTGACATATGAAATAGTGAATAATATAATGAAAGTAGTCTGCTCTTCTTCTAATATGAGCTTGGAGATGTCAGTGCTGGTACTCTTCAGAGCAATAACATTGTGCATTATTAAAGACAAGATCTCAACAGCTGCTTAATGTTAATATAAGACCCCCGAACATATTCTGAGAGGCTCCATGTCAGCCTGATACAGGCATTGCAATTTTAACTTACAGTATAATTACCACCTTCTCTTATGCTTTGAGAGTTTATTTCCTGCTTTGCCAGACAATCATTAATCTCTTCTCTTAAAAAAAAATAAATTTGAATGTTCAGAAATAACTCCTAAAAGCTACCCACAGTTCTCCATATCTTTATTTGAAGAAGTTATATTAGAGTTAGTTGAATCTCTTTCCCTTTCCTAGAATCTCTGCACCCATGCACCTTCTTCGCTTTTCCTTAAGTAGAATTCCACTCTTCTGTTTTCCAAGACCAAGTACTACTGGGAGCAGTTGTGAGTAGATTCATAAAGAAACTAAGGCAGAATTTGAGTTTAAATTCTGGCTGTTAACACACTGTGTGCTAGCATATGCTATAAGCAACTATAAATTGTGTACAGATGTGTGCTGGAATTCCAGTGCAGCCAAGCCAACAACATGAATAACATCTCATGTATTTTGTAATTATACATAATGAATGTGCTGTCATATAATAGAATCCACGTTTGTGGCAGGATTTATCTGCTGGCTTTGGAAGCAAGGAGTAAGAACTATGGTGTGAATTTTTAAACAAGATTTTTGATACAAGATATGCAAACTGAAAAGAGGAGACTGGCTGCTGGGAAATATCTTATGTAAAAGCCTCAGCTTAAATGAGCACACAAGCCAGGACTTGAGAAAAAATCCTTTAGAGCAGGTTTTGAATGTCTGAAGACAAAAACATTTACATATAAGTAAAAAGAGAAAGTATGCAAACATTGTCCTAGTTGGAAAAGCAAAGTGCCAACAAACTGAAAATAGAGGAAAGCACAGGAAATGTAGTGGAAGGGGAAGGCAAAAAAATGCTTCTCTGAAGAGCAGGGTGAGGGGAAATGAGCATCCTTAAATAATTTTTAACCTTGGAAATAATCTCTGCTGCCCTTTTGTACAAAGATGAGATTGTAATCCAGTTTGGTATGCTGCTCTCTGTAAATTAAGAGTTTGAAGAATAACTGCTGGGAATATTGACCATCTTTGTTGTCTGCTGCATGAAGGGGGAAAGTCCTCATTTCCCATGCACCAGCTGTGCCCTTTACATGGATCCAGCAGAACAGCAGCACTGCTTTTCTTCTCTTCCAACCAGGGGCAAACACCAAGCGAAGACAGACCGTCTGCCTAGAAGAAAAAACCCTTTTCTTTAGGGTGTATGAACCAAGCAGTAGGGGGAAAAGCAAGGAAAAGGTCTGAGCACTCAAAATGTGAGTATAGGTTAGCTAGGAGCTGTCAGACATCTGTGGCCTCTCCCACTCAGAGCCCGCAGGAAAGGGCTCTCAGAATGTGTTTAAGCTTATCTAAATCAAGGTAGCTCTCACCCCACTATCCTGACCATTTCCAGCTTTTTATGCCCTTCTCCTCTATGACTTTAGCACAGGCACTCATTTGATTGCATAGTGAAATGGTTCAGGGAGCTGGAAAAACTGAAAACTTACCATGAAATAGAATAATTAGCTTTTAGCCAGGTCAATTCCCTGAACAGGATCCGAATGAAGCCATAGAGGTGCTGGGGCCAATGCCAGAAAGGGGACTAATGTGTGTAGCCTTGGTCCACAGGGAAAGTGCATGTGACAGTAATGTAGTTAGACTTCCTTAAGCTGCTGTGGAAGCACACCATGATGCCTCTCAGCAGGTTTCACAAGCTGTTTTGCAACCCCATAGATACCTTGCCCCTTTGAGGGAATAGTGACTATTTTTAAATAAACTAAGATGTTTTGCGTTTCCTTTTCCCTAGTTTGCCACCCTGATAGAAAGGGGACTTGTAAATTTAATGAGGTCACTCTCAAATAGTAGCAGCAGATGATCTGCATCAGCTCTGACAGAGTCACAGCCTTCATGATTCATCCTGCATTTGAAGGTGATTTGCCACATCAAAACTAAGAAAATATATTAATACAAGAAAGAAAAAAAAATCTATTACAGTTTGATTATATCTCAAATTTTTGTTATTTAGCTTACTTTTTAGTATTGGTCTTCTTTCTGCTTAGATTACACACTTCAGTGCATTTCTGCATACACATAGTATTTTCATCATTTAGCTGAAAACATGAAAACCTAAATGATGACCAGACTTCCCAGACGGTGCTGGAAAGGGTCTGTTAACAAAAAAAAAAAATGTGCATTTAAATCAGATCATATTGAATCAGCAACATTCTTAACCCTGAAGCATGGCATCTTAATATTTATTGACTCTTGAGTGTTTGGACTTCTCATCTCTCATGAGCCTTATTAGATAAGTATCTGATGGTTATGTATTCTCCTGTCTTAACATCCTTGGCTTAATCTATGCAGGTCATTTTGCTTGACCTACTTTGTCCAAACTTGTGATACTGCTCAGTACCTCAGAGTCTACCACACAACAATGATACAGGCTAAAGCTGGCTGGTCTCCAGCCTTTCTCTGCCTTAAACAAAAAGCTGAGTGCTCCAATCCCTTATCTGGGAGGGACAGCTGCAGCTGTATTCCCTAGTTCAATTTTAACTGTATATTCCTGAAATATGAAGTGCTATATACAAATTCAAAGTGAATCTCTTGAAAAAGTATCTATGAAAAACATGTAAAAGTACAGAACTAACACTAGGAAGGGCTGTGGCTCAAAAATGCCAGGTAATATTCTCTTATCTACCTATAGACTATACCAGTCAATGAGCAACATAGTTTTTTGATAATTTATTGCCCTATTACCTCTTTAGCATTAGATGCTATAATAATTCTTTGAGATTTCTTGTATGGCAGATTATATTTGACCATATTATGTAGCTGTGTTTCCTGATTTTCTGGAAGAACTGTTCAGAAATACATGACATTATGCTATATAATGACAGAGGTAGCAAACTCTGCTACAACTTAAGCAGTTTCTAGGCCAGGATAAACACCAGAAAAGGAAGAGCACTCAGTGACAAGATATGACTGAAGGAATTTTTGTAAGGAATAGTATTTCATCTGAGTGCCAATTTTATTGGGCAGTTTTGTTCAGCAGCAATGTGCAGGACTTCACAAAGAACCTTCATCAGCTTTCAGACCAGAGTCATTTTAGTAGAACTGGTATGGAATACACAGCACACAGGGTAACTTTCTCAGAAGTAAAATATGAAGGTAGTGTATCATACGTACTGCCAAGTCCTGGCCTCAGCAACAACAAAAACAAGAAAAAGAATCAGCTACTGTTACTGGTTCTACCTATTTTAATATTTTTTAGAGAAAAACAACATGAGTTGCTCCATCCCAAAGGATATGTGTTGCTACACCAAAGCACAACTAACTAACTACATTGTTAGGACTTCAGCTGTAAGACTGAACATGCTTCACTGCTTCCCAACCAGCATTCCCTACTTACAGATAAGCAATGAGTTTGGTGATTAAATTATTTCCATCAAATGCTCTCCTTTTTCAGCTATGCTGGTTGTCCTTTTGTTGTTTTATTGACCTCCATTTTCCAGGCCATTGCATTTCCAAACAGCAGTCTTCAGAAGCATTATCCCATTAAGGGAACAATTAGTTTGCAGATTCTAACACATTTGAGGCCTTCCTGGTATCTGGTTGCATTTCTTTAATAGTCTTTTTTTTTTTTTTTTTTTCAGGGAATTTTGCAAACCTTGCAAACATTTTAATTGATTTCTGTGGTTTACCAGGAGAAGCATTGCCATGTTTGCCAGCAGCAGTGCTCAAGTAGTCAGCCACATTGTACTTATTGTACTTGACAGGCTCCGGATCCCCCAGATTTCAGAGGCTGAGAGAGAACTGCTTGGAAGATTTTGGTATAGGATGTGAGTGTCCTGCCTAAGAACAAGTGAGTTCAAACTCAAAAAGGCAACATAAACACCTGAGTTGAAATTTTAGGGGTCAATCTTGTCTCTGTAAGGACTTTGACACGGTCTCCTCCCTGCAGCAGGGAGACAGTGTCACCCTGTGTAAGAAGTGAGGGAGGAGAGTGACTTTGTTTTTCTCCTTCACAGCACTATTGGCCAATAACTGTCTCTGTAACGAGGAAATCACAGGAACTTTAATTATGATTCATCCCTACACTACGCACACACTCTTTTTGTCTCCTTCCGTTTCAATATTGAACCAAGTTGCAGAGACAAAATCTGGCCCTGTGGTATTTACTCAAGGTGAACAGCTGAATGATTCAGATAGTCACTCTCTGAATGAGCTTGCAGAGGCTAAGTAGCTAGATTAGGAGAGTACAGGTGGGAAAGTGATAAATCCCAGCATCAGAGGCATTTACAGCAATCTATGAGGCTCGCTTTGTGCTGCTTGTTGCTTTAGGCTGGAATTTTTTAATCGCAGTTTCTGTTGTTTTCCCAGCTTTGCTTGCTCAAGGCAAAGTGATTGTTGAATATCTCACACAGAGGACCCTGATTCTGACTGGGACAACCAGTAATACATAACTTAAATGAGACACAGTATTAATACACAGAATTATTTTGTTCTGATCTTGCTGCTGCTGATTTCTCACTGATTTTACCCTTTGGTCAATGTTTTCAGTATCCTGTTTTTCTGTACAGGGTTTCAGCCCGTATGATAGAGCAAAGTCTGATATATGCTAAATATCACACTTTGCTAGATGTGCTCCCCTTGCACTTGTATCCTGAAGATCTGACCAGTCCCCAAGCAGCAACAGAGATGACATACTGGATTTTCTTGGTTCTGAGAACAGCATCACAGCAGGTTAGGCAAATTTCTTTTGACTGACCCTGATAACAGAAGAAAAAGAGTGGTTTCTGAAAACTGGCTTGTAATGTAACTCTCCGTGCATGGCTCCAGCTTTTGGACTGTGGTTAATTTTGCTAGGTCTATGTAACAACTAGAAACCTGGTTGCTAAAGGGTTCTTTTGTATACTCAGAAGTAAAGGAGCTGCTGCTCAGGAGCCGGTTGCTGCGAGGGCTGATTCTGTGTCTTGGTAATTGCAGGGTAGATGCGCCCTCCGGTGTACCAGCTCCGAAGTGTTCTTACAGCTGTCACACTTGGAAACCAGAGACACCCCTCTAGAGATTTGCAGATTTTTGTTATTTTTTTTTTTTAACAGAATTCTATCAAGTAGCAAGTGTTCCAGAACTCTCTCAATCGTCCAGAATTTAATTTGGAGGAAATAGAGAAGCTTAAGCTTGCAAAACACGTAGCAATAAAAACAGTGGGGCTGGCTCCCCCCATTTGGCTTTTCTGCTTATGCAGTGAACCCAAGTCAGAAGGAACAAATTACTACATTTTCCAAGAGTTTTTGTTACTCCCAAGGATGATCTGATAAGATTTTATATATCCACCTTTCATAAAAGCACTAATACTCCTGTCAAATAGATCAGGATAAAGAAAGAAACATTTCAAGGCAACAGTCACTATGCATAAGCTTCTTTGAAGGAGTGCAGTACTGGAGATACATTTTAATTTCAGGGAACCACTAGAGTTTTGCTTGAACCACTCAGAAATCTTTTGTTCTTTACATATTCTGATTTCAACACCATCATTCCAGCATGAATTCATCACAAAATACTGAACAAAAATAGTGGCCATCAGAACATGGGTCCAACACAGTGAAGCAGTGCATTTTTCAGGAGCCAGTATTTCTTCCTGAAACAGTATCAGGAACACAATACCAGAAAAATATAAGCTGCATGTACTACAGTGCTATGATGCAGGAGTCTCTAATTGACCAAGAGAGTGTCTTTGTTGACAAGGAAAAGCTCCTGGAGGTGATTCTGGGTCAAACAGCAGAAGAATTATGTCAGCTGTTTCTTTACATATTCCCTCAGAGATGGCAGGGATGGAGGGGGAGCATTCCTATCTATTGTCATGTCCATGGAGCTGACGAGTCTGTCTCAGCTCTTTGCAGTCTCTTGTCTCTTCCCCTGAGTGACTGGGAGCAGGACAGAGGTCAGAGGCTGTCAGCTGTCTCTGCATCTTTGTCTTTTCATGGGCCCTGGAAGCAATCTAAAGGGATCAGCCGAGTAATGTAGGCAGCAAGCTAGCTGCTTAAAATTGAGTACTGTGAAAAATACCTTTTTGGGTGACAATATAGCTGCCTCTATATCCTTTGCCTTACCTCTTTCTTTGTACTGCTATCCAAGGCAGCAGAAATGATGCTGTCTTTCTTTGGGTTAGAGGTGCATTGGGTTTCTTCCCTTTCACCAGTTTATCCAGTCAGATGAATTCTGGTCTTTTCTTCTTTTCCTTTTTTCTTCCTCTTAGAAAAAGAGTAGTATTTTTGTCTTTGGATGGTTTTCAGGCTATTTCTCTTCATCTCCTGTTGTAGGTTGGGAAATTCCAGAGGGGTTTTTTTTTTTCCCATTGATCTATTTTGCCAAGTCACCATAAATTTCAATCTTCTTCTGCTGCTGCATTTATTCTATCAGTTGTTTTAACTGTCAGTTTCTTTAATACTCCTTGCTCATGTATGAGACTTTCATAGCTTTGAGCTACTTCATTTCTCTAGAGAGGAAATTAATTTGCACTTTCAACATATGCAATCCTCAGTCTCCATTCAGACACTAGCAGCTCTTATGCTGTGGACTGCCTACCATCTAACAGTATTATTATTTTTTTACCCCAATTTGTTTCTTTCCTTTAATAAAAAAGAATCTCAGTGCTGAAACCTGATTTCAGATCCTGAAATGACACTTCCTTTCACTCAGGCCAACTATGAAAGAAACCTAGTAATTACTTTTGAAGTTAAAACCATTTGCTTTTTAACAAGCCAGAAGCTGATGCTGTATCATTTTCTCATTTTGTGGCTCCTCTTAGTGTATCTTAAAAGCCAGAAGGAATTAAAAGTTATGAAGAAGACATTATGAAAATGGAGATTGTGCTCAGACATATTTACTGTGTACAATATATTGTTAACACATAACATAACAGCCTATGAAGATGCTTTTACAGTTTCACAGGTTACAGTTTACAGGTCCAATATTGTATCTGACAAAAAAACCTCAAAATACACAAAAAAGTTTCCCAAAAGTTTTGGGTTTTTTTAACCAAGTTTAACATAGAGCTGGTAGATTTTATTAGTCACCAAGGGATTGGTCACCAAGATACATATTCTCAAAACTGCTGGGCTCCAGGATCCCAAAGCTGCGCTTTGGTGTTAAACCAAATGTATATTCATTGTAGCTGTAGTCATTGTAATCCAGCTAGGCTAAGATACTGTGGACTGCTTCCATGGTACATTACCAATTGTGGTGCCTATTTCTTGTTGGATTCATGCTAAACTTAAGCAATAATTTCCAGTTATTCAGTTGCTAGTACAGATGCTTGCTATAGGTATTCTTCAACTAACAGTTTAGTATCACAACAATGAAGTAATTTGGTTTATCCTGTGGACTGATAATATATTACTGAAGGGTTACTAAATATTTTTTTTTTTTGGGTAGTGGTGTTTGTTTAAAAAACACCTTCTGTCAGGAAATAATCAAACTATTTTGTTGCTGACACATTCCAGAGAAATATGCAGGTATAGGAGGTCAACACAATTTCACACTAATTGGAGGTCTGGGAATCTGGTCAGCCAGCAGGACCTTCTCTGGACATTTCTGAAGTCCTGATCAGATATCACTGTCCCAGTCAACACCTTCCTGTAGTGTTCAGCAGTTTCGCCCAGGACACTGACAAATGCATGTCCATTCTGTGAGGTACAGCCTTTATCTTCCTCACTGTCTGCAAAACAGGTTATATAGTTTGGATACTGCTTAAGTAGGAAGAGTAAACACTACCATGACTATCACTTTTGGTAATGGAAATGGGAAAGACAGAATGGAAAATAGTTTCCTATATATTTTACTTATCAGCCTGTAATATTTATCTACATAAGAAGTGGTAGGAAGAAGATTTTAGTACGAAGATCCCATTTTAAAATGAAGTAATTTGTCATAATTTCTTTTTCCACTGATGTCAATTTGCATGCAAGGATACTATGTCTTATCTCTGGCTGTGCTACAGGGCTATAGTTTATTCACAGCAGGAAAGAGAGCAAACAGCAAGCTAATGGGCTGAACCACTCTCTAGCTGGAGCTGAAGCATAGCTAAGTAAGGTTGATGTTACAGTACAGTAGCTGCAACAAACAAGTCACTGTGTCCTTCATATTATAGTTTATATGAGCCCTGTGAACATAAAATTTGAGCTTCAAGTGTGCATTTTAAAAATGAGTCTGAGAGAAATTATGAGTCTTTCTAATGTATACAGGAAAGCTGTTCCAAATTAAAATTGCCAGCAACCACTTCAAAATATGACGATGACAAAGTTGATGTATAGCTATGGGCCTGTCCCCCGGACTCCTTCAGGGACAGTGGAGAAACAGAAACATTTTGGGTACTTTTTCCTTGGCACAGTTCAGAAGTCTACTCAGAGGCAGGGGTTTCTCTCCATCAGCCACATAGGGAGCATGTGCCTAGCTCAGATATCTGTATTTCTAGGGAGATAATAACTTGCAATAATATAAAGTGACTACGTAACCAACATTAACTCTTATGTTGCCCACAGACATCCACCCTGTCAGGCTATTTATTTTGTGCTTACCACTTTTCTTGAGGAGTGCTTGATGGATTTGGGTATCTTTTGTGACTACAATTGCTTTTTTTTATTCAATATTATTTTCAGAACAATTTCATAATGTATACAAGTTTACACAAACAGGTGTCCTGGGATGGAAAAAGATGGATTTTTTTTTATTATTATTCTTTTGCAGATAGAAAAATTATCAGTCAGCATGATTTCAATTATCACAACTTTCACATCCCAAAAGGTGACTGCACTTTCAGCAACCAGCTAGGCCTTATCACTGGAACATTCACATGAGGTCTCTTAAGCAGCCCCAGTAGTGAGAAGGTAATGGCTGCTTCAGCTGAATGTGCAGATACCTGCTGCCCAGTAATCTGAGGGCAGCGATGGAGAGAAATGTAGTCCCTTTTCAAACTTACATAAATTTATCCACAGATGCAATAATGGCAAAATACGTGGGAAAAAAAAAACCATCAACAAAACCTTTTCTTTGCTGATATGTCAACTTTACTCATTCCCGCATGCAAAAACTGAATTATTTATTTGCATGAGATAATATAGTCTACAAGGTTGCAGCAAATACCCATTGATGTCTCAGGATAAATTTTTACTTGATCAGGTAGGTAGAGCACTAAATTATTTTCTCCAGATTTATAGCCTATTGTTAACTACAGTCTAAAAGTGCTTCTACAAGCACTGCCTTGAGTTGGAGTTAGTGACTTATTTTTAGACCAAGAGTGATGAAAAACTGCCAGGTCTGCTGAGTTACCTAAGATTTTAAAATGGCATTTTAGAAGTGAGATAGCCATCTAACTATTGATAAGCCTGGGCATCTTGTTACCTCCTGTGAGCTGTCATGACAGCTCCATATTCTGTATTTCTGCTGCTGCTCAAAGAGTGAACAGAACTGATTAAATGGGCTGCTAGTAGGAACTGTTCACTGGAAATCTTAGCTCCTTCTGGAGGAAGACAAAAATACATGAAAATAAACAATTTGAATTTCAGAAAGTTCTATGTCAGTCTACCTCCTAAGTTTGAGGATGAGGTTGTCTAAATACCCCAGGAGGTGCTTTTTTTCTTTTTTTTCTGTGAAGTTTAGGATAGTTTTCTTCCAGCCCAATAGACACTGCAGTAGACTACCAATAGAAATTTTGTCCTTTTCTAGGTTATGTTTCCAGATAATTCTGTATTAGGAGCAAAACAAAATATCTGTGCCATAATTTACTTTTAAGCTTATGCCTGGAGCATAAGTTTCCAAGGATGTCTGTATGTACTGGTGGCGAATTCAGAATTCAATTTTCTATGCTAAGGAAGCTTGATCACAAGCATAAATGTGGAAATCCAGTTAAAACAAGTAGGCTTTACTGACTCGGCACATCAGTTCTCATTTGGAAGCTTATAAGAAATTGTTTTGGCCAGAAAAAGCCCAAGTTTCATAGCACCTGTCTCTCAGGAGCTTTCTGTAGTATCACATCTCTCTCAGCCTCTCATTTCTGGCACACGTCTTGAGCCACATGTGGGGTATGTACAGAAGACTTTGAAGTAAGTGTTAAAAGGTTCTTTGATATGGTGCCACAGGAATTTAATTATTTACTCCAGTGCTGCCTCAGCTACACCAAGCTTAAGGAATTAGATGGGATGCAAGATTTTAGCTTTAACTTATAAAAATGCAAATCATCTGGAATTAAATTGCTCAGGAACTTCTCTCTCCATCATACAGTGATTAGAAGCTGGAGTTCTTTCCCATGGCACAGCATCCTGCCTGACTGCTGAACTGTGAACTCCTTGCCTCCTTTCACCACCTCCAAAGAATTTAAAGCACTTATTTTCTTCTCCATTCTGTTTTCAAGGAGGAAGTGACCTGAAATGAAGATCAGATTTCTGGAAAGCCCTTTCTGTTGAACTTCACATTTATATCTGTGGGATATCTGTCCAGGACATAAAGTAGATATCCAGGACTGCTTTTGTACCAGAAAATCAACAAATAGCTTTCAGCTATGTCCCCCAGCACATTCCTCGTGAGACCTCAGGACCTTTACTCTACCTTCTTGATCTCCTTTTGAAAATGTAATTTGAAAAATCTCCCTGACCTGATTTTCTGAAGGATCTTCAGAAGAGCAGAGCACATGAAGAAACACAAATTGAATTCAAGGTGAGAAACCAGCATGATTACAATTCATTGTCCCTCAAGCACGTAACAGAAAGATTGCCCATTACATCCCTATGTCTCTTTTTCCCTGAATGCTGTGTGTAGTTTTAAACATGAGAAGTTATTGACTTTGCCTTCTGTATAACCAGCCTAGTGCATTTTCTCACCAGAGCTTCCTTGACATAAGGGACTTGAGCTTCCTATATGTACAAGCTACCTTTCCCTGCTTGTTAAATCATCCTTAAATTTCCATATCTTATTGATCCTTTCACTACCTTTCACTGTCCTTCCTCACCACCACAGATGCACAGAATTTTTGACCTCCTTTGTTTCTTTGCCTTAATTTGCTCTATGTGCCCCTGCTTTAATTCTGCTGCGGTGTCCAACTTATCTTCATCTGCTTTTTGCAGAAAATGCCCAGTACTTTCTATACATATGCAAAGACACCTTGGGAAGATGTCTGTGCCTTATTAACTTGCAAGATCTACATGATACAAGGGCAGAGAGTTGCAGAAATGTGACAGAACAGAGGTTTTGTTGCCACATTTGCTCTTGCAGTACAGGATTTTGAGACTGTAAAACAAACGCACCAAACCCAGGCTTTGATGTAGCATGTGATGTGCCTGTTGGAAACAGTAAAAAAAGCTTTCCACTCTATATAGCACTTCATAAATACGCATTTATTTCCTCATCTTTCATCAGTTTTACAGTTTTAATCAGTGCCTCAGTGTTAACATTTGTCAGAAGCAGACAATGGAACTTCAGATACTTTTATTCCGTAGTTCTGAAGTTAAAAACAAATTCATGGGCTGTTCCACAAGGAATTGAGCCAAAAATAATAACAAAACTAATTCTTATACCATATTACAGAGTTACATAAGATTTCAACTTACATTTCTATCCTACTCCATGTACTGTATTTACACAGTTAACTAATTTGTTTAATATTTACATTTTTCAAATACTGCTGTCATAAATCTTTTTATATTGTACATTCTTGTTTAATTTTTATTACAGAAATTCTTTAACACACATTTTAGACAAAACAAATTGATATTTCACATAACTTCTAGGAAATTAGTGCCTGGATTCACTAGTGATGTGTCAAGATGCCTCCTTCATAAGAAAATATGCATTACAAACAAATTTTGTAATATTCAGAATCTTGAAATTTGAAAAAAAGAAAAAAGGACATCAGATGTAATAATGATACCATTATTTCTTTTCCTATATAATATTTTGTCTGGAATGACAGTTCACCTGAGATGCAGAATTGTTAAATGTGTTTTATTTTTTTAGTAAAATGAAGTATCAATGCAAATATTTAAGTACTGAAATTTTAAAATTTTACACAAATGTTGGCCTTCTATTTAATGAAAACTATCTGTATAGATCATATTTTCCAGAAAAGTCTATATCTACATAATCAGGCATTGTTGCTATATTTGGAAATTTCCCACTATCCTTAAAAAGCAATGTGCTCAAGTACAGTTTTCAACTTCTGACACAGACACAACAGTAAATGAGACCTCTAATGGTTTTACTTTCTTCCAAGAGAAGTAAGAGGTACCTGTTGAATTTGGAAGACATGGCAGACAACTGATGTGGACCCGAGGAAGGAAATTTTATATATCCAGTCCCATAAGTGTTATGCAGGAGCATCTGACACAGCAGACAACTTCGAGTCAACTTTCCATGTTACATGTAACTACCTAAGTAACATCTTTATAGAAAAGTTATTTATAGAAAACCCTTACAATATTGTACATTTAATGCTATCTGTCTTCTCTAATTATAATAATATGCAAGTCTATAAACAAATGATTGTAGATACTAAGTTTAAAGCAAATGGTCATAATTTTCAGTTTTATTTTATTCTGTTATTGGTAGATACTCTGTTAGGCACAATATGACATTCTTTGTAAACATAAATTTTGGTACATTAGACCATGAACTGAAATTACAGAAAACAGTACACGGACATTTAAGAAACACAGATCCACGACGCACTCCAGGCACAAATGCAGCTCTCTGGGAGGCCTAAACTTGCATCCATTGCAACTGAAAACCTCAGCTGATGCCAGAGGGACAGAAATGCATTCTAGTCACCACACACACCTGCTTCTGAATTAATTTTTTTTTCTGTCTTCTACCCAGGATTTAATGCAATTTTAAAATACCGATCTCATAAACACATGTTGGTAAAAATGTATTTTTTATCCTATCTACCCTGAAATACTTTATTATTATAAAGTCAGTGTCAAGAACTAAGGCCCCTAAAACAAGTAACGTAAATAACATATCTAGAAAGCTTTCTTCAAAATATGTATCTACTTACTTTTAAGAACTTGAAAATAATCTTCCAATTACAAGTCACAAGAGACAACCTCTTGAAGATCTGCTATTTCTCATAGTTCAAAGTGCACTACACTTTTTGTGCAACATTGTGCAACTTGAGGACTGAACAGAGGAATAAAAATTTTGAGCTTCCAGTATATTGCTTAATCCAACTCTCACCCTTAATAACCTGAACGTGTAGGGTAGGCACAAATATGAGTTATTTACACCCACTAGAGAAACACCAGAATTCTTATCTGAAAAGATTTCTTGAAAATAAATAGTGCACTTAAATTATCCAAGTTTTAAGAAACTATTCAGCATCCCATGATTACACGAAGGAAAAGTAATTTCATTCTCCACTCTTATAGAGGATTTTTATTCTGCTAACAACATTATGACTGATCTGAGTATACTGCAGCTGTTCTTAGGAACTATCTTCTCACTTCCTCTGAATAATAAGAAAAAAGGTATTAAATTATTTAACAAATAATCTTTGAAAGGATATATTATTTTCCTTTGCTAAGATGCTAGAAATGGAGAATAAGGCAGCAACTGATATAAAAGTACAGTAAACCAAGCTTCTTAATACATTTCTTAAAAGTGAACTTTCATGCTGAAAAACTGAAAGGCATTGAAAGAAAAGCCTTAATTGCATTGACAAGACTATGTCTTCCATTTAATTTGATATTTTAAAACCAGTCCAAAATATATAGAGGGGGATTTATTTTAGTGTTATAGGTGACTCTTTGGCTTTAAATAACTCTTTTGCATGGCTTAGAAAACTTCTATGGCATTCTCCCAAGACCGAGTAATGTTTAGAAAATGCCACCAATTTCCATTGCAACCTTCTTGCACTATTGAAGTAATTTAACCTAATTCCATCGAAAAACAACAGATGGTGTATGAATATCAGTGTTTATAACCTGACCTCAACACACAAGCCTTGCTGTCTCACATGGTCTTTATGACTATGAAAGGTTCTTTTTTTTCCACTCAAACCAGATAACTTTTACTGATCAAAACTGGCAAATAAAATCATGGCAGGGGACACTGAAGTTACAGAAAGTTATGACAAAATAATTCCAAAAGTAGTTTTAAGTCTTAGGTACATACGAAAATTGCTTGACATAAATTAGACAGACTGCAATTCTCCTAATTAGATAAAAGAAAAAAAAAGACGACTTTTGAACTCATTTTTCATGCTCAGCAAAAAAGTTCACTTTTAAGTTTATTCGAAGTTCAATATCCTGTTTTGTCCATTTCTTTGGTATTCTGTTCTCATTCTGCAAATTCTAACAGAATTTTAATGGTCATCTTAATTCAAATGAAAAAGTAATGAGCTGAAAGCACAATCAGAACAACAGATGCCATAATACTGCAGAAGATGTTGTTCTTAATGATTTCTGGCTCTTTATTTCATTTCTTGTAATGATTGGGGGCATCTGCAAATGCAAACTTCAGTCTGTAGGCCTCTGCTAGGAGTACACTAATTTCTTCATTTCCCCAGTGTACTGTGGGCAAATTCTGTAAAAATATCAGTAATTCCTAGATGGAGAGAGAGAGAGAAAAGAAAGAAATACATTGGTTTAAATACCAGAGTAATAGAAAAGTATCATTATTCATAAGCATGCATTACTAATTATTTATAAGCAATCACTCATGTAGCACTTCAGTATCCCAAATAAACCTGAGATCCCATGAGATTTATTGATTTTCCTGTAACTTTTATGGAAATACTCACTCTTCAATCCTTCAGTTCAGAAACCAGCTATTAATTGTTGCTGATCTATGGACAGTTTATAGAGAGCACTGAGAAAAATAAAATAATAATTTAAAAAAAATTTAAAAAGGTGTAAAGTCACTTGCTCTGTAAATACTGTGAATGAAATAAAGTAACACTATGCAAGTGTGTAGATTTTATGTACCCACAGTGGCCCTGGTATGACTGGGCCACTTGGCACTCCTGGTGCCCCTCTTCATGGATGAAGACTCCTTGCTACACTCAGACAAACACAAACTCACATGCAATGTATCAGAAACACCCCATCAGACTTCTAAGAGGTAAAGAGCATTAGCATTTCCATTTCATAGCTGATAATTGAATACATGGGTATTGGAGTCACTGCTATAAATGTAATTGGCCCTGTAAGTCCAGAATGCACCTTGGCACTCAGTCTTCTTTTAGATTTGCCATATTTTCTACATTATTTTAGGACCTGAATACATCATACACACTTGCTAATTCCAACCAAGCCCTGAAAGATTTCACATATTGTTTTGGGTAGAGTTCTTCCAAATTGTATTGTATCTTTCACATATAAGATCTTCCACCTACTTTCAGTCTGTAACATATATTGCCCAATCACATCAACATGCTTTTGCTAGGTAAGGAATACCTACAGTTCCTCTTTAAGAAGCTATAAAATATTGAGTCAATTTTTAATACCTTAAATGTTTTTATAACCTTTATAAGGTGGGTAACAGGCAGACAACTACAGATAAACCAAAGTTGCTGACTACATTGCAGAAGTGCTGAAATTCTTTTCCCTAATTAGGAAATTTTCACATAAAGAATATGGTGCTGCTGCTGCTTTCTGGGTATCCCTTGATTATAGTGAAGCAAACAATAGTTAGATTTCTTTCAAGATTAATCATATAGCAATATGGATAAAATTATCAATAAGAGTAATTTCAAACTATAATTTGAATTTAATTTGAAAAGCTCCCCAAATGTGGATTTCTGTTTTTGTAGGGCATATGTTTTATTGGAGCAATATGGTATGAGAAAATATGCCCAATCTCCTGTTGGATAAAACTCCAGGATTGTAGCTGCAGTGACAGGATTAAATCCCACTGACTGCACTTTGAAGGATCCTTTAAAAGATTACTTGAAAAATGTTTGCTTCCTGCCCAATCACTGACTGGTCAGAAGGACTTTTATCTATATGTCTTCTTGCCTATACAAAGAGTTATTGGACTTCTGGGCATAGTTACACAATTAGATACAAAAGCCTCCCAGTCACTTTAGATGTTTTCCTCTTCCCTGATATTCTGGGGAGAAGTCTCTGACACTGATGCAAAGTTAAGAAAGTCTAATTTCATTTTTTAGCTTTGGTTTCCCACTCCTTTCTATTTTCCCATCCCAAAATATTTTCCTGCAGGTCAGTTCTTCCATTCCTGTATTAGACTTAAGACAAAGCTCATTTCCAAACTGCCAGATCCCAGGAACACAGATCACTAGGAGCTCACGGGGACACTGCCTCTATGATCAGTTCTGATGATGGCACCAAAATCCACCCTGGCCCACAGCAGCACCAAGTTTCAAATGCTCAGCTGTGTACTGAAACTTGCCAGCTGTGAGAGGAGACCTCTGGACAATGAACTACAACAGATTCTCTCTTGAGTTCATGTAAATTACAACTTTAGAAGGCTCACAATTTGGTAAAATTGGCAACTTAGTTTGTTTCTTTAAATAAATGGTGACCAAAAGCTCACAGATCCTCAAAACTGATGCAGAAGTCTTTCTAGGCCAACTATTAAATTCCTGTTTCAAACTTTCCATACAAAAGATCACCTGGAGCTCTCCTGTTTAATCCATTTGATTGTTTTGACAAAACCATCCCTTAAAATTTAATCTGTGGCAAAGCAACAAAAGGGATGTTTTTTTGACAAGTTACATCAGAACAAGCTACATTTGGAATTTATTATGATGGAAATTACAAGGCAATCTTAGGCATAATTGCAGTTGCTAAGCCTGCTTGTGTCTTCTAGGTGCTCTATTTTTGCAGAAAAAATGAAGACACATTTGTATATATACATATATTTGGAAGCATGTGTATATGTCTATTTTCGGATTTATATGTTTGCTGAGATTTAGTTGAAAGAGCACGAATAAGTAAGCAGGAATGCAATTAAAGTCTCAGCCATTATCCTGCTATAAATCAGAATCCTGAAATACCACAGTGAAATTCCTCTTCTTCATAAAGGTCTTATTTTCCTTGCTCTGTTCATTGCTTTCATGGAAGATGGCTGTAGAAGGCCTTAGCAAGAATTCAGTGATTTAAAGACACAGTAAGGAGCTCGAATTAACATGAAATGATTTTTCTTTTATGTGTGAGAGAATTATTTTGGCTTCATCTATTTCATGGTCTTGCTATACTGGCTCTTGTAATAATGAAACAAGAAAGAAGTTGAACAGTATTATATATTTAATTATGAATAATAAGTAGCAATACGACCGAGTTAGTATGAGAATGTCTCTATTACACTTGAGAGAACACATTTTTAATAAAGTGCTACACAACTGCCAAAGTCACACTTTCTATAAAATTATTTCTACTTACTTGACAGTTATGCTGATAACTGTAATTAATAAATTAGCAGTGCAGAGTAGGAAGGTTGTGGAGGGATGATAAATGTTATACCTCCATGAAAGTGTTGTTTTGTTTTTTTCTTTCCTTTTACAAAGTAACTTTCAGTCAGCTCTAAGACACAGCAGTTAATTCAACATATTTTGTGGAATTAGCTGTTTTACTGCTGGCAGTGCCAAGGCTTGGCTTGGTCAGGCTTCTGGTAAAAACTGGTACAAATGATTCATATTGCTTGAGCAGTGTTTTGGTTTTCCTTTGGGCTACTGTTCAAATAAATTTGGCCTAAACCAATCCTCCAGCCACAGGAGAACTGTGAGCCTTCTAGCAGATCTCAGCAGATCAGATGTTGGAACCAAGACCAGCCTGTATTAAGCTATTCAACAGACAGGGCACAAAAACTAAACTGGTTCAGCATGAGATCAGAGAGCAGGAATCTATGCTGGTCACACGTTTGGTCCTTTATATTGTTTGTTTCTGCGGCAATTGCTCATGCTTTTCAAACTAGAAAATGCTGCTACACTTTTGTGAAAGAAATAATTCTTGTAGATGATGAATTCTGCTAATAAACTCAGTTTTGATAGTAAAGCGATGATACTGGATATGCATATCAGAAAATTATTGCAAAAATTTCGTTTGTTTTCTTAAAACCTTCTACATAGCAGTCACTCTTACAAATATCTGACTGCTTAATAATTAAAAAAGTAAAATAAGTAAACCATATTAATTTTGTTACATTTACCTTTCTAAACCAGTGAAGGTACATTATCTTACAGAACTAATCACACTTCCTTAAATAAATGTACAGTTTTAGAGGTCTGTTTGAAAATGGTGCATAGTGACCAGGCAAAGCATTTGATTTTTATCCTAGAAGGTACAACACAAAAGCAGAAGAAATCAGGAGCTCTAGGCTTAAAGGCTGGAAAACTCAGACCATTTAACCTTACAATCTTGGTTGAACATGCAAAGACTACATCTTCAATATCCACACTGTATGAAAATTAATGTGCAACTCAAATCTGAAATAGGACTGTTGGTGAAGAACTAGTTTAATATCTCCATGATTAATTGAAAACTCATTAATAATTTTAATCAAAATAGAATATATAGATAAATGGCCAAGTAACCCATTTACTGTTCAAGTTAATTTCTATTTGAGTGGGCATTTTGCCACTGTTACCAATGCTAAGACTCATTCCTTAACTGCTCATCAAAGTCTGACTGATACTGATTAGTGAATATGTGTTATAAATCCAAATGAATTAACTGGCCAAAGATTTGACACTTCAATTGCTAACTGAATGATTTTCCAAAGATAAGGTTTATCTTTCTGCTATCTATTAAAGAGCTTCAAAACTGACTCAACTGGAAATAAACTTACACTTTGCTAAAAATAAACTTGACAAGACCATTACAAAAATTATTTTCTTTACCTGCTAAAGAAAATCATGTTGTGTTTATTGCTGTCTGATTGTGCAGCATTCTTCAAAAACAACAAAACAGCAACAAAAAAACCCAAACCCAAAAAAACGCCAAAAAAGGTGTCTTTGGATTTGAAGAAATGTTCAAACATATGCTGGTACTTAATATTTACAAGCCCACACGACAAGTTGATCTAAAACTGTTCGGTTTAGCACTTTATACTTAGAAAAGAGCAAAGTTAACTGCAAGTGACATGGGAATATTAATTTATTTTTAATTATTATTCTTAGTTTTTCTCGAAAAAGGCATCTACACTACCTGCTTAAATTAATATTTCTGTCCATATTAAGAATTAAAATATGAGACATGCTTTGAAATATGATGAATCATGACCTTGAATTAGAATTTACCATAAAAACCTCATTAGTAGGAAACTGCTTGGTATATTTCAAAACAAGAAAACTGAGTAACAAAAATAAATTGCAAAATATTCCTTAAAGACTTTGATTTTCTGCTTAATTTAAATGACACTGTGATGCCACCTGGCTGAGGAATCAGGGATGCCAGTGGACCATCAACAGAGCTGGGCTTTACAAAATACCCTAATGTTTGTTTATATTTTGGCTGTGCCTGAAATAAATATACTCAAAATTACACCCTTCGCATTCAGCAAACAGAGCACCAAGTTTCCTTGGACTTGCAGTACCCAGATAGCCATGTTCATCTCCTGAACTAGGACCTGGCCCTGTGACCCAGGCTGCCAGCACAACTTCAGCTGGGTCTGTACATGGCACTTGCCCTCTCATGCCACTCTGTGGAAAGGTATTTCCAGCCTCCCTCCTTCCCTCCTTGCCATTCAGATAGTGGCAAGTTTCCTGAGTGGGGAAATCACAGGTATCAGAGATGGGCATAAGCAGGAGCTAAGTCCTCATCTATAGAACCAAAAACCCCGAACCAACAAAACAAACCAAATCACAGGCAAATGCCCCCTACAAGTTAATCCCTATTTACTTTTGCCTCTTCTTAAAATTTAAAGAAAAATTAAGATTATTTTCAAAGTGGTAAAAACCTGAACATTGCAGAGAATGAAATGACAGTTGGATTCGTTTCTTGCCTCAGCCTTGACTGAGTCAAAATCACAAGAGAAAATCAAGTGTCCATCCACAGAAGCAACAGATGGGGAAAGAGATACTGCCCATAGCAGAGGAGGATTAAGGTACTACTTAGATTTGCTCCTCTCCCCCCCACCACCAAGTAAAAGAAAAAGTGAAGGGATTTCAGTACAGGACCACTAATGGTGTTGGGGGTCTGCAGCAGGTGTTGTACCAGAAAGTGTGAGGAAACTGGGGGATTTTCTCCCCCTGTACTACACTCTCGTAAGACCCCACCTGGAATACCTAGAGTACTGTGTCCAGTTTTGGAGCCCCTAACACAGGAAGGACAACGAGCTATTGGAGAGATTCCTGAGGAGGACCAAGATGATCTGAACACCTCTCTTAAAAGATGGTCTCAGAGAGCTGGGGTTGTTCAGCCTGAAAAAGAGAAGGCTCCAAGGAGACTTTATAGCAGCCTCCAGTATCTGAAGGGGGCCTACAAGAAAGCTGGGGAGGGACAGTTTGCAAGGGCCTGTAGAGATAAGACAAGGGGGAATAGTTTTAAGCCTGAAGAGGGGAGATTTAAGATAGACATTAGGAAGAAATTCCTTATTGTGAGGGTGCTGAGACACTGGAAAAGGTTGCCCAGGGAGGCTGAGGATGTTCCCTCCCTGGAAGTGTTCAGGCCAGGCTGGATGGGGCTTTGAGCAACCTGGTCTAGTGGGAGGTGTCCCTGGATGATCTTTAAGTTCCCTTCCAACACAAAGCATTCTATGATTCAATGATTTCTTTTTTAGCTAGGAGAAGAGAAGGTTAAGGTAGGATCTAAGAGCAGTTTTCCACTACATACAGTGAGGATTATGAAGAAGACAGAGAGGCCAGGAAGCGACAGTAACAAGTTGACAATAAGCTGTTGTAAGAAAAAAGCCCTTCACAATGAGTGTGGTTTTTAATGTAATTTTCCTTATTCACGAACTATCCTTCTCACCACATAACCAAGACAAGACAGTGTTAAACTTGCTGCAAGTTTGTAGAAGTACATTTCATAGAAGTATGAGAAGTCAAAGTATGACTAACAGAAAATACCAGACCACAAGTGAGATATCCCAAAGAGATTTCCAAAGCCATTATTCATTAGTTTCCTTTAAAATAAAAAATGGTCAAAGTGTGTGCCTTTAAAACTAAATCAAAACTGAATACTAATAAAATTTCATAAAACCCATTTTTAATTATTATCATGAAGTTGTTAGTCTCTTTTTCTTCACTGAGACTGCAACACAATGAAATCTCAGGCCATTAAAACAATCTTGAGAGAACCTGAAAATCCTAAAGTAAAATAAAGCAAATATTATACTATGAAATCTGGTTCATTACCAAGGCCCCCTATAGGATGAAGTCCACTATAACCCCTTTAATCCATACAGTTTGTAGCATAAGATTTAGCAATCATACTGGTTATTAGGTAGGGGCTATCTATAGCTATTACACTAATTACTGTAACCCCCACCCCACGTGTGAAAGGAACATCAAAATCAGTTATAGAACACATAACTGGTTTACAAACAAATCAAACAAACAAACAAACAAAAAATGTTAAGAGTTAAGCACAAAGTTCTTTTCTGTGACAGTCAAAGCAACTTACTTACTTTGCAAACTTTGTTTAGACTTTTTGGTCTGAGCAAATTATTGACCAAGTTCAACTGCAGGTGTCTTTTACCAGAAGAAACTTAACAGGGCATAAAACCCACTAACAGAACAGTGTTTTTATTTCTAGCTAATAAAAAAATGGCAATAACTAAAGCTAAAATCAAGCTTGAACATACCAAGGAAATTAATAGAGTTAGTTTTTAATGCCAAAGCTGAGAACCGGTCTATTAATTTAACAAATAAAGGCAGCCCTAATATACAGTATTTTTCTATGAGAGTTGTTAATCCTTCCTGCTGCTAACTGCAATGTAATTATGGTCTGAGTATTTCTGGTCTACCACAGCTCTATTTTGTACTGATAGGCAGAACCTGCAATCTTATTATATTTTATGATCATGAACTTTTCAATGTTATCCTTTAAGACTGTATATAACTAAATCAAAGGTATATTAATTTTCTATATAATCTTTCATTATTTAATAAAGAATTGCTAACAGCTATATTTTGAACAAGAGCTCTATCTGTTATATGCTATGAAAACATAAAACACTTCAGAATTTATGCTAGCAATTTTATTTAAACTGCATCTTTATCAGAACTATTTCTACTTTCAAAAGTTGTGCTTGGATTTGCTTTGCTTTTAAAGAACTAATGAAGTGCAATAGTACTAAAGTTTATTTAGAGGAATTATTGAGACAAGGCAAGGAGAAAACCAATTACTGCAAGAAAAAAAATGCCTATTTATCTTTTCACTTAATATAAACCAGAAAAAAAAAACCAAACATATGCATACATTCAAAGAATTCTAAACGTGTCTATGACTTTATGGGAAATATGTATAATGAGGTGACAGAGATAGCCAGAACTGGACCACAGTTCCAAAAGTTTTTCCTAGTCAAGTGTAACTAGGATCAAGCAAAACAAATACTTAATACAAAAATAATTTAATTTGCATTTCCTTCACAACATTCTTTTTTACTTGCTCGTATTTGGGATTGTTGAGTGTAAAGGAAAGGGTGTCATGGGTATCCAGCACCGAGCAGGCATCCTGTCCATGGACTCATCCCTTCCCTGTGATGCAGAGCAAAGCAGACAGACAGATGGACAAATGTGCCCGAGCTCTTGCCTGGCTGAGACCCTGTGATAGCTGCAGTGACCAGGCTGGTAACAACTACAGTGGTAACTAATAATCCTCTTCCCACATACTTAGGATGACGGATACTCACTGCTCTGGGGCTTGCCCAAGCTCAGTCCAAATCCTCCCCCCTTCAGTCTGCTATCAAAATGGTAACAAATGCCCTGGCTGGTAACATGAAAGTCCAGGTCCAGATCACACTGCAGAGCCCAGCTGACCTTGTTCAAATGCCTTTGAGCTACTTTGCCTTCCTCTCTGCCCCTTGCTGTTGACATATAATGCACTAAATAAGTAGGGCTCTAGCTCCAAGACAAGTTCTCTTTTCTTTCTTAAGTGCTATTTTTCCTCTTTCAATACACTCAGCAATATTCCCTTTGCTGCTGCCACTTCTTATTTCTCTGTCTGTCCTAACCTGAAATACTGAATTGCAAATAATGAGCTGTATTTCTGGAGTGCTGTGCATCTTATTAATTACCCATGTCTCAGAGAAAACATTTCTTTCCCATTGGGCACAGCTGGAATTGAAAAAACTAAGACTTCTAAATCTAATATTAAAGAGATAGTAGGAATCGGACATCTGTTGCAGCTGAAGAAACATTTGCTGCACATACAAGTCAGGAGGCCTAAGTGAACCTCAATGGTTCAGTGGTACAGCTGACCTCCTGCATTGCCAGCTGAGCATGGAAACCCACACACCACAGAACAGGCTGGTTTGGATACTGGATGCACTTGTGCCCTCCACCTTCTTGTAATTTCCCAGATTATGGGTGAACCTGAACTTTGATTAGGAGGAGATAGGGAAACACTGGCTTAACTGTGCTAAGTGTAAGGAGTATTTAGCCTGCACTGGACTCGGTCTGAAGGATTTAGGAGAGGTTTGTTCTTGGCAAGTCATGAATCAGTGTCACAGAAGAACTCTTACTCTGAATGTTAAAATTCTCATCCTCTCCTGTGACAGTTTAGAGGGAAAAAACCCCACCAAGTAACCAATCTATCAACAAAACAAAAAACAACCCCAAAATTTGCCAAATTGGGAATACTGAGCTTTGCAAATTAAATGCTAAATTTGATTTTTTTTTTTTCTTCGATACATCTGTATTGCTCATGATCTAAATTATGCATCTAGAATCACTTGAAAGAGTTATAAATTCTTTCCAAAGGACTGTCTATTAAACAGTAATTCTTATTTATCTAATTTTGACCTTTCTCTCATATACCACGACATCTTAATGACCAGAACACAGCATACAGAATTCTATGAAACTAACTACTAGAAGAACGGCTATTCACAGTTCTAACTAGACTTGTTGCATCTCAGAATGAATAAATTAGAAAAAAAAAGTAAACAGGTTAAGGGCTAATTTTCTCTATCAGCTCACTTTCAGCAGCCAAAGTGCATAGTGATTCTCAACAAGTACATACTTTTTATTATTTGATTCAAATATATACAGATATTATTTGATGCAAATATACAATTTTTAATTCTTCACTTCAAATGAGCAATCTCATTAGTCTTTTGAAAATATACAGAAGTATGTTATTTCTATAATGAATTTCATATTCCTAATAAGAACTTCACAGAAACACACCTTAAGATTCTGGAAATGAAAGCTTATGAAAAGTTGATGGTCTTATCATTTCCCTTTCATGTTTTTCTTTTCACGACTACTGACAAAGATTCCTGGACTCAGCATATTAAAAACACTAAAACAGCAATTAAAGTCCTGTTTCATCTGGCGTAGATCTCTTATGCAAGTCATTAGCAGCCTTAATTGCTAATCATAAAATATGTGCTTCTAAAGAACTATGTCAGAGAAGCTGTGCTCACTTAGCTGAAGAGAAGGTTTACATCATTTACACGTGTATGAAAACGTATAAATTAATATGGCAAAAAAGTACACCCAAGAACCACATCTGCAGGTAGCCTTATGTCCTCATTGTCAAATGAAAACAAAAACCACAAAAAAGACAAATAAGTCTTTGTTACATCTTAATGTTACATCGTAATGAAACTTACTATCTACATGATACTTTCCACAAGGTTTTAAGACAAGGTTTAAAAAAACCACACAAATCAAAACCAAACCAAACAACAACAAAATAAACTTAAAAACAAAGCAAGAATTGCCATAGAACCTGAGAGATCACAGAATCATAGAATTGGCTGGGTTGGAAGGGACCTCAGAGATCATCAAGTCCAACCCTTAATGTTGGATGTTCAGTTCCATAAACAACCTCTGTATCTTTAAATATCCTTTTATTCTAAAGTGTCACAAAATGCTTCAAAATTTTGTGCAAATGATTTAGAAGTAGTTAAGGTACTGATACAGAATATTCAATACTCAAGAAAGAAGATGAAGTTATCTTATGCAAACAGTGATGTGTAAATTCATACTTAATCAGTCAGTCCGACAAAACCAGTCTTGGATTCTTTTAAGCTAGAGAAGACAGAACTTACATTATAAAAACCTCATATGAATACTGAATATCCAGGAAATTTCCAGGAAAATTTCTCAGTATCCCAATTGCTCCAGCACAGAGCAGAAGGGTCTTGAACTAATCTGATTATACTTTTTGCCATATTTTTTATGAAATATTGCTATATAGCTAGTATTTGGGGATACACTAAAATATAAATCATAGCAAATAAGTAATAGTAACACTTGTAAAAAGCCCAAAAGTATCACTTTCACTAGCTTCAGACAATAAGCAGCAAATAAAGGAAAAGATGTGCAAATATCCAGAGTATACAACGACATGAAGATTCCATTAAAAAAAACAGAAAACCAAATCCAAACCAAAAACCAACTCCCAAAACCAACCAAACCCCCCAAAACAGACAAAAAACAAACAAAAAACCAAACCAAACCAAACAACATCCAAACAGAGGACCCACTGTACCATCAGGACTGCAGTGATTATGTCAGGATTTTACTTGTGAAATGAACTGCCAATGAATAAGCTAGTACATTCTACCTTTTTTTTTCCTGTAGCCAAGCAAGATCAAAATACACCAGATTCCAACAGAAAATTTACAGTTCTGCTTCTCCAGAAAGTCCATATGCTACACAGTCTTCTTGGCCTCATTTTCCTGACCATAATTTGGCAATGTATTTTAAGTGGAACAGTTTGCACAGCTCCAAATTCACATATACTCCTGTCTCTACATTGACTTTTAAATTTTAGCATGAATAGCTAAAAGCTCATCAGAACAGGTGAAAGAAAACCAAAGAACACCAATTGCATATAGTGAACCACAGAGAAAAGAATGTACCGAATTTGTATACATCTCAGATTTAAAACAATTAGTATGTTTGGACAGAAAGCTATTTCACACTGCAAATTGTTCTAAATAAAATTTCATCTTGTTTTAAAAGAAATCATATATTAAGGCTTGCTGATAGAATATTGCCTGTATATATAATTTAAGTAGTACTGAGATACCAAATTTTTACATCCAATAAATATGTCACAATGTTTCAGCTACTTAACTAGTATACTTCTGGTGTATAGTATACTTTATCTTGAATTGAGGGGCCCAGAACTGGACACAATATTCCAGATGTGGCTTCACCAGGGCAGAGTAGAGGGGGAAGAGAACCTCTCTTGACCTACTAACCACCCCCCTTCTAATGCACCCCAGGATGCCATTGGCCTTCCTGGCCACAAGGACACATTGCTGGCTCATGGGCATCCTTCCATCCACCAGCATCCCCAGGACCTTTTCCCCTACACTACTCTCTGACAGCTCAGTGCCCAACCTGTACTGGTACATGGGGTGGTTCTTTCCCAGATGCAAGACTCTACACATGTTCTTGTTGTATTTTATTCAATTTTTCCCCACCAAACCCTCCAGCCTGTCTAGGTCGTGCTGAATGGCAGCACAGACTTCTGGGGTGTGAGGTGGTTCCTGTGTGACCTGCTTTAGGTGTTACTGCCCCAGCAGGGGGGCTGGACTCAATGATCTCTTGAGGTCCCTTCCAACCCCTAACATTCTGTGACTGTGATATTTTTAGAACAATAAAAAATAAAACCCTAAATATAATTCAAATGGAATATTGTCAGTATCCTAGGAACACAGAACTGAAAGATGACATTTCTAGTACTTTGTTCAATCACCCACACCACATTAGGCCATATAAGTGTTTTTTTTCCTACATAATAAATAACCATTCCCCCCTTGCCAGGTCAAAACTCACAAAGCATTTGTGCACCTCCAGCAGACTTAAGGACAGTAATATAGAGAAACAACGAGCTTGCAGTGGAACCACCTTCATGAATGCATCACAGATGAAGAATCTGCCCTAAGTCCTTTACCTTTATTTAGGCAGGGAATCTAATAACTGAAAATTTTCAGATGAACCTGAAAAGCCTCACAAAATCAGAAAAATGAAACCAAAAGTCCCCTTAATTCTCAGGCAGACATCACTGTTCACATGAAGAAACTGTTTAAGCTTACTTGGTGAATAAAGCACACAGGTATGAGCACAAGACAAGGATGATGCAAGCTGCACAGGTTTCTCAATGTACAACAGCAAAACCCCAAAATCCCTTCCAGTCCTTTATGCTTTAAGAGAAAATTACGCTTTTTTTTTTCTTTTAAGAGAAAAATAACTCTTAGAAGAAACAATGCATCAGTTGAAGTTTCAAAAGAACTTCCACAATCGGACTGAAGCATTAATTCAAATTATCAAAATGAAATACAGTTGTACACTAAAAGCCATAGAATAAAAATATATGACAACAATATAAATACTATGCAGGAAACATGACAAACTCTGTTTAAAACCTATTTTGGTCTTTGGGGACAAGAAGAAACCCAAACCAGGATTAATCTTACTATATCACACCAAAACTCACAAATTTATCAAGCTTTGTCATAAAATATATAATGCTCTTTACAACCTGATATTTTATATAGAAGGTACTTCATTTTGTCTGATGGTTTTTGAATCAAAGTGGAACAATTTATATCCTTTTGATCCTTCACCAAAATTACATTATAAATTAAATCTTTACCCCCATTAACCAAGCAATCAAAATGAATTCTAGAAGATAATCATAGCCCCTCTCTCAAGCTTTGTTTTGCAAGGTTAAATAAGTGACACTCATTTAATACTCTCTGCTAGAGCCAGTTCTGCATTTCTCAGTCTACTGTTGTTAAACTTAACTCTGAAGAGATTTCATAAAAACCAAACACTTCTCATGCAAGTTCCAGAGAGAAATGCAATACTTCAAAAGCATATAAACAAAGAATATATTACTGGGACCACGGAAAAACATTAATTCTGAATTGAGTACACTGAAGCATCAAGTTACCTACAATACCTTAAGACAGCAGGAATCTATGACAAATACTAGCACATTTTTTTAAATATAATATTAAGTTGCCTTTCTTATGTATCACTACAATCATAAAAGTAGAAAAGTAGAGCTTTGGATTTGGCCAAATTTTTATATAAGATAATGAATGCCTCAACTTTCAAAGAAAATCTAAGTTTGCAAACCAAAAGCTGAATGCAGGATTTATTCTTTGCTTATCTACAAAGGAACAGCCTCCAGACACAAACATGAGAGAAGAACTAAATGCTTTTTGAGTACAGCAGGTGACAATGTCCTGGGTTAATCTTTTCCAACTGCTGGTTTTGAAGATTTCCAAGATTAAAGAAAGCACTTAGACTAAGAGTACCACTTCTTGGTAATTCTAGTCCATACATGTAAGGAAATAACCAAGTTTACACTCTAAAACTTCACAAAAATCTGCCTGTTGACAGCAGTGCCTGCCTTTCCCAGTACCAATACCCAACAGAATAGTTTGGCAGAGGAGCACTGACAATTGCAAAACAGCTCCAGATGGGTCATAAAAGATCAAACAAGTCAAAATTCTTAATTTTCCACTATGTAAAGACACATCTAAGTAAAAACATGGAAAACCAACACAGGTTCTCATACCCATGTGGTTTCATAAAAAAATTTCAATTACATTAAGAAAAGGTTTGTGGCCTTGTAGCCTTTGTGGATTCAGTGAAAAATCTAAAAGAACCTGTCTGAAGTGTTTACCTAAAGACTCTAAACCACAAATAAACCAAATAGGGTTGAAGGAAAATATTATACCCAAATTGATTTGCTTTGGAGAACTGGGCTTTTGAAAAAATTTATTTTTTAAAATAGTACCTGGTGAACGGAATGTCATTTTGTTTAAATAAATGAACATGTCCAAAATGTGCTTAAGGTTATGACCAAAATGGTAATAACGTCTTCAGTTGAAAAATATTTAAGTAGTGCATTATATGGTTATAAAAGTGTTTGATGGGCTGGTTTGCCTCGAGTGACTACATCCGTTCCTTAGCAGGCAAATGCAAGGAGGAATTCCTGTACTTATCACAATGGTCTCCAAGAGAGGAAACCGTACCACAGCTTGGAAGATGAGGCCTTTCCTCACAGAAGAAAATAAAGACTTCAGCTACATGAAATATAACTTCCAGAGGTGTATTACTGGAACCAATTTCAGTTCACTGTAATAGGCTTGCCTGTGAGCTGGCAATTCAGAGACAACTCCATGCTATGCTCTGCCATCTTTGCTTGGAGCTGGCAATTTTTAGGAAATGTAGCAGAGAACAACAGCTTTAAGGATTTCAGATATCCCTGTTTGGCCTATGCAGATTAGCACCTGAAACGTAACACGTATAAGAAATGTGATTAAAAAATTAACACAAAGCTTTGGTGAATCAGTTCCTGAGGACTGGATGCAACCATTTGTATTTCCTCAGCAAGCAAATGCTACTGTGCAGAAAAGAAATTAGGAGGGGAAAAACAGGAACTTTTGTTTATTTGCAAAAAGATGTCTAATGCAAAATACATGACAGAAAGAAAACAAGTTGTCATGTGTTAAGATCTTGCTCATTATGGCAGCTGAAAAAGCTAACTAAGAAGTTATGATGGCAATAGTATATCTGCTATAATAGCATTTCTGAAAAATCTTAAATCCAATTTATTTACAAGCAGATGAAAAAACAATAACCATTTTAATTCTTGTTATTTGTACTGCCTTGCAGTTGCAATGAGACAATTTTGTTGTAAGACAGTAAAATCTGCATGTACCACTGTTTAGGAAACCATAGGAGAGAAAAGAAGATTGAAAGAAAGAAAATTAATCCTCCTCCATCCGCTTGTCTCAAAGAAAGGCATATGTCACTTCATCCTATTATTCAGCTCATACTCCAAAAGCTTTTAGTTTCTCTTTGTTCTCTTATCAGTAGTTTTGATTGAGTTTGGTAGTCAAGTGTACAGGCTCCTGTGATTTTAGTCTTCTCCAGTGCTACACACTGATAAAGCCAATAATTGACATTGTTATGTTTCTGCTGAAGAAATAAACATGGGAAGAAAACAGTTTTCTTAGTAGAGAGATGTCTCCAGTGACAGCTGTGAATTACTAACTAAATGGAAGTCCTGCCAGTGCATTTAGTTTAGCAGGTCACTTAAATTGCCCAGGAGGAACAAGATTTTTTATTTGTTCATGAAAACTCTTTTTTATATTGAAATGGAGAAACATCTCTTTGTGGTATTTACTGAAAATAAGTAAAAATACTGGTTGATGATAGAAAAATACCTTATAATAATCAGAAAGTGCTTTTCCTGGGAACATACAAGACAAAATAAAATCAGTTTTTCATTGTGTGAAAGATTTGATTCAAAACTTGGATAGTTAAGATATCTGAAAAAATACATGCAATATCAAGGCTTAAAGGAAATCTCTCCAGATTATCCACATCCTGCATCATATCCCTCCCTTCCTTCAGCAAGGATCCAAATGAACAGAACAACACATGCAGATGAGAGGTGACACCAATTTTGCAAGGTGTTCCTTCAGCCTGCCAGTTGCGATTGCTGGACCTGTATGGAGTTTCGTATCAGCATCCACAGGACAGAAACCATACATATTTTCTGTTCCTTCATATAGGCTTCCAAGCTAAGGAAGGGCACAACTCCCTGGCAGAACAAAAAGAACTCATTTCTCAATTGTATTACTGGACATAATGACAAAAAATTTAAAAAAGCAAATTAAAATGTGCTTAACTAACAACTATAGAAGCCTTTTTGAACAAAACAGTGCTTTTTCTCTGCAACTAGGAGATCCACAATTTCAGATTCAGATTTTACAATGTCAATGTAGCTCTAACACTGTACATTTCTCAGTTGGTAAGGATAAGTAAAAATAACTAGATACTGAAATGTCTAAGAGGTCACTTTGTGAAGGCAAAGACATAGTACACATATTAAAAATGATGACTGCAATGTCAACTCTAAAGCAAATTAATTGAATTCTTTCAGCAACTGTGAGAAGTTCAGATGTTTTCTGTATCTCTATGTGACAGCAACTATATATGTTAATGGGAGTATTGTCAGATACAAAACACAATTTTTTGGCTGACTCCCAAAGTCGTAGATGTTAAAGTCAGGAAAGATCATTACTTATCTTGGTCTGACCTCTTGTGTAGATAATAGGAATTAAATCTAAACTTTTTTTTTTTTTTTTTAATTTTCCCTTCAGGAAAAACATTGATATAAAATCCTTAAGAGCTGCAGAAATTCATTGCTTATTTTGTTAGTGTCTTAGGATATTTTTCCTATCAAACTTCTCATATGTTAATCAATTTACCTATTGGTTTTCTGATTGAAAAATTAAATATTTTGAGCAGTTGGGTCATTCTCTCTAAACCCCCTCTATTTTGTTGACTTCAGACATCTGAACAGGATACAATAGTAACAAAAAATAAAATTAAAAACCCCCAGTAACACAAAAAAAACCCAAAAACCACCAAAAGGTAAAACAAGCTCTTATTCCCATTAATTTAAGAATCTGATTACTTCCATGTGCCATACCATGATTCTGGAAGAGCATACAGAAATGCCCTCTAGAATTCCTTCAGAAGCCACACATCTCAGGATAAAGTCTCTCACTCCACAGATATTCTACTTACCCTGTATTTGCAAAACTTTTTCATTAGACTATGTAAAAGTACAGGTTGCCTGAAGAGGACAACTGAGCAAGTGATTCCAAGTTGTTGTATGTAGGTGCTCTGTCCTCATTTTGTCAGAATCGTAAATCTGTGTCACTCACAGATTTTTATTACCTGCTGAATATGCCAATTACAGACTCGCAGAGAAGCTGACTGTAAAAAAAAACCCTCTTGAACACAATTATCTTAAAAATATTTTTAAACCCTTACCTTGCACATTTACATCAACTAGATACATAATATCATTAAATAACAATACTCAGTTTCACTCCGTTTCTTGTCTGTTGTCTAATATAGATTCACTTGTCAGGAATAAAGAAATAAATGAAACTGTAAGATACGACACTGGGGACAAAAAGGTTTCTATGTTCTTCTTAACTCATCTTAAGAAAACTGGCTATGTAACTAGATAAATAATGATTATTACACAACTAGTGGCTAAGTAAATCTGATAGAATTCAATTCTTATAATAAAAATTGTATTTTTATTATCTTCATTATCTTCATTAACATAACAATATTATTTTCGTCCCACCAAGTCTTCTTAGATAAACAAAACTCATCACTGACCCAGGAAGAACTTAAATATTACAAGCCTGACATTAAAATCCATAAAGGAAAATAATAAGCATCATGTTATTTTTGCAGACAGTATTAATATTTCTTATTATTATTTGGACACACAGTATTCATTATTTACACCATCATCCTTTGGTAACTTTTTCCCATTTACAGTTTTGCAAGTTATTAGGAAAAGCTTTTGGATAGCATTCTTAAGTGTACAATGATGCATACTGATGAAGAGAACAACCCCACTAAGAAGATCTCTGATAAGCTGAAAATTTGAGATATATTATAAAAAAGTAATTGAGTATTCAAACTCTTCACGGAAGAAAAAAAAATACCAAAGACTATGGAAATAAAGAAAAATATGCAATACCATTTTAACTGGAATGGATTTCTTTCTGAATAGTATAGAAAACATAAATAAACGTAATAAAATGTCAAATTCTTTCATTACAGTTTCACATTCATGACCTGCACTGTATCACTTATCAGTAAGTGATCATGCTGCCACCAGGGAAATGATCACACGCTCAGCCAGACTGAAATGGGACAAGAGAGCATCCTTGCAGCCCCAGAAGCATGAAGTCAGTCTGCTTATGATGACTGGAACTACTCCAACCTCGGAGCTACCTCATTTACTTTATAACATTCTGTTGAGACAGCAAAGCTGCAGTAGTGATTTGGAAAGGCACAACTATCCACTGCTGATTCATGCTGTTAAATCATGCTGTTATTACATTATATTTATGCTGCTATCACACTACTTTATGATGGGAGACTTCATTATGGTCAGAGCCAGAGAAGATGATGAACTGCATGTCAAGAGGAAACAATGCTTGCTTGCCTGCATTAAAATATATAAAGTTTATACTTCGGGTGAAATTAATTCTTGTGATAAAGAAGCATTACAACTTTCAGATACAGTCACACAGAACTCTGTTTCAATGATTATACAAACATCCAGGCATATTTTGTTGAATAAAAAATTTAGCTGTTAATCACATGAAAACAGCAGTTGAGATTGTAAGTTATTTTCCTTTCATCCACAGAAACTATCTTTAGCTGTTTTCTTTATATTTTCAGGAATTCTGTAGTTTGGATTTTTCTAGTGCTTCTTACGGTGCATTCTCAGCAACTCTAGTTAGCAACTATAATCAAATGATTTGAAAAAGATTCCTACAGATGTCAACAGCAAGAAAAGATAATTAATTGTTCCCTTCTATGATTTCATTTTCCCAACTACTGACAAGATTTTATTCAAAAAGCCAGAACCTCGAAGCTTCTAGATTTAAATACCCAAATACCCAACCTGATGTCAAAGGGGTGGCTCAGAACATTTACACAGTAAACACTTACAGGGTCATCTAGGTAAGACACAGATGATGCACCATATAATTTGAAAAAACAAATTAATTCTTAAAAGTATGAAACATTCTGAAACTGATACATCTTAGTCTAGTACATAATTTGACCTAAGCAAAGCACTAAAATCCTTGTCTTGAGTATGATTATGCTTTTAATTCAGTGAATGGGCCAAGAAAGAACACATTAAACACAATAAAGTTTATCAGAGCATCAGCTGCAAACATGGCCCATCTGCAGTTTAGACATGTAGTGACAGCTGCTTTCAGCTGGTTTTCTAACTGCAGCTGGTCTTTCAATGGTTTTGACAATTACAGCATCTCTTCTCCATCCCCTCCTTGCATATGGGGCAAAAATGCTCTTACTGCACACCATGAAAAATTATTACAAAATTTAGTGTAAGCTTCCAGAAATATTACCAATAAATAGAAATTAATATAGCAGTAATCTGGAACATTATATGGTAGTGCCACTGCTTTTATCCAAAACAGACTGAAACATACATTCTTTAGGTAGTTATGCGTGAAAAACATGCAAGGAATGCAAATCTTATTTTCACACTAAATTTTACCCTTTCAGTTAAAGGACTGGGCAGTTAGCTAGCAAGAAACTCACATTCGCAACATGAGTGAATTTTAGTAACAAGCAGTGTATCAAAAAATACCCAATGAAAGCAAGCCCAACCACTATGATCTGACTTTTTACATCTTTCCTTGTACTTCAGGTTTCACAGATATAAGCAAGTTAATAGGTGGAAGACACACTATTTCCAGTGGAGGGTCTTACTGTCATCTTTGGAATCCTTTATAGTCTTACGTAGGTTTTTAATGGAGTAAGTGATGTCAGCAATGAGAAAGCACAAAATTCAACCTACTTTCTAGATACTTTGAGTCAGAGAGATGAACTTTTTATCTTCTTTTGTGAAAACAATGACTGCTTATACACAATCATCTGAGTAATGGTGTCATTAGTATGTGGGTCACTTTTCAAAACAGAAATGAAACTTACAGATTTGACCATAAAAATATTGTGAGTTAGAATAAGAGCTTGAATCTCACTTTATAGTTGGTCCTTATTCCAATCACTAAACAACACTTTGCACTGATCATCTGAAGGTACCTCCTATAGAAAACTATGTATTTGAACTTCCAATTGTGATGAAATCTTCAAATACATTCAGCCACTATTCATTAGAAAGTTGTACTGGCTTTGTATGGCAAGGTTTTGGTAGCAGGGGGCTACTGGAGTGACTTCTCTGAGAAACTGCTAGAAGCTTTTTCCATGTCTGACAGGGCCAATGCCAGCTGGCTCCAAGACAGCCCCAACCTCTGGCCAAGGCTGAGCCCACCAGTCAGGGTGGCAGCACCTCTACAATAACATATTTAAAAAGAGGGTCAAAACCTGTGCAGCAGCAGCAGCAGGAAGAGAGGAGTGAGAATATATAAGGATAACAGCTCTGCAGACACCAAGGTCTGTAAAGGAGAGGGAGAAGGTGCTCCAGGTGCCAGAGCAGAGATTCCTCTGCAGGAAGACTCTGGTGAAGCAGGATGTTCCCCTGCAGCCCATGGAGGACCCCACACTGAAGAAAGATGCCCCAAGGAGGCTGTGACTCTGTGAAGAGCCTGGGCAGGAGCAGGTTCTTGACAGGACCTGTGTCCCCTTGGAATGAGAAGCCCACACTGCAGTAGGTTTACTGACAAGACCTGTGACCATGAGGTGGATCCATGCTGGAGAAGTCTGTTCCTGAAGGATGGCACCCTGTGGAAGGGACCCAACCTGGAGCAGTTTGAGAAGAGCTGCATCCCATGAGAAGGACTCCCATTGCAGAGGTTTGTGGAGGACTGACTCCTATGGGAGGGACTCCCATGATGGAAAAGAGCAAGACTGTGAGGGGTCCTCCCCCCTGAGGACGAAGGAGTGGCAGATACAACATGTGATGAACTGTCCACAACCTCCATTCCCCAGGCCCCTGGCATCACTTTGGGAGAGGAGGTAGAGAAATTGGGAGTGAAGTTGAGACTGGAAAGAAGGAACAGGTGGCGGAAAGTGTTCTAAAGATTTGCTTTTATTTGTAATTATCCTACTGTGATTTGATTGGTAATTAATTAATTTTCCCAAGCTAACTCTGTTTTGCCAGTGACAATAACTGCTGAGTGACCTCCCTGTTCTTATCTTGACCCATGAGCCTTTTGTTTTATTTTCTCTTTTCTGTCCAGTTCAGAAGGGGAGTGATAGAGTGGCACCTGGCATCCAGAAAGGGCCAACCCATCCGAAGAGTATAATTTTGAGTAGTGAAGTTTTTTTGCTGAAAATCTGGACTTAGTTGCCCTAAAATAAACTGGGATATTTTCCAAACTGTTTAATTTTCTAACTTCTATTGAATTAGTTAACATACTTTTAGATCATGTCTTTATTCCTTAAGTTAAATCAATATTTATTCCACATTTAACTCTCTCCCCATTAAATGCAGAAATGGACATTACAAAATGTTAGATGTTAAAGTAACTTCCAGTTTCATGTTTCAAGCATTTCTTATTTTATCTTGGTCAATTTTCTCAATTCCATTGGTGTTCATCACAGTGCTATTAGTTAACTTTGTTTCAGAAATATTTGTTGACACATTCATAGTCTGGCATGGCTATTCTACAGTACATGTCCTCTATTATGTAGAAATTTTTATCCTAAGGCTCAAATTATTATGACAAGCACTTTACTGAAGACAAAATATAATAATTAAGACAAACTCAACATTTACTCTGAGAAAGAACTAATTGTGGTTGGACGATTCAAGATACAGCATGGCTGTCATGCAGCAAAAATGAAATCTGGACAGATAAGAACATCCAGTCAAATCTGAAAGATCCGAAAATCCCCTCCGGTTCCACAAAGCAAACTGCTATGTTAAATATGTGAATATGTGATAATTCACACATGGAAAGTTACACATTATGTGTTATTTCAATGCACAAATCATGGTTGGAAGGTACATAGATGAACACATTTAAAAGTACAGTTGTTTTTTTTTACCAAACAGAAAGCAAAGCAAGCCTTTTCTGGTTCAGATGTTTCTGGTTGGTTTTTGTTGTTTGTGGCTTTTTTTTTTTTTTAACATGAAGGGAGATTTGATACCATTGAAGTTTTGCCAATCCCACAATTTCTGGTTGCAATTTCATTTTGTTTGTAGAAAGTCTTACCTGGTTTTGGTATTCACTTAAGATCAGCTAAGAGCAGCACATGCAGAATGAAACAGCACTTCTTAAAAAGAGGGATAATATCAGAATATGGATGTAGAAACCTCAGCTCAGCTTTTAACATCATCTTCTACCAGCAACCTATTATGCATTATTAATAATATGTGATAGTCTCAACTATAAAATGGAAAGACATCATGGTAAAACTCTCTGCAAATAATACTTCAATTGCTCTGCATATTTGCAAAACATTTTTTGTTTTCAAGTCTATTTGTTGAACTTGCATTTTATTGATTCATAATGTGCCCAAGTGAATATGCTTTGAAAACTATGATGATATTTATGTAACAGCAGCATGCCTCTGGATCCCCAAGGTCTTACTCAAATTATTCAGAAGATTGTCTTTTTTCTCTCCATGTACAATTTAACTCTTCAACTATGGCACTTACTAAAAATGGTGAGCTGAATTTATCAAACAACTCAACTGAAGTATAAACTGAATTATTATTCTGGTTCACTTAAAGCCATTGAAAACCCCAGAGGATTATCAAGGAAATACTTTATGGAGAAGTGAACAAAAATCAGTCCTTATTCTTGAATATTTCCCAAAGTCTTATTAAACAAATTATATTTTTCAAACCTGTTGTATTTTATTATATAGTATTAATTTCAGTGTTTAGCAGAATAAGCAAAATAGTATTCTATTTCAATTATGAAATACAATGTCATTATTAGATGTAAGCAGAACTACTTAAACATTACAGCTTAGTTTAGTGATGGACTTAGCAGTGCTGGGCTAACAGTTGGACTTGGTGATCTTGAGGGGCTTTTCCAACCAAAACAACCCCATGATTCTGTCACATCCTGTGTAATACTGTGATAATGTGGAGAAAAAAAAATACATATGGGTGCCACCAGCTGTAAAAATACATCTATAGTTGTTTTAAAACACAAAAACAAACCCCATGTAACTCACTTTAGAAAGAGTATTGTAAAATTTCTATCTCAAATAGCTGTATGACAGTTAGTTGCAATCTTGCAAAATAACTATTACTGAATTTCCTCTTTTCATAATCAATTCTTAGACTCTTACTGAGACCATATAATTCAGCACAGATTAAAATTAGATATAGTGAACAGGAGAGAAACTTAAAGAGTTTCTCACTAATAAATACTGATAAAGTAACTGGAGAAATCACTTGCTTTGATTGCTATAGGACCACAGAGGGACACTTGCATCATTTCTGCCTTGTCATTTGCTCTGACAACAACAGCAAAATATGCTACAAAATCCAGCATCAGTTAAGCACTGCAACATTTGGTCCTTTCTACATCTTCAGAATATGGGGGGAAAAAAAATGTCTAAGCGCTACACTTCAGGAAAATGTTGTTATCCATCATTAAGTATCTTATGCATGAATGCTTTAGGAACTTCATCTGCATATACGTTCCCGACAACTAATTTCTGTAACATTATTTGTAGATAAACCTCATTTAAATCAACAATAATTACATTACATTCAGCCCAGGTCACTCTCATTCACTCCAACAGTTATATTTGCTAATCATTTTTGTCGCTCTCTCTGGGCCTACTTCATGGGTCTCAGTTCATTCTGCAAGGACAGCTTTCAACACAAGCTATCAAGTAAGGGACATAAAGTCATATTAAATACTTTGCTGAAATTAAAAAAAAAAAAACAAGAATACAACAGGAAAAAAGCACTTAATCTAACTCAAGTCTCACTAAGCAATTTCCAAACAGGAAAAGCGGACCAACAACACTGGATGTTAATAGAACCTACCATTTTTAGGGTACACAGAGTTTGAGAAAGAATTACTATGCCATTTTTACTGGAATTATAAAGTTCTACATTCAGGTAACTTTCTGCATTCTGTGTTTTTTGTAATCCTTTTTATTTCTTCTTCAAGAAACTCTGATTCTGAACAAACTGTTGTGGTAGGTAGTCAGGGAACACGTGATGTGTTCCTAATATTGTTTTCCAGATTGTTCTGTTAAAAAGTCGGTTTACCAAATGGATAGTAATGGAAAGGCTTATTTAATCAGTTATTGCAAGAGTATATAGAATGCATGGTATGATTTTACATACTAACTACAAATAAAAGCGCCCTCTAAGGTCCACTGAGGTACAGTGAAGGGATAAAATCTGTTACTAAACAACTTTAACAATGTTTATCATGAGAAACTAGACATTTCATTGTTTGTACATTTCAAAATCACCTTCCTATTAACACCACATGGATGTGTTTGCTACCAAAAGCATACTGGATTCAAAACTACAACACTAATTTCCTTAAATTCATGTGTTAGTAATAATGTTAAAAGAGCTGAACAGACAGAGGGAAGGATCAAGACTCTCTTCATAGTCATAGAATCGTAGAATTGCTCAGGCTGGAAAAGACCTTCAAGATCATCAAGCTCAGCCTTGTCCTAACCCTGTTACCCTATAACTGATGACCCACCACTAAATCATGTGCCCAAGCACCACCCATATTCAGGTGTTTAAATTTTAAACACATTCAGGGATGGAAACTCAACCACCTCCCTAGGGAGCCTGTTCCAGTGCTTTCTGTACAAGAAGTTTCTCCTGATACCTAACCTATATCTTCCCCTGATGCACCTTGAAGCCATTTCCACTTGTCCTGTCATCTGTCACCAGTGCTAAGAAACCAATCCCACTCTCACTAAAGTCTCCTTTTAGGTATTTGTAAAGAGTGACAAGGTCTCCCCTCAGCCTATTTCCCCAGTCTAAGCAGCCCCAACATCCTCAGTTGCTCCTCATAAGGGATGTTTTCCAAACAGCTTTGTTGCCCTTCTCTGGACTTACTCCAACACCTCAGTGTCCTTTTTGTATTGAAGTGCCCAAAACTGAACATAGTACTCAAGGTGGGGCCTCACCAGTGCTGAGTACAGAGGCAGGATCACTTCCCTAGTCCTGCTGGTCTCACAGTTTCTGATACAAGCCAGATTGCCACTGGCCTTCCTGGCTACCTGAAAACATCGCTGGCTCATATTCAGCTGACTGCCAATCAATACACCAAGGTCCTTTTCTGCCAGGCAGCTTTCCAGCCACTCTTCTCCAAGCCTGTAGCGTTGCCTGAGGTTGTTGTGACCAAAATGCAGGATCCAACATTTGGCCTTATTGAATTTCACACAGTCGAGTAACTCTGCCCCAAAGAATGCAAAAGAAATGTATGCCTTTTCTTTCTCATGAAAATATTAACAATTTAAAGGCTTCTCTCAAGCAATAGGGATTGTATAAAAACAATCCATGGTTCTTCTCTGCACAACAGCAATTTTTACCAGTGGAATTATGGTCCCTCTCTCCCTCTAGGCAGCAGGCTCCACCAGAGTCACTACTGGATGCTTGAGAACTTCCCTCTTGCCTCCTGACTGACAACATCTCTGGTAACAGTCAGTGCAGGAAATGGTTTCTGGGCTTGCAGAGACATTCAAATCTTCAATCAAATCTTCAAAGAATCTTCAATATTCAGACCACTAAATAGTGACATTTAAAAGATTAATTCTAATTTCTGCCAATACCATGATCCTTTGTAATATACAGGGTGAAACAAATATTTCCAGAGGACAAGATCCGAAGTGACTGACTCACACTCATGTCTTTCCACTGTCTTCACATGTAATTTGAAGTTACTTTACTTCTAATTTAGACTTGGCTGACAGGATTTGCTTTATTTGATAAAAGCTTAAGCCCAACTACATAATGTAACCGATTTCAATCCATCTGGTCTCTGTACCATGAATCATATTTACCTACAATATTTGTACTGAACTATGTATGCACATGGTAAGCATCCCTCTTTTGTTACTTAAAAGATTAATATTTGAAATGTAAGGAAGACAAATATTAGCTAATATCATATGTAACTGATTTAGCAAATAAAAATTACTGCTAATTTTGTCATCTAGCTGCTTTATTCTTTTGAAGAAAACAGAAAAATATTAGTGTTACTCCCCAGTGCTATTAATACAGGATATTACAACCTCAGCTGTCAAATGCACTAAATCTGCTGTCAAAGAATTTGTTCCACGTGAAAGAAAGGATAGAAGTTAATGAATTGCTGTATATTGCACATGAAATCCAAGCAAAAAGCTGCACTTTCAATGTTCAAATTTGAACTTTTTAATTTGATGCATTATCTAAATATTCCCTGTAAAATATTCCCTGATTACCACAAAAGCAAACTACGCAAATAGAATCTTAATTTGGAACTGAAGAAAAACACTGTCTAAATGCAGTTTTTCAAATGGATGTTTACATGAAGAAAAAAACAGAGTATTAAGGATTATGAATTACTATATTTCTTCTTGAAGATTTTCTTTAATAGCAAACAAATTACACTTGTGTGTAAACGAGTCAAAATACGTCTCCAAATTGTTCTGATGAGTGACATAAGAAATTTTAAGATTGTCCTGGTTTGGGCCAGGATAAAGGTGGTTTTCTGTTTCTGTACTTTTGCTTTTAGCTAAGTCCCTTGTAAGTAGTTGCATTTGCTGAAATTAACAGCAAGTTTCTCATGCAGTGTGTGTGCTTCTAGGACTGATAACACTTGATGTTTATAGTTACTGCCAGAGACTGGTATGCAGAGCCAAGGACACAGAGGTCCCACCTGAACCCTCCTTTAGGGAGGAACAGACAAGATAGATACCAGAATTGACCAAACAGAGTATTCCATCCCATATACGTCACACTCAGTATAAATTTGAGGCATCACGAGGGCCGAGCCAGATCTTTCCAGATCTTTTCCTTTCCTCCCTTTCTTCACCCGGCATCCTGGAAGGATCCTGTCTGTTCATCTGCCTGTGGTCCTAATCCGTGCCAGTCCATATCTGTGTGTTCCTGCCTCCAGTTCCCGGCTGCTGCCGACTCCAGGAGTCCAGCCTGGACTTTCCCAGGGCTGCCCTACAGCCTCGGTGGTGACGTGAGAGTTACTGGGGGAAAGGGGGGAGGAATGTGGTTTCCATTTTCCTGTATATTTGTATATATTTAGTAATTTTTCCCTAATTACCATTACTGTTTCATTAAAGTTGTGTAGTTTAGTTTCCAACTCATAAGTCTCTCTCCCTTATTCTCTCTCCTTTCTTCATCGAGGGGAGAGAGAGATTAAAGAGAGCGTCTGTTATTCGGTTTAATTGCCGGGCCAGTGTTAAACCGTGACAAAGATCTTTGCTCTCCAAGCACACTCTCAATCTACTTGCCAGCAAAAGCAGCTGACAATCACTGGAAAACAATTCTTTATATTTTTCTAAACTCCAACACATTTCCTCTAGAAACAGCCACTGCAGCCTCTATTGTGATGTATCTTTTTCCCTTCTAGATATTCTCAACTAATCAGCTGGGGAAGAAAGCACCTGTTACTGTGTCCCAGTACTTTGATTTTCAGATGTGTCAAGCTCCTGAGTAATAAATGACTTGGTAAAAGCCAGGTGCCTTGAAATGACACTTCAAGTTGGTTAGAGTAAAAATTGAAATAAAGATACTAAATTTCAACACTTACAATAAAGAATACAGAGACAGATAAAAGATAAAAAAAAAAATTCAGCCTACTTACATCAATATCAAAACTTAAAGACTCTCCTCCTGTTTCTTATCACAAAAGTTTCACCTTTCTACTTTCCATGCTGCATTCTCAGGACACATCCTATTGCTACAGAATGTTAGCCCTGTAGAACTAGTGTCCTGCATCCTTCTGATTGGCATTTTTATTTCAGTATAGATTAATTTTTTAAAAAAACAATATTCTTCAGTAGAATAGGGTCTGTGAAAAACTGGACAGATTTCCCAGTGTAAGATATGGCTGCAATAATCAGGTATTTACATGTTCCCATAAGCAAGATTAATTGACTACCCAAGGACTTCTACTTTTGCTCAATCACTTTTGAGAGAGCAAGGCTTACTTTTCACTGACTCCTGTGGCTTATCTGATAACACTAGTTTATAGCACAGAGTAACTTCTGATTTTCAGCAGCAAACGTGTATTAAAGGTCCTTGCAATTCAGTATCATTGTAATGTAACTTGCAATGTTACTATGTACAAGTGTTCCAAATATTTCAAGAAGTATGACTTCTGGGAGAGGGAACAGATGGAAAGCAGTCAAGAGAAACAGATGTGCAAATTTCAAATTCACATACAGAACCCAAATCTTTTATGCAATATTAGAGGAAAGTTAAATACTATTTTAAAAATTTAGACACAAGTAATGTATTATTATTATGAACTACTGGCCTATAAACTCAAGTAAAATAGGTAAATTTAGATATGAAAATATGCTCATCGCTAGCTGAATAAAATATAAATAAAAAGCGAGGGTTCTGTTTGTTGAGGCTTTTTATGATTTCTAGTCTCAGCTTTACACATTTAAAAGCTAAGCTTTTGAGGAAAAATAATGTATAAAACAGGAAAAATACAGGAGTACCAATGAGAACTGGATTCCTAGCACAATACACACCAACCAGCTAAATTAAAAAATGATTCACTGGTTATGCCTCACATCATATAAAGCAAGCAGTCCTTTACTTTAATACAGTAAAGGCAATTATTTAAAAACTCACATTATAAACTGGAAAATAAGATCTTAAAATATTAAGGAAACCTGTATTGCTGTAATTGAGCATAAATAGTTGGTATAAAGTAACGTTTCTGATATATATGTTTTTATAGTAAGTCATCACTAGGAAGGATATTCAAATTAAACTTTAAACTACAACTTGTTAATTATGCAGACAGAAGTATAGATTAGTCTTCCTATTTTGTTTTCAGTCTCCTCTGTAACCATCTACTGTCCTATTATTAGAGTGTGGTTACATTATTTTACTTGTGTAGCTGTAGCAAATGCACATTCTTACAGGTGCATACAATCAGATTTGTCTTTCTTTAAAATTTTCTCTTTCGAATTATTTTAGGTCAAATGCAAGAATCTACTTCAATTGAAATGTTAGTTTACACAAAAAGTGAAATAAAAAATATACCCTTGATAAAGCTAGCAGTCCAAATGATGATAAATGAAAGCTATGGACTCCTTTGTGGTTGTACATAAAGTCAGAAAAAAATTAAGAGCATTCACCTAAATTATAATAGGACAGACAATTGTGCACACATTCATTTTGGTGATGCAGTCAATGAGGCCTACTCCCTAGTATTCATGTAAAACAATTATTAAAGAACCATTATTTAAAGATTTTACAAATGAGAACAAAGGACAGTCACTACTCTGAAGGTTTTAGGAACCAAGTATAAAACAAGAAACAACAAACTCACAAAAAAGTAAAAAGAAGCAACAAAAAACCAGTCAGTATGACTGTCACCTCTCAAATCTATTCTGGCTACTGCGGCAAAACAGACCTTACATAAGAATCCAGAGGAAAGTAACTGAGTGTCTGCATTAGGTACTCCATTAAAGTAAGAGTCAACATGGGAGATAGCACAGACACTTTCTTGAGAACCCAGGTGTGTGATGGGGCTGTCATCACTAGCTGATAAACTGGCAGTCAGCATCTTGGCACGATATATGAGATGCTATGCAAGGTGTCGGCGTTAGTCCAGTAAAGGCCTCAGAAGAGAATGCAGCTAAGTTTTCCTTGGTGCTATAAAGGAAAGGGAGATAAAGGAGATGCAAAGCAAGAAAAAATGATGGACTGAAAAATGATCTTTACAGCTTCTTTGCAGTCTGGGTGAATACAAATGAAGCAGAAGTGCATTTGTCAAAGCCAAAGAAAAGGACATTGTGGTAATAAAGATGTGAGTTGATGACAGCATGGGTGAAAATGTCTGTCAGACAGACAGAAGAGTCTGTATCTTAGAATTATGAAGAGGAAAAAATCTGAAAGACAGATTTCTTGCTATAGCATATTGCATATATTTTTACATCTCACCTATGTCAACAAAATTATAACTTGCTTACACCAAAAATTTGGACTAAACCTCTAATACCTAACAGTTAAATCAGTGTCAGTCCATCATTACTATTACCTTATATTCAGTATGACAGCTGAACCTAGTCCCTGAATTCCTGTGCCCTTACAAATTTTTCACATCTCCTTTGACACCCATATTTTTAATTATATTTTTAACTCTGAATATACTAAAAATCAAGCTTGAAATATTTTCTCACTTAATAGCAAATACTGAAGTCTCAAGAATTCAGGAGAATTTTGGAATTATGTCTATGGTTAGGAAAATTAATAAGTCAAAGTCTAAGACACGATGATTAATAGAAAGGTCTTCATTACCTGCATCTTTATTTACTGAAGCTTACATATTAGAAATCAAATGAACTCACATTTTGCATTCACATCACAGGTCACAATTTATTACATTGAAAAAGCCAATGTATTTTTATCTATGTTACAGTTACCACTTTTTTTCTTTTTGAACTAGAATAGAACCAGTGAACTAACACAGACCATCTATACTATCAGCAGAAACACCATAAGCCAAGAATGCCTCATCTGATCTTATAAAACATCACATCTGCTACAAAGGAACTAAAGGTCTTCCTTTAAAGGTCTAAAAGTCTGCCCACTGTTCTCTGTTCCCTGACATGTGAAGTAAAACAAAATATGAATGGAGCTACAGAGCTACCCAAACTCACTTTCTGCACCTGGGTTTGTGGAATACCCTATGTGGGAAAAGAAGATTCTTTCTCTAGAAGTACCATGAGAGAATTACAAGCACTAACTATAAGTAAAACATATCATTCTTTCCAGCAACATTAACATAATTGCAAAATTGCATCTTTTTTGTCCTCACTACATATCATCACATCAAATAGCTCATTGTGTTACATAACAATTTTCAAAGTAAGATCAAAGCTTACTAGAAAGGTTACTGGTACCTTTATTGAGCAGGAAAAAATGCTGGCAACTAGCAAAACAAAAAAAGTGACACTTTCCCTCTCCCCAGCATCCCAAACACTGCAGTTCAAAATATTTGTCCATTTAAAGCCATTGTATTGTATTTTACAGAACTCAGGGATGATTTATAACATGAACAAGTGGCATGGAAACATCTGTGGAAAGCCAGTGGGTGCCAGTTTTCACGAAACAGAGACATAAGACAAATACCAAAAATAATCTATTAAATTGCTCTAGATTTACATATAAAGCATCACCTTTCTGCTCACTTGTCTACTGTAAAAACCTATGCTATCCTGAAAATCTGATGTTTCAGAGGAGGTCTACAATGAGATCTTATCTAACAGATGGCAGTAAGAACAGTAACTTGTTCCAATTAAAATGAACATAACTTCTATCATGACTTCATTATCGTCTTACAGTGAGAAAATTATTCTCCCTTTCAAACATGAAAAATATGGGACTAGAGTGAACACAGTTTTATATGCTTCTGTTACAAGCTTAAATTATTATGCATGTACATGTAGTTATATTTACAGTATGTATATTATTTCAATATCTGCGTACTGAACTGGTTTCTTTCTCTACTGCCTGCACTGAAATTTATTTCCTATGATGTAATACTTAATTCTACAAATGTAATCCAAGTACCAAGAAGTTTTCAGGTTTTTTCACTATGCAGTACTAGTCCTGCCAGCCCAGTTCCTTTCATTTCAGAATTTCTTTCTCTGCTAAGCAACAAATCAGAAAAAAAAAAAGGACCAGAACCAAACCAAGAGCCACGCACACATGCTGACTATTATCATGCACAGCTGAACATTTGGCATATAAATTTATTAATTAATCTATTCATATGAGGAAGAGTAAACACTATACCTTTTTACTCACTTTTCAAATTTGCAACGGGACATACTTAAGAGAATAGAAATAAAGAGTTGAAGAATAAAGATTTATTTCTATCATTGGCCAGTCTGTCCCATTACTGATAATATACTTCATCAAATGATAAGAAAACAGTACTGAAAAATTAAGTCCTTTAAAACTGGCCTTTGAAAACCAACTCCGAGTCTCATTTGGCATATCATTATATCTGAGATTCTGGGGAAATTATTCTGCCTTAAGGTTACAGTGAGATTTTTAATTATACTAAAAGGGGTCAAATAGACATGTGAAAGAAAAGCATGAGTTTTCACATGCAGTATTAAATAACCAGACCTTCTGACTGGCAATTAGGAGAGACTTGCCATGTCAATGTCATACACAGAAAACCAAATACAACACATGATATGCAAGAGAAATGACTGGCTGCATATTTTGATGATGCTTGTTGTAGTTACAGAATACAAAATTTCCAGACAAAATGTACTATAACTATCACTTCTCAATAATGTGAATTCAATGCAATCAGAGTACAGACCAAACTTCTCAGTTTTTTGATTTAGTTTAAATGCCATTTACTTGAGCTACTATTCTGAAGACTGGGCAATGGCCTACAGTTATTATTAACAAAGCAGAATAACAAAGATTCTTGCCTGTGGGAGAGAAGTACTATTTGGAGAATTGGTAACACTTAAAATGATTAAACTAAAAAGGTCTTAAAATTATTTTTAATGAATAATAATTAAATTATTGTTTACATAATAAAGCCAAGCCTTTTAGTGCTAAGATGTGACAGTGATAAAATTTACACTAGTCTACAGATCCTAAAAACTCCTAATTGCATTTCTATGTTGTAAGCAAGATAAAGCAATTTGATAAATGTGTTTCAGTGTGTTCCTAAGTTATGTGCTTCATAGTCCAGCTCATACAGCATATAAAGAATTAAGCCATAAGACATACTTTAATAATTGATTAAGCAAACAAATTAAAAACATATAAGGAGAACAAAACAAATCTCCATAGTACTACACCTTGGGATTATGACTTACTTTAAACATAATTCTAATAAATACAGTAGAGAAGAAAAATTATGAACTTTGGTGCAGGAAATCAACAGAAAAAAATGTATAGGAAGGATTAACAGTGAACAATTCTAGTTAAAATGCCTGGCTGCCAATACTAAAGTTGTTTTTTACAAAATACCGTAAGTCAAGAAAATATGGCATGTTAGCAGGTAGAATAAATTAAAGTTGCTATATTGAGCCCTCAGGCATTTATTTATTGCAAAGATGGGTAAGAACAGTTAAAATGTTCTAAATAAATGATATTATGAAGAAAGATAAAATAGATTGAAGTGATAGAGAAATTTACACAATGGTTCATTTGTAAAGGGCAACAGAGTTCAGTCAGATGGAAAGAAAATAAGCTGGTAAAAGGCCATTTCTTCAGGGCAGGCTTTGCAACATGGCTTGTTTACAGTCAGCCTGTAAACAGGACCTTAATCCCTTTCAGGCACTGCATGTGTATCGTAGAGTAAAATTCAATTTAAAATATTTCTATGAAAGTGAAGTGTCACCAGCTCACAACACAACTTCTACTGGGGTATGCAAATGATTTGCCAATTTATCATATTCAAATCCCTGATATGCTCTGTGCTGAAAAAAAGTGGTTTTGAAATATAGGAACATGAAGTAAATTTACAGTCCTAATAATTCCTACTGAAAAACAGGGTCCATATTTTAAAAGACTGCTTGCCTAGCTGTTTTGAAAGAATAAACATCACCTTGTAAATGTCTAGTGTTAAACAGATGACATATTATAAATATCACTTTATCACTTTAGTGATGCATTTAAGATTAAAAAAAAAATGCAGTTAACTTTTCAGAAAATCTCTTGGTGAAATATCAAGGCTCTGCTTTTAACAGGATCAACAGAAACTGTCTTTTCAAATACTGTCTCTGTTAAAATAGCATTTTTTTCCAGAATGCATAAAGAAAACACATCTCCTACTGCTTACAGCCCATCATTTCAAGTCCAATAGTTTTGGAGCATCTCTAACAGTCACACACCATTAGTCTTGCTGCAACTGCTACTATTTTGTCATAAATTTATTCCCAAGTAATGCAAGGGAGCTAAGTTTAATAAAATATCACCTTGTGCTTAAAAAATATCCCCTTCACTTACTTGAAAATCTTTCTCTTCCAGGATCTCTTTCCTCCACCTGACAAGAAAGGCAGCACAGACGTACAAGTGGAAGTGAGAAAAACCCTCTGGTTCAGACTAGAAAAAATAAAAATAAATGATCATTTCACTAGACAAACATTTTCAATCACCATATACCCCAAGTGTATTTTTGTGGCATTCACTACTAAATACAAATGTCAGCTACATCTCTCTCTCTGCCTACCACAAAACTGTATGTATGTCATCTATGCCAAACCTTTTCATAGCTATTATCTGTAATTAAGGGGAATTAAGGGAAGGTTTGCATTTCTTTTATGTAAATTAATTCTTTACAGATGCATTTCCTCCATTTCTGATGGCATGAAATACCATACAGACTCGCTCAACATTGTGATGTGATATATAGGGGAGTAAAGCATAGTATCATTTGATACTAGTAGATTTTCATTATTAATTCTGCTATAGGAAATTTAAGTTTTTTAAAAACATAAAATCTGGTGCATATGTGATGAAATTAGAGGTTTTTACTAAAGGAAAAAACCTGCTCCTTGTAACACAAAATGTTTACAGCTCTAATTTGTACTCAGACTTGCAGCTTTCTGTTCTAGTTCAAGTCAGCAGATTCAGTCACTTAGAACTTCCCCCTAGAAACTGAGATTTTATACCTAGAAGCTTGGAAAAACTTGTGATCCTATTTTTAGAAGACTTCAAGTTCTCTTGAATTATGAAATTAATCTTAGGTGTTGTTTTCTTTACCACAGAGAATTGAAAAAATAATTAGATTTAATTATCAATGTGATCATTGTGAACCAATGCTATGTAAAATCTCATTAAAATAGCATTTTAAAATAACAATTATATAAATTTGAACTACACAATCTGAAAAATTTAGGGATACTTAAATGATATCTAAATCATTTATAAGATCTAATTGTAGCACTTTAAAAGTATAGCATATCTTTTTCGTAGTCTTTACTGGTCATTTAGAAACAGTTTATTCTTTAGAAAACTGCAGTGTTCTGCTCAAGTAAAGTGAACTGAAACAACTTCCTATGTAAAACATAACGTGATAAAATAGCTTCTATTGCTGTTTAACCAAGATGATCACAGTGTTTAACATATCACATAACATTCATAACAGTGCAAGAAAGTAAAGTCAATGACACCGTAAGTGGAGAAGGAAAAATAATCTCCTACTAGAACTTTTCCTTCTTTGCCCTTGGCTTATGGAAGTGCAAAGTGAGATACAAGGGGCTGCTACAAACACCTACAGCTACAGAAACTACAGATCCTCCTGTCCACCAAATCAGTAAGAATCCAGAAACAAGATAATGACAATTATCTGCAGAGAATTTTTAAGTTTAAAAGTGTAGTTGGAACTGAAAAAGGAACTAGTTAATTTTGGAACCTGAAAAAGAAGATTCAGATTATAACATCTTGTGATATTCTTCCTACTCTAGGAATCTTCTTGAATAACATGACCTGAATAACACTGTAAAATCCCAGGACATATAAAGCCTACGGTAATTTAAACAACACCTCTCTAGAGTTTGTCTTAATCAGAAAAATTGAAGTAAATTTCAATTTACAGTATTAGAGTTTTACAGAATTATGTACTGACTAACAATCTCTTGAAAAATCAATGTCTTTTATTTCAGTGTTGGCATTTCTTCTGGGATGGAAAATTAAATATATAAAAGCAAAAAATGGTATTTCAAGAAGACACACTTGAAAGCAAAGTGCTGCTACCACTTATCATATCGGAAACTATTATTGCTAAATTTAAATAATCAAAAACAATTCTAAAGATGCAGAAGGCCAATTCTAAACAATCCTCTTCCTACTTTATTGTGTGAATAAATTTATAGAACATGCAGTATTTTAAAAAGTTCAGCCTCTGATAATTTTTTATAACATTTTCATCTCTAAAACAAGAAAAAGTATTTAAATTTTTTAGAATCATGTACAGCAACTGTACTTGTCTATTTTTGCTCAGCACTGAACTACCATCAATTTCTCACTTGTAGTACACATTTTTTAAATGTCCTTTCAAGTAGTACCCTTTAAACATACATGAAAAGTTCATCGTTTAAGACTAAATCAAATCTGTAGAAGACAAGATAAACACACGTTCCAGAAGCCCACTCTGAAGCATTGTGCTGTAACCTGGTGAAGACTTTCTGGCACAGTCAGAAGCCGAGCCCACCATTACCTGGTGAAATACGATCTGTGTTTGGATGTTCTTCAAAGAACAGGTAACTGAAGAGCATGGTACCAGTCTGAGCATTTGCACTCAAGGAAAGCAAGGAAGCAGAAAAATTATGGTTACAGGATGGAGGCAGATAAAGCTGGACTGAGACAGCTCAAAAGATAAAGAAAAACACAGAAATACTGCTGAGAGTCAGTTAAAGAAGAAGACAATTTTTGCAGATGAAGAAATAATAAGACTGAATAGTCTGTTGGCAGGAAAACTTCATTTTTAATAACGATTATTTATTCAGGCTACTTTATGTACTAGATTATTTGTTATCCTACCTGACTATTATACTAAAGGTTCACACTTCTTTAACTACATGAGCAAGAAAATGGGAACTGAAAGGAACGTGGTGTGGTATTACTATACATACTCTAATTCTCCTTTCTTCTCCTCCTCCAGCATTATGTAAGCCTTGAAAAGCATCGGAGAGAAAGGAGAAGGATTAAAGAAAACTATCTGAAAGCAGCATTTTAAGTCACTTTGCAGAAGCTGCTGGCAAAACAGTTCATTTTGCTCTCTCTTACATGGATTCAAACAACATTACATTACAAGGGTATTCAAATGAGACCATTATTCTTTTTTCTGGTAAAACCCTAAGATTATGTTTTTTTAAGCCCACGAATTCATTCAGTTCTCACACAATTTAAAAGAAGTTCTTCCATAGTCTTAAAGTCAACATAAGTGACACAAATTAAGACAAACCCTAGGGTTGCAAATTGGAAATTGAAATTATTTTTGAGGACTAGAAGAAAAAAAAAATCTGGAAGTATGTAAGAACCTGTGCTTTTTCTTGAGATCTTTTGGTTCAACTTTTTTTTCTCCAATACAAGTTTCATCAGCTCTTTTAAATGAAACAAAATAGCTTTAAATATGCAATTCATTAGAGAAAAAAATGCATATCCCTCTACAGATTTATAAATTCATCATGCTTCAGAGATAAATCTAGGCTACCAAGTATTTCCAATGGATAGTTTCAGACAGTTTTGAAAATTGAGTAAAACAGGTAATGCATAATTGCCTTTTCTAACACCTGCTACCTATTATACTTTTGCATTTGTGGCTTTTGAAGATACAAACAGTTTGATCTCTAGATGTACAGAAATGCAGACTAACGGCTAAAAGCTATTTAAAGTCAAATAAAAACAATGACCTTGATTTAAATATTTTAGCAAAAGATCTCAAGGCAGATGTACAACCTTCCAGAAGACTTATTCCAAACATATTACAGATGACTCAGAGCACATTATCTAAGAACCATCTGTCATTATCAATAAAAGTCATTTAGATTGTTAACATCACAAATAGCTCATTGCCCTGCAAACGCTGGATCTCTTCTGCAGCTGAAATGAAATGCCTGCTTTATCCTGCACTCCCCAAACTTCTTGAATTAGACAGTAACTAAAAGAATGCAGATTTTGTTGTATGACTAGGCTGATTATTGTCTAGGCAATGATTAGTTTAATCTGCCTCCCATACCCTGGATACTTCAGCATTTAGGGAGGATAATATCTCATTGCATTATATTTGTTGATAAATACAGTATACGATTATTTTTTGAGTACTTAGAATTATTAAAGCTATGAAATTGTGCCAGGTTTAGGTATTAAACTACCACATTTCACACACAAACAATGGCTCAGACACAAGGACTTCCAAACACTTTATGATTTCAAATTAATAAAGCCATTTTAAACAGCTCCGGTTGTACACATTATGGAGAGAAGATAGTTTAGCTGTAAAGAGGTTTAATTAACTTTTTCAAAATAATGCAAGCAATCTATAGCAAGAAAAGAGAAAGAAGCCAGAGCAGGATTATCACGGAAAGTGGAACATGTTGGCTGCTCCTCTAAGAGTTGCCTTTTTCATCAGGCAGGAGCTTGGACTTGCTCGGCACAGGCTCAATCCACTGTGAAAAGTGAGGCTCCTAGTTCTAGTCTGAGAAAACAGACAAGATGGATACACCATGGAGAGGTCCATCAGGGTAACTAGTCTGCCATCAGCAATGTCCAACAGCAGATAATTAAGAGTATGAGAGTGCAAGCAGACAGATGTACTTCCCCAGAATACTCATCCAGCTTTCAAGGATTTAATCCACAGATGTCCTTACACAAGGAACAGAATATGTCAGTTTAATAGGTGCTAACAGACTTGTCTTTACTTATCTGCCCAAAGCTTTTTTTCAAGTGTAAGCTTGTTTGGTAATCACAAAGTCCTGTGACAAACAATTCCAAAATGCAAGTGTGTACTATACAGCACGCATGCTGTAAACCCAACATCTGTTCTTTCATTCGATCTATTCAGTTATGTCATTCAAAGAGAATAAAAAAGAGAATAAGAAAGCTTACTTCCCCTTCACATACTTCAATCCACTCATCTTTCCTTCTCTTTGGCAGACTATAATTTTTTTTTCTCTATTCCATCTTTTCTCAGCCTTAATAAGCATTCTTTCCTGTACTTTTCTGATTTTGAAAAAAGGTACAACTGTACACCACATGTAAGATGAAGTGTAACATAACTCTCATAACTGCATAATGATTTTTGTTTCCTTTTCCTTTCCCAGTAATTCTTAGCTTTTGATGTTGGTTTTTTAAATTATTATTCTTTCTTGACTAGCAGTGAGCTCATGTTGTCCTCTTCCACTGGAGTGCAGAAATCTAACTTGAAGTCCATAGTTATACCAGTAAAGTTAGGATGTTTCCAAACACACACAGAGTAACACTTTCTATTTGTCTACACGGAATTTCACTTATTTACTGCCTGGTTGTTTGCAGCAACATGAAGTCTGGCAGCTCCTTGCTGTTAAACTCTTGCCTGCAGTACTCTCAATAAGATGGTGTTAGCAGCAAACTTTCTGTCTTGTTCCTGTGTGCCTTCTCCAGTCCTTTCAGCAGAAATGGCAGAAGCCGTTCAACACAAATTGAAAAAGAATTACATGTGATTTCCTTTAATTTTGAAACCTGTCTGCTTATTCCTACCATCTGTTTCTATCTTTCAGACAGTTATTATCCATACAAGGGCATTCCCTTTCATTGCACAGGTGTGTTTTTTCTTAAATAACATTTTGTGAAAACTCTTCACTGTTTTCAGCCATCTCAGTAGGATACATCAACCTGGTCCACACATTTGCTAGTTTTTAAAGCTTTGCTACCTGTGTTTTCTCTCTACAAAAATCGTAACACCTTCTTGAAATATCAATTTACAGTGAAAGAAAACAAGTTTAGAGAACACTGTATTAAAGTTCTAAATCTTGTTTTTCTTGAAGAAACTGGAATACTCTGAGAACTGCAAATGCTGTCATTGTACACAGCCTACCAACTCATGCAGTGTCACAGCCTTCTCCTGCCTCTCAGTTTCACGGTCAGTTACATAATGAAATTTTGATTATGCCATTGTGCTAACAATTTAAATTTTAGTCATGATGAATGTTTAAAAGTAATTAACTGTTATACATAAAATACATAATACAAATATTTATTTTTATTGAGTTAGCAGATTTTGGATTGTGTTCCGTTGCCTTTTGACACAGTAAGTATTCCAAGGGGATGATCCTAACAGCAGTAAGTGACTAACAGCACCTGCCTAAACTGTATCTAATCTGACAATAAACATGGCAACAAAGATGGACCATTTATGCATAAAAAACCCCAACCAAACCAAAAACCACTTATAGTAAGGGATGTTTCTAATCCATTAATTCATAAATTCAACATTCACTTGTCAATATGAAAATGTATGGGTTGGTTAGATCTTTGAATTAAAACAAAATCTGATCCAAACACATTTAATAACCCTTGAAAATCTGTAATGGAAACAAACTATTTAAGGTCATAACAGCAAACTAGAAGTATCTGGAACAACCAAAAGACCATGCAAAAAAAATCTTCTCTCAACTCTTAGTGCTCATTTCAAATCCCTTATAGAAAAGCTATTTCCAGAAAAATCTTTGTAAGACCTATGTTCACATCTTTTTCACAGAATCATAGAATACTTTGAGTTCCAAAGGACCTTAAAGATCATCCAGTTCCAAACCCCTGCATGGGCAGACACAACTCCCACTAGACCAGATGGCTCAAAGCCAAATCCAAGCCTTGAACACATCCAGGGAAGGGGCAGCCACAACTTCCCTGGGCAACCTATTATAGTGTCTTACCTTCCTCACTGAATGATTTTTTCCTAATATCCAATCTAAATCTACCCTTTTTAATCCTGAAACCATTATCCCTTGTTCTATTGATACATGCCCTTGTAAGAAGTCCCTTCCCAGGTTTCTTGTAGGCCTCTTTCAGGTACTGAAAGGCCACTCTAAGATCTCCTTGGAGCCTTCTTTTCTGTTCAAAAAAATTATCTTACAAGAACTTTTTAATAGATGTAGCAGATTTACACTGAAACCTAGGTGAAAATAAGTTTTCATAACAATTTAGTAACTGGCCTCTCTGATCTAGTCAACAACCTGGCAATAGTTTTCAAAAAATGACTTATGATACAAACCTCTGCTGCAAAATCCCAGCCACAATGAACACAGACCTTTGCTGGAATTTTTTTGATCGAGAGATGCCCTGTTAAAATGATCCATATAACCCACATATTGCAACACTTACTTCTAACATTACTCTGGAAAGAACACAGAAGAATTACTGATAGTGAAACTATCAGAAAGCTTATTCATTTCTTTTCTGTGATTTCCCTTGTTAATAAGCCTCTTCTCAACTGCAGTGAAGGGTGACCATTAGCTGTTCTTTGTCTTTACTGGAGAAAATATTAATGAGGCTGCTGTTTAGAATTTTTACTAAGCAGAAGGTAAACAAGTTCCATTTTACCCACTAGTTATGGTTTGGCAGAAAATGGCAAAACAGGGATGTGGCAATATGAGCATGAATTCTACCAGTCATAACCAATCATTGTGATTTTTGCTAACAATAAACAAAAACGGTGAGGGAGGAGACAGAGAACCCCAATTTAATATGCATATTTACACCTCCTATAGTAGAAAAAAAGTAAACAATTTTTGCAAGTTTTTTTTCATGTAAGTATTTAAGATCAGAACTCCTAACTTGTTTGAAGACAACATCAGAACCAGCAACAGGAACTGACAGAGATTCCAGGCTGGTTCCAGTGTACTAACAAATAACATTCACATAACATTAAAAGTCATCAGCAACAACTGGATAATTTACACTGTTTAGGTTTTGCAAAGTGGATGATTACTGACAGCTGTATTATCTTTCATTCACCATAGTTGTATTAAAAAACAAAGTATTTCAGTTAGAGCCATTAATATGATTGCCAATTATCTTACCAGCTATGGAGTAGTGTAATGACTTCCAGTAGAGAATCTCTATATAATTCACACTGAACATCACTATGTCCCTGACTTCCTTTAACGGCATGAAACACAAGCACACAATCTATTTTATTTTCTGTGTGACTACAGAGCTAAAGTTTTCTTCCCTTTCTATTCCCTTTATTTTCCTCAGGAAAAGGCTTAGGCAGTCAGATGACAAAATAGGTAAGAAGGTATGAGAAGATGGCTCCACCACCAGTCTTTTCAAAAATATACACATGCTTGAATAGTTTAACCCTCTAGCTATTTCTCAGAAAATTAATTTCAGTTTATTAAACTGATTTTACATTTTGCTGTTTTAATTTCTAAAACTATTTACATCATATATCTTTTTAATTATTTTTGCAGTTGATTCCCAGAGAACCTCGATGCTGGGAAATTAATTAATGCACACAATAGAAGAACTGTCAGCATTGTTTAAACACAGTTTCAGCACTGGCTCATTTACATGTGCCCCTTTATTCTAAACAATGAGACTGATCATTTTTTTGTGTGAAATTGTTAGTTCATTAAAAAGAGTACAATGATATCCTTTTCTGCAGATACTCATCGGTTATCACATTTTACTGAAATACATAATGAAGAAAAACACTAGAGATTTTAGCCCCTGGATTTCAAAGATAATGAAATAGTTGTATAATTGTTTGATTAATTTGCTTTGGCTTTATCATATCATTAGCTTTAATAAAAGATAATAAATTAATTAACCAAATTAGAATTATAAAAAATAGTGCTAGCTTAACAATTCACAACTGAAAAAATAATTGTACAAATACATATCACATACATATACTGAAAGAGAAAAATAACATCTAAATAACAGTACTAAAACCCAATAGCTGCTTACTCCTACTTCTCAGCAAATAACAGGTTTACTTACACTGTCAACATGTAATTTTCAAAGACATCCTCTCACTGAGTATGTTTTAGTTCACGCATGTTAATTCCAGATTCACAGGTTTGCATACGTGCCTTTGTGGACAAAGTTAATATTTTGATTGAATTAATGTGTAAATGAAATATTGCTGGTGATTTGAGTAATGCATATTAAGTAATCAATAATGATATATTGCTGAATTCTTGTCCAGTGAACAGAAATTCATAAATTTTGCAATCCTCACGTCTGTTAATTAAAGGGATGATTACATCAATGTAATATGTAAATGTTTTGTGAAGATTTCTGTTCCAGTGACTTTCTCTTTCTTTCAAGGAATACATCATAAGCACTAAAAATTAACAAATATATTTATCACATTGAGTCATACGTTTTCTATTAGGTGGTCTTGTTGACTAAGATGGTAAGTGGACAAGATAGTAAGAAGCAAAACAGCAAGCACCATTTAGTAATAAGAATGAGCTATTGCCTTCCTTTCCTGTTTCTCAAGCTAATCTTTCCCAGATTATTTATAACAGAGTCAAATCACGGCACAGAGTCAAGAATTCCAAGTTTCTAGTACAACCATTATAAAGATACTCAAGACACACCACGAGCTTCTTCATCCTCTTCTCTCACCATTAAATCGCATTAAATTCTACAAGCTAACAAGAAAATCCTTAATTTCTGATGACCAGTATTCCTCTAGAGAGGAATATTGTTCTTTTCCTTGATTTGCTGGCCTGAAAATACGTAACTACTTCCTTCCATGGCAACACTACCCAAATCAGTCTCTACCTAGGGATGGCAATTTGGCTGAATGTTCAATCTTGTCTCATCACGATGATCTAATTGCAGCAAGCTTTTTGTGACCATATGACTGCTTAACAACATTCTTTGGCCTACATGCTTTACATTTCATTCAGCTTCCACTAAAACTAAAACACTAATATTGCCAAAGAAACTAAAGCAGACAGCTGCTGAATGCAGCAGTCTTTTTACTGATTAAACAGAAGAAAAAGCACAACATCTGAAAACCTTATTCAGCTGCTCCTCAGATACGTCCAGCACACAGACTCTGTAGTCATGATTCTGCAAAACTGTATAAAAGGACTTATAAAAGGGCTGATGTCAAAAGCAAGTGAAAAGCCAACACCATTATTCATCCCAAGTATCTGAAAATTGCCAGTCACTCAATATCACAGCTGGAAATTTTAATAGTGCATACATTTTAATAAAATTAATTAGATACCTGATAGCTATCATTAGGAGCTTGATCTTGTCTTGATGAATAAGATAAGCTGCTTCTAGCTTAAACAGTTAATACAAAAGATGCACTAAGCTAAACAAAAAAATACTCTCCATGCCACTTATCCATCCACCAACTAGTTAGCATAGCAATAGAATAATAATGTGTGTTGAACTCTGATCAGAATGAGAAGCTAGATCCAGTAAATATAATTTGCTTTATTAGCTTTATTATTCCTCTGAATAACACTATTGTTCTGAAGATCCTAACAGCTCCATGAAGATGCTAACATCTCCACAGCCCACTCAGCACTTATATATCTCTCAGGATACTGAAACAAGCTCAGTGCTTTGATTTGAATCTTCTCAAAATGATGAAAATCAAAACCTGGGTAGCAGCAGGACAGTGAAGTCAAAGTTTGCACTCATAATCAGCCCTCACACACTGATTCAAGACAGCAGCAACATGAAACTGCCTTATGAGGAAATGGCAACACCTGTAGAGTTGTTGCAATCTGCTTTATCAAGGTTCTCTGGAGGTTAATGCTGATGCTACCACTCCTGTCTCTGAGAAGTGAAAGATCTGTCTTGACCCTGAAGAGCCCTAAGCAATTACAAGACAGTAATACTCTCATACTTTTCTCCACCTCAGGTCTACCATACACTGGCTATCAATGCTTTCTTAAGGATACAGATTGCAACTGCTTTGTTGAGAAAAGCTTCTACAAGAACATCTTATAGCAGTGTAAATAAAAAAAAAAGTGGTAAAAAGTGAGGTAAATTTTAAGATATTACCACCTGTATACAACTATATTAATTCTAATATTACTAATAACACGGGGTTTATTTTCTGGCCATCTCATATAGAGCACAGTTGTGCAGTGGGTGGTGAGCTGGCTGACAGGCCATGCCCTGAGGGTGAGGTAAATATCTCCTTTCAAACTGGGAACCTGTGACGAGTCTCCAGGGATCAATATATTGCCCAACGCTGTTCACTATCTCCATAAATGATCTGGGTGATGGGATCAAATGCACCCTTGATGAAGGTTTCAGATGACACCAAACTGAGTGGGGAAGTAGACACTTTGGAAGGGAGAACACCACACTACTGGAAGCCTTGGAGAGGCTAGAAGAGTGAGTTAACACAGTTCAGTGAGGACAAGTATAAGGTCTTGCACCTAGGAAGACATAATCAAGGAATTACCACAGGCTGGGATCTGCCTGGCTGGAGAGCAGATCTGTAGAAAGGGACCTGGGTGTCCTGGAGAACAAGCTCAATATGAGTGAGCAGTGTGCTGCAGCAGCAAAGACAAACAACAGCACCAGGTTCTGTGAGTCACAGTTGAACAACAGCTTCTTTCATACTGACACCTGAAGTGACCATTCCAGCTTCCTGTTGTTCCCACTTGACACAACATCACCAGAGTCTGAAGTTATTCAAAACTTATTGCTGTCAAATACATGTCTTGCTTTTTTCCTTCTACAAGCTTTTGTGAGCATCTCTCCTCTAATCCATGTTGACATTTAAAGGTCTGAGTTTTCAGTACCAGTATCTTGAGAGGCTTCCAGTGGATGACAAAGAGAGCAAGACTGCCCTAAATCACTACCTCCAGGGCCTTAAGTAGCTCAAAATGGGAGGACAGCTTTGATCCAAACAAAAGTTTTCTGGCTAATTTTTTTTTCACTGAATGCAGGATCTCCAGCTTAAAATCATAGTTAACATCTAGTACAGTACTTCTGCAAATTCCCTAATCAAGAACTATTGACCACATAATTTAAAAGCACAATACTAGTCTTATTGAAACAACTCGGGTATTGCATACTGCATAGGACTCCTAAGCATGGCTCCAAATTTTCAGAAGTTTCTTATGTTATTTTATTCAAGCCTTCAAAAGAGTGCCTACTGAGGTTATAAATTACTCTTACTGGATTTTTTTTTTTTGCTTCCATATAATTTTAATTAAGTTGTAGCAAGCAACAATAAGACAATCATTATAAAAATCACAGTACCAGGCTTCAGGACAAATTTTACCAACCAAATGTATGTGAAAGGAACATTTGTACACATATACAACAAAATAACAATTCAGCATGTGGAAAATTATAATAGAACCAAAAATATATTATCTACCCAGTAATGGTTATACATTAATAGATGTATCATCAAAATGTGATTTTTTTACTGCATCTGTCCTTCAGCTTCATAGTTTTCAAATAAACTAAGCAGATTTTTCCCACATGACTTTAGTTATTGCAATAAATACTGAATATTCTTTGTAGAAACTTTCAGAGTCTATAATCTGACTAGAAAATACCATAAAATGTTGGAAAGACAACTGTCAGACTCTCTGTTTAATCATAAATTCAAGTCAATGCCAATATTTCAATATCTCAGATATCATTTAAGCTGCAAATACAGTTTCATTTGGCATGTAGCTCCAAGATTTTTACACAGCTTACTCATTCCCAGTTTCTTTATGTACATTTGTATTCCTCAGTTCCCTAAAGTAGTATCAAGGTGGTAGAAGTAGAGGCAGAAAAATTAAAATAAAAAATATTTACTGCAAGTAGATCTTCTATGCCTTAAAAGAAAACACATGAAAGATTTTATGATGGCCAACGCTGATTAACTAATACTATTTTTGAAAACTGTTTCCTCTACACTTTATTTTCAGGGAATTTTAAAAACTTACCAACACAAAATCTCTGCTATGATGAATGGTGTCTCTGTAAAAAGATGGAACTCAGATACTAGCAATGTCTGTAGCTGATTCCAGTCAAATTGGTGGCAGTGCTGCACTACTGGTTGGAAGAAATACGTTCTAACCTACTAATGTACTTTGCAAAATGAGCAAAACAAAGAAATCAGCGCACATGAAGTTCTCCTGAAGGTTTACACACTGAAGAGACTCCCAGAGCCACACAGAAACTTCTGGTCCAGAAGCAGGGAGAGAAATAGTGGTGTCACACAACTAATAGATCCCAGAAGACTGACAGTTCTCAGGTCTAGTGATCAACTACTGAAGAGGGATCCTGGTCACCTTTCAAGAATCTGCATTCTGTAACTTTCAGAGAACAAGGACTCAATCATGAACTTTCTAGGGCAATTTACTTTTGTGTTACCTCGATAAAGCTTGGATACTCTGAGAAGGCTGTGAAAAGCCATTGCATCCCTGGGGTCTTAAACTATAAACCAAATTAATACTAATTTCTGAAAAACGACAAGGTGCTGCTACTATGGTAACAAGCAGGAAGCAAAGGATGTTCTGCACTGCTCAGTGAGAGCCTATAGGGATCCAGACTGCAGTGTTCTGTTTCCATCAAGGGTACAAGGCCAGAGACGAAGAGAATTTAAAACAAAAAGAAACTAAAAAAGAAAAAAAGAAAAAAAAAAGCCATAGCCTATTAAGAATAAAAGAATTAAAGAATGCATATTTAATGAAATAGGACTCAATACCACAGAGGAAGTGAATCTACAAGTCAGAAACCCAAAAACCTATTTACCACATGCTTCATTTAATAGCAGGTATTCAGAGATAATATTAACAATCACACTTAAAACTGAAAACAAACAAAAAAAAAATATACTGCAATCAGACAAACATTCAGTGTCACCTTAAATATTTAACTTGTGATCTGGTATCAGGCAACAAAATGTATTTCAATCTGTATCTTGGGAAAACTCAGCAAAACCAAAGGTTATAATAATAAAAATATTATATTAAAAGGCAGGTGTTGGATTATTTAAAAATAAACCAACAACACATCACCACCATAAATGCAGTCTTTCATGAAATATTAAAACATACCTAAGAGACAACTTCCATCCATGTGCAATCTAAGCTTTTAAAAAATATCATTAATGAAAGTTGTTTATATCTTTCAGAAAGGACAGATTGATTTGTTTTCCCACTAACACACGGCTTTCCCACAGGTTTGATAAATTACTACAAACAAAGGAAAAATCGAGTTAAAAAGGAGAGAAACCTGTTTATTAACAAACAGAGAGACTATCTGAATTTAAAGACTCAATCTTGAAAATGCTACCATTAATTTTGTGGAAAGGTATTTGAGCACAGCATCTAAACAATGTTTTCAGCTATACGAGAAATTATGAAAGGATAATCAGATGATACAAATTTTGTTGAGCTGATCTGTATTTAATAATTTATATAAAACTTTTTAAAAAACCTGTTCACCATTTATGAAAAGAAAATGGTAGATGTTATCTGTAAATTTCCATGATGCATGCCTTTTTGCAAGAGAAAAAAAAAAAGAATTGAGTTTTTAAATGAAAACATTGTCATATCTACTAGACCATGTTTCCTTTCCAAAATAATTTATTTCTGCCTAGAATGCCAAAAACCCACTGTATAGCTTTTTATACCTATCTGGGTTACTCAAGGTATTATTAGTACCTCCTGAATCACTACATAAAACTTGCATTTCCAATACTCTTTATTGTGTTTCATAAAAGTTCCATTAGAAACAAATTTGGAGCAAATATAAAATGGAGGCATAATTTCTATTTATTACTTTTCATAATACCTTTTTCATTCAGAGATATCAACACTGTCTACAGAATTACTGTCACTGCTCTCAAAGACAGATAAAGGACAAAAAGTCAGAGTGTTGTCTGCCTAATTATTGTCATCTATGAAAACTAATGGAATACATATTAAAAGTGATTGAATACTGCACACAGTAATCATGTGGATATTGATGATGAACCAACTTAAGACTATTGTGAAAGACTGTCAGTTTGATGTATGTTTTCAGTTTGTGTGCATTATATTACTTTATAAAAACAGACAGTGGGAGGTCAGGATGAAGCTTCTGGAGGAAAAGTAAGGTCCATACAGAGCTTCCTCTCAGCCACTGAAGACACCTAGGAAGGAAAGTTCCGCTGACCACAGTGAAGACCAGAAGGAAAATCACAGAAAGGAACTGGAGGTCTGCACCAACCAGAGACAGAAAGACTGATGGGAGGAGGATCAGGAAGCAAACCGTTTGATGAAATAAATCTTGTAGGGGTCAGAAAGGGCTCCGAGGAGCTTGCTGGGATTCAGAAAGTCAAAAAGGGCACAGCTACTGCAGTGCTTTGGTTTGGAATGCAAACATTCTTTTGAAATACATTCTTACAAACATTCATGTGCTGAAACACAGCTTATGTTTTAGAGTTTCTCTCCACAGATCCACTCCTATTGCACTGCACAATTTATCAATGCAGACAACTCAAAGTTAGAAATCAAACCCGGAAGAAAAGCCTGCCCTATAAATATGCATTGAAGAGATGTAGGGTTGTCTACAAACTCCATTTCTGCTCTCTCAGAAACAGAAAGAATTTTGTGACTTGTAAAAAACCAGATTATTTTAGCTTCTGCTCAATAAAATTCAGCCTTTAAATGATTCAAAAAGCCCTTTTGGAATGCTTTCAAGTGAAAGATGAGGAGCTGTGTTAACCCACCTCCATGTTCAGGCCAACCTTCTTTTCAGAGGTAGTACAGGTAGTTAAGAACTATCTCCTTGCACATGAAAGACTTCCTGCAAAGGTTTTCTATCTTCTATTTCCATCATCACTTACAAGCATAACAGAAAAAAAAAAGTTAGATTGGGAATTTAATGTAACGTTTTCCCATAAACTCTCTCTCTGCAGGAAAAGACAAAAAGTATTTTAGTTACAAAGAATGTTCAGCCAAACTGAACCACAGAGAAGTCTATGACTTTAGCTCAACCATCTGCTTCACTTATAAGCAAAGAATGTTCAATATACTGTAATAAATTCAAAGCCTTCAATCTGTTTCCTGTCACAAGAAAAAAAGACAATATTGCAGTGCAAAAGATAGGGGGGAAAAGTGAATTTCCATTAATTCCTGAATTGGCCAAACACTTTTTGACTCCAGACTAAAACAGAATATCATGACCAATTTTCTTTATTCTGATATTCAGAACTAGAGAAATAATGCAGCCACAGGTCCAATTACCGCTTAAAAGTAAAGATTTCTCAGAACTTAGAAACCTTTAGGACATCATTGTTAGCACTTTGAAGCCAAATGGACACCACTTTCTTCCCTCTAGAAAAGGAAAGCACAGCTAATTCATAATTATTATCACACGCTCTCTCTTCATTATTCACTCTCTAAAAGAAAGTATGGACATGCACAATTGCTAGTCCAACCTCCAACAGTAATGGTATTCATCAGTAATCTTCTTGTGAGCCTTTACAATGGCCCTACTACTTGACTTCAATCAGCTGTAAAGCTCCTTTATTCTGTTATCACATCAGTGCAAGGGAATGAATGCCAAGGATTGAATGCCCTCCTAAAGGAGCCCAGGCATGCTGTTAGAATAGCAATGAGCTTCATCTCACACAACACATCCTTTCACAGTCCCTCACTCTCGTAGAGGAATGCATGCATGACAAAAATAAATATCTGTTGAGTGCAAATGCGAAGAAACATATCTACAGAATAATACACTAAATAGAGCATATCACAGTTTAATCGAGCTGGAAGTTGATATAAAGGATGCAATTAATAGACTTAACTGGCAGCAGTTGTGTTCCATTTGTCAGAAGAAAGGGATGGGCGGAATAATTATTCCGCTAGTGCAAAAGATATTCAGAATTTCAATACAGAATGTCTCGTCTATTAATACTCTATTCTCCTTAAGCTCTTTTTATTTTTGCTGATGCAAAGACCTAAGCATAGACTTGTTCTTGCTCATTTTAACAAAGAAGAATAAAAAGAGATCCAGATTAAAAAATGGATGATTATTCATATTCTAAATAGACTCTTTTGGTAGTTCAGCCTGCCACCTCCCTGTACATTTTCCTGTTGCACTCATTGCTTCAGCCAAAAAAGGGGTCTGGCCTGATATGAAATATCTACTAGTATGCATCCAGAATCTAGACTATTATTGACAAAGTTATCAGACAACTGAGGGAGGAAAATGAATTGTCATTCATAACTAATATTAGCTTTTAGGACTGACACAGAGTTTTTGATTTTTATTTTTGTAATTTCAAGTTTCACCATGACAGTCAGCTATGATTTATCTGAAGTATAAGCAAAAGTGCATCTTTCTAGCTTAAGTACATTGTTTGCTTTTCAATAATAAATATTTTATAAAATGTGTTATAAATTTTCTATTTGGATAGTTAGTTATGATAAAGTCCAATTTCTGACTAGCTATGTGTTTTTCATCGAAGAAGGTATTTTTAGAAGATTTTAAGAAAAAGCTATTTTCATAATGATACTGAACAACAAACACCATCTTGTGAATATAACATGGAGTAGCTGAAAGGCAGAAAGACATTAAAAAGCTTGACAAACAAAATGCAGCAACTAACCTAAGAAAGCATTTCTTTTTAGGACATTTTCTTTTAAATAAATACTAGGCTTCAAGTCCACTCATTCTGTATAACTTATACTTGATATCAAACCAATTGTGTTTATGCTTCTATTTCCTTACATTTACTAAGATATTCTGCTTTTCCCTCTCACTTAAAATTTTTATATCTAAAAAGAAAACCAAATTAAAATAACCTTCTTTGCATGCAGGCTTATTTAAATTCCTGTTCTGTTAAGGATGAAGAGAAGGGATGATGCTATAAACTCTGAAATGCCTTTGTGTTACTTGACCAGAAGCAGGTTGTTTCAGTTGTGCACTACACTCTACGTTCCATTTTAGAGCAAACAGGAATACAGTGAAATTTCTTTGCTGTAAAGTATCTGTCAGCATCAACTCCCTACTTGTAGAAACAGAAAAAACCTTTGTGTCCCCCCTCAGGAATAAGGGATTGATGTGGCAAGTGAATGGGGCTTCTGAACACTCTTCTGAGAACATGAACTGCCATCTCCCTATGCTGCAGATACATCAATACTTAATGAGTGAAGCTGACATTTTCTTGAGGAACTACAATGATCCCGTGATGTAAACAGCAACTTCTCCAGTAGGAATGTTTTAAATACTGTCTCCTGCAACTCTCAAACATATTTGTTGAAGATCAAAACTCAGATGCTAAAAATGCATCTTCAGTGGTGCTAGACTGTGCAGCATACAGTATACTGGTGACACCCTTACCCGATAATGTCAAGGAAGAGAAGGCACTAATAGAAATAAATAAAAGTTATTTTTTTAAGTATAGGTGAGCAGCAAAAAATAACTGTAACCAGGACACTAATATATCCTGACAAATAGTTATCAGCACATGCAGGCAGCAAAACCGAATCCCAGCACATGTGGAAAGGGTCAAGAAATGATTGCTTCTGGCAGCTTTGCATAATTTTCTGATAATGACCTAGACTTAGCAGCATGATGTCAAAACTAAAAAGCTATTTATTCCTTACATATAGGAATGAACTAGAAGGGAAAAAAAATTTGAATGGTTTTAAATAACTCAAAAATATGAAAGAATTTCCATAGTTTCTCTTCATTTTATCACCAGGTCTTTGATCAAACTGTTTTATTTAGCAACATTAAAGACAATTCATTTCCACCACCCTTCGTTCTCCCTGCTCCCCTACTGAAGGAATAACATTAGTTTATTTGCTAATACTGTTAAACTACATGAATGTCTTGACCATAGTTCAATGTCTTGACCATGAAGTTTAAAATTTAAAAAAAAAATAATTATTTCCAAATACATGTGCTCCTGGCATGCAAACACACACAGGACTGATACTAATGTTTTGTCAAAAATAAAATGCTCCTGAGATCTATCTTGCAAGAATGTGTAACTAAATAAACTATAAATGATGAAAAACTGCATTACTGGAAACATTGGAGGTCAAGCCTAATTTTGCCTGAGACCAGGAAAAGAAAGCAGTAAAGACAGGAGCCTCTGAACAAAAACCAGGCCTTGTCCCTGTGAGCAATACTAAAACTGAAAGAAATCCATGTTGTACTTTGAATAAGAATTTATTCACATGAAAAGGTCTACCCACCATAATTCCATTTAAAATATAATACAGTTTTGATGAATAATTGTTACTTAATCAAGGTCTTTCTGCTTTACTTAGTTCCTAAGTACACTTCTATGTTTATCCTGAATGAGCTGTTATCAGCTGTAGCTTTTCTTATCCTATTATTCACTTTCTTCTCCTGACCACTAAAGGTACTAAATAATGACATGTTCAAAGACAAAAATAAAATAAGTAACATTTAATATACATACATATAGCACATGTAGAGAAAATAGACAAGATGTCTGCAGTGCTTTCTGTTCATCAACTTAAAAATTGTATTTTAATCTGAAAATTTTCTACTTGTTATGCTACTGGATAATATTCTTTTACTGCTGTATGAAATAACTCGGTCTACTGCACATTTGGAATAACTGAATTTCTTTTTTTTTTACATTTATAGTCAACAAAACGAGTTCCTTCCTTTCAAATGAAAAAGGAGAAACAGTTACATCTTTTCACTAACATTTCCCAGAGACTTATACTGTCTTCTCTGAATTGATAAGTATTCAAGAACTGTACGATGTCAAAATTAATAACAAAAAAAGATGCTCAAAGATACTTCAACTGTACACTGTCCCAAAATGTGTCCAGTGTTAGGATTTTTTAGACCCTGTTAATTTTCTCCCAAACAGCAATATTTCTGAGCTCCTTTTCTCCAATTTCACATTTCAAGAGCACAATTACCAGTGTTTCCACTGTGCTCACTGCCTCTGAAGTAATGTAATTCAACAGAAAGTAATAGCAAATAAAGTAACTAAGTGTATCTAAGATATACTAGAATAAAATCACACTTAGACATGCCTTTCTTTTATCTCTTAATTTGCCCTTCCACTGAAATTCTAAGTCCAGCTGAGAAGATACGTTTTTTCAATCTAAATAATTTAGTGATCAAAATTAAAACTAATCAGTTGACTGAATTTTAATACCAGAAAAACTACTAGATGATACCAGACTCAAGGACTTTCAAAGAATCAAGGATAAAAAAGACATTTTCAAATACCCAGATAGTTATGTTGCAGAACTATTAAATCGTTAAATAGCATTATCTCACACAATGCTATGGGTGCCATTATGATTTTCTATTTATTTCCAGGTGATAACAAAGTTTTCTAGAATACTCATCAAACTCCCTCCAAAAAAGTATAATCTCAGTTCTAGTCAGTATGAAAAACCACAACCTCACACCAAAATTAGAAACGAACCTCTTATAATCAATCTGGTTTTTAAATATGATTTAACCTGCAGGGTGAAAGATCATCCCACAGGAAGATAATGTTTGATTGAATCACTGCTAATCATCTACCTCTGAAGAAGTGTCTTTGACTGAAATGCTATAGTAAAAAGTCTACAAAATATCTACCTTAATTCTTTCTAGAGTATCAGGTATAAGTTCATTAACTATATTTTAATTATTGTTGACGAGCACCTGGAATGATGTGGGTTTTTCTGTTCATTTTTCACAACTACATTGCCAGTTCAACCTTTCTGAATATTCACATTTCTAAATCCTTTTCACTTTAACTGTGATCCATGCTTACTTTCTGCCAAGGAAAAGGCATAAAAGGCTTACAAGTTTAAATACTTTATGGGTTTATGAAGAAGAATGTTGTAAGGATTGCCTTGACAGTTTGATTAGATTAACACAATCAATCAGTTTCAACAACATATGTCTCCCTTACAAAAACAGGTACTGCACTTTCCTTACTGCATGCTACCACATTTAAATTGAAAAGCACCAATATCAAATCTTTCCAACACAGACTTCCAATTAATTGGAACACACTGAATAAGGATGATGACATGTATAAACATACTCCTTGTACTGAAAGAATAGATTAGCAAAAATGAGGCATAACTACCTGTATGCTTGTTTATAAAGATTCATTTGTATTTTAAATATGTAAATGGAATTGGTAACTAGATTACAAGTATGGAAAATAAATTACTTTCTTTTTAAATTCTTGAGCTAGACAAGAAAAAATGACTAAGTCACAACTTGAAATATTTACAACATAGTGTGTAAATACAGTATGTTCTATATTTTATAGCTATATACTATGCTATGCTGTAATTACGAATATATAATGCCTTAGTTCTGTTTTCTATTAGAAACACCCAGAGAGTTCAAAACTGACCAAGCATGTCTGGCAATTGTTAACAGGTCTGCTTCCAACGACTGCAGAAAATGAAATGACTCATCATGATTTTGCCTTTCTTTTTTGGCAGTCATTGCTTTACTCCCCCTCCCACTGATTTTTACTAAATTTTCTATTTTGATGGTTGATACCATATTCATTAATAAAATTAATGTGCTAGATGGAATAGCTAAGGCACAAACCTCTCAATTTTATAAGCACCTGTTATAACAAATCTCAGCTTGGCATGGGGAAGATCAGATTATGAGGTTAGTAGCAGAACTGATACCTTCTATGGTACTTAAGTGGGAATCAGGATGGGTCCTTATTTTCAGCTCCAGACCTTCTGAAGCACAGGTTATCCTTGCTTTGAACTCTGTTGTCAACACAACACACACAATATATTGTGACAAATCTTGAAAATTTTCCATGCAAACACTACTTTCCATAGTGAGGATAACTCACAATGGACTAGGATCTGATTTACAATTGTTCAAATGCATGATTAATTTTATCTTGCATAATGGTAACCCAAATGATGCTACCATGATATAGCAATGACAACAAAATTAGACACATGAACTTATGTTAAACAAGCACAAACAGCCTGAAATGAGTACAAATTAGGCAGTATTAATTTTTTTCAGCAGATATTGAAGATGCACTGAGTAATATTAGATATAGCTTAAGAGCCATCTGATAGACTGCAGAGATCTCCATATACTAACAAAATCCAGTGTTGGCCTTGAGATGGTGCCTACTTAATCCAGGACTTCATGAGATAGACCAAAGAGGGTTGATTGAAATCTTGTCTCAGCATTTACAACAGCAAGTAACTCAGGGCAATAGGAAATGATGAGTAGATCAGAGCAGTTCAGGCTAAGACTTCTACAGCTACAGTAAATGCAGCTTGGATCTGTGTCTTACTTCACACTCAATTTAGTTTTAGATTTTACTTCAGACGAGATTTAGCCTTGAGCCCTCAAATTCCAGCTATTCACGTGGTTCAAAACTGTCCAAGTTGTTGCTTTCAGACCTGTATGCACCCGTTAGGTGACATTACATGTTGGAACCTCTTTGATGTGTAGCTGAACATGTTTACTGTTAAATTTCGTCAGAAGCAACAAAAATATTCCATTAACCAAACCACTGGAAGGCAAGTGAGGATAAAAAGGGAAGTTGCTTCAGAACTGCACTACTATTCCAAGCCAAATGTACATGCAGACCTGCATCTAAATCTTGTTTCTCAAGAGACAAATTTAGAAAAAAAGTTGCCAATAAATACATAATCTAAACAACCCAGAATGTGTCAGCATATTAAAATGAGAACTGAAGAATTCAGGAGCTGCAAATGCTGATTTATATAATCAAGGTCATCACACAGGACTGCAGGGATAGTATGTAAAAGCAACTACAAGTATTATTAAGCTGCAGAACTAGCAGCATGCCTATTAACACAAGATTGTTAAAAAAAGTTGGAACTTTTTTGAACTAATTCCAATGGCTGCAAAAAGTATATGGCACTCAGTGCCATAGTCTAGTGACTGTGGCGGTAGTTGATCAAGGGTTGGACTCGATGATCTCTGAGGTTCCTTCCAACCCAGCCTATTCTATGATTCTATGATTCTATATATTTTTAACAACAGCTTAATGGTTCTAGAAAGAATAAACATCTTCAATTACAAGGGGAAAAAAAAAGAAAAAAAAAATGTTGGTGAATTGTCATCATTGATTCAAGACAGTGGAGAAATAAAAGCTAATCAAGGTGAAATTATAGCATGTGAGTGGCTGCAAATAGAATGAAATCTCAGTAACCAACTAAATACAAGTGTACCTTACTACTTACTAAAGTGGGCTGAAGTATCCTTAGTGTAATAATATTCAAACTCTCTAAATAATGGTAGCTAGAATCAGCATATAGAACACTGTAAACATTGGAGAAAAGGGTATTGCTAAATGTCACTAATTACCAGTTTTGCAGTGTTCAACCACAGGTATTTTAATAAAATAAAATTTTAAAAATTACTATTTTTTAAGCTCATTTAATAAGTTAGCTTCAAATAAGAGTCACAAAAGCATTTTTGGCAACCACTGTCAGCAGATGTGAATTACAAACTTGTGCCACTGGCACTATATGATTCAATTTCTATCTGATTGCATTAATTCAGTATTTCGAAAACATCACAGTTAACAGGAACTCAGAAAGCTATGTAAAGGACATTCTTCTTTCTTAACTGTAAGATTTTTTTAAGAAAAAGAAATAGCGTCCTATTTTCCTTCTCTACAGTGGAAAAATACACTTCCAGTGTTTAACCCCAGTACCTTCAGCTTGAACTGAATTTTTTTTTCCTTCAATTAACACCACAATTATGGCTTTCAAAAACTGCAACAGCAGATGTGAAGTCACCATCTCTGAAAAATGTTCTCATTTTATCTTTTTTGTAAACTCTTTCATTGTTTACAATGTCATGACAGTATCACAGCACAGTGATGATGATCTAGTTGTGATTTAGACATTATACTTAATCGTGTGCTAAGAGACACTGTGCTTTGATGCTTTAGAGAGATTTGTTTTGATTTTTAGCTTCACTGGAAAATATTCCAATGCTATGGAACACTGTTGAAGACAACTGAGTTACCTGAAATGAATCTTACTGACTCCTGTGTGAAAGTTATTTAATTGCTTTATTAAGCACAAAATGAAAATGGACTAGGGTGCAGCCAAAAGTGTTGAGCATTAAAAATTAATGTTATTTCATAGACAGAACCTTTAAAACAGGTGAACAAACTAGGTAATTTAAAAGAAAAAGATAGCAGTATCAAAGTAGTTCATTAACTTAAACTGTGCAGGTGTTATGAGTAATAACTGATTTGTATTCTTAATCAGAACTACCAATACAACAACCCTATACTTTATATATTACGCAGTCCTTACAACTTTCTGACATCTTCAGTATCAAACTGAGGATTCCTGTGCTAAATTTTTTCGCTGCTTTAATCTTTAGTGGCTATGGAAGCTCAGATTTAATGGAATAATGCTTACTAAGCACAGTCCAGAGGACAGCCAAAATCAGACTTCACTTAAAAACCACTGTCCATAACTGATGCCATGTTAGGCATCACTTTAGAACCTCTTCCTATTTCCCTACATACTGCAGCATATATAGCATTATTTCAGCTTCAAAGTCAAAAAAACTTAATTCCAGTTAAACACAGAACTGTCAAAATTTAGCAGAGATTTATATACCATTTGAAATTGTTGGCATTTTTGGATCACTAATTCCTGAACTACAGCTGGGACAAAAAAACCCACACTAAATGACAAAAAGAATACTGAGAAAAATGGCAAGAAAATGAATTAACTGAACAATGAAATATCTAAGTAATGACAGAAGCAGCAAACTACATATTTTATCTGATTTAAGGAGAGTCATATAAGACAAAAATTCAAAATAAGAGTAAGAATTGGGCTTTTTGAAATTCTGCGAGGGGAAAATAGAAGATAATCTGGAAAATATAAGAAAAATATATAGAACAAAAACATCCTATGAAGGATCTACTACAAAAGGTTACAAAATTAGAGAAGGAAGAGCTTTCAGGAGGAAAAAGAAGAATTCTTGGTATCAGTAATTGTCATCTGCTGTCTAGGGAGAACTGTCATACAGATGCTCTGAAATGCTCATCTTAGCTAAGGGAGTCAGGTCAGGAAAAAAAAAGTAGATATGCAAATTATTAGCATAAGCTGACAGTGAAGTTATAGGAAAGCTTCAGATCACGCATGAATAGAATGGAGAAGGAAAAGTAAAAGACGACCAAGAACCCCTGTGAGACTGGAAGAAAGGGCAGAAGAGATCTCAAAATAGACAGTCAAGGGCAATGCAAGTGGCAGAGCAAAGCACAAGACTGTCATCTATCAAGAAAACAATATTAAGGGAGAAGTGATCATTACTAGGAGCTGAAGCTTCTAAACTGAAGAAACAAAAGAAGATAAGGTTCTTAATATTTCATGTAGTTTTAATGCTGCTGTGCATCCCAGAAACAAACAGTAATTATATTGATTTTGTAATCTCCCTACAAATATCTATACTACTATGAAGAAGCTATTTTTACTGGATTTTACTGGACTTTTTGAATACTACTTAGACTTTCTTTTCTTCCCTATGGTTGTGTTTGAATGTACTATACCTTACATAGTGGAAAAATTTATTTTGTAAGTTTAATAGATTTTCTGTGTAGGTTGCTAAAACTTTTGTCACTAAAATTGTCTGCTTTGAAGAAAATCAGGTTAATCTACACTCTTCAACCCACCAATCTTCAGTGTAGGAGAATGTTCTGCAGTATACAGATGAATTTTGCCATGAATAGGTACCAATTATTTTATATATAGTAGTAAGGCTTCCCTGTTTTGCAAAGTGATATAATTTGTAGATTTCTGATTTTCAAGTCTATGTTATGGTAATAAAATAACCATCACAACAACCCCATGCAATGCTACAGCCTTGGGAAAGAGTGGCTGGAAAGCTACACAGCAGAGAAGGACCTGGGGGTGGTGGTGAACACCTATCTGAATATGAACCAGCAGTGTGCCCAAGAGGCCAGGAAGGCCAAGAGCATTTTGGGCTGAATCAGAAATTGGGTGGCCAGCAGGAGAAGGGAAATGGTCCTGCCCCTGGACTCAGCACTGGTGAGGCTGCACCTCAAGGACTGCATTCAGGTCTGGGCCCCTCACTACCAGGACACTGAGTTGTTAAACATGTCCAGAGAAAAGCAATGAAGCTGATTTAGGGTCTGGAGAACAAGTCTTATGAGGAGAGGCTGAGGGAACTGAGGGCCTGTTTAGTTTGAAGAAGAGGAGGCTGAGAGGAGACCTTACTGCTTAAACTACCTGAAAGGAGGCTGTAGCTAGGTGGGGGTTGGCCTCCCAAGTAAATAACTACAGTTCTAGAGGAGATGGCCTGAAGTTGCACAAGGGGAGGTTTAGATTAGATATTAGGAAGAATTTCTTTACTGAAAGAGTAGTCAGGAACTGGGATGGGCTTGCCCTGGGAGGTGGTGGAGTCACCATCCCTGGAGGTACGTAAAACATTGTAGATGAGGCATTCCAGGGCATGTTGTAGTGGGCAATGGTGGTTTTTTCTGGGTTGACAGTTGGACTTCATGATCTTAGAGGACTTTTCCAACCAGGACAATTCTGGGACTCTATGATTCTGTAATTTATTTCATTTCTTACCTAGATGGAGTTTTGCTATTCAGAAAATTATTATGCACAAAACTGTAAAAATATATTCAGTATTATTTTCAATTTTGTTGTTCTTTTCTAGAAATAACAAAACGCTCGCATTTTTATTCAAGCATTTATCTTACATCTATTATAGGCATTCTGATTTGATTTTGTTTTCACTCCTCTAAGTTGGAAACATGACACATTGGCACATTAAGGTGTCTATATCAACTATGTGTTAACTATGTCTGTTTTAATAAATCTGAAACAAGTAACCAGACAACTGTACAACATGCGAGAATTATTTTACATTCAGGTTTTAACAACAATAAGATATAAGGAAAAAAAGGGAAAAAAAAATCAAATGGTAGCCATGGTTTAGTTGTTAGTATTCACTTCCATGAACACCAATAACTAGCATGACTAACAACAGGAGCTTGAACATAAAGAACTAAGCTTCCAGTTTTAAAATACTAAACTACTTGAACTTGTAGTGCAGTGTCTTAAGACATGGAAATGAAGCTCAGTGAGAAAGGGCTCTGTGGAAAGGGAAGCTTTGTGCTGCATCACAGGGTTGCCTTGCAAAGCTGCTGTTGAGCTCCAGCTCCTTCTCCTGGGAACTGTGAATGACACACTCACTCCCCATCCTTGCTCACAACCTACACAGGACAGTCCCTGCATCCATGACACAAATACAAGCATAAACAGAATGTACAATACTATAGTATTGTGTTCACTAACTCTCATGTTAAAAGAACATTATGGGTATGAGGACAAACCACTGAATCAGTAAGCTCAAAGAAGTTTCAGATAAGTATGTTTGTAACAGAGCGTGCTTCCCTTGTTTCTTTTCTTTTTCTCTTTGTTTTTCCTTTATTTTTTATTTTAAAATAGTCCCAAAGAGCAGAAAAGGTGAAACATGCAAGCATAAAATACACTGAATCAATTTTAACTGAATATTCTGCAAAGAGAGCATCAATTATTTTGCTGTATCATGTAAAGTGATGATTATAATGTTTAACTCTTTTTTCAAAAGTATTTAAGATCTGTAATAACAATCTATTTTTTAAGTAATTAAGCTTAAGCTCCTACTACCCTTACACTAAGTAAAATCCATGTAGTTGTGAAAACCACACAGTTGACAGCACTTAATTTCTTGAATCTTTGCTTCTTCATGCATCATCGAAGGTACTTTTCATCAGCAGCAAAACAGATTCTCATGAACAAATGCCCTGAGGACAAACTTATATAGCCACCATTTTCGTTGTGTACAGCTAAAATTAGGAAGTCTCTTCAATATTCACATACTAGTTTTAGAATGCAGTATTGGAAGTTATAACATGAAATTTAGTAACAGAAAATACACCGTATGTTACACAAACATTGGATCAATTTGTTGAGATGAACCAGGAATGACTGGACTAAAACAGGTTACAACATTTATCAGTAATGTATGTAACGACCTACTTTTCAGAAGCACTGGTATTTTAGGCATCTGGTTTATGTGAATCTGTGACACAGATTATGAAAATAACAGAATTAAATTCCAGTAACGTCATATCTGGTAGCAATACTTTGGGAAGTGATAATTCAGAGGACTTAAGTTAGACCTAAATATAACCATACAGTTAACAGCACCTGAAACAATAATCAAAGTAGATTAAAATCTGACATATTTAACTAACCTGCTAGATCACTCAGTATCTGTGATTCCAATAAAGCACATTACTAAAGAAAAAGTGCAGAAGGCTTTTTAAAGCAAGATTTTAAGTATTTCTTTCTTAAGCCAAACACATTTCTACCTTCATCTATGCCATTTTTTAACAAAATATTGAGTGCTTAAAATCAGTTAAATTAGAAACTGCTTGCCTACTCGCATCAGTAACAATAACAAAGGAGTTTCCACATTTAAGAACCATTAACTCTTCTTTTAAAGAAACAGGAAAAGTTTTTATTTGTAAGTATAACCAAATGATGAGTTTAAGGAACATCTACAATAATTTATTTGCTGTATAATGAGAAGTCATTTAATGCCACACAGAACATACTACAACGTCTTACACATGAACGGTGTTTGATAATATTTAACCTCTACATAGGCATCCTTGTTCTGAATATTGGTTCTGCTAATAGCATGAGGCAGATGGGCTAAATGGTTTGCTCACATCTCCACATGAAGATGAAATATAGCTATATAAAATCCACCCCCATGTATGCAGACTTCCTATAGAGGGACAAAAACAAATAATCCATGGACAAAGACAGCTTTATGAAAAACTTCACAACATGGAGTTCCACAGCTACTGCTGACCTAGCTTACAGCCTTGCACATACTTTGCAATTCCATCTATGCCAACATACAGGGGCATGCAGTCATGTAAGGTCCCATCATTAAACTCATGTAGGTGAAAACTTACCAAACAGAGAAAAGTTACACCATCTCAAAGCAACAGCAAAATCACAGCAAAGGTGGACAATTCAACATTCCAGGAAATCTCTGACAGCTCACTTATCAGAAAGACATTCATCTTTGCCATTCTAGATAATGTGGGGAAGGAATGTATGAGGTTAGTGTAAGGAAAGTTGCAAAAATGGACAATGGCATATGTGGAAGCGAAGGCAGAAATGTGTCCCTGGTTGCATGTCTCATGGCAAATGTGGACAAAGATCTTCCAATTATTTGCAAGAAAACTTCTTTTTGAAATGCACGTGGTAAATTCTCAGTTCCTCACTCCCCATTCTCCAGACATAACTGATGTGAAGCAGCTACTCTTAATACATGCTCATTTAAATTATGCTTACTATAAAGCACTATTTAAATTTTAACAGACATTCTGATGTCAGCCAAGATCAACCAGTCTAATCTGCTAAAGCAGATTCACCTACTCAGGGTTGGCTTCTAGATAACTCCAAGAATGGACACACCATCTATCAGGCAGTCTTTACAGTACAAAAGTCTTTCCTTGTGTTCAGAAAAAATTCTGAGTGCTTCAATTTGAATCCATTACCTCTGGTCCTGTCACTGGGCACTGATGAGAACTTTTACAAACATAAACATACTTTGGAGACTAATGGAACACATAGGGACTAGATATACTAATTTTAAAATTACCTTTGAATTTACAGAGGAGCGTTATAAAAGTCTGATGTGTACAGAATCTAAAAAATGAAAAAAATAAAGAGCATTTGGATGCAAGAGAGGCAATTTTCCTTTCTTCTTGTGTAGGAACCCTATTCTATTTCAGACTTTGGTTTTGGAAAACAAATTTAATTTTAATCAAGTCTTTTTCTAGAAACACTGACTACTTCAAAGTAGCTAAGAAGCAAAACAAACTATTTTTTTAGACTGTATATAACATTCTATTATCATCCTATAGAGTCATACATCAAGATGCTGATCAATACAGCACTTTAGAGTGCATGCTTAATTAATTTAATTCATAAGTTGTGCACTTCAAGTCAGTGAGATTACTCACATTCTTTAAATTAAGCATAAGAATAAGTACTTTATCTCATCTTCTCTGCATTCCCAATTAAGTTCTATTTAGCTACAGAAAATTTTCCATGCATTTCAGTAGTACTGGAAGCTGCCTTAAGAACAAACTTGAACCTAGAAAAACATATAGGCTTCCCTAGAAATATCACTGTACTTTTTTTTGTAATAAAGTAATTTTAACTCACTTGTTGCAGAAACTCAGAGAGCTCCTATTTCGAGATTAAGGTATCTAAACTTAAGTGTCTACACTTAGACCATGTACTGAGGCTGCACTGGTAATGAAGATTTTGTCAGTATGTTCAATGGAGTCTAAAAGGGGCTTCAGCTGAACAGCCCCTTTAAGCCTTAACTATTATCTTTCTAGGCTCCTCTGAATTTATTCACTAGGTCTCCATCACACTGCTGTGAAAGCTTAGATACCTGACACAGCAATACACACACACAGAAACTTACAATAAGGCACATATATTTTTGCATTTATATCTGAAACTGAACCCTACCTCTGCTGTTCACAGAAAGTCCATTACATACAAAGACCAAAGACCTCAGAGTTCAAGATCTGGCAGACCTCTTAATCCAAAAAATTCCCATGTACTGGTCAGTAGCACAAAAAGCCATTTGAAGGAATGCATTTGCACTAGATGACAACTTCAATTTTTATGTGAAGTCATATTTAAGCAACTCATACAGGCAGCTACTGTCAATTTTCATGATTGCTAGTTTAAGTACATTAATATTTCTTGGAGTTTGGATAAACACCACTATACAGGTATTTACTCCCACAAAATAACCTGATATGCATTTCTTGTGGTCCCCCAACCTCTCTGCTGCACCACAGAATTTGATTAAAGATACAGAAAGTGACAAGACTTATTCTTCCTGTAAGGTTGACACAAAATGTGAGGATAAAGATGAGGGCTAAGGAGATGAGATCTATTAAGTGATATAACTAAGAACGAAGTGGGAGAGGTAAAGGGCTGGCACAGGTGTAAAGCTGATTTTATTTGATGGAGGAAGGAAGTTGTGGGGTTTTTTAATATTTTAAGACACAAAATGCACAAGACAGTATGGGGAAGGTGAGGATTTACAATTGCAGATGACAGTCTGGGACCTAAATGAGCATAATGCTCTGTGTAAGACTGTAGCCTACCTCAAAATCAGGACCTGCTTTGTTTGCTTTCACTGGGAATTTGGGTACTGGGTACCTCAATAAGAAACTGCAAAATAAACTGGAACAACTAAAAAACTAGACATTGATGTTCAACAAAAGAACACCAATTGTATATACACATTATTGTTGTTATTATTATTATTATTACTATTATTATACAAAGAGCATTCTGCTTTCTTATTCTCTAGGATAAAACCTGAGAGCTTTATGTGAATGAATGTCTTTTAAGTCCACATTGAAAGCTGAATTATTATTTAAGAAACTTTTTTTCTCCTTTGTGCATGTACTCCTCATACATGTTTAAGACTGTACATAAAATTAAATACAATTAAAGAAAAAGCACTTTAAGTCTTTTTTTGACTAACATTCTTGCCTTCTTTTTTGAGACATGTTATTTCACATTGTGGTTGGCAAAAGATAAACAATAAGAGGTCAGTGACTTCAGTGCTATACCACTGAAATATAACTGCCTGCCACAATAAAGTCCTAATGAGCACAACTCTTGTCAATGGGAGGTTTCCTCGGCAACATGGTTATTCCAGAAGATTACTGCCCATGTAGTAGAAGGTGATGACAGTTGCTTTACAAAGACTTGAAAAGTACAAAAACTTTTCAATTGCTCAAGCGGAAGGGAAGCTTCATGTGCCAGGAGTCTACTGACATAAGGGAAAATAATGACTTGCTGAATTAATGCAGAGTTAGAATAAGGATGTTTTGTTTAAATAGGAACATGTTTATATTGCCAGCAAAAGTCTTAAGTGTTCACATCTTCCTATGATGTCCAAGAACTGAATTTTATTTAAATCATACTTTTAGATTTACTCTTAAATAAAATGATGTGAAAATGTGCTCCTGAATTACAGTGAAAGTGGGTGAGATCAAGATGGGGTCCAGTGGACAGCAGAGTGAATTCCAGCTCTCAGGTAGAAAGCAAAAAATAAAAAATATATAAAATTTAAAATTAAAAAATCCCCAAGAGAAAAAAAGAGAATCAAAGGAAAAGGCATGACCTGAGTACAAGCTCCAGAGACCACTGATGTTTTTTAATCCTGGAGATGTTTTCTCTCACAATATATGGCGGGTGGAGAAGAAAAGTCACTAAGAAGTCACACAGTATTTTACCTTTATTTCCTAAGAAAATTAAATTTTCACATTGACATTCTATGGCTGGGCAGGAAATGAACTATGCCACTACATCTGTCTCCACTACTCTAAAATGATTTAACCCACTGGCCCTTTCCAATCAATATGTTGAATGTCTAGAAATCTTGAAGAGATGGTCCTACCCATGTGTTGGCAATTGGATATTGAATAGTCAGATGTCCCAACAGTTTTAACAACGTCACTATGCAAGACTGAAAATTAAGTTGTTTTTGAACTAGACAGAAGGTGTTCATTAATTAAAAGGACAAAACCAACATAGGATCTGCATTGCTTACTTCAATGACTAATTGGTCTTCAGAAAAGACTGGTTTGGTAGAGATGCAAAATTATTCAGGATAGCTATTTCTGGTAAAAAATAAAGCTGACTGAAAACAAGTCGCAGAAAGCTGTCATGTCACTGAATAATAAAATGGTAAATGCATATCTGTCTGGATATATACAGAGAGGGAAAAATACTGCAAAGCATACACATCTGATGTAGCCTTTGATGTCAATCAGTAATACAGACAAGCTGGACTAGCTGAACAGTTACCTGAAAGCACTCATATTCATCACAAGAAAAGGCAGGTGTGCTCATCTCTTGATAAAGTTTTCATTTAGTATATGATAAAAATAAAATTTATAGTAAAACTAATAAGTCTACAGAGAAGAAAGATAAGAACAAAAGGAGCATGAAATGGCTTCTGTAAGTAGGTATTTTCAGCTTGGAAAAGGAGTGATTGCGTAAAGAGATAGAAAACAGTTCTGAAACAGCTGATGATGAAAAGTGAATGAATAATGATTGATTCATCATCTGAATAATGAAAGTTATTAATATTTCGTTAAATCAAATGAAAAGAATTTGTTTTCACACCACATAAAGAAATAAGAAAAAATCACTGCCACAAGATGCTTTACACAGTATACTTCTTATACAATTAGATACATACTAATACTCAATTGGCATTTTTAAAAAATAGACAGATATAATAAAGCTTCTGAGTAGTACGAGATGGGAAGGCATTCACCTGCTTTCATTCTAAATGTCTGTTGCTGTTCACATAACCTAACCTGACTCAAGATCTTCATGGTCTGAAACCATGCTTTGTATAAGAAAAAGAAAAAAGATCAGACCACTGGGACAGTGAAAGGTCTTGTACTCCTGCTGAAGAAAAGATTGAGAATAATCATCTGCTTAATATTTTGGACTCAATACAGAAAAGAGATGTTAGAACTACCGTAAAAAAATATTCCTGGCCATGAAGAATGGAATCTGCTGTAATATATTTTGAGTCCCTTGTCTCAGGTGCCTTAAGGCTTTGATTGAGACCAGAGTAGTAATATCATGTGTCTTGTATAGGTTCTTTGGTTTTTGTTGGGAAATGTGCTCCTGATTCAACTTTATTTAAAAAAAAATACATATAATCAATTAAATACTAATTATAAGACTACTCTACTGAAAAACAGACCTTATTAACAGCCATCCTTAGGGAATCAAAACCTCTACTGAGTCTATGTGGAAAATGGAAACACAGGAAAGAACTATAGGTTCATTTTAAAGTATGCCTTAAGTATCAACAATGGTCATGACTTTTGGGTTTTTTTTTTGGCAGGAGGTGGTGGTATTACAATTTCTAAATCCAAAATTTTTTTCCATTTGGATGAAGAGAAAATCCGTGCTTCTAGTTTTTAAATAGTTTCTAGTTTCTTTAATAAGACTTTAGTGGTTTTTTCATTAAAAAATAACATTTTTATTAAATGTTTATTAAATGTTAAATTTTATTAAATGTTTATTTATTTATTAAAATATAACATTAGAACTCTACATTTAAACAAAAGCCCCTTGATCAAAAACTAGTAATGAGCTACATAAATGATACCAGCAAATAAATGGGAAACAAAGATTCCTGTTACTGTATTGGTAAACAGTCACCAGTACTGTTAAATTCTAACTGTGCTATTATTTGCTTTTTCCCATAACTTTTACAAATCTTTGTAATTATTTTGCATTTCACATGGTAGGATTGTATCCTTTATTTTCCATTTATTTTTAGTGGTAAGCCTTAGGATATCTTGGTAATGCTTAAGTTTTCCTCACACTAGAATAGGGTAAAGCTATAAAAAAGGAGAACAGAACACTGTAAACAGTACCTATCTCACCAGCCTGTCTTGTGGTGCATCCAGTGAGTCTGTGTGTGACACTACCCCAGCCTACTGAAGAGCTGGCAATGCAGCAGTCAGCTCAGGGGTACTAAACAAAAAGGCCTCCTGCCAGAATATTGGGTTGTACACTTGACCTCTAAACACAGCACTTGCCACAATGCTTTTAAATTGAGAACTAATATACAGAGATAATACAATTTATTTTTTTTTTCCTGAAAAAGTTTTTAATTACAGAACCTGTGCTAGTGTCTCTTTTGTGAATTATGTACTAATACTACGGAGTTACTTGCACACAGAAACAGTGCACCAAAGACAGCACAAGAAAGTAATTTGTGCAAGAACATCAGATCAGAAGAAAAAGACTATCATGAAAAATACATGCACTCCATTCTACATGAAAACTAAATAAAATGAAGTAGTTAGACACCAGTGAAAATTCTTAGCTGATTTAAAACAGCAGTCAGTAAAACACTTACATTGTATCAGGATGATTTCAAGTCGTTGGTAAGATACTTTATTCCATGTTCAAACAGCCCAGACATCGAATTAATTTCTGATCCCAATATTTAGGCAGCTTAATAAAAATACTGATACTAGTCAAGGATGAAGATATTATAATGGATGCCACCACTGTGATGGAATTGCTTTCTATCCCATCAACAGAGAAGTACACAGCTACATAAACAGTGGATCTTACAAATGCCTCAAAAACAGTACATACATTTAAGAAAATTAAAATAAACCAAAATAAAACCTCGATTCAAACTTCAGTAAAATGTCTCAAATTGAAGCAAAGATACTTTCTGAACTTCTCATAGTAAACAGCGTTTAAAATATTTATCTAGAGTAGAACACCACAGACATGGAGAGATTATCCCCACCATTTCTAATACAATATTTTGAAACAGTTTATTTAGTGATAGAAGCCAGCAAATTACTTTCAATATATAAAGCAATCTTAAAATTAGTGCCAAGATGCCCCTCTGACAAAGAATAAACACAAAATTAACGTGCATTTCAGGAGTTCATAGATATGTTTAACACATATACATATCCTGAACAATTCAGCAATCATATTACCTCATTTTACCAATCCTTTATGATTAAAAAAAATAATAAAAATAAAAAATTACAAAGCATAAGATTACAAAGGCAAGAGATGATAAAACGATAAAAGTGAGATCTTATGTTACACTGTTTTGGTTTGTGAAATCTTTCACACTTGACAGAGTTTATGAACATTCATGAGTCAGTTCCATTGATTTAAAATTTGAGTGTATTGAGCATAACTTAAAAAACAATTTTTGTTTTGAAAGAATTTACAAGGTACTTACAGCATTTATCTTTACTGAAAAAAAAATGAATCAAGTGAAAAAGTGGGATGATTTATCCTCATTAAAATGCAATTCCAATAAAAGAATAAACCAAACTAAGTATTTGTGGCTAAGAAGATTTCACAATATATGCTTTATAAGCAAGATGCATAGCATCTTTAGTTTTTCTACTTTATGAAGTTGTGCTACAGAAGACGTGATGTATTTTAGTGGATATCATAGATAGAGCTACAGAATACCAGAGTATTACTGAAGTCAGGATTTGGGAACATTTCCAAACTTCTCTTCCCCTCTACATATGACAGCAGCTGGAGCACCTTTGCTACAGTACATACAAAGACAGAGACGGACATAATTTAAGTGGCTGCTCCTATTCTTCCCAAAGTCAAGAGAAGAACTGCAACAAAACTTAAGAGAAAGAATACAGTTCTAACAACTCCAGACAATGGTTATCTATTGTGCCAGGAAATATATAACTGCAGACTGTTTAAGTGTGCTGTCTTTCCTCTGAAAACCCTCTGTTCCACTTCATGAGAAAACAGGGCCTGCTCTGAGGATGATCAATCAGGAATTTAAGCTTGAGACAGCACAATATTTTTCTTTCCAATGCAAACAAAGGAAATTGTGCAGCCCAGTGATACAAGGCATTATTTCAACTTTGATGGGGAGAGAAGATGAGGACGACAAAATGTTGTTTGCTTTTTTCTGTGAGAACATTATCATCAGGATCTTTTCTTTAAAGAGAGGCTGCTGTTCTGTGACCCTTGGGATGGAGGCCATCCACATCACCCTGGATTTCTGCAGGAAACGTGGTACCCAGAAAGCACTCTTGGTACAGACATGAAGGAATCCAACAGTCCTGTCTATCTTCCCATTCTTTCCACATGAAGGAATCTGACTGTCCCACCTATCCTGACCCTTCTCTGGCACAGCTGCTCTGCCTTACCAAAATGATGCCAAGCACTAGGAGTAGAGCTGCCTGCAATCAGTGTCTTTCAGAATGTCCCATCCTTTCCCAACAGTATGAGAACAAGTCCTCAAAGATCAGCAGTACAGGGATGCCTGCAGATGCTGTGGCTAATCTTAAATTGCAATGTGATTAGCTCACATCCTCTCTGAACTCATACTGCAACTAAAGGCATTTCTTTCTACAGCAGTTGAAGAATATCAGGGGAAAAAATCAGTACGTGCACATCCAGAGTAGCCCCTAAAAGAGCAGAAGGCATGGGTGTGGAAATAAAAGAAGAATCCCCATGTTTTCTTACTTTCCAGTTTTAGGGCACATGAGGTACCAAAAGCAAGTCTGGTAACATCATCAGCCTCTGAGAACAGCAAGAAAGGAAATTAAGCATACATCCAGGCCCTTAAAATTATTAATAAGATTGGTCCTTCGATCTGTAACTGGAAAGCAAAATTTCTTTCAGACGTAAGACCCCTATTATATTTCTGCCTTTAATAATTTTGTATCTCTCTTTCATATCCAACATCACAGGCAAACTCTCTGAAAAACTTACTTGCCAATCTCTAAATGACAACTTGGCCAAAAGCAGTCTTTACAGTTAAAAATATGAGAAGATAAAACAAACTGAACAAATTCCATCTCTAAAGTATTTCCCATTTGGGAAACCGCACTGCTGATACCGTTGTAAATTATTAAGTTAGAACTCATATGCAACTGAGTGGCTTAGTGTTATTTGTGTAACATCTATAATGTTATTGCTTAATACTTTAGCAAAAACTTTACTAGCTCTTGTAGGTGCACTTCATTTATTATCCACATTATCAGGTTGATAAGTTCCATATTATAAGTTGCTAATAAAATTGATATATCCAAAATCTGACAAGCAATTTGCAGAATTGCTTCAAGTTGTTTCAAAAAAGGGTTAGCAATATAGGCAATGGTCTACATTAAGATATCCTTACATATCCCAAATTCACCAAGCAGTGCACATGGAACAGTCAGATTAAAAAAAAAAACCAGAACGCAAAAACAGTACAGTTTGCAGCACTTGGTCAGTCAAAGACCACAACTACTCCTTAAGCATGTTTAATATAAAAAAAATAATCCTACTTTTGTAAAAGAATCACATTTAGGTATTTTGATAAAAGAAACTTCCACTTAAAAGATACACTTGGAAATCCCATGTAAATTCATAAGTATTAAGCTTTCAACTACTATAGAGAACTACTGTAATACAGCAGGAATTTGCTCAAAATTTGAATTAAATAATTAGAACCTCTTACTATGGATAACGATCACAGGGAAGCACAACCTGACAGGTGTTTATGGACTAGCAACAAGAAATGCTGTCCTTTCAGCACAGCAACTGTTAGTTTGAGAAACAACCACACCCTTGGTCTTCAAAAGAAATAGTTCAGAGATGAGCTCAAAGAGAAGTCTGGGCAAAAACAGCTATTCCTTGGACATGTATAGGTGGTTAGCTTTTACTTCAGTTTAGCACACTGATGAGACACCATCAATTACCAAAGGCAGCACTAGAGTTAGCATGGAAAAAAAAAACAAAAAAAAACCTTCAGGAGTTAGAAATGCTGCAGCAATAGCAACAAAATTATTCAAAATGAGACAAATTAGCTACAGTGAAACATTTAAATAGCTCAATCTTTCAGTTTACCAGAAAGCTCTTATAAAGAATAAATATTTTTCAACTGGAAGAAAATGCCAGGTAATCAAAGATATTAAAACGAGTAACAGATGTTATGGGACAAAGCAAATAAATGGACCCCAGATGGAACCAACAGCCAAATTCAATTCAGAAATTTGTTGAAGATGAACAATTAAATAAAACCTGGAAGTATTCCACGTCTTAGGACAGATCAACAGGAAAAGTGACTGATCCCTAATTTCTTAACATTTTCTTATCAAATTTAGCTACCATGCTACAAAGCTTTGATGAAACAGCTTAGTGTACTCATTAAATGAATAGCAAATTAATTCAACTGAAATTCTTTCAGAGTTCAAATTTTACTTTTTTTTCCTTTTTTCCAATTAGCTTCAACAGCAAAGATAGTACATACAAGTACACTACCTAAATATATAGTTTAAAATTGCAACCAAGAGCTCCTGAAATGTCAAGTGACAGAACTAAGAATGGGTCAACAGTTTTTCTATGATACCAATTCCTTCACTTGACAGTCAGGCAAGAGATTATGAAGGAAAAAATGTTACCTCAACTAGAGGTCAAGTAGCATAAAGAGTTTTGTCTGGACAAGCAATAAGAAAAGAAAACATGACAGAAGAATGAATGCTGAGAACCAGAGATGGGAAGTTAGCACGGGACTGAGTAGTTAAGCAGACAGGCAGTAAGAAGACTAGAACTTGAAATCAAAGGAGGGAATTTATTAAGCACAACTCAGTGTTTTGCTTCTCTGATGAGACAGAGGGGGTACTGACAGTAACCCATGCCTTGAGTGAGTGCTCATTTTAGTACTATAAGAACTAAAGTGCTTGGTTTTGAAGGGCAAGACGAGTGAAGACGTTAAATGTTTCTAAGTGGTAATGAACACCGAAGGATTTTTTTCTTACTGTGATGTTCTTAGATGGTACTAAAACCAAAGGTTCAAGTAAAAACAAAAACATACAGGCATGTCTAATATCCACTATCAGAGTTAGAGTATTACAACAGCACTTACTTGATATGTGTCCCATAACCTGATGGTGCACCGTAACGGGACTTCTCTCATCAGCAAGTTATTCATCCAACGGAAAGCAAATTGCAAGTATTTCACCTCATGCTGGTCCAAGTGCCTATGAACTTGTTCTGAAGACAGAATAAACAGACATTTTACTGCAGCTTTTCTGAAGTCCTTAAGTATCAAAAGCACTGTCTGAAAAAATAATACTGCGATCCTAAGCAAATAAAATGTGGTGGTGTGTGCAAACTCTGAAAATGAATGAAAATCCTAAAAATAAACAACTAGTTAAACATTACATTGGATTTATTTTTCTGCCTCTAGATGGCTTGAACAACTGTTCTCAGTTTTCTTGTTTTAAGAAAAGTTTACTGTCTCAGCTTTACTATATACCACAAAAAATACACAAATTTCAACAGTTAAATGATTAGACACATATATCCTCATTAATATCTTAGGCTACAAATTATTTGGAGCAAAACTATAAGAAACAAGGTTTGCAAACAACATAATGCCTTCCAAAAATAAAGTGCTGGTAATAAAAAGCAGTTATTAAAATAAAAAAGGCAAATATAAGGAAATATAAGAACATTAAAAAACAGATGTAAAGGCTGCATTCATGTGAGACAAAAAAAAAAAAAAAAAGGCCAGAATAATGTCATGTATTACTTTGTGATGGATTTTACACTACCCATAATCACCTCAACTTTCCAGTCTCAAGACCCTGTGACTAATCATCTTCCTTCCTCTACAAATCTAATATCCTCCCTTCACACTCTTCTTTCCAAAGCTTCCTGCAAAACTCAGAAGCAGCCCCAGCAGGGAGACAGACAACAGTCAAGTGTCAAGTTTTGAGCTTTCCATACAGTCAGCAACCTGTCAGTAACCTGTACTCTACGGCCTCCTCAGCAGCACTGCCAATCTGTCCTAACAGGACATTCTTCCCAGCCCTTTCACCAGTTTTACTGCCTTCCTCCAAATCCATTCAAGGACCTTCACACTCTTCTCAAACTGCAGGGCCCAGAACTGTACATGGTACTCCAGGTGAGGCTGCATCCATGCTAAATACAGCAGGACAATCACCTCATTTGATCAACTGTTCACACTCTGATGAAGCTCAGAATGTGGTTTGTACCCTTGGCTGTCAGGGTGCCAATGGTGCATCCATCTTGTTCACCTAGGTCACTGATAAAAATACCCTACTGAACTTGGCCTAGAATAGAACCTTGAAGGACACAGCTGGTGAACACCATATGTAGCCCCATTCACCACAACACTTGTCCTGCTATATGAGTCCTGCTATTCAGCTCATTCTTCACCCAACCCACCATTATTAGGTTATTCAGGACAAGTGTAGAATTACTACAATGTGCCTGTCTGCTTTAGGCAGATATAGCTGCAAGTTAGATATATTGAAGTGAGATACTAAGTTTATTTTTTGGGGTCACATTTAGAAACCTACACTGCAGACTAGTATACTGCAACAAGTAGAATGCACAAAAATCAGTTTTATTTCTACCTAAAGTCACTAACTCACAAACATTCCTCACACAGCAAAAACAAATTTAATTTGTTTGCTTGTAGCCATTGAAAGTAAGTAATAAAGAACAATAAATCGTTCCAGCTGTGATATTTCAACTACAGTTGTTAACAGGCATAATTAATTTCTTGAAAGTTGCTTTCTAGTCTAAAGAAGTTGAAAAATAGGCTACTAAATTCTGTGAATTATATACAATTGATGCAAGACTGGAATAGAAAACACATTAACTAAAAAAGATAATTCTTCCTACTCTGTAAGTACTCATGAGTAGAGGCTATTTTGCTGATAAAGGTAATTTGGACAATCATAATCTAAATTTAGATTTTCCATTTCAGTGAAAATAAGCACATGTGTGTAGCAAACAAGAAAGATATATAATTACTGCCAGCGTTCAGACTTCAAGTATTTTATAAAAAAATAGGTCTACTACAGTTCCTGGTATTAAAATAATTTTAAAGTTTTTTTAAAAGATAGCTCTTTTATTAAAACTCAAAAGAAATCAGAATTGCATTTAATGTTTCCCAATACTTTCAATAAATCCATATATATAGTTTTTGATAAAGCAAGTTTTCTGATTAAAGAATTAAATCTATTATACAGACATTCTAAAGTAGCGTACTGCCAAAACAGAGGCTTCCTATGGCAGAAGGCACTATGCTTATAAATTATTTTTTGTTGATGTTTAATGTCATCTTCTCATGCTGTTTACTGATTTCAGAATTAAAACGTGTATTAGACTACAGAATCACAAAGCCACAGATAAGGACAAGAATAAACTGGCCTAATGCAAACTTAACTGCTGTCCTGACTGGAGGACACTGTCAGAATGAGTGGCTAGGGAAGTTTACACATAAGAGGAACCATAAAATAATAGTAAAATTATGCATGAATTGCCAAATTAAAGTGGCACAGCATGGTGCTACCACATCCATCTGTATAATTTATTACTTCATAATATCAACCTTTTGGTGTTGACCTTTATTTAAAAATTCCTATCAACCACAGCAATCTTTTCTGCCATTTGACTTTAGACCTAATTTTGACACTGTTGAAAACAGTTTAGAGTTCAGTTTACTCATATTTCATAACCTGGGCACTTTATTTTTAACTCAATTTTTTCAATACTTTCTAAGCACTTCACTGTAAGTATAAAAAACACTGATTACTCAAATCTATCTGGTATGCAGTTAAGCCTGAGAATCTCAGACAAATAGAGTACTTTGTTTCAAGAAAAAGTAGTGTGTTAGTGTGTGTTTCTCAGCAACAGCTACAAAACCCCTGAAAAGCACAGGCCAACTACAAGCACAACTCCACTGGTACCAGTCCAAAATGAACAGAAAATGAGGAGGCAACCTTTGCCCCCGAGGCTTATTGGGGCTGCCATTCCCATGCAGAGAGGGATGTTTGTGCCTCACTGCTGAAGACACGAAGGCACATTACAGAAACATGCTGGTACTCCTGCTTTTCACCACCACTCAAGCAGGACTTTTTTTCTTTCTGGACCATGGACAAGGCAAACATTTTAATCATTTGGAAACTAACACAGTGGAAGACAAGCCAAAGAAAGCAAATAGCTTTGAAGTACTGATACATTTCAGGTAACTTCCACATCTACTGCAGCTGAGAATCTCCACTAATTCTCTTCATTTTTCAGTTAGTCACACCTTGCTTAAAAATGTTTTAAAAATAACTGACATTGCATAGATAACACAGGAATCTGGTAAGGAAGTATGACACCCAGAACCACTGTTTCAAAACTTAAAACCCTCTTATCATGAAATACATAGTCTCTTACAGAATTAACATAGGAGCCTTTCTGTCTTTTCATTTTCGATTTACTCTTTTGGAGCATCCCCTGTATAAAAACAGGAATGACAAGAAGTTTTTTTAAAACTACATTAAAAAATTCTTTGGCAGGTAATAGACTTCCAGAAGAAACTAGAGTACAAAGAACTACCACACATAACTGAGAATTAACTTCAGAGGTACTCATGGTCTTCAGTAACTATTTTATTCATTTTTTCCCCCCACTTAATGATTGCTATAAAATACAGCTTAACATCTTTCCAGACACCTTTTAAGAAACTGATTAATAGAGCAGTATGATCCAAATTTCCCCTCCTGTCTTCTCCCCATCAGTAAGACAAGTAAAAATCCAACAAGTTCCAGGCTGCAGAATTTGATAATTTGATAAAATTTATTATTTTCCTTGGGAAGCCCTTTTCAAAAAAAAAAAAAAAAAAAAAAAAAAAACCTAAACCAGATTGAATTAAAATCCAGACACCTTTCTTCCATTTTCAGGAAAACGTAGTAAGAAATTATTATTTATGACTTAATCCGCTCAATTTAACAGTTAACATTGTTAATGAAGCTTCCTAACATCAGTTATATAAAATCCATTTAGAAATTTTTAAAATGTTCTGTGACAGATGGTAAAAATATTATGGTGTCTGTAATTTCATTATCTCACTGTTGATGAGATGTCTCCCATACATTATCATGAAAATATTTACCTTTCACTAGAGGTTTCAGATAATCAGTTAAATTTTACCATTGATTAAAAGGATGTTTTTTTATAAAAAAAAGGAAATCACACAATTTAATCTCAAAGTAATTCATAATGGATGTGCTTGCAAGCCTGGAAATTTTCTGGCCATTAGATTAAAGCCAGTAAACTGCACTGCCACAATCTGTGTGATACTGACTATGCAACAATAATGCTTCCCTCCTTGTGCAATACTGCAACCTCTTAGCTACAGAAATGTTTTCATGGCCCAGCCTATTACAAGTATGAGATGTTCTGTGCAATCTAATTAAATAAAGTAACATTTATTTTGCAGTTTCTTTATAATGCTGTGACTTGATACTTAACTGACAGCTTCCAAGTACTCATTTCTACCATTTTCTTAATTGTGCAAATCAAGCAACAAGCAAGAATTTGTTCAACTTAATGCAGTACTGTAGTAAGCACTTATTTCTCTTTAGCTTAACTTTCTAATAGTATGGGTAGCTACTAAAAAAAAAGCACTGTAACACAAATAAACTACAGAATCTAGAGGATTCTGTTACTAGGAACAGCATTACCTACAAAGGTTGTCCTTGAAAACTTGCATTCATGAGATCAGAATGTCCTGAAAAAAACTGACTGCTTCAGGTTCACCTCTGTATTGCCTGCAAGCTTCCAGATGTCCTTAGGGAACAGCATACCTTTGATCACCCTATATAGAAATGGTCATCCATGATTGTCTGCAGCCATTTTGCAGCACATTTTGCACAGTCTGGACTCACAGGCAGTTGACTGACATGGAACCAGCTTCTCGGTTCATTAAGGGACACCACAAGTGACTGATCCACCACCAGCTTCTGAGAAACATCCATTCAGTCAGTAGAGTAATAAGATGTTAAAATCTTCTCTATAACACCTAGATTCTTTAAACTTTGCCAATTCCTTAAAATTACAACTCTCACATACTGAATTTTGCTGTCTGAAGAAGGAAATTTGTCATCAGTAAATGACTGTTTTCTTTTTGAGAATTCAAACTACTGAGAGAATATTTTATATTTAATTCCACCTCTTCCTGATTCACTTCCACATTATTCAAAAACAGTAAGTTTATGGGAGAGAAAGGTAACAGTCTGGAGCAAAATCTCAACACCAGATGTTGCCAGATGCAAATTAAGGTTTACAATTTCCCAGTCTGAATTAATGCAAGCCTGAAGAAAAGCAGTTCTGTCAAGACTGCAGCTTGGCAATGATTTATTACTAGCTATATATATTAATTTTTATTAGTATACATTAATAACAAAGAAGTTCCTCATGACTGAAAAAGACATTCAAAAGATCATAAATGTGAAGCTGAAGACAAGATCTCATTATGATGCATAATTCTGTGTCAAGTAAGAGTAGGCATCCAAGTAAAAGATTTACGTGCTGATTATACCTTGCTCTAGATTATTTTGCTTTTTATACCTGTCTAAAATCATCCAATATAGGAATTACAATAAAAGCATTTAAAAAAATAAATTGAAAAGTCCTTTACAAAAATGAAAACAACAGGCATAAAAACAGAAATATTACCAAATTATATTCTCCTCATGGCCTACAATTTAGAGATAATGAGCTACTTGAATTTAACTCACTAAAATGTACAGCTAGTAGCTATGACTGAGAAATACTTTCTTCATACACAAAAAATACAGCCAATACTCGATTACAAAGCCCAGGATGTCAATCCCAATGCTAGGGGGGAAGAGGAGGGAAGGAAGGAAAACCTATAATCAAAATTGATATTGAAAGAGCAAAATATAACTGTGAGAAGGATTTGATGAGACATTCCAGCATTCACTGGACTTCCCACAGCCTGTTCTTCTAAATCATAACTGTGTGCATTCATAACAGGGATCATGCCTATCAATTTTTAAACTCCCTATCACGTTAAGTTCTTTCTTCCTTTTTGTTTACCTTGCCATGAGAATAGTATGCTTTGGCTATTTAAAAGTTAAACTGCTTACAAAGGTCAGGAATTTACAAATTTTTTTACAGCCAGTCTCAACTCCTGCTAAGATCTATGCACTCTGTAATAGCATATAAATACAATCTCCATGATAAAACATAAAATATGATTTAAGAGAGATATTAAACAATTATAATGCCTAGTGAGCAGCACTTAAGATTGGATTAAAGTATAATGCCGTAATTACAACCATGAAACCAGATAAAAAATAACTACTGATGAGCTAAGTAAGATCACTTTGTTAAGAAGAGCTTTATGGCACAAATTAATCAAAACAATTACAAAATGCTTAAAGACTTTTAATCACTTCAGCATCAACCTTACATATAAAGATAGACTGAGAGAGAAGGTCCTTATTAATCATGAGTTTTCAACAGTAACAGGATGCTCTAAATGAATTCTATTACCATTTCTAGTTCAAAATTCTTCCACATGGCTGAGGAATACCAGTCTTTTAAACTATTACAATTAGAGCTCTTTTCTCCAGATACTTCAATACATCCCTAGTTCTAAATTAAAGGTGTTAGTAAATGCTTTACAGTATAATTATTCATTAACATAATTTTACACATACTATTAAGTATTCTTTCACCATCTTTTTAAAAAATCATTAGCATGATTGAATACATAACAAAGATTCATCAAATGAACCTATTACAACGGTTTCATCATCTGCTCATTGTATGAAACCTCAAGATTCAAATTAAAAACCAGATTAGTTAATCTTTATCTATCACAGTACTGAGGAGATCATTTGGTCTTTAAGTTCTTATTAAAAAACAGTAAGTTGTTTAAAAAAGAAAACAAGTTAGTCTTGGTCAACATTTTGCCATTCTGATATTCAGATTTTCTGATACAAAAAAGTAGAACAATATTCCTCTACAGCTGAAAAGGTTCAAATCAGCATAGAAGCTGAATGTCCTTTATAAAACTACAAAGATATCAAAATTACTCAATAGTTATCTCTCTGTACTTAACTCATCATGTGAAACTAAGTGCTGAGCAGAACTGTGAAACATTTCTGTTTGAAGCATGGGACAGTTCTATGGGAACAGACATCTTAATCTTCTGGGACAAGAACCTGCTGAATACCAAAACACCAACACAATGTTCAGAGGAATAACTGTAGAAATTCCAAACGAAGTCTGGACATTTAAAATTTTAGCAGCTCCGAAAGAACACACTGCTTGTAGATATTAGGAAGAATAATTTCACTGTCTCTAGTCCTGCTTTAAAGAAGGATGTTTTATAAACATCTCCAATTATATCAGCCAGCCTTTAAGACAAATCTATAGAAAATATTTCAAAGCATGAGAAGTGCACAGAATGTCACAATTAAATAAGCTCTTTCACTGTGGATAAACAAAAATACATATAAAAATGAATTTTTTTAATTGATTTATGAAGAACGTGACCTGCATATATACACACAACTTTTAATTTTTTAAGTGCATAAATAGCAGGGAAAAAAAGGAAGTTACAAATTTAAGGCCATGGAGTGAAAGAACTTTACTATGAATCCTTACTTATGGTATTATTTACCAAACTCCAGACAACTGACCAAGACATTGGTAACCCAAGACAGAAAGAAGTAAAAAAAGTGCTATTAGTGGAGCCAAGGTTAATTTCCTTAGAACATCAAAACAAAATAAAAAATCTAACTTGTATTTCTTTTGAAGTGAATGGAACAAACATGTTTACAATATTGCACAAAAACATTTTCCTCTCTTGAAATATTTCTAACATTATTACAAAATTAAAATTGTAATAAGCCAGAAATTATCCTATTTAAAATATCATATGTAAGAATACTTGTAGAAACTCTCCAAAATGGTCAGAAGATATTTTCACAGTGGAAATACTGAAATATTACTGAATCTTTGAAAAATGTAGCTGAATGCTAAACTAACTTGCTTATGGAGAGGTCAAAATGCATCATTCTTTATGTTCTTAGGGTTTATTTCTTCCATTTTCAAGAAGAAAGTGACAAAATATACAGCAACAGTTTCTTCTTTTATAATCTTTTTTCTTTAAATATTTCTCAGCTTCTTTTCCATTTCTTATTACTAAGATTCAAGAGCCCCTTCTACAATACAATTGGTGATTACAAGCCCAAAATCTTGTACAGTAGTAACAAAAAATTTAGTCAAGTATAAGAGAAGATAAGCACAGATTGAGGTACGCAAAGATGTAGAAAAAAAATCTTCTCAAATTTGCTTTCACAGAAGACGTAGAATATTTATACTATGTTGAGTTGTCATACCGTTTTTATAGTTTAACATAAAAGTAATGAAAAGCTAACAAAAGCTAAGAAAGAGCTATAAATAAATTTCTAATAGGCTATTTTTTTTTCTAGAACTGCCTTCTTGCTAATTCAGAAAGAATGTCAAGAAATGTTAACATTTTTATCATGTTTATGGAAACCCAAGACTACTTTTATCTACAAATGCTCAGCCTCCTCCTAACAGCTTCCTCATATCCTAATGTAATTATCAGACGTATTACAGTAAACTAAAGAAGCTGAGACTCTTCCAAGCATGAAACCAGCCAAATGCTAAACATCTGTAAATTCTGGAAACACAAACCCTGAAATAATTTTGGCATTCCCACACCGTATTTCTTTGCTTTCAAGCTAAAAATGAAGTAAAAGGGGAAGACAGCATGCCAAGTGAGTGTGACCTTTTACCAACCATGAGAGATGGTTCATGATTTAGAGCAGAAAAGCTCTACTGACATTACAGAAAACAAAAAAGATAATTAGTTACAACAGATTCCTCATATTATTAAGCTATATATTGATTCTCTGAGTAATTTTTTATAAATCTTAGAACAATCTGAATGAGGATGACAAGGATATAAATGAGACTAAATAGCATTATATTCATACATCTTCAAATTCCATCTGGTCTATAATGACATTAACAAACTCAAAAATTCCATTACATACATCGTTCATCAAAATTATTTTCTGGGGTTTAAGAAGGCTGAGATTATGATTAACAGAGTAATTTAGCTGTTTGAAACCCCCTGCAATGTTCTGCAGTGCATGCAGAAGGACAGTAACTTTGAGAGGAGCTGTGATCCATAATACTGGGTTAAAGACAGTTGTTTCAATCACTAATATTATGCATTAATACTCAAAAGGGCACGCATCACTTTCCATACACTGGTATCCCATTACTGTGAGCAAACATATTGTAACAGCTTCATCCACTCTCGCTGGGACTTCTTATGTTAAGATTCTCTTCACCATGCAGTTACCCAGCATCAAAAAAATAACATGATATAGTAGCAACAGAAATACTATTTTCTTCCACAATAACTTTATATAGTGCTTAGGATACTTGTGGTAAGTATAGTTCATGAGATTTCTTAAAAAAAAGAAGTTACTGAATTCATATCAACCATACAATTCACTTTAGCTACAGAACCAGTTGTTACAGTAGTATACAGACAAAAAGACAAAAGCAAAAAGAAATTGAGAAGAGTAAAGCACAACAACATATGATTTTAACAAACTATGTCATGATTCCACCTAAAAGCCAACCAGGTCAGGATCCCTTACCTGAGGCGTCCAAAAGTTTATGAAATAACAGTAGTACCCATCTACCACTGCCTATCTAACAACCAAAACTTTATTGTAATCTTACATGTACTTTGGTGTATTTTTCTGGCAAAAGACAGAAACTGAGTGGGCAGTCTTCTAGCAAAAAAGAAACAGTCCTAAGAATAACAAAAAATGCACACCTTTTACTATAAAAACTTTAAATGGACCACTGCAGTAAGGATTGTGATGAGCAGTACAAAATTCAATTGACAGCTAATTACTAATGGCATCTACCAGTTGTTACAAGTGGGGCCAATCCTTTGTGACACCTTCATTGACAATTGATGATGGCACAGTGTAGACTCCCCATGTTCATGGATGACACAGCATTGAGAGGTGTGGTTTACACACTGAAAGTCAGGGCTGCTATTTAAAAGCACTTTGGAAAGCTGAAGTAATGAACAGAAGATAAGAGAATCATAGAAGTGGCTGGGTTGGAAGGGACCTCAGAGATCATCAAGTCCAATCCTTAAGACAGGAACCTTCCAAAGTTCAGGAAAGGCAAACATCCCATTTCTGGGATGGAACAGTCTCATTCAATAGCACTGACCAGAAAGTGGCTCTGCCAAGAAGGACTTGGGAGTCCTGGTGCTGTACCCAAGTCAGCACTGTGACCTTGGCAGAAAGGAAGGCCAATCATACACTGGGTTTTCTGTGCAAAAGATAAGCCAACAGGTGGGGAAAAGTGAGTCTTCCTCTGTATTCACCACTTGAAAGATCATGCCTGCAGCATTACATCCAATTCTGGGACACTGGCATACCAGAGAAAGCCCAGTGGAGGGCAACCAAGGCAGTTAGGAAGCTGGAGCATTTTACACATGAAAGGGGGCTAACAACTGGATTTGTTCAGCCTTAAAAAGAAAAATCCATAAAAAGCTGGAACTATTAAAGAGGAGCATGAGATTCCTCTCATAGGTACAGAGAGACAAAACAAAAGACAGTGGACACCAGTTTCATAAACAAAAATTCTAATTATTAATTTATAAAAATAATATCACAATGATCACAGTCAAATCCTTGAGCAGTCTTACCACGGAAGGCTGCAGAATCTCCATCCCTGAAGCTTCTAAAACTCAACAGGGCAAGACTCCACACAGCCCAATCTTAGCTATCTCTGCCCCCTTAGACTGAGAAGCACATCTTTGGAACACTGACTTCCAGAGGCCCTGTTCAAGCCAACTAGTTCTAGGTTTCTATAACACCCAAATCTTATTGGCTCCCTTTTCCAATAGCCACAATGGATTTTTAGAATACTTCGTAACTTCTACAATTAAAAAAAATGTCATCAAAGTTCCCTCAATCTGAAGATTTATAATCCCTATTTTTTTTTTTTAAATAGTTTCCTTCAGCATCTTTTCTATATATGCTACAAGTATGTCATACAAACAACACAACTGCTATGAGATGATCAGTCCCTTAAAGTTGATATTTTTGGTTTTTGCTTCCTCCAACTACATTGCTCAAAACAAGGAAACCATCCTCTACTACTCAACTGCATAAACAGAATCTGGTAAAGGATAATTTCAGAAAACATATTTATTTTCTACATTTTTCTGTCTTATTTTTCTATTAAGTGCAAAGCCTTAAAAATAATGCTTCCTAAAGTAATCATTAAGTTATTTAGCTTTATCCCTAAAACACTAAGGTACAAAGATGCTTACAGCATTTCTTTCCTCTTTAGAAACTAAACATTATTGTATTATATTTAATATTTTAATCAAACAAAACCATAAGGATGATTACCAGAATAGTATTCTTCAGTTTTAAAACTTGGTTAAATAATTTTTAAAAAATTTTTCATTGACCAAGTTAAGAAAGTTTATTTATAGGCATTAAAGTTATGCACTTTCTTTCTTATGCAGTCATTTGTTAGAAAAGTTGCATTGCAAGCAGATTAATTTTGAAATAACAAAATACATCACTTTATAAATATTTTAATATATTGTATAAATATTTTGCTACCCTATATACAAAAGGATTTTGTTTTCACATTCAATTACATTTTAACTAAAAAAAGATACATCTACAACATTTATACTGATTGTGTAATATTATATAAACATCATTCTACTGTCCTTAGTTCTGAACATTAAAATAATGTAATACCCTAAAAGGGCATGAGGAGCATTATCAAATATTTGGGATGTAAATGTGTTTGGGTCAACCCCAAATCTGTTATGGTAAGCACTGGCACAAGAAAAACTCACAATACCACAATGAAAAGATGGAATTAATCTTTCCATGAAGTTTATCAAATATTAAACTACACAATAAATATTTTTTCTATCTCATCCCTGACAGGCTAGTGTCGCAAATATATCCCTGGTTCTGCTTGGAAACACTTTGTAAATACTTTGTTCATTAATTTAACAAACTATCAAGAGAGTATGCTTAGAATGGGCAAGCATTATCTCTTGCATTTCATTTAATTAAACTCTGTTCTAGCAATGTGACAGTCAGCATTTCACGAAGGGAATTATTTTAAGGATGAAGGTAGAAAATATTTCAAAGTGCCCTGCTAAAACATGAAAGCATAATCTAAAATTACACCTGCATACACTGTAATTTATCTATAATATTAAAGATGTTCTTTCCAGAGTTCATAATTAATTGGATTCCACAGAGAAATTATTCAGGCATTACAGATAGCAAAATGATGCACAAAGGCACAAAACATAGTGCCGAAGGACAGCCATAAACAACCACTGCGACTTGCCCGAATTACAGCAATCACTGAGCTTAATGTGAAGAGAATACTGGCTGCCTTTTGTATGTGGCCATTACTCTGCTGCAAAGAAATTGCCATTGAATTTTTATTATATTGCCTTAATAAAAAGTAATGAAACTGGCTCATGCTCTAGTGGCTTTCTTTTAAATGATACATGATAGTGATCTTGCTAAGGCCAGTGCACCACAAACTGATTGAGTGTGACACCGCATCCAAGAAGGAGATGTCACTTCACCACTGTAGATAACTGCACTGATGTTGGCTTGACTTCTTGAACACATTTTAACTACATACATCCAAAGAAACACCAGTCAGAAATTAAATAAGTTTTTAAGACTTACCATCGATGCGACTAACAAGTTCCTCCAACATTTTCACTTTCTTTTGAATTCCTGGCTGTGCAAATGTGTAGTTATCCTGAGGGAGAGACCAAATACAAGTTGAAGTTTGCAAAGGAAAAAAAAGGCTCTTTTACCTCAATTACTTACTCAATCCATGTATTTTTTTATGTGTTTTGTTTTTACATTTGCTAGGCCTGCTTCTACCCTTAAGTAGTAAATGATTACCTCAAGTTTCTGTCACTAACAGCATAACTTGTAGTTACTACTGCACCACTTGCTCTCCACTTGCTAATACCGGCCCTGAAGTTACAGCTTGCAGAAATCCAGGTAGCTTTAAAAGGCTATAATGTTAATTGCCAAAATGTGTCATGTTTGAGATTGCTACACAGTGATTTTTTTCTCATAAATATACAGTTTTAACACAAACAATGTATGAAATATGAAAGTTTAGACTCTAATCAATGACAGGATAAGAATTTGATCTTTACAAGTTCAAAATAATACCTTCAAGCAGCACAAGAAATCAGAAGCCCATTTCAATGAAGTCATGACTGTTCTGAACCCAACGTTACAGTTAATATAAAGAATCAAAACCTAACACACAAGCCATATACCTAAAATGGCAGGGTAGTTGCATGTATTTGTTTTAATTCTAAATGATTTTTTAGTTTTTGGATTGCAGCTCTCTATAGAAGATTATATATTTTGAAATAATGAGAAAAATAATCTCCACTTTAACCCCAAAATGATCAGCCATTTTAAATAAAGACATTACTTAAATAGCAGTGATTCTGAATATTTGGCTGACTATCCCACCACTCTGTTCATTTTGTTATGGTTTTCTATACAGGCAGATTCAGGAAAGACAATTACCAATATACAATTTAAAAGAAAGCTGCTTTGTAAAGTTGTTTTGATGTAATGACATAAAAACACAGTAAAATATTCATCTCAAATGCTAATGTTTGAATAATTCCTTCATGAAAACCAAATAGAGAGCTGAGCAACTCTCCCAAAAATCCTCCTAAAAAAATTTCCACAGTTGTTGGAGTACTAATTTTTCTTGACAATGTCAAATTTTAACTTGCCCTTAAGAGGATGAGTATCAGATCATTTTTATGTATCTTGAGACCTTTTTCTTTGTATTGAAAAAAGACTTTCTTGGTTGATTTACTTGGGGGGGGGGAGGGAGCTATATTTGTTTTATGAAATTGAATTGCAACTCAATCTTCCAAGTCCTATTAAACTGCCATAAAGTATGAAATCCAAAAGTTCACAAAAGAAAATATTATAGTACAGCAGCCAACTACAGTGATTTGCAGTATCAAAAAGACTACTGTGTGCTCTGGTTACTTGTAACAGACCACAGTAGGAACTATTAAAAAAAATGTAGCAAAGTTCTCTAATGCCTAGCAGAACTTTAACAGTAATTGATATGAGAAATCAGTGTATAAACCAAAACAGTGTTGATGAGGAAACAAGAATAATTCTCTGAATTTTTAAATTTTCCACAGGAATCACCAACTAAAACAGGCAACCATTTCATCTTCTTGGCATTGTCTCTGAAACAGAACACGAGCATCCTAAGTACAAAAAACCCAAAATTGATAGAATTGGAAGTCTCACACAGCATTCAAATCTACTATCCTTTATTTTGGGGACAGAGAAAATGTACTGTGCAGTGGGACCAAAACCTTTTATACAAGTTCTACACACTCTTGTATTAGTTGAGTACCGTAACCAGGATATAGCTTCTTTAGGAAATAGTATATTCATTTTCTTTACAGAACTTGTCTACCAATGAATACTTTATTGATTTTTTTCCCAAATGTTTATATATATATGTATATATATTTTTATATATATAGCTCTATTTATTTAAAGACAGCTAACTAGTATTTCTAGAAGTAGTCTGCACCAGTAACTTCATGTATTTAACACTGACAGCCCATGCAGAGATAAAACACTACTAGTCTGATCATCAATCATATCCCAGTTGTGATCTATATATTTATAAATCTGAAACTATTTCCTTTCCCAAAGCATCACTTACTCCATACATTCCTGGAAATGCAAACCAAAACTGTCATCTTGGATCACAACAGGTAAGTTTGCTCTTCATTATATTTGATATTTGGCTTATTCATTTATTTTTCTGTTAATTATTTCAGCTGCAAATGAACACAGCTGGGAGTCACTCTTGTACTTGTGATGACTCATCTAACTGCAAAGATCTTTGTTGGCTCCCCAGCCCTCTCTTCTAATTAAACTATGCTACTCATATTCCCTCCAATGACACTTGTAATTGACTTTCTGGAGTTGTGAAACTGTGAGAAGGACTTGGTAAACATAAAAAGCATTCTGTTGTCTATTATTCCTTCTCCTTTTGTGCTTATAGGTGGAGGAAAAGGCTAGAAATAGCTAAAGACAAAAACTTGTCAAACTCATGAAATTCATTAATTATTACTCAGAGCAATACACAAGTACAGTGGTTAAACTTTTAGTTCCTCTGTCATGCAATTTAATTGGTGATACTAGCTTGGAAATTTGACTCAACTTTATCCCAACTCTTCTACCTCCTCCCTACCAAGTGGTGCAGGGGAGTGGGTAAGGGGGTGCAGTCAGTTCATAGCACTTCATCTCTGCCACTCCCCATGTGCTGCCAGAAAGCCTGCTCGTGCACAGGCTGCCCATTCCACAGGGCCACAGGTCCTGCTAGGAGCCTGCTCCAGCATGGGCTCTCCACAGGCTGCAGTTTCCATCAAGGCATCTCCAGCTCTTCTTGTGTGGGATCCTTCAAGGGCTGCACGTAGGTATCTTCTCCACCATGGACCTCCATGCAGGGGAACAACCAGCTTGACCAAAGGATGCATCGAAATCTCTGCTCAGGCACAGGGAACACCTCCTCCTCCTTTTTCAGACCTTTAATGGCTGCAGGGTTGTTTTTCTCAATTTTTCTCACACAGCACAGCTGCAGCACAGTGGTTCTTCTCCTTTCTTAAATAAATACAGAGGCACCACCAGTGCTGCTGATGGAGTTCAGCTTTGGCTGGTAACAGTTCCATTTGGAAGCTTACTTGAACTAGTTCTATCATGGGGCCTCTTCTCACTGAAGATATCCCTACAGCTCCCATGCTATCCAAACCTTGCCTCATAACCAAATACAAGTTATCTGCTAACTTTTGTGAAAAAGTGTTTTGAGTATTCAGCTCTCCTGCCTATTCCCCCTCACAGCTGTGGCTCCTCACAGGAATGTTTCATTCATCCATGCAAATTTCAGCCCTTGTGTAACTTGGATCATCGATACCAAGCAAAATCCAAACTCAGAAAAAGTAGTAACACAGAACAAGACTGTCTTGCCTCAACAGGTCTTCAGCTAACAGTTAATTTAAATTGCCTTGTATTTCTAACCACTGGTATAGTATTTAAATGTGACCAAGTACATATGAATGCAACAGAACCTATGATAAATATAAACTCAAGCATTAGTATCCAATATCTAAATTCCTTGACTTTCTGCTAAGATAGCTTCCAAGGTACTTTCATTGAACGTTTTTAACCTACTTCATAGCTGAATGGCTATAGTGCCTAGTTCAGACCTCATACACAATTAGTTCCACCTTGCAATACAGAAGATTAAGACCTCTTAAAGTCACAAAGGCTCAAAACTTGCTTTGGTCTCATGCATTTGTATTAGCAGTGTGTACTTACTCTGTAGAGACCAGTATAACCACCCCACTGTCCTGCAACTGCCATAAGGTCTGCCAGGACTCCTCAAAAAATAACTATTACAATTTAAAATAAAAAAATATTTCATTTATCACCTTCACTAAACATGAAGATACATACTAGATGAGTTTTAAAATTGTGTTTAAGGTTAGAGAACTTAGAAATGGAAGAAAGTTGATTAGAAAGTAAAGAAAAAATGCAGGAAGCAAATTTAATTCGGACTATCACATTCACAAAAAGGGAGGGGAGAGGGATATGACAATTTCTAAAAGTATGATTAACCACTGGACATGAAAACCCATCCATTTTGCTAGCTCTATTCTGAATGCTGACAGTGAAATACATTATTTTAAAATATATAGAAAGGATTTCAATTTATTAATAATTGTTCCCCAGGGTCAGAAAATGAAACAAATTTACAACTCTCTAAGCTAAGAACCTTGGAAATGCCCTTTGAATGATACAGAACCTTACTGCACTACTTAATTTATCAAACATTTGACTCTTCCCATAGTTAGAAGTATCAGGAATACTTTCTGTTTTGAAAATTCAGACTTTGCATGCTTCCAATCTTTTTTCTTTAAATAGGCAATGACAGGACAATTTTAAGAGAGGAAGAAAGCTGAAGAGGAAGGGAAAACAACCTTTTTTATCATCAAAGAAGGATAAATAAAGTCAGGCAAATTGAAAAGAAAAAAACACTGTCAATAATTTGACAGTAATGACTGCAGCCAAGCTCAAGTGCTTTTTTTCAGGTCACACAAACTGTTCACCAAAATCATACTGATGAAAATTTCAGAACCCTTCACAGAAGCAAATGGAAAGCTTTGACACGAAGTCTTATTGTGCTGCTTGCTTGTTTTTAATTTGGTTTTGTCTATCAGATCAGAGCTTTTAGATGTCAATGATACGTTAAGCAATCTCTATATAGCATACGTAGAGGTCTATTTTCTCTACTGATGTATATTTAAGAATTCCTATATATCAGTTTAGGCATGTTGAAATATATAATCACATGAACCAAGGATAACTAAAAAATAACTTTCTGACATTGTATACTTTTCTGTGTGTCAGAAAGGAATCTTCTCAATTTTATTTCTTAAACTCATTCAAGTATTTCATGTGCATATCCTCTAAGCAAACTCCTACTAAAAAATCTCAGTTCATCTTGCTCTCAAAGTTATGCAAAAAGATGTCAGGGGCAGGTGGGCGGGAAGCATGACTCTTCAATGATGATAGCCAACATGTATATTGAAACTATCAATGGCAGGCATAGTTTACCAAAAATGTTTCTTGAAGATGGAGATGATAATGAAATTCAATCTTAAATGCATTTCAGAAGAGAGAGTGCACATGCACGAGAACACACACACAAGTATGGTTTTCACACACTTTGGTTTTCCCTTTTAAGACCAAACAGCAACAAATGACTGTAGAGGACAATAATGCAAAAGAAACCTGCAGTGACATGCCTGCAGCATTCTTTCAGTTTCCAGTACTAAGACCCTAACTCAAGGTGGTATCTTGTTAATTTATGGTATTTAAAAATTTTTCTTCAACCAAACTTCAAATTGTTCACGTTTCAAACCCACACAAATTTTTTTTCATTTTTTTACAAGGAGGCCTGCAGGTTAGTTACCCAACCACTCTTTGTAAGTCTACCACTCAGAGGTATTACAAGATAGTATCTACGTCTTTCATAAAGAGATCATGGAAACAGTTTTGGTTGGAAGAGACCTTAAAGATCATCTAATTCCAATTCCCCTACCATGGGGAGCGACACCTTCAACTACAGCAGATTGTTCCAAGCCCCATCCAACCTCTCTTTGGACACATCCAGGGATGGAGCATCAACAACTTCCCTGGGCAACCTGTTCCAGTGTCTCACCACCCTCACATTGAATAATTTCTTCCCTATGCTTAACCTGAGAGTCTTCCAGTTTAAAGCCAATACCCTTGGTCCTATCCCTTTGTCCATGCCTTTGCAAAAACTCCCTCCACAGCTTTCTTGCAGGCCCCCTTCAGGTTCTTGAAGACTGCAGTAACATCTCCTTGAAGTCTTCTCCAGGCTGAACAACCCCAACTTTCTCAGCCTCTGTTTATTAGAGAGGTGTTCCAGCCCTCTGATCATGAAAATTATGATGGAAAGCATCTGCTTCCTATTCACCTTCTTAATGCAGCTCATCATTTTAAAGACTTCTATTACATTCCTCCACTTAGCCAGGTCATCCAAGATGAAGAACATCACTCAGAAACTGTTCAATACCTATGATCATCCTACTCTTGCTCCATTATTTATTTTTACAAATTTTAAATCCACCATGTCAAAATGGGGTGGATAGAACAAATTAGAACAGCATACCACATACCAAGCACAAGCTCATTTTAGGTATTAAAAGTAGCAACATGATATTTTCTCTTTTAAGGACTACTTACATAAATTGTTCTTCTAGATGTATGGTAACAGACAGTGCCTCTACCATGGCAAGTTACCAAGCTTAGCTTCTTCATCAACTTCTGATATAGGATTATCAAACTGTATTTTGGAAATACAATTAATCTGAACAGTTGTACTCACTAGTTCCTTTCAAAAGCTGCTAGATTTGTGCTGCTTTACAGGAGTTTTAAAAAATACCATGTCGTATGTTTTATCCCTTAACCATTAAATCTGTTTACTTTTTACACTTTTTACACACTTTTCTGATGTGTATGTCTAATTATCTGTGCTCTCCTAAATCCCCTTAAAGCCATTTTCAAAATATGATGTCATATCCACCCTGACTCCTCTCTTATCAAAACAGTTTTGAGCATTGACCTTCCTGTTTACCCATTACCACAGAGACTCCTAGGAGGTAACCACAGACATATTTCAAAGAGAGCAGGGTTCACAACTGCCTCTAAAATTCTCAGTATACATCCTGATGCACAGAGATGGATTCAATCATCTTAGACAGGGAGGAAAGTAAGTCCTCCAGTGACCAAACAAGCCACTAGAAATTTCAGAAGAGTCCCAAAAGACTTCCTATGGATAGATGCTAGTCCAAACTTAGAAATTTTTGTGTAAAGCTTATTGTTGTGGCATACTCCTAGTACACAGTTCTGTGATACCACAAACAATAGATTCAATCACAATTCTTCTAAACTGCACAGTAGACACTGATGCTGTAAATCCTGGGCTCACTTTTAATGACAGTCATCAGTGTGGATGACTTTGAAGATAATTTATTTGAAAAAATCTAGAACATTGACATTTCTCATCTCAGGTTTTGGTATATCAAAAGTATCAAGATCTACTTTTAAACAATCTGTCTGAGGCCAGATCATCAACAACCATGAATCAGTCCTTAGCTGTTCAGTCTAAATCTACTCAGAGCCATACATGAAGACAACAACAGATAATTTTTTTAATTTTTTTTTTACATTTTACCTATTCCAAGTTTTGAACAGACAATAGATAACATGCTTTAATTATTATTACATCAAAAGAACAGGACTTGGATAACAATCATGCTAATTACATTCCCACAGCTCATAGTTACAACAACTCCTCTGCCAAAGTTAGTTTTTTAACTTCCTAGTGCTTTTCAACCCTAGTGCTGGGTTTTTTTCTTCAGGTACTAATAGAGTCTTCAAAGAACTATAGAAGAGGAACTTCAAACAAGACTTTGAAGATGTGATGGTCCTTTGGAAGAGGGGAAGTCATAGAATGACACAACACTGCATGTGTTTCGCCCTCGATAGTATTCCTTCCTATTAGTAATTTGTGTATTCTGTGTAACAACATTCTCTTGAATTGAGAAAGGTAAAACCTGCTTATAGAAAAAACATTCAACCCTTGTTTTACTTTGAGTCTTCCAAGTTTAAACCACTATAAAATAGTACTTGCTCTAGCAGATTATTTAACAAAAAAGGAAGCAAACACCTGAGAACAAATAAAGAAATTAATCTGGATTCAAGCACTTGTTGTGGCCATACTTATGTTTCAGGAGATTTAAGTCTCACATATGACGTTCAGATAAGAGTAACAGAGAAATACTATTTAAGGGTATAATTTGTTAAGTGATTACTAAAAATACTGAAGTGGTCAATTTTTCATTAGAAGAAAGCACATTTTAGAATCCTAAACATGCACAAATGCCTGCCCTAATTGCAGAACATTTTCTCATAAAATTTCCCACATTAATGACTTGCCAATTAATATCCAAATTTTATAAAACAGGTATTTGAATTAAAAAATGTTCATAGTTTAGAAATAGCTTTATGGAAGTCACTAGTAATGAAAAGAGTAAGAGTAATCCCAAGGTATTCCTTTTTCATCAGAACAGAAATCTCCACTCAACAATAAAATCACTTTCAGCAAGGCAGAGCAACCTGTTTCCAGTCGTCAGCAGCCATCCCTATACACATTTTATCATTCACAAGGTTTTACAACAAATCTTGCACTTCAGTTCTACAAGAGAAAAGCTGTAACTTTTTTAAGTGCTTAAAAACAGTTCTGATCAAGTAATCCATTGCTTTCCCTTAGAATAGTCATAGCTTTATGAAAAAAAAACAAAAACCAAACAAAAAACCATACATCTTCAGGATATAATTTAGACAAGACACTAGCATAAAATGCACATTGTAGATTTCTGGAAATTACTGAACAGTTATTACCATAAGGAAGTTCTGTCTCACAGATGGAGTTACAGAGGTAGTAGCTGCAGTAACAGATACAAAGCATGAATTTGCATCTCAAATATTAAGAGAACTATGTACAGAAATACCTGCTGCTAGCATTTCTGATAGTTCCTGACAGGCCTTCCACATTTTTAAAACACATTTTTGACTGGCATTAGGATCTGTTTATACAGAAGCTGGAGCACAGCTGCAGTAAGGTCTTTCAGTAGCGGCTATACAATGTTAGTACTAGGAGAACCTTGGCAACACTGCTATACCTCACTTTCACTGAACACACCAAATTTGTGGTACTATATTCTGCTGAAGAAAGGGGAAGGGAAGACTACTTTCTCCATTTAGAGTAGGTCATCAGAAGTGCTGGGCTGATGCATAGCCAGAAGTACCAGACAACCTCTACTGCATTTGCACAGGTAGACCCTGTGGTACCTGTGATACAGAAACTTGATCTGTGCTTGAAAGCACATATGCAACAGACATATGGTTCACATGCCAAGAGGCAAGCAGAAGACAGATGTAGACACTTAGAGAACATATTCTTTATATCTGTCTCAGCTAACAAACTTGTATTCTCAGAAATCAGATCTTCAATTTCTCATGACCCTAGACTACCTAATCAAATGAATTGCAGGCACCATCAAGAAGCATGTCTTGCAATATTTCAGTGAAAAGACACAAAGAAAGTACCTACTTTTTTCTTAAAAATAACCTTTTGGAAGATCATGTGAAAAATTTTCAGAAGCGCTACTGTCAGCTATTCCTGTACATCCCTCTCAGCATTTGAGCTGCATATTCATGTTATTTATCTGTTTCCACAGGCCTCTGAAAGGCTTTCCAAGCAGCATTCCATCCATCCACAATTCAGTCATGAGGTATACGTTAGCAACAACTTTCCATAACTCAGGAGCAAGAAAGACTTTTCCAGGATTCCCTTTGCAGATTAAATAGCAAGATATATGATCAGCCATAGAAACAGCCAATATACATATCATATACTCCAGTCCCTGGAAATGAATTAAATCCCTTTTATTCGAAAAATTCCCAGGTCTGGATAAATAATGGTATTAAAACTTTATTGCTATTTTTAATACACCTAGATCATTATGCATAATACCATAATAAGTGATCTGATAATGAAGAGTCATACTCTACTTTAAATATTATCATTAGATTTTCAAGTGGCACAGACCAGCATGAGCTTTTTACTTGAATGTTAACAGGACTCTATTGAGGAAAGTGTTATAAAGGATGATTTAGTACTAAAAAAATTCAGTGCATATTTGGCAATGTTTATTTAATTAATTTTCCCAAGTCCTTAGCTATTATTCCTATAGGTAAAAATGAAAAAATACTCATGCAAACCGTGATGAGATGTGTAGCTACTTAGGAGCCTAAAACTAGAAAGCATAAACAGAAAAAGAGGTAAAAAAGTAATCTGTGAACACAAAATAGGTTAAATTATCACGTAATATCAAACATTTTTTTCCTGGGTTGATGGTTGTGTACAGCGATATTAGAGCTTTTCTAACCATGACAATTCTATGATTTGGTGGTTTAACTACTGGAAAAGTTATACAATCTTTCTAACTGGAGCCATAGACATGATTGCACAGAAACTCCCAGATCACCAAAAACCAGCATGACTAAATCCACTAAAGCAACAGATGATTTAAACAAGATTCATATTTCTTCTCTAAGTCACAAAATACAAGCACATCAGGAAATGACTGTCATGCTCCTCAATGCCAACACTGTCTTTTATTCCACAGGTCCTGGTGGTTCAAAGATGTTATTTTAAAATTACACAAAGTCACATTAGATAAGGAAGGGAGTGGGTAAGATGAGTGAGAAAAGCAGAATAGCTACTTTGTGTATCAAAACTCAACCAGGAGATACATATTTCTTAATAACAGCTTTGACAATTCTGGAATCAAGAAAATGAGACAGTCAGGATGGGTTGAAAAAATAAATGAGTTTTCTGTTAAGAATAATAAAGGGATACAAATACTGTAATTTTTCCATTACACTCTCATGCGATGGAATGACAAACACACAAAAATATCTATCTACCTTGTATTAAGACAAAAATTTCACAACAGGACCCTAATTGTTATCAAAGTACACCCTTTAAGCTTATCTAATACTGGTAGGCATACATGAAATAGAAGCCTGTATTGATAAATTATCAGATGGAAACATTCTGCAGAGATTCTCAGATAGCAGTTATCACTACATCACATATTCCTCTTCTTCAAATCTTTGTACTGTTTATTCAGACATCTCAAATTATCAGTACTCATACAAGAGCCTTAGGACATACTTTCACAGAAAAAGGAAATATAATAGCACTAAACCTGTTTGGAATTCTTCTTTGGTTTTGTGCTATGTTGTGTGGCTTTGTGAAATAGAAGCAGTTTTTCCTGGCTGTCTGTAAAGACATTCTGTTATCCATAGTAGATCACAAGGAAAATACTAAGGGAGTAGTATAACTAATTTGACTATTATTTCCAAGAAAAAATCAGCAGTAACTTTCTTGAAAATTGGACAGACACAAGCAGATAGATCATCTAGACTACCCCACAGTAGCAGCAAGCTGGGTAAACTGAGAATTTACACCCCTTTACCCAAGTAAATCTATGAAATCTGTGTCTCGGCTGTCACAGCCCTGCCTTGACCTTACTGCATATTCACCTCTTTGCTACAGTATCTATCTGTGCAAGGTGTTCACTCCTAAACTAACCACTGAGTTTTTTGTTTTGTTGACAGTTCAGTTTTGTCAAACAGCTCACAACAGGTACCACCCAGCAAGAGACTGGAATGAACATTCAGGATCAGACAAAAGCATAATCAAGGATTATTATGATTTGATGTAAACCAGTTTATGAAATTTGGCACATGATTTGATCCTAAGTTCAATGATGCCAGGTTCTACAGCACCCATCCCCATTTAGTCCTTGTCCCCTGCTAGTGAATTTGCTGATTGTGCATCCAGAATGCAAATCAGTTAAATCAGTTAGAATCATAGAATGGCCTGGGTAGAGAGGGTGCTTTATCTAGTCCCACAGCCCACCATGAACAGGGACACCTTTCACTTGGTCAGGGTGCTTAAAGCCCCATACAACAGGACATGACACGCTTCCAAGGATGAGGCAGCCACAATTTTTCTTGGCTCTCATCAAAAATAATGTATTCCTTATGTCCAACTTTTATCCACCTTCTTTCAGTTTAAAACCATTGCCTTTTGTCTTATCACTACAGGCCTTGTTTAAAAGTCTCTCCCTGTCTTTGTCACAGGCCCCCTTTAAGTGCTAATGGTCACAATAAGTCTTCCCAGATTCTTCTCCTCTCCAAGCTAACGAATCCCAACTCTTTCCGTATTCTCCACAGATATGTTTTCCAACCATCTGGTCATAAGCATGGCCCTCTGAAACAGATCTAACAGGTCCACACCTTTCTTGTGCTGGGGATCCCACAGTTGGATGCAGTACTCCATATGGACTCTTATGAGAGCAGAGGAGAAGAGAAAAATCACCTCCCTCAATCTGCCGTTTGTGCTTCTTTTTATGCAGCCCAGGATACAGCTGGTTTCCTGGACTACAAGTGCACATTGCAGGCTCATATCCAAGGCTGTAACCCACCACTATAACTAAGTCCTCATCCACAGGGCTGCTCCTAATCCAATCACCCTCTAGTCTGTACCAATATTGAGGACTGTCCTGAACCAGGTGCAGGACCTTGCACTTAGCCTTGTTGAACTGCATAAGGTTCACACAGCCCAACTCCTCAAGGCTGTCAAGGTTCCAGGTTCCAGCCAACTTAAACTGCAACCCCATGACTGCTCTATCTGACAAGTAAAGTGGTATCAACACAGACAGCAGCCAAAACAAAAAACCAGTAGGAAAAAAACCAAGCAAAGCCTTTCAATTCAGCAGAGCTCTGCAGCTGCATTCAATTAACAGTCCCATCATTAGTCACACCACTACACCAATCTTTCAAGCCTGTTTTTGTCAGATGAACACATCCTCAAATACATCCAATTGATAACCATTCCATTTATATAAGAGCTTAAATTCTCATCAATGCAGTTTAATTCAATTACAATTAGTTTCAATATTTTTCTTATCAGTACCTGTTGGTTTTATTGAAAACAGAATTTTAAGCAAAACTGATGAAATCTTTGAACTTTTTCCCAGAAAAAAACCAGTGTGTGTGACAGATGTTCCAGATAAAAGTAAAAGAGTTGGAGGGTTTGCATTTTCTTTATCTGGCTTTATTCCTTTCAAATAGATTTGAACCTCTCACATCTTCTTTGCCAATGTTCACATATTTTTGATATGTGAATTATTTATGTGTAGTATTCTTATATTTTACAATGCAGTAGTTCTAACTCTAATACACAAACCAGCATTTTTACAGGAATCAACATGAGAAGAGTACACTTTTCACAAATTCTCAAAACTTTGAGCTACTAATCTTTTGATCATTAACCAGAAGAAACACAGAACACCTTCAAACTCAGACTTCTCATTTGTTGACTCAATTTTATAAGAATTTTGGAAAAAATCGACATTGTTAAATTCACAATAAGCCTTAGCCAATGAAACATTCATATTAAAACTTAAAGCACAGGTAAGAATATGCTAAAGCACTTTTGGACATACGAACTACCATAAGGAAAGAAATATCTGTCAAAAAAATATGATAAAATAATGAATCTGGGAAAAAACTTTTTTTGATAAGTACAGCTTCAATTCATCGGCATTTTTATGAGTTTACAATAATTTATTAATGCATAAAGAATGGTCATTTTACACACATGACATTTAGTCTCCAGGCTCTTTGCTACATTAAAACCACTTGGAAAAACAAAACCTCAATTTTTCAAGCATTTGTCCAAAGCATTTCAAAGCAAATAAAGCTACAAGGGACTTATCAAAAGGACTGAAAAGTATAGGGGAAGCACACACCCATCACCTTATTATTTAAGAGAACATTAGGAATTAATCAACCAAAGGTTTGCTATCCACATCACAGTTTCTGTTATTGAAATAGTACTGAAGCAATTTTGCAGAGATCATCCTCTATGGTACACTAGATCATTTTAAAGCAGGAAAAAATCAGAAAGAGGAGGTATGAGCATAAAAACAGAAATAAAGCAGCAGCAATCTGCTAAATATTGGTAACTAATTTATTTTCTAATAAGATCACTGAAAGCAGCAAATGGAGCCTGACTGCAAACATCTGCCTACCCAACATCACTCAAAATAATTCTTTGTTGCCAATGCAAAATAGAAATCATCACCTTTCAGAAACTTTCACATTTGTAGCAAAGGCCAACTTTGCTCCCATTGTAACCAAAGAATTCACACTTACTATAATTTTAGGGCATATATTTTGAGTCTATAGAATCAGATTATTTTTACGTTCTTGTAAGATTCAAAATGTTTATCTCAGATGACACATCTGAAAAACAGGTATTAGGCATTATTTGATGCCTACTGCAACACAAAGTCTAAGAAATTTAATTCAGGTAAACTCTTTGTGAATGGAGATGTCCAAAATTTCTAACTTATAGCATGTCAGAATTGCAGAATACAGTGTTTTCACAAGTGTTTTAATAAGCATTTAGCAGGCCAAGGGAAATTATTTTCCCCCATCAACTCCCCCCTTGTAAGACCCAGCCTGGAGTACTGTGTCCAGTACTGTGGAGTCCCCAACACAGGAAGGACACAGAATTCTTGAAGCAAGCCCAAAGAAGGGCCATGAAGATGCTCAGAGGGATGGAACACCTCTCCTATGAAGACAGACTGAGAGAACTGGGGTTGTTCAGGCTAGAGAAGAGAAGGCTCCAAGGAGATACTATAGCAGCCTTCCAGTACCTGAAGGGGATTACAGGAAAGCTGGAGAGGAACTTCTTACAAGGCGATATAGTAGACAAAGGGTAATTGTTTTAAGCTGGAAGAGGGCAGATTTAGGTTAGACAGTAGGAAGAAATTACTTAATGTGAGGGTCATGAGACACTGGAACAGGTTGCCCAGGAAGGTTGTGGATATCTTCTCCCAGGAAGTGTTTAAGGCCAGGTTGGAAGAGGCTTTGAGCAACTTGGTCTTGAGATGTGTCTCTGCCTATGCATGGGGGTTGGACCTAGATGATCTTTAAGGTCACTTCCAACAAAAAACATTCTATGATAAATACCCAGACTGCTCACACTAGAATTTCTTCTATGTGAGATTATAGGGATTCTTCCTTCACCTCAACACAAGATGTTCAGCTACGTATTTACTACTTCTTGTAGAACTTTTTAACTTTCATAAATTTATATGCCAATGACTGCAATTGTGTGCACAAAATCCATCACTCTTAGGTCTGTAACTTGCTGCATTTAACATAGAATAGTGCTGACATTTATATACCACATAGTTGTGCTAGTATCAAGTTTTAAACAGATGATTTTAAAATATCAGGTTAATTTCAGGAACTTTCAGGACAGCAATTGTTTATAGGTTGTTATATTAATGACTTAAAAATTTTCCACCACATCTGTGAGACCATATTACTTGGAGACTTGTGCAAAGACTCCATACTGGTGACTGACGTGGACACCACACCTCCAGAACTGTAGGTTTCAATTCTGCTCTAGAACACCCTAGTACAATGAAGAAATTTTGATGAAAAGAAGGAGCACTGTTTTGTTTTTAATTTTTCCTTTCTCAAAATTACACAAAACTTGTCAAATGGGAGAATTTGTTTTTCATAGATGTTCTGTTTTCTCCACAATCTTCAAGTAATTCAAAGCCATGACATTAATCAGTTCTCTCCACTACTTACAGACAAGAAACATCAATTTACCTGAATGCCATCAAGCAACTTGCTCATGCACCAGTAACTGTCAGCTTCTATGTTCTGCAGTACTTCTTCAGGCAGGTTGGAAACATCAAAATTTTCCACTTCTTCTTCATCTGTTTCAGAAAAAGACAGAGAAAGACAAGTTAATGAAGTGCACAGAATAAATAAAGCACGGATGAGGAAAGTAACTGAAAACAAAGACAACCATCACTTATCTAGAAAATAACTAGTCAGAAACTTCAACACACATTTACTTTAACAGGAACTAAATGAATCATTTATTGCTCAACTGTGTCATCTAATGGATTTAAACGTTAATTAATACTTAATTTCTTGAAGACTGTGAAAATGTCAAATCATGCCTGGTTGACCAGAATTAATATATAAAAAAATTACCTCATTCTAAACATTTCACACTTGAAAGAGTGAATTACTATTAACATCAGCATGTCCTTACTAAGTTCACTAACAGAAAAATTACTAAGACTACACACAAAACTTAGGGAAAGACTGAAAATTTTTAGACTACGGACAAGAAATTTAATTTAAGATGACAGGGTTTTATAAGAACCTGTGGGGAAAAAAACCCAGTATTTAGTACCTACCTATCCACTTCCAGCCTCAAATTCAATCTGATGTGCCTTGAGATTTTAAACAAGCAAACATGACAATTTTCAGCAGAGAAGACCTTTTTAACAGTACAGAAATTAAAATTAAGCATGAATATTTCCATTAATTTAGAAGTTAAATAATTTTCTGCATAGAGAAGAATATGAACAATGTAAGTTCTACCCAGGACCAAATTTTTTGGTATATGCTATACATGTTAACACAAAAATGTCTTGCAGTTATACAGGTCTTATTTGTTACATATTCATAAATCAGTGCTCCAGTGAAAAAAAGTCCAGGTAGTATTTTTAAGTTTAATATTTTAAGCATTGCAAACAGGAGTAAACTCATTCTCTCTCTGCCTCTCTATTTCTGCAGATTAAAAATAAGTGAAGCAGAGCTCTTCGTATTTATCTAAAACACATATATTGAACTTTATTCCCCTTGAAAGCAGCAGTCTTCAAGCCTTCCTTCACCAAAGATCTGCTGAAAGAATGAGATTACCACTTTGCTAGTGCATTCCTTTGCAAATTTCCTGCCTGTAAGCACCTTTTCTTTTCATGATACTGCTATCACATTTCTGAAGTTATAAACAGGAGCACCAACACAATAACTCTTCTACAGGTGGTTATGAAAAGCTAAAAAATGAAAAAGGTTTTTTATCTTCCCTTTCTCATCTTTCTAATCTTGCCTCTTTTTTGTCTCTCTTTTGAAACCAACTATTTCACATTATGTTCTAATACCAGAATTCAAGCCAACAAAAAAGTTCAAAATACACCTAATCATTGAAGGTGGGTGTTGCCACCTCCCTTCACAGCCAACACAGAGAAAGAATTACTGATGGATTATTAGCGCTCTTGTTCTATAATGGAAACCTAAAATAAATCACATTAATCACATCCAAAGAAAATCCTGTTTCTCAGTATTAGCTATAACTTGAGTTTAGAATGATTGCCTCAGATTGCAGACCTCTAAACTGTGGAAGTCTAAACTGAAATGAAACTTTAAATATCTATCAAAAGGCATCCCTTCCTGTTGCTGAATTATCTGCAGCAAGCAAGAATGACAGGTTGTGAGAAAACATAAGCAGTTTGAGAAAGAAGGCTGAAGCAACCTGGCAAGTAAAGATGCTCCAACATTAATATTTTGGAAACAAACATATTCTAACTGTTCTAGTAAGGTGGGAATATCAATTTTTTTTTTCTCCCAGAAAGTAGACTAAAGAAACATCTTTCAGTGGTTTCAAATACTTTTCATCATAGGGATGGTCATCAATCACAAAGAGGATGTCAGGACAGGCTCTTCTGATAAGAACATAGAATAGTGAATTTGTGTCGCATCTTTCACACCTAAGTAGAATTCTCATAATTTCAAGGGGCAAAAACCAGCAAACAAACACACAAAAAAAAGTATTAGATAGAAAAGCGCTGTTCATCAAGTTCTTCCTGCTCCACTTTGGGTGATCCTGTAAGTCAAAATCTGTAGACAGACAGCATTTAGGATCTTGCACTTAAAAGATTGTTTCACTTAAAGAACCCATAGTCTCTAAATACAACATCACAGAGCCACAAGCTCAACTATTACAGAAATAAATCCAGCACTTTTATGAAGAATTCATAGCTTTCTTGTTCTCTCTCTTTCCCTTTAGAAGAGACATCCAAGAATCACATGCTTTTCTTTGGCATGTACCGACTGATCTCCAACATTTTCAGAAACCTCTTAAACATAAAGTAAACATTCAGCAATTTTTGTATGTTCTTTTAATATAAGCTGCTTCCAGTCCAATTTTTATTCTCATTGTGCTTCTCCTACATAACTAAGTCATCCCCTCTAATGTCAGATAATCAAGATTTGAAATAAAATGTAAAGAGTCTAGTTAAATGTGTCAGACTTGTTTTTCAAATATATACTATACAGTATATACCTTGTGTAAAACAGCTGGCTCAAACTTTAGCTTAAAACTTTGTAAAAAACTATTTCAAAGAGTAAATCAATTAAAAGATATATCAGATCAGATGAGAAGTTTGGGTTTGTATCTATTTTATTAACTGCTACTCTTTGATTTAAATGTGCTGCACATTGAACATGAGGCTACACTGTGGGAGCCATCCAGACAGTCTAATAACAAAACACAACATCACAAACGCCAAACAAGGGAGTGCTCAGTAATGTGCAGTGGTTGCTGTTGTTACAATTCACCTTCATTGCTGCTCTTTATTAAGGAAATTCAAAACTGACTGTGAATATCTGACTGACCTTTTTCCACACGGCTGTGACATCCTTGACAAGCTCCAATTAAGGAACATGAACATTTGACTGACAGAATAACATACAAAATAACAGCTTTCCTATTATCATTAATTCATAGTGCAAAATGCTTCCTCCCCTGTACAGTTTTAAAGGGAAAAGCAATCAGACTGCATGTTACCCTTAAACAAACCCATGTTGCTGTTGTTCATTTGGAGAAAAAAGTAAACACAGTAGAGATGTTTAAAAAAGAAAGAGTGGAAAGGATTTCAGGACAAACAAGAGATAAAGCAAAATTAACCATCTCAAAAGTACATGAGATTATTTTAAGATTTGTGCTTGAAAAGAAAATTGCAAGTTCTGGTTTTAGGTAACTTTCAATTTATTTTCAATGAGTGAAATCTGAATGGACAGTAATAACAAGAATATGGGGAAAACCAGAATGCCAGTGTGTATCAATATCTGGGGAAAAAGAGGTAACTGCACCAAATTTCCTGATTACAAAGTCTCACAGCAATGTTTCTCATTTTCTTCAGTTTCCTGTGGAGATATTTATTGTGTTATCTGTGCAATTGTAAAAGACAGTAAAATAGTAGCCTGGAGGAAAACTGCTGTAGTATGGAGTCGATGACATGCTGATTGGAATATGTGCACTGCTGTAAGCATGGTATTAGCTGTTCTTTACCCATTCCCAGTCCATGCTGCTGAAACATCCCACAGTGCAAAAAGAATGAGTAACTTTTCCTAACAGCTGTAACTTGATCAACTCCCAAAGGCAGAGATACAAGGATAAAATGAAAGATAACTACAAAATTATTACTTACAACTACTTACAGATTACTTTTTCAGATAACAGTAGAAAATAAACATGAGATGCTTCCGATAAAATTGGGTTTTAATACGAGAGTAAGCCTAGTTGATGATTTTGGCGGAAGTTGTTCAAATGTTAAGATTGTGTTTGGTCTCTCTCATTTAGATGCATTTCATTTCTTCTTAAAAAATGCTCAAATTTCACCTTTTCAATACAGATCATGAGCAAAAACATCTGCCATTAGAGACCAGTGGAATCATCCAATACAAATTTTTGCATTGAAGAACTAGAAAATTTTAACTTCAAGGAGAATTTTATTTCCAAAGAAATCGTGTCCTGAAGGAAAACTAAAATACTAAAAATGTATGACATTATTAAAATTTGTTTATGATATTGCTACAGTAGCTAGTAACCCTCTCAGTGCATCTAAGTAGCCATCGATGTCCATCTGTGATCCAATGCAACCAACAAAAAAACCAACCTGCATTCAGAATTTCTCTAAATCTGTTATTTACAGCAATAGCAATACTCAGTCTTTATATGGAACTTGACAGTTTTACGCTAAGTTTCATTACACTAAGCATGCTCATACAAAAACATTTATATTAAATAAAACATTGTTTCAAACAAAACTTTTTAAATGAAACAGACATTTAATTGGTTTATTAGCTTTTTATCTTAAAATAATGTATCGGCACTCAGAATAAGGTAAAAATCAGAGTAATTCATAGGAAGGGAATGAAGTGGACAAAATGGATGACGGTACAAGAAAGATCCAGTGCTGAAGCCCAAAACAGACTAAGGTCATCAATGAATTTTGACTATTCTTTACATACACATAGTATTAAAAATAACATTATAATAATTAGAAACATTCATTCTCTGAACATCTTAAAATTGTTATTTTTAGCATTAAGTTGTGTAAATTTATTTATTATACTTCAGTTTCAAATTATATAGCTCTTGCAGAGGTGCAAGGAAATCATTCTGACATGCACAAATCAGAATACACACATACTTTTCTCTGTAATGTTTACTTTGTTGAGATTTACTTTAGGTGTTTAGGCAGACCTAACCTAAAAGTAACCAGCTAAATATACAAATTACAAAATTACTGGAATATGATTGCATGCAGAGGTGCACAGCAATATTTCCACATCTAGATCTCAAATACTCTGCCTCAGTCTCAGTTTTCAAAAAGCCTTATGAAATAGCTATGTAGTCACTCCTGCACTAAGGTAATGTTTTTCTAAGGAGAACAGGACATAATAGAGCACTTAAATGTAAATTCTTTCACTAACAAGTACCTAATTAAATGTGTACATAACCACATCAATATCTCTCATTGAAAAAATCCTAATTATCTATTTATCTGATAGAAAGAGCTTTTGAGCTGCTAAGGATTAATCACCAAAGTATAAACTTTCCTTCTTTATGATAATGCAGTCACAATGGTAAATTTAAAAAGAAAAATGAAAAGAGCTCAATCATCTCACCAGTCCAGGCTTAGGTAAGCATGACCTTATTGCATTTCAAATATTCCCTGATTACCAGCCAAGTTCTCACACACAATGTATTGTTGACTTGTCTGTTTTAGCACTGCTAATAATCCTACACTTGCTTTCAGTTGATCAGCCACAATTTTCTTTAAGATGCAGTAGGAAGCAAGATAAATCTTTATACATCTGTGTAAGAATGATGTTTTGAGCATTAATCATTTTACTTTTATTATTAATTTTCTAAAGAATTTTACTGCACATGGGGAATGTTATGATCTCATTTAACCTGGAGAACAAGTTAAATCGCTATCTCCAAAACCACTGTAAACTTGATTGCTTTGAATTAATTTTTATGTTCATCAAAATTAACATACGAGCCTGCAAGTACTCTCCATTCATTCTATCACAAAAGAGTAAATACTTCATATACTTACTTTCAAATTACAGATTCCATAAAACAGTAAATCACTGAGAGACTTCTGTTTGTGGGCCTACATGCCTGCCAGTAAAATTTTCTAGTCAGTCTTTTAATAGACTAGATTCTAATTGAAATCTCCCCTCCTGTAGGGGGGACTACTTAATGGGGATTAAGTAGTCCAGATCTTGCCCCTAATTCCTCTGTATAACTTACTGCACATGTCTACACAGAAATAGGTCTGGTTTTAAGAATGATAGTTATTAGAAAAATAGTAAAATTCTGAGCTCATGCTGCAAATTAGACAAAAGACCTCAGTTCTTCATAGGCTGAAGACTGAAGACTCAAGAAAGATAAGAAAATATCTTTATTACTTTAGAACTCTAACACCAAACAAGGTATGAAACTGAACTAAGTAAAACAGGTGTCACCAACAGATCTTTGTCCTACAGAACTTGCATAATGCCAATGAAAGGCTGGCAACCTCTTACAAAGGTGAGAAAGCTTGCCAGTTAACACAGTTTACACCTTTTAAAAATGTTATAAGCCACTTTCTTGAGGTACAAGCCTTCTTTTGACATTATTGTCAAACAGGACTCTTATAAGGGCACATCTCAAAACTTTATTTTAGCAACAATAAAGGACACAACGTTCAGAACAAATTATTTTCTGAGTAATCACTTCAATAGTTTTGCTGCTGTCAACCAAAACAGACTACCAGGAAGAAGCAGTGCATGTGATACCAAATTATGGGACTAGTAATTAGCATCCAATATGCATGATGAGCACAGGATGCAGATGAGCATTTTCTTAGGATGTCTGATAAGGCAGTTTCCTGAGAAATCCAAAAAGTGCTTGGAGAACAGGAAATGAAAGATTAAAGGTTGTACCTGTCTCCCAAATCACATATTTAAATTAACTAGCTTGTGCTTATCATTTAAATTTTTTAAGCATCAAGCCTATGCATGTCCATACATACAAACATGCTGTGTTAAAATTATGGAAAATGTATACTTCTTATTTGAAACAGTAAGAAAATAAATTGTCTTACATCCATTATTTGGACTTTTTAGCAGAAATTGCATATATTGAATCAAAAGAAGGGTATTAGAGGAGAATGAAATCCAACTGCACACTACATATGCAGCTTAATTGTTGAGTGCATTCCTTAACTATACTTATCTGCTGTGATTTACAATTTTCCCAATGAAACTGCATCTGTGGCAAAAAAAGCCACAAGGCTTGCTTTATTCATGAGATTCAATCATTTTTTTACATACTGTATGGATATTTCTCATTGAGGTAAAGAAATAATACCACAGGGTACAACCTATAGGAAAAAACCTGCTCCACCAATTAAAAAAAAATAATAATACGCTTTCTCTATTTTATTTCTCCTATGTTCTTGTAATTAAGTTACACTTGTAAAAAGTTGTAAGCTTTTTTCTCATAGTCAACTAAAGGTAGAACAAGCAAATCAGTTCAGAAATGTCTTGATTACAGTAAAACTCATAATTCAATAATCACAGTACTGGCTTTTATCAAAACTGATGTGCTATAAAAGCATTAAATATTTTGTTTCTGTGAAATAAGGCAATTAAACATATAGAAACTGTTTTGCAAAAACTTTTTTTTCCTTTATTAGTTATTTTGCTTCAGTTCTTATTTTTTCACATCTGCTTTATAATTTGTTCTCCACAGAGGCAGAAATTTAAAATTACAGATTTCTCAAATTACAAACAAGCAAAAAATCCTCAAGTCCAATTACTTTATTATTTTGCACTTTATTACTAGGATTAAAAAAAATTGCATTTAAACTACAAGCAAAGCCTATTTAAATTAAAAAGTTTCAGCATATGAACTTCTGATAGTTCTACTGGAATTGTTCTGAAATCAATAACTAACAACGTAACTCACTGAAAGGAAGACAGACACAAAAAAGCTCTTTATAACTTTGTTTAAAGCTCTTATACACCTAATTTGAAAACCTTCTCTTAGAGCTTCAGATGCTATATACTTATACAACAGGATTTGAATGATACCTTCTTGACATTTGTACAGCATGCTTTTGTTGCTTAAGTAATTCTTCCTCTTTTATTTTTTCTTTCTGCAAGTTACTTCATAATAAACAAGGTTTTTATATTTGAATGCCAAAACCCATTAATTTCCCAAGCTGTTAGAATGCATGCTTGAGAAGACTGAGATCTGAAAACATAAGCACCTCTGTGCTGCTTCACTACAGAAAGACGATTAATTCTAACTATACGGAAACCATGGGCAAGAGGTAAAACAAGTGCTCAAACCAGAACTAAAATATGCAGCTCTCTTTGGATTACAAGTCTCTCCCATAGTTACATTAATTGTGACTTTCTCCTTCACAATTCTTGCATCTTTATATCTGCAGAAATCCTTTCATTTCTCTTCAATATAATTTCACTGCTTCTACCATTATTCAAGATCTTGTTTTACATTTATTCCCATAACCCAACATTTCCAGTCTGTAGGTTCAAATAAAATATCTTTAACTAATCTCTCCTGACTTCTTACAGTATGAGTTAAAATCTCTTCATTGCCTTAAAAAATGACACAACATAAACCACAGAAGGGATTCCAGAATTAACAAAAAATGCATTACTTTTAAGGTAACATTCATATTTTCAAAATCAATTTATATTTAAAGTTCTGGAAATGAAATAACATGTTATTTTAAGACAGATGCCTTTTAAAAATTTAGAAATACAAATTCAGATGTAAAATAAACTTTTAAAATAATTAAAATCCACATCGTTAATCATATGTACATCTGTAAACATCCTATACAACAAGTTAGGTCTTTTGTTATTTGTTTATGTATGTATACACAGGGAATAAAAATCCTATTTCCTTCAAGTACTCTTTAGCATATCTCAGAGAGAAAAAAAACAAAGAAAAGAGCTAGAATACTTCAATAACAGAAAAAGACCGTGACTAAACAGACAAATATGTGATTTAGCTGAAAAACTCAACTACCTAGAATCACTAGAAAAGACTCCTTCGATTTACTTACTTTGGTTATTATTGGTAAAAAATTTAGAGCTTGTTTTTTTGTACAATAGTTAATATAAAGCAGTTAAATACATAACCATAGGTGAGAAGAAAATCCACATTAAGCATCTAAAGTACCTGAAGCAGTTATAAATAAATAAATAAATGAACAAAACAAACCAGCCCCACTTACATTAATGTGAAAAACAGAACATTAGATAGCAGGAATCTGTAGTTTTAAGAAAGTATAAACCACTTATAAACCATTTTTGCCCTAAGAGCAGTGAGAACTTCTTGTACTAGAGTAATATATAATATTGAGTAGACTGAGAACATGAAAGTAAGCCTTTGGTTTCAGACATTTGCTTTCTAAATTTTCAATGAAAATACTTTAGTATGATATGAGATAAACGAGATAATCACTGCTTTGAAATAGGCATTTTGGAAGGTTACAGTGACAACTTTGGGAGTCAGAGCACAGTGACTTAGGTAGATGTACTGAAAAATGAGGAGCATTTTCTAACATGACAAGTCTGAACAACAAAGATATTTTCTTTTAAGTACATAAGAGTCCTTTCCTTTTATTATTTCCTTTAAAAGGTAATGCTGACCTCTAAAAATCTGGATTTTGCACGGAGGGTTTTTTATTGGTTTTTTTTCAAACAGATTTTTCCCCTTCTCTTCTTCAGAAGAAAGAGAAAGGTATTTTAATCTAACACAGTTTTCCTGTAAAGCTATATTCAGAAGAAATAATTTACCTTTTTAAATTTAAAATGCAGACTAACATACCCCTAATCCAAATCCACAATTTCAATTTTGTCTAATTTTTCTGTTCCCCTTATTACCATATTTAATTTGCCTCCAAACAAGAGACAGAAATAGCTTTTAATACAGGTGAAAATGTCCTTGCTTTCACTCTTCATTTATAAAAACTGAATCAAATTACTTCAGATAAACAAGTCAGGGAGATTACACCACATAACTGTTCTTCGACAAATATAACACTTGAGTTTGTTTTTTTACTACAAAATCAGTATAAGCACAAAGGAATAAGAAAAATAATTTTCAAAGCAAAAAGAAAAACAAATTAAATATTTGTCTTATTCATCAAATGAAAACTCACCAGGAAAATTTTCAACCCAACTCTCATCTTGAGTGATATTTGATACTTTGCCCACAGAAATAAGTTGAATATATAATACAGAACTATAAAACACAAAACCAGCTTTATCTGAAAATAGTTTGAATAATCAAAAAATGCCATTAATATCTAAACTGTAAATAAAAGAAATGCAACAATCCTACTTAAATTTAGTAAAGTCTACTTCACTTTTCAAAAATAGAAAGCAAGCTCTTTCAAACTACATAGTGACAGCTACAGAAGCTCTGCAGAACTGTAGTAGACAAATACAACTATGACAGCTTTTCTTTCTCCCTTGTCATCCAAACTTGAATTTATACTGATAACTGGAGTATGAAATAAAATTTTTAAATCAAATGGAAATATGATTACTTTCTTTTTCAACGGGTTTGTGGGTTTGTCTTTTTTTCCTTCTTTATGTTTAATGACTTAAAACACAGTGTTTCAGTTTCGGAAGATAAATTTTGACACCCCTAGAAATTCTAACATACAAAATCGCACATAGTTTTACATCAAAATGACAGACTCTCAAATAGACTCCATGTTATTTGTATGTTTTTTCCAAAGGAAAACATACTTTATGTACTATGAGGGTTTTGGTTTTTTTCCATTTAGTATTAACATTCACATTAAGTGGATGGTCCTTTCTTTGAAGACAACTTAAAAGTTTTAAAAAGTCTGAACGAATAATACACCTTAAAATTTCAGGGCTTGAGCTTTTTCTTATTTAAACAGAAACTGATAAGACACTATGAGCAATTAATACCATTACTCAAAATATTAAACTTCTCAGATAGAGAACTAAAAATAACAGGCAATTAAGGAATTGGATATACTTATGAGGATAATCTTAATGTCTCTTTTCATTTCTGACAGTAATTGTTAACCGCAGCCAGAGAAATCTAACTTTAATTAGGCTTATTCCACTTCAAATAGATAGGAACTTTTTTTAAAAGTATCTAAAAGAAATGAAACTGATGGTACATCCTACTTCCTCAGCTAACACAGCCTTAAAAGTTAAATCTCCAGCACTATTACTATTATACATCTGTAATCAAACTACAGATATTTTAATCACAGCCCACACTATTAAAACATGCAATATGCGCCAGTTCTGAGAATAAGAATTTTGATTTTGCTATCTGTGTTGATAACAATGGATTTTAAAGAATACAATTTTGTTTCAATTGAGGTCATTAATATGACCAGAGTTATATTCTCCATCCCATCAGAATGATAAAACTTCAAACATTCTGATTATAAAGATCAACGGAACTACTTAAAAAAAGATAAGATTATAGAAAATATGACAGAAGTAATAGTAAAAACCAATTCTACATATGATATGCAAAGACAGGCAGCAAAACTTAGTAAGCTTTCCCTAAGGGGTATTTTCAGGGGGACTATGTAAGTTTGTGTCTCAATTCTATTTTTTTCTAAATTAGCCTTGAAGTTGAAACCCAGAAAACATTCTTTATACGCAGTTATCACAATTACTGATACAAAACTTGTTCTATCAGTCTCAAATCTTTCTCCAAAAAGTCTACTGGATGCAACTGTGCATCCAAAGTTGCAGATGAAGTCTTTTATTTATCTAGGAAATCTGACAATATATTGAAGAGAGTGAAATCAAAATTGAAACAGTGTAAGAGGACTGATTTTTGTGAACAGTGTTGTATATTATGATCATGGCTATTCAAGACAGTGCTAGAAAATAAAAACACTGAAAAAGCAGGTTGCAATACCCTACATCTGTCTGTTGAGATGCTTTTATAAGTGCTCCCTAACTTGCTAAACTAAAACTAAGTGGAATTCACAAAGACTTATAAGCAGGTTGCAGTTTAATAATAATACAGCTAAAGCAGCCTTAAGAGCTACTTGGCATTGAAGAGAGATCTTGCTTCTCCCTTATTCCTTACCATGCTCCTATCCCCACATCAGCACTGTTGTTCATCACTGATTCAAGAGACAAGAGTAGAAAGCTAAACTTTTCATTTTATTAAGGGGCTACTTTCCTGGCAGTTCAAGTAAGCTGATCCACTGTGAAAGAAAAAAAAGCTAATTCTGACCAAAGAGAGAAGACAAGAATGCACATTGGGGGTTGGTAAAGAGAAAGCAGAGCTACCCATTTTGACTGCACAACGCCCTGATTCAGCAACGTGATCTAGGCACGTGGCAAGCAAACCCTTTTCTGTCCAACTAAATCTGATTTTTAAATACTCCAATACTGTTAACTGTCCACTATTAAGTTTAAAGAGAAGTGAAAGGAAGCTAGAACAGGCAGGGTACACTCACCTCTTGAAACAGCAAATGGCATCTGGAAGAATATTAATTCTACAGCACATATGGATCTAGTTCACAGTTCCAAGCCCTTACTGGGCATTAAATAGAGTGAGTAAAATACACTATCACCCAACTAGCTCTGTGCTCAGCTGCTCATTAGTAATCTTCTCAAGGTCACTGCACTTTGAGAAATGCCAGAAGTACTAATTATGCTGGTAGAATCAGCTAAAAACCGACTAATAAAGAAGTAAATAACCTTATTTTGACCAAAGTAGACTGAGAAATTATGCAGACACACTCACTCATATATTTGATATCAAATGCCAGCACTGACACCTATTATGCTAAGCAACTATAGAAAAAAAATAGGAATAAACTCTATTACTAACAAGCCACACAGAAAGTGCATATCTGGACGTAGTTCAACTACGTTCATTAGGGTTTTTACTATTATAACTACATGAAAAAATAGTCTTTAATTGAAACAGTTATATAACTCTAAACCAGAACTAAGTGCTCACTACAGGATTAGTCAAGCTTCAACTAAAAATTAGTATTCCAACAAGTGATGCTGATATATTGCTTTTTTCCTAATAAATAATTAACATAGATATCCAAACACAAAAATATCAAAATATTAACGGTGATTCATAGGGCACTGGCCCCCTATTTATCGATTCTCTTCATTCCACAAGTCCTACAAATATATTTGCCTTCCTTCTAAGCATGAGTTGTCCTCTTAATATTATCTACATTTTTCTTACAGTTGTTGCAGTGCCTCCAAATACACTACTTTATTAAATGACCCTTGACACAGCAATATATTATGGCAAGAACTGCTAGATGACACATAATTCAAACAATTCAATTCAAGTTATTTTCACATGGATTCTCCTCCTTGATTAAAGTGAATAGACAGATGTAAAATAGTCAGATTTCTTTGCCCAATTAGGCCTGAAAAACTGTATTATATATTAATAGAGAAAACTGCTCAGATATTGTGAATGGTTCATTTTTCTTTAGTGAGACATATATAAAATGAACAATTTAAAAATACAATCTAGCCAAGTGCTTCAAAAGAGTGCTAATGGCTTTTAAAGCACTAAATTTTAGATCTATATTATCTCCTTTGATGTAATGTAATCTACGTGGAAGAAACAGGGGGGTGGTTTCATTACATCTCAAAAATATTTAAACTATAAAAAAAATTAAAAAAATAAAGAACCACCACCTTCTGAATTACAGAAGGATATGCATGTATCTTAGAGTGATTACAAATTATCAGAATACATTGATCCTTCACAGTGATCAACAACAAAAGCACTATAAACAGAGTCTAAAAACTGCATGTCTTAAAAATGCAGTAATTAGTACTTTCCACACAGAAAGAATGGTTGTATTCCAACTGAGGAATCTGATAGGTGGTACAAAACAGAAGATGCAAGGAAGAGAAGAGACCTATAAAAAGGTTTCAGAGAGCTCCTAAACAAAGCAGAATATTTCAAATCATAGGAAACATGATAATATATGATTTGACTCCAAGAAGTTTACTTAACAATGAGTCAGGAAACACCCTGTTAAGACTCAGCACCTATTATTTCTGGTTTCTTTTACACTGCAGTTAAGACTAACACTGTTACATAGCATGGAATACTGGTACAGATGTACCAAGTCTTCAGCACTGTGGATAAGTACAACACAGGTCTCTGCTTACTTTTGGACCTTCTTGACCTTTTCCAAGGTGCAAAGAATGAATCATCATATGTAAAATCAAATTCAAATACTGCTTATCTTACTCACAGTCCTCCCTCTCTTCAGCTACTTCACATCACTTTCAAAACACTTTCACTAGACAAAAGGTTGGCACACCAACAAGGTAGGAGTGGAGGAACACAATCCTAGAAATTGAGAAGGGGAGTGGTGATTATCTCAAAGCAAACTAAGATAATGCTAAAAATGTTCTGCATTATGTTAAGTTTCTGTATGTGTATGTGTGCATATATTGAGCACTTCATAAGTGAAAGGAAAGCATGCTTCAAAGAGAACCTGAAGCAACTCAAAACTTTCAGGTGGCTCAGTGGGCCATTTATGTTGCAGATCTTTCACAAAGGAAAGCATATGATGTTTTCTGGATTTATGTAGAAGATGGAATTGGGGTTTCAGTATTTTCAAGACTTTAATTCCGAAGAGCTTCTTCATTCCTTCCTCAACCAAATCACATGGATAAAAGTATTCCATGCAATTATCAAATATTTCACAGAAAAGTGTTCATATTTATGAGTCTGTCAGCTTCACTGATGAGTATTACTGTGAAAAGTCATGGAAATTTTCAAGCAGCATTGAACTATACCCTTTGTACTTGTAAACTACATTTTGGGTGATTTGCATTATAGGAGAAAAAAATCAAAGCAATCAAATGCAATTTGTGGTATTTAAGTTACATATGACAGAAGAGTTAACTTATTTTGAATAGCTTTTAGTCAAGGTTTACAATGGTTTTTAAAAATACAGAAATATTTAAAAAATTCTTTTATAACTTGCAAGAAAGTGTTAAAATGTCGGTTTTGCTTTGTATCAGAGCTTTTATGCAAATTGTATTTGTGTAAGTTTCATAAATCATCTGAAACATGGGTAAACAAAACCATTTTAATACTGTATTGTTTTAAAACATGCACATATTTAAGCAGAGAAAACGAAAACCAGTGAAACAGCAGAACTTTGTAACAAAGTGTAAGGCAAAAATTATCCAAAAAGTTCAAGAGCATACAACTGTAAATAAAATCTCTTCATCTATCAAATTGAAGAAAACCTTCATAATTCCTGAGCACTCTGTCCCAGGAGGTTTTTCAGTACTGCATTCCTAGTAAACCAGAGGACAGCAAGGTTGATTCTATCAGTCTCCAAACACATGAAGGGCCTGAGAGTGGGAGAAGCATCCAGTTAATCCAATTACAACACATTGTTCAAATACCGTTTTATCACAGCAATTTGTCATTCTTTTAGTTTTACTCAGTCTTTTCTAAGCAGAATAACCACAAATCTGTTGTGTCTCCACTTTATCTCCTCAAAACCTCAATGCATGAGGCCTATTCATAAATCTCCAAAGACTACTGAGCTCATGGAACTGAGTAACAAGTCATACATAGCACAATTAATTATCTCAAATTATTTTACATACTACAGCAATCAAGGTTTCAGTATGGTCTTGTAAAGGAAATAAAGCACATTAAACAAAAGTTTACCTTCTAACCCTTTAAATATGAGAAGAACCCTAACCCTTTAAGTATGAGAAGAACCTTCTAGCAGCTCTCTGGAGTCAGTTACCACTCTTTGCCCTCTGCTCCACTGCCTCATCATTCAGGAATCCAGTTTTATGTACATTTTGAACAGATTCACTTATTGCATAAAAATTGGCACTATTTCCAGAAAAAAAATCCTCTGCTAAATTGAAAACTTTTCATACTTTATAAACAAACAGGAATTTTGTATATGAGGAATTACCTCATATACCACCATGACACAATGCTCTGAAAACATCAGTCCAATCATACTATGAAAATAAAAATTTTAGATACAGCATTCAACAAATTTGAAAAAACAAATTTAACAGTTTTAAAATTAATTATTCACAGTAAATATGTTGAAAGAAAGGAAAGAAGGCAATAACCAGTATGAAATCCCATTTTAAGGGCTGGAAGACTTCCTGTGACACACCAGAGAGAATGGAAAAGGAAGGCAAGAAAGGGAGCTATAGAGAGACAATTGCTTTTCCAGGACCAAATAACCTTGATGCTCTCATAGTAATACTAAATCCATTCCCGATACCATTAGGATTAGGGCCTGGAAGAATTATTCCATAAAGCCATGGCAATATCAATTTAAAAACACTAGAGAAGAGAAACTGCATTTAATGCCTTCTACAAAAGGATTTAAGATCACGAGATAAATACTTACAAGGGTAAGACCCATCTTTCCAAAGTTCTCAGTTTATGAGTTCTTGTAAGCATCCTCAAATAGTCTCAAGATCTGCTATTGCAAGAAGATTGCAGACAGCATCTCAATTGCCATTCCAGTCTTCAGCAGCCTTATTTTTCTTGACATTCTTTATCCGACATAAAATGATGAAGTGCTATGACAGTGTTCATTTTCTGCCCTTGACTTTCTACCACCTCCTAATATTCTCTTGATCCGATACTGCCAGCAGTCTCAGAGACATTTCACAGAGCCATTCCACTTAGCAATGACCTGATATGCATCCTCACTATGGTGGCATTTCACTTAAGCTTTCATCTCTCTGGATGGTGAATAAATCCTGGTGCTCTCTCTGGTTCCCGATATATACATAAGGGCCAGTGAATTACTGAAATGCAGATGTAGTACTGAAATGTCAGATGTAGTGAAGCACAGCGGACTCCAAGAGCAAGAAACCACAATGTAGATCAACCAAAACTCAGAGTAACAGGAAGTTACATAGAGAATGTATAAACTTATGCAGCAATTTGAAGTAGGACTGGCAATCCAGTGGAAAATTTCTTTTTTCACATTAAGTCAGCAATGAGCAGTCACATATTTTATTACCAAAAACACCTCTGAAATTGCTTCCACATGGACAATATTCATTTCAACACAAACTAATAGGCAATAAAGACATTGAGCTTTAAGGAATACTACCCTGACATATTTAACATTTGTTCTTACAATGGATATCAGAACATTACTATGTCATGTATGAGGTTAGAAGTAAGCACCAAATAGCTTTCCTGTACCACTAGTGCTTGATACTCCAAAGAAGCTGTTGTATTAAGGCAGAATAAATTTATAGATACTTTTCATGGGAAAAATGTGTTAATATGACATACACAACCACCTGGTGTAAGAAACCTAAGGTTTAAATTACTCCTAATTTAGACTAGAAATCCTGTATTCCAGCAGGGGCCAGCATCTAACCCTTCTGAAATATCTTTAATTGCAGTTGTGCAACTCCTGGCTCGGTTTGACAACCAAGTTTTATCTTGCTGAAAACACTACAGTATTCTGCTTTAACTGCAGAGTGAGAAAGTAATAAGACAATAGCAAATTACACTTTTATCATACTTACACTGCTGGAAAGGCTGAAAGAATGTTCTCAACATTTACATATTCAATTCCTACCTTCACTTTTTCAACCTATTCTAAATATGTGAATCTATGTGCTAAAACTAGGGGCTTCAATACCTATTAAGCTTTAAAACACCTTTCACTTCGGTTGTTATAGAATGTCTTAGAACCTTTTTTTTTTGGCAATCGGTTTTGAATGCAAAAAAATGTTACCAAGCTATTTATACATACATATTGTTTGTATCTTCAAAAGTTTTTTAACAACATTTTACTAAGTAGTTTTTGGATATCATCAGCAGAGCAGAAAAACATCCATCACTAGAAGGAATATCAAATACTTATTATGCAAGACTAAGGACTAAAGGCTCTCTCAAATGCCTCAAAGACAAAATAAACAAGCCTTTCCTCACATCAAAATATTTGACATAACTGCAACTGAGTATAAACATTATCAGGATATAGCATCAGATTACCTATTATCAGACCTACTATCAATGGCATTCTTAGTAATAATTCATTGTAGTGTGTTGATCTCTTCTCCCAAGTTGCAAGTGGTAAAACAAGTGCAAATGGCCTCAAGTTTTACCAGAGGAGGTTTAGATTGGATATAAGGAAAAATTCCTTCTCCAAAAGGGTTGTCAGGCACTGACACAAGCTGCCCAGGGAAGTTCTGGACAACCCCTCTGTGGAAGCATTCAAGGCCAAAGCAACTTGGTCTCATGGGATGCACATGCCCCATGCAGGGGGTTGGAACTACATAATCCCTATGGCCTCTTCCAACCAAACCATTCTATGATTCTATGATTAATAGCTGGACTTGATGATCTTAGAGGTCTTTTCCAACTAAAATGATTCTACGACTATCTGATTAATCTTTAATAATGCTTTAGGACTTCTTTTTTTAGTTTCAGAAAGAACCTAAATAAATCACTCTCAATCAGTTTATCACTTTCAATGGCAAGAATAAGGAACCAAGTTACTCAGAACTGCAACACAAGTTTTACTGAGAAAAATACAACCACCAATACTTAACAAGAAAGCAATAACTAAAGCAACTTATGGTATAAAACCAACATTCACTTAAAATTAGAACTAGAAATCATGAAATCTAGAGTAAATAAAACCTAACATAAATACAGAGTATTACTAGAGTAAATATTAAATACAGTGATAGCTTAAATATTTTTGCTAGAAAATTTCTGCACTAATTTTTATACAAATTAAGTACAATCCATAGTCTGAGTTTTCAATCCTTCTACAATTTTATTACAAACCTCAGGATTTTTGAGGTTTACTTCATAAAGCTGGTGTCCCCATTTCAAGTTTAGTAATATGCAAACTCATTCATTCAAACTCAAATGCACCACTCAGTGTAATGTGAATATATTAAGAAGATTCAAATCAAAAAGCTATTAAAGACCAATCTTAGAAAATCTTTATATGACTACCAGAGAAAATAACTGTTGTTAGCACTTAGCCAGGTTCATCGAAGAAAATGCCTTCAATATTTTTCCTCCTGTAGAGGTAACAGCTTTTAAATTAAGTTTTTGAATATAGTTATATGAGTTTCATACATTTTTAGTAACAATATCTCTTTTACAGCTGTTGTTTTTTGAGTTTTGTCTTTCTTCACTGGACGCTTACTAGAATAGCTATGGTCTCTGATACAAAAATACTATCAAACTGGCAAATACATTATCACCAGAGTCTCCCAAAGTAAACTGGTGGTAAAGACAAACTTATTTACCATATTAATTAAATGGTCTATTTAACATGGACTATGAATTCTCTAATCACATCTCATTTAAACTTATTTCAATTAACAACCCTAAAGTCTACTGGAGACCCTACTGTTCTAAGATCATTAAGAACATTTTCATTATCTGTCAAATGAAGGGGTAAAAGGAAGAAAACTCCAAGTACTCTCAGGAGTAGGCTTCTACCCCATTTAAGAGATGATCAGGGAGAAAGCAGCAGCAGTTTTCATTAGTTGCTTAGCAATGAAATGTCCCCCCACGAAACAAGGAACTAACAATGCAACAGAGGTGCTGCCATGCAAATGAGTGAATTGGTAATTTATCACCCACCCAAGGATAATCTGTCCTTCATTAAATCTAATCAATCTGGATTAAGACACCAATGGGTATTTTGCATAAAGATGGCAGGAAGAATACAGCATATACAGCTTCACTGATGCAGCCAAAAAAGGTGTTGCTCAAGTTAACATCACAGAATCATGTATTCTGTATGTGCATGACAAATACAAATACAAGGGAAAATAATGTTAATTCAAGACAGACTAATATTGCCCTTTTTACTGCTTAGTCTTACCTTTTATATCTATAGTTATCTCCAAATTGCTACTGAATTATTTCTTGACTCTTAATGTTTATAAAGATTTAAATACTAATCTATAAATTTAAAATACAAATTATGTTTTATTAAGAGATGAGAATTTAATCAGTATCAGAAACTGCCAAAAAAAAAAGTTTTCAAGAGGTAAACTCAAGTACATGGCTCAAAATCAGGAAAAATGCAGCTGTTTACACTGCTTTTTTTACTACCACTGAAAGCCCAAGAAGAGCAGAGTCCTTAACTGGAGAAATTTGGTAACTGCTGCCTTCATTTTTAAATTCTACCTCCATGTTGCCATTCTTTCAGCCACAGAGCAAGTTTAATAGGTTCTCTTTACTTTCATTTCTTCTCCAGTCGTTAAAAAGGCTTCCTTTTTTTTACTGGAGTCTTTGTTTTGATGGGGGGGGGGGGGGGGGGCTTGTTGCTATTGACTGGTTTTGGCTTTATTAAACACCTGATGATTTTGTAAGTACAACTGAAAGTTCTCACAAAAAGCATGAATTAGAAGAAAGGAAGGGAGAGGAAGGGGGAGGGCGGGAGAGGGAGAATAAAACCACCCATGAAGAAAAGAGTATCAGGAGTGTCAAACACTTCTCAACTAGAAATCAAGATGAAACCAAATGCCAGATTGTGCTTCTTTCTCCTGGTTTCAGATCTGATAAACAGGAGTACTCTATCTCCAGCTTCTTCAGAGGGTTTTGTTGGAAGGGGTATTTGTAAAATTGTATGCAATAAAAACCTGAAAGACTCCTAAATGTCACTGACCACTACACAAGATCTGACTGCTTCTTAGTATATTTTTGAAGGTAACTATACAGATTTATAATTACGAAAATTTATTAAGTAATTCATGTATCAAATTATGCTCTTATTAGCTAATCCAAATTGTTACTCAGATTAAAATGAAGACAATGTTTCAAACCCAATACCAATTCATAATTCAATGTTAAAACAAATCTTACCTATATATTCACAGACGAAGACCACAAAAAATGGAGTAACAAGGTCATTTATGCCCTGAACATATCCACTGGCTGGATGACGTATTGCCCAGATAAACAAAATTCTTTCAAAAATCTGAAAAAAATTAAAGAAACTATCAGATAATCTCAAATTAAGAGCACATTTTAAACAAGATACTTGAAAATTATACAGAAAAATTTAATGTCAGAGTTAGTAGTATAAAACATGGATACAAAAGCATAAATGAGTATTGGTATTCATAATTAACTTTGAGTGCCAAGTAAGCTTCTCAGTCCTTAAAAAGGAAGCATTTTTAGGGTTTAGTTCATGCTAAAGACAGCCTAGTACATAATTCAGTTACAGCAGTTACAACAAAGTATTTATTCACTGGAACTTTTCTAATATTATAAACTCCTCTTTCCTCAAGAGACAGAAATATTAAATCACCTTCCCATGCTTATTCACCTCTTTGAAAGAAGTATTTCATCAATTGCATATTGTATTCATTCCTAAACAAGAGAAAGAAGTACTTCATATAGCTCAAATTTTTTTAATAACATGCACATAAAGAGCTTCTGTAATAGTTAAGGTTGCCTAATACTGCAGTGTGGGGTTCTAGACTTGAGCAGCATGTATAATGGCTAATAGAAAATCTGAAAAAAATCAGAAAATGTAGAAATAAGCTGCCTGATGTACCACATAACCTCACCCACTGAACTCTGTAAATCGTGCCTTGGTTAGCATCTTCAAAAGCTCCTATGGCTACAACATGTCTGACTGAGGAAAGCACAGCGTAACAAGAGTACACTGCACAGAAATCACAGAACTCACTGTGACAAACTATCTCCTCTCAATTGCTTCTGAACCTGCTACATGTCTTTAAAATGCTGCAAATAAGCAAAGTGAAAGCTGCTAAATGTGCTTCTCCCTAATTACAAGTAGTCAAGCACATATAATTTCCTGAAGCCAAAGAAGACTTGTTCTTTCCCTTGACAATCTTCCCAAGAAGTCAGAATGCAGAAGCAGGAAAGCAGAGCAGAAAAAGAAGAGCTCAAATCAAAGGACTATGTCACTCTTAACAAGAACAGGAGAGACTCTGTAAAGAACCCAAGGAGACTGAGCAGTTTGCTCCAATCCTAGAAGCCAATGAATGCTCAGGTTTCAAGCAAGTCTATGAAAGACCTGCCCTGAAAGGACACAATAAGTAGTTTAGTTTATGAAGCCTTTGTTACTCAGTCTCAGTTCAAGTTTTTGCTAGATTGACTACTTTAATTCCTTTTCATTTCCTCTTGCAGTGATTTTAAAGGAAAGGTCTAGGCACATTTGATTTGCATCCAAGTGCTTGAGATCCCATCACAGGCTTCCACTGGAGCAATTTGAAACTGAAACACATTTGCTCTGAAAACAAGTCCCAAGTATCACCATCTACCCGTCTCCCACAGGCTTTCTTTTGAGTCAGCTGTCCTCAATCTCCAGGTTTTATGTTTCGCTGGCATGTTAAAAACCCAAAGAGCATAGGAGACTGTCAACAACAATAAATATGAAAAATTTTCATGAGCACTGAAACACAAGCCCTGACACAGCTCATGTCTGATCCACTAACAGCTATAATAAAGACTCCGTTTTTGCTCAGCGTGATTTCAGATTTTGGGGCAAAGATTAAGCAAAAAGGGAGATATTCATTTAGTGAGGCTCCGTAACAGCCTCTTGTTTCCATTTGCCAAAATCCTTATTTCTTTAGCTATTAATTCTTCTTGGTGCTAGTCTTGACACTTCATGTTTTTTAATATGCACTGCATATTAAACTGACTAAAAAATACCAACCTCTGCCCATTAAGCAACAGCCAGTGGAGTTCCATTGTTTGTCAAAAACTGCATAAAGACCTTAAGTCTACAGCTTGCTTTTACAATTAACACAGCTATACCTTTATGTTGTTTAGGTACTATTTTTACTACTACTGGAAAACTGCAAATCTAACTTATTACATTAACACAATCATCCTTCCTGCTTCTGCAGTTGCCATTCCAGTTTCAGTAATATTACTTGTGTGCTATTATCAGTGTTACCATTCTGTGCTTCACTTCAAATAAAAGGCATGTTTAATATACTGAGAATACAAATAACTTTTGTGGAAACAAATATCAGACAAAGGTGACTAGAAAAGCCTATTTAAATAGCAATTGATGAATGTGGAATAGTGCTATGCACTAGGCTAAACAAAAAGCTCCTTGTGTAATGTGGTTACAAAATATGCAAGTAGTGAAAAGCAAATGTACAAAAAAATAAAAGAGTAATTCAACAAGTATCAGCTAACAAAATAACTGTTATAGAAAACTATTAAGAGTCCTTTTCATTAAAGCATGTCTTAAGTCAAACAACTCCTAAAACTCAAACCACAAATCTTTCCCTTTCCTTAGGATCTGATAATAGTTTGCTTTGCAAATTGACATGGCTATGGATTTCAAATTACATTTAAAATACAGGCATGAAAACTAAGATGGGGGAAGTTACTTTGGTTGCAGGTATGAGGGTTTGAAGAGGTTTTTTAAATATTATTGAGCAGCAAGGATCGCTCAGCAATTGGTGTAATTTCTCCAAATGCATCTAATCAGAAATTCAACAAATGTGCACTGATAGAGTGCTTTCAGTTTTCTACCCATTTTCATAAAGTTTCATTTACTGTTCTGAATTGAAAAAATGAGCACTGAAAACCTGAAAGGAAGATTGATTTAAGCTTCTATACAGCAGTCATCACTGTTTAAATAGGACTCATTAAAAAGGTCACTTCCCCAAAAGGTTTCCTTCTTAGTTTCCAAACCAGCAGCAGAAACTGGAATTACTTTCCTACTATGAACCACTGCATCTCATGAGATGTCATTAACAATCAATTATTTTCCTTTGAATTTACTCTCATTCATGATAACAGTAAGCACTATATTCATATACATAACGAGAAGAATCCATTAGCTTAAAATGCAGATTTTTAATTTCTTGTGGGTTTTGACACCTCAGAGGAATACCAAAAAACCCTAAAACTTTTAATCATAAGAACTTTCTAAAATTTACTTTTTGTGTCTCTAAGTGAAGAAAAAAAAGTGGGGATAATTTTATGAACCATTTTTAAATCAAGTTTCCTTGAAATTACTTCTACATTATGTAAACATACACATAAAGCACAGTCATGTACTACCCATGTCAGCAAATTCTGTTAAAGATAAAACATAAATTAAGTTACAGATTATTCCCCATACCAGCTGATTAAATTTAGTAAAACTACCTTAAAGACATCAGTTAAATAATTTTTTGACTGAACTCTATGTAGGAAGATCTCCAGCACCTCTCTCTTCTCGACTAGGGCGACTATTTATTTATTCCCAGTCCTTAATTCCTCACTTTAACATTATTTTCTCCCCTTCAGGACTTACACAGATTCCAGAAAAAACAAACACTATAAGCTGTTTTTAAAAGGATCGTATAATTCGTTATTTCCATACGTCATATTGAAAAAACCTTTTTTCTCAAGTGAAGCATTTCATTACAGAAATCAAATTCCAAGTTCAGATAGGAAATTAAACCAACTTTATTAACTGTTATAATTGTAACTCTGCCCTTTAGGGACAGAGGCTCAGGTACCACCAAGGAAAGGAACACAAACCCCTTCATTTGGACACTGAAATCAGAAGACAATGTGAGGCTTATATATGATATGTTTTTGGTTTTTCACTAGTAGTCTCTTTCAGTTCTTCCACCTACAATTTCTTCACCTAAATTCTAAATAACATTTTTGCTAGTAGCAGTATTATTATTCTGTCTTCAGCATCAAAAATTAGTAGGTACAAAAACTATACTATCCACAGTAAACATTTTGCACACTATGTCACCCTTTGAAACCCATCTTTGACACATATTCCAATTTCCTTCTCTTGTTTATAGCTCAAGCCATCCTGACTTAAAAAAGGGTAGGTGAATACTTTTCACCTGAGACCAGCAACACCTTTACCCCTCCAAGGAAAGGCAAGACCTCTCTCTCCACTGAGCCCCTGGAAGTAGGAAGGGACCCCTGTGAGGGCAGGGCTCAAAAATCCATAAAGGAAGGATACGGTATCAGGAAGGATATCGAGGTCCTGGAGCAGGTCCAAAGGAGGGCAATCAGGCTGGTGAAGGGACTCTAGCACAGACCCTATGAGGAGAGGCTGAGGAAGCTGGGGATGTTCAGGCTGGAGAAGAGGAGGCTCAGAGGAGACCTCATCACTCTCTACAACTACCTTAAAGGAGGTTGTAGCCAGGTGGGGGTTGGTCTCTTTTCCGAGGCAACTCTCAGCAAGACAAGAGGGCACGGTCTCAAGTTGTGCCAGGGGAGGTTTAGGTTGGACATCAGAAAGAATTTCCTTACCGAGAGGGTGATCAAGCATTGGAATGGGCTGCCCCGGGAAGTAGTGGATTCTCCATCCCTGGAGATATTTAAAAAGAGACTGGATGTGGCACTCAGTGCCATGGTCTAGCAACTGCAGTGGTAGTGGATCAAGGGTTGGACTCGATGATCTCTGAGGTCCCTTCCAACCCAGACGATTCTATCATTCTATGGGGGGTGGAGGTGGTGGTGGCTTTTGGTCTCTTGTGGATTTTTTTTTTTTTTTTAATAAGCAAACAGCAGCACTCTAACTCCATAATGCCTCGACATTGATGAGAAATATGCCCATCTATTTATGTGGCTCAGTTATGCTTGCTACATAGCTCAATTTACTAAACATTCAACCAAAAGACATGTAAGTATGACCAGCAAGCGGGGATATTAGGCTGCATATAACAAACTAAATCAACCTAAGGAGTAATTCTGTGTTACTTGCAAGAGCAATTTCAGTTTCTAAAAGTGTGGATTTAAAATATGTTTATTGTAAGGCAGTGTTTAAGATGCACATATCCAATGAAGCATTAGAAAAATATACGCTTGGGCAAGTTTAGCAAATAACTATAAGTTAAAACAATGCTGATTTTATGAGAAAAAACAGTATTTGCAAGCAGTATTTCAGTAAATCATATTAAATGAATATGCAACCTGAGCAATGTTGTTCTCTGCCAGCACAATTAAAAAGGAAGAAGACCTATATAATTTCACATGTTTAATTATACCACAAAATTTACTGAAACTGCATTCCAGAGTCAAACGTTACTGAATAATATTTGATACTAAAGTTCTGTTGACATATCAGATTTTACTTAGCAAGAAGGTACTTAGAAGATACTTAGACAAGGCCAGTTTGCTTTTTTTTTTAATTACTCACAAGCAGTAACAACAGGAGTGTTTTATTCTCCTAGTTCTGAAATTGACTGTAAATATTTTCATTAAACCAGCCTATTTTCAGATTATACAAGCTATAAATAAGTAAATAAATAAAGCTCTTAACCGTGAATACTTAGAAAAAATACTCTTGAAATTTCTAAATAAATTCTTTAAGTTAATCATTCAAGCAAAAAGGGATTGTAACTATCCTGCAATTCTAGTTCTTTTCAGTATCTTATTATAGGATGCTTTCCCAAACATACTAAATATTTAACAAATACACACATTTCAAATGTCGGTAAACCTTGACCAAGGCTTCTCTAATTATTAAGACAAGTTTACTCTAACATGTCTAACTCTATTAAGAAAAAAAGCAGATACGCATGGTAAATAAAAAATTGTATTTCTACAAACTATTACCAAGTTTACATCTAATCTAAAGAAATGTATTAAACATCTCAAGATTAGTCATATAAGTATAGCTTGCCTCATTCATAATCAAATAAATGACAGACAAAACTAGTCAAAAATCCTACAGGTTTCTATTTCTGACATTCTCATTATCTTATAAGTAACACTTCACTTCAAGATATTCTCCAAAGATTGTCTTCCTTAGTATAATTTTTATTAAACTACTCAACTTTTCATCCACATTATTTGACTAGAAAAAGGGGCATTCAATATATTCTACAGAAGATATTTAACTGGAGTTTCCATTTTAAAATTGTTTTTGCAACATCTAGCTAATTTAGAAATAAATACACCTCAGGAAATGTTTTGTATTTTGCAATCTTCCTTTAAAAACAAGAATATAAATAAATACTCAATACTCAGTATTATCCTGGGGTATGTTCACCCAAACTAAGAACCTCAAAGACAACTGTTGTGTATCTGAGCCCCAGTAACATTCATTTCAAATACAGGTGATCTTCACTGGAACCTTCAGTTTAACCATGGAAGGCAAGGAAGAAAACCCCTATTCCTAAATGCCACTTCATGTTGAATACAAGTATATTGTTAGAATAATTTAAGGGACTATTGCAGATACAGTTCAAGTATTTTTTTCCTCTTGAAAGTATTTAATTGTTCTTCTTTCTGTAGCCATTTTTTCATGAAATAATATTCCCCTCCAATTTCATTTACTGGCTCATTCCTAGCTACAACACTGACACTGATCTTATTCATTTCTTGAGCAGTTTATTTCTTGCTGGTATTGTTTCTCTTCTTGTCCATTTATTTTTCTCAGCTCAGTCTTTGATTCATCTATAGAAAAGCCCAGAAAAAAAACACCACAGTGCAGAAAGCAGATAGAAGTATTCTTATACCATTTTCATCCAAAACTTTAATAGGCTATTTCTTCAAACGTATTTCTCCAACACTTGTGGAGGGGTATTTACATTAAATAAAGAACTGAATAAGAGCTGAAAATCAAATGAAAGCTAGTTCTGCATTTAAACTGCTCGCATCATCTAATTAACTATCAGATGTTCTCTGTGGGTCTGTAATGATACTGACAGAACCCACAAGGAAGCACATTTGAAGGTCTGAATAAAACCATGAGGAAGGAGAAGGATGCTTGAGATCACCTATACTATTTATTACCTATATACTTTACAAAGAGAAATCACTGGGGGATTCAATTACCAAACACTATGTAGTTTGACTAACATATTTGTCATTAAATGATATATCTCTACTATGGTTGTAAAATAATTTAAATACCATACCCAACACATAAAACCTGCAATGAAGCAAAAAATCAAAAAAGGCAGACAAACCTGTAAGGCTACAAATTCACCAAAAAGGCAACATGGCAGACTACGATTTTAACTTCAAGACCTTGAATGAATTTGACAGATACATAGAACCATGGGAACTGTGCCCTGGATTACTTCAAAAACACATTAAGAACAAAATATATAAAAAGCAAAAGAGGAAAAAGAACCCTCAAAGGCACAAGAGCAAAGAAAAAAAATGACAGATTTCATGCAGGAGATTAATGAGATGCCTTTCCTCGTACTACTCATATTTACACAGTTATTCTCAGCCTGTATTTATATACCCTCATTTTTTTTAGTTTTTTTAGGCAATAAATGTTTTTTTATTTTATTTTTCTGAAGTCAAAATAGCAAGTGTTGTCAAAATAATTGATAACAAATCCTACGATATCAGATGAAGAAAAATATTTCTTAAAAAATTAAAGTAATTCTTTAGGTATCATTCTTACCTCTGTTACTTTGGGCTGAAGTCTTAAAACTTCTGGACTCATGCGTGGGATATCTATATGGATCTAATTAGACAGAGAGAACCAACAGCACACTTTTTAAAAAACAAAATAATTAAAACAAACCTGTGGTTTTACAGTACTAGTTATAATGCCACTGTATCACTATTTCTGAAATAACATGGGTTTAATGTATTTCAAAATATGGCAAATCTTCAATTCATTGCTAATCTATCAATGAGGCAAAATTTAAAAAAAATTAACAAACATACTTTGTTTCCATGTATTAAGAAACATGTAACTTTTTGTTTGTTTACAAATATTGGAAATATCCACTACCTCAAAGTAATTACAAGTAAATACACACTTCTGTAAAGTAATATTCAGTTGACACTATCATGTATACTTCATGCTCTTAAAAGTCAGACTTGAAGCTGAAGGATCTCAGCTTCCTTTGTCCTAAGGAAGGCTGAAGTATGATTCCTTAGTCTATACTCCATAGTACAAACTATTCCTTCTGATATAAAACCTGAAAAAAAGTTATCTGCTTATCTGAGTGGGCAAGAAAGCTTGACACATCTATGTTTGCTTCACATCATACACAGTAGCAACTTGTTAAGCAGTATGGGTACGGACCCTGTCAGAAACAGTCACTGTTGTACCATCCTCACTCCTCACTCATTTGAAGGAGGGTCTGAGCAAGAGAGGAAGAAACCCTACTATTCTTAAAAGAAAACCACTGCAACACCAAATAGCAGTGCCAGAGGGCATGCTAAAAGCATTAAAGCTGACATTAAAAGAAATCCACTATTTTGAATTTCAAACCAAAACATTTCATATTTTTGCTTCCGAAATGTAGAAAACCAACTGGTTACAGAGTTCTCTATCAACATTACAGAAATAGAGGAAAAACAGTAGCAAACTTCAAAAAATGGTATGAAAACTGGTGAAAGTCACTTTAGTAGGCTACCTGTCTATAGGTATCCTGGTGATTTTCATCATTTCTGGAATCATAGTATTGTTCAACAAATGCAAAATACTCCTTGCGTTTCCTTTGTAAAGTGCTTTCTCTTCGGTCCACATTTGCAGGAAGATAGCCCTGAATAAAACAGTGAAAAGAATATTACTGTTTGCCTTACAAGAAGGGTGCTGGGATTTGATTACTAGTGGTAAGAAAGCTTATGAACTGATGCAGTAACATGCAGATGTACGTGGATGTGACTAACCCTTTAGTACTTCTAGTAATTACAATCAAGATTAGATACGAATACCTTACTAAAGTAATTTGGGGGGTGTTTTTTTTAATTTTTTTTTAATTTCAAGTTTTTCCACCTTTAAAAAGCACCTTTTTAGCAAGAATTCTAATATTATGTTTACTGTAGCTCCCAGTAAGACAAGAGGGAATGGACTTGAGCTCCTTCAGAAGAAGTTTAGGTTGGATATTACAAAAAAATTCTTTATGGAAAGAGTGATCAGGCATTGGAATGGGTTGCCCAGGGAGGGGTGGATTCTCCGACCCCAGAGGTTTTTAAAAAGAGACTGATGTGGCACTCAGTACCATGGTCTGGTAACCACAGTGGTGGTGGATTATGGGTTAGACTTGATGATCTCAGAGGTCCTTTCCAACCTGGCTGATTCTGTGATTCCAAAGAAAAAAATTCAAATAAATGAGATAAATGTAATGTTGTATGACTTCATTAATTTATGCATTTCTGAATGATTCTTATTGAAGCCATTTTATTAATTTCTTTAAAATTTCACAGTATCTCAGTTACCTTTAAATAGGAATTATATATATATTAGCAAATATGTTTAAATTATAGTTAAACTTATAATAAAATGTGTACTTATTCAAAAGCTTTAAAAATATTCTAGATACGTTATTTCACTGTTTCAGATGAGAAGAAAAAAAAAATATTTCAAGCTTTCATTTAATCTCAACAGATTATTAAAACTTTCATCACAGTAAAAGACACAACTGCTCCAATATGGGCTCTGAGATGGAAGAGCACTAGCTACACATTTCCTTAGTTGTTTCCCAAAACAAATTTATAAATACTAGCTTGTGTTCCAGAAGGTAGAGAGATTCTAAGGAAATCATGTCAGATATGCAGGATTATACCTTGTTGCATTAAGTTTACAATATATCTGAATGGTTGAATAACAGCCATCACCATACTATGGCAATGTCAGAATTAAGGGTTTTTAAGAAAAAATCCTGATGACATAAAAAAAATCCTACACTAGAAGTGCTATACTTAATTTCACTTCACAGCCATAGCTCCAACAAGCAACTAAAAAAATGCATTTAACCATGAACCCAACTTTCTTATAAAGTCCTTAACACTTAAAGGGTCCAATTAAAAATTAAAGAAAAATTAAAATTTAGCTTGCTAAAAATGCTAACTGTACAATAAAACTAAATAGTATATAGGTTTCATTAGTCTCCTTCAAATATTTGACATGTCCCATTTCAGTTCCATTTTGTTCAATATTTAGGCAAAAAAATATACACACACACCTAGAGACTTTTGAAAATAAACCTCTTTAAACCATTTACAATGTTATTCCTGTATATTTTAATTTCTTAGCTTAAGAAAGCAAGAGAAAAAGTACAAACCATATTACATAACAGATACCTAAGATACCTAAGGAAATACTTCCTTTGGCAAAACCCTTGATGTACTGATTTGCCTGGTTCCAGGTAATTTAAATCGTAACAGCTTAACTTTGGCCTCCAGTCCCAGTCTGACATTTAATAACTGTCCCAGTGTTTTCTATTAAGTTAAATATCGTATTCTACCTCCCATTTGTTCTCAACAGTTGGATTTTTTTTTCCTCAAGGATACCTTTGTTCCATTGGAAAAGAATTCATTTGTAAGATCAAATGAGGTTGTTCGAAGGACACCAATATTTTCTCAACAAGTCATTCTGCCATTGTTCTATTTCAAAGAATGAAGTAATCTTTCAGTTGGACATCTCTTGCTTCCTGTTCACTTTACAGATTAGATTTTATTTTTAAAAGTTGGAAAGACTTGCAACACATTGGGGAATAAATTGGTAGATAATTTAATCCATTTGTTCATTCATTTCCTCCAAAGGTTTTTACAACCACATCCTTAGTGCTGTTATTCAGAAGAGAAGTGACCCTGAATAGTTCTGCTTCCTATTTAGATATTCTATAACTAAATTTTTTGCAGTTTTTTAAAAATGAGTAATGTAATTTTTTTATATGACGATACCTGAACACATGCATTGAGCATTACTTGGATTTTCATATGCTTTCACTTTGAAAAAGCTGTATTCAAACACATTGTTATTAACAGCTCAGGAGACTACCTAATAAAAATCTCAATTCTTCCTTTTTTAAAATCGTATTTTTAAAATTCCAACTTCAATGCTGAAGTTAGACATGCTTGGACATGAAGTTGTCTCATATTTGAAACAGAAGTCACCTGCCTAAGATACTGCCAATTGTACTCTATTCCCCTAGTAAGTCATAATTTCAGATTTCTAAGTAGGACTTCTGAATAACTAAAAACCAAACACATCCAGTTATGATCGAACTCTAAACTATACCTTGGTTTCCTTAATTTGGCAACTGATCTTTATCCAGACCAGTTTTGCTTTGGTACACTTATTTCCTGATAGCTCCATGTGTCTATTATAGCACAAAAGATAAACACATTACACTCTCTGAGACGTACATTAGCAGTAGGTAAAATATTTAAACAACTAATGCAAAAAAAATTAATTACCATTAGAAAGAATAATTATGGAATTTATGACCACAAACACTCAAAGCACTTTATCTTCCTCACTTAGGAAAGAAGATGAAAATAGCTGCTGTCTTACAATACAGAAAAGCAGTGATTATTAAATGACTCCTCTTTGGGTTTACAAAATGTATTTAAAAAAAACAAAACCAAACCAAACAAAAAAACCCAAACAAAACAAACCAACCAAATAAACAAACAAACAAAAAAACCACACAACACTCCAGAGGTCTCTTACTCAAAATCAAATCTTAATTCTATCAATAAAAACAAAATAACAAAAAGACAGTATCTTTGCAGAGGTATGACAAGACAAAGGCAAGAATCAAATTGGAATGGATTCTGAACAGTAGTGATTAAAACAACAGAGCAAGGCAACTCTGTTATTAGCAGTTTCTCTAAACTAGGAATGTCAGGAATACAAAACTAAAATGAGCTTATGGAATCAATCTGAAACTCATGGGTATCCTCTGCTCCAACTTTAAGGTGAGAAAATCACTGCAGTTAGCTTCTGAATGTTTCCAATTCTCTAAACCTCAGTGTGTGACCTTTGATTGAGAACTTAACCTACCCTTATGCTTTAGCTTACTGTGTTCCAAAGTCAATTTTGAGTTAGCTACATTTTTTTGTACTTTGAGTGTTTTAAAACAGGTATTCTAAACTTCAAGACTCAGGGGCGGTGAAGAAATCTTCTATTCATTACAAAAATCCCAAAGAAACAACTTTGGACACAAAACTAAAATAAACTGCTTACTGTATGTTTGATTTGAATTACAGTAGGATATTTTAATTTCTACCTTTAAGAAGCTGCATTTACCATTAGGAGGAACTAAACTGCAAATTTAGTAGAACTCATCAGCAAGAGAGACTCTTTCAGTCACTGGAAATCAGTCTCAATCTGAAGTAAATACTTCACATGCCCTGTTGAAGTATTCTATAAAAAGCAAAGCTATTTAAGTCTACTCTCTGAAAAATTCAGTAGTGTTAAACTGTTGTGTGTGTAACTCAGAATTTTAAATAGTTCTTAAATGCATGAAGATTTGCTGATTAAGTGTCTTTCACAGCCTCTGGAGAGTAGACAGTGTGAGATTTTTGCTTCTTTTTAATACAAACATCTTCACAAATTCTCCCAACCAGATGCAGGCAAACAGCTCAAATGCAAAGCCTTTACACCCTAAGTATTACAGCTGTAAAGACTGGTATGAAAAATAATCCTCTGATGAATACATTGTATTTTTGCAGAAGAACCTTTTTAAATACAGTGCAAGCTCCAAGATCAAAAAAATCCAGTTCTGTAACACAAAACCCCATGAATCTCACATCTGTCCCTGAGGCCCAACTGAAACACTTCCTTGTGCTCCTCCATGGCACCTCAGTCAAACTACTCCCAACCTACTTCCATTGAAGTATCTTCTGTCAACTGGACAAAGTTCAGGAGAACAGTTTAGCCAGAAAAAACTTCACATTACAAAAAAGTGATTAGCTTTTCAACTAGGTTGTCTCCCTGAGCTGACTCACATGTCTGACACCAGGGGAGTCAATGCCACAACATAACTGACCACAGCCGTTCAGAGCTGTTTGTCTTAAATGACTATAAGAAAATGGGACAGAAAACCCACAGGACCACATCACATCTTTTCCTCAGTACAGTGTTAATCTCTTCTTGTAGTTACTTTAATAAGAAGTCAGAACGAAGCCTTTTGTAGGAGACTGACAGGTTTTGTTTGCTCTACTGTGTGGCTATTTTCAAGGAAACTTTAACAATGTATTTATCTGTCTTTAAACTCCCCACCATTCCACCAAAATTTGTAGAAAGAGGCCACTTTTATCACATAGGCCTCTCTTTTAGAAAAAGCCAAGCTGAAAAATAAGGATGTATGGGTGACACAATCTACTACTTCTCACTTCCCTCCTTCCAGTTTGACAAATTAATCTTGAAATCAAGAAAAAAAATCTTAACTTTCATTACAATTCAGAAAAATTACACAATGTTTTCAATTACCACAGATGGATTACAATTCAAGCAAGATTATTTGCAATGCTTGAAAAAAATTTTATTACTAAATGCAAACTAACAAAGATAAAAAATACAACTTACTGAAAGCAGCTTCCATGCAATTGGACGAACCTGTTTGGGAATGCCAGACCAACTCAACTTCCGTAATTCTTCTGTTAAAAGAGAAGTATTTAATGAGAACTAATGAAACTATTTCCAGTATGTATATATGTGTGTGTGTGTATATATATATATATACACACACACATATGTATATGTACACATATATATATATTTTAAAATTAGCAAAAAAGTTGTTTACAACAATGATTACAATGATGTCTTCTTGTAAAGACAAAAGAAATCATAATTATATGGCAATTTTAAGGAATTAATACAATACCAGATAGTTACAGTCCATAGGGATACCTATGATAACAGGTATAGCATATGGTAAGGTAACTTTCTGGAGTATTTTCAGCATTCCCTTTTAATACCCACCTTTTATTAACATGAAAGTGACACTCAGACTTATTGTACCACATGCTTACAGAGATCCTAGTTAAAAATGAGCTCTACAAATCTAATGTTTTCTGTCTGAATACTGGAATTTAAACCCATGCCCTATTCTTATTCTTTACATTGTACTCCTTTCTCTTGAAAGCTGTTTATCAGATACCATACCCAGCTAAACTGACCTGTGAGCCTTCACACATTTTTTGTGAAAAAAATCTTATCATGTGAAAACAATTTTTTTTTAAATAGGAAAATCATGGAAAATCTAAAGACAAAAGAAATGCAGACCACGATGTTAGGTTTCTTATGGCAGAGAAATTATTTCTAGACACATTCACAACTATTTTTAACCAGTATCTAAATTAGAAATCAAAGTTTCTCGAAGTAGTATTAACTTAAGCAAATAAAAGGCACTAGTAACCTGGTGGTTGCAGTATGAAGTTACCTGATCATTAAGATGCCCTATTTTAACTTCAGATGCATGCTAGCAAAAAGATACTTGCCAAAACCTCTTTGCCTGAAAATAAGATGACAGCCTTAATATGAAGTTAAATATATCACAGGAAAAAAAAAAAAAACTTGGATAAATTCATACTTCATTCTCTTTTTCCTTCAGAAAGCAGAGAGGGTAAATTGGCAGGAGGCAGGAATGAAAGACTGCTAGAGTCATAGGTAGAGGAGTGGTTTTGGGGTGATCACTTCAAACCAACCATGGCTATTCCAGATACGCAGTACTGCATATACACATTCAACAAGTCATGTTTTCCCTCTCACTCTGAGCAGCAACAGAAGCAGCACTGAGATCTCACTTAGAACAGTGAGGCTATGTCAGGAAAATCCAAGAAAAACAGTGACCAAATGCTGCTTTAGCATCAAAACACAGTAGAAACTCAGAAAAGCTGAGAAAAATAAACGAGATATTAATAGCCCATCATATCAAAGTGAATGTGTCTGTTAAGTCTTGAACCTAGTCTAAAGAAAAAGAATGACTTTCCTATAATACCAATGAAATTGTCTTACATCTATAAGCTTTAAAATACTACCAAAAATGGCAAAAATAAGTTTTATTAATAGAAGCTTTTTTCTAACATTTTTTCAGTATTTCAAACCCCTGGAAAAAAATACACTAAAACACAGGGAAAAAAAATTTAGGAAAAAAACTTAACATGTTCTTGACATACAATCATAGGGTTTTCTGTAGCTTTGTTTTTAAACAAACTAATTTATATCTTTCCTGTAGAAGAAGAAATACAAAGATGTCAAGGTAACACCTTGTTAAAGCAAGAGTACAGAAAATAACCTTGACTTATTTATATCAGTACAAATTATATCTCGATATATACTATGTGTATGTGTACCAAAAGAGCAGAATATCTAACCATGTAGGCGTATCATATAGAGTACAACCAAAGATAAGATAAATTCAGTCATATACCTTGGGCTATCCAAAGACTAGAATACCAAATACTAAGGGGAAAAAATTAAAAACACTTATCTGATTTCCAGCTAACAAAGGATTACTCAGCCTTGTATTTCCTTGTACTTGTAGCCTAACCATTATGTATGTCTATGACAACATAAGATTAAGTATGCTACAGTTAGTAACATAACTGCACTCACTGCAACTGATTACATTTTATTCTCATTTTTACTCACAAATCCATCATTATCCAACACAACAAAACAGCAAGTATTCTTTGCAAAAAAATTGTAATGCCAGTCCTTCCCCTCACTCTTTAAAAATCAGCATAGGCAGATTACTGTCTGCTCTTTAGTCTGAAAATAAAAGCAAACACTATCAAGAAGAAACAAGTATCGGTTCATTTTACCAGTCCACACTCCAAAATAAAAAATACAATCCAATTGTCAGGACAATCCAAACTGGCAGAGTGAGATACATTTTAGGTTCAGAGAATATGTAGTTACAGCAAGACACTCAGCTCTACTTCCCTTTAAGTACAGACTTAGCTAAGAAGCACCTCCTGAGGTACATACAATGATGATGTTCACCATTAAAAGAAAAGCCTTTGCCCCTTCTAACACTAGTTTCCTAACCTCTGCTTCCTACTTACAGATCAATCCCGAGTCCCATTTCATTCTCTTCTCGAGATGTCCTCTCTCCATACTTTCCTGCTTTGCAGTACTCATCCCTATGTATTTCAACTGTATCTTCCCTCAAACCATCACCTGAAATTCCACGTTTTCATTGATAGCAAATAGCTACTGTACAGTTAATAAAACCTTAAAATTATTAGCAAAAGCCATACTATCTTTAAAACAGATCTGCAGCTAAAAAACATAATTATTTTAAATATTTTTTAAAGGAATGGGTTTTTTTGTTCCTTATCTCAGAAGAATCCAAGATTAATGCTCTCTTGTTTTCTTACTCATACCAAAGTGTAACAATTAATTTAACTACAACTTTTTGCATCATAGATGTTTTAAAATTAACATGTAAGAATGTGCATTAAAAAGGGAATAAATTATACCCAGTCCAAATGTTCATCAACCTTCTATAACCTAAGGCCTGTAACAAGAACTGGCACCAGAAAAACAAAATTCTTTTCATTTTCACAAAGACAAGCTAGTGTTGAAGATCACCAAACTACATTTAAATATAACAGAAACAATGAAGACAAAATATATGATTTAGTGCAGGTATTCTCCATACCTTGTTAACTCTACAGCTTGGCTTATTTTCTGTCATTAACTAACAAACACCAGACTACTGTGGAATTTAAATTGAACTACATATCACAGGCTGGCACAATAAATATACGTCATCATGAGTATGCTGTCACTGCAAATAAGAGAGGATTCCATGGGAGTGAGATATAACAAGCAACTGAAATTCTCTGATACTGAACAAATGACTCATGAATGTCACAGATACAAAATAGGAAGTGGTTCAGTCAGGATAAAAACCAAAGCTTCAGCAAAAAGATGCACTAAAAGCAAGTTTCAGACACAAACCAAAAGCACTTCTAAGGTTAGAGAGCTGTGGGATGTTCTGAAAGAAAAAAGGCACTGATGGATTCTACAGAAAACCCAAAAATGTGCCTTACAGACAAAAAAACCTACAAACAGCTCTGCCATAACACAGCAAGGGTGGGGTACAGAACACAGGCAGGAACAGGCTTCTTTAAGGATTGTTTCAAAGATGAGCAGATGGACACTATTGAAGTTAAACCAAAGAATAGGATTTTGTTGGGTTTGGGGTGTTTGTTTGGCTTGTTTTGTTTTGATTTTATATCAGGAAAAGATGAAAACCAGTCTGCCACTTCAGAACAGAACAAAAGTTTAGTACACTACTATTTGGTATGTACTTCTTGGATCTCAGGGATTGATTCTTTATGGTGACAGCTTTGAGGGACTACTTTTTCCAAATGAAGATAAGGTAAGTAGCAGAACAGACACAAACTCCCAAACAGAGGAATTACTATGTTATTGAGGAATTAAGTGATCATTTTTAGGAGACCTCGATATGTGGCCTTACATAAACATTTACCTAAGGCATTTGAGTTAAAACAAATCTCCAAATTTTGAAGAACAGAAACAGCCAGCTTCAAAACAGATGACTGAGGCCAGGTACAGTGTTGAAAATAAAAGGTGAATTTGTAAACTTATATGCTACAGTTTAAGGTCATAGCAACTTCAGCAATTTTCTTGAAGCAAGCAGAAGCTGCATGTAAATCAGATTAATGGAGCCAACTCCAATTTGCTAGTCTATAATTCTAATATTACAATTTCTTAATGATTTTCAAGAACAAGAACTACTACCAAGTCTAATAGTATTGGCAGTAAGTGGCCAGAGGCACCACAAACCAAATATTTTGATGCTCATCTTATTACAGAGTGGTAGCTCCACAACAGACCTGGAAGAGGCACTAAGCCAGTGATAACAGGATTCTTGATCCACCCACCCAGATGTCCCCATGCCAGCCAAGAAAGCCCTTCTCTCCTGTCCTCCCAGCTGCTGAAACAGGTTAGACTTGTACTGTATGGCTTAGTCAGATTCCAGGTGCAATGTCAAGTAAATACCCAAGCTATCAAACAGTCAGTCATACACAACAGTATCATTGGTTACAGTTTTTTAAAAGTCAAAAAAGACAGAAATAGGCCAGATCAAGTAAAGGCAAAATAAACACACAATATGAACACTAGAAAAAATAGTATTTTGTATAATTTATCAATAAAAAAGATATAACACTTGCCTTAACTAAACACATTGAAAAATTATGTTTGTATTTCTCCTTCACTGCAGAACAGCAGCATTGGATTAATAATAACAAAGGCCCCAAGTCTTCAAAAGCAAGTGATCTCCCAGTGTGCATCATATTGCTCCACTAGTCCTTGTCCAGTATTTATGAACAAGTGTGCTTTACCAGGTCCTTCCTTTTTGTGACACTGGCATTCTGGCTGAAAGGAAATGCATCTCACACATTATTTTACAGCTTCATTATACAATAATTTTGCAAAGCTTCAAGTTTTCACTACTGTTACACACAAGCATGCCATTTACCAACTATGTAATAAGCAAAAAAACCAAACAAAAAAATAAATTGCTCAGAAGCTACTTCTATTACTTTCAAATAACACCAATTGCTCTTTCTCAACTCTATACCCATTGAACCCTCTCTCAGCTTTCACTTTCCTGATTTTTTTCATTCTCCTTTAACTCAGCCACAACAGGAATCCACACACAAACATGGGTACCAAACTCTAATAACCCATTCAAAGAGGGAAAAAAAAACAACCAAAAAACCCAAAAAACCCACAAAAAAACACAACCAAAAAAAAATGAAGAAGATGAAAGGTCTGCCATCAGAATCAGAAATGGGGAACATAGGATTAAATCAGCAACATATCATCCAGGACAAAAATTCCACTTAACCTTAAGTAACTCATTTAAGGCCAAAGACAGCAACCAAACTGGAATATAGCTTATTCTAGCAAGCTTTTTATCCCGTGATATTTTTATCCTGTTTTTATCCTGTGCTGAGCTTTCATTTTAGGTTCAGGGCCAAGCAAAAACAGTTCTGAGCAGGGAATTTGAATCCTAGTACTATTTAAAAATAAACCTCCACTTCTAGGCTAAATATTAAAAACTACCTGTAAGACTGAACTAAAGAGCCATTCTATGGAAATTAAAGACAAAGGAGGAATGTTTTATTTAAGCAAGATTCAAGAGAAGTCAGTTTTCATTCCTGCTGCTATTGTGCAATGAACATAAATTTCCTTTTTTAAGGAACAGCTTGGTCTGTCGTGTAATTTCAAACAATAATGTACATATCCTATGGGACTGGGTTTCAATGGACTGCTTTTTCTGGAAGAATACCTCAGCATTGGACATAGAAGTAAAAATGTACACCAAAGACAAAACATTTTCAGTTAACAATACAGCATTTTTTTGAAACAGATTCTCAGCATCAACAGATCAGTGTAGGATCTGGGAGTCAGTACCCCTATACATTTTTCCATGATGAACACAAATTAATAATTACTTTTATTCCTCTGCCACAGCCTTATATGCTCTGGCTGCTCTTTTTGTATCTGGATTATCTGAATCTTTGGCAATACCTATTCTCCAAATACATGTGTGAAAAAGCATTTAGCACTACTTTTTATACTTTTTCCAAATTGTGACTCAAACTCTCTTTTAGAAGTGCCTCCATGCATTTAGCCTGACAAGATTTATATTCTGTTCTACTCTCTTTATTTGACACAGAAGTTTACTTTTGGATTGTATTTAATAACCTCCTCTGCTCTGCTGTCACATCATACAGGATCCATCTGAACTCCCTCAAGGCTTTTGTTTCTGTTTTTGCTTTCATAAGTGGCACAGTAATTGCTTTCAGTACAGAAGCTGTTAGATAGGCAGATGATTGCATATCTGAGAGTTAAGTCAATTCCATCACAACTCAGTACCCCTGGGTATGTGATAATTCCATTTCTGCACCAACAGTGACTGCTGTCCTATATCACAATCCTCTTCCAAACTTCCAGGATCTCAGACTACTCCAAAAAAGTCATATGCAATTCTGGTCCTAACTTCACCACAGTGAGCTCAGTGAGCAATTTGCCATTCACATATTACAACTGAAAGAGGCTGTGCAAGAATTCTTAGCAGGTGTAGCAGCAAGCTTTCATGGTAACCAACCCAAAAGCATACAGTCTGACCCTTGCACATTGCTATTGTTAAAGCATCCATTCACATTATGCTTTCCTCCAACAGTTCAACACAAAAACAAGTGGAAAGATAACCAAGAACCCTGCCCATCACAAAATCAATTTAAAAAGCAAGAAAAACATTCCCTAGAAGACTATGTCTAGCATAACATAAAATAGAAATGCTACTGCTGACAATATAAGCAAAAACACTTCTAAGTATGTGTAGAAAGCACAATTTTAACTACACATAAAAGATTTCCAGTAAAGCCAAGTTCTAATTATACTGTTAAAATGCATTAATTGCATGTACACTTCATTTTAAATACATGCATAACTTTTAGAGCAAGCGTACGTATCACTGCTTTTAAGCTGGGCTTTATTCTTAAAAGTGACCCACCAGATCACTTTGCAGTCAAATGATAACATGTAATCACATTCTTTTTCACCCAATTTCCATTATCTTTTTGTTCAAACATCTGGTTCTTCCCTTTTCTTCCCGTGATTCCCACAGAATATTTAACTTTCCCACTTTGAAGTGCTAAGTACATTCATATTCTACAGTACCTTGTAACACAGAATCCATTTAAGACTGAATTTTCTCTATAACATGATAAAAAGACTTAAAAAAATATGTTCCATACAGGAGCCAGTATCTAACACACAGCATGCTTGAAAGGAAGCAAATAGTTAGAAATTAATTTACTGAGAGCACAAAAGAGGTGCAAAAATACATTAAATGCCTGGTAGAGGTCAGAAGCTTGACTTAAGGTCAATAAATCCACAAAGATCCTATGCAAAGAAAAAAGTAGTTGACTTGAAAAGCCTCTTTCCAAGTGAAGCAAATGAGACACTTCACAAAATATTGTGAGAAAATGGGTATGATACACTTCTCTTACCAACAGCCTTGACATGAAAAAAATTGAAGACAAGATGTCTGTTTACACAACATCCAATACTGAATCACTGTATTTATCTGCACATGCCCAAGTGTCTGTCAAAAGCCCCAAGTGGCTGCTTACAGCAACATAAGCCCCAAACCTGGAACCCATCAAACCACGCTTTAAAGAGGCTGGATAGTTCTCACCTACATCTACAGATGCTACTTTTTCACAAAGTGGAGGCAGAGAGACAGGATGGAAAAAGCAGCTGTACCTTTCTGACTTTTGTCAGCTTTCTGTATTGGGAATCTTTCCTCTCTTCAAGCTGTCCATCAGCAGTTTTCATTTCCTTTGTTTCCTGAAATTTTTTTGCTTTATCCCAACTAACATACATGACTATTCAATGGATTCACAAAATGAAAGGATAAATGCCAGCTAATGGAAAGACATACCAAAAAATAACTTGCTAAGATGAGGGAGGTAAACTGAAGAAGTCAGATGATGCAGCTGAGGCTGTATGCATGCCAAAATACTCCAACTTTTTGACTCTTACAGGTAGGCCTCGAAGTTTGAGTCCTTTAATTCATTTTAGCATAAAACAATACAACATCCAAAAGAAGGGAGATTATACTACATACTATAGTACTTGCTGTCAATATACAACATATAAGCCTTTTATGCAATTTCCAACCAGTAAAAGTAAAACTAGGGCCCTTCTCTCATCCTTAAAACCCAACTAATCTACTCTTAATTCAGGTCACTTTTAGTAAGGAAGATGAGTAGAATGTATAAGAACTATCAAAAATGGGTTTTTTTGTTTATACAACAAAGGCAGAAAAAGCATTAAGTGGTCAAGATGAACAGTTTAGGTGCAGGATTATTTAATTACTGAAACACTGTTACTCATCAATTATTGTTATTGCTAAGAATTAATAAAAAAATCCAATTTACTTGATATTATTTATTTGAGGAAAACATTCCTAGGGCATCTATTCAAATGCAGCCATAATCAGTGAGAAGAGAACTTTGTTACCTACTGATTTCCTAAACAGTTATTTCTATAACTGTTTACATAGCAGTAGGAATGGTTAATATTTCACATCAAAAAAGTTGAGTTTTAGGGTTTTTCCCAAATAAATGCTCATCTGAACTTCACAGCTCTGTTGCCCTTTGTATTACTTCAGCCTTGGCCAAGCTGATACCTCTTCAAAATATTTCTGTCTTGCATTACTGAAGTGCTTGGTTGGGTCCTCTGGTGTTGGGCTGTTTTGTTGTTTGGTTGGATAGGGTTTTTTGAGGTGGGAGAAGGCAGGGAACGTTGATTTTTGTTTTGGAGTTTATATGGGTTTGGGTTTTGTTAATATGCACAGCATTTCTATACCCATGATGGTATGGATGTACATTTTTTCTCAAATCAGTCACAGAATTATTGGAGTTGGAAGAGACCTCTAAAGATCATCTAAGACCAAGTCCCCTCCTAAAGCAGGATTGCCTACAGGGCACTAAACAGGACTGCATTCAAAGCAGGTGGGCTTTGAATATCTCCAGAGGAGACAGAGAAACCTCCCTGGGCAGTCTGTTCCAATGTTTTGTACCCTCACAGAAAAGTTTTTCCTCACATTCAGATGGAAGTTCCTGTGTCAAATATTGTGTCCCCCTTGTCCCAAATACCATAGTACTTGGTTATTAGATTGTTCTAAATTTTGTTTTTAGTATAATCAAATCAGGCAAGAACGAAATTATGGTCAAATAAAGAAAAAAATATAAAGCTACCATATTTCTACTGTGTACAGTACAAATGTGATACTCAACACACAGTAAATTTATTATATTTATAGAATGTTGCAGTATAGAAGCACAGGCATGAAAGTTTCAAATTTGCCAATTGTTGCACTGTAAAAATCTGTCTGTCCCATAGATTGCAACACCTAAAGTCAAGGTATCAGAAGAAATCCTTCCTCAGCCAAGACTTTGAGGATACCAAGGAAATGTATTTGCACTTATACTTGAAACTTGTCCTCTATTTGACATCTAATTAACCATTAAACTATTTGTCATTGGTTGAAATGTTACATTCTCCCTAGTCAAAGCATAATTTCAATTTATTGTCATTATACTAACTCTTTTCCATTGCAGATTTCCCAAGGAATTACATGTCCTAGTTATAAGCTGGAGAACATTCTTCCCAGCACAGAATTTTTTCAAAGGAGTTTTAATGCCACCTACAAATCAGACACACTTTTTCAATAAGTACAGTACTGCAAAACCATCCTTGCTTCAATATAATAAACATTTCCTAAAATTCCAGTACAATTATTATGAAAATGGGCAGCTGGAAGACATTGCACAAACATGATTACTTGCTAAAAACATAAGGACAGAGTTAAGTTTAAGAGCTGAAGCTAGCTAGATCCAAGAGCACTATTTGTGAAACCCCATCCATAAACTCTGTCCCAAACTGAAAGGATACTTTCTGAAGCAAGACTTTGAGTTCCAGTTTCTACTCTGTCTTTCAGTTGGTCTCATTATTTTATATAATTCTGTGACCAGTAAGTATCAAAATACTTATAAATCCCCATAGAGTTTAGACCAAAAATACCTCCATTTGCTTGCACCAGCCAACTGTCACTTCAGCTCTGGAGGCAGCATTTATTTTTTGCAAAAAAAATTGTTGGATTAGGATATCTTATTAAGAAGGAAAAACATGGTACGTAAATGCTTAAAATTTATATAATTAATTTAATTTGGGAAAAAAATGTGTTATCTTGTTTACTACAGTACATTCAGATATACATTTCTTCTCTCTGAAGACAATGTTTAAAGCAATTATTTTAAAATAAATCTTAGGACAGGAGAGTTAAAGATTTTACTGCAGCGGGGCTAAAGATTCTTCACATTCCATAAATATCTTATGGGGCATTCTACAAGGAAAACATGCCATTAATTTACCAGCTTTCTAACCCCATCAGCTATTACTACAGCTAATACACACTACACCCGAAACACACAAGGGCAAACAATCAAGTCTACAAGTATTTTTCTTGGAAATTCAAGCTCATCCTTCTTCTAGCTACAAATGAACAAAAAGTAAGTCAAGAAGTATCAAAGTAGATCGAAAAACCTCTGTATGCATTATTCATCTTGGATACAGCTGTTATTTCATCGAGATTACTGTAAATGGCTACATGAAGTGATGGCCTGCATGAACAACTGCATGATAGATATGATAAACTAGATTTACATGTTTTATGTTCCTATAACATAAATTCCTTGGATTATTTAACTATACAAAGCTGGAAATTTCTTTCAAGAGCATAGATTCACGGAACTGCAGCTCCCCCAACAGCATGTTACAATACAGGCAGTACATATAGAAAATAGCTTTAATAGAGGGCTTGTTATTACTATAGCAACCACAGCAATTGGTTTCCAAATGAATAATAGCTCTGTTAGGCACTTCATTACTTTTTTTTTTTTTCCAAGCAAACACTGCCCTTAATCTCCTCAATGGAACAAAGAGTTATTCTGAATGCATGCAGAAAACAGAGGATGAAGTCCAATCCAATGTTGTAAATACAGGGTAAGACCCTTTTCAGGACCTTTTCTAGCAAAGAACAGTGATGTACACCTTGCCTGCTACTTCACATAGAAAGTTGGAGAAGCAGATGAGGTAGGTGTTTCTAAGGTATAAGAAACCAGGCAAACAGATTATGAAAACTAAGGCAAAAGAAGATTAATAAAACAACTAAAAAATAATTGCAGCAAGTTAAGTCAACAATGTGAATTATGAAGATAAATAGTGGAGAACAACCATGATGGCAGAAGACCTGAAATGGCACTACAGTTTTCTATAGACTTCATGCAACATTCAACTTCCATGCATCATCAACTGTTTTTAGTTTTACCTTAAAATCATTCAAATAGTCTCAAACTTACCATGTAGAACTAAGGAAAATAAATAGAAAAATGAATAGACAAAATAGGAAATTTCACTTACAGTATCAGGTAAAGAAGACTATTTTCCTACCTATTTAGAAATAAGAGTATTTATTTCTCATGTGTAGGGAAAAAATGGACTTTTGCACTGTGTTGACCAATCACAACAAAAATTCAGTTTTTCAGAGAATAGCCAAGAAACAATTATTTTCTTTTCAACAATGTCAGGTGTGTTCCACCCCTACATGTCTTTTCTTAAGAAAAAATAAATAAATAATCATATGCATTCATAACATATAAGTAAAGGATAAATTTACTTCTAATATTAAAGCTTCATGTTATGAAAAAAAAGAATCCTACAAAACAAAATTATTAAATAGACTTAAAAGAACACTATGGCAATATTTACATGCAAAAATACAATCTAGGTGATTGGTCCTTCGTACTGAAACTATAGTCAAAAAAAGGCACAACTAAAATAATAAGGATTAAGATACATGTCTAGATTACTATGACCCAAAATTAATGCAATTATTCAAAAAGAACTAGTACTAGAATGCTTCCTCCATTAACAAATAAATAAAACAGCAAGTCTATCTACAATCATGTTTATTTACCACAGAAGAAAAACAAAGACTTTTTATAATTTCCCACACTATATTTGGCTTAGGAAGAAAGCTGCTGATGGACTCCATGAATTTCACATGGAATACACTTAATGAGCTACAGTTCTGCTCTTGGATCACCTCTTCTAAAAGCATACAAAGTTGATTGTGGGAAAGACATAAAAGAAGGAAGTTCGATTTCCTTCTAGATATATAAAAGACTAAAACACTGGAAGTACATTTTCACAGAATACATTTCTCATATTTAAGCCTTCTTCCATGTACTTCTCAAAATTAAACCACTTTAATTAAACTACCTGTGTTCCAGCTTGAGCTGGCGAACAAAACCACTTAATATGCATTAGTCTTTCATAGTGAAAAAGTGGTGCACATAAAAATTTTAAAGTAAAGACTTTTGATTGTAAGAAAATAAAGTAATTTTTAAAAAGAATTCTTCTTATATCTTGCAATCAGGAAAATTATTAACAATTCTGCCTTCCTTCTAGGCATTCTCTAAATCTGAACTATTAAACTATGGTTTGAAAGGATGCAGTTCTGTCAAACTGCAAATCATCCTACACTGCCTGGCATGACAGTGGAAAGAGATTGATTCAATGGATGGGCCACTCAATGGATAAGAAACTGGCTGGATGGTCACACTCAAATAGTTCTGGTCAGCTGCTCAACATCAAACTGAAGACCACTGACAAGCAGTGTTTCTCTCAAGGGTCAGTACTAAGACCAGTGCTGTTTAACATCTTTATCAGTGATACGGACAGTGGAATCAAGTGCACCCTCAGCAAGTACACTGATGACACTGAGATGTGCGGTGTGGTTGACACAGTGAGGGAAAAGAGGCCATTCAGAAGCACCTTGAGAGGCTTGTAAGGTGAGCCCATGACAACCTCACGAAATTCAACAATGCCAAGTGCGAGGTCCTACACAGCTAATCCCAAGGATAAATACAGCCTGCACAGAGAATGGATTGAGAACAGCCCTGAGGAAAAGGACTTGAGCATGCTGGCTGATGAGAAGCTCAATGTGAGTCAGCAATGTTTGCTTGCAGCCCAGAAAGCCAACCTTATCCTGGACTGCATCTAAAGAAGTGTGGCCAGCAGGTTGAGGGAGGGACCCAGGCATGGACTACTGTGTCCAGTTCTGGCCCACCAACATAAGAACATGGAGCTCCTGGAGTGAGTCCAGAGGAGGGTCACAGAGATGATCAGAGGGCTGGAGCACTTCTCCTATGAAGACAGGCTGAGATCTGGGGTTGTTCAGCCTGGAGAAGAGAAAGCTCTGGAGAGACCTTGCAGTGGTCTTCCAGTACCTGAAGGGGACTACAAGGAAGATGTGGAGGGTCTTTTTTGAAAGGACACATCGCAAGAGGAAAATAGGTAAAAAAGGTTTTAAGCTTAAAGAGGGTAGAAATTCTTCACCGAGTGTAGCGAGACACTGGAACAGGGTTGCACAGAGAAGCTGAGGATGCCCCATCACTGGAATTTTCAAGGTCACATTGGACGGGGCTTTGAGCAACCTGATCTAAGTGGTGTAGTTGATTTGTTGGAGGGAAGGGATGCCATCCAGAGGAACCATGATAAATGTGAGGAGTGGGCCCTGGCAAACCTCATGAAATTCAACAAGGCAAAGTCCTGCACCTGGGTCAGGGCAATAACCAGTATCAGTACAGGTTGGGAGGCAAAGCGATTTAGAATAGTCCTGCAGAGAGGACTTGGGGATACTAGTGGATTAGATGTAGGACAAAAGCCAGCAATGTGCATTTGTAGCCCAGAAAGCAAACCATATCCTGGGCTCCATCAAATTGTAGCCAGCAGGTCAAAAGAAGTGATTCTGCCCCTCTGCTCTAGTGACACCCCACTAAGAGAACTGCATCAGGCTCTGAGGTCCACACTATGAGACATGGACCTCACTAGAGTGAGTACAGAGGAGGGCCACAAAGATGATCAGAGTGCTGGAAAGCCTCTCCTGTAAGGAAAGGATGATAGAATTGGGTTGTTCAGCCTGGAGAAAAGGCTCTGGGAAGATCTTATTGCTGCCTTTCAGCACTTCAAGAGGGCCCACAGGAAAGACTGAGAAACATTTTACCAAGACCTGTAGTGACAAAACAAGGAGCAAGTTTTTAAAATCAGATGTTTAATCACATCCCAGAGAATAACAGAGATGTGTAACAACAATATCATGCGATTCAGTAGCAATGTCTCTTGGGACCAAAGCTCATGATTCAATGTGCATTTCACCTATATGACACCAGCCAAATGATATCTGATACTGTATGCTCAAACAATTATAAACACAAAGACTACTATAGAATCTGCAATAAATTGCAATCAATTTGGATACTGCAAAACATATTTTTGCTTTTCTATTACCATATATTCTCATGCATGGCTGAACAAAAAAAAATTACACATCCCTTGGTCTTTGAGAGCAAAAGAAAGTACAAGTATAAAGCCTTTCACTACAATCTAGAGCTCTTTAAATGTCAGGACATCTAAAATACGACTATGTGTATGAGAGACTCAAATAAGACTGAGGCAGATACTGTTGTTTTCAGATCAACCAAATGAAAAAAAAGATACAACCAGCACAGTTCTAAACATTATAAGGCAGATGCATTTGGTTCCATTACCTACATACATCTATCTTAAAGCAGAAGTTATTTGCTTTTCCCTAGTTAAGCCAGAAGCGAGATTACAAGCATGAGTTTTAGTTCAGATCTATGAAACAGAAAGAGCAATGGAATGAGGCTCTTCATCAATAAGTAAGAGTTAAGTAACAGAAAAGAATCATAGAATCATAGAATTAGCCGGGTTGGAAGGGACCTCAGAGATCATCGAGTCCAACCCTTGACCCACCGGAGCAGTTGCTAGACCATGGCACTGAGTGCCACATCCAGTCTTTTTTTAAATGTCTCCAGGGATGGAGAATCTACCACCTCACCAGGCAGTCCATTCCATAGCCTAATCACCCTCTCCGTGAAGAAATTCTTTCTAATATCTAACCTAAACCTCCCCTGGCACAACTTAAGACTGTGTCCTCTTGTCTTGTTGAAGGTCGTCTGTGAAAAGAGTCCACTTCCCACCTCGCTACAGCCTCCTTTCAGGTAGTTGTAGACAGCAATGAGGTCTCCCCTGAGCCTCCTCTTCTTCAGGCTGAACAGCCCCAGCTCTCTCAGCCTCTTTTATATCCAGAGAATTCTGGGGTGGGTTTTTTTCTGGCTTTCCAAGATTGTGGTCCCTGACTGTGCCTTGCTATAATAATTATTGCATACAAAACCATCTGTGGGCAAAACTATGCACACAAATCTTGAGAATGGCTCTGTTCTTGTGTATGTAATATTTACCAATGGATTCATATCCCAATTGTAGTTTATATCTGGCATATTATTTTGCTCAGTGTATAATCTGACGGGGTTGACAGAACCTACCTATTTTCTGTATCTTCACAATATCCAACCTGGGGACCAAACATAATTCCAAAATCTGTAAGTGAACCTCAATGGCTAAAATAATCTTTAGTCCCAAATTTATATGTGTAAAACATCTTTGAGAATTTTCTTGTGAAACAACACACTCTTTCACAACCTCTAGTTGACAGCATGCAATACTATTCTAATAGTGCATTGTACACTGTTTTTATATAACAATCATTGTTCAATTATGACTGAGAGGATTTCAAGTTGATTTGCATTACTTTCTGTTCTTAGTCTGTCAATTTCTCACATTATGGTAAGAGAAAAGTCTAGAGTTGAAAATGTGCCTGATATTGCCAGAGTTCCACAAATTAACTTGCTCTGAAAAGACTTGTCACATAATCATCTTCAACAATAGCCAAAACTGTACCAAGAAAATTAATCCAAAAGAAGTACTTTTACTTTTGCTACTACTACTTCCAAGAGAAACCATACTACCACATACAGAAATTAACAGAAGTATGTGCTAAAATGACCCCAAGACTACTACCCATTGATTCAATTCATCAGGGCAAACAAAACTCCATGTGTATCTAACACAAAACAAAGACACGCACACCACAGCACTGCACACACACAAAGAGAATGAAACAACTACTGCAGAATAGCTACTTCTCCCTTCATTACTCACTACAAATCTTTGCTTAATTTGCCCATTGTCTAATTCTTAGTCCATTTTCAGTATTAGTCTAAAAGAAAAAAAAAACCAAAAACACATACACATGCACACTCCAGATTCTGACGAACTGTACGTATAGTCATATGCATATACATGGTTGTATATACACACACTTTGCCTAGTGTGTGTACATATATATATATAATTAGTTTGCAATGATCTACTATCAATAGCTTCATGATCATCAAGAGTTTGCATGTTTTCAATACAGAGCTCATTGCACTAGGAAATGCTACTAGATATCTCCAGATACAGAAGTCAAAATATTTGTATCACAAAATCAAAGCTGGACTTAAAATCCTAATTCACAAAAATCATTACAGTTCATACAGCAAGAGAAAGAACAAGGTTCCTATAGCCAGACATTGAAAAGGCATTATTTAGTGATATCTGAAAGAATATTGGGAACTTAATAGAAGAGCAACCTACTCACATTTCTTATTCCTGTGTATTATTCTGAGAGATTTAGACATTTCAGTAGAGAAAAAAAAAAAAAAAAAAGACAGTTTATTTAAATAACATTGACTAAACTCTCACCACAGCAAGGGTGACTGCACTCCTTTCCAAAATATTTTACTTTCATTCCTAAATTTGATTTACTGAGGACACCCATCTAATTAGACAGCTAAAGTGAAATGGATAGGTTTCAATTAAACTTTGTTCTCCCTCTGACTTTGTAACTTTATGCAAAGATTTCTGCTGTTACAATATTATAAAAAAGTTCTACAAGTTGTCAGGTCAGTCACAAACATGTAGCTCATAACAATTGTTAGATCAGAGGGACATAAATTATATTTAATTATCATTTTCAATCTTATATAAAATATGAGATTCAACACCTCAGAGCTGCATTTTATAAGAATGTTCTATAACTCACTGAAGTGTTAAGCCTCATCAAGTTAGTGTAGCTTCCACAGTTCTGTTCTACTAGCATCAATCTCACAATAAGAGCATAAAAATTTTTTAAAAGTCACAACTTGGACTAAATTATATTGAAGAAGTCTCATGAAATCTACAGCGCACAAAAGTGTCAATTCAAGAACTGCAAACATGCAATTTCTACTTCCTTCCATAAGAGTTTCCTGTAGATTTCTTCTCAAATGGTCTAACTCAAAGGCTTTTTGTTTATTTACTATTTTGGAAATAACTCCTGCCCTTAAGTCACAAGTCAAGTTCTCCAATTGCAGTGTGCCATTTCTAATTGCTCTTGCTTTTTGCTTGGGATACAAAGACATTTGATTCTGTGATACCCTCTCAGCACTTGTATTGACTATTCAGCAGTTAAAATTCTGTGCACAAAGGGAACAGTCAAGTTGTCTGACAATACATTTGTTTTCACATGAATGTTGTCAGCATTCACAGATGAAACACAGAACTACTGTATCAGTCTGTGAGCATGAAGAATGCTCACTGAGTAGACAGGCAGTAACACTTCCACACCTCATGTGTCTTTCACATCCATACTTCTAAGCATGAGAATCATTCTTGTAGTACCTGCTGTTCCATTATCAGGCATTAATATCAAGCACAGCTAATTATATTTTGTGGGTTTTGTTTGGTTTGGTTTTTTGTCCAGGGATTAGTCCAGTAGGAAGAAATAATGTGAAGAAAAAAAGAAGTCATCTGACATCTTATGTGCTGGTAAAATTTATGCAAATCACATTACAAGCCTGACTACTACAAGCATTCTATTATATTCTCTTTTACAAAGTCAGTTTTAAATGAAAAGATTAGATCCTAACCAAACCACCTGGCAGAATAGTACATCAAACAGGAAAATTTTACAGTTAAAGAATAATTTAAATGCAATTCATAGATCTTATAAGAAATACTCACCAAGATTTGTATTGGGGCCAAGAAGCAGCTGCTTAAATTTGTCTAATCGAGATGCTTCTCTTTCAGTTAATCCAGGAGTAACTGAAGTATTATTGTCTGCCATTCCACTCACCAAAGGAGGAGTAGAAGTTTGTGGAAGGGACTGGGACCTCTGCATGGAAAAATTTTCACTAGTATTATCTGAAGGGAAAAAAAGAGTAACAGTCTTGGTTAGTGAGAAGGCTACTAATAACTTGAATTTATTATATAAATTTAAAATAGAATTATGTTTTGAAGAAACTTAAATCTCAAGTATAGCACAATCTTAGGCTTTAAATTACTTGGATTTAGCAGGATGAGCATTCCTCTTCCATGCAGAGTTCCATAATAAAAACACATCAGACAGAGATCATAGTAATAGCAAGGCTTAAGAAAAAAAAAAAAATGCAGACCAAATCACACGAGGATGAACTTCCCAGTCTGCATACATGCTTCTCCCCAGTTTTTCAATGTACTTTATATAGCAGCACTTTAATAAAAACTTTTTTACAACTGTAGCAATACTATTAATTGCATACATCTTGGTACAGTTAACCATTACATTCCATTAAACAGTGCAACTTTTTCCCAAAACTAAGGGAGGGCATACTAAGGGTAAAAATAAAAAAGATGTATTCTTCTTCTCCCACCCTTGTATATCTGATACACATGCTTTATTGTTTAATATGGCATGTAGTACTTCCCTCAAATCCAGTATTATTGATTAATAATATTTTCCTATGGTATAAAGAAAAAGGCTGGGAAGGGACTAATGTCCTAGAGGGTAAATATAGCTCTCCTTACATTTTTTTTCATTTCTTAACATACCTGATGAACTCGACGTATGACCTTCACTGACTGATTTAACAAGCCTGTTATCAGTACATGCAACTGAAGTCAGCTCTGCAGATTCTACTTGGTTTTCTTCCTGCAGGTGTTCTTCCTGAAATCTGTGCTGTTCTTGTAACTTGCTGTGATTCTGAATTACTTTGTGAGCTGTTTCCATGACCACTTCTGTATTTAAATTTTCAGCAGCTATTGCTAAGAGTTCATCATCATCATCCCCAAGATCCCAAGCATCACTTGTGTTACTTTCAAATTCTTGGAAGGTGCTGACTTTCTTTAGTTTCACCGGAGTTGTAGGTGGCTTTGAACCTGGTTTTATCAAGCTATTAAAAAACAATATTTAAGGAACTAGTTACGGATTAAGCAAAACACAATAGGTAGGACCAAAAACCAAGTGTAATCCTGAGATTATATAGGTAGCAAATACCTATCTCACTCCACTAATGTTACTGCTACATACACCCATTTGTATTAAAAAAAAAAAAAACAACCCACAAGCAAAGAGTAGCCCTCAAAGTCAAATAAAAGAAATGCTACTGGAATAGCATATAAAACAAACAGGACACACTGCACGTCTCTTCTCTTGCTTCATTAACTTGTGTAGAGATTTCAGGCCTTTCAATGAAATTGCTGCATAACACCACAGGAGCAGTAATCAGGTCAACTCTGAAGCCTCATAAGCAATCACACAATTCAATCACCACCGTAAGCAAACCAAGTCTTGCCTTAAGACTCAGATCTTGCCAGATCTATCTGGTCACTCCAGCATGCATTTGCTTCAGAACTTTGCTCTTCACATAAGCAGGATATTTCCCCTAGTTACTAGTCTAGATGAACCCTGATCAGCTCCTAACCTTTTGTTGCTCTGTCAACCCGTAATACAAGAGAGATAAACCAAGTATCTCTCCCCAGCTTGGCACTTGTTCTCTGTTACAGTAAAGCAGAGCAATCACATCTCTGGTCAGATTTCACCTAAATAAAGCATTAAGCTGAGTTTCCCCACCTGCCCTCTTAACTGAATTACCCTTTCTGATAATTCCTATCTTTCCATCTTTTCTTTTCCAAGAAAAAACAACAGCAAAAACAAAAAACATAAGCACCCAGAAGGGGAAATCAGAAAAAGCTCTCTCATAGTCTTCACACAATGTCAAAAATGTTTTTGTTATGCATTACAATGAGAACCTTTCCTGACACACCTACTACAACACTGACAATTTCACCCAACCTGTCATCATTGTCTAAAACAGCAAGGTATTTCTCCTCTTCCTAAATCATTTCAAGGAATAAGCTTCTACTTTTTGCTACCAGGTTTCTTCTGTCTCTCTTTACAATTCCTCATTTTCAATTCCTCCCATCCATTTTTTGTCAGTCCTCAAATTCACACTGCCTTCAGTTCTGTATCATCTGAAAATTAACTAGCACATGTTTACTTCTTGTGCCATTTCACATCAGTCTCTGAAAAACTCCACTAGAAGTATCACCTCCTTCCGAGCCTCCTTCTGAGTAGTTTTCTTTCTAACATTATTTTTTGTCTTTACCATTTTGGTCTGCTCATTTCATTGGTCATACAAATTTCCCAAGATTCTCGCACAGACCAACATTTTAACAGCAATGCTAGTTTCTAAAGAGTTGTGAAAACCACCAGTAAACCAGAAATAACTGTCCCCAACACAACCTAAAACAAACCGTCGAAAAAAAAAAAATTAAAAAAAGCAAAATATAAAAAGCAGAAGTTGTCAGAATGTAGCATTTTGCTAAATACTTTGGCCATAAGGAGATGAAAATCATTCATTTGCATTAGGTGTGGATTATCAGCATGAAATGTATTTGATTACTAGTGATGTTTAGCATAATGTTGCCACTTTCATGTACCTTATGTTGTGACAAAGGCAACGACTTTTTAAATCACTGTAAAATCTGTTCTACCTACTGTCTTCTCACAAGCAAAATGCCCAGGTTTTTTTTCAAAATGATCTACACCACAACCTGACTCTTTTCTCTCATAGACAGACAAGTAAAGCCAGCCCATCAACAGAAAGATACATGCAGGCAAGCAGTTTACACTTGAGTTGTGAGTTTCATCTGCTAAATTACGATTAGTATTTACCAAACAATTTCCAATTTTTAAGGTACTTCAGACAGATAATAGAAGTTGGCAATCTGTGTTAAGAACCAAACAGCTGATTTGTTGCTCCCAATATGGTATCAGGAAGTCACAAAAGAGAAGTTAGAATGGAGAAGTAAAGATCATGACAAAAACTGAAAAAGATTAACAACAAGCTTTAGAGCCAACAGGGAAGAACAAGAGCAGAGAAGGCAGAGGAGATCCAAATTACCTTGAATATTTAAATATTAGTTCAACTTACGTTCCATGTAATAATGGATCAAAAGGTGGATGTTGAGCTCCATACACATGTTGAATACTAAAAAATTATAAAAATAAAAAATTAGTTACATATATAAGTAAACATTTTGGGGGGGGTTCTGTGTATTCAACAGATAGACAATAATAAACAGAACTAAAATACTTCAACAGTTTTCCATTTCAAGGAATCCCACAAACCCTAAAAATAATAAACAGAATAAAAGTCTTTGGAGTATTAAAAACAAATGCTTTTAAATAAATAAGCATGTTACTGTGTGAATAAAACTCTCTACAAACTAAAAGTTCATTTCTTCTCTACTTTCAACTATGAAATTATTTTGTAAGTAAAGAAAGCTACACAGGAAAAGGCAACAAGATTTACAATTAATAGAAACTACTACTTTAAAACTTTTGATTGCAAGGGGAGCAAATCATATGTAACATTAACATGTACTAAAAAACACATAAAAGAAGATAAACATATCCTCCTGACAAAATGGAAATCCATCTCCAGGCTCTAAATGTAAACATGTCCAATGGTAGTAAAACTGAGATAAAATCAAGCCACAAGGTCTGCAGTCATAACAAATGTCAAGAAAAAAAACTTACACTACAGGGGAAGTATTAACAGTAGTGAAGTTAGCCCTAGAGATGCTGAGGGTGGTGGTTATAAACTCTATCCATTTTTACATGACTCCATGAAAAACAGAAAAGCAGCCCACTATCAGTCTTTCTACATGACTGTACGCCACAGTCAAGTCTCTGTTTTCCTGATCTACACCCACATGAGTATGAGAAATCACCTTCCATTCTGGCATAGAGACAGAACCTGCCATTTCCTTCTGACACACTGTGAATGACCATGATGTGAATGCACTCAAATATAAAGCTACAACAATCACAACTCTCTCCCTGTCATTGAAGAAATAAAAAAAAAATCAAAAGCATATTCTCCATAGTGTCCTCATTTTTCCACAAGCTTGCAGTTGCCTGCAAATTAATTAACTGAGAAGGATAAAAAATGGTTTTCAAAAAAGAAGTTCAGAGAGAGAAACAAAGTTGGACTGAGTTTGTTTCTAGGGAAACAAAACCATTACCAGCTAGTGCTTATGGGCAACTGAGGATGGAAGCAGTTAAATTATGTGGGTTATTTTGCCGAATTCAGATAAATGGTACGAGTTACTGTTCTCCAAGAACTAAGATTATGCATTCATCTTGCAAAACGAACATAAGAAACCCAATTATTCTACTGCAACAAGTTAGGGTCAGGAACAGAGAATATTAACATTAAATAATCCTGTAAACACACATTCCCAGCCTGACATAATGGTCAAAAGCGTTAATGTGACACTGGGGAAGTATTTGTAGCCCTTAGCAAAGACACGGAGACCTGATGTGCAGTTCACACCGTAAGAAGAGAGGTGAGAATCGTAGAATCTTTTGGTTGGAAAAGACCTTGAAGATCACCAAGTTCAACTGTGAACCTAAGCACTCCCTGACAAGTCTACCTCTATGTTAGAAATCGGTGATTCGAAACACCAAGGAGAAACTAAAATACGGTTACGTGCCCCTGGAGTGCCGTTTCCTGCGCAGTGTTAAAGCTCGCACCTTGTATCAGCCCCAAAGCTGCGCCCAGTGACCGCGCACTCAGTCTCCCGGCAGAGCTCTCAGCACTCGCTGAACGCGGCACCGAGGCGGCCGGAACGCGGTGCCGGGACTGGGCAGAACCGCTGTCAGCGGCCCGGAGATTCGTCCCGCTCCAGCTGGTGGCGGGACAGGACCACGGCCGCCTCGGAAGGAGCCTCCGCCCGCGGGCCCCGACCTTCCCGCCGCCCCTCTCACCTGCCCGGCACCTTCGCGCCGCTCCGCTTCCAGAACTGCTTCCTGCCCCCGTCGCTCGCCATGGCGGCCGTCACCTCATCCCCCTCCCCGCGGCGCCGACCCCCTGCTCCTTCCCTCAGGCTTCACTCCCCCAAGTCCCTTCCACAGGAACGGGACAGAGCGCCGCCATCTTGGGACTAGGAAACAACCTTACTCTTCATTCGTCCCCCAAGGCGGCCCGGAGCTTCCAGCCAACCAGAAGTGACAGTGCTGGCTGGTGGGACAGGTTGGGCCAATCGCAGGGAGGGAGCGTTGGACGGCCGGTGGGGTGGGGCCTCGGGGTGGTGCGCGACGCCGTGGCGGTTCGGCCCGCCCGGTTCGTCATGGAGGCGGTGCCGCTGGGACCGCCCGGCAGCGCCCGGTGGGGAGGGGCAGGGCGGGACGGGACGGGGCTGGACGGGCACGGAGACAGCGGGAGCCTCGCCCCGGCCTTGGCGCCGCTGAGGAAACCTCGGCTGAGGCCGCCGTCGGCAGCGGGCGTCTTCCTTCCCTTCCCCTGTGGTGTGTGAGGTGCCAGCCTGTAATGGGACAGAGATCCACTGCTCGTGATCAACTGAAGTGTTATTATAAAGTCAGTTTTTACTCCCTGGTATTGATGTTTTCAGACTTTTATAATTTATGATTTAAATAGAGAAATATCCTTCTTTAGGAAAAATTCAAAACTTGCCTTGTCAGGGGAAGGAGACATAAATTGAAGATGAGAGATTTCATTCAAATTAGACCTAATATTTTTTTTTACAACAAAGTACATAAGTCTTTTCCTCCATCATTTCCTTTCCAGTAAATTATAACCTGAGGGGTGGGGGTACTGAGGAAGAAGGAGGACTTCAATTTTCTCATCTTTAAAGTTCTCCTGAAGACTGGACTCATCCGATCATTTTATCCACTACATTTATTTGCTGTAAGATGATAAATGTTTGATGGTGTTTATAGCTCTCTGTGGAGTTCTCAGCAGTTCTGATCTAAGGATATATCAGTGCTGTGAACAACATAGGCATGGTTTTGTTAGTCTGTGGAATATGACTTCTGAGAAAATGATGTTGACTTACAGAGGGATTTGCTGTATCCTGGTAAAAGATTTATTTAGTATCTCAGAGAAAATTCTGCTATAATTAGCTCAAAAACTGGCATGTAATACAAGACCTGACCTGCAAAGCAGCATTCATTCTTCAGTATGTATGTAATGGGTTAGTTATTAATTAGGAATAAACAATTGTGATGTTTTCTGCCTGCTTTGGGATTTACTTTAGCAGTTACCTTTTAAGAGCTGATAAAAATAAAATGTTTCACAGGTCTTGCTAGACCACAATCAAGATGTGAAAGCTGCACGTCACAGTAGTTTCAATTCTACTTATAGAAATATGTGCTATGGGTAGTATTATCTTCTCTACTTGTGTCCCTTAAATAGGAACCCTTTTACAGATTCTAGACCTGTAAGCTTTTTTGTAATGCATCGTGACCTTGAGTGTAAGCAGCTTTCATGGAATGCACAAGAAGTATAATGTGATATAAACTACCTCTATCAGCTAAAGTGAAAATGCAGCCTCTAAGGTCGCGAGTGGAAATTTGCTTTGTCTCAGCTAGGTAAACTTAAATTAGACCTGTTGCTGTGAGAATACAAAAATGAGTGACAGTCAAAAAAGTGATAAATCCTTAAAATGCACATTCTTTTATTAGCCTTATTATCCATGTTGAAACTGTATTTACATTCTTTTTGTTTGTTCATTGTTGACATTTGTCAAAGGGAAATTTAATTAGATTCTGCCTACACACCCTTGTAAAAGTTGATCTGAATCCTGAAGTAATGTCATTTAACTTTTGTGTCAGCCTGGTGCAGCCATGTGGACTTCTGTTTCGGTTCAGAAGCAGAGGTTTTATTGAATTATACAATAAAGTCAGCACAAAGTTAACTGCATTATTTAGTTTTCATTATATTCAGTATGTGTTGCATTGTGCTTAAGTTTTTAGTGTGGTGTAGACTGTTATACCAGAAACAAGCAGCTGTTGCATTGATTTGTTCAAAGTCTGATCTGAGAGTGGGGCTACATTTTTATCAGGAAGAAATGGAAGCACAGGGTACAAAAATCTGTCTCCTTTTGTGGAAAGCTGCTGACAATTTAGACCCTTGGACTGACGTCATCGGGAGCTGGAAAGGACCCTCTCTGTTGTTGACTTTCAAGAATACAAGGACACTATTTTCATACCCTGTCCATTCACTTTTACAATTATTTTTTCCTTATTCTGTGTTTTATTTTATCCCTGACACAAACCTGTCATAAAGATGGAAGGGATTTGGAAGGAGGAACATTTCAAGACCTCGCCAAGTAATTTGGGTAAAATTCTTTATGCCCATCAGTTAAGGTGATCTGACCACAAAGGTGAGTCCTTGAAAAGGACTTGTAAAACAGTATTAATAGAGTATCATAAACAGCTAAGTTCACAGCTATACAGTACATGGAAGAAGTCATTCTGAACATGTATTTTAGCAGTGTTCCTTCTTAACTTTACTGGTCACAGAAAGGTAACGTGGGCAGCTGAGGACACGCATAGATTCTGAGGTCAGCCTCTTTATTGTATTTGAGATCTGCCAGTGTTCAGGTGCTGTCATTCAAACACTGAATGTTAAAAACAACACTGCAGTCACTGCTGGGACTTGCCTACAACAGCTCATTAGCATGGTCTCCAAACACTCCCAAGAATAAAAATAGGCACTTGTGAAATTGATTAATGTTGAGTTGTGCTGAGCTGTGGTTACACTGCTTCAAACATCCAAACTATTGATTTCGAAGTCCATGCACTTGTATCAACTGAGCTCTGCCCTGCTGGGATTGCAGTATAAACTTGCAGTAATACTTCAGTAATGACTTGCATGGGAATTTTTGTTACTTCAGAGGAAGAAGAAATATCAGAAAGTCTACTGCAGTATTTGTTTGCTGTATGCAAAGTTGCATGCAAGAATTTATAGTTAGGAAGAGGTCTGTCACTAGCATGAGCAAATAGTGTATTGAGATAATGAGAGGCTTGTGGGATTTTTTTTTTTTCATTTTTATTTTTATTGGGCATTTTTAAGAATCAAGACACTATGTTCTGCTGGTAAATGTCACCGAGGATGCCCAGGATATTTCTGTATGTTCTAAAATTTAGAAATGTAGCCATGTTAGTGGCTGCTCAAAATTAGGAGTATTATAGTTTGCACTAGCAATTTTTGAACGAGTTAGACACTGAGGTGTTTGTTTAGTGTAATAGCTGGCGAGTTCTATATGCAGGTATTTCATTGGACAATCAGTTATACTGGTTTGTTTCTATCTCATCTGTTCTGGAGAGTTTCTGCTAATATTGCTGTGCCAGTATGGTTACACAGGTAGACTTTTCTGTGGAGGTACAGTGTATTTTGGGAAAAGAAGATTTTCTGATGATGCTTGTGAAGGTTTAGATTAATGTTAAAAATAATTAACTGAGCTGACAACAGCACTCCCCTGCTACCTTAGCTAGACTCGCAGCAGAAGGATTTGCTGATAGAGTTTTGGGAGCCAGGGAGTGTGCATTTCTGTGCTTTTCTGTGCTTATCCTTGCATCACTGTGTCAGCAACACGCTGTAATGTGGATGCAGCTGTGGGTTATGGTTTTACATTTCTCTATATGAGTTTTTTTGTTTGCCTTAGTCAATAAGAAACAAAAATTTAAACAACTCAAACTTCCATCTTGAAGCATCAGTTTCTGTACATTTTTTACTGCTGTAACAAATTGGTGGAAGTGCTTTTGAATGTAGCACACAAGCTATCTACATTTCTGTTCAGTCCATGCTCATGCCTTTCTACCAAGCCATTGTGTTGGTGTAGCGGGAGAAGCCATTCTTGCTCCTGAAGCTCGACGAGCTGCTGGTCTCTTCCAGGACTCCAGCCACCACACAGCGCTTCCAGGATAGAAGTGTAGCAGGAAGAGCCTTTCTTGCTCCAGAGGCTCGATGAGCTGCTGGCCTCTCCATGCCTCACACCAGAGTGAGCTGAGGTGCCTTCTGTGGGTGTGGGTCCCACCTTTATTGGCCCCCTGGTCTTGCGCATGCCCAATAGGGGCCTGTCCTAATCAGGCACAGGTGGACTCACACCCACTCACTGGCAATTCGAGGCACCTGGTTCATCTTGTCTCTACATGTTGGTCAAATTAATTGTAAATATCATGGAAGAAGCAGTTCTTTAAAAGAAAATTGAGTCAAGAGAGTGAAGTTGCCAAGCAAGCTAACCCAAAACCATCCTTCTGCAGAGAAAGAAACAGAGAGTAGAAACAGAGAGAGCCACTTACACTAGGAAAGGCAGCAATCCCAGAAGGTACAGTACTTGGTGACAAAATCTTACAGGGCAAGGTAATATAAACAGGAGAAGTAGTCAATTAGAATCATGGAAGAAAGAACAAAGGGATGTTAAAGAAGAAGGATAGCCAATAGGCAGACTGAAAGACTTTAGATGTGGTCCAAGCAAATCTCATAGTCTCAATGGCTCTCTCAGTGCAGTACAATTTTTCTACAGAAAACTGGAGAGGAAACCAGAAGGGAGGAATCAGCATGAGAGAGTAATGGCCAAGAGGAGGCATCACTGCAGAAGAGCAGTCATCATAGCATCTTGCAATTATTTTGTGTGTAAGTGGCCTTCCCTATTGAACATGAATTGAATGAGGTTCTGAAAATAAGAGCAGATTTGCATGATGTGCACTACCAGCATAAGCGCATTTGGGCAAATCTGCTCTTGCATGCTCACACTCTATGTCAGTAACAGTGAAAGAATACTGTGATACAGGAGAGAGTCTTTGTCTCTTGTTTCTCCTAGAAGAGTAATACATATGGGTAGTTTTCAACAGCTGTCATTCACTAAACTATTAGTAATGGTGGTCTTGTTGACATTTCATACACTTTTTGGTGAAGACTTTTGGGTTTTGATTTTTTTCTGTGTTACAGCATCAACTGAAAATCTGACACCATCTGCCAGGAGTAGCCACTATCCAAGGACTTCTTGCTCAACTAGCAGCTAAGTGGATGAGACTGCTTTTTCCTGAAACCTGATGCAAAATGCAGTGGAGACTTAAATGACTCAGAGGAGGAAGGACGCTTTATAAGTGGAAATATTGTGGAGAAGACAGAGAAGTTGGTGAAAGCAACAGGTTCTCTTTCCAACATATGTCTAAGTCCTTGAAATTCCAGTGTATTATGCCTCCAGTACACACACTGAAAGTTTAAATATAGCATCACAGCATGACAGAACTTCAAAACAGGGAAATAAATCACTACATATTTGGATCTGAGCCATGGTAGTTTTCTTCAGTTCATTGCTGATGGAAATTTCTGTTCTTTAGATTATACCATTCATATTAGTTTCTTAAGTTGACATTTAACTTGTTATCAGAACAAGGTGAAAAGCAAAATTACTGGAGCATTAGTTGATTTTTTTTCCTGAAGCTAAAAGAGCTCAAATTATTAGGAAAGTTTTGGAGGTGCCAGAAGACCTGCTTAGTATTGTGACTTGATGAGGAAATAGACAATACTATTTCTCTGAAGTCAGTAAGGTAAGCAATTCCTTTGAATACACACAAAACCACTTTTTTTTTTCTCCAAAGTCATAAGAAATAGCAAAGCTTCCTACTATTGCTTTAAATCTAAAAACTGGACTTGAAATAAGAGAGGATGTAAAAGTTGTGTGTCTGGATCTTTTCTTCTGAATCTACACATTGGCATTTTTTTAAAAAGCAAGAATGAGTAGGGCTCTCAGATTCCTTAGCTATCTCCTTAGTACAGCCATACTCATTTTGCTAAGTAGCCTCATCTTGTTTCTTCTTTTCAAAGTTCATAGTATTGAATTTTTCAGAGAAAGTACCTGATGTAACACTAAGAAGGAATTTAACAGCAGATTTAGGTGCTTTCGTTCAACCTCTCAGTTTTGGTAATTTTGGTTCTAATAGAGAACTTTATTTCAGATTTTAGGAAATGCACCAGGCATGGAGAGAAGTGTTTCTTGGTATTATTTACTTTTTGGTTATCCTGCTGGTGCTGTGACTGCTGATACTGACCTGTTCTGCCCTCTTGTTTGCAACAACCTGATGAATTTGTATGTAGGTCTTTGAGCCCTCTTTAGTGCTGGAAACGTCCAGACCTATAGAAGGCTGTAAAAAACACATTTCCTTTAGTTCATTCCTTATCCAGTCTGTGTTTCCTTGTCTGTTGGATCCATTGTTCTCAGAAGATGTATTCAACATGGAGACATTACATGCCAACAGAACGGTTTGTGTCCGTGGCCCTTTAAATCTGTTGATCAAAAAAAGCTAATTAGAAGTGAATTTTTAACTCTTCCTTTGTAGGTAAGAAAAATGGAGGCATGATGTTATAAAGAAATTTTGATGGATTATCTTCAGCAAATATTTCCAGGGATTAGAGGGCATCAACCTGTGTTGTCATCCGAAATTTATCTTGAAATCATATATTTGTTCTCTAAAAATATTCATAACAAACTGCTGCAGCATTGGGTTGGGGTTGTTTTATTTTGTTTTTCTAGTCTTGTTTTTGACCATCCAGCTCCATCACCAGCACTTTTGGAAATTCCTTTTGTGTTTTCACCTTGAATCTCTTTATCTAATAAAAATCAACCCTTTTGATGCCTTGAAGCCACTATTAGTGCCTTTTTCATGTCATTTGTGTCTGTGTGAGGGATTAGTTCTTGCTGGTGCTTCTTGAGGACAGCAAAGCCTTTGCCGAGCTGTTAAACCCCATTTTCCTCTCAATTATGTTCTCTTTGATCCAAATGTATATTAGAAGGTAATTAAGTTTCACTGTTTGCTTCTTAATCCAGTTTTGAGTTTCTCTGTATAACCATTGAAATGTACACTTAAACTGAAAACAGCTTCTTTCTTCTTTAGTGTTTAATATTTCCAGTATTAAAATCATATTAATGCAGTTTCTGTCGAAAAGGATTAGCGGTAGAGTGAGTTAAGGTAGTGTAAGGTGAATTACAAATAAAGAATAAAATAAAAATTCACAGTTGGGCTTTCAGTGTATTGTGTTTCAAAAAAAATATTTTCAGTTTAATACATTACAGTTATAATTCAAGTCAAGTGAGTTTTATCAAAATTATGTTTTATTTTTATTAAAGAGGAATGGAATTTAGTACTTCAGAGGTATGTTTAGATCAGGTCTCATTAACTGTTTTTCATTATTTTAACTTTTAATTGCTTTTTTTGTTGTTGGGGTATGCTATTGTTTGAATGAGAGCAAATGTAAACCTGAGTGATGAGTATATTGAAGATTCTGCAGTTGGAGTTCTACCAAGAAGATCCTTCCATCATGACTTTCAGTAGAAAATACTGAGTGCTCCTGCAGTAATCCTGTTGTCTGAGCACCCCGTTTTACTGGCAAGAATGTTGGGCAGGCTTATGTTTAGCAGCAGAGGGGCTGAGAGCTTGGTGAAACATAAATAAGCAATATTTGATTGCAAAGAAAATGCAAGTAACAAGATATTTGTGTGAAAAGATATAATAAAGGTAATAAAGTATTTTATACATTTGCTTGAAGCATTACTGCTCCATATCCAAGAGGTATACTGTTAGTGAATTAGATTTGTCTGCAAAGCACTCATTTTCTGAACATGATAAACATTATCTCAAACTTAAGAATGTTGGTGGAATTAGAAAACATCAAAGACTGCATAGTTTTGTTATTTTTAGACCTTGTTATTGTTGAGAAATGAGTAGGAATACCACAGGCTTTTCAGCTAAGGGGAAAAGAGAAACTCAGACTTAAAAGTTAGTGAAGTATTTTGCTATTCATGTCACTTTCTTGTATAACACAGTGTGTAGCATCATCTTGTAAAATAATAAAAGAAAGAACAACTTAGCTTCTAAACCTTGAAATAAAAAATTGCAATTTAATTTGAATGGTCTTGACCACTCAGGTCAAGACCTGAATGAAGGCATTGAGTTGTTTCAGGACTGGCATTCTTAGGGTAGGAAATGAACTAAGAATACTGACATAAAACCTCCAGAGAGTCTCTGGGTTTGAAGAGAAATGATAAGGCAATCACAGGCAGCTTCTCAGAAGTTAAAGCCATTCTAAATAGAAAGAGCTCAAAGGATTAATCTCTTCTAGTGAAATTCTGAAGCACAGTAGTAATAATCCTACTATGCATAGTCATTAAAAAAGATTTCACAAGTAGCCAGAGGAAATAAATATGTTATTCATCATTTTTCAAAAATCTCCCTAACTCTGAAAATCAGCAATGGGCTGGAGAACAGGAACGATATTGAAATACTAATGAAGCATGAAAACTTCTGTAATTTCTCCTTTCTGACTTTGTTTTTTAAGAGGAAACATTTGCTCAAGGAGATAGTGTCTTCTACTAGACTAACTAATATATCCAAGGGAAGAACAGTCGAGTTTCTAAACAGCCATTTTTCTTGGTTTATAGACACCCTTAAAAATAAGTAAACAAGATTTTTTTTCATACTGAAAAATAAAGTTTTTAAGTACTCGATGACAAAAACTTAAATTCATTGTTCATGTCATGCTGTATTCTTGTTCCCACATTATTAGTATAATAATAATAATAGCAATAACAACAACAATAATAATAATAATATTAATAATACTAACAATATTATCTCATACCATCTTTGCTCTCTATGACTTACATTAATTTGTATGTGGTACCCTTCTGTTCATACCAGTTCTCAGATAATGCTAACCAGCATTCCTACTAATGCTCTAAAAATTCAAAATCACTGGTGCTGTGCATTTGTATGTGGCAAAAATTAAGAATTACAAATAATGATAGTAGCTATCACTAACAAAGAATGTGTAAGGGTCTAACATGATTTAATGGCTGGAAATTAATACTTGAAGTTCAAGGGAAAATACTATCTATTAAGAAACGCTATCTAAAGAGTGAAGATAAGCAATAGTTGGATAAGGTATAGAGACACTTCTCCATAAGTTTAGTTCTTGGAATTAGTTCTTGAAGACTGCATGTATTGCTAAAAAATATACTGTACTTCAGCTAAAATTCATCAGACCTAATCAAGGATTTTACTATGTGAAAAATCAATGCTATTTCTGAAAAAAAATTGAGGAGATGATCCTTGGGCTGCACAATCTATGTGTGAACTGTCCTCTACGTTATTCCCTTTTGAATTTCTTCTTATCATTTCTCTTTGGACTTGTATTACTTAATGCCTCTAAAACACAGAAACAGTCACATTACATTTTTTTATAAAAATGACACGCTTATATGTCTATATATGAATGGACATTAGATACAGATGCTTTATCTTGCATATAAATAAATTTAAAATGTGATTTTGTTGGGTTATCACCAAGAAGGCTTTTCTTCTTTGTTTGAAATTTAATAGACCTTTCCTATGTTTGTGTAGGTCAAGAGTGGGGGCCATCCCTGTATAGTCTTCAGTCCAGCTAAGAACTTTACTGCTGTCTGGAAATGAACTCTGTCTTTCTTCACTGAGAATTCAGGACAATTGGTACTTTTTGTAACATGACTCATGAGAAGAGGTCTGTATCAGGTCCTTTTCCTTAGGAAAGAGCTATTTCTTCATAGCTCTTAATTAATTAGCCAGTTGAACTCTGAACATGTGAGAACAGCGAAGGAATAAACCACCATAGCAGCAGCTATATGAGTTTTTTGTAGTATTCCAATTTTCTTTCTGTTACACACTGCACAATAGAAGAAAATATTCTCTTTCTTTCATTGCTAAGAGTTGGCAACATGCTCAAAACCAGGAAAATTAATTAGGGAATTATTATGGTGGAGAAATAGCAGTCAGCTTTTAGAAATACCTAGAAATAACGGAACTAGGATAAAACTGCCTTCAGTAGGCTTTGGGTATGGTCACAATGTTCTTCATAGCACCCTCAGTAACCTTTCAGTATCTGACAGCTTAGGCACTCTTCTATTGTGCTTTATAAGCTTGCATGAATATTATGTGTTTTTGTTTTCACTAATCCCAAATATGCAAGAAGCATTTATGTTAATAAACCCTTTTTTGCATTCAGGTTCTCCTTTCTTGAAGGCAAAGAACTATTCATCAGCACTCTGCATCTCATTGCTCTTTTCACTGTGCTCAAGAGTGTCTGGAGAGGGGCTGGGGTACCCTTGGCTCCATTGGAAACATTATGTCATCATCTAATTGAAGGTCTAATGCCAGGAAAGGATCAATACTTTGATGAGGACCAGCTGGCTCAAGCCCACGTTGTTATTTGATGAAGGACCACTTGGAACACATTCCCAGAAATTTCTCATAAAGGCTTTAGGGACTTTATTAATCTGTCAGCCTAGGAAACTCAGCGGATTTATCCGTAAATATGTGCCTGCTAACCACAGATAGCAAGAAAAATTGCACCTTTTGTCCACATTAGGCTTCAGCCTTCTCAATATTATGTTGTCTTTGTGAAAGAAGTACTTCACACACCAACAATCAATTCAGTGAAGAAGGGAGGAAAAGGCTTTCACCTTTTTCTTTCTTCCAACACTGGAAACGCTTAGAATTTAGCCTGTATGACCATGCAGCCATGGGACTGCTGCACTGCATGGAATGCAAAGGCTTGCAGCCCACAGGAGCTTGACTTCCCAAGGATATTGTGCTGCAGTCCTTCCACCCACCCCCCAGCTGACTTCCCTGCCAGATTGCATTGCCAGTGCTGTCAGCCCTGTGCACCCCAGGGTCTCCATCTGAGACAAACCAGGAGAGCTGTGTGCCTCTGGGTCAATGGGTTATGAAAGGAGGGACAGCTGTTTTATTGAAACAAGCTCAGTTCTCCTTGAGAAACAAGTCCCGGAAGAGATTAGGGTTGTTCAAGGTGCTAAGTCAACATTGTTCTGGATAATATATCTAGTATACAAAGATCAAAGATTGTGCAACTGCTGAGTGATTTTTTTTTTTTTTAAGAGCTGGCCAAGGCATTTAGACTGTATGTATCCTCCATGCCATTAGAGATGGCACAAACAGCCTGTCATCTGATGGGATAGCACTACTTTGGTAGATATTGCAGCTCTTTTAACCCTTTTGTTGGCTCGTTCAATCCTCCTGTTGGCTCAAGTCCTAACTAACCTGATTTGATATATACACATTTTGATATACACAAAGACATGGAATTAATATGTGAGCTTTTTTTTTTATTATTATTGAAGAGGAAAATACTGACCTTAAGAAGAAGAAAAAGGATTCAGCATATTTCCATTATATATACATGCACATATCATTTTTTTATGTTAATCGTCTGTTTGTACTATGGTTGATAAAAACTCATTTCCTAGTGCCGTTTTGAATTAATTTGAATTGCTTTAATAGAGACAAGTTTTTCATTGGTGTTATCATAATAAGCAGGTATTTACTTTCAGAGAAAACAAGTTTAATAATGTTAAATCACTCCTATCATTATTGTTCAGGTCTGCTTTGTCTCTCTGGCTCTCCCTTTTGTTCTGGGGTGCTGGAAGTCTTTAAGAATTCATACCCATTCTAGCTCAACTGTTATATACCACTATTGAAACTCATAACTTTTGCATTGTAAGAGCTTCAAATTATTGACAAAAATGTTGCTTAATCTTATTTTTAAAAAAAAAAATAAAAACATGTTTTTCAAACAGATATTATGGGATTCTTTACATCTGGAAGTCAAGAGCAGCCTAAATACTTATTTCACCTTTAAAGAATTGTTTAGTGTTTGTTTTCTATTTTGTTTCTTTCAACATTGGCACCATATGATTTTGCTCTGGCAGGAAAAATAGCAAGCAACTTTGTCAGTGTTGTGGTGAAAAGCCTTTCATAGCATCTGCTAACTCCCTCAAACTTCACTGGAATTGTTCTTCTCTGGTACCAAGGAAAAAGGATCAATAACAGAGTTCTTTTGTAGGCAGAGAAGTCCTGGAGAAATCAGACAGCAATAGGCATCTGTGGTTCTCTGAATGCGTATTCTTCCATGCAGCCTTTTTTTCTGTTGCCACCTGCTTATCTAACCTGCATTGCTATAGATTGTTCCCTGGCAGGTAAGCCTCAATATACTCATATAAAATGCCTGGAAGAAACTGAACCTAGGTAGGAAGGTTTCAAACTGCTCTGAGAAACACTGATTTTTACAAAGAGCCCAGAAACAGATATTATGTATTCTAAAAACTGTAACCTTGAACAAAGACTTTTTTTTCTCTGAAGAACTTTCATAACAGCCAGAAGAAAGAGTAGCCTTGTGTGCTTTTGAAGAAGGACTTGGTCCTTTTCTATTACAATTAGACTACTTCATTTGTCCTCTATCAGGCAATAAAATGAACTCATTGTAGCATCACTGTTTAAGTGGCTCTCACTATCGTTTTATACAGGATCAATGCTCCTTCTTATTTAAGCAGGCAAAAATGAATATTCCTCTTACTATCCCTCAATAAAAGTATCAAAGCCCACTAAGCTGGTTTCAGCTTTCTGTTGCCCTAATACTCTACTTTCAACATGGTTTTTCCTATGGAAGGAAGCACATAAGTCAGGAGTTCCTTCCCACTTGCAGAGGGGGATCCAGGGAATCCTTTCCTTGTCATCAGCATTTCCATTCTGTACACTAAAAAACCCAGAGTTTTGCAGTTACTAATAATTACTCCTCAAGAATGAGCAAGCAGTTTCCTCTGAGGTTGCTATTAAACCTCACTGTGAGAGTATGATAAGATTCTGATAAGTATCTCTGGAGTCTTCCAGCAAAACAGCTGTTGCAGTAGGTGTGTTGGTAATGTTCTGGTAACCTCAGTCTTGAAGATCAAGTCTATTATCATCTGCAACATGTCCAAGTGTCAGCCAGCTGAAAACCAAAGAGTTGTGGTCTGATGTTTTTCTTGTCAGCACAACCACTGGGCTGCTAATGTGAATTTGTATTTGTATAATGTAATTTGGAACCTACCAAATTCAGTAGTTACCACTAGTGTATTAAGAGACAGAGGTTGTTTATGACATTAACTGCAATGCTGGCAGTTTTAAAATTTTAACTGGAAAATGTTAATATGGGAAGGAAGACAAACAGTCTTCAAGACCTCATCCTACTGTATCCCACACTTAAAAGTGTTACCCTTACATATAGATGGGTCACTGGACTGGGGACTTCTGCTTGAGATGAATGAAAAATTCTGCATATTTGTCTATCTATTTTAAGGTACTTTGTCAATTAATATCTTCCCTATATATGCTTTCCAGAGATGCAGCAAAAAAATATTGACTTTAGAAAGGATTTTTCCTACTACCAGTGCTATGGCAGCTGCGCCCATACAAACCTGTATGAAAGTCGCTTGGGCAGCAGTAGTAAAAACTGTGCCAAATATATTCAGCTGTTTACTTTTGAGCTAAGCAGTGCTGCAGGGATCTTGGCATATGGCCTCCACCATTTGAAATCTGAGGAAATTCCCACTGGGCCTGAGACCAAACACTTTCTTGCAGCCACTTGGTGGGCTTTTACTACTGCAGTGTTTTAAAAGGCTGGTGGTTAGCAGCCTCACACTGCTCAGGAATCCAGCTGAGCTGCTTCACAGACTGCTGCTCAGCTTGCCTTGGTTGCAAACACAATTTCAGCCACTCCCAGCTGTGTTCTGCCCACTTGCAGCAATGATTAATTTCTTCTCAAGACTTCAATATAAAAGTCATCTGCACTAAGTGATGTACAATACTTCTGTTCTTCCTTGCAACATTTTTTAATATCAAGACAGTGACTGATTGCTTTTTTCATACTAGAATTTTCAGAAATACAATCTCTTCCACTGCTGTTTCTATTCTAGTGGCCCACAGAAGCGGGCTGGAAACAAATCTGTAAATGAAAATAATATTCTATATGAGGCAGATTTTAATATCTTTAAAGAGAACCTAGCACGTATTGATTAATTCATAATTAATACATATTATTCAAAAATTATTCATAAACTCTGAGTAAAAATTGCTTTTCTTCTGGGTTATTTTTCACTAGATTGGCATTTCTAATATGTGTTTATTCTAAGAGGCACTTCGGAAGGCATTGCAGGGGCTGCTGTGATAATGCCAGTAAAGGGCAGAAAAGTTTATTGTAGACTTCGAAGTTGGTAGGCCCAGTAGTTTCTACACTTCTCAGAATGATTACAGGTGCCAAAGGTAGCATCCCTATGATTTTTTGTGGCAGTGACATTCCTATGGTTCCGACTAATGCCCAACCACATAGAGAGGTCAACTGCACTGCAGCCCAAGAAATGAAGAAATATAATGAAGTTTTAAAAAATCAAGTTGAATGGCCTAAAATATTGTAATAAAGAAAGGTTCTGTAGTTGAAACATGTTCCAACAAGCCATGAAACTGTACTTAAAGTTGCATCATTTTGTATCCAAGAGAAAAATCTTATAATCTGTTGATAATCCATTGGTTTGATGAAAGCTTTTGGATACTGAGAAATGAGCTAGATTTTGAAGCACGATGGAAGGACCTGGCTGTCTGAGTGAGCTTCCCTCAGGTGCTGTAAAGGCCAATGGAATTCCAAGCCAACCATTTCCAAGCAACAAAGAGTAGAAAGATTGCATTTAGAGACAGTATTGTTTATGCTATTTTGTGCATTTGGCCAAGACAGTGCCCTAAAACAATCAGCTGTGTTTACTCCTGAGCTATTCCAGGGATAGGACAAGGCATACAAGGGACATTTTAGACTGGAGGAGGGTAGATTTAGATTAGATATTAGGAAAAAAATCTTTAGTGTGAGGGTGGTGAGGGACCAGGACAGGCTACCCAGGGGGGCTGTGGATGCCTCATCCCAGGAAGTGTTCAAGGCATGCTGGATGGATCTTTGAGCACCCTGGAATAGTGGGTGGTCTCCCTGCCCATGCAGGGGGGTTGGAACAAGGTGATCTTGCAGGTCCCTTCTAACCCAAACCATTCTATGATTCTGTGAAATCTCATGTAGGATTCAATCATTCACTAGTAGCCTGCTCTAAACAACATACTTACTTTGTAGGCTGATTCCCTTCCTCTGCTATCAGTTTTCAAATATTGATGACTCCAAGGTAAACAAAATATTATGTGCTAGAGAGGAAAATGGAGTATGCCTTCCAGATTCATTGAAAGAAAAAAACTTGAAACTTTATGTGCTTACATAGTTTTACTATTGCATAAGCATGAAAGTAGCTTCATCACCAAATAAAAGTGACACAGAACTTCTGTGTTTACCATGCTCCTGCATGAGTCAGAGATTTTATATAGAAAATGCAACCATCCATGGATTTCCATGAGAGGATTCTGTGTACCTGCTCATATTGAAATTATAATAATAAATTTTTTAGAATAAGTTGTATTGATTGAATACTAATTGAGTCATAAATAATGATTTCCCAGCAGCACTGGGTAGTAGGTGTGGTTTGCATAGACTACACAGAAGTGATGAAGCAATTCCCATACACTGAGCTGAAACACATAAAAAGAAGGATGGGTGGTAAGGTAATACTTCAAAGATACCCCAGAAGCACATTTGACTGAACACACCCTGCCAGCTAATGCTTCAGGATTCCTCAGACAAAAAGAGGAATTTTCTGCACAGGGTTACAAGTAGCTATAGGTGTTAATGTGTCAACACATACCTTCTTATGACAACAGCATCTGTGACTCTGAGGCCATAATAAAGATGAGCATGATTCTGATTTGACAAAAGTGCCATTGCACTATCTGTTTATTACATCTTTCAATAAAGATATAAATTAAAGGAATCAGAGATTCTATACTATTTACATAAGGTGCTGTAGAAGATAATTTGTAGAAGTGGACAAAAAAGCAGTATGTGTTGTATTATTGGTAGACTGGGGAAGAACAAATAATGAGGTTAGTTATACAGTCAAATACTGATGTGGTAGAGAGTAACTCTGTAGATTCAATCCCAGATGAGTGAATACAAGATTTAATTAGGCCTGATAATGGCGTCCCTATTGCAAAACTCTTAGAAACCAGGATATTTTAATTTGGTTGTTAACAAAATATTTCTACATAAGCTGCTGTCTATTGAAAGTACTAAGTTATCATCTTAAATCCATTATAACTCAACCATCATCTTGTTTGAAACTTCATTATTTGTTGAATACTTGTACTGCAGTAGGAATTTAAAAAACAGTCAAAAAATATGAAAGATTGGGTAGTGGCCATCATTGGACCACATTTATGTTGGAAATGTTTGACCTGGGAATTGAACCAATCTGTATCAGGAACCCTCATATAATAGAGCTGTAAGGAGCCTTAGCACCACTCACTTTGATCTGCTGATTGCATTTCTAGTAGAGGACAAAATGCAACTAAATATTTAGACGATCCCTTGTCTAAGACATTAATCAGGGGATTTAGATGACAAAACCCTTGGAGTCTCCCTAACAGAGAATGTTATCAGACATGAGGACTGATATTTAATTGCCCAAATCTAGGCAATTCTAGAATGCAGAGTAGCTGTGGGGTATTCACCCAAGCTACCAGTGGCTGCTGCAGAACATGTGGGTCATTTCTGAGCCCAGTGTCCCGTCTGCCTTTTCCAGACAGACAACTGGGCTACCCAGAGGCCTCTCAAATAGCACATTGTTTTACGCAACAGGATCACAACTGGGTTCAGCACCTCATTGTGTGCTAACAAAAAAAAAATATGGAAAAAATCTTTGTGCTTTGAAACATGAACTCCACAAATCAGGATAGGTTAGAAATCAAGTGGCTTCCATGACTTGGGTCCAAGCAGCGTGTCTGTTCAGGAAGTGGGACAGGACAGTGTGGGACAGGACAGTGGGACATCACAGGGAGTGATGGTGAGCATTTTCTTTTTAAATCTGCTTTAACCACAGTGTTTGTGTCTTTCTGAAAAGCAAGCTACTAACTCATGCATTCAATCCTCTGGAGGCGATCCTCTAGCACTCTCATTAGGCTGTGTCTTAGTTTCTGTGAAGCAAGCATTATTTATTCTTGTATATATAACTCTATACAGCTAAATAGGTTACCAGAGAGAAGAACACAGGAAGAAGAAACCCTTAGGATTTTAGGATTAGCAAAGTTTCAAAGGTAAAGAAGTTCAGATGCATTGTACTTCCCTTAGTCTGAACTGTAAAGTAGCAGGTGAGGTGTTAATATAATTATTATCCAGGAAATTTGGAGATTCAGGTAAAAGTGGGTTTTTTCCCCTAGCTGTGCATGTCTGTCTGCGAGCATACCCATATGGTTTGTAGTCATAGTGTCTACAGAGAGTGAAGGGCATTAATGTCTTTCTTCAGTTTTATTTTGTTACTCGTCTTGCTTTTTGTCTGATAGCTTTCATAAAGCCATTTTGCCATTAGTTCAATTATGTAGGAACAGTTTGTGTATTCTAATCCAACTTTAAGTTACATTTCCACCAACCCTGCTCTGCGTGAGTCTCTAACCAGCTGCACACAGCAGCACTGAAACAGTGCATTGTGAGTATAGGGGCTTGTGCTGGTAAAAAGGGAAGTTGTAGGTTTTTATCTCTTCCTACTCTTCTGTTTATAGCTGAGCATTTTCTGCTACTGTTAAGCCTGTATTTGCATATCTGGTTTTTAATGAAACAGTCCATAGGACATATCTGTATTTCTCTCTCTCCCCACTTCATGTTCTCCCTTACAGCATTTCAAAATGCTTCCTCCCAAAACCAGAATGATTTGTGATGCTGAGATTACCAACCATATATTATAGTGACTAAGTCACACTTGCTTTTTCAGTAGCCAGTGGTTGCTGGCTGTGAGAGACACAGCATTACATTAGCTTCTGTGCTAAAAATTCTAGTCATGGGATCAAATTTGCTAAAAAACTAAAACTAAAACAAAACAAGCCAAAACAGACAACAAACAAACCAAAACAATCAAACCTCCCTCCCCTCCTCCCCCCCAAAAAAAAAAACAAACAAAAAAACCCCACAAAAGCAAGAGGAATGAAATGTTACTCAAGTCCATTTTAGATGAAATATTGATTTCAACTCAGTGCTACTTCTCTGTTTTCCATTACAGTTGCTGTTCTGGACCTTCCAAGGTTTATTGTACAGCCATCCTACTGTGATGGAGGAAATTTCTCACAGCTAAATCTAGAATGAATGTGTTATTAGTTCAGCTCTCATTACTGCATTTCCTGTTCTAATCAAGGCAAAAAATCAGCTGTTAATGTAATCTCTTTTCCTGTTGACTTGCCCTTATAGATGCAACCATAAAAGCAATTGGGGTGGATGGTTCCTTTGCACTAAGCTTCTTTTTCTAAACACTTATTACTCCTAATAGTAATTTCTTAGCCATGGTGATTTAGAACTATGCCTTTTAGAGTCATGATTTTCACAAAACTATTTGCATTAAACTGTCTGGAGATACTGTTGAGGTGATTGATTTTCCAAAGCATTGCAGTGAAGTTTGATTCATAGTTCTGACTAAATGATCCAGTTGACTAAAACCCTGTGCAATCTTTTGAATGTATCACTTTCATCAAAATCAACAATTTATATAAATTGTATTTAGAATGACATATTGACTAGTAACCTCTCAATATGTTACTGATAAAATGATGTGCTCTAAACCAGCTGTTGACACATGGCAAGACAAATATACATTTGAATGCATTTGAATTTTCTTTTCAGTGTATTTAGAACTATCCCCAGGATGACTAGTATCCCTTTGAGCAACTATTAAGTCTTCTGAGCAGATACTCTTGATTCTTCATTGCCCTCTTTTTTGGGTAGCTGTGTCTGATTTTACCGTATGATCTTAGCTTTCAATTTAATTTTGATACCAGAAAATAAAATAAAAAAGAATGCCATTTCAAGTCATCATGTGTGCTGACATGTCAAAAGGCACAATGCAGAAATAGCTCTGCTTTGTGGATTTCATGCAAAGTGTTGGCAAGTATTTACATTCTAGTATCACTGATTCAGACAACTTCATACCAGCTGTCATCGTCTCTACTACAGCAGTCAGCTGAAAAACAATCAAACTGAAAATTACTCAATTCAGGCAAACTGTTTCAATTCATTTTTGATCTGATCATTTAGAATCTCAGTCTCTGAAAGAGAATTTCACCTGCATTTCTAAGCACTTACTTTAGGTTTGTATTGCACTTTTAAAATATTGTACTAACCACAGAAAGTAATAGTTAATTAAATCACATTAATCACTTAAAACATTCACAAGGAGACAATTCACAAGCATTTAAAGAAAAAAAACCCCAAACCAAACCAAAACACAACCTTTCTATCTTAAATTCACAAACACAACTTCAAAAGAATATACAACCAGGATTTTTGTCCTCACAAAGGTTGGTGTTACTAAAATATAAATTTATGCACCTTTGAAATTTGCAATGTTGTAATGAATCAATAACATGACTGGTGAGATGGATGAGATAGAGAAAACCTATATATACACATTATTTCACTGAAATGGATAGTTTGAATGAAAGCATGAAATTATAAAGTTTAGGAATAAAAAGTTAATTTTTCAACATGGGATTTCAGGAAAGTCAAGTCTGTGGTCTAATGCTATTTGACTTCAAAATTATAGTATTCACAAGAGAGAATTTTATGTGTCAATTTTTTTTAGTTTATCCAAATGCCTTTGCCCTTCCGAGCACCCTTCTTCCTCATATAGTAACTACACTATCTTGTAAATAGATATGTCTTAGAACATCTCTTGCTCTGGTAAGATGAACAAAAAGCCATCCTTAACTGCAATTATTCATAATCTTACAGAGATAATGGAAAAAGCATGAGCTTGTGAATATCAGGTCAAAAGTAGATGTCTTCCAAAAAGACTTCTGAATGTGTTTCAAGGCACATTTGATAGGTGAGAAGTTACCATGGACAATAATTAGTTAGAACATTGAAGACCTTCCAAATGTCAAGAATAGAGCAGGAGGACTCTAGGAAATGACACTTGGACATTTCACTGACTGATGTACCAATGTACCCGTGGTTGCAGACACAAGGAGCATTTTAGTCAGAAGAGACACAAGAGTATTATTTCCTCAGTGATAAAGAAAAAACTAAATTAAAGATTATTTAAAACAATAATATAACTTAGGTTTATGTTTCATCTGATTCATTGTGTATTGGCAAGTGTTTTAATCCTGGAAGCTACATACAGTCAAGCACTTCTTAAAGGAATGTAGGTTCTTCACAGATACATTCTCATTTTTGTGTCTGTTTTTTTCAAGTTAATACTGGGAGGCTACAGCTATGTCCACTGATTCTTGGAAATGGAGAAGATGTTTGAGGCTCTTGGATAACATAGCTGTTCAGATAATTTCTATTTTATATAATTTTATTTTATTAAAGCATATCTTAAGTAATAGTTGAAGTGTCATGTTAAATAATGGGGCTGTGCTTCTCATAGGTGCTTATTTGCTCATGTTGATAATCTGACTGTCTATATATTTTTAAACTCCTGTGTTAAGGATATCTGTAACTGAAGAAAATAAATAATATTTTTCAGTGTAATGGTTCCTATATTGAGGTTGATTCATTTTCAAATTATTTTGTTAGTCAGCTACTTGAAGTCTTCCAAATATATTCCCCAGATTTTCCTCTTCTGTTGCAGAGATCTTGTTTTTGCTTTGGTTTGCATTCTCTTTGGAAAGGGGCTGTTTCTACCACCTGCATAGTCTTGTGATATTTTTTCCCCCTAAGCTTTCTTTTACTCACAGTGTTAATTAGTAGCTTTATACTATGTTCTTCTAAAATAACCATAAGAATTATCTCTCTCCATCCTAAATGGAAGAATAAGCTTACTTTATTCTTTAGTTTGTGACAGCCATGTTATCTGATATAAGTATAGCTAGTAAGCCCTGATATGGATTAGAGCCCTACCTGCTGAAGTAAAGCATTTAGAGAAGCACTCTGGGAACAAAGGTCCAGTTAAAATGACTCAACCTACCAGCTCTAAAAATGAGAAAAAAACGTAGCTTTGATGAGGGCAGGAATTTTTATGTTTCCAATTCTTTCATCCTGAAGCTCTTTCAACTCTCATAGATTGGAGCCCACACTTGAAATCTGTCAATAGTGTCATGCTGGTGCCACTCACAGGCACTGTAATTGTGTAAAAAACCCTCCAGACAGTTATAAACCTAAAAAAATCTTACTGTTCTTACATTCAAGTATAAGTTATACCTATTTGATGGAGGTTACTCGTGAACATAAGATGTAGTTTGATAATAATTTGATACTTGTACTATAAAAAATTGTCTGCTTGCCCAGAGTTATCACCCTTGGAGCTCTTCTTGAGGACTGGTTCATATGCATAGTTTTGCAAAAAAACACCTGAGTGTGCTATGACCAAGGTCTGCACAGGCTTGGTAAAGAGCAATTTTTCTGCAGCTTCTGGGGACTGGAAATATCAGCAAAGCACAGCTTGAAGAGAAAGAACACTCTTTTATTAGAACTAACAAGAGTTGAGGGGTGGGGAGAAGAGATTGTCTACATGTTAAAAGCATTTTCTCAGTCCTGTCTCTACAGTTGTCCTTGCCTACAAGCACTGCAGGGACAGACCCTGTATTGTAGAAAGTCACCAAGAAGATAAAAAAATCTCAGATTCCTGTACTGGTTGCTTAAAATAAGAAGAAAAATCAGTTGTTCCTGGTCTTTTCAATTAATTACAGCAATTTCTCAGCTCAAGACCAAAGTTGCACACTGCCAGAGAACATTATCATTCCATCTTTAATTTCATTGTCTCTTAGAAGGATGCAGTTGGATGAGAGGAGGGTTCCACAGCTCCTCAGAGACTCCAGTTGATGCTAATAATTAAAATAAGAATCAGGATCTACACAAAGAAATACAATACAATTCTTCTATGTATATCTTTAGGTGGGAGTCACAGCCATCAGAGCTCGAAACAAATCACATTTCATAATTTTGACAATGGTAGGTAGTGTAGGCAAAGAATATGGAGGCAGGTTGGAGTTTTAGAAGAAAGGAAGGAGTCTGTAAGCTTCCATGGTTCAGAACAGCAGGCATCATTTCCCTTCACAGGAAAACAAAATGCATCTTCTGCATCCATTCCCACACCCTCCAGTATATCAACGGCTTTCTCTCAGCTACCTTTTGGCTCAAATTATTAAAGGGCTCCAATCTTCCCTTTTGAAAAGCCTTTCAAACTGCTTTTCTCCAGATCGTTTAAAATAATAGCTGTAATTTAAACTTTTATGATAAAAGCAGAGAAGTGCTTTAAAATAACTCCAGTATTTATCTCAAGAAGGTGATGTCATTCTTTCCATCAGCAGAAAGAATATTCCACTTATGCTTCAGTCTTTGTTTGCTGATAAGCAGAAAAAGGAAGTAGACCATATGAGAGTCTGATCTCACTGGTTTGAAACTGTCTCAAAAGAGCAATTTTAAAGTGAATAGCCCTGGCTAGGGTGGAGGAGCTGGCCTGGCCAGAGCTGAGCAGGGTGTGACACCCAGAAAGACTCCACGGCTGGGAGGAAAGTGCTCCCTTTTTCTGAGGGCCAGCCTGCAATGCTGGGACGTCCCCCCAGGCACGAGTACCCTGCCCAGGGTGGAGGAAGCCACCTCGATTGTACTGATGCTGATGTATCTGTGTAAGGGGGCTGGAACAGAGCGGGGAGTGGCACCTAGGAAGAGATAAGAACTGTGTGCTGGAAGCCCCCCCTCCAGGCAGCCTGTCTGCAATGGCTCTGATGCCAATGCCCCTGGCTTCTGTGGCAGCTGACTGACAGCTGCCCCTTTGGAACAAAAGGAACTCACGGGTATATCTGGCTGTCCATGCTGTGGCTGTTTGGTCGTCTCTTGACACACCCCCATCTCGCATCGGACCCTGCCCAGGACCAGCAGCATCTTGAAGAAACTCTCTGGACAGCGGGGCCCCTGGTGGTGACTCTCTCTCTCTCTCTCTCTCTCTCTCTCTCTCTCTCTGTCTCCTCTCTCATTCTTTCTTCCCACTTTCTTACCCTTTTCTCTCCCATTTCTCTCTCTTCTCTCTCTCTCTCTCTTATATCTTCTTTTCCTCTCTCCCTCTTTTTCCTGGCTCTATATTTTTGCCTGTGTCACTTGTCAAATAAAAGTCTGCTTGCACCCGACCCTTTTATGGTTGGACTTTGTTTCACAGATCCAAAACAAAAAATAAATTTTAATGTTACCTCGGAATGTGGCAGACCATTATTCAGTATTTTGGTATTTAAAATTAATTATTTTCCTCTGATCTATGAACTTCATTGGATGGTTTTCATTTTCCAGAAGTATTTCAATTGTCAAATTTGGTCTTTGGGTGTATTTACACTGTTTTAATGGGACTTTCTGTGTGCACTTGAGAACAGAATTTGATTCATCTGTGAGTACTTTATTTTGCCTGAAATTTAGTGAGATTATAAATTTTGATAATTCCCAAGGAGCTCTCAAAAAACTTTCTTGGGATATTTTCTCTGTGGAAGAAAATAAATATTTCATAGTTATCAATGGACAGTAAAAAAGATGCAAGAAAAATTTAAACTTGTATCACAATTAAAGGCTTCTTCATGTCTGTTACAAGATGTTTTATCCAGACTTCTTGGTAAAAATTCATTATTCCCTCTTACAACACTGAGTGGAGTGGCAATATTGTGGAATATGATATTGCTTTGATTTAAGAAACACCTATGTGAGTATTATCCAGCTTTCACCTTAGTTAAGGTATTTATATTTTTTTCTCTTTAGACCTCCATTCTGTCAGATCAGGCTGGACACAAAATATTTTCTACTTCTGCTAGGGTACTAGAAAGGCATGTTTGATTTTCACCGTGGAAAAAAATAGTTATACAGTCCTAATAAAGAAGCATACCTCCAAAATATTTGGAAGACAGACAGATTATTATTGTATGATTTAATGGTTGAAGTCAATATTTTGGTAATGCAGGTCATGCTGCTGCTTTAAATCAAAAAGATGTATATGCTTAGAAGCATTCCTTAATGTATTGCCTACATCATCATGTGATGATCCTGTTCAGTACAATACAAGGTTGCTAGCAGTAAATACTTTTTATAGAATCATAGTATAGTTTGGTTTTGAGAAGGACATGTGAAGATCATCTAGTCCAGCCTCCTGCCCTGGGCAGGGACACCTTCTACCAGATCAGATTGCTCAGAGCCATGTCCACCTTGACCTTGAGCACTTTAAGGGATGAATCATCCACAGTTTCCCTGGACTATGATATTCCAGTGTCTCACCAGAGTGGAGTAGAGGGGCAGAAGCATCTCCCTCACCCTGGTGGCCACACTTACTTTTATACAGCCCAGGATACAGTTGGCTTTCTAGGCTGCAAATGCATGTTTTCAGCTGAAGTACAATTTTTTAATGTAGCAGCATTCCCGAATCTTTTCTCAGAGAGATGCTTTCAATTCATTCATTCCCCAGCCTGTACTGATACTGGTGATTGCCCTGACCCACATGCAGGACATTTCATTTGGCCTTGCCGAACTTCATAAGGCTAACTGGTGCCCAGTCCTCAAACCTGTTAAGATCCCTCCAGATAGCATTCCTTCCCTCAAGCATATCAACTGCACCCCTCAGCCTGGTATCATCCAGGATGAATAACGTATTATAAAATCACCTACTGAGGAGATAAAGTTGGCTTTAAAATTTATCCTGGTTGCTATATAGGTAATAAATGGGCCATAGAGATAAACCTTTAAGTTATGTTACTTTCTTGCATTCTTCCCATCTGATATTGTGAATTGTACTTTCTACACAACGTATTAATGGTCTCAAGTTAAAAACAATTACAACCTTTCCTGTGGCCTCTGTGGACCTGTAAACAAAAGTGAGGTGCTTTTACAGCCATGGTATTTCTCAGGGTGGAACCCTGTGATCAGTTGTCTTTAGCAACAAGATTTGAGGCTATAAATCCTGCAGTTTACTGGCATCACTACATCTGCAGTTCTGTCCATTCAGTGGTAATTGAGGGTTATGCAATAGGCAGTAAAACAATAACTGACATGAGTGTGCTTTAGCCTTCCAAGTCAGCTATCCTTGAAAAATTCTTTCTCTGTTAGTGTCAGGGAAGAAAATCAAAAAGTCCTAAACCTAATTTTAAAAAAATTACAGTGTTGTCTCAAATTTGATCTTTACTTTTTATGGACAAATGCACGTGTTGGTTCTCAGGGGACTACAAGACAGTGGTAGGGTACAACAAACACAGCACTGGTGAGAATTACTGCAAGATATTCCTGTAGTTACATGGAGGATCCCAGATCATGGACCAAAACAGTGTTATGCTAAAATGGTCACAAACAGGAAATAAGGAGCTTTTCCTTAACTTATAAAAAAAAAAAAAGAGAAAGAAATGTGGATGAAGCATACCAGCAGAACTGTTAGTGGTGTTCGTACATCTTTGTAGGCATCTAACAGACCAGAGAATATTTTATCAATTCTGTGTTCTACAGCTGAAGACTTTAGCCTTAGCTAAGCCAAAAGCAATTGTCAGATTAATAAGAATAAAAAGAAATAGTCATAGGTAAGATTGGCAGAAAGAACTTTTTACTCCTTCAGCTGTGAAGTAGCTGAAGCTACTAAGGATCACAGCATAAGGATATTTAGGTGGCTGCAGAATATAAAATATTAGATCTAAATTGCTTAGTGAAAAAATTATAAATAATATTTTTAAGGATACAGCTATATATTAGTGATAAGTTCCTGGAATATGTCTGAGGGGATCAATACTGCAAGAGCCTGTTGCATTGTGAGTATCAGCATTTGGCTGTGGCTTCCACACAGCTGTCTGGCTTGCAGAAGTGGTTACAAATAATATAAATGAAATGTGGTAGACATGGTAAAACCCAAAACAAAAAAGGATGTTCTTGGCCCATCTCTACCACTGAAGTGATGTCAGCCCAAGAGGGATGACAACAGATGATGTAGCTGGCATAAGAAGCAAATGATGTAGCATGCAAAGAAGCAATGAGACACTAATCCCCCTGTTCAGCAGTGGAGCTGGCAGACATGTTCACAGCAGACGTTTGCAACAAAATGTACTTCATGCCTCAATGTTAAGAGCTTCAGAGGTGTTTGTGGAGGGAAAGATTAAAAAATATAAAGGGCAAAATAACTTACAGAAGCAGTGTTCCTTGAAATTGTGAAATTGTGGCATACCTATGTATTTTCAACATGAAAGGTGGCTACATCATGTCTTTCAAGGCCAGAGGGAAGGATGTTGCAATAATTGAGATAGAAGACAAGAAGTATTCATGACACAGGAAGACTGCCTTGAGCATAAAACTTGGATGACAGCCTAGCTTATTCGTTTTCAGAAAGTGAAATGTGAGTACACCACAAGGTTCAGTGCAGAGCTCAAAGATGGAGGCTTTTTAGCCCTGCATTGGCTCTGAGCAAAGTCAGCTGGAAAAGCTGTGTATCCTCCTTATGAAGCAGAAAACTGGCCTTGTGCTGGACCCACATAGGAACACAGGCCAATGCCATTTTTGTCTCATTTCTCTAGGAAATATTCAAAATCAGTACATTGGGAGGAAGGTTAGGGGGGGGAGAAACTGCTCATTGGCCTGGATTTTGGGTAGTATACTGATGGTTATAATGATAAGGTTCAGGATCACCATGAAAGACCTTATAGGAAGTAAAGAATTAAAAGTTTAATGAAGGCAAATTACTGTCATTACATTTATAGCAAACTCAAAATACTTTTTATGGGGAAGAAGGCAAGTTTAGATGGAGAGGTTTGTGGTACTGGATGACTGTGGTAGGTACATTTATGACATTTTCACCACCCTGATATGGGAAGAGTTTTAGTGTTTGGTACCACCAACAAAAAAAGCACTAAACCAGTCCTCACATGTTCTGGTGTTAGCTCCAGTTTCTCTGCTCTGAGCCATGCACGGGCCCTCACTCGCAGTTCTTGGGGCGTGTGGGGGGGAAATTCCGGGAGAGGGACGGAATTCCCCGGGTGCTGAGCGAGCCCCCGCCGCGGGGCAAGGAGACAAGACGGGTGGGAGGTGCAGGGGCCCTTCAGCTCTTCAACTCCTGGGAGCAGAGAGCAGCATCCACACCGGTAACAAGGGTAAGAGCAGTAACAGCTCTACCAGCCCAGCCCCGCTGACCCCGACTGCCCCAGCCCCGCAGGCCCCGCCCCGGCGACGCTGGCGTAAGAGCTGACGCTATGCCCCACCCCGCCCGGGGACAGACCGGGTAGCGGCGGGCCGGGGGCGCCGTTAGCTGCCGGGCTCGCCCCGCGGCGGCCGCCCGCTCTGCTGGGCCATGCGGTAGCGGGCTGCGGCGGGCCCGGGCTCATGGCAGCCATGGAGCAGCTCCTGGGCGGCCCGCGGCCCCGGCTGGTCAGCTCGCTGGGGCTAGGGCAGCGCTCCTGGGAGGTCACCTTAGACGAGGAGCGGGGGCGCCTGGCCTGGCGCGACCCCCGCCCGGCGCGGCGCGGTGGCGGTGAGTGGGTCGGCGGGGCGGGCGGCCGTGAGCGCACCTGCCGGGAGGTCACCTGCCGTGGCCTCTGGGCGGGCCGCCTCATCGAAGCGGCGGGGGAGGGGAGGGGTGTACGCAGCGTCCCTGGCGGCCTGGGGTAGGGAGGCTTCGAGCATGGATAGCGGCGGGGTCGGCCTGCTGGCGGGCCGGCCCGCTGCCGGAGCCGGTCTCGGGGCTCCGAGTATGTCGAGCGTTCCGAGTGTTGTGTCTGCGCTGAGTATTTCCTGTACTCGGCCGCCTTTTCGTCCCACAAATGAAGGGCGGCCGTCGGCGACGTCCGTGTCCGTGGGAGCGGTCGCCTCTGGGGTTCAGAGTCCGAGGCTGGGGGACTTCGTGTGGTCAGACCACACGCGGGCCCGCGCCGGGCCGGAGGGAGCGAAGCGAAGCGGGGAGGAAGCGGTTGCGGGGCTGCCGGTTCTGCCTAACGAATCGGCGGGTTACTCGGCTTGTGCGCCTCGCAACCAAGGTGAAAGCTGGTCAGGACGGGCTGCGGACGCGGCGTGCGAGTGCAGCACGTTCCGTGGTTCCCGGAGAAGGCAATTCAAACATCTGTGCTGAGAGTGTGTGCGCCCCGGTAACAAAGCAGGAAGCCTGCCCCTGCAGCTGGGTGCGGAGAGCGCAGATGTGCTTAGCTGAACCCCGTTGTTCCTTGGTACTGTAGGTAGCACCATGTAGCTTGTAAAGCTGTATTTAAACTACTCGTAGCAGGACATAATAGGCTTACAGAACTTAAAAAGCAACTTTTTTTTAAAATTTGCATAGCAGTTGTTAAAAAATTGTGTTTAAAAACACTATGATGGGGTAAAAGCACTCTCAGACTGAGACGGTATTTCAGGCAATTATTATTTTTTATCAAAGGAGGGTTATTTAGAGCTCTTTGCTTTCTAAAGGGTTCCATGGAAATTTGGAAAGTAAGTCTTAACTTTTGCTAGTTACTGTTTTGTAAATACTAAATGCAAGCTAATACTTGTAATTTAGTAACGAAGCTCTTCGTAGTCTTCCCATAGTTTTGTATAACTTGGTTAGTGCTGACTTGCAAAACTGCAAGTGAGTTTATTGTGAAAAACTTACCTGGCAAAATGTCAGGTAACTGATAACTTATGAAAATGTCTGTACATACAGTATATCAAGCTCACTATTAGACTTCAGGTAGCATTTTATTAGTGTTTAACCTTTTTTTTGTTATAGTAATTATTCAAATTATTTTTACAGCCCTAGTAACATGGTATGTCACATCTGAAAATGTGTAATGTCCTTTTTCTAGCAGCTGCTATGGAGAGGAAAACTGCTGTCATCCTCATTTTAGAGGTTGAAGGATCTGAGACAGAAACTAAAAATAGAAAGGTTGAGTAGTTTCTCTGAGAAAGGTTTCAGTAGAGATGTCTGCAGTCCCAGGCAGGTTCCCAAATGTAAGTAGATAAATAGTTCTTCCCCTCTTACCATTACCTCTCTTAAATATGTCCAGATTTTATCATCCCTTATTGGCCTGAGGCCTTTTGAAAAAAAGGCCAGGAAAAAGGGATGAGGTGGACATAAATGGATTTATAAGAATTTGATCTTATAGTTTACCTGAGAATTGGTTATGTTTTAAGTACGTCTTTTCAGTCTTTTTCAGTCTTTTTTTTTTTTTTTCTTTTTCAGTCTTTTTTTCAGTCTTGCTGAAAAAGTATTGGAAAATATGATCTTAAAGGTTGGAAAATGATCTCTAATATCCTGTCCAACCTAAACCGTTCTATGACATGGAGTCAGAAGAAAAAAGGGAGGATGGGAGGAAAAAGGGAAATGCCTAAGTATTCTAGAAGGGCAAATATAATTGATGTAGAGACCAATAAAATAAATTATATACCTTCTCTTCTTAAAACCTGGATGAATTCATGTTGTCCTTGACTTGTGCTTTAGTAGCATCACCATTTCATATTGTTGTGCTGTTGTCTTCAAGGTCTTTTAAGACCTGGGATGGCTCATCGCATTCTCTACATTTGTTTTGGAAATTGGAGCAGCATACATGGCAGTATATAAATAAACTTAATAGTATGGAAGATGGTTAGTTAGAAACATATAATTTCAGAGGAGTTGCTTGACCAAGATTAGTATCTTTGAACCATTTAGCCTTTGACTACATGACACTGTGCATTATGCCTAAATACAGACTTAATTATGCAGTATAAAAGTGCTATATTTTTTGTTTAATAGATAGTTAGTACAGTGAAACTGTTGTCCTTAAACTAAAAAGTCTCCATGAGGTCTGCTTTTTTTCTCATTATTTATTACTGTTTTGGATTTAGCTACATAAAAATAGTGTGATATGTATTTCTTTAGTGTTTTCAGACATAGACAGGTAAGGGACTAGAGCTATAGTTAGTCATATTGTAGAAGTGTTGAAATATCCACCTCACCCTTTTGCATTGAAATTCATAAACAAATAGAAAAACAGAATTCTCCCCTAACATGTCTTTTCCATCTTTGCCCCCAAAACTAGAATTTGAGGAAGCCTGTGTACTAGTTTTCACAAGAGTGATGCTGTTCTGATGTTAGATCTGTATATTGCAAGATCTTGGTCTTCAGACCTTTCTGTGGCTCTTCCACAGCTTGAATTTAATAATTTAGTCATAATACCTTTATTCTCCTTAGGAAGTGAATTTTCTGTAATGATGGATAAATTCTGTAATGATGAATAGATAAATCCTGAATGCCACCATGTCCATGATCCTGAGCTGATTTTAAGAATAAACTAAGTGCTGTGAGCAGTTACATTTTTGTGCTTTTGCACATCTGTCTTACTTTGAGCTAACCCATTTTTGAGGGAGGAATTTGGATGCATAGCTGGCAGTGATGAATGAACAAATCTTGACTGGAGTTCTAAGTTTACTTATAAACTCGGTAAATGTTCTGCCTGAAGAAGTGGGAGTGACAGACAGTGTTGACACACCAAAAAGCCTTTCCTAACACAGAAGAACAGTCTTCACAACTGATAGCTACATTATTCACAAAGCAAGTTCACTGTTAGTGTGCTTACCTTGTGGTTTGTCGGGTTTTTTTCTGCTCTTGCTTGCTTAGTGTGGGGAAAAGTAGCACACATCTAACACTGTATTTTGCTGATTTGTCAGTTTGCTCTTCAAGAAAGTGTCTGTTAGGACTGTAAGCACTGTGACCAGGAGTGAGTGATGACTGACACTGCCAGGGTACTGGAAAGACTGTCACCTGTCTAGAAAGTATTTTCTTTGTTGTTTTGTTGTTTTTTTTTTCTTTTGCCATACCCCTTTATCCAAACACTCTGTGTGGAAAACTTATCTTAGTGTGTTGTATATGAACAAAGTAAAACATGAAAAAATACATGTGTGAAGATCTTTGAGATCAAGCTTAAGGAAATTGGTATGTACTTCAGTACTTCTGAACTTGAAATTCAGTCTCTTGAATCTAGATGGTGTTTTACCTGGAATTTTGTCTCAGAACAGTTGTGTGCTGCTGTGCTGCTTAATTGAGTATATTGTACTGAGCCATGTGAAATTGTTTAATATGGTCTGGGTCCATAGTTCATTGTTTTTCATTAACATTGATCTAGTAATACTGGTGCAAGTACCAATGTTTTGTTGTTAATGTGGCAATAAGATTCCCCATGTTTTTTTAAGAACTCATAAGACCCTATGAGGAGAGGCTGAGAGAGCTGGGGCTGTTCAGCCTGGAGAAGAGGAGGCTCAGGGGAGACCTCATCGCTCTCTACAACTACCTGAAATTAGGGTGTAGCCAGGTGGGGGTTGGTCTCTTCTGCCAGACGACTTTCAACAAGACAAGAGGGCATGGTCTTAAGTTGTGCCAGGGGAAATTTAGGTTAGATATTAGAAAGAATTCCTTTACGAAGAGAGTGATCCGGCATTGGAATGGGCTGCCCAGGGAAGTAGTGGATTCTCCGTCCCTGGAGATATTTAAAAAGAGACTGGATGTGGCACTCAGTGCCATGGTCTAGCAACCGCAACGGTGGTAAAAGGGTTGGACTCGATGATCTCTGAGGTCCCTTCCAACCCAGCCAATTCTATGATTCTATAAAGGTGAAGGGCTTTATGAGTGAACAGTGCTATGCTAAATCAGTGAAATAAATGGCTTCTGCTACTTGATGGTAGGGTATAAATGCTACAAAAGTAGGTGTGGGAAAGGACTATAATTAGTACATATGTGAACCTTGTTGACCTCTCAAAAGGCAGTGAAATAGACCTTCTAATTATTTTTATGGGGCAGGTTGTGGTGATGAAATGGCAGATGACAGCATTGTGTTTGAAGGAGCAGGATTGTGCTGCTTTTATTGAAAGTCTATTGGATGCCTTTCCAATGGAAAAATTCTCCCTTCTGGAGAAAAGGGGGGAGGGTGGGACTAAGTGGTTGATTTGCTTTCTGATTAAACAGTATACTGTATAACATTAATAGTGATAGTCATAATTGGACTAATAAAAATTCTTGAGCTCTGTTCAAATACATACGCCACTGCGTTTGGATTTGTTTTTATAAGCTGTAGGAAATGTTCTGAAAAATTTGTTTTTGAGACAGCTTTACATCTTTCTGATCCTCTGCAATAGCTATATTAGGTAGTTTTTGGGTTTGACTACCTTAAGATTGGAGTATAGTTACTAGGGCAGTGGAGTTGCTTGGTGCTTGTACAGTGCAGGTGGTATTGAGAGTTGCTATCAGTATAGCTGGTATTTGTAGAACAGAAACCTCTCAGGCTTTTACCAAACCCAAATATCTGGAGAGGGTAGGTGGGATCACTCTGTTCTTTGCTTTTGTTTTCTTACAGAAAACTGTTTTGTATCAACCTCTGAGATCATTGCTGTAGAAGAAACTGAACTTGACAAGAAACAGCGTAATATTGGGAAATGGCAAAAAATGTCAAAGCCACATGCTTTCACAGGTAAGGCAAATAGTGTCAGGATGCCTGTGCTGGTTACTTTGGAGGTAGTTTAGGGCAGATGTGGAAGTAATCTTCAGAAATTTTTTTTGCAGTAGAAATTATGTGTTTAAAAGATGCTAAATATCACACACACAAAACCAACCAAAAACAAACTAAAGAAAAAACCAATCCAAAAACTCTACCAAACAAACAAACCAACCCACCAAGAAAAGTTTACATTTAGAAATTATTTTTTAAAATTTATTTTTTAAATAACACTCTTACTTTAAGACCACATGCTGTGTTTAGTTTTTTAATGAAGTTCTAAATACTGTCTTATGTTTCTGCTGCTGAATGACTGTAGTGGGACACTTGCTTTCTACTACTTTACTAGAAATCGAAGAGAGAGGCTGGAAAAATGGGTCCTAAATGTTTGAGTTCCTTGTCCTTTTGACTGCATTTGTAAAAATGCCAGAAATAAGCTTCTGGTTCTTCTGAGGAAAGACTGGTGGCTTCTGTGCCTCAAAGCTGGGGCAAATCTGGTTGCTCCCATGCCAAAGTTTTTGTTGTGTCCTTCACATTTAGTCCTTCAGTAACAAAAATTAGTGTTAGTGTGGGTATAAAGGCAAGGGTGCTTGTTGTCTCACCACCTTAGTTATTACTGCACAAGAAAACTATATCTGAACTGAAGTGGCATTTTATGTTAGGTAGACACTGCGGGCTTCAGTATGGATAAAATAATATCTAAGCTCAGTAAACTTCTGTATAAGTAAGTTTATAATCAGCTTATGGAAAATGGATTGTGTTTGATTTAAACAATTAGTTTAAGTTTGTGTGTCTGCTATGAGATAATGTCCCAGAGCAAGTATCTTCATTTATGTTTTGATTTTGAATTTTATAAATGTCCTGTTCATACTGTGAATGCTTCTGTCATTTGCACAACTGGGTAGTGGGGATCAGCTATCACTTTTTTCCAGGTGAGTATTTTGATATTTTGATGATCTCTTCTTCATTGTCATTTTGCAGAACTGTCTCAGTGTGCTTTGTGGTTTGTTGTTTTTTTTTTCTCTTTTTTTTTTTTTTTTTTCAATTTCAATAGTGTATTATGTGAAAAAAGCTCGAAATCACCGCTGGCGGTGCAGTGATGTGACATTTTGGTGTGTTGATGAGCACTTGTGTAATCAGTGGATTCAGGCGCTGAAAGAATTACTTGAAATGCAGAGTAAGTTTGACTAAACTTCTAATACTTGCAGCATGATTTAACAGGCCTCTACGTCAATAAATTTATTTAGGTATATCTTTTGAACTCTTACGAGCAGCTTATGCTGAAGTTGAGGGAGCTGAGTTGACATGTTTCGTTCTTCTTATCACTACTTTTCTATCTCATGTATTTGCTAAATTGTACTGAATATTTTGCTCTAATCACCCAGGACTATAGATATCTTAATTTCGCCCAGATGGGAGTTATTTTCACAAAATGGGGACATGTTAGAAGCTTAGCAGAGGCATTAAATTATTGTAGATTTAGAGAAAGTGAAGGGCAGATGTAAGCTCAGGGACTTGAGGTACTGTAGAGATCTGAGGACAAGAGCTGTAGCAATTTTAAGATTTATGGGTGGCTTTGTGTGTCTGTCTCACCTTTCCAGTCTCTCTCATTAACAATGTTCCTTATGCAGTAAGAGTTCCCATTAATAATTTCTGAGACTTCGGGACATCTACATCTTGGAAGACTAAAAACAGTTTTGCAGGAGTTATTCCTGAATAGACCATTATGTTTTAAGGCTTGGCTGGCTATTAAACAAATTGACAGATGCTGTTAACCCTTCTCACTTCCCAGAAGGGGAAATGAAAGAGAATAAGAGAGAAACTTATGGTTGGAAAATAAACAGAGCAGTTTTAACAACACAGTAATGATGGAAAAGAAAATAATAAAATACATGTATACAAAACAAATACTGTGCTCCACCCCTGATAAAGCTCATGTCACCGCTGAGGCTGCAGGGCAGGTCCTGGGAAAATCCCAAGCTGGGCTCTTGGAGTCAGTAACAGATGATAACTGGATTCAGGAGCACACAGATCAGGAATGCATGGGTCAGAGTTGAAGGCAGAACTCATGGAGTCCTTTCAGGACATTGGCCATGAACTAAAGAGAGAGCTCGACCCTTGTGATCTGCCAGCTTTATACTGAGTGTGACATGTATGGCATACTGAGTTTTATCAGGTTTGGGTTGGCTGTCCAGTCTGTTCCTCCCCACAGGTGGGTTGCATGTTTGACCCCTTTTCTTCCCTTTCATTTCTGGCACGTAAGAGGCTTAGCAGAACCAAGCAGTGACCTTAGTTCCTATAGCAGTGAGGATAAGCAAGAGCCTTAAGCAAGAGCCTTTCTGCAGAGCACTCATGCCATCACCTCTGAATAACTATAACTGAGCATTATCACTCCTAGAAGCAGACACTGGAAGCATGCTGTTAATTTTAGTAAGTATAGTTACTTAGGAGAAACTAAAATGAACTGTAAAATTACTAAAAGGAAAATTGGTTATGTCCTGGCTCAAAACAGGAAAAAGAGATACCTTGATAGATATAAAGAAGTGGCAGAAGCAGAGCAGCTCCTTGACAAAAGGGACATCAAGGATGACCATAGCACAGGCAGTGCCCTCACTGACCAGGGTGCAGTCCCACTGTATCTGAGCTGGGTGGGCAGAGCAGGGATGAGAATAGCAGCAGGTCCCCATCTGAGCAGCTCAGATGAGAGAAACTGATCAAATCCATCCAGGGAGACAAAACAGCAGTAGGAGATGGGAAGCAGGACTAGAGTTAAATTACACTGTAGGTCTGAGGTCCACCTGGGACACTGAGCTGGAGGTAGGACTGAGTACAAGTATACCTGATGTTACTGAGACATGTACTTAAGACTCACAGAATACAAATAGATATTTAATAAAATATGTTCTGAACAGGAGTTCAAAGTATGCATCCTTTTTTTTTCTTGTGTCTGTGTTACACAAGATACCTGGGTTTCAATAAAATACTTCCTAAAATGACATTTGTGCACCCAGTCAGTACACCTGTGAGAGGTGGCCCTGGGCAGTCATCTCCATTTAAATGCAGGTGTTCATTCTATTGGTTACAAACTATTTCAAAAAAGGTAACGTTCTCAGAGAGGGTCAATGTTTTTTTGGGGAGTGTGGCAGCTTTAAAACATTCAAATAGTGTAGTGCTGATCTAAGAATTGTATTTGTTCTCGTAATTTAAAATAATAATTTGAAATGCCATCAGAGGAAGGGCAAATGCTGTAACAGATTTTAGTGTTACATGCAAAAAAGGAAGGCTCTTAAGGTGCAACAAGCATTATTGTTTTGTCTATCTATTAGTACAGAGGTGTAATAATTATTTTTATTGATAACATGAATGTAAATCGAGAACTACTTGAACAAACTGGAGACAAGAAAATAATTTTTTTTTCTGGTGGGAGGAGTTACTCTATAAGGCAAGCACTTGATGTGTCACATGTAGTTTTGCCAGTTGTTCTTGTGTCTTTAGCACAGAAAGGAAATGCATTTTAACTGCATTAACCAAAACAAGAACATTGTTTAAATAAATTAATGTTAAATCATTTCTGTGTATGCTTCACTCACACGTGCCCGTTGCTGCCTGTGGTTTGTCTATTGTTTTATGTGCCTCAGTGTCTAAGTGGGGAGGTACTGCAAGAATAATATGCTTAAATGTGCAAGACATGGAGTCAGATGAAATTATTCTGAATTTCACCTACTATCTTATTACCAATACAGTACTGTCAGTATCCGCAGTATGACAGAGGATAGATGAATCAGGTTTGTATAGCTCTGTGTCAAAGAGTTACAGAGTTAAAACAGTTAATGAAGAGTTAAAAAAGTCTTCTATGCTGTCTTCACTGTCATGTTTGTGGGTTTGGTTTTGTATTGCTCATTGAATTTTCGTTTTGTGTGAAAAAGTAGTGTACTATAATACTTCTATTTACTACAGAGTCTAGACCAAAGCAGTTACTTGTGTATATTAATCCATATGGAGGAAAACGGCAAGGGAAGAGGATTTATGAACAGAAAGTTGCCCCACTCTTCAGCCTGGCTGCTATCTCCACTGATGTTGTTAGTGAGTAGTACATATTTTAATTTCTTAATAAACACATTGTGATCTCTTTAAAACATCTCTGAATAGCTTAAGTTCTTTCTGTTACTTGTATTTGCTTACTAAGGAAATGAGACTGAAGTAGTAGAGAGGGATGTTTTTTGATTAAAGGATAGGTTACCAGGTAAATTATGACCTTGTATCAATTTTCTGCTTACTAAACTAAAACTTGAGGTTATTCTGAGCTATTTGAACTCTTCGTTTATAAGATACTGCATTTGTCTTTTTTTTTCTGTTTTACTATTAAAACAAATAGTTAATTTGCAGTTTTTTAAGCAAAATATTTTTCCATATGTATTGCAGTGCATGTCTCCTTTGATTAATTCCTTGGCGTAAAAATTTTTGAAATAAGTTTTATGGGCAGGCTCTTTTATGATAGCACTGGTAATAGGATCATGTCTATTAATAAATAATTAAATTTTTAATTGTTTACTGTGTACCATTTTATAACAGTATTTCTGTAACAGTAATGTTTAATGTGTTTATTTCTTCATAGTAACCGAACATGCCAACCATGCTAAGGACAATTTATTTGAAGTTAATATTAATAAATATGATGGGTAAGTAACTTCACATGCCTTTTTTTTCCTTCTCTTGATGATATACTCTGTAATCTGCCCTTGTCTCTACTTTAAAATAGAATCCCTTATTGCTGATACATTTATTGCAACAGCTGAAGGTTCTGGTTTATATTCCTTTTCTTGGGAGATTCACATTTAGGACTATCAAAGGAAAACTAAACTGTGTCAGTAAACCTGTTCAACACACAATATATTTAAGTGTAGTATAGCAGGGTTTCCATGAGATTTATGTTCAAAAGATGAATGTAAGATCAATTTTACTCATCCAGAATTTGAGCATTCTGTGATAGTATAGAAGCTAACCCGAAATGTTTTGTGATTTAGGTGACCTTGACATATACATGAGTCCAGAACACTGCATCAGTAACATTCAGCCTATGTCAAAAAAACCATGAACTGTTAGAAATGTTTCAGATTGTTCTTCTTGCCTTGTAAGATTGGTCATATAATGGCTACATCGTTTGGTTTTATTTGTATTTGCTCTGTTGTGCAATTCCAGTTTTAAAAGAAAACTTACTGCATGGTGAAATTGCATTCCTTTATTCAATCTGCTGTAGATGCCGAATATTTTGATAAGTAAGATAGTCATTCCAGTTTCTAGTTCATGGTATGAAGAAAGCTATATGACCGGAAAATCATGAAAATGTTGGCAGAATCTATGCAGATAAACTCAGTAAAACAGTATTTTAAAAGGGAATCCTCTTGTGCTTGTTTCCAGTTACATTTAAACTGGTAAATTGCAAAAATAAAGAAGTTTCCGTCTTTTCAGAGTACCTGTGCTAGGGTAGTAGTTCTACATGCTTTGTATAAATCAAGTGAGTGTGTCATGTTGACAGGTCATGGAAACTATTCACAGGCTGAGTTCCTAGACTTTACCAGCTTTAAAATGAGTTGACTTTTAATAAGCAGTTTTGGCTATACAGATTTGTTTTTGTTTTTTTTTAAATTTTGCAGAAGTGCAAGAAAGGGAAACTGGGATCATAGAAAAACCTCTTTAAGATTTTTCCTTTTCATTTGACTTAGGTGATTTGAAATAGGTAATACTGACAGCTGGTGAAAAAAAAACACAAAGCAGAAGAGGGAAGCAAGTGAGCTCACATCCACTCCTGGCAAATTGTTTTTTACAAGTAGTAGTGACCAATTATAGTGGTACCTGAAATGTTTTTGACAGATTCAAGCAGTCTCTCATTGTAGAAATATTTTTTTATTGCTTGGGTGGGGCTTTTTGTTTTTTTCTCTCTAATATGACTGACCTGAGTTGGCCAGAGAACTGCATCATATTATATTTTTAGTCCAGGCTGGGTTTTAATGACAGCATGTGAACTGCAACCTGTCTCTCCAAGCTTGATTTTTGTCTGTCATGTAGAAGTCTGTTTCTGTGGTGAACAGTGATGCTAGCAAGAAGTTCTTAGTATTAATACAGCCTTTTATATAACAGCTTACATAGTTATATGGAAGATTTTAGAAGTGGCTGAGCCACATAAGTATGTGTGTTTCTTCAAGTTTCATTGACTCTTCTCACATACAGGAAAAGTTTCTTTGGGGTTCCTAATTGTTGTTCATCTGTCCTCTTAAACTAGCTGTCCGTTCAGTGATGAGATTCTTCATTTAATCTCGAGATACTCTACATGGCAAAGTCATGCCTGTTATTTTGGAACCAAATACAGGATTCTTAATGATAACCAGCACACTGCTTTCCAAGTGTATTTACTTGAAACAGCTTATTTGCATTTACCCATACCAGAATTTCTTATGGTGAGTTTACTAATTTAGGAGTTCAGTGACAGAACAACTTCTCTTTAAAAAGTTACTGTGTTCATTCAGTTACAGTATAGCAGGGTTTTGTACATCATTGTGCAGAACAACCAGAGCCTGCTGTAATATTGTTCAGGTAATGACCATGTTTAGTATAAGTCAAATATGTATGAATCACTGAGGTTCCTTATGTGTATGCCAGTTGCACAAGCCCTTGTGAAACTATTTCAGGTTGGCTTTCTTCCTGGTTCCGTAATTAGTTCACAGAGTGGTTGAGATTAGGAGGAACTGTATTTCTTTCAAATTCATTTGTCTTCAGAACCTGTTTCTCCTGAAGTACTCTGCCAGATGTAGTTAATTGTTATTATCTTGTCTAAAAAGTGAAATGCTAGTCCATCAGAAAAATAAACCCAAAATGTAAGATTTCTAAGATCTCTTATGGTGATTACTCACTAGGGACCATCACAGGTGTGACTTGCACATTGGTCATCTGACATTTGCAGTGAATTGGATCATTCTGTCTATATGAATTTCTTTATCTCAGTATTTGTCCTTGATTGGTATAGACATTCATACCATTGTCATCTCAGCCTGCATATAGTGTTTTTATAAATGGAACACTACTGTGGCTACACTGACCTTGAACTAATGTGGAAATTCTTGTCCACTCAACTTTTCTTACAGCCTGCAGAGAAAGATGAAGCTAAAGCTAAAATTGAGGAATAATGTTGTTAAGCTACGAGAAGATAAATTAATTATGAAACTGAAAAATAAACATCCTTTTCTTGCTTTTCTCCCAGTCTCTTAGGTCTTGACTTACAATTGTACAGTGTATGTTTTTAAGACTGTCCTCCCCATTAGTGAAAAAAATGACTGTTTTTTTCCAAGCTTTTATTCTGCTGAAAATACAATAAGAAGTAAATTTAAATCATCTGTACTTAAAATTTAAATAATCCAACTTTACTGTGAAACAGGTACTCATTCTGCCATATCTCTTGCAGACTATGTGGAAAAATAACTATTAGTTTATGCATTGGGAATGATTGCTATAGATAAGAGTAAACATTCCTAAACATGTATGCTGGGGTCTACATGGATAACTTTGAATTTGTTGCATGTTCCTTTAAAGTGTGTTTCAATTAGCTTTTCTGTTAGAGGATGTTTATGCTTATAGAGTTTAAGATGTGCATTTGAGTATTGTGCATGAAATGTTTACTGCTGTAAGAGTCTTTTACTTCATAGTATTTGCTTGGCTGTGGACTCTGCTGAGCTTTAACATGTTGAGGACCTTTGTAGCTGCTGCACAAGCTCTGACCTGAATTAGGTTTGAATAACAAAGTTTTGCATCTGGTAACATTTAGAGCTCTGTTTTGCTATGAATGGTTATATAGGTATATATGACTTCTGTATGTCTGCGCTCTCAGCATGTTCAGGAGAGCTTGCAAGCATGCTGGTTTTTGACTTTCATATAATGTGTATCCCTATTAAATTGTGTAAACATGTACTTCTGCCTGAAGCCTGAAATATAAACTAACTTTTCCCATTTTAATTAAGGTACCTTATTTCCATTTTGCTCGCTTGGAAAGCTGTATGTACTGTCCTGTTCAGTGTTTTCCTTGTAAAGTGAATTTTCACTAATATTTTTCTGTCTGCACATAGCAATGGAGGATAAAGACTTTTACTAGGTTACATTCATAACATCTTTTTCTAATATTACAGACAGGTCTAGTTGTGTTTGCAGTTGTGTAGCTTGTATTTTTTTCCTGCTTTTGCTTTTTTTTTTTTTTTTTCTGCGAAGGCAACTGGGCTACTATATTATGCAAAAATGGAGGAGGAGAGTAGAACAACTGTTTTTGATGTACCCAGTGCATGCCCCAAGTAGAACACTTGCTGTGTTGTTTATTGACTGTTAGTGTGCATTCTAATTTGTGTTTCCTGGCAGTGTTGTTTGTGTTGGTGGGGACGGCATGTTCAGTGAAGTGATGCATGGTCTCATTGGAAGAATGCAGAAGGACTCTGGCATAGACCAAAATAATCCCAAAGCACCGTTAGTCCAGTGCAATATAAGGATTGGCATAATTCCTGCTGGTAAGAAGGGGTTAACTTTCAGTTTACTTTGTTATTTTATTCTTGAAATTTCTTCTGCTTAATAACTTCATGAATTTAGGCCTAAGTGTAAGATGCGAGCAATTATACTACATAAAGACACCTAGCTAAAGCTGTCTGTATCCTTGTGTAATTATTGATCACATGCAATTTTATTTGGGAAGTGTACTTTGTAAAGGAAATTAAATCTTACATTCAACTTTGGAATTTAATCACTACTTTTGTGTGTGTGTGTCTTCTCATATGTTAATGCAAGATAAGCTGTTTACAGTAATACCTTTGCCTATCTAAACACATTAATGATTGAAATTTACTGAAGAGAGGCTTACCTGATAAATATCTTTCCAGTTCCAAGAGCTTCACAAATCTAGGTAAAATTGTAATGAGAATCTTCACACTGGTCTGACAAAATCCAAAGAAAGGCTAAAAACTTACCTTGTTTGGGTTTTGTTTGTTTTTGTTTTTTCCTCCATTTGTTGTCACAGCATAAGGCAGCCTTTTTAGAGGTCTTATGCCTTCACAGTTCTCAGAGTCACCTTTTTTCAGGCATCCCTGACTACTGTCATTGAGAGGCATTTGAGAGAACTCATTATTGGAATTCAGGTCTTTGATAAACTTGTTATTTATTGACCATGGGTACTCTTGGATCAGTTTTGCTGTTGAATCTAATGTTCCATGTGTTACTCAAGCCTGACCTGTTGGTGCCCAAGATTCCTTAAAAAATGAACTTAGAGATGATGACTCTTCTAAGGACTGAACTCAATATTGCAACTCTTTTATAGCATCTGGGGTTTTGAGGACTCTGTGGACAGACAAATGGGCAGTTCAGTGCCTTTTCTATCCTGTTCACTTTGTCATTGAATCATAGCAATGTTTTGGTTGGGAAAGACCTTTAAAGTCATGAAGTCAAATTGTTAACCTAACACTCTGAAATCTACCACTGAACCATGTCCTTAAGCACCACATCTATATGTATTTCCGATACCTCCAGTATTATCAGCTACTTGAGATATGAATTGAAAAACTGGGATATGAAATAAACATTTTGAGCTCCTGATTAAAACAAAACCCACAGATGTCTAGCAGAAAAGTTAGCACACATTATACAAAAAACATCAAATTAAATAGTGTATTGAAACCTCCAGGATTTAGGTGACTAATTTTATATTCATTATATCTTTGTTAAGAATGTGTCCAAACCCAAATGGTCTTAATTGTTGCTTGTTGTGTGTGCATGGTTGGACTTCATGACCTCAGAGGTCCTTTCCAACCATGACTGTTCAGTGATTCTGTGATTTTAAAACTGCTAACAGGTATCAAGTCACTTTCCTCCCTTATATACTTTAGTGTATTGTTTGTTGTGTTTCATCCATTGTAGCTGTTTGCTATTTGAATTCATACTGCATGCTCTGCTTTTTAAACTAACATGAGATACAGCCTTATAATCAGTGCTGTGGTTCAGATATTTTCTCCAAGTTGTTATTCAAGTCCCTCATTTATAATGATGCATAAGGAAACTGGCCTTGAAGTTTCATTAAGTTTATGGAAGAACAGAGAATAATATATATCTTTTTGTATATTGTACAAATGCTCCATTAAAATGCATTTAAAATGCTCTATTACTGAAAATTTGTGAAAGTAGTTTTTATTGAAGAAGGAGTCAAATCCCCTAGCTCCCTGACTAGTGCCAGAAGTCAGTTCCAAAATAACCAAAATCCTTAAAAAGGTGTTCTTTTTTAAAAACTAAGCTGACAGTCCTAAAATACAGCAAGTCAAAAGGAATAATGAAACATAAACAATGCACCTAGAGAAATGTCATCTGTAATGTTCTTTTGTTCCTTATAAGCAACCGTTTTCTTAAAATCCGAAGAACTCATTAATAGATATTGAAGACAAACACTACTTGTTGTTTAGAGATTAAGAGTTGAAGCTCTGTGTCTTCTGATACATGGAGACAGTTTACTGAGGACTGGAGCCTGGGTTAAAGTGACACTGAAGCAGTGTTTTTGCCTTTTTTAACATTTAGTTTCTACTGTAAAGCTGTGTTTGCAGCAACATCATAGATTGTGGTTTGTGGTTGAGATTGAAGTGTCTGTATCCAATCTAACTCAATTCAGCGGGCAATCTTTGCTCAGAAACTGTATAAAGTTTTTAGTACAAAGTTTTGAAATACAAATGAAAGAGATTTAATGCTACAACAGTCCAGTCTAGAAGACTTGTTTTCATGAATTACCTCAGTTTCACTAGGCAGAATCCCATTGTGCAGGCTCTTTTTTAATGCTGGATGCGATTTGATTCTAACTTGCTGGAGGAAGCTCTGCTTGGCCCCTTTTGTTGAATAGTTGTGTCTGTCTCCAGACTGTCTCTTTTGTTAGTTTGTCTTCTGGTGAAAAATTGTCATTTATTCTTATGCCTTATGATTTTTATATAATAACTTGTGTATTTATTGACATGAATAAAGGCTTCTACTCAAATGCCAGTTTTAACTCCTGAATTTCTCTCTTTAAGTCTTCAAATCTACTAGTGTAAATTGACTGATTGCTGTTTTGAACAGGTCTGCTGTTGGGTACTTAAAGTTTTGCTCTGTGATGTGCCAACTACAAGTCAGTGCAACTAGAAAAATTTCTTTTGACTTACTATTTCTTCCTAGTGCCATCTAGCTTTGAAAGCACATTCAGCCTGGTTGGTTTCTGACATAGTTTTTCACTGCATTCAGAGTGGTAGTGTGTCTTCATAGAACTTAAAGCAGAGAATCTTTTACAACATGTAGCACTGAGGTTTCATCCACATGTTTTAGTATTAAAATTATACCCTCTGGAGTAAGCCAAAATAATAAGTAGTTCTTACTAAATCTGGCACAGGAGAGGACAAAGCTGCCAACTGCTGTCCAAGGACTCTTTAGTAAAAGAAAGTGGATTAGATTAAATACTCTTATGATCTCAGTAGGTATAAAAATAAAATCCTATTTCAGCCTGTGCTGTGGCATAATATTAATGCATTCATTATTATAAAAACAAGTCTGCCGGTCTGCCCTAGGGAATAATGTTGCAAGCAGCAGGAAAGATTGAGTAAAGCTTAGCTACAAAGTGTTAATTGCGATAGTGATTTAGGCTTCTAGTGTATCCAGATCATCCCATTCTTGTTATGCTCAGGAGATGAACTCTGTAATGTCTAGGACTGAAGCATGCAGTACAATTATAATCAGCCTGTTGATGTCCAGCAGTAAAATTTTGAGAGGTAAAGCCAGCACAGGCTTCTTATCTGAAGGCAGCATAGAAAAGTGATGGAGAATTCATTCACAAACTAAAAACCAGATGCAAGTAAAATCATGAAGCATGGCTGCACTCACACTAGTGTCATCTAGGCTGTAAAATGTACCTTTAAAATATGTTAAAGTATAGCATAAAAAGCTAGTTTTGTTGTTTCAAGGTTCAGTATGTGCAGTCTGAAATCTGAAGTGCGATTGTTTTGTTTTCCTTCTTCAGCATTTTAAATCCATTCTACTTCTGGCAATCACAATCTTATATAGCTAAATATACAGCCACTTATGCTTCACTTAACATGGTGGAGCTGCTATGAAAATTAAGATTGCTTTTCCCTGTGATCTTAATGTCATCTCTTAAATTTGCCATTATTGTATTAAACAGTTTCTGTTGTACTATAGTACTGAACTTCTTCTGAAGTGATTATTTACCAAAAATGTATTCAGACCAAAGTCCTTCTGAACTGTTCCTTTTTAAGCCAAGTCTGTCATTCTGCAAATGTTAAGCTTTGATTTCTTGTTTCTGGATGCAGAAAGGAAGGTCTAAAAACCTTAAAGTAGATGCATGATTGCATGCCTAGGCTGTTATCTGACCCAGGAACAGCAGCTTCTCCCCTTACTTTTGTATGTGTCTGATCCTTGACATTTGAAAATAGCTTTCAAAGAGTCACAATCTTGATTTTTCAAAATATTGAATGCACCTTGACCAAGACTATGCAGTTACTATGTCAATAGCACGTCTCACCTGATAATTCATTTATGAGGTGACAGTATGGATTGTGTCCTCACAAAAATGCTACAAATGTACAGGACCCCCTCTGAAGTTGTTATTCTATCTGCTTGTAGTATGGAGTGCTGTTGCCGTATTAATTTAACTCTGAGGACACTTGCATCTGTCTATTCACAAGTATCCAGAAATATTTGCATGACAAGGGGAAATCTGGAGATTTAGATGTACTGTATTCTGTGTAGTGAAGTCTATCACCTTGGTTTCTTTAATCTTGCTGTAAAAAAAAATGTTTTATGGGCAGTACATACTCTCTAATATTTTAAGTTTATACATATCTTGGTCATTTCTCCTTGTGATTAATTAAATGGAAGGACTTGGGTGAGAATTTTCAAATCATTAAATTTATTTTTAAAATTACAGTGTTTAAATTTGGGGAGGGAAAAAACATGGAACAACTTGCCTATATAACAGCTATGTGGCTGTGTGGTAACTCTTAATAACAAAATGGCTTTGGGAAAAATGGGTAATGAAACAGGGCATAATGTCTGGTAAAGGTTCAAGGTAATTATGCTTACTTTAGTGAAGGCTAGTTGATATGCCCTCTACACATTTCATATTTTAGGTAGGTTCTTAATATCAGGATCTCAAGGATGAGAGATTTCTTTGGCAGGGAGATTTCAGACATTTAGGATTCAGCTATTTACATGTGGCGGTGTTGTGTCACCATTGTTGGAATGCCATAGCCCTATGCAAAACAATGGTTGTATCAGAATAAAAGTTGAAAGCCTGCAGAGTAATCTGCAGTACTTGAACACTGGTGGTTGGTATCATTTTAGATAACATTTGCTCTTCTTAGGGTTCATTTCAATTTGAAGTTGATACTCAACTTTTCATGCTTGCACCTAGATATCTTCAGGTGAGATGGGCATCTAAACTCATGTTATAGCCAGGAGTTACCTGGTCAGTACAGTCAGAGTTTAGATCTTGTGTTGCATCTGCCTGTCTTGTGTCTGTATACCTTGAGTCAAGCTCAAGCTGCTGTTTGTATTCCTCACAAGATCTTTATCAGAATGGAAGTTTTTACATAGTTTGTCGTGTTATATGTACACTTTTAATGACTTCCAGTTGTCCTAACCTGAAACTTCATCATTCCCTTGCATGCTGATTTACTTCTAATATAGTGATGCAAAAATCAGTTTTCATGCTGAAGATCTTTCTTTTTTTAGTGAATTAAGGCACAGTCCAGATACTTCACATTTGCACGTAGACCTGTGCAACCCGTAAAAAACTTACAGTCCCTCACTCTGGTTGTTGCCCTTAAAAATCACCCAAGAAAATGTAGTAGAATATGTATATAACCTTTCTGTTGCTTGAACCAGAACAAACAACATCCACCACCTAGCATTAGTCAAGAGTCATGGTTTATGAGAACTTCTTTTCCCAACTGGGTGTTCTGGCAATCTTAACCTATTAATAAAGCAATAGTAGTCAAACTATATTTTAATCCTGCCTTTGGTATCAGATTTATACTGATGAAATAAGATGTTTGGTTGGGGTTTGCATGTGCATTTACTCAGAGTGCTGTTTCAGCAGTGGTAGCTGCTGAAATCTTTCCAAAGCTATGAAAGATCCACCTACTGCTCTAGAATTCTTGTTTGATTAGGACGTTTTTAAAGAGATTAAAATTCCTAGTCATAATGAACTTTTTTTTAACCTTTAGGGTACCATTAGATTAAAGCTTTGTGTCCCAGTGTGACTGAGTACATTCTTCTAGAATGTACCTAAGAAATATCAGTTTTGTTGCTTCATACTACTGGCTCTGAGAGGCAAAAAAACCCCCAAACCCAATTATATTTTACTGTTTGTAGTTTCTACTTCACCTGGTATGTCTGCAAAAGAGGGATAGTTTGACAGTGATTAAACACTGTTGCCATCTTCCCCAGGCTTCCATTTCAGAATCTGAAAATTAATTTCGGACTCCAGATCTAATTTTAGCCCTCCCTTGCTTGTTAACTAATAGAAATGAAAATAAGTTCTATTAATTCACCCAACAGATAAATTGTCTCTTAATGGACTACAGAAGAGTATAAAGAGAAAGTGTCCACTGTTAAAATGTAGCTTGTGTGAATTCCCCTCTTATCCTCCCACTTATAATGGGACTACTTGGAAGCTCCCTTACATCCCAACAGATGTGACTAGGGTAGATTTTGCAACAGAATGCAAATAGAACTTGAAGAAAGGAGGCTGGATGGAGTGTTAGGCTTGTATGTTCAGCAGTAAAAGTTCAGATCTTTTAGTGGCCCTTTTTGTGGCTACTTGTTTTGCTGTTAAAATGTATTCAATTTTCTTTGCCAGTCTGAAATTCATGAGTGTAGGAGAAAAAATGAAATTGAGAAAAATAGGCAGTGAAGTATAGCTTCAGTATCTGAACTCTGCTTAATATTTTCTGCAATAAAACTTGAAACGTGGCATGATACCATCCATGTACTTTGTCTGTTATGATACTGAGAGAAATTGGGGTCCCATTTCCTGTACAGCAGCATATTTTTGTAATGATATACTTGTACCCTCTTGAACCTCAACCTTGTAAAGAGAGATCTCTTGTCAAACTGTTTCATTTTGCAATGCTGTTACTTCTGTCTTCTCTAATTGCTTCCTGGAGCTGCTGCTTGCTCTTTGTGGCAGAATGACAGAAATGTCTCTGTGCCCTTCAGTGGTAGGGGAAGTGGTGTCCAGTGCCTGAGAAAAGATGTGGAGGGGAAAGAACTTTCTTTGCTCTTATTAATAACTGTATATGCCCTGTTTTCAAGGTGAGAAGGAACCAAAAGTAGTTATTAAGCAGTGATAACACATTGCCCTGTTTTTAGTTTTCTGTTTCAATTTGATGAGGCCTCAAAAATGCAGTACTTTATCTGAGATGCTATACATCTAAAGTATCAGTAGCAAATCTGTGAAAATATATGTGATCAAAATAAGTTTTTGCTTTTAGACATCTGGACTTGACTTTAAAGGAATTCAGTTTCAGGCAAGGGATAGGAGAAACTACAATATAATTTGGAGTTAGATGCTGCAACCAAAATGCTTCAGTACCTTTATCCCTGCTTTTCAAGTCCCTATTGCAGAGTGGGATTCAGAACCCTACATGAGGTTCTTAGATTGTTTTTTCTATAAGGATTAGGGAGAGTTGCCTGCTTCTAAACTGCACCAAAAATAAAAAGTGGACATAATGTGAGTGAGGAGTGGCCTGCAAGTAGATAGTCAGAAAGACAAAACAGCTGAAACCTAAAGCTTCTCCCTTTTCTTCCTGCAGGTATTGTGATAAAAACTATTATAAAGGCCCATTCATAGCCACTTTTCACTCTTATCCAATTCCTGAAAAGGAAAACAAGTACTTACTAATTTTTAAATAATAGAACTAAACAGGAGTCTCTTGTTTAAGATGCATCTGGAAGTGAAGGGGATGTTGGCACTCTGAATTATAGACTCCCCCCAAAAATAGTAGATTGGTCGGCTTTTTTTTTTTTTTTTTTAAATGAAGTCTTGGTAAGTGTCACAGTTTAACACCGGGCCAGCAATTAACTAAATTACAAGACAGAAAATTAGCTCTATCCTGGCTCAAACCAGGACATTAAGAAGTCTTAAGCAAAGGAGTATCAGTATATGCCTTCTTACCCCTCTGTCTGTATTTGGTATAAAAGCTGGAGTGCAATCCTGAAATTTTTCGTGCGAGTTAACTTCTTCACCTTCATGAGCTGCCATGTATTTAAGGCTTACATAGTGAAAAATCCTTAGGCCAAAGGAACAGAATGCTCTGATTTGGAGGACCATGCCAATAATACTTGTTTTGAAAAGATATGAATTAATACCTATTTTTTTATTTTTCAGGATCAACAGATTGCATATGCTATTCAACTGTTGGCATTTCTGATCCAGTAACATCAGCTCTTCATATTATTTTAGGTGGGTGGTCACAGTTTGCTGTTTTTTTATTAAAGCTATTAAAATAGCCAAAAAACAGTAATTCCATTGAGTTCTTTCTACGTACGTGTGAAATATAGTTTGGCCATAATGACTGAGTTGAAATAGGAAGTGTTTGAGATTTAAACCTCTAATTTGAAATACAGAAGGTTAAAAATTAAATCCTTTCTCTATTACAATTCATTGTATTCAAGTGGTCATAATGTTAGGAACTTTTGTATCTGGAGCTTAAGTTTTCATACATTATAGCATGCTTTTGAGAATAGTAAAATTCAGTACAGAGTGTAAGTTGTTAGACTATTTCTATCCCTTAGAGAAAATAAAGACGAGTGCATGTGTGAATAGTTGAATGTTGTACCCTGTGCAATTCAGTGCTTCCTTGCCAAGTTAAAAGTATGGTTTCTGCTTGACTGGAATTATCATTTTTACCATTTGTGAGTCGTATATTTGAGGAGGAACTAGGGAGGAAAAGAACTGCTGTTCAGTAAATGCTTTTTGATATTTTTTTGTCAGTAGGCATGCTGACAGTGCCACTTCTTAGACTCCCTTAACAATGGAGTTCATGAACTACATGGAGGATGAAGGACACAGCTTGGCATACCAGTGCATTGTGATTTGTCTTGTCCATCCTGTCTGCCACAGACTGATGAATCTTAGTCACCTAGTTCCTAACACTGATTTTAAAAAACACTACAAGATAGTCTTCAGTTATAAAAATGTTGCATAATCATGGAAGAATTTCCAAGTTACTATTATTTCATTATCAATCATTATTGAGTACTTATCAGTTGCAGCTTTAGGAGCTGATTTGGCAATGGTTTACACATGTGCTTCTCTGTTACCTGCGGTTAAATCTGTTCAACATATGTAGAATTTAGTCCATTAGAGAGAGAGATGTGTATTTACTTTATCATAGTATTTTACCTGGATTATTAAATGTGCATGCATACACATGTATTTAGGTTTTTGAAGAGTGTTTCTTACTTATGTAAATGGCTCTTCGCAGTAGTGCAGGGTGGAAGGATGAAAAGCAATAGGTGTAATGTGAAACAGAAATAAAATTTAAAAAACTCAAGCTAGACAAAAAAACCAAACAAGGAAAGGAACAACCGAACCCCCAAAATACACCACCACTCCAAAACTTACTCTATGAGGACATCAGAGAGGTGGTGTATTTTCTGTTCTTACAGCTTTTCAGAGCTTGAATAGATAAGCCGTGAGTAACCTGATCTGACCTCATTGCTGGAGTGACTTTGAATGGGATGTTTGATGAGAAAACTCCTGAGGCCCCTTCTAACTCAAATGATCCTCTGACACTGTGACATATCAGATTGAGTAGTACCCAGTTAATGGACAGATACTGCATTGATCTCTTCTAGAGCATCCCCTCCTACTCTTAATAGTAAATCAGTGTAGATTCTTCTTTATATACTTTTAGCCTGCCAGCCTTTCTACCCTCTGGAAGCTTAATGCTTTTAAAATATTAAATTAGTATTAAAAATTGTTTTTCCCTTTCTGCATGTATAGCAAATATATATGGATATAGGTCATAATATTTTATGACATAAGTACAACATATTTTTAATCTTAAATTAATCTGTAACATTAAAACTACTATCATGCTTGAACCTGCAAACAAAATAAGCCTTAATAGAACCTTGCACTTCTAATCTTCGTAGGTGATTGTCAGCCTCTGGATGTCTCTTCTGTACACCATAACAACACGTTTTTGAAGTACTCTGTGTCATTGCTGGGCTATGGTTTTTATGGTGATATATTAAAAGATAGTGAAAAGAAGCGGTGGATGGGTCCAATGAGATATGATTACTCAGGTAACTTGTGTAATTAGTAGATTCTTTTGTCAATATGTAAAGATATTGGAGCAGGTGATGTGGTATCTCCAAACCATGCTTTTCTGAAGCTTTTAAACATGAGACAGGCCAAACCTGATTTTAAACTCCATATGGTACCAAGTATGTTGGATCACATTGTGTAAAGTTCCATAACTTGAAGGATATTAGCAGCGTTCTTATTAAAATTGTGTTGAATTTGAAGAGTTAAAGCTTATGGTGAACTGTTATAACTAGTGCTGAAATTTATATTTGTTTAGCAAGCTTTTATTAATAAAGTTGTTAGTGCTGTTGTCTGGCTTTTTTTTAGAAATGTGTTGCTATATGTCACCTAATGTTAGCTGTCCAAAAAATAGTATCTCTTCTGTGCCAGTCATTTTTACTTTCTTTTCAGTCAGAGAGAAATGGGCACTCCTTTGTCTTGACATTGAGCTGATAAAATTGTTAATTTTGTCCTTCCAGCACTCATTACTAGTTAGTTAATATTTGGACAAATCCTCTGATACTGTATTTTGGGCCTTCTTTGATTGTTTCATGTTAAAGAAAGAAGAAACAAAAGCAGATAAATGTAGACTAATCTTAAGCATCTGAAGTGATGTATACCTGAAATTTTTAGTTTTCTCTTAAAGATGTCAAGCAAAGTAATGGCACTATTGACACATACTAAACTGTGTGGAGGGGTATTTCCTTGTCCTTAATGTAACTAAAACATAACATGGAGACCTGTGAGCTTGAGGAAAGCAATTATTGCTTTGCAGTCCTTAGAGAGAAACAATCAAAGGATGCATGCAGAGGTGTCTGCAGTTTGGATTTATAATGAGTTAATGCCACTTAATACTTTTTTTATGTAGGTTTCAAGACTTTTCTTTCTCATCATTACTATGAAGGAACAGTTTGTTTTCAACCAGCAAAGCACACTCTTGGATCTCCACGAGATAAAGATAGCTGCAGAGCAGGGTAGGATAATATTTATCTCCGGATATTTTACATGAACTATTTGAAACGGCCTGTACATAAATAGAAGTCACAGAAATATTGTTTTTAACATCAGAACACTTACTCTGAAAAAGACAAGGTTTTAAAACAGTTTATTGACTCATTTTATCATGTCAGTAAATAAAATATAATAAAATATTGTTAGTTGGTGCCTCCCCATCAATTTTAAATTAAACAGAGTGTAACAGCCCAGCTACAAGATGCTGAGGGTACAATGTTTTGTTACTACTAATAAATGAAAAGTCTGGATGCATCATAGCTTCTACAAATGGAATTTATTAAAAATTTCTCAAATGTTCAAACTGTAATTGGGTATGAGAATTTTAGCAACTGTTCTGGTGCCATGACAACAGCTGGCATGGCTAGTCCTGAGGAGACGACTTCTCAGAAACCAGACTGTTCAGTCTTTTTTTTATATAGACTATTACTCTTCAGTTTAAATTCTGTGTGATAGTCTTAATTTTCTCCAGTCAGGGAGGCTACCTTAATCTCCCATTGTGCCTTCCTTTCCCTTTCACCTGCACGTTATGCACTAGTATTTATTATTGTTCTTTTTCTACGAAGCTTTTAGAGATACAGTAGTTGTTACAGCAGCCAACAGCACAGCTGGAGAAGCCAGAAAATTTGGCCAGAAATGACATGGAATTTATTGAGATTCTGCTCTAATATAATGCTGTGGCATGCTAACAATCACCGTCTCTGGCTGTGGAGCAACTATCCTAATGCATTGAGTGCCTTGATGCCGGGGGAGCTCCACAGGGACAAAGCTGTCATCCATCTTAGTCAGGGAATAAAGACTGCCTGGTGCCTCAGAGGAGACTTTATATGTCCTGATAAAGTGCTGGAAAGGTGGTAGGGCTGGGCACAAGCATTTTAAGAGAATCCCGGATTGCAGTGATGATTGTGATCTTGCAGGTGATTGACAAGTGGACTAAGAGAAATGCTCTGCTGGTTACAGAAAAGAAAAGTTGGGGAAGTGACACTTGAGGGCAATCTTGGCAACTGTGAGATTATAGAATTTAAAATCCTGAAAGAAGTAAGACAAAAAGCAGGATTGGAACCATGAACTTCAGGAGAGCAGATTTTGTTTTATTCAGGAATCTTGGCATTATCCCGTGGCAGACTTCCCTGGAGGACAGAGAGGCCCAGGAGAGTTGGTTGGTACCTCTTCAGAGCACAAGATCTGTCCATTCTGATATGCAGAATCTTGAGTAAGCATGATAAAAAAACCAACATGTGTGAGCATGGATCTGAGAAGAAAACAGAGGTTATTTTGGAGGAACACAGAGACTTTGCCTAAGTATGCCAGGGATGGAACCAAGAAAGCAAAAGCTCATAGTGTTGGAATCAGTGAGGGATATGAAGGGTGTTACTTCTTATGAAGGGATTATATAAGAATACTAATCATTAGCAAAAGGCTACAGGACTGTGGAGCTGCTGCTTAGTGGTATGGGGGGCCTGGTGATAAAAGATATGAACAGGCTGGGGAATGCCTCCTTTGCTCTTGCTGTCATGGTTTCTTCTCTGCTCACAGGCCTTACAGGGTCCTCAGGGCACAGATGAGGGTGAAGCACTGAGTATTACATACCTTGACTTTAGCAATGTCTTTGGTAATGTTTACTGTAGTTTTGTTAAAACTGAATTAATGGAAGTGTGGACTAGGTAAATGGATGGATGTAAAACTCTAGACTGCCTGGAAAGGTTGTGAGGACCAAGTCCAGTTGGCAGCCAATTATTAGTGGTGTCCCTTGGGGATCAGTAGTGGGGCTAATACTGTCCCAGGAGCAGTACTGACTGGACACTTCCTGGCTGGAAGGCAGCTCTGAAAAAAAACCCAAAACAAACACTTAATGATCCCACTCGAGCAGTACCCTGAGTCATCAGTGTGTCCTTGCAGCACAGAAGATCCAAGCATATATTTGGCTTTCTAAGCAAAAGAAAACCCAACAGGCCAAGTGAAGTGATTCTTCTACTGACTCAGCACTTGAGAGATAAAGGACCAGTTCCACTGTGTCAGTGGCTTTCGCTGTTGCAGCAGTCAAATACTGGAATAGATTGCCCAGAGGTCTTGTGGGCCATACCCTTGAAGACATTCAAAACTTGATTGAATAAGATACTGAGCATCCTGTAACCTGCTCTGAGCAGATTTGGACTACATCAGAGGCCCCTTCCAACCTATGTGATCTTGTGGCTCAGTGTTTCTGTTATTTCTGACATCAAATAATCTTCAGTACTGTATTGAAGTATTATACTGCCTGCAAGGCTATCATGATTCATACCACATCAGGGTGGCCAGTGCTGTGCTGCATCTTGTGGTGGTGGAAAGCCTTGCAATGATTGGGTAAAACAAAAAAGTTGAATTGAATAAATTTCAGGAACTTAATGGTATTTTTCTTTTCAGATGTTACATTTGCAAGAAAAGTCAGCAACAGCTAGCAGAACAGCACAAGGAATATGGATTAAAACATGAAGGTAATTTGTCATAAAAAGTAAGATGGTGTAGTATTATACAAATAATAATTTTTCAGAACATATCTGCATGTGTGTTTTGGTGGATTTTTTTTTAAACATTGTGAGTTTCTAGATAATCCATCGTTTCTTTAAGCTTAAGCAAAATACATGTAGATATTTAAAAAACTGCAAGGTGACTACTCCACCCAAACCTCAGAAAATTCTGATAAGATTATACTCAGAACTTGTATATTTCAATGTGTTGAGTTTCTTTCGTTTAGGAAAGATACGTTCTGTGAACTAGGACTCATTCTGTTTGGGAGGAGGTCTAAGCTGAATAACAGAGTAGTAAAGAAGCAGTTCTTTAAGACAACTTTTAGAGTAGATCAGGATTAAAAATTTGTCTTTTTTAGCACAAAAGTAACCCTTTGTAAATCTGTTTATTAAATAAATATGAGGGAATGAACTTGGCTGACTAATAATTGATGTAGTGGACTTAGGTATTTCTGTACACTACCCCACTAATAGTCACTGTAAAGGATAAATGAGATTTTTCTCTTTCTCATGTTACACTATCCTCATTCTCTGCCCCCATCCCTCTCCTCCCATTCCAAGCCTTCACACACTTCCATGGATTTTTTTTTTTTATGGACATAACCTTTCCTTTCTTTTTGTTCAAACAACTATCAATATACTGGATTCTGTGCAGTCATCCTAGTAGCTGTATCTCTATGTCTGACTACTGCATCCTAATGGGAAGTACTGATACATTTGAAGCCTTTCTGTAGTAAAATACACAGTTGGCCAAGTTTCACCTCTGATCTCAGTCATCTTGGATAAAGTACCTGTGCCACATTCTAGATATTTGTTAGCAAAAAAATTATCATATTATAGACATTGAGATGCAGCATGAAGACTATATAGATTTCTATGCCAACTTGTATTCCTGTTGCACATGCTTATATACAGTGCTTTCATCCTGACCACTGATCTTTGATACAGACAGCAGGTGGTCAGATTGGAGTATTGCTGGTGTTTTAATTTATACTCCGATGCAGCTAAAAAAATGCTTTACATGATATTTTCTTAAGAGCTAAATCTGATTTTTTTATAACAAAAAAGTTTTTGAGAAATAACTTTAGTTAGAAATAACCAACCATTTTTCTTTTATCTGTGAGGTTGGGTTTTTTATTATTGTGGAGTAATTTTATTTATTTTTTTTTAATCCACCGTTTTGTTAGCTTTGATTCTGTAAATGAGAAAAGTCACAAGAAAGCTACAGGTTAGTGAGCAATCAAGACCTCTTTAACCAGCATTGCACAAGACATTAAGTAGCTGATTATGTAGGAAATGGTTTACTTAAATCCATTTGACTTCTGGTAGCTGACTGGCTTTCCAGTGCAGTCTCTTCCATGCAGTACAATAAGCAAACAATAACAATCAGCTACTTCTGATTTGCATTAAGAAGGATTTTAAGTCACCACCTCAGATAAGCTTTTTAGTCAGCAAGGTTTCTTGGCTGACTCCTTCATTGTGCCTACTCGGTTTGCATGCAGTTCAGATGAGTTTAGATGGATGCTTGCATTGGCTGTCAGGGAACTTATTTCTTTGTATTGTGAAGTCTGTGTGCATGTACTGAGAAAATGTTGAATGTTAGTACTTTATACTGATTTCAGCAACTTGCAGTATGTATGCAGCTGAAATGAGTTTATGCTCTTCTAGCTAATGGTTGCTCTATTGTATGAAAGATACTTTGGGCAAGTAATTTGTGCTATTACACCTACTACATCTTGCAGAACGGTTATGAAAAGAGTTGGTCGATTAAAATCTGATAAATACCAGTACTTTGTTTTAACTTGGACTGTGAAGCTTTTTTTGAGTAACACACTGAAATTCATACTGAATGGCACTTTGCCAGGAGGTGAAATCAATCTATTATAGTAAAATACATAAAAATTCTACCTTAAGTAATTTCAGAATTAGTTATTACAATTAGCATACTTCAAAAGTTTACACCTACCTAGACACACTATAGACTAAATTATTAATGCTTGTCAGATAAAACAACAAAAGGATTTATCAGTAAAAGTCATTGTTTTCATTTTTGTTGTATATCCACTTTGTATATCAGAAAATGCCCAATTTTTTTGTAAAGAAATACTTGTGTACTTCTGGACACGGATGTTTCCAGTTCCAGTAGTTTATGTTCCATTCAGTTAGCTTCATCTCAGAGCAGGACTTCATCATTTGTCTGCAGCCTGAACAGAGTCATTCTGTAGCTTGACATTTAAGTCTTTCTCGTATCTCAAGATATAAATTTGAATCTAATTTAAATTATTTCTTTTTGTAACATTCACTTTGAAAGCAATATAGAAAGATAACAGTAAAACAAGGAACTTTAAAACCACTCTGGCAAATGATATGAAAATGTTGAATGAACTGGATTTTTTTCTTGTTATTACTGATTTGTTCTTCAGGAGAGAGGATAGTCTAGACGGAAAAGAAAGGTTTTAGTTTTATTTCGTCTTTTGTCATATTATAATACTACTTTGTTTTTCCTGGAATTCTATTTTTCTTTATTCTGTTACTAAAGAGTGGATAGTAAGATGTTTCAATGAGCAAAAAGTCAAGGAAGGAGAAAAAGTTCAAAGACCAAAGCACAGCTACAGAATGCTTTCTAGAACTTCTAATTTGTAATATCTTTTATTATTTTTTATCTTTTTGTTAAATATCTTACTTATTGCAGAAGAGGAGTGTTACGGCTGCTTCATTGTAGTGAAGAAGGTGATTATGTGTAATCTAAAAATACAAAGGCATTTATTCAAGAAAATACAGTTTAGATTTTGACTCTGTACAGTGTTTCTTTGTTCCAGAAAATTCCTCTGCCTCTTGGTAGTATCTATTCCATCACACATTTAAGCTCAGTGTAGGTCTAATCTCTAACAGAATGGTTTCAAGTTGTTGAAAGCAGACTTCTGGGTTGTTTTCCAGAAATCACTGAAGTTTTATGCACAAGCAAGTTTCACTCTGTTAATAGTATTCATCTTCAGGCATTTGGGGTTGGGATGGGAACAGATTTCAGATTTGCTGCCTGCTGGTTCTTGCTGAATGCTGTTATCTCTTTCCCTTTATCTCCTTTTAAGATATGATTTGCGTCATTGAGGAAAAAGAAGAACATTGACATAGAAACCAAATACTAAACCACTGTCCTTGCATCATTATGTATCTAACATTAAAATGTTGAAGAGAAAGAATAAAATTTTAACAAGTTAAAAATCTTCCTGAACTTTCTCAGTAGAAGAGTTGTAACTTGCCTTTGTCTTTTCCCCACCTAAGCATTTGTGGGTATACCCATTTAACATTGATCTTGAATTTGACATACGTATGTAAGGAAATAAAAATAGTTTTAGTAGATAATTGTAGTCTGTGAAGGGAAAAAGTAACTTTGTTAGTGCATGTAAGATAGATTTTTTTTTTTTTTTTTAAATGCAGTTTTAAAATGCAGATATTTATTGACTGGGCATGAATATGCCCAGTAATAACTTGCAAGTTCCCAAGAATAGGTTTTAGTGTTCTTGTAAGTAGATCAAATAATAACCTATCTCCATGCCTTTATTGATGTGTTTCAGATGATGAAGAAGAATGGAAGGTTATTAAGGGGAAATTTTTAGCTATTAATGCAGTAAATATGAGCTGTGCCTGTCCACGGAGTCCTAAAGGTCTGTCACCTGCAGCTCATTTGGCAGATGGTTCAGCTGACCTCATTCTAGTTCGTAAATGCTCCAGATTTGATTTTTTACGGTACCTTGTCAGACACACAAACCAGGATGATCAGGTGTGTATTCCTATTGACAATGAATTCTCCAGACAGTCTTAAGTTATAAAAATTGATATAACATGACAAAAAGAACATCTGCAAAAGCAGAGTGTTTTATTTGGGTTTGTGGTTGGTTTTTTTAAATTTTTTTTTTATTTGTACAATTTGGGCAACATAATGTCAGCATGTGTATTGTTGAAAAAAAATACAGCATTTTAGCTAAGTCAAGTCTTTGGCCACAGCATTCCACCAAAATTCCACCTTTGTTAATTTAATTCTGTTTCTTAATATTTTCTATACATTTCTTATTTGCATAATATTTAAAATTATTTTGTCATAAGTATGCCCCCACGTATTTGTCATGAAAAACTGCTCATAGCAGTATGACGTAGCTAAGATAGAAGGTATAGTGAAGCATAATAAATCACTTTTTGTAAACTTCATTAAAATGTGGTTTAGAAGAAAGCCTGAGCAGAATTTTAGTACACTGTATCACCAGGCTGTGAGCTTTATGCAGTCAGCATCAGAATTATACCTTCCACGTGTTGTAGCTGTCAGGATAAACTACAAAGGAAGATTCATCACTGCTTTGGATTCTGGTATCTCTTGAAACCAGAGCTATGGCTGTGAATAAGCACATTTAGTATTTGTCACAACCTGATATTATTAACATGTTCTGGAAATTATCTGAACAATGGACTAATGTCATATCTACATATAAAAGGAGTAATAAATCTCACTTGTTTATGATGGTATTCTTCATCCTCTGTTAAGAAGAATTAGTATAGGTTCTCTTTCTTGTATTTCCTGGTCATGGTTCCCTGGGACATGGTGTTTGTGTCTGTGTTACTCCTTCCTGCTATTCTCAGTCTCTTTCCATTCGCTCCTCCCCACTCACTCTCACTGTTTCATTGATATTTTTTATTATTAGAAGCATTCCCTGGCTACCTTTCAAACTGGCTTTGATGTTTCTCAAGAGACTAGATTCTGCTTAGACTTGAGACAGGAGAGTGTTCATGGGAGGATTTGTGCAGCTGTATACCAGTGTTTGCAGCTAAGCTGTTTGGACGAGGACACTGCTTAGTGAGCCTCATTGTATCCGTGAGCCACTGCTGCTGAGTGTGGGGTTTGACAGCTTCACCATTCAGTTATGGTTAAAAGCCATGGGAAGTTAAGACCTAGGAGGTTCCTTCAAATCTGATGTTTGGATTTTGTTTTTTTTTATTTCTGCTGTGGCTATTCCCCTTCCAGTATTTCCCAACTGTTTCTCTCTGTAAAATGTTGTTTTTGCAGTGTAGATAAAATGCAGGGTTGTATCTACACTCTCACTTCAGGTTACCATCTAACATAATAGCTGGAAATACTGGTTTAAAATTTAAGAAAGCATGAAAAGAAAGAGAAGGGTGAATGAACATTAATACAAGATGGTTTATGGGTAAACTGTATCTTGCTGCACTTTTGCTTTCTTGCCATCCACTTCCCATAGATGCACACAGACATTATATTGCCTTTGGTAAATGACATGTCTGTGTTTAGTACAGCTCACTGAGTGTTTAAGTCTGCATCAGTAATGGAGCTTTCAGGGTGGTTGGGGGCACCCTCTAATTTGATTGTTGTTTTAATTTACACACCCTCTTTTAAAGCATTTGCACAATATAGTAGTGTAATGCATGCTAATAAGAGCAATCTCTTGATTGTCCTACTTATTCTAGCTAAATTAACTAGTTAGTAATATTTTTCTTTTGTTGAAATGTAATAATATTGCTCTCTATTCCTGTTTTTGTGTACACCCAGCTCTGTGATGTAATCACATGGCCATGGAGTTGTCACCTTCAGTGTGTTGTCCCAGATGCAGAAGCAGAAGACTTTCAGAAAAGCCCATCTGTCCTAAAGACTTCACTTGACCAGGTCCCAGGGACAATACAAATATCCAATCCAAAACTTTTTTATTTGATTTCACATTATAACAGTTTTTATAGGGTATTTTTTAAGTTTTTATACCCCACTTAGTTTCTCAGAACATGTTACCTGATTACCTATAAAGCTTGAAAAGAATCATTGCAAAGTAAGGTTCCATGTTTGCTTTATTGTTTCTGACTTAGGCAGTTTTTAAAAACAAAATCCACATTATGCCTCAGATAAGCTTCTCTAGAAAATGGGAGTGGACAGACTTTCTTGAATACGAAAGCACTGTGTTGCTAAACACATCAAATGTTTTTAATTGCAGTTGCCTCTTTTAATTTATTTTTTTCTTTGTAGTTTGACTTCTCATTTGTAGATGTTTATCGGGTGAAGAGATTTCAGTTTACATCAAAGTTTTCAGAAGACAATGAAAGTAATGTCACAGACATAGGAAAGAAACGTTTTGGCCAGTTCTGCAGAGATCATCCAGCTTGTTGCTGTAATATTGCTAATAGCACCTGGAACTGTGATGGAGAAACTCTGGACAGTTCAGCAATTGAAGTGAGGTAAACATCAATTTTTCTCCATGTGCTAGAAAACATATCTATGTTTTCACTGATTTTAAAGATGCTCATAAAGATATCCCAGAAGGTACCCCCACGTAGCAAATTTGAGTCTTACGGTGATTTTACTTACTGAGTCCAACAATGTGTATTGTAAATGGTAACTCTGAGATAGCTGGATGGCTCTCAGTCTGAAGTCCTGCTTGCTTTTTAGGAACTGATATTATGTGCATGATATGCTGAAGGTGAAAGTGGTGTTAGGAGGATTCTTTTTAGATGAGTGGAATAACTCATTAGTGTGAGCCCTGGCTTTTACTGTTAAGCTTAAGTAAGGCATCTTTGTCTAACAGAAATTTTGAGTATGTCACATACGTTGTATTTCTTGACACACAGCACAGTCTTATCTCCAGCCCTGGCATAATCGTGCAAATAATCAAATTAGATGGGAATCAAGGCTTGTGAAATTTGAAGGGCCTTTTCTTTTGTTTTTATGGGTTTTAGGACAAGGGGAACAAAAAACACAGTACAAAAAATAGACATGCAGGTGTGTTCCATTAGCACATAATCAGCAGTCCTAAGTGTTTTTTATAAATATTTTGTAAGATCAGCTCATCTGAATGCCCCATAGAACTTTTTGTGTGGATAAGAGAACAAGTAACAGTAGTGATGGATACATGAAAACAAACTTCAGTGCAGGGGGGGGTTGCATCAAGAATGAGAGCACAGTTTCTGTAGTCTGGTGCAAGGAACTTTGTCCAACTGCTTGAAATTCATGGATTATTAGAATCAAATATGAAGTAACCATTTATTTCTTATTTATTGATTTCAATATTTTTCAGAGTTCACTGCCAGTTAATGAAACTATTTGCAAGGGGAATCGAGGAAAACTGTAAAGATGAAGCTGCCTACAGCCAGCGTAGCATTGAACTATTACTATAGACATTGCTCCTCAAATGGGGAGAAGAAAAAAATAAAAGCTCAAGGAAATTGAGTAAATATGCATTTTAGTCAAATTGACAAGTTTTAGAAAACATTATTTTGGTGGTTTTGTTCAGGTTTTTTGTTTGGTTGGTTTTTTTGGGGTTGTTTTGTTTTTGTTTTTGTTTTTTTTTATGACCAGTATAATTTTAGACATGTTATTGCATTGTGCATTGTGTCATTTTAAAAATATATTGTAGTCATTAAAATATATCTTGGAGCAATGTAATCTAAATTATGTTTGAAAAGAGAGGGTTGACATATATATGTGTTAATGAAGACTGATAATTTCTCTGTGCTTTTCTAGAGAAAAATTTCTAATTTAGCAGTTGTGCTGCAATAATATCTAAATGTTATAAAACATTGGACTTTCCATTGTCATAAACCCAAGATATCAAGACAAGGTATTTTCAATGTCAGAGAATGTTTTCTGCTGGGAGTGTTATGTAGTTGCATGTGGCTTAAATGCTGGACAACAGTGTTGTCACTTGCATCTTTTTTTTATAAAAATCTTTCATTTTGTAATTCTGACTATACCTTGCAACTTATCAATGCAATTCAAACACACATTCCCGGCTTTAAGTAGTAACACTAAGAGTTTAGAAAACTTTGAAAAATGAAAGCACATCTGTATACAAATCATATCTTACCCTATGTATTGTATTTATAAAGGCTTTCTTGCATGATGCTTTTTGGCATTATAAAGCATTTTATGACTGGATGATACCAAATATCATACACTGTAATGGAAATGTCTTGCAAGTGACTTGCAAGGACACCTGCATAATACCAGGAAGGCCCAGGCAAAGGAAAATATAAACAACCTCTGAAACACCAGCCAGTTTTAATTTATTTTTTTTTAACATATCTGAAATTAACATGCGAAAAGCTTCCTTCTTCAGTACACAGTTCTTTGGAGATTCTAATACATATATTAAAATGTCTTTGCAAAATAAGATGTTGGAATTTAAAGTTTAAAAATACAATTTGACAATTGAAAGTTTTTAAGTAATGTTTCTTTAACTTAATATGAAACAAAACAATTCGATTTTCTGAAGTCAAGTGAAGAAACTAGCATCTGATAAATCATGAATTCAATGTGCTCTTTTTTTTTTGTAGCAAAAACATTGGACTATTATGTATAGAGATGAGGTGATTATTTAAGTTGTGTATGGATTTGTGTTTTGTGACACACAAATGTGTGTATGGGCTTGGGGCTAAATTTTGCTTTTCTCAGAAATATTTATTCCTAGTTGAGGATCAGAAGTTAGCCCCTGCCCTCTTCTGTTTTAAGCATATAGTTCTTTTCAAAAGTCATCCATCTAAGTTTTTTTTTTGTCTAAACAGATAATGATTCTCATTTAATGTATATTTATTGGCATTTCTGTCATTCAGCTTGTGTTAGTTTTGTGATTCTCATGTATTTGCTCTATGTAAGCCGTGATGATTGGTCAGTTTATTACTGAAGCACTTGAAAATTGTTATAAATGGCTGATATTTTAATTTGAAATATACTTACATTCCAGTTTTGTGAAATATCAGAATGGTGTGCTAGATCTTTGCTACAAAGTATTATTCACACTGGTCTATATGATAAAGAGCACTTGCAAATGATACTTGTTTCAAGTACAGTCATAAAAAAATTAGGATCTGCTTTTTGTTACATAGTATTTCAGGGAAAATACTTGAATACTTTTCCAAAAGTACTGCTGTTTACTTTCCTTATTATCAGTGAGTTGAAATGTTGATTGAGCCAATGTTTTCCAGACACTTGTAATGTGTTATGTGTACTTTATTTTCAAAGCCATATCTAATAACTGAAATAATATTTTTGACCTAAGAATCTCATTGAAAATGAGTTTATGCAGTTCTTCCACAAATGCAAGTATTTTTGAAAGTGTAATTTGTTTTAAAAGTTATACAGTTATTTTGGTCTATTTATGAATATTGTGAGAGAACCCAGCTTCAAGTTGCTGTAATTCTCGTGCAGGATATGATGGCACACACCAGCAGATGAGGGCATTGAGGAGAAATTACAGCTCTCCAGATCACGTCCTCATCAATGAGGACAGGAGTAAATACTAACCAGCTCTTTCCATTGAGACCCTTACTTGGAAAAGGGAGGCTTAATCTAGTGAATGTATACTCAAATGCTTTGAGTATTTTTAATAGCTGAAACTGAGTGCTTGGTATTTCCAAAGAAAGCCACAGTGAAGGCTCCCTTTCTGAGAAACAAGCCACTGGAAAAGGAGGAATGACCATTCTGTAGTATGGTAACGATGCAACATAATAAAGTGGAAAGATCTTAAGTAATAGAAAAGCTGAATAGTTGCATTTGAATAATTCTGTTTGTAGCATATTATACTAGCAATGCACCATATGTGAGTTATATTACATGTCCAGTTTATTTTTAAGAAGAGAGCTGCATAAGTAATGTCTGCTTACTTTTTAATTGTAGTTTTTTTTCTGTGAATGTAGTCTCAGTATGGAAATTATGTATAGAAAAAACAAGTTCAATTTTTCTTTTTTTCCCAATCTTGCTGGCTTCAAGATTAGAAAATGTATTCAGTTTTATGACTAGGGCATTTCATTGAAAAAATAAAATCATGTCATACAGCAATACAGTGTTTTTTCTTTTCACAACTTGATTTGAAAAAAATTGTCAGATTTCTACCAGACAATGGTGATGCACAGAGTGAAACCAACGTGGGCAGATTTAATCAGGTGAGCAAGTTACAAGCTTCCATTTGGGTTCGCCACAGCTTTGTAGCACGTTTGAGTGTAGACAAACACTTGAGAGTGAAGAAAACCAACAAGTGAAGCTGGATTTCTACTGAAGCTAAGCAACTCAAATAATGAAAACTTAAGATTGATGGAGAGAAAATAAACCTTATTGTAACTTAGAGTTATTGGTTATGGTAAAATCCAAACTACACAAATTCAAACAAAACTACTGTTCTGAGAAGCATGAAATATATAATCTTCCCTAAATAGTATGTAGTAAATAGATGAGGTTTTTAAAATTTGATTGCAGTATTTACTATGGATGCAGTACGTATTCTAAGAAATAAACATGTTTGTTGTAGATGAACAGTAGTGGGCACAGTAGGAGAAAGTGCTTTTCAGTATTGTGGATACTTTTGCCTTTGAAACATATTGGGTTTATGGGGTGAGGTTTTGGGGTCTGGGGAGACTGCATGGGTGCATCCACTGCATGGGTGGCTTCTATGAGAAAACATCAGAAGCTGCTCCTATGTTGGACACCTGGTTCCCGAGGGCTCCAAGTTGGCCAAAGCTGTGAGCCCATCAGTGATATTGATAGCACTTCTGTGACAGCATATTTGAGAAAGGGCAGAAAATACTGCACAGCAGCCATGGGAGAGTGGAAGGGGGAAGGGAAGAGAGAAACAGCACTGCACCAAGGTCCATGAAGAAGGAGGGGGGGGGGAGGTATTCCAAGCACTGGAGAGGAGAAGCTTAGGCATAAAACCACAGTGAAGATGGTTGTTTCCTGGTACTCCATGGAGGTCCACAGGGGAACAGATATCTACCCCACAGCCTGCAGATGAGCCCATGTCAGAGCAGGTGGCTGTGCCCTGAAGGAAGCTACAGCCTGTGCAGACCTTGTGCTGGAGCCAGGAATTGCAGATGTGCAGGTGCAGGTTTGCTGGCAAAAGCTGTGGCTCATGAGGGATCCAAATGGAAGATCATTAAGGAGGAGGAGAGACAAAGTGCTATGACTTGACCACATTGCCTACACAACTCAAAGTGCAGGGAGAAGGTAGAAGAATCAGGAGTGGAGTTAGACCTGGGGAGAAGGAGATGGATTTATTTTTTGTTTTATTTGTGTCCTACTCTGATATTAATTGGCAATGAATTAATCTACCCATATGTGAGTCTGTTCTGCTGCTGACAGCAGTTGCTGAGTGATCTCTCCGGCCTAATCTTGGGTTTTCATTGTATTTTTTTGTCCTGCTGAGGAGGAGGGGGCGTCAGAGTGGCTGGGCACCTGGTGGCTTCTTATAAGAAATCAATGATTATTCATGAACAGGAAGATGATATGCCAAATCAGAAATTTCTTTGAACATCTCAGTGTTGCAATTCAAGTATTTTTTCCCTAGAGCTGCTTCCTTAATCCCTACAAAGTAAATGAGTAATAGGAATTCATTATTTTTATTCTAGTCCCATTGCTCTTATTTCCAATTTTCAACAGCAGGGTTAAGTACATTTAATAGATTCTAATTGGTGTTTAAGTTGTAATAAATGAATTCTGTCCATAATAAAGCAACAGTCTCCACAGACTTCTGTCTTACCCACTGACATGCACACAACATATATCTTGCAAAATGCTTATTCAAGTTCTTAATTAATGTGTGACTAGTCCCATTAATTTAAAGGAGGTGGGTCATTTGTTCTCCAATCAGTCATGCTTTTCAAATCTTCCACAATGAGAAGATTAACAATTTTTTTGTTCCATTTTTACTGTTTGGGAATAATTTCTAACATTTACCCACAAAAATTGCCAGCAAGAGGCTGTCTTCAAAAGATGTTTGCTCTCTTAAGGCTGACTTTCTTGGTAGGTGTTTCACCTAGAATACAGTTTTGAGCCTGTTTTCAGAGGAATGTTCAGCAACAAATACAGGTTTTTTCTGTTCTTTTTATATATGTAGAGAAGACATTAGTATAGTAGACCAGGAAAAATGTAAGAGAGAAAATAATTATTCACAAAGGAAAAATACTGAAAGAATAACAGAAGTGATGCAAATTAAGAAATCCATTGAGACAGAATCCTGGAAAAGATGAAAGAGAAGAAGTGTAAAACACATTTTAAAGAGTGGGGGAAATAAGAGTAAAAATAGGAGAATAAAATGCAAACTTTTAATTTTTTTCTACTTCTTTTTGCTGGAAGGTACTGCCCAGTCATGTGTACCTTAAGTGCACAGTAAAGCTGGCACTAAAGCTTTGATTAAATTGCCAGCAGTTTGACTATTTACAAGTGACAGACAGAATAAAAGCTTTATTACTGTTCCAACAATACATTTCTAATAAAAAATTGGGTCATGCTCTGTATCTCCACTCACAAACTTTTAGTTTTTTTAGCCATGTTGGTAGAAGAGATGTTGCAGGAGAATTGTAAAAGCGACTTCTTGTAGCACTGTGTAGCATGCTGGAATAGCTGTTGGATTTAATCTGCCAAATATTTATTTTTCATGTTAATATTTAGCAACTATATTTTTGGAAAGGGGAGATGGAGCAGCAGTAAGAAATGCTGGGTTAGTACTTCACTACTGCTGAGGTCAAGGTAGTGGACAGTCACATTCACACCAGCTACAAGTCTGCCCCATAGACCTTGTCATAGCAGAGGAAGTTCCCATGTGGAATGATGACTTACAGAAAGATGACTATGTAGCTTCTGGTAGCTGGAACCTGTTCAGAGCTTTCAGTGATGTATATTCTGCTTAAAGATTTTTATAGTCTGAAAACTTCATTTTAAACTTTTTAAGCTGTTTAAAGCCCTTGCTGTATTTAACCGTGCTTGTTCTACCCTAGGTGGGCACAGGGAACAGCTCATTCCCTTCAGGGAAAAATCCCTACATGTGTTATTGTGTTCCCTCTCAGTCTTCTGTTCTCTGTCTCAACAGTATTAATATTCAGACAGAGAAGGAAAAAACTTAAATGTTTGAGCACATATTGATATCAAGAAAAACTGCTTGAAGCTGATTTCTGTTTACCACCAAAGGGACTCAATGGAAATAAAGCTAATATTGACAGGTTGCTCCAGAAAAGGAATGTGTATCTGCATGAAGTCTTCAATCAAATCACATCATGTTAGTTCTTAGATACCATGTTTTCACAGGACACTGCCTAAAGGTCTGGGTGATCCATTTGGAGGAGATGCCTCCCTGCAGTGATACTGCAGATGAATAACTGTTCTCAGTGTTACAATACTGGTAGGTTCTGCCCTGCTCCTAGCCCAAGAAGAATCATCCCAATAAAATAAGTAGCTATAAGGTGATTGGAATGCCCCATTTCCACTTCATCTCATAAAACACGAATTTTCTGGAGAAAAAGAGCAAAACCTGAATACCTTGGTGTTGCTGTATTTGCAGTTTTCTAGTAAAGGCTTTCAGAAAAATCCTCAACATATTGTTAGCATGATTAGGAAAGAGTAAACATAATCATATTCTCACCAGAATGGCAGACTGGTGTTTGTTCTTCCCTGTGCATAGGCAAAGGTTTGAGCTAACAAAAGAATTTGTATTTTTCCCTATATTTGAGTTGACAGACTTAGTGGAGGAAGGTGAGGTGGAGGGGAAGCAGAGGGCTGGTACTGCCTGTGCTCATCCCAGTATGCTGCAGCAGGGAGTAATGCTCCCTCTGGAGGGGCTGGTGCAGGAGGATGAGATGGGCAGGAATATCAAAACATCTGTGGCCATGCAGACTCAGTAGTCCAAACTCAGCCTCCCAGTCAACAAAACCTTGTACTGCACCTGTGTAAATTGCTTGAGTTTGGGGACTAAAGACCATTCCTGCCTCCCCTGCCTTCATTTGTTGGAGAAAATTTCACTGGCCTGGGATAAATCTGTCTTGTTGCACTGCTCTGAAAAAGCACAGCAGGAATTTGTTAGCAAAGCAGGCCCTGTTCAGCTTTTTCATTGGTGATAAAGAGGAAAAAGAAGGCGAGGAAAGAATTGTTGGTTCACCCTGTCTCTTAGTGAAAGAACCTGTCACAATGCATCTTAAACTATATGTGCAAGGGCAGTGGGAGACTGCTGCTACTTATACTAATTTCTATCTGGGTGTCTGGTTTCTACCCTCTAACAAGGGCTCCTGAGATACCAGAACACCTTCATCCACTTGGCACTGGTAGGGGCTTAGGAAATTAATGCCATACCCTTTCAAAAGCACCAATAACTTGAAATCCCTTCAGTCCAGGACACAGCATATATCTGTCAGTAGTGACAGCCAGAGCTTCCTGAGGAGGGGGAAATGCCTCCCTGTGCTCTCAGTGCAAGGCAGCAGTGAGAGGAATTGCAGTTATTCTGTTTTTCTCCTTTCTCCTAAAGCCTCTTGACTGTGAATGTATCTCTGCTGTATGCATAAAGACTGGGAAGCACACATCAGGTCATGCTGACCTCTGCAGTGCCATTTCTACTCATACCCACTAATGTCTTAGTACCAAAGCCTATGGGCCATGTGAAGAAGCAATCAGAAGAAATCCATCAGGAAATGAGGTTGCCATTCACTTTGAGCTAAGGCCATAGATACTTTAGCAGAAGAGGAGGTGTTGCTGGTGATTGTGGTAGTTGTTGTCTCTCATACATGTTGAAATGTGTGCTGGGAAATGTGTGGGGAAACCTGGTATATACCAGGAGAAAGATGTGGGTATCCTCCATGGCTGTGCATCCAAAACTAATGAGCAGGAGTGGCCTGTAGTCACCATAAGCGCTGATACGGAGTGTGCCTCAAAAAAGAATCTCTAGGTTGGGATATGCATCTTATTGATGGCTCTGAGAGAAGTTACAGATTGCCTCCAGAACACAGAAGTGACATTGTGAGCAACAACCAACAAGGAGCAAACAAAACAGCTTTTACAAAACAGCTTTTACAAAACAGAGGAGATGATAGGATGGAGAGTCTGTAATGGACTTGCTGAGAGTGAACTGCTGTGCAACAGAGTTGCAGGAACTGAGTACAGGCTCAGTGTAGAGCTCCACTGTACACTGCAAAGGAGCAGGAGCACTGTGTGTGGGTCTGGGTGCCTCCAGATAAAGACATCAAATTGTCAGAGTGTATCCAGAGGAGGGTCACCAAGATGGTGAAAAGTCTCCAGGGGAAGAATCATGAGGAGCAGCTGAGGTCACTTGGCTTGTCCAGCTTGGAGAAGGCTGAGGGGTGACCCCATCACAGCCTGCAACTTCTTCAAGGCAGGGGGTTGCAGAGCAGGAGGTGCTGAACTCTTCACATTGGAACATTGGAACAGGTGGTCCCAGCTGTGAACACCCTGGAGGTGTTCACAGGTAGATGAGGTGCTACAATGAATGATTTAATGGTTGTGGGTTGTAGGGAGGACGGCTGGAATTGATGATCTTAGAGGTCTTTTACAACCTTGATGATGATTCCGTGACTCTGTCTCCTCTCTATGGGGACCAGTGGTAGGACACAAGGAAATGGAATGAAACAGCATAAGGGGAAGTTCAGATTAGACATTAGTAAAAGGCTCTTCACTGAGAGGGTGATCAGTCACTGCAACAGGCTCCTCAGTCATGGCCCCAAGCCTGTCAGAGTCCAAGGGGAATCTAAATGACGCTTTTAGTCATATGGTTCAGTTTTAGGTAGTTCTGAAAGAAGCAAGGAATTGGACTTGAGGATCCTTATGGGTCCCTTCCAAGTTGAGACACTCTATGATTCTCTGAGTGCACTGAACGCAGTGCCCACTCACCTAATTGAGGGCCTAGAAGCAAGTGCATTTTTACTCCAGATTTTGTGTAGCTAGTGGACAAAGGTCTAAAAGTTAACCATGGTAGAACTAACCAGGTAGTCATGCTAAAACAGGAAGGTTGGAAGGTCCTGATGCACCTCTCTGATCTCCAAAACATATCAAGCCTGATCTCATGAGTGGTGGCCTTCAGCAACTTAGCCATCCTCCCTGTTTAAAAAACTTCTAAGGCAGCCAGACTCCTGAGATGCACTGGGGCATTTAGTGTGGTGGCTGACCTACCTAAAGCTGTCTGCAACCTCCTCTTTGCTCTTTTGCCCTTCTCATGAGTATCAACCTGTTACAGTCTACTGATGAGCAGGAAGAGTACTGATGCTGAGAGGTTACCATGTCAGGAGCTGTCTTATAGAGGAACAGCATCTGTATGGTGCAGAAGAGTTAAGACAGAAGAGCAAGGTATTTTCTTTGGGCTTGTGTCTCATGCCTGGTGACATGGATGTGGCATGGAGAGGCCCACTGCCATGAAGTAGCCATCAGAAGTGGGTGAAAACTGACTCTAGTGGTGCTGCCTGTGTTGCAGCATATTTGGGAATTAACTGACATGATGAAATAACTGTGACAAAGGTGTATTTTCAAAGCATCTTCATCCAGGTCTGCTAGAGGAGATGCTCAGCTCTCAATAAAAATCTCAGACACATTCTTGGTTGTAGTCTGAGACCTGTAAATTACATCAGATATTTTGTTGTAACCTCATTTTCCTCTGTTCAGGCACCTGAGGTCTTGTTTTTCATTCTTGGCTGACACTGCTGACAGAGTGGTGCCAGGACAGAGAGCTCACTAAGACTGAGGGGTGCTAAACATCTGTAGCTGGCACAGTGTTTCAGATGTTGCTTCCAAATGTGGCCTACGTTGGTAAAGCAACAGCAAGAGAAAAAATCTCAGTGCATGTTGAGTCTAAAGGATAATGCTTGCAAATGACACATTGAGAGAAAATTGCACACACACAAGATTTGCCTTTGAGTAGGAGCAGATTATTTTGCACACAAATATAACTGAATGAAGACAGCACAGATAACTCTAACTATTGCTCTCTATAACTCGAACTATTGCTCTCTGATGTGCACATTGACTGAATCTCTCAACCTGCAGCCTATAGTTACCACACTGAAAAATTTGCCATTGACTTTCAATGAGGAAAGAAATATAGCTTTGTTTTGGCTTTGGAGTCTTTGTATCACAAATCAGTGCCTATAATCCAGGAAAAGAGAAGATTATTTTTCAGTAAGACATCAAGCAATGCCTTTACATGCCATTATATACATGTCACTTGTTTTCTTCATACCCTAAACAGTATCCACTGCACACCCTGCAGTGGAGAGTTCTGAAGTTTAAATCATTTTATGATAATAAACCCTCTGGTACACTGTTTAATAATTCTGCATGTTAATATAAATAATTTTTTATCTGCCTTACTGCAGTAACTGCTATTCGGTGCTTTAAGTCTGACTTGGTCCTGCAGCTCCCTCTACTGAAAATTATTTCTCTGTAAAATAACTCCACATTTCTGAGCACAGCATTCATTTTTAAGGTAGTCTGGTGAATCCATTTCCTGTGGTTCCCTTCAGAGAGATCTGCAGTAACACACTTCAATTCAAATTACATATTACTTTAAATTGGTTATTTCTACTTTTAATTTCCTTTACAGGGTTCAGTGTCATCAGTGATAGATGCTGCACAGTTGTGTTTTGTCCCAAACAACTGAACAATTTGAGCTATATGTTAATTAAAAAAAAAAAAAAAATAGAAACATAGCTCAAATAGGGGAAAAGGATAGTGGTAAATTTTAGCATCTAGGACCCCAGGATTCTTTTTCATGTACCGACTTTTTCAGTTTAGGAGAATTTGTGTGCTGCATGTTGGGCACACTAGTAAAGTTGTCTTAAATATTAATTTCCAGCAGGTCCCAGGTAGTTCTAGTTGTCAGTGAATGAGCATTCACTGTGCTGTGCCTTAAGGAAGAGGGAAAGAATGTCATAAGTAAAGAAAATAAGCTTCCATATCTGTTAAGCTGATAGCCTGCAAGGACAGACCAAATCATCCATCATCTACAGTCAGTGCTGCATGGCATATGGGAGGCTACAGTGAATCTGACTAGATCTGGTGTTGCTTTTCCTCCCCCTGCCAGTTCCTGGCTCTGGATTCAGCCCTATTTGCTCCTTTTATGGCTGTGGCAGCATTTCTGATTGCTTCTCTTCTTCCCCAGCATTTCCCCTTGCTTAGCCAGCATACCCTGGCACATGCCCTTAACACTGCCAGTTTTTCTCCTCCTCCCTTCCTCATTGCTGTCCAAATCTCTTACTATTCCCATTGCTTTCTTTTACTGCCTCCTTCTGGAGTTCAAGTGTGGTACCTGTAGTACTGGGCTGATGATATTTTTCTCAGTTCCTTTGGTCTTCTTTGTTCTGCCTCTGATACTCCCATCATCTGGCTACCTTCTGCTCCAGCACAAGGGCTATCAAGCTCTTCTCTAGGTCATTCCTCTTCTGGAACTTTCCCACTTGATTTTGGGTTGTGGACTTAGATCTGAAACAAGGGATTTACCTATATGTCTCCAAGATGTTTGGTATCTGGAAGTGTGCACTCAAGTGTTTTATGTTACTGTATATCCAGGCTATACTATCAGCATCAAATGTGTGGCTTTGTGAGTGTTTTTCTGCTGGTTTGGAAATTCTCCAAAACACCTTTTATCAAGGGGAAATATTGATGTATAATAAATGAATGACAATAGCAATAGGAAGTTATTATACATTACGTGAAATTCAATTACAAATAAACGCATATTTTCCAAGGAAGCATTTAAAAGCCAAGTATCACTGACATGAGGCTATGTAACATTACTATTGGGGTAACAAACTGCCATATCCATACTTCTTTTCTGTCTAGAAGGCTGAGTTTAAAAAAGCATGTCTGTGAACAGTGAGCTTTTACTTATTTCTACATTAAAAGAAATCTCCAAGGAAACAGAAGTACTGTGTGGCACTGCTAAGATGTTTGTTCCCTCTCTTAACCTTCCAAGAGCCATCTTTATTGAAAGCCTTTAAAAAATTATGATTTCTTTAGCATGTACAAGTATGAACAATATAAATGTCAATATTTATGCCCTACATATTTTCTGCTGTATAGCAGAACAATGATATATGTGTAAAGGCAATTTTGCAGAAAATAGGATAGAGTGTTTCAGTGCATATGTTCCTAGCATTTATTGCTATGAGCTGGCTTGTTTACAATGGGATCCATAATCCACACAACACTTGAAGTGCTTCCTAATGTTTGTAACTGGATTTCATGAGAAACCATAAGCTGTAAAAAGGAAAATGGCTGTTCCTACGGCCAAAAGGGCTGTGTAGTCTGTGCTGCATGTGGATGTCTTTCAAATTCAGGAGTATTAAGGTCCCTGGGGCCTGCAGTAGAAAATGAGAGAGAACACACACTATCAAAAAGGTAGCAGGAGAAGTACCAATCCCTCTGCCCTGGGGGAAGCAGCGGGGGAATGATCCATAGCAAGGCACAAACTGAAGCCAGACCTCTGCGTGTTTGTGTACCCCACATCATTTTGAAGGCTCAGCCAGTGGCACAAAGTTTAAAATTAGCCAAACCAATTGCACTTTGGAGTCTTTGGCATGTCACCATTCCTCTTCAACAGCCTTACAGAAAGGTTTTGAAATTCAGCTGCTCCCTAACAGAGCCTTTGGAGGTCAGTACCATGCTGAAGATGACCGTTTCCTCTTCTACTGAAGGGCAAAGGGAGATGTCACTCAGGCAGGGGCTGCAGGCCAGCTACATCCTTTGTTTTTTAATAAAGCCACATCATTAACCTCGGAGGAGATTTGCTGCTCTGCTTTGCTGATATGTGTGCTTAATCCAAACACGTATCAGGTTGCATTTCACCAAAACTATGAACAGGCTTTGCATCCACAGTTTGACCTCTGGAATTGTTTTCTGTCAGCTCTAGAAAAGAAGTAACTTTTTAATCTACTTCACTATACTCTGAACCAGAGGAACTAGACTAATAGGAGAGTTAGGTTCATTTCCAGGTGAGTCTTGAGTAAAGCAAATTTGCATTTTCTATTGAACACACAAGCCCATCTAAACAGAGGAGAGGAGAAGATGGTCTATTGACATTATGTAAAGGCAGCATATCAGTTTAGAGGGTTCTGTTTGCCTAGAAGAGTGTGAAGGAGACTATTTAATTACCTGTCTAGGGTTCACAAAGATAAACACCTTGTTATTATTCTGTTATTTGCTTGTAGCTCAATTAAGGATGTGTACTTAATTGTATCACCAATATGAAGAAATAAGTGCTACGGTGTTTGAAAGGCGAGAGGAAATGAGATGTCCCTCCAGAAACATGAAAGGTCAGGGAGTAGAGAAGGCAAAGAAGCATAAAATTATGGCATTGGTATTCAACAAAGATCAGAAGTGAAGGGCTGTGTTATCTGAATTCCCAATTGTAAGGTTGAATTGAGGAGTTAACAGAACAAGTGTGGACTTACAAAGCAGAGCAACACAGCACAGCACAGCAGCAAGAACTAAATCAAACACATCTAGCTATTCTGTCAGTGGTGAAGGAGAGCTATGTTCTCAGGTTATTTCAGTTACATTGAATCATCCCTGACATATCTACAATATTTGCTGTCGTCTCTGTGCAACAGTCTTGAATGATAACATTTAATGCATGGCACTAAGTGATCAGCCTCTTTCATTTTCATGCTTTCCCATATTCATTTTGCCATTAGAATTACAGAACCAACAAAGGGCATGAGTTTGGATTTTTTAAATTTAAGATTAATGCACCAAGCTGTCTGAGCATCTCTCTACCTGTCTCTTTTAATATGTTAAGTCTTTAGCATGGGTCATGACTGTATATATCACATAAACCAAACTGGTCAGCCCCACCCTCACCTGGTGCACATTTGCCTTGACTTTTTGCACAGCACACACAGAGGAACAGGCTGTATTTCCCTGAGGTGTGCTCTTCATAATCCTGCCCCTTGGATCCTGGCTGCTCCTGCCAGCATCAGGAAGGTGATGTGACCCCAGCCAAGCAGCACCAAGGAAGGAGACAAGGAGTGATACAACAGCAAAACATAGCCACATATTGTCCCTGTCACACAGCAGGACCTGTGACAGCCAATATCACATTACGACATCCCAAGTTTACAATTCAGGAGCAGGCTCAGAAGAATAAGTCATTAGGTGACTTTTTGCTGTTTCTATTTTCCCTCTTCCGTCAGAATCAAGCGTTTTCATCTGTGAATGTCCAAGGGGGGCAGAAAGCAGGCAGGGAACATCGCTTGGTCACATTAGGCAGAAGATGGCACTTCTGGGATGCAGTAGCAGCAGAGAACTGAGGGAAAGGATCTTCCCTGCTTCTCCTCTGCCATTACAATGGCTCCATCTAATCTCCTTTGCACACACTTGCCAATATAAACATGTTGTTTGCAATCACAGGAGACTTCCTCAGCTGCAATTTATCATTGAAATAATAGTTTGATTAAATTTAATTTTATCCTTTATAACTTTTTCCTTAAATTACCTCAGCACTTTCAGAGTAAACTTTTTTTGATTTTTTTGTTTGTTTGCTTGGGTTTTTTTTAATACATATGACAGATGATTGTTTTGAGGTTTTTTTAAAAGCATCTGACACAGTTGGCACCACTCTTCTTATCATAAATACCTGCCACACTGGTTTAAAGCTGTGATTAAAGATACTCTGCATTCTTCTGGCAAGGCAGCCGGACCTGCACAAATTACAATAATAACTGCAGAAGCTCCTTCCCTATAAGAGTGCTGTTTCTGTAACCATGTCAGACAAGAGCTGCCTTTTAAGAATGATTGCTCAGCTCTAAATAACATTTCTTGCTTTCTTTTAGAAAAGTTATTTATTTTCCTGTGATTTAAACTAAAGAACACTATTATCCCTAGAGAACAAATTTGGTTTTCAGCACCAGAGCAATTACTTTCAGCTGTATGAAGAGCCTGATGTTTAAAAATCCGTGTGGTGTCATGGGTTTGAAAAACACCTTCTCTTAAGGGTTCCTAGACTGATTCCTCTGTGAATCTCATCAGTCCCACAGTCTCAAAAGTGGATTATTTGCATATTGCCTGGCCAACATTCCCGTACCATTTGCCATTTGTGAGGAATCACACATGTAACTGGGAGACGGTCATACTCAAAGTTCAAGCGGGAGATGCATATGATTATGATGCTGTCGTTAAGACAGCAAAACTTTGTCTGAAGATGCTGTTCTCATACAGAACTGTAGCGGGAGGAGCCATTCTTGCTCCTGAAGCTCAACGAGCTGCTAGTCTCTTCCAGGACTCCAGCCACCACACAGCGCTTCCAGGGTAGAAGTGTAGCGGGAAGAGCCTTTCTTGCTCCAGAGGCTCGACAAGCTGCTGGCCTCTCCATGCCTCACACCAGAGTGAGCTGAGGTCCCTTCTGTGGGTGTGTGTCCCACCTTTATTGGCCCCCTGGTCTTGCTCATGCCCAATAGGGGCCTGTTCTAATCAGGCACAGGTGGACTCACACCCACACTTTGGCAACTCAAGGCACCTGGTTGACAATGTCTCTCTACACAGAACAACCATCACAAAAACATAGATCAGCTCAATTTGAAAGGGACCTTGAATGATCATCTGATCCAGTATTTTGTGGGAAAGGGAGCCTAGATGACATTATCTATCATCCTGTCCAATCACATCATGAAAACCTCCAACAATGAGGAATTTAATACATCCATGGGGAAATTATTCCAGTGAATGGCTGTTTTCACTGTAAAAAAATTCAGTCTAATGTTGAGCTGAAACATCCCCTGGTGCAACTTTTATATGTTGCCCCTTGTTGTCTCCACACTGCTCCTTGTGAAAAGAGAGCCTCTGTCCTTCTTGAAGCCATCCTTTAAGTACTGGGATACTGTGATGAGGTGCACTCTGAATTTTCTCTGGGGATAAAAAAAAAAAACCACAACACAATTCCTTCAGCTGTTTCTCAAAGTGAAAGTTCTCCAGCCCTTTGATCATCTTCATGGCCTTCCTTGGGGCCCACTCCAATCTGTCCATGTAGTGAAATGAGGCAATCAGGTGTTGCTGATTAGGAGGTGAGAGGTGTGAGCTTGTGTTATGCCCACCTGTGCTCAATTAGGGCTTACCCCACCTGCGCATGAGCAGGATTGGGAAACCAATAAAAGGTGAGCTTCCTAATACATGCTTAGCTCACTCTGGAGCAGCCAGAGGAGGGGGTCAGCTGAGTCTGGAGCAGAAGCACCAAACAAGGCCAGCCAAGTCTAAAGGCAGCAAGATTGGAACGCTGTTTGTGCACCTTGGCAAGAATGCCTGCTTGGCTTCGAAGCACTGTGCCCCAAGAAAGGTTCGTCTGCTACATGTCCATGTCTTTCTTGAATTGTGGGGATGAGAAGTGGACACAGTAGTCCAGGTGTGGCCTGAAAAGTGCTGGGGGTAGTCACAGAGCCCCCAGGAGGGCAGCATTTGGTGAAACTACAAATTCAGCAGGAACGGAAGAATTTCTACCTTGCACAGTGGCCCGATACCACTGACTGACAGCAGCTTCTCTTTCTCAGGAGAACATCTCCCATCTCCGCCTGTTTTCTGCCAGGCAGCTTCCCCTGCATGGAGAGCAGGACCACAGAGCTGAAGGGAAGATGCCCAGGCAGTGGCAGAGTCTGCACCTGCACTGAGAGTTCATTACTGACATGAATCAGGATCACATTGACAAACCCCGGAGGGAAAGTCTTAAAAGTGCAACTCATAAGAACGAAACATGTATATATCCAGATCAATCTATAATTCATACTTACCAGAGGCATTTTAACACTGAGTTCTTGCCACATTGAATTATTAATATATTCGTTGGGCTAGATGTAGATAATGTACGTGAAACATATAAGCCACAAAATGGCATTAAATGCAAGACCCTGCTATTGCCATCTTTGCATGCCAACATCTAAATAAAAAAAACCCAACCCCCCAAACCAAAATGGTAAACAATAACAAAGCAAAAATCAATGCTACTTGTCAACTGCAGGTTTTCAAACAACACCTGCCCATCAGCCAGAGTCACCATTCAGAGCTTGCATTCTGTTGCAATTCACTTCACTGCCATGTCTTCCCACCCTTTAGCAGTATCATCTGGCAGTGAAAGCCTCCCAGTGCTACTGAGCTACTGGTCACTCAGTCCCAGGTTGCTCACCCAGCTGGAATTCCCATCACTGGAGGCCACAGCTCTTGCCATACCACCTGCTCCATTTGAGTCCCTTGATCAGCCAAAATCTTGGTTGTCATTGTCCTGCTCTCTTTAGATCACTTGGATTAGAAAGCATTGGAGGAAAAAGTAACAACAAATGCTTTGAGAAAACAAAATCGGTTAGACTGGTGTAAATAAACCGGTTGCATGTGCTGACAAGGATTCATTGTGCTGGGGAGAGCACTAATGCTATCTGTGTGCAGCTGGCCAGGGAATGGTGGCAACCTGGGCTGGAGAGCAAAAGGAGCAGGCTGTACCTGGGGACATACAGAGAAGGACACAAAATAAAGGTCCTGAATGCAAGCTACCATACTTGGCCTGATGCATTTATCATTAGGTGCCATCCAGAGGATCTAAAGCAACAAGCTTGGGCCTGACAGGATACTGTCTGGTTGATGCATCCTCTGTCATCTGCAGTCCAGCTTTCAGGTCTCATGGACAAGGCCTGCATCAAAAACCTCAGGCTAAACAGGGCATGTGCATGTTGCATTGTCTTCACAATGTCCTTTAGACAGGCTGTCTATAGAATTACTGCCACCACCTCTCCCAAGATGTCTGTGAAACCCACCATAAATATTCTGGCCACTGCCTCTTTTCCAAGCATGCCCAGGCTGATGATTACCATTAGTTAGCATGCGGTCTATAGGGAAATTTGTGAAAATGTTCTGTAAGTACATCAAGTAATTAATTTCTTCACTTTCCTTCTAATAGAAGGCCAAAATTAGAACATGAGTTCCTTCTCATCCCATTAACCTGAGGCTGAGGGATGGAAAAGTCAGTAAGCCAGCCTCATGGTGCTTTTTCTGTCTTTAGACACCTTGACAGCAATGGCCAACTGCTGTGAGCATCTGTACTGCACATGCTTATGCCAAATTCCTGCTGATTTCCTGATCTTTAGGGTGGTCAGTCCCAGCCACTGAGTCAATCCCAGGAATGACCACAACTTCTTTCTCTTCTCCTCCATTAGTTTCTCCTACAGGTATCCTTCTCCATCCCTGGCTCCTCACCTCCACTAGGCTCTTTGACTTGACACTCACTGCTTGATGGGGAAATGGGTGGGTGGGCTTCTCTGTGTGTTTGCCCTAACACAGAGCAAGCCAAGCTGACCATCTCCCATGTATTCTGGCCTGGAAAGATCCACAGGCAGTGAAGGGGGTGCTTTTGTGTGCCTGAGAAGGCAAATGCATGGGAGCTTCTGTCAAGAGTGAAAAAAATCCGTTGTGGTCTGTGATGGCTGAATATTTATGACATGCCATGGATTTGGGAAGGCTTCCTAGAGATGCACCTGGGTTTGGGTAAAAGGTCCTGTGCATGTCTCTGATGCATTGCAGGTTGGTGCTGAGGAGGACTTCTGCCTCCCCATGCTCTTTTGTGTGCAGGGTGAGGAGTTGTGTATGGAAAACTTTTTACTCTTTCCACAATTCCTTCTTTCTCCTGACTTAATCAAGGAGAATTAAAGCCCAGAGCCTGGGGACAAAGCATGAGGTCACAGTAATCCAGGCTGGAAGGTGTTCAGTGAGGACTGCTTGCCTCTCTGGAGAGTGGTGGTGGAGCAGCACTCATGCCCAGGGCAGGCAGCTTGCCAGGCACCCCTGTCCTTCACTGAGATTTCCAACAGAAATGGCAGCATCTCAGCTCCCGGGGCTGTGGCCAGCTTTGTTCCAGTCCATGCTGGGCACTGCTACTGCCTGCTGGGCACCATGGGGTGAAGGAGCAGGACTGAGTGCTGGGGTGGACAGACACAGGGAATGGGAGTGCCAGGTGATGGGTGGCCTTGCAATCCCTGCTTAGTCATGAGTGTGCTGACTGGCAAATGAGCCTAAATGGGGCTGAGCTGCTTAAATGAGTGCCTACACATCTGAGGTGTTATTATCAATCCAAGAGAATTAGATCTATGGTCTGGGGCAATTGCATCCTAACTAAATGTAGGATTTTACCCAGAAGGAGATGTTAACTCTGTGTTAGGAGCCTAAACTAGGGCAGATGAAACTCAGTCACTGAATCTATATGCAAATCTCTACATATTTAGGCCATTTTTCTCTTTTTTTCTTTTTAGTTTTTTTTTGTTCCTTTTATTCTGGTATTTATTATTGTATGGATTTTATTGTATTACTTTAAAAGGTAATTAATGGTACAGAGTAGATTGCTTGTGACAGTTTTTCATTGCCCATATGACTTGAGGAAATGACCATGAAAGCTCCCCTGTATCTTGAAGAGAAGCAAGAAGCCTGCCCCAGCCATACCCCAGGAAGGTGTCAGCATAGGCCTGCAGGTACTTTGCCTGGGGCCAAAGTCTCCTCTTAGGGGGAACACAGGGGAATGATATCCTCCCAAAAAATATTTCAAATATCACAGGCTTTTATTGATTCTGTGAGTTCTTATAAGTAAAGTCAATAATTCTGTTTCTAATATAGTCTATAATGTGTTGAAGTGATTGGGTCACTTAGAAGTGAAAAGGTCATGATTTTATTCCTTGTTTTAGGGTATATTCTATCATTTCATCTTATCAATTTACACTACTTTTTTCCTGTTCTTAAAAAACATTTCATGCGAGTATTCTGACCTCACAAACCAGATGTCAGTATTAGTGCCTGCAGTTTCAGCAAGGCAGGGGGAGGCTGATGTTTTCTGTTTATTCCTTGAGTACAGCTTGTGTTTGGCTAATGCACATTTTCTCCACAGCTATCACTTTCAAAGCATCTCTTTGACTTGTCCCCCTTCCTTAAACCCTGTGCTGAAAGGTTTCTCCTTCTGCTTTTTGTCTTCGTTCAGGCCAGTTTTTAAAATTAAGGACCCAACTGGACATAGGCTGCATTGGCCATACAGGTGTCTGGCTGTGAGCTGTGTTGTGTAAGAAACATCAATTAAATGAGTCTTGAAAACAAGAAAATGCATCCTTTTCTTGTTTGGTTTGGTTTTGTGGGGGTTTTTTTTTTTGAGGTTTGTTTTGCTGTACTTCGATTTTTTTTTTAATTTCAAGTGACAGGTCATGGAACAAAGCAATAATTATAAAATGACACATTATAATAACAAAGCAACAAATATTTTTAGTTAATTAAAAGTAACAAAGGAAGAATTAGAGTACAGGAGTAGTCCAAACCAACACCTGAGATGCTGATTGCAGCAGCTGGATGTGGTGCATTGCTTCTTTCCCAGTATGAGATCTTCAGAAGTGCCAGGAGGGAGATTGTGAGGGCCCCTCTGTGCTGTGCTTTGGGAGAGGGAAATTAAATATATTGCTAGACTCAATTAAAAACAACAAATGCTTATCCCTCTTAATTAGACTGCAGAACACTTCTTGCCTACCTCCCTCAATGCTTGCTGTTCTAAAGAAATTGTTCTGAGAAAGCTTATATGTGAATTTTTTGCAACCTGCTGAAGTCCTTACATCCTTTAGTTAAGGCTGATGGCTTGACACCCCAGCAAAGGATGAAGGCTCACATAGAGCATAAAAAGTAGACAACTAGGAAAAGTATTTCAAAGTGATGACCTTTAGCTGGCTTCAACCCACACATTCCTTACTGGCAGCTGGGAATGTCCCCTCTTGTGACAGTGAGCATATTATAAAGATTGGTAAAGATAATTCCATTTGTATTGAGACTGAACTATGCATTGCATTTGCTAGATATTTCTAAATGTAACTTACATTTGTACTGTGTTTTCATTATATTTTCTATCACTCTATTAAGTCAGAAATCCTGTATAGTATCTTCAAATAAGTAACCCTGACATCAGACATCACACCCTCCACCCATGACATATCCACAAGAAGGTGGCTGGACAGTACTGGGCTCCCACATGTCTATTTAATAATAAGACTATACAGGATATTTTGTAATTATGTTGTTCACATGTTGACATGGCTTTGACTTTTATCAGATAGTTTCTCATCAGAGAAACTTACTTAACAAAATGCTAGCAGCAATGACAACTGGCAACTCTAATTACACTTGACAGAATACAAGACAGTGTTTTTTCTTCCTACCAGATGCTTCCACTGCTGCGGGCTCTCTCTTCCACTGATTCTTGCCCCCGGTAGAACCTATTAAGACATGTACCTGTCATCTGAGACATTGCAAATATCTGGCAAGACATATGAAGTGTAGCAATATGCAGCAGAAATGCCAGCATAAACAGCCTCTCTACATCCCAGAAGGCTACCTTTGAAAGCAAGAAGCCACATGGAGTAGACACTTGTCACTAAGGTGACGTGATGGTTCTGCAGCAGACAAAGTCAAGGGGTTGCATCTGAAAAGGTATCAGGGTGCATATTTATTCAAGTGCTTTGGGGCTGATGAGCTTCTCTGATCTTCACGCAGCTATTTCTGTGCCTTAACCACCCCAGTGATCTCATAGACTCATGCTTGATTAAGAGGTGAAAGCAGAGAGGATGATCTGACAACTGCTGTGGTGTGATACCGTGAGGTAGACTGGCTCAGCGTTTCTGTTCCAGATAAATCACAACATAGTATGTAAGGATGCACAGGGGTATTTTCCCAGTTTTGTTTAATATCACATTAGTTTGCCTTCAGTGAAGGAATTGACCTAATTTTTGCTACTGGGCACTGGGAAAGCACAGCAGTAGAGGTGTTTGGAAGGGAGAAAATGCACCATATTTCAAAGACCGCAGAACAATATTCCTGATGTGAAGCAAGATCGTTAGAACAAAAAATGGCCATAAACTGATAAAGAGGGTAGCAGCAAAACAATGGCAAATTAACATTTCATGTTATTGAGGAAAAAAAGCAATGCCTCACCTGTTAATTGATTCATCTGCTGTTCTGAATAACATACACTGCTGTGAAATATTTTCCACTTGTCCCAGCTGCTACCTGCTGCTAGTGCTTACTGACAAGTTCTGGAAAGTATTGTAGGTCTTCAGAGCAAGTTTACCTGGGTTTGTGTGAATACAAATCCACCATGACCCAAATGAGGAAGAGGCACACAGGCTGGTGCTGATGGAGATACAATATTCCCTTACCTTCATTCATTCTTCCTAGTAAGTCTGCCCCAAACTGTGCTCAAAATGCAAAAATTGAAGTTGAGTTTTAGTGCATTATGGACTGTTATTTGTTCTTATGATACAGAATAATTTGGGAAGTCCAGAAGAGCAGCTCAGCAATTTTGCACTGTCTGGAGCAGAAACAGTGCATCTTCTCTTATTTATGTGCTGCAGGCAAAAGCAGGATGTTCCTCCTCAGTCCATGAGCTCACTATAGAGAAACAACCAACCAATGAAAAAGCAAAATTAAAGCAACCTACTTTTAGAAAGTTTTGGAGATAGTTTGGTAGTCTAATTTTTCATATCTTCTCATTCCAGGAACCAAGAGCTTTTATGATTACAAGTCCAGATATTCTGAGTCTGGAGTAGCCATAACATTTCAAAAATAGGTTTTATATGCTTAAAGATAATTTATACTTTAATAGTCAGGTATCTCAAAGCCTTCTAGACCTGGAAGACTGGGAATTTTTCTTTTCTATTGGCATAAAGATTTCTATTTCTAGTCATAACCCAATACACTATATATGAGGTATCAAAGCTCTCACATTTCTAGAGAAAAAAAAATTGTCACTGTACTAGCACTGCTTTTTACCTTTCAATAGCTCACACAGGAGTCATTTAAGGAGAAACATGTCTGAAATGAAAAAGAGGAAATATTAGCTATAGGGAGATGTTTCTATTCAGGGACTGTTGATATAAATCCCAGGTTATTGGGTTTGAGAAGCAGATAAAGTGGTCAAAGGTGTATGATAAATTCAAATATAACATATCTCTGTAGTTTAGTACTCCATCTCAAAAAGCACTGCCATGTACCACCAGTCAGAGGTCTGTGTGTGAGCTCTGTTGATTGAGTCTCAAAGGACTGGGAGAGGTGTCAAATACAATACCTGACAGAGGACAATTATGGGCAGATTGATCTAAAGCAGCTTATTAGAGGTACTACTTCCCCTTGCCTGATGTTCCCAGGTCTCAGTCTCTGCAGGATGCTAACCTTACAGGGCCTGGGGATGGAGCCATGCTGGTGCAGCTCTGTCTCCTGGGTAAGAGCTGCACCAACCTCTGCTGCACCCACTCTCCCCAAACCAGTCCCATGGCACTCAGTATAAAAATAAGCTGCATTTCTACTACATTCACTTTCTTCCTCCATCCACTTTGCTAATTTTTGCTAATATCCTCAGTGATCAGGCAGGGTTTGAGTAACTATTAATTAGCCATCAGAGCAGTGCTGAAATGGTGAGGACATCATGAGGCTCGAGAATACAATAGAGCTCAGTTGCTGTGTTGGTTATTTTTTGACCCTGCTATACATGCTTCCACTGTGGAGGTGAGGAAGATACACGAGCTTTTTCACCCATTGGTTGATGAAGATTCCAGTGATGGTCAGGGTGAAATGGGAGAAATTGTTGTGGTTTTTTTGTTTGTTTGGTTGGGGTTTTTTTGTGATAGTTTTGATTTGGAGTGCTAAGTGCATATAGAATATAGCTAGGTTTTAAAATTTGACTAATGAGATTACTGTATTGTTATGATATTAAATAAGTAAACATGTAGAATGTGAGTATATAATATTCAACAATCTGAAATTTTTATTCAAGTAAATACAGCCCTGCTCTTGATGCCTTTTTTTAATCTATGTGAACATACAGCTTTTAATGACCATGTACTCCCTAATTTGTTCTCTCACTACTTTACATTTTCTGTAGCTAGTTTTTCAAATACAGAACAGCACTGTGAATCTTAGACAATTATTTCCAATGTCTGGGCTTGTTTATCAAATTGAGTCAAGTACTGATCATCTGTAGAGAAGGTCTTAGCATTCCTTCACATTTTCTGGTTGCCCAAGTGAGGGGAACGTTCATTCCTAACAGTGTACTGAAAGCTGGCTTTGTATTTCTGTTTTTAGACAAAATTCACCAGGCCTTGTGCTTGGAGGTTCATAAGAAAAAAAACAGTCATATCACCTGCTTGTCACCACCACTGCCACTGATTTATTTGACTGTTCTGTTTCAAATCTGGCACATCATGTTTTTATCATGTTAAGATCAAAAGAGTTGGTGTGAAAGGAGATAACTACTTTTTATGACAAAGATTATTCTAATGTTTTAAACTAAGTACATAATCTATTTTTCTTCATTTTTTTTCCACCTGCGTGTCAGCTAACTCAGACAGATCAAATTTCTGTTGCCTAAACACCTATCCTGTATCCTGCTGCTTTCAAGGAGGAAAATTTGCTTCACACCATGACTTGCCAGGTCCAGGCATTACACCAGTACTAACAACCAGTCCTGGCTCAGCTCTTCAACCCTTCCTGCTGTGGCCCTTGTTGCCAGAGGGTTTTAAAGGAAATGCTGCAGACTGTGCCACTTTGATACAGCAAATGTGCATTACTACCTCTGTTTTGCAAATGAAAGACACAAAGCCAGAGGGAAATAGGAAATTAACCCAGAACCTTAATGGGTAACCTGTGGGGAAACCAAAATCTGTCTTCTGATCTCCTTATTCTGTGTCTTAACCATAGATCCATCATTTCTATTTCTTTCAAAGTTGTGTTTGTACTATTAGTGCTGCTCTAATACCACTGTTTCAGCAAATGCCCTGTTTAACTGGTGGAGGAAGATGTTCTGTTTCCAATTTTTTTTCTCTCTGTCCTGTACATTGCAATGGAAAGGGCTTTTCAGGGAAAAAAATTAATCCTGTCTAAGTATAGTTGTAAACAAATCCTTGAGGCATTCACAAGGACAAATTTTAATTTCTGTAATACGCACACCATGTGGTGTTTCATCACACACTTCCCCTGAAAAACCTTCTGTGTAGCAGACTATTTGCAGCAACGGAGCATAAGATGTATTAACACAGACAGTTTGCAGAAAACTTTAAATTGATATTTTTAAACTCCGATTTCCTGAGATTCGCTGCTTGCTTTATGTCGACTTAACCACTCATTAGGAGATGGGAGAGCTCAGAAGAAGGAACCAGAAAGCACAGCAGAGGAGCTGGCAGCTGGGAGGTGTCTGTCAGCTCTGGAGTTCTTGGTATGCCGGGGAGCATCCTCAGGGCTGCTCAGGCACTGCTCTGCTTGGCAGTGTCAGGGCTGCCAGAAGGGTCTGGTGCCCCTGCTCAGCCTTGAGAGGGGTGCACAGGCTCTCCTTACTTACATTCCACTCAGTTCCCTAATACTTAAGCAACAGTTTAATTTTCTGTGGCCTGTTAATGAGTACTTCGTGCAGGGGGCTGCAGGGTGGGCAGTGGGTGCTGCACCCACAGGGTGAGGGCTGTAAGGGAGGCATCGAGGGGGATGTGAACCCAGTGCCAGAGCCCCTCTGCCTACAGCTCCTGCCTTCCACAGCCACTGTGCTACCATGGGATGTATTTGCTCTGCTTTTAAATCATTTTAGAGATGTGACTTCTAACACTTTCCTTGGGAAGCTATTTCACAGTCTATTAGACGCCCTTGTTAGAATTTTGGCTGGATAGTCAACTCAACTCACGGTTTGCTCTGTTTCCTACCTTTATATGCAATTATACCCCTGAGAAGTGCTCTAAACAATCTCCCTAATGCCTCATTGTTTGTACCTTTTAGGCACACGTAAACATTTATAGCAGTTTTGGACACTGTGTGGGGCATCTTAAAATGTTCAGCTCTTACAGTCTTCTTCCATGAATCATCCACTATAGTCCTTATGTTAGACATTTTATTCTTCCTAAAGTTCTTTATAATTTGTCATCATCTTCCTAGGTAGGCTGGTGCCCAGGCTTGTGTGTAAGCTATAATTTGTACAACAAAGATTTCATATTCATAATATTTCTAGGCTGCACATAGTTTTAAATTCTGCTCAGTTCCCTAATTTCACCAGCAATTGTATCTTGTTTTGTGGGGTTTTTTTCTTAGCCTTCTACAGAAAGAAAAGTGAGCAGCTTTTCAGTTTAATTAGTTTGGTTTCTGACAGCTTTAATGTGCAATGCTGTAAGGAACTGCAAGATTAAAAGATTTTCCTGGGGTGCACAGAACTGCAAAGAAAAATAGACACATTTTGCCTATAAAATAGAAGCAGCACTACATGGGATGTTAAAATATTTCCCCCCTTTTTTTCTTTAAGCACAGGACTGCTCATTTTAAAGTGTAAAATAGGAACATGGGTTTGTCATCCTAGCTTCTAAAATAAAACTTGCATAAACTTATTCATAGTACTATGCACATATTTTTCACTACAGTATGACAGTCAGATGTCACAGGCAAGATGCTGTGTGTTGGTACTCAGAACATTCAATGTCACTGAATGTTAAGAGCTTTTTCTGCATACCAAAATGCATAAGGACTCTATGGATGCTACTTGTAATGATTTAGTAGATGATTCTGTCTGAGAATCAATAAATGACACATTTTATTTGAAAAAAATATATGTACATTAATTGATAAAGATACTTGATTCCAGTTTCCTAATAGGCCTATTCTTGATGCGAGAAAATGGATTATTTTTTTTTTTAAGAAATTTATTAAATTTTGGAAATTAACATAATTTTGCTAAAAATTAACAACATCAATACCCCATAGATTTCAGAATGGTTTGTGGCAGTCAGAATGAAAATAACTTGGGGTGATTCTGTGCAATTATTAATAATACTTATGATGAATACACTAACAGGTGTAATAAGGAAAATTAGGCAGAAGTTCAAGTCAGAATGTGGGCTCCACAGTGTTAAAACATTTAAAAATCTTTTTCATATACCTATCACAGGATCACTGGACTCTCAAATTCCTCACAATAAGAAGGGGAGATAATTTTTTCCTTCAGGTGAGCAGCATTGTTGAAGTGCTCTAACCACAGCTGGTATCATATCCATCTTCTCCCTTCATTCATTACAGTAAGGTAAAAAATATGAACAAGTATGTGAGGAAAAAAATATATGAAAACCACAGATTATATCTTTCTATGAATATCATGGTAGAATCCAACTTTTGAAAGACATTGCTTAATTTCCTCTTCCTACTGTACTTTCAGTTGAGGATATTTCCACCTCTGACCTTCCCAGCAAAATTTTACTGTTCTGAGTGTTCATTTCCTGGCATCTGGTTTCCATCTTGCTGATGATTGACACCCCAAAATCTAAAACACTGCCTTCAAATCCCATGTCACTTAGAGCTACTGATCTGTGTAAATGTAGTAACCTTCCCCCTTTCACCCAACCTTGTCTTTGCCAAAATGAAGCAGGTCACCGAGGAAGGCTGAAGCTTTCTTCAGCAGTCCCTTAAATGAGCCATATGCTACAAAATGGGAGCTGGCTGCAGACCACATCATGTCCCATGAGCTGCTTCTGTGAGAAAGTGAGTGGAGACTGCAATTTCAGGAGATGGGCTGATGAAAGCAGATGAGCCTTTCTTTCATCTCTGTTTTGATGCTTGCTTTCAGACCTCAGTGCACCAGACTACTGTGGACAAAAGCACCTCTAAGGTGGGAGAGAAGTATGAGTTCAGAGAGGAAAAGAAGATTCAATATATTTTTTTAATCCTTTCAAATAAGGAGGAAAATAAGCTTTAATTTTTTTTTTTTTTTTTTTCTGGGAGAGAGGCAAAATGTTGGGATGGAACTACAACTTAACTTGTAAGACACAGAAGAGAGGCCATGTCTTCAAGGTATGTAGCAAAACAGACCCACTTAAGATTCTTCCCTTTCCATGACTGTCACACATGGGTCACGCCTGCTTACAAGCTGCTCCAACCTGTACATGAGAAGACAAACATCTGAATGGCCCAGCATGGGCCTTTTCTGTATAGGATTTGCTTGGAGGCTTTTGTCCTGGTGTTTCTTTTGAAAACTTCTGAATGTCAGAAGACACTAATTCATTAAAATCATCCTCAGTGTTTAGCAAGCACAGACAGAAGGCTGCAGACAACCCCAGGTGTATTGCTGGGAGCAACAGGAATGCAATGCCACCATTTTTCCTAAGCAGTAGGATGTAAGCCTGGGCTCTGGCAGGATCTGGTGTTCCTTAATACTTAGGTTGGCTAATTTGAATGGGATAAAAACTCAACCATTTCTACATATGGAAGATATTGAAGGATTTTTCTTCCAGTGGAAATTCTCTGCGATATTGAAGTGAATTTACTTTGGCAAAATTCCTGTTTCCTTGTGCTTTCTATAAACTTTCCTGTTACTAAATATGAAAAACTAGGATTGGTGGAATGCCTCATTATCTGCCAAGATGGGCACTCAAAATAATAACCATTAAACCAGGAAATTAATTGTCATCATCAGTTCTGAACTCTTGCTAGTTAGTAGAACTCTATACTCTCAGTGCCCCATTATTTTTTTCTTCTTAGTTTTCATTAAAGTCACTTCTATTTCCCTTCAAAACCTTCAGGTGGTGTTTAGCAAAGTGGATATTTTATGTACGGAGCTGCTTGTGTAACCCAGAATGCCCAGGAGCCCTCCTGTCATTAGCCCTGCAGGTGTGAGTCTGCCTTTTAATTTGTTCTTCCTCTGCTTCTATGAGGTGACATTCATGTGTGCTATTTTGTGGATATGATAATTATTATTATTGCTATTATTATTATTATTATTATTATTATTATTATTATTATTATTATTATTATTCCTAGCTTTATTTTCTCTTTAACCTAGCATATTCTTTAACAAAGTCTGGCTACTATGTTTCTAACAGTCCTCAGAGTGTTCTATGCTTGAGTTCATCTCTTAGTACCACCATGAGACTGAGGAAGGAATACACTGTGGAACAAGGGAGCCCATTTCATAACAGTTTTCCCAAGGAAGATCTGTCTGCCAGTTTCTGTCAAGGGGTGGTTCTGGTGGCAGTCATGACACAGGCACACAGTGTCATTGCTGTTTGGTGGGTGTGCAGCTCCCTGTTGGGGTGCACAGGGCTGATAATCCCATAGCATGGGATGGCTGATAATCCCATAGCATGTTTCAAAAGTACACTGCATGCAACATTGCTGGGAGAAATCAGCATCAGAGGGTGGTGCAATGCCATATATTTTAATGTAATTTTAGTCCTTTACTGAGTTTGTGGAAGTGATCAAAAAAGACGGGGTAGGACCTGATTGCCAGAAGGCTTTCACCTCCCAGCAGCTAACATGAAGCTAACACAGATTTAAACATTTGCTCCTTCTGGAAGCACAGTTGCTTGGAAAGATAGATGCAAAAATGCCTGACAGATAACGTTGTCAGCACTAATGAGCAGAGCTGCCCTAAGCTGGAATAGCAAAGTGCTGGAGCCAGCAGCCCCCAGGAACTCACAGGGCTGGAATAAAGCCTGAATAGTCCAGGCTGTGCTTTACCCGTAGCTCAGCATCTTCAGAAAGTAACCTTTGTGTGCTGCAGTAAAGCAGCTTCTGTGGTACAAGTGGGGTACAAGTGCTGTCAAACCCTGCAGAAGGGGCAGCCATGTCCCCCCAGCCAGTGAGAGCCAGACCAGGTACACAACCAGCACCCTGAGGATGGAGCAGCCCATGTCCCTGCCACCCAGTGTGGGGTGCTGTGGTCAGGCTGTGGTTCTGTGCAGCATGGAAAAAGGCTTCACATGGCTTTGCTAACCACTTTTCTCCATATATACCAGGCCCTGTGGAGCCCATGTTTGGATTTAAGGACATGACTTAGCTGGTCAGTGATAGGTGAAGGCTAAGGAAGCCACCATGGGTTTGGCCACAGGTTTCTCTTCAAGAAAGGAGATTCAGAATCATACCCATGAAGTGAAATATTTTCTTTACTTGACCAGCCGCCCTCTGACTTCCTTACAGAAGATGGTGGGATTGTAGGCAGGGTGCAAGGTGGATAATGCTGCCTGATCCAACACCCTTTGGGTTTGCTTCAAGGGCAGCCTCTCTCCCTGCTGCAGGGATGCAGTTCTCATGCCTGTTGTCTCTGCTCAACCCTGGCCTGCCCTGTGCCATTGATGTGTTTAACAGCCAGGTGCTGTGACTCCAGGTACACTTTGCCCTGCAGGGTAACAACTGCAATTTAGAAAACTCTAATTCCTACGCTGGGTCTGATGTGTGGCAAAGAAATGAAGTACTTCTCATTATTGTCATCCACAGGGTTGTCTCACAGGCTCAGCCCATTACTTATGTCTTTTAGTGCATGTGGATGCAAGCACCAGGAAAATAGCTTTTAGCTCAACCATGTATCTTCTTCCCAAGAATGCGATAATCCTGATTAGTTGACACTGCAGACAGACTTCACTTACTTGTGAAACAAGCTCTGCTGCTTAATGAAATGAACAAATCCACTTTCAGCCTCAAAGGGGAGTTTAACTTGCTGTTTCTTTAAATTAAGCCTGCACTGCCTCAAACCTCTGCTGAAGTGTCAGCAGGTATATTCCAAAAATGACATCTGTAAAAAAGCCTGCCTTCCCCTCCTGCTGTTCTCTATTCACCCATGTAGAATATAATTCTGAAAAATAAAGTTATCTGCTAGTAACAGTGATCTAATCTTTGTTCTGCGATCTGACAATCTGCAGGGCTGGCTTTAACAACCTGGGCAAAGTGATTACAACTCAGTCACATACCAAAACACAGGGCACAACCACATTTGGTCCAATCTCCTATTTTGCTCTAGGCTACTCATCAAAAGCAAAGATTTATGTTGCGCCAAAGTTCAGTCTTGTAGCAAAAAAAAATTTCTTTTTTCCCTTAGTTCTATGAAAATTAATTGCATAATGTGCTGCTGCATCTCAAACCTTTCTTTATTTGGAGGGCCAAGCCCACTTTTCAATTTTTTGGATGATGGTGATGCCTAATAATAATTACAATGAACACTGTCCTCAGGAAGGATTTGTATGAGTGATTGCAGGAAGGAGGAAGGTGAGATGTTTGCTCCTGCTGGCATATGGATGATGTACATACATAATTTTCACAAATGCTTAAGGATTGTTCTTGTGTGTCTGTTCCCCCTGCAGACATGAGACACACGGCCTGACATTCAAGTATCTTTTACTGTAAGAGAGGTGGTTTCATTTAGAGAAACCAGGAATGAACAAAACCCAGCAGGTTCACTGGGAGGCTTAAGTCAGACAAATCTCCAAGGAGAGCTTTCTGCAGTCAGGGTGGATGCATGTGTCTGAGTGATGGTGCTGCTGTGCGAAGATGCTCATCCTTCAGTGAGACCATTCAGCTTCTGGAATATATTTCATCACAATTAAATGCCCTTCACCTGGTTCTTGTGGGACATGTGCTGCCCTGGACACCTCTGGTGCTGCTCTGCCCCAGTAAGAGAGGCTTGCAATACTGCTTTCCATGAGATGATGTTAGAAATCTCTCAAAATAAACAAAAATCTCCTCATCAGGTTTGTTAAACTAGGAAGACAGGTGGTGAACACACAGATATGGGAAAGTGTACCCTATCCTTGCATAATCCAAGCTCAGAATGTGCCTGGTGCTGGCTCTCTTGGCTGCTCAAGCTGCTGGGCTGGCATTTGGATGGGTCTGCTGGTGGGACCTGCCTGCCCTGCAATTTTATCTCCTAGGGGGTCTGGAGGGGCAAACCCTGCCCTAGGCACAGCACCAAGATACTCCGTGCTGCACGGTTCTCTCTACTGTAATAAGGATGAGGAACTAATTTTTTAAGATGTTGATAGTATTTGTAGTTTTGTGGGGTTTTTTCTTTTCCATCAAATAAAAATTACAGCTCCACTCTAAATGCAATGAAAATTCAGTGAATATCTCTTTCCTGATTTAGTAAAAATCCAGGTGTTTAGTGGTTTCTGTTCTGAGGAAGCTTGGGATTTGCTGAAATGTTTTCCAGCTGTATACACAGTTTGGTTTAGAACTTTCTTTAGTTTCTGGTATATTCTGCAGTTAGATTTTGCAAGGCAATCTAGGGACTTTGGGGTATGAGGTCTATTTATATGTTTCTACTATTCATAAACAATTTAATGATACATGCCAGATAGTACAGGAGATGATAATTTTGATAACTAAATTTTCTAAAGGCTATCTTGTACTTCTCCTGCTTGACATCTTAAAACAGATTTTAAGAGGGCATTTATTCTGCTTTGAAGACTAAAACACTGTGTTGTAGGAAAGGTAGATCAATCTGTCTTCCAATTTACTTAATGCCATAAACCTCTACATCCCTCCTCACTCCCGCTCATTATAATATCAGGCCTTAAGAAAAATGAGAAATAAATCAATGCTATTTAAGAAACAGTGACATTACTGAAGCTTTGGTGCTCCCTGGGAGCTGCTCAGCTTTAAAAGCCAAATTCTAGGAGCAGTTCAGGGATGCTCTTGGCACTTGGTACTTCAGCCCACTGGTGGCACTGGCATCACCTGGCCTCAGAGGGAGGAGGCAGAGTTGGGCCAAGGGCAGGTAAAGCCAACAAGGATCTCCAGAGCAAAGTCCCCCAGTGGAAATCTGCAGAAGGAACTGAGGAATCAATTGAATCTGAGAAAGATGTGAATGCAAGCAGGTTGCCTCTCTACCACCCACCATCTCCCCAAGTATAGCAGATCCATGTTGGTGGTATGAGGTCCTTTGGATACAGAATGAAAACCCCATCAGTACTGCAGCTGCAATCTGTAGAATAAATTTACTGATGACACTTCATGGCGCAGTGTAAAAAAAAAAAAAACATATTTTCCACCCAAAGATGGATATATTGCAATCTTAAAAGATGCAGACTGCAGCTTGGATTAAGTTTGTCAGAGGGCTGAACTGCTTGGTGAAACTGTATATGCAGAGGTTTAAAGAAAACTATTTTCAGGCATTTATGGGGATGATAGCTATCTGTGGATGAAAAAAAAGGGTACAGAAGCGAAATACACTATAATCTGAATGGGCCCTTCTTTCCTATATGTATTGAGAATGTATTTGAGATTTCTTGAATAATCCCTTAAAAAAAATTGCTTGGGTGTTGTGCTTCAAATAAATGCAGGACTTTTTCTTCACTGATTTATGTTCATCATCTCATGGATAAAAAAGATCATGCTCTTCTGGCTGATTTGAGTGATTTACCATTTTAAATTCAAAACACACACAAACCCATTTATTTTTTTTTAATGAAAGCTTTAAACAAAATATCTCAAAATCAGCCAACAAAGATATCATCTCCTTTGACTGAATATTAAACTTCTGTCAATAGCAGTGTCTATATGGCCACTAAATATTGTCTTCCCAGAGATTAGGTACTATGCTGTGCACTTCCTCTTGACACAGAATCACAGAATGGTTGAGGTTGAAAGGGATCTCTGAAGGTCATTCCGTCCAACCCCCTACTCCAGCAGGGTCCTTAGTTTGTCCAGGCCCATGGCCAGACAGGTTTTGAATGTCTTCAAGGATGAACACTTCACAGACTCTCTGGGCAATCTGTGCCAATGTGCAGTCCCTCTCACAGTGAAAAAGTGTTTTCTGATGTTAAAGTATCCTCTTGTGCTTCAGTTTGTGCCTGTTGCCTCTCGTCCTCTCACTGGCAACCACTGAAAAGAGACTCAGTCTTCTTTGCACCCTCCCTTCAGGTCTTGATGTAAAGTTATGAGATCCCCCTGAGCCTTCACTTCCCAAGCCTGAACAGGCCCAGCTCTCAGCTTTTCCACATAGGGGAAACGTTCCAGTCCCTTCATCATATTCATGCCTTTTGTTGGACTGTTCTGTATGGCCATATCTCTCTTTACTGGGAAGCCCTGAACAGAACACAGGACTCCAGGAGTGGCCTCACCACTGATGAATAAATCATAAGGATCATCTCCCTCAACCTGATGGCAACGCTTTGCCAAATGAACCCTGGGATACCCTTAGCCTTCTTTGCAGTAAGGGAATATTACTGGTTTGTGTTAAGCTTGGTGTCCACGAGAACCCCCAAGTCCTTTTCTGCCAAGCTGCTTTCCAGCATGGCCTGGTGCCCACAGTTGTTCCCACTCAGGTGCAAGACTTTTTTTCTCTTTGTTGAACTTCATGAGGTTCACACCATCCCATTTCTTCAGCCTTTCAAAGTCCTCTGGGTCATGGCACATACCTCTGATGTAGCAGCCACTCCTCCCACTTTTGTGTCATCAGCAAACTTGCTGAGGGTACAAGGGTACACTTTGTCCCATTATCCAAAACTTTAATTAAGATGTTGAATGGTATTGAACACATAATTGACCCCTGGGGTACACCAGAAATGACTGACCTCCAACTGGACTTCAGACCATACCTAAAGGGTAAATAGTTGGCAATGGGTCACAGGTGGAGTCCCCCATCTGTGATCAATATGGGGACCAATGCTGTTTAACATATTCATAAGTGCCCTGGATGTTGGGATCAAGAGCACCCAGATGTCCACTGATGACACCAAGGTAAGTGGAGAGGTTAACACCCCAGAAGAGAGAGCCATCCTCCAGGATGACCTAGACAGACTGCTTAAATGGACTGCGAGGAACTTTACGAAGTTCAGTGTAGGGAAGTACAGGGGCTTGCACCTGTGAACACATAAACCAGGAGTGTAGTTCAGACTGGGACCTGCTTGGCTAGAGAACAGCCTTGTGGAAAGGGACCTGGGGGTTTTGGTGGTCAACAGGCTCAACATGAGTGAAGAGTGTGCTGCAGCAGCAAGGAAACCCAACAGGATGCTGGATTGCATCAACAAGGGCATCACCAGCATAGACAAAGAAGTCATCATCCTGCTTTACTCAGCACTTGTCAGACTGTACCTGGAGTATTGTGTTCAGTTTTGGTTCCTGCTGTACCAAAAGGATGTGGACAGACTGGAGAGGGCACAGAGAAGAGCCATGAGGATGATCAAAGGACTGAAGCACCTGCCAAGTGAGGAGGGGCTGAGAAAACTGGGCCTGTTCAGCCTTAAGAAGGCTTAAGGAAGACCTTATTATAGTGTTCTGGTACTTAAAGGGCAGCTACAAAGATTATGGAGACCCCTATTTACAAGGAGCCACACGGACAAGATGAGAGGCAATGGGCACAAGTTGCTCCTGGGGAGATTCCATTTGAATACAAGAGTAAAATTTTTCACTATGAGGACAGTCAGACATTAGAATGGTCTCCCAGGGAAAGTGGAAAATTCCCCCATTTTGGAAAGTTATAAGTCTCAGCTCAACAGGGTGCTGAGACATGGTTGAGACATATCCTATAAACGATATCAGAAGGGTTGGACCAGATGATTCCTGAGGTGCCTTACAACCTGACATTGTCTGATTCTATGATTCTATGACTGATGCCACTGATCACCACACACTGGGCCTTATCATTTGGCCAGTTGAACCCACCTCACTGTCTGCTCATCCAGTCCATACCTCACCAGCTTCTTTATGAGGATCTCATACAACAGACAGCGAACAGTGTTCAAAACCTCAGTGAAGTCCAGGTAGACAACATCCACTGCTTTCCTTTCATCTACTTACCAGGGCAGTCATTTCAACACCCAAGGTTATTAAATTGGTAAAGTAGGACTTATCTTGGCAAATCCCTGCTGACAGCTGCCACTGTCATTGGAGATGTTTGTCTCCTCCATTTTTCCTTGCTGGGCTGTGAGCCCAGATGTACACATCTTTGTGTACATTCTGATTTGCAGCAGTACATATCACTGTCATGAAACTTCCCACTGGTCTTGTACTACTGATGTTATTGTGTACTTATTTTAATTTTCTTTATGTGTTCTTCATTTGTGGTGACCTTCTTGTACCTGATTTAAGTAGCCAGCTGCTTCAGGAAGAAAAGTGTTTATATTCAGCATATTTAAGGCATTGCAGAAATGCATGTGGCAATAAAGACCAATTCAGTTAATGAAACAGATCTTAGGTTAAATTACAACTGCCCATGTTTCAATAGGTTTGTACTCAGTTTAGACCTTTAGTGTTATACCACAAGATGGATACTCGTTTCCTCTCAAACTGCCTGCTTATGGGGCTGGCATGTATAGCCAGATGACACCCGAAGTTTCTAAAGTCATAACCAACACCCTTGGTTTTTTACAGTCCATAATTTCACTGCTGCTTTCCATGTGGCTTATTGCTGTACAGTTTCTGTAGTTTGCTTTCATTGTTCCCTGCCTGCTTTTTTCCAGATTGAATCTCATTTTATTGCCTACTTATATATCTAAATTCTGTAGGTCCCTTTTTATTATTTTGCCATCTATCCTGGGTTTTGCAACACCTTACGATTTACTGTGATCTGTAAATTTAATTAATGTCATGTTTGCCAAAGAATATAAGGAGCCAAGTCAATTACACAGCCAAAAAGGAAAAAAGGAAACCTTTATTATGTTATAAATGCTCTGCTAAAAATCCCACTTGATAAAGAAACGTTAAATAATTCTTGGCATTCACAGACATAATTGCAAAGGGGCTTAGATGTTTTACCCACAACATTTGTGTCATTATAAAATTTAAAATATATTATTACCAAAGTAAATAGCAAAGAAATGAAAAACCACAACTTAATTCCTTTCTGTGTAACTGAAATGTGCTGGACAAACACTCATAGAACACATTATGCTATGACATCTAAATTAAAGCTACCACAGTGTTACTTAAGCAGAATTGCCTCAAATTGGTTCACACATTAAGGGCAAATGCAGGCACCCAATTAATAATTTATTTTATTTAGAATGTCTGTGGGCTTTAGGCCTTTCCTTTCCTTCCTTTCCTTTCCTTTCCTTTCCTTTCCTTTCCTTTCCTTTCCTTTCCTTTCCTTTCCTTTCCTTTCCTTTCCTTTCCTTTCCTTTCCTTTCTCGTTTTCTTTTCTTTTCTTTTCTTTTCTTTCTTTTCTTTCTTTTCTTTCTTTTCTTTTCTTTTCTTTTCTTTTCTTTTCTTTTCTTTTCTTTTCTTTTCTTTCTTTTCTTCTCTTCTCTTCTCTTCTCTTCTCTTCTCTTCTCTTCTCTTTTCTTTTCTTCTCTTTTCTTCTCTTCTCTTCTCTTCTCTTCTCTTCTCTTCTCTTTCTCTTCTCTTCTCTTCTCTTCTCTTCTCTTTTCTCTTTTCTCTTTCTTTTCTTTTCTTTCTTTTCTTTTCTTTTCTTTTCTTTTCTTTTCTTTTGTTTTCTTCTTCTCTTCTCTTCTCTTCTCTTCTCTTCTCTTCTCTTCTCTTCTCTTCTCTTCTCTTCTCTTCTCTTCTCTTCTCTTTTTCTTTTCTTCTCTTCTCTTCTCTTCTCTTCTCTTCTCTTCTCTTCTCTTCTCTTTTCTCTTCTTTTCTCTTCTCTTCTTTTTTCTCTTCTTTCTCTTCTCTTCTCTTCTCTTCTCTTCTCTTCTCTTCTCTTCTCTTCTCTTCTCTTCTCTTCTCTTTCTTTATTTCTTTTCCTTTTTTTTTTTGGTGTTTCCAATGTGTGTTTTGTACCCAGTGCAACTGTGTGATGCCTCAGCCCAGTCTGACAACATTTGAGCAAAGTCTATAATTTTCTGTCATTATTATCTCTTGGCTTTTATGATACTGGTAGGAATTAGAACAGAGCAACCTCTGTCATTTGACCAGGAACAACAGCAATTATTACTTTGGTCTCTGACTGAGGTTAGAACACATAAATTGAGCTAGATAATTATTGCCATTTCTCAAATTCGTCACTAGCAGAAACTGAATTTCTAATGCAGAAGGCCAGATCATTGGGCCTGACCATGATAGCTGCTCCTGACTTATGCTACAGAAACATTACTAAGACCACTCACTCTTTAATCAGGCCCCTTGTTCTTAAAGAGTTCCACCTTTCACTAATAGGCATTGACTTTTACAAAGTAGTTCTTGATTTTGAAAATTCTCTTTAGATGTTCAGGCTGAGCACCCAATTTTCAGGCAGAGCTTCTCTCAATTGTTACACAAAGTAAGAAAAAGTATTTTAAAAGTTAATCCCACTTTTGAATAAAATAAAACATATGCAGGATTTCATTTGGTTAATGAAGGTACATGAATTAATATGTGCAACTTAGCAAGTTGTGAATGTGCCTTCATCCCACTTACACAACATCCTCCCCATAAATTCAGGCTGCTTGCAAACTTCTCCACAGAAAAGTGGATTTTATATCCTTGGTTTAACATGTAATTAATTGCTTTTGGCTTTTAAGGATTTGTTTCCTCAACCTATTTTGCTTGTAACTATATGCCAAGCACTAGTGTCCTACTGATGGAGCAACACAAAGTTACGGGCGCAAAAGGAGACCAGCCAAGTGTTGGGAGATAAGCAAGGTCAAGGCACTGGTGAGCTGTCACAGGTGCCTGAGCTCCTGTAGCTGCCCATGTTAATGTCTGTCATGCAAAGGCTGGACAGAGAATAAAGAAAACCCTTTCCTTCCCATCAATGCATGGGAATGCATGGGTCAAATCTAAGGCTTTGGTGGCTTGATCCATTTGCCCAAACACAGGTATCCAGTTCCATATTAAAAATCCAAGGGCCCAGGGAGTATTCAGATGGGGCCATGGGGATGACACAAGATCCCCTTTCTCTTTAAGGTTGTACCTCTCTGTGGAGGCAGCTGGAATGTGTAAGGTGGACCCCCCCGATGGAGATTGATGGCTGTATTTAGAGCTCTGAGCAGAGCTCCAGACATCACGATGTCTGCAAAGATTCAGAGCATTCATGCACATTAATTTTACACTTTTGGAAAATGTTTTATCCTATTTTTAAGAGAAAGATAGCTGTCACAGGCATAGAATTAGCAAATTGTACCAATTGATACAAGCGCCTACTATCAGCTTAAAACCAATGGGTGTTAATTATGAGACACCACAAACACATCACTCAGGAGACTCCTCAGCAGAAGTGCCTGTGTTCTGCTCAGCTCCCAACCCACGCACTCCCCTCCCTCCCTACATCTCACCTCTTAGTAACAGCAGCTTTTGAGACATGCTCGTCATTTCACAAAGTTTCTGGCTTGAAGTTCTGCCCTCAGACTCTAATGAAGTGATGGCTGCTGTCTGCTTTCAACTACCTATGGTACCCTGGTGATTCTCACCCCAAAATTATTCAAGGACATTTCTTCTGGGCTTTGACTTCTGTATGTTGATCAACCTCCCAAGGCAGGTAGCACAGATGTTAGGAACTCAGAGAAGAGAGGTTACCTAGGATTTGTGAGGGGCAAAGCATTTCAAAAACTGTAGCCCAGTGGCTTCCAGGAAAGGAGGCACCTGCAGGAAATATAAAGTGAAATGTATAGATGAGAGATGGGGAGACACAGTGAAACTCATGAAAGATAGATGCTGACTTTATCATGTGTTGTCTTTCTGGAAGACATTCAGATACTGTAGTGATAGGCATCATAATCAGCTTAGATCAGAGAAAGCTGAAAACCAAACCAGTTTTATCTGCTCTGGAGGCTCCTGGAGAGCTCTGGTGCTTTCAGAGGGTGGAGGAGCACCCAGGGACAGGACATGGACAGAAGACAGGTAAGACCTGCCAGTAGTATCCACAGAGCACAAAAGCAATCACTTCTTTCTTTCCTTCCTAGACAGGCACAACACTCACAAGGGAGAGCAGAAAAATTGGTGAGTTACATAGTGGTCTGATGAAAATGCTGCAGCTGTCACTCAAACATCTCCTCTCCCCTCAGAGACTCCCTGGCTGTGGTCACTGGTTGTCCTGAACCTCTGTGATGTGTAGAGGGATTTGCAGGCACAGTTCAGTGTAAGCAGTTAAATGTGCTTTCAGAAATTGGCATCTGGATCTAGCAGAGCCACAGAAATGTTACGTGACTTGCCTGGGTCTTCAGGTGTAACATTCAGAAGGAAGACAAGGCCCTGAAAGCCTCAGGCCTCCCTGCCACCTGCAGAGAGAACAAAAATTATAGAAAATTATTTACGCATTGAGAGACCTGGCTTGTTTTATTTTATAGATAGCAGTAATATTTTAGCTATTCTAATTACAAGTAGTAATTAGGCAGCTGGACCAGATCGGTTTTGAAGTGCAAACACCTGCTTGTCTGCTTCCAGCTGTTCTCCACTGGAATTATTAAGAAATATGTTGCACAGACGTTTTACAGGCCTTCCAGGATTGCTACCATTTTCTTTCTCATCTCTTCTGAAGAACATGCTCTGCTCTAGAGTTGACCGGAGAAAGAAAGCAGGTGCCTGGGCAATGATAGCATTTAAGAATTCCCCAGACTTTCTTCCTTTTACATAATTACTTTTCACACATGAAGCAGACATAGCATGAAAAGGAGAAAGAGGTAGCAGATAATGAAACAACAGCTTAATTCAAATGGGTGAAAGCAGTTTATTCATTTCTAAGTGAAAGAGGATGCCAGAAGTCTGCTATAAATCTGAATGTCAAAATTGCTCAGTGCTCACTCTTCCTCCTAGCAGTAGCAAGCTTTCTGTGCAGCTTTCTGACACTTACGAAGCTATTCACAAATATTTCTAAGCAAAGGTTGCAGTCGCATATTATCCTGTTTATTCCAAAAGTGCTCAGGGGCTGGCTGAAAGCAAAGCCCTGTTGTGCCGGGCTTTGAACAGACAAAGCCATGGAGACAGCCACTACCTTGCAGATTTTACCAGTCTATTGTTTTGCTGAAATGCAATTTAAAATGGGATGCAGTTCTTCTGCCTCTTAACAAGAGGATGAAATACTGTTTCTTGATACGTGTCAGTTTGTTAGATGGGTTGAGGGCAAGAAAATACAAATGAGGCTACATATTTTCATGTATTTAGGACAAATGTTTAGTCCAAACCAACAACTGATGGGGAGTCTCGGTTCATTTGAGGTCTGAAGCATTAATTCAGAGCTGCAAATTCAGAGGTGATGGGCACTGTTGGTGATGCTCAACCACCTGTCTGAATGACTCCCCATTTGTTCTGCCCCAGGAAGAGCTCCAGTACCTCTCACATAAAATCTCTGCAACCCTTTTCTGTTCTTCTTTTCCACTGGGAACAGGAATCCTGGTACCAGCAATGAATCTGAAGGAGAGCAAAGTCAGTGTGGCTCTATCCCACATGTCCAACATGTCTCCTGGAAGTGTTCCAGCAATGCACTACTCAGAGATGGTCATGTGTTTTCCTGAAAGCCACAGATGTGGTAGTATGCATGACAATATCTATTTCCTGTTAGAATGAGCTTCCCAAAATTTACCCTATAGGCATTCTTGCACTGGCTGTTGCTCAGCATTGGGAGACATAAGCTCAGAGCAGAGCCTGATGTACCCTCAACAAGCTTCCTTCCCAAAGGAGATGGGGACCTGGCAGCTGCCAAACTCTGCAGGCAGTGCAGGGCTGGTGGAGGCCATCAGGAGCTCAGCTGGACTTTGACCTGACCTCAGAGATGAGTGTCAAGAAGCAGGAATCTGAGTTTTGCTATTTTACTGAGGCAGAAGTTGGAGGCATGGAGAGATGCTGTGAAGGACATATTTTCAATGTTGCCTTTTGCTCTGCTGTTTTTATGTAATGATTTTTCCTGCTCCCTGACTACATAGAATTCAAAATAAGAACTAGTTTCATAACTGATTGTGAAACCTGGGCTGGGGAAGGCATCCAGTCTTTTTTTTGTTACACAATCTCAGGCACAACTGGGTGTGGGATGTGCCAGTGTCTTATTACCTAAATGCTGGATTGTTTTAGTTAGAAAGGAACCAAACTTCCACCCTCAAAACATCCCTTCACTTCTTAATATCATTTTCTTATCTCTTTTTTTATGCTCACAATGGCCCATCTGTCTTCACATTTGCCTTTCTATTTATGCATGGAGAGGTCCCACACCAGGCCCAGCCCAGCTGGTGCTGCAAACCTCAGCCCTGGGGACCCGAACATGACAATCATGCCAGATGTGAGAGCTGGTTACTGAATGTGAACTTTTCTCTTGGCAAAGGTGCCAAGCAGCCCTTCCTGAGTACTGGGGTATCCCAGGGACTCATGCCAGGTCATTTTGGCACCTGGGACTTGACCTCATTTTTAGCTGAAATGTGGGGACTGGCATTGCTACAGCAAATGGGTAGAAAACAGATCTCCAAACTTCCTCCTAGTTACCAGGCATCTAGACATATTTGACAGAAGGACTTACATGCGTGTCAAACTGTGGGAAGAGAGCACTGAAACAGTCTGATCATCTTGGGACACAGACATCTACAGAGCCTTAAGACAGTGACAGCCATTGTTCCCAGCTAGCTAAGGGCACATGGCCATGGGATCTCCTGGCCAAGCAAACATGCAAGGCACCAATTCTGGTGCTAGTACCCTGCTAATGCAGATCCAGGGTATGTAGTTGAAGGAATTTTGTCTTAGTCTTGTGGGCAGGGTTGCAGGGTGAATGGTGTGCCTGTGCTGGCTCAGCCACGGTTTTCCATTCTTCTGCTCTGCTCCATGAGCAAGAAGGTGGATTATGGTGACCGTATATCAGTATGGACCAATTCACTGCAAGAGAGGCGATTTTTAGGGTGACAAAACTCCCTGCAAGGCATCATTTTTAATAACTTCTTACAATATCTGCCAATGACACAGTATCAAGATAGGGCTTCTTAAAATATTTACCATGCAACTTCTGACACAACAGTGACCCTGGCAAGTTTCTCAGACAGCAGAATTATGTTCAATAACTTTCTGCTGTGTATCAGTTTGTCATGAAACGTTGAACATGTGTTGTTTAATGTCAGGCAGAAGCACAGCTTGGATAGTGCTTAAGCTGCTTCACCATTTCCCTTCTTATCAAAGCTTGTTCATTTCCTGAGCAAGTGCTCACTTTGCCCGTGCATTTGCAGTAAAAATTCTACTCACTCTAACAAAACCTCTTGGGAAAAAAAAACACAATTATATTTTTATGACTGATGAATTTAAAATGACCCCAGGAGAAGCTGGCAAAATCAAAAGGAAAACCATGATGTGTGATGACTTTTAGTTTACCTGCCTTTGCAAAGCGTGTTGGGATATATCCTCTAGCAGAGGTATCATCTCCCTTGGGATTATGAGGGAGAGATGTTAAACATTCACGTCAGATTTAAGAGAAATGGAAGCTTTTTACAGGTAGTGGATCTCATACATATATATACATATATGCATATATAATTTGTTTGTAGCCACCAGAAGCTATAATTTCTGTATCTGTGGGATTTCTGTATGGTTTTCTTCCTCAAGAAAAAGGGAAAATAAAAATAAAAATGTTTTGATTTTGTGATGTCCAGGAATACAAGCAGCTGTGACACTGGTGAAAGATGCCTTCTAAATAAAACTGTCTCAGAATCAGAGAGGGACAGTCATGAAACAGAAGAATCTTGTTTTCTAAAGGTAGCTGGATTGCAACATCGGGTCACCCACAGCCAGAGCACTTACTCAGGCCTTATATATCCTGTAGTTCAACTGGCAGCAAGGGCCACTGTTCGAGTTATTTTTGCATCTTCAGTATTAATCCTTGTGGAATGCAGTAAATACACATTTTGCAAACACAGTTCACATTATTTAGCCACCAAAAAAAATATTCAAACCTCGGTTCTATAAGACTGCAAAGTGTATTTGAGGTGGCTTGTAGTCACGTGACAAATTTATCTTCCAAAACCATCTGTGCTTAAATTGCCCACAAAGGTAACACCCACTGCTTCCCATCCAACAACTTTTGCCAATTACTTTCTTGCATTAAAAAAGCAAAAACACAGAAATGCTGATTATTCCAAATCCAAAGGACACAGTGAAAACACATTCTGCAAAATGACAATTAGGCAGTGGAGCTTTATTTATAGTTGTGAAATAAACATCAGTTAATCATCACCAGGAGGACCAATTTCTAACCCCCATCTAGGTGAGATTTCAGCTGCCGAACTCATTATCAGCTTTCAGCAATGCCTGCTCATCAGCAGCAGTCACATTAGACAAAATACAATGCATAGGATATGGCAGTAATTAAATCATACTCCAGGGAAGAGATAACAGTGAATTATAAGATATCTTGAGAAGTGATAATAATGACTCCATAGGGGATCTATTCTATTAGGGTTTAAATACTTTTAAGACTTTGTAGAAAAGACTTAATTTCAAAAAAACTGCTAAAAGATGAAAGTAAACAAAAGCTAAGTGCTGTTAGTCTTATCTGTCACACACACCTCTGACACTTTTTCAGCTCTTTTGCTTTAACTTTAGCCCCAAGTGCCTTAGCTTGCCTTTAGAAACCACTACATTATTCACCAAAATTGAAGCAGACACATGAGTCTATTTAATTAATTGTGGCTTGATAGCTCCTGTGCAGATGAGAAGGTTGGCTGAAGCCAAGAACAACCAGGCAACAGGAGAAGCTCCACCAGTGAGTGGAGGGAATAGCCAAGTAAATAGCCGAGTATCTAGAAAAGGGATGTACAATACAGAGAGCAATAAAGAGCTAAGAATATCCAGAGTCTCAGACATGGAAGCAGAGTCTAAATCTCATGTTTCCTGACAAAATTTACATTGTTCTGATATGGAAAAAGACATATCTTGATTTCCAGCTCTGTGGAACAGCAGTGGGCCTCTAAGAGCTGCCCCTGCAATTAACACCTTAGTAGGAATTATGGGCCTTGACCTGCTCTACTATTGCCCATGGTTTTGGGGTTTCATTTCCTCTTGGTTTCCTTCAAAGCAATACTTAATGCTTAAAAATTATTCTAATATGAAAATGAGATAAGACATTCTTGCTTCTGTTTTTTATGTGATGTTCTATTGTACAGCAACTGTGCTATATTCATATTAATTTTTGTTATTTAATGCAAGGTGTACAATGAATGTGAAAGAAAAATATATGTGCCTTTTGTCAGTGTTTATTGGAATGAATTTGAGAAGCTCAAATCTCACCGTGTGTCATTTGATTATTTTTCGTAAGAATTTTTTTCTGGTAGAGAAATCAGATTTGGCTGTTTCAAAGATCCAGAGCCCTTAACATATTTGATGTCTTTTCTTTTTCCGGTACAATGGACAGTTTGTGGCAGTTGCTGCACCAATCTTGGACAAGAACTTTGTGACCCAAGCACTGCAATGTGAGGTGATTCCCCTTCCATAGTAAAATCAGATGCAAGTCGATTTTGCTCTTCTGCTGAGTCATTGTCTATGCTGAAGGAGACTCCTTTTACATGTTGCTCACCCATCAGACCATCATTCTTTGATTGGTCAAAGGTAAATGGTAAAAAACAAGTTAACACAATCCCAGGAATGTGCAAGAGGTGTTGTTCCAGTTGTTTCATAGCTTTATGAAGTAATGTTTCTGTGGGACTCCTTGAATATAACTCAAGTGCATTTACATCCTATAGAAACCTGTTAATTTGGAACTATGTAATCTCTTTATGAAGAATTAAACTCACTTGACAATATTTTATATCAAATACAAATAGAGAAAAAACTTACAATGAAAGAAAATACAGTAGAGCCCAAAAAGGGTCGAATAGTGGATAATAAAGTAATAAAAATTCCATTCCATGCTTTCTTTAAGAATACAAAAGAAATGCAGTACACGTTCTTCTGAGGCTGTCCTCAGGGGATAAGCATTTTGTAAATCACATTCTTCTGATGATACAGCAGTATTTCACACTGCTGGTCACCAGGCAGGATCTAGCTTATTAATATTGTATGCTAATAGGCAAACTCTACAACGAGCACACCATTGTATAGGTATAACTCTGGGCAACTCACCAGCACTTATAACGTTTGTGAGATAGCACCAGCTATGCCATAGTGCTGTGATACTTACCAAGTAATGAACACCAAGCAAGCCTAGGTACATGAGAAACAGCTATGAGGCAAAGCAGGGGACAGCAGGTATCACACCCGAGGTGTCACCATGTCCTGTTTTATTGTCACTGTGTGCCTGTTGATGCTGACTGCAGATCTATGGGCACTGATGCTTCCAGCACTTAAGCTTCTGCTGAACTCTGCAGCTGCACCAGGCTGTCTTCTGTTAACTCAGACAAGAGACTCTCTCAGAAATGCAGAGCCATGTACATGCTGATGCCAGGCTCTGTTGACTCTCCAGCCATGTGCTTCTCTCATAAGGTTCTCCACTCCCATCTAAAAAAAATTTTTTTTTTTTAATTATCAGTACTGCTCTCCAGGCTCCTGTGTGATTCCAAACAGCTGTTGCTGTGTTAGATGCCAGGCCATCAAAATGCTTTTGCACGATACAGAAATGGCTACTGGCTGGCCCACAGAGAAAATAATGAAATGTTCCAAACTCCAAGCAACAAGTATTTTCAATCCTTAAATCCAGACTATAGGAGAACCAGGAAAGTTTGGAGCCTGCTTGTTTAATGACTGGCTCTGGTTAGAGCACAAATATCAAAATGCAGAGAGAAATCCCTCACTCAAATATTTTTTTAACTTAGGAAACATCAAAAGAAAACCTGATCAAAGCAGCATAGATAACTGTCTGTAATACTACCCTGACTGATCTCCTGAATCGCCAATATACACATCAGGTGATGTCTGAGAGCACCCATTTGCCTTGAGAAGATCTAATTTATATTAGCATGTACTTTCAGATTGTCACATCAGGTTTTTTTTCTAGACTTTTTTCAGTAAATTCATACTTTTCCTTAACTGATACAGAGGAAGATCCCTAGAGCAGCAGACCTGAGGACTGAAAGGAATGTTGACTGAATATTCTCAGCAGAGGATGTTTGTCCCAGTGTGCACTTTACACACTCTACACGAATAGTTTTGTCATTCAATCATTTAACAAACTCTTAACTGGCCTTGCTACTCAGGATATTTATCTCTTGAGGGAGTGTGTGTATGACACATGCATTAACACATTTTTCTTAGGATATGAGGCAACATGTGGCAGCACCGACACAAAGTTGACATGAATCTTCACTTGTAAATGAAATCTCCATCATTTATTACCAGTGGCTTCACACTGCTGATCCCTGTTTTCCTTACTTTCAAACTTCCTTTTAATTTTTAAATTTTAGCCAAGCTCAATTTTTAGTACCACTACTGGGTATCTGAGTGGCCTCTATGCAACAAACCATGATTCAGGACTAGTAGCCAGCCAGCTGCCTTGTGTTTACAGTCCTTCCTTTTGCCTATTTTGTGCTAACTCTGGTAGTGTGGTGGTCACCCAGCATGTCCCTGTTGCCCCAGCTGTCTGGGCAGGTGTCAGAGTACTGATCTGCCCTATGCAGCAGCTCAGTGAGAACCACAAGCTGCCCCATGTTTTTATCCCTCTACACTGCTCCAATAAATAAAGTTGGCCTGCCAATAGGAAACACCACCCTGCAATACTGAAGAGCAATAAGAACTCCAAGCTCAGGTACATGCAGAACATCTGCTTTCACCCCAGCAGTGGGCATCAGACTGGAGATGCACTCAGCATATGTAATACACAAGGGAAAGCTCAGGTTTCTCCTTCATTTGAAGGGGTAGCCCTGGCTTTCCATATACTCCTCAATATTCCATGTAAATGGCATCTCCCCTTCTCACAGAGAGGTTTCAAAGTCTTTTGTGTTAGAATCACTGCATCTCCCCATCACAGGCCACACTGTGTCATCAAGAGTCCCCTCAGCATCTCCACCAGTGCTGCTCTGCACTTGGGCTGCCCCCCAGGCAGGGCACCAGGGCTCCTGAGGGCCCCTTGAATCCCAGCTCCCTTTGTAAAGGGGTTAGAAATTTCAATTGGACATTTGCTCTGAATGTTACCCAGGCTTCCTTACCTACATTTTTGCCCATACCCATCTCCCTTCTTCAAAAAGCAAATCAAGCATCACTGGGAAGGCTTGTGGGTTCAGGTGGCTGCACTGACTGGCTTTGGGATGGATGGGTTGTCAGATAGAGGCTAACAAGCCTTGTTGGCCAAGAGATTCACTCTTCAGCCCATTTCTAGGGCTATGTTTTCTCACCTGGCTGCAGCCCAGACTGGTGCAGCAGAGGTGGGAGGCAGTGCCAGCTCTGCCCTCAACCATTCACCCCTGTGGGAAGCAGGGTCTGCGCTGTCCTGCCAGGTGAGGGCTTTGCCTCCTGCCACACTCCCAGGAGGAGCTCTGCCTGTTGGGGATTGCAGAGATTTCAAACCCAGTCCTCAGCTGGGTATCATTTTGCACAGTGCTCAGGGAAGCACGGGGCTGTTCTTGCCAGCAGAAGCCTCGTTTTAATTAGAAGATAAACATTAGTCAAAAAGCAAAACACAAAATGTCATCGTTTACCCTAGATTTAAATTTCATGTTTTAATCTTTCATACAAGATCATTTCAACCAGGCAGACGAAGTGAGTTTTTATTTCTGTTGCAGAGTTGCTGGGACAGTTTTAGGAGCTGGAAAATAAAGACAGTCAGGGTTAGCCCGGGTGCAGGCAGCCAGCTGGGCAGGCAGCAGTTGCTCCGATGCCTGCACGAACAAAGGAACCCTGTGGCTGAGGCAAGGACAAAGCTGTATCCAAACCTGCTCAGCTTCTGCCCTGCATATTATGGGGATTTTTATTTTGCCATTCTGCAGTCAAGTTTTTCAGCCATAAAATGAGAATAAATAGTATTTTTGTGAATGTCCAGGGCTACACATTCATAAAGAGAGTTCAGCATTCTTGGCCCTCCCCTGCACTGAATTAAAAAGTTTCAATGGCTGCACTTGTTCAACTGCCTCACTCCCTCTCTTCAACACCTTTGTGGGGCATCTTCCCAGGCTAACATGTCTCAAACTCACCTTTACAAAGAAAAATCCCGTATTTTAGGGGAGGTAGAGACAGGTTTGGAGGTTCGTGTGATAACTCTGGTTCCCACATCCCCTGGCTCCCTACACTGTCAACAGCTTGTTCAAATCCAACAATACTGAGTGTATTTCTTCAAAACACTACAGTTCCAATGAGGGCTATTTATCAAACCTACAAGATTCAAAACTGCAAGACCCTGAATTTCATAGTCATTTGCAGCGTCAGAAGCTGCTAATGGTCCATAAAATTTAGCAACTTCTCCATAAGCTGCTGGTTAATGAAAAATCGGTTAAATTGTTCACAGATCAGCTGGCATGATGCCCTCTGATTCAAGAGATGCTTTCCCTGGCAAAGGTTACATTAACTGCACTAGGGAAGCAGGGAGAGGAGCTGAGGCAGTTTGCCAAATGCTGTGGCTTTTCCCAGGTGGGACGGGTGCAGAGGACCCTTGTGCCAGCAGGATAGGTGCAGAACATCCCTGCACTGGTGCAGAGCATTCCCACACCAGCAGGACAGGGACAGAAGCCCCAGCACAGGACAGGACTCCCTCAGCCACAGCACTGAGTAGTCCCTGGCACTGCCCTAGTCCAGGTGCCCAGGCTGCTGATGCCAGTGCTAGGGCTGAAGCTGGGCTGTGTGATAGCAAAGGAGTTCAGTTCAGTGAGGCAGCTGCGTTTGTTGAGACGGATGCAAGCTCAGTGAATCCCTCTTTTGATTTTTAATTGAAACCATAAGGCAGATCTGACTTTCCCTCTGGGAAAGCTGCACACTGAGCAAAGGGGAGTCCCCGCCTGCACATTCCTGCAGCTCTTTGGGTGATGGAGGCTGAGACTAAAGGACACTGCAGCACTTAGCTGGCCTCCCGCAGAGCCTGTATTTGCCTTTTGCTTCCCCTGCTGCTTCTGCTGTTGCCTCTTACAGCAACTGCTGCTGTAACTGGTGACAGCTTCACACAAAACACACTGCCTTGCCTTTGGATGCAATGCTCTGGCTGCAGTACAAAGCCAGAATTTGGCATCTGCACCAAGGAAGCAGTCTGATGTCAGCACAAATTAACGCTGCTCACCATGCTGACATTGGGAGGCCTCAACTGTCAGTGCTGGCATTTATGATGCTGTGTATTTTAACTAATTAGGCACTCACAGCCCAGCTGGTGCAACCCATCCATCTTATGAACACTGGATGTTTTTGCACTGGCATATGCTACAATAATGAGAATCAATATTGCTAATGACTTTGCACAGCCCATTTTTCAGTCACCTTTACAAATCTACATCATTCTGGGGATGTGCAGAGGAGAAAACACTGGCACTGAAATGCCAAAGGTGCATTTCTCCAGGATGAAACCCAGGTGTGTCTCACTCTGGCATGGCTGGAGCACTATGGAAGAGAAACTGATCTCACCAAAGTAGCTATGCAGGCCTGAGAAAGGAACTTCTATTGCAAGCATAAGAACAGGTGAGATTTCAGGGGGTCAAAAGCCCTTAAATATGTTTCCCTGAATTCCCTCAGAGTAAGTCCTTATTTTCCTTGGGCAAGGTTTTGGATTTTCTCTATTGGTGAGTAGCTGCCCCTTTTTTTCACCCCAGCCTGTAAATTAAAGTTGTCCACTTTCCCCTGGAGGGGAGCAAACAGGAGCCCAGCCTGACAGAGTGTCAAGGATGCTGCCTCCCTCTCAGCAACAGGGGCTTCGAAAAGCAGCAGCTGCCTGCAGTGGTCAAGAAAAGCAAGTTTCTTGCTTTGCATTCAAAAGTACCATCCCCTCCCCAAGAGACTTACCAGATGTTCTCATTAAGGCAGTTCAATTGCAGTGTTTAAAAGTCTCTTCCACCATCTCCCCACAAGCTCCTCTCTGTAGGCAAGAGTAGCTCTAATTAAAAATTCTCTCCTGGTGTGAGGACTCCTCCCTCACCTTTTTGGAAATCAGGGTTGACCAGATAACCCTCTCAGAACTGCTCTACAGGGGATGACTCCTCTAACTATTGTTTTTTCCTCCACTGCATTGGAAATCTAAATTTGAAACTTAGGCAGCTTGCAACAGAGTTCCTTCCCCAGGCTCTCCCTCCAGCACCAACCACTGCTCAGAAATCCCCCTCCCCATCCCCAGGTAGCACCTGCCACCTCTTTTCAGCCACCTCTACCTTCTGGAAATGCTCTCTTCTTGCAGGAGGAAGCCTGAAGACCCATAAGGCTTCACCATTCAAGGTGCAGTTTAACTCCTCAGCAGGAAAACTGCTTCAGGGCAGTCCCCAGCTCCCAGCAGACCACCACAGAGGGCTCTCCAGAGACCAGAGTCTCACTCTATTCCTCTGTCCCCTTTTGTGAATGACTCTGGTAAGAAGAGACTGGACTGCAGACAGCAGCAAAAATGTAGCACAAGAGCAAAGGAGGTAGCTCAGGTGCAGATTTGCTGGTACAAAATTTGAGCTGCTCTTGCCTTCATAGGGCTTCTCCCCTCTGGTACTGTCAGGAAGAAAAGCTCTAGTTCTTCCCTGAAGAGGAGCCCCATGTCTCTAATGTATGAATAAGCAGATATAACAGGTCCTACTCATCTTGCTGAAATAAATGGGTGTTCACCCTGAGTCAGAGATTGTGGGGAGCCCACCCTGTAAAGCCATTCATGCCCATCAATGCATTTTTCACATATTCCAACAGAAATCAGACTTCAGTTCACTTTAGAGGTACTGTGGAAACTCTGGCTCTTGGCCTTTGAGGGTCCCCCTGCTGCAGCAGAGAATCCGGCAGAATCAGTAAAAAGCCATCAAGCCTTCCCACAGCCACGAGCCACAGCCAGACAGCCCTGGCCTCTGGGCACTTTTGCTGGTGTCTCATCATTAGCTGAGTCTCCGTTTTTATTTTTCATGGTGGGCAGACTTCCCTGGGCTGCCTCACCCCTCCTTGAAAAGGTTAAGATAGAAAATCTTCTTAAGCAAATCCTCTGCTGATAAGTGTTACTCAGATGATGGGATTAATATTTTCCCTATTTAGGAGCCACTTGAGCACGCAGGTGAATATATGCCCATTTAGCATGTTTTTGAGTGGTAAATATGTTTCCCCCCCTCCAAAGTGTTCTCTGCCTTTTAACCCTCCCAGGATGACTAGGTGCAGCCTGGGATTTTACTGTCACAGGACTTAGCAGAGCCAATCCCCATAGTAACAGGGCATCCACGCATGAATCCAGAACTGCAGCAGGTCCGAGCATTGCAGCATTCAGTCTAGGCACATATTCAGCATCAGGGCAGACACACGCATAACCATATTTAAAATTTATCTGTGCTTGCTCAGCAAATACAATATGTGCCCAAGACAGGTAAGTGTTGGTAAAAACACGACCTCCTTCCTGTGCAGAGTGTGCATGTTTGCTGTGGCCAGTAACTGTAAAATGGCCAAGGAACTGGAGATGGCTCTGTCAGATGTGCCTAGCACAGCCCTAAAATGATCAGTGGATGTTTTCCCAAGTTGTGTTGTTCAAACAGTTTATATTTGCATATTTTCATCAAAGAACATAACCCTCTAAAATGAAACCCGTTGTAGCCTTACCATTAATTTTCATGGAAGGGCTACAAAAGTGTGCAGCTAGCACCACTTACTGGCTGAGCTACAGACACAGGCATTTAACAATTCTACTTTGCGAGCTTCTCACACAGTAATCCTGAACACAAATCCTAGCTCTAGTGTTTTAATAAACCAAACAAATGTAGGCTGTTATCTCTCCCTTTCCTTGCTGAAAAAGAATAAACAAAAAAAAAAATTAAGGAAGATGCTGAAATTTCCCTCTAAAACAGCCCTCAAATAATTTCCAGTAACAACAGTCTTGGCAGTAAGGAACAATAGATTCTGACTCAATCTTTCATATCTCTCTGTGCTGGCATAACCTGTACTTTGACTCCTACCTCTATAGCAATGGATGACAATCAAAGTCCAGCTTGAGAGCAAGAGAGATGGGTCTGCATCCTTTCTTTCATCACTTCAAAGGGGTGGTGTGTTTTACTTGGATGCATATATATTTTTATATGTGTGTATGTGTTTGTCTGCCAGGGACATGAATGGACAGCTGTGACCATAATTTTTAAAACTCCAAGGAGAAAACCCCTGTTTTCAAAACCCCAATAAGATCAGCTATATTTGGAGACATTCTCCTCCTCTGAACTATTCCTCATGACTGATAAACTGCGTGGCTGCATGGTCCCACCTATGAGGCAGGTGCTTTCAAAGTTATTCATGTTCTTTTAATCATGGCCAGGTTTCTGCTTCTTAACAGAGGGTTTTTACAGCCACTCTCTAAGCTGTTCTTCTTTAGTAGCTGTGATTTATTAGGGAAACAAAGCATCAGTTCATAGGCACTGCAGTGACTTCGATGTAAAGGTCCCTCTGCTGCACTTGGCTGCATCTCTGACTTAGCTTTACAAAACTGTCTTTTTCCACTCCATGCTGTCTCTATTAGATTCATTTATTTAAATTCAGGAAAACAGGGTAGTAGAAAGGTTTAAGCTTTTTGAGAGCTTCTGCTTAGGATGGGACTTACCTCAGCTCTGTAAGCTTTTAGGCAGCAGCTTTACAAGCTGTTTTAGACCAACATCCATAAAGATTTTCTGCAGCTGCCTGCTCTCCAGACTGGCTGGACTCCTGTGCCCTGTTGGTGCTGACCACACAGGGCATTAGTCACAGTGCAAGTGCATTTTTTTTTTTTTGTTACCTAAGTAGAGAGAGTTTTAAGGTGCCTGATCTCTAATGGATATGAAAAAGTCACATTTTAGAGCCTTGTCATTTAGAAGGATCATCTTGAAAAAGAAGATTCATTAATTAGTTACCTTGGCAGCCTCTTTAATTAGGCACTGCTGAGTACCTTCAGTCTTTGTGATCTTTATCGTTCTTAGCTTGTTGTTCTTTATTTACATATTTTTTGGACACGTATGTAATTCCTAATTAATGCTGTAGAGTCTACTCCAGCTATTTCAAGATGTCACGTACTGTACATCTTCAGACGTGTTTACTGGATGTCTGCTGAATATAAATTACTCCTTTAATCAGACCAGAAAACCTGCACCCTTTTTTTGGGGTACAAGAACACACACCAGAGACGTCCAGGGGAAGGTAATCCAGTTTCCAGGAGGTTTTGGTATGGGAGGAAGTGAAAGACATTTACAAAATGAAAGCTTTCAAAAAACATTTCTGTCAGGAATTTTGAAAAGAGAATTTGCCTGCAGGGATATTCTTCTGACAGCAGGCTGTCAAAGACATGTCCCCACCAGGGTGGTCTGTGGGAGAGATGAACAGCGCAGATCATGTTGGGATTTCAGGAGACCCAGCTGAGCACGATGTTTCTTAAAGGAAGTGGAAGCTTTGTAACCTGATGGAAGAGCAAGCAGTCCTATATCAGAAGTGAGCCACAGCCCCTGAACAATAAATCTTAGCAAGGAGGAATATGAGGAAATACGAGGTGCTCCTCTAGTTTTGTGGAATTCCCCTGTACTGGACTATGCAATCTTTTAAGGAAAGATATTTTCTTATGCACCAGTCTGTCACAGTGCATTTTTGTTAGTGCCTCCACCCTAATATCTAGTTTCTTACTACTCAGTTTCTATTCTTAGAGGCAGCAGAGAGGATTTGTTGTGGGGGAAAATCCTACAGAGGCAGAGAACTGGAAGAAAGGATCAGAATATTATGTCTCATCCCTGTCTAGCTCACCTGATCCTAACAAAACTCTGTTTTATCCTTGCTAGCTTGCTCTGATCTATCTGCCCCAATGTTATCCATCAATGTAGTACTCTCTGGTCTTTACAAACTGATAACAGTGATCAATAAACAACAACAACAGCATGGTTAGGAAAAGTCTGTGCTCTCCGTTTCTCAAGACTTGCTCCCACTGCTTTCTCCAGCTTTAACTTTGTCTTTCATAAGGGCTTATCTCCCTTATGCTTATCTTGAGCATATACTTCACACTTGCTGGCTACCAACCTTACATTAACTTATAACCATATAAACCAAACAGGTGAATATTTCTGTGCCATCTCCACAGCCAACACCACCCGAGTTCATAAGTGTGATAATAATGTCTGATCAAGTCCCACAAATGCACTCATCCTCAGAAATAAGAGAGAGAAGGAGAATATGAATAAGGTGTGCAAATGATAAATCCTACCCAGACATTTAGAAAGAACAGAACTGGAAGGTCTGGCCTGGTGATCTCCTCATTGCTAAAAGAAATGAGGTCTGGATTAAATGATGTGACCTCCCCTCAGGTTACTGGGGTGACTCAGCACCACTGGGCTGCAGTACTCCACAGTAATCATGCTGAAGCAGTTCTCCCTTTGGCTTGTTAGACATAAAATAAAAATCTTTACTGCAGAAAATCTTTTAAATTCTGTAAAAAAAATAAAAAATAAAATAGTAAAAATGTTCAGGCTTGTCACATATCCAAAGAGCTGCACCTGGCAGTCACTTGACAGAGCAGAAATAGTGACACAGGATGTGAGTGCTGCAGAGAAGGAAACATCCTTTTATCTTGGCCTTTCTGTGGTGCTCCACTCTGGGAACCGTGGTCTGTGACTGCAATGGTAACACAAATATGTAAGTAATGGTGACAGAAGTAATGGAAATATTGCTTGTCCCTGGTACACAGAAACATGAGGGTTTGGCAGCTGATGCTGCTGCTTTCAGTGGAGAGTGCTCCTCTGGCTTGGGCTGGCTCTGTGTAACCAAAGCAAGGCCTTGTTTGAGTCAGATACATCTTTTTTCAGAAACCTCAAAATGGTGGCAAAAATGGTGCTACAAATGAGTGCTCATGCTCAGCCATCACCTAACAAAGTGTTAGATGCTGGACTTCATTTCAATTTCTTCACTGCAGTGAAAAGCCTTCATGTTCTGAGTGTCTTTGGAGGAACATGGTGGAGATTTGTACCTCTGTGTGTCTTTCCCACTGGAGAAGGGAGCACCACGTCCCCCATACTCTCCTGAGGCACACATAAAGTCCTGTAGAGATTTTCCATCTTCTAAAAGACAAAGACAGGGGAGGAAGAAAGACAAATCAGTGCTGACCAGATTGATTACCTCTTTGCTTCAATGTCTGGAGCTCTGCAGCAGGGGAGAACAGCAGATGCTGACTTTATCAGAGCTTTTGATGCTCTGTACCACAGATAGTAACCTTATAGCCACGTGAGGAGGGTATGAATTAGGTGGATGACAGGAAAGGACATAAAAATGGGCCATATTATTGGGGTCAAATGACTAACATTTCAGTGTCTACTCAGGAGCCAGTGGCGAGTGGTGCTCCTTGGGACCAATACTGGGACCAGTACTCTGTGATGCCTTCAGTGACCTGAGTGATGGGAAGGGATGCGCTCTTAGCAAGGTGACACTGCATTAAGAGGCAGGTGGGTAAACAGAGAGATGTTCAGAGCAGCCTCAACAAGATGGAAGAGTTTAAGTATGGATAAACTGGATGAAATCTAGCTCAGGGCCAGTGAGATGGTTATGGGTTGGGAACATTTGAGGTGTGAAAGGAATGAGGAAGCAAGGATAGTTTAGCTTTGAGAAAAGTATGCCAGGGGGGACTGTACTGCTGTCATCCCCTGATGAAGTGGAAGTACTGGCTTCCAGCACCACAGAAGAACAAATCAAGGCTCTTCCCAGTGACACAGAGTCAACTCACAGACTGCAGCATGGGAAATGCCCAATTTACAAAAGGAAAAAAAAAAACATTCACAGTGGGAATGGTTACACACCAGAAGAGAATGCCCAATCTGGTTTGGAGTCTCCATTTGTGGAGATGTTCAAAGCTCAGCTAGGAAAGGTCCTGAGCAACCTTCTCTCCTTTGACACTTGCTCCACCCTGAGATGTCCAGAGGTCCCTTCTAACTTAAGTCATTCTATGAGTATATGACTTTTATGAACTGAGTTTCCATTAGAAATTATTATTTAATCAAATAATAGGATGGTCTTGTAGCATCAGAATGCTGGATGTACTTTATGGGAAGACACCATCCTAACAGGGAGTGTAGTGGTTTTACTGCCAAGATTTCACACAGCATCATCTCATGGTAGAGAGTATCACTCTATCTCAGTCACTAGTAAGTGCCACTAAACATAAACCTGTGTAAAAAATGATATATAGCAGTGAATCTCAGAAGACAGCTTCTCCTCATAAAATCCACACATGACATATTGTCACAAGAGATATATGATGACGATGGTAAAATTTTTTCAGACTGATAAACTATACAGATTGGCCTGCAGAGCTGAAGTATTAATCAGTTGATTATCAGCACCCTACAATCTTGGGAAAACTCAGTTGATACAAAATATGTCAGACTGCAGTATATATAAAGCCCAGTTCCCTCGCTTGTCTCTGCATTATAGTGCCCATAATTGTCAATGGTGGAGAAGACCACTGGAAAAATTAACCAATTGTATCATGATGACACCCTGTACTTCAACAAGTATAGCTGCATATTTTAGAGCATACTCTAGCTAAAAGAGTATTGCTAAATGGAAGAGTTGTTCTGATCAGTGGATCCCAGAGCTCAGCAAGCAGTGTGGCTGCCCAGGTCCTCACTAGGAGGTTTTCTCAGTGACACCACACTGCCTATTCATTTTTTTTAAGAAAAACTAAGTCAGTGACATAGGGCCAAATTGCTTCAAGTGAAGATGTGATTGAACTGCAACTGTCTTCAGGAATCTGATTTCTCTGACATTATTTTCCTATAAGGATTTCTGTTGATAATTTGATCATGTGTGTAGTGAAAGAACAGATCTCCCCAGGGATATGTGGGTGCTCCAGGGAGGGGGGAAGGAAGGGAGGGGGAGGGGATTTTCTCCCACTAATCCTTCTCCAGAGCAAAATCTTCACATCTCCATAGACATCAGTTTAAGAACTATTGCTCTGCAGGAGACTCAGTCCATCCTCCTCAAAGACCAAGAGGTTCCAGTCACTCTTCTACAGATTTATTTAAAGCCACCTGTAGAATAAATATGACTTTAAACTGTCAGCATCATAGGTGCTAAATCAAGCACAGTTCTGTAAAAATACACTGTGTGTAAGAATAATGTTTGTAGCAGGAAACAGAATGTGTTGCTTAATTGTTTTGCTCTCTACTCTGTACTTATCCTATCACCAACTGCAAGCTGCAGCCAGTGTGGTGGCCTGTCCCTGTGCAACCACTGTGACCCCTCTGACATGGTCCAAAATGTCACTGTGCTTTCAAAATAAGGATTCAAGATGTCAGAGAAGTTGCTATAGTGCAAATCTTCCAGGATCCTTGTGATTAGTAGTAAGAGAGAGGGTGAATATGAGTGCAGTTGTTGCCATAGGGGAAGAGCAATGTATTCATATGCTGCTATAAACATCTCGGTCACCTGGGCTGACTGGAAGAGGTGGCTCCAAGGGGGAAAATGTATTTGCTGTCTAAATTGCAATATGGTCAGAGAAGTTAGTGTCCTAATCACATTACTGTGTACTAGAGATGCCAGGGAGGTATCTAAAATGAGTTGAGATTGCAGCTGAGAAAAGCAACTCCAACAGAGTAGCCTGAGGAAGAGACCGTGTGTCACAGCTGTCAAGATTCTCCTCTTCTACCGCAAGAAAAATAGAAATCAGCCCTGAAATAAGCACAGCTGCCAGGAGCATCTGTCTGCAGGACAAATGTGACCCAGGTGCCACCACCTGTGTGGTGACCAGCCACCTTCACCCTCCCCTGCAGTGAGAGGCAAGAGGTTGGCAGGAGGTGCTGACGGCTGGAAACCCCTCTGGCCTCCAGTCCCTGATGCCTGAAAGATACAGATACCGAAGGGACAAGTCCCCATGGAGCACTTGCCATCACAGCTGCTATCATCACATCATGGAAAAGGAGCTGATTTTCCAGGTCCCAGTTATTGCTCCCTGGGCTTCCCAGCAGCTGGGAAGAGTTTTGCTGAGAATGCCACTATGCAAGGCGTTTAGCACATCCTCTCCTCTGCCCAGGAAGGATGGAAGAATGCTCTGAAGTTAAGGGAAGCTCTTCCATTTTGTATCTATTGAATCTGTGACTGGGGACAGATTTTCAAAGCTCCTCTGAGCCTGGGGTCCACTGCTTCTGCATTGTATTCTTGACATACAATGCTGAATGTCTGTGTGAGTTTAACAGCTCTGAGATATTCAGATGGGAGGGGAAAAAAAAATACTATTTTTACTAGACTTCAATTTCACTGTAAATACCTTATAAAAGAGGCCCTGGGAAAATAAGATCAAGACTGTTTACTTTCTAGATATTACCTTACAGGGCAACTTTTCTGCCTAAAAGTGCTGACACCCATGAATGCTTTCTAACCAAGGATGGCCATCTGGGAGTGTCCTAAACCAGTCAGGAGAGTTGGATTGCTCCTGGTTGGTTCCTTGACCAGCTGAAGGCACCTGCAATCCTGTATTTTTCCTGGGACATGGAATCAGTAAATCAAGTACAGACTATTTAGCTACTATTAGTTATTATTAAAGTCTCAGAGCTCCACAGACAGACATACCTAAAAGGGGGTCTAGCACCCTTCAGATTGTTATAGTGTTTAAATAACAACATTTGCCTTAACTGTCTTGACTAAAGTATCCCTTACAATACAGAAGACATCATACCACATCAATAAACATGTTACGATTCATGCTTCTATGGTCTTTCTGATTCTGCTAGGACATTGAGATGTGAATCACCTGAGTGAGCAGGGAGCCCTGGGTTAGGGCCAGTATTATGTGGTACTTTCTGTAGTGCATTTTTATCCACTTTACAATGTTCTCAGTGCATAGCTTACTTCTTTCAGTCCCTGTAAATCCCTCATGATTCTGACAACAGAGGAGAGAGTAGAATTATTTATACACAAAGATGTTATTAGGAGGGAAATTAATGAGAACAACATTATGGAGAGAGAAGCTGGGACTGAAGGAGAGCTTCCTGCCACGAAGACCTGATTTGATTGTTCATCTCCCAGAGGAACTCTCCCTGTGTGAGCACTGGCAAATTCATCCCTCTAGACACTGAAAATTAAACCAGAAAGTGAGAAATGCTGGGGAAGTATTTCTTACACAAAATTTCCTGATGGGGAATGATATCTAAGCCTTCTGAGGACTCCTGCCCTGTGCCCTGGAGCAGTGGCAGGGATGGCTGATGGCATCACATATGCCTGCCCTGTGCCCACCTGTGTCCTTCAGGGGAGACCAGCTGTGATGGGAGAGGAATCAGCATTCAAAGATAATCACTGTCATTCTGTGTATCACCAGGTGGGTGAGATATCAAGTCACCATGAACGCATTTTTCAGACAGCAAACTGCTCACTGGTTATTTCCCAAGGCAATTATATAACCCATAGGATCCCCAGCATTCACAGGACTCCCCTCAGTTTGAGAGGGGGTTATTTCATTTCCAGTGAAATGTCTGTGGCTACAAGAAAGCAGGAGAAAATAGTGTATGCAGTACATTTTTTCCAGTAACTCAGAAATATTGATTAACTAGTTCTGGTGTATCCCAAAGAAAAAGCAACATACTGAAAGTCTGACTATTGCTTTTAGTGGAAATCTGTATGAAAGTAATTTTTCCCAGACACTTAAAAATTGTCAACTGTAAGAAAGGAACTGATACTGAAGGTGTTCTCATATATTTCCATCCAAACTCATATACTTGATAAAGCATAGGTAAAACAAGTTAAGTAGCTTATCACCAGTGCACCCATAGTCTTCTCCCAATATTCATAGCCAATGTTCTTTTGAAGGGATTCTTAAGCTTGTCTGCTGCAAAATCAGCCACAGCTCTTTACAGCCAGTGTCTGTCCTTCAAGTGCTGATTCAGGTGCAGTTAGCAGAGAGGTTATTTCTGCCTGTGCTCAGCTGCTGGCAGGACAGCAGGTTTCTGGGAAGTGGCTGTGCTCTGAGCTATGCTATCGATTCACCTTGACGCCGGGCGCTGCTCCTGCGGATCAGGGACATGGTGTCCTGTGGGGGACAGGGCATCCAACCTTGGCACGCTCTGCAATGGCCAACCTTGATGAAACATGCAAAGCCTTTCATTTCTGATTAGTGTGTAGTCACGTGCACGCCATCGTTTATACTTTTAAGAAGATGCCATCAAATATTGGGAAGCACTTCTGCAGTTGGGTAATTGAATTCAGAGCAACCCATTCCTGAATGGAAAATTAATAACTTGGCAGCCTCAGATTTTACCTTTATTAAGTCTCTTACTAACACTCCAGAAACAGTCCCCTTAATTTTCATGAAATAAAGTAGCCTGTAAGAACTTGTAAGAATTATGTTGCTTGCACATTTTCTCAGTTCATACTCCCGTCACACTCATATCCATATTTCACATTCACCATATTTGCCCTAGAAATGTCCTGAAACACCTGCCTTCAAGTCTAAAATGAACAATGTCTTTCACAGCAAGCACTGTTTGCAGAACACAGAGACACTATGCATCTAGCCTGAGTAATTTCAACATGGCCTGACTAAACAGAAATTCATACAAAAAGCTGTGAATCTTGTTGAATTACAGGTGAAGTGTGAGAAAACACTCAGGTTAACAGGTTGCTGGTGTTGTCATTAATGCAGTAGTAGGTAAGCTGCTCAATGTCATGACTTTTCTTCAGAAGAGATGAGCAACCTGTGTGTAAAAAGGCCAAAACCTCCCAGATCTTATGTCAGAAGAAAACCCATGCAAACTTAAGGTGTTTTCTACCTGAAAATTGTTTAAAGCCTTCATCTCATCATTCAGAAAGGTTCTACTGTTGTTCTAAGCACCATTTTTGGTCTACTCTGTACAGCTAGAGCTGGTGTAGTAAAGGTACATGGCAAATAATTAGAAATATGTCTAAGGGTAGTAAAAAGGAAATTGCTTGATCTACTCTCTTGGAATTTATTCCCAACATTTATAGCAAACTGAGTAATCAGGTAAATAAAGCTGTACTTCAGAGTCAGTATAAATTCAGCACTAATCTGATTATAAAAATAATCCTTTTGCAGGGGGAGGTAATATGTTGAGTGAGATATAAAACCTGAATATACTGGGAAACAGAAAGGTGGCACAAGAAAGCATGTATCTCTCCTACAGACTAATTATAGGGAAGCACATAACACAAAAAACACACCTCCCCTTTCTGAAGAAACAAACGTGCAAACTGAGCATGAAATGGGAGTAATCCTGTTTGTCTGAGAAGTATCACAGCAAGAGCTCCAGAGAAAATGGTTGACATGGTTATCTTTGCTGAGTGATCACGCAGCCAGAGATGCCTTGCAGCACCCCATGCACATCACATCACTGCAGTGAGGATGTCCCTTATGGCTTCTGCAATGATAAAGAACAACTCTGCAAGACTCAGCAGTTTTTTTTTCAGGATTTCATCTCCTTTTGATTTGGCATTTTTGATGGATTTATTTTTCTGACTGCTGTTTTAAGAATCCTTAGACTTCATGCAAAACTGATTTTGGGGACATGGATTTGTGTCAGTCCTAGCTTGGGTGAAAATCCACAGGGCAGTGGGCTGGTAAGGGGAGAGATGGTCCTCTTCTCAGCTGGCAAACTTCCACCTCAGGGTGAACAGTGCCCTTCGGTTTAGGGCACAAATTTAGACCACACTGGTGGCCTTCAGCTGAAAGCATGAAGTTTGATCCGGTCGCACTCTTTTTCTTCACATCCCACACCACCCTGTGGGCAAGCAGGTCAAGTGCTCTGGAGGATACCACCCCACCAGCTGCACATACAACCCCCCAAAAAACTTCTGACTGGGGTTATGGTCCATAGCCCTGCACTTGGTCTCTGAGAAGCTCTTGGTGGCAGCAGCTTCGTCACAGTTTGAACCTGCCATTGACACAGGCTGGGCAGCAAAAGCAGAAACAGCAACTGCTCCTGAAATGCCTTCTGATCTTGTGCATGAAAGAAAGAGCCTGCCTGCTGAGACCCTTCATTCATTGCTCACTTCAATCTTATACTTACTGTATTTTCTATCAGTTAAGCATATATATAAAAGGTCTGTTTGCCCTTAATCCCAGATATTTTCAGTCACTCCAGTGAATGAAAAAAGGCCTGTTTGTTTGGAGTTTCCACAGCGTTTTATAACAAAAACCCAACCCAGGGGAGCTCAGCAAGGCACAGTGTGGGTCTTCTGCCTCTATGCAGAGCACAGCTCATCTGTGATGTACACTGGGAAGCAGTCCTCAGACACCTACCCAGAGAGTGTCAGAGACCAAAGACTGGGAAATGTGAAAATCAAGTTGGAAAGAGGATAGTTCAGATCACGGGCTTGCCAGCTGACAAGGAGCTGGTAGGAGCATATGAGCTTAAAATCACAAACTACGTAGACAGTGATAGACACAGAGCCATCTCCAGAGAAACTGAAATGGTTGGATGGATGGCAGCATCACTTTGAGACTCCCAGTCTCACTACAGATTTTTCTCAGCCCAGCAAAAGAGGAGAAAGTAATACAATAGAATAGAGAAGACTGCATTCATTAAAGCATTTCTATATCTGCTCTGCATTTTTCAGACCTCAAGGAAATTTCTGTCAGGGAAATCTGAGTCTTTCAGAAAGTAGATCTCATCTAATGGTAGAAATGAGACTGTGATTTCACAGTAAGGCAGAATCTGATGGTCCTGTATTAAATGTGATTTAATTTAAATTATCTCATTAAATGCTCTTCTTATTATTGCCCATTGTTGAGCAGCAGCAGATATCTGGGGCACTGCTGGATGGTTCCCTGGCAAGAAGTCGCTGATGCAGAAAATCTATGTACATTTTTAGTGTAATATGTTTTAATGACACATTTTACAGTGCTCCTTGAGTACAGGATCACGGCACATGAACCTGCTTGCTGCTTGAACTTTGTTCGCCTGCTTGCTTCCTTCTTTCCATGTCATCCTGCTCCTGCCTGGCAGGTATCATGCCTGCCTCAGGAACTCACTTGTGCCACAGACCACCTTCAGAAACACAATCCACGTCTGTCAGGAATTCATATTCCCAAAAATAATCATCCATAGTGTGATTTTCCAAGGCATTCAGACTTTTGCTTACTTGTCAAGGAACCAAACTCTACTGTATCCTAAATTCAAATACTATCTAAAACTTTGAGAGGTCTCTACACTGAATAAACACCCACAGGCTTTAATGATGCCTAATAGACAGGATAGGAGTTGTCCATTAAACATTCTTGCAAAACACTTGCCTATACGTCACTGAATAGTCTAAAGTTTATTT